>NC_141879.1:442605875-443855875 GCF_056163025.1 Triticum urartu | reverse complement strand
CCGCTGACCCCTGAAACTTTCCCGATGGCCGAAACAGGACTTCCTATATATAATTCTTCACCTCCGGACCATTCCGGAACTCCTCGTGACGTCCGGGATCTCATCTGGGACTTCGAAGAACTTTCGTGTTACCGCATACTAATATCTCTACAACCCTAGCGTCACCGAACCTTAAGTGTGTAGACCCTACAGGTTCGGGAGACACGCAGACATGACCGAGACGACTCTCCGGTCAATAACCAACAGCAGGATCTGGATACCCATGTTGGCTCCCACATGCTCCTCGATGATCTCATCGGATGAACCACGATGTCGAGGATTCAATCAATCCCGTATACAATTCCCTTTGTCAATCGGTACGTTACTCGCCCGAGACTCGATCGTCGGTATCCCAATACCTCGTTCAATCTCGTTACCGGCAAGTCACTTTACTCGTACCGTAATGCATGATCCCGTGATCAACCCCTTGGTCACATTGAGCTCATTATGATGATGCATTACCGAGTGGGCCCAGAGATACCTCTCTGTCATACGGAGTGACAAATCCCAGTCTCGATTCGTGCCAACCCAACAGACACTTTCGGAGATACCCGTAGTGCACCTTTATAGTCACCCAGTTACGTTGTGACATTTGGCACACCCAAAGAACTCCTACGGTATCCGGGAGTTGCACAATCTCATGGTGTAAGGAAATGATACTTGACATTTGGAAAAGCTCTAGCAAACGAACTACATGATCTTTGAGCTATGCTTAGGATTGGGTCTTATCCATCACATCATTCTCCTAATGATGTGATCCCGTTATCAATGACATCTAATGTCCATAGTCAGGAAACCATGACTATCTTTTGATCAACGAGCTAGTCAACTAGAGGCTCACTAGGGAGGTGTTGTGGTCTATGTATTCACACATGTATTACGATTTCAGGATAACACAATTATAGCATGAACAATAGACAATTATCATGAACAAGGAAATATAATAATAACCATTTTATTATTGCCTCTAGGGCATATTTCCAACAGAGAGGAGTACGAGGGTTCACTGGTTTGGCTGCGGTGTGAGGCCACCTTCGCCGCAGAATAACAGGGGGTGTGGTTGAGTGGAGGGATGGCCTGGCCAGCGGTGGGAGTAGTAGGGGGCGGTGAGGCCTCCGCGGCAGCACAGCCGGCCACGGGAGGCAGGAGCAGGCGGCACGACCAGTGCTGCTTTGGGCGGCTGGAGCAAGAAGACCAGAGGTTGAAGAAGCATGACGGATGTTGGATGGACATCTTACGATCACTGCAGCTAGAATCGTTTATATTGACTAAGTTGACAAAGCCCTTGGTACGCATCAACTTAGTAGGCCCACATGTCAGCTTCCGAAACGGTGCGCCCCTAATGTCAGGGGGAGGAATCATTTTTGGGCGGTGAAGCTAGAATATCCGAGATTGAAGAAGAAGCACGGCATCCGTTGGATGGACATCCAACGGCCACTGCTGCTAGAACCGTGTGTTGACCATAAGTTGACAAAGCCTTGCATACACGTCAACTCTTTTTTTTGAGGGGACGCGTCAACTTAGTAAGGCCACAAGTGTGTGGCAGAGAACTTATAGCCCATTTTAGATTGTAAGAATGTGCAACCAATTTTTGAATTCTAATGGAATTTACTACAGCCCATTTATAGTTTGTTAAAAGTACAGCCCATTTCAACCAACCGTTCAAAACAGAAATCAATAAAATTTCCTACATTTTGATGGGATCCGAAATATTTTTATCCCGAAATTTCTAGTCATATTAAATACAATTTCAATATAAATTTATATTACGTAAAAAATCCAACGAAACATTGCGCTCGCAACAATTAATGAAATTAAAATTTTCAATATCCAAAAATAATATTTTATAAAGTAATTACGTGTTTGGTGCATTTTTTATAGTTACTGCCCAATTTCTATAATTACATCCCATTTATTATTTCTTAAAGCCCATTTTCTTGTTAAGCCTAATGCATCCGTCCTAGGAAATATTTGCAGTCCAGCGGGGCGGAGAATAACAACTTGACCTTGCCTGGGTATTCCTAAAAAAGTATAGCTGGGCTAGCCATTTTCAGCTTGAAAAAATTAATATCTGGGCTGGATATCTGGCCCGGGCTAGACGGGCCACAGCTTCCTAGTTAATACCTGCAGCGATGTTTTCGTTGTTGTTCAGTCGAGAAAAATTAATATCCGGGCTAAACATTGCTGAAAAAAACTCTGCAGTGCTCACACCTCAAAAACACAAATACTGCTCGAGCTACTTGGTCCTAGCTATCGGCTACTTCTTGTGCAATTCTCTCGTTTATTGACTACATAGGTTGACAATGGTGTGGGACCGTGATGTCAGGAACCATGAGGAAGAAAAAAAATTATAGTTTTATATACTAATAAGGAGGCACTTGCGTACGTGTGGCTATGGCCCTGGTGGGTCCCCACTGTCATCCTCTCCAAGTAAAGTCATCTCCTCATCCTCATGTCCGTTGACCATGTTGACAACACGAGACGGTGGTGCCACGACGAGCGCAACAACTCAAAGGATGATGGAGAGGGCATAGCGGGCCCTATAGATGGTCTGATACAGCGCCCGCTGCTCATTCGGGAAGCCAGGATCATAAGGCCACATGTCCGCGGCGGCATTGTCGTTTGCTTGTTCACTGGTGCTCGTTGAGGAGATGGAGGTTGCAGCATAGGTCGTCCTGCGCTGGTAGCTCTTCCGCCATTAGGGCGTTGAAGTCCGGCCGCACCTGCTCTATGGTGAACACGGCATGAATCGCCTTGGACAGTGGCGCTGGCTCCTCGTCGGAAGCTATGTCCATCGTCTGATTGTCATCGCTCAGCTCGGCGAGCTAGCTGGCGAGCCAGCATGTCCGGCTGCTGGACTGACCCACTGCCAAGGACGAGTCTAACTACCCTGGCCCACCCAGACCGCCTCCCTCGCCCGCGCGCGCTTTCTGCCTGAAACGGCCAGCACCGGCCGCCCCGCTTACCGGTGCAGGCGATTGCTCTGCCTTCAAACGTCACAAGTGTCGTCCATCCATCCTTCTACCACCCACATTAATGATACACGGTTGCCGAGGCGGCTACTCCGGCGCCACACGTCCGTCCCTCCGCCGCCCAGCATTGCTATATAAACTGCTGCGCCGTCCATAGCCGCAGTCATCCGCATCCGTTCCATTTCTCTTGTCCACACCACTACTGCCCACCATGGCTTCTCACGGTCCAGCGCTCTTCGGGACGGGCGGACGACAGACCATAAGGAGATGGCAGCCATTGCTGCCGACTGGCTGGCCGGCAGGCAGCCGGAGGACGACGACGTCCCAATGGAGAACATTGTAGTCGACGATCTGGTGCCAACCCCCTCCTCCGCGTCGTCCTCTCTAGTGCATTGCACCATGACCATCGGTGAGGCTTGTGCCCAATATATGGACACGGTGAGGCAGAAGCGTGAGGAGCAGTTCTGGCAGGTGCAGGCCGACGCTGCCTACAAACACCATCTCCTCCAGGAGCACCTGCAGGCGGAGGAGCAGATCGCCGCAGAGCGGGTGGAGCAGGAGGCGCTGCTCGACTCATACCGCTCTGCCCGCGAGGGCCGCCTCGAGTGCTGGCGGTACCGCATGCCGGTGGTGGAGGCTACGGCAGCCTACAAAGAGGGCGATGAAGTGGGAGAGGCGCTGTTTGGCGAGACCGAGGACGAGGCAAAGGATAATGCCGGCTCCGATGAGTCCCTGCTCCGCAGGCATCGACGAGGCCCTTCTCCGCCGAGGCCCCGGGGGGCCAACAACGAGGCAGAGGACACCGCGGCTCTGCCGAGGCCCCGTGGCGCCAACGACGAGGCAGAGGACACCGCCGGCTCTGCCGAGGTACCACACTGCCGTCAATGAGGGGGAGAATTTCCCCCGCTCCGCCGAGGCGCCGCCCGCCCACAACAAGACAGAGGACATCGCCGGCTCCGTTGAGGCCCCGCCCCGCTGCCAACAAGGCCGCACCACACAAAAAACGAGGAAGAGTAGAGCACGGTAGGTCGCCGCCACTCGGGTCCAAGTAAGGCCACCGCTGCTACCCTTCGGTTGCTGGCACTGAGCTGTACATGACGGAGCAATTTTATGATTATAGGATGACTGAAGACCGCTCCATGGTTGATCAAGCTCATGAGATACAATCATTTGCTAGAGAACTTGAGCACTTCAGTTGTATGCTACCAGACACAGGTGGGTAGCTTCGGTTAATTAATTATACATCCAGCGCACCCCTTTTTAGTTGAAGAATGTATGAAATGTAATGAAATCCAGCATGTTTGTATGAAATCCGACCGTGTATGAATGAATTTATTTTGATTAATTTTAATTCTTGTATCACTGGCATTGGATGAACATGCAAAATAATACGTACTAGCATTATTCCCAGGGTGATCACCTCGTTTGCAGCAGTTTCCCACGTACTCCCTCCAGTCCTCTCTAGTATGCATACAAGTTTTGTCTGCAGTCAAAGTATCTCTACTTTGACCAATCTTATAGAAAAAAGTATGCACTTTCACAATGTGCGAAGTAAAAAGGAACAAAAGGAATAC
Organism: Triticum urartu; assembly: GCF_056163025.1. Classification (NCBI taxonomy): domain Eukaryota; kingdom Viridiplantae; phylum Streptophyta; class Magnoliopsida; order Poales; family Poaceae; genus Triticum; species Triticum urartu. Next base: position 443,851,290 of record NC_141879.1, on the reverse strand, counting down.
AAAGAGTTTGAGCAGCTTTTTAGCGTTCCTGTACATTGCAATCAAACACACAAACCTGGCAATTCAGAGAGAACATTCAAAACAATGGATCATTATGCATCTCAGCAATTCACATGTCAGATCCAATATTTACTTCACAACTAAAGAATAAAGAAAAAATGGATCGACGCTACTGACAGCAAAGGGCGTCCCATTCGAAAATATCAAACGCATGTCTTCTTGCTAAAATCAATGAGCAAAATTTGACAAGGTTGTCCCATTCCAAAATATCAAATGCCTACGATTGTGGAATGGGCAAGGTTTGCCATCAGTTCGAACATTGACATGGCACCTCGTGCTAAATAAACTAGCTGTTCTTCTTATGCAGTTCCACTAAAATCAACCAAATTCGCTCGGCACCTCCTTTCTTGTGGTGGAAATGAATGATTCGATGTATTCATGAACATTTTGTGCAGTTCCCATTGAAATCAAGCTGAGCACCCCTGTTTGCACAAATACAAAAAAGTGATTAGTATAAAGCAAACTATACTATGAATTGACAGTTTAAACAGGCACCTACATGGTCCACGTAGAGCACACTTTTAGAAAAATGGAACTCACCGGAAAGAATCCTAGAACAACATTGTACTCGCGCATCACAGCAAGAAACTGGAGATTTGTCCGTCCTTCTGAGCTGAAGTTAGTTTGGTCTTGTGGGGGGTAATGTAACCATCCTTCAACTGCTCCTTCTGATGAGAATATAGACATGGCTTCTTCATCCTGGCATAATCGGAACTAGTCACTTCACGTACTCCATATTCTTCTTCAGAGGAGGATGATCCTGTTGTGCAAAGACAAGAGGACAACTAAATGCTAGCATCCCTGTTTGCTCGAAAAAAAGGAAAGGAAATATTTAAAACACCACAGATGAAGCACTTCTCAAGGACAATACCACTTTTTGATGACAGTATCTAAACAGTAGCACAACACCAATAGAGATGACAAAGCTCAATCATATGGATGAAATTAGTGGGCGAGTACCAACCTTTGTTAGGAGGCTTATTGTGTAGATCACACAGATGAAGCATTTCTCCGGAACCATCTGTTGCTATCTACTATGGTGGCCATGCTTACTATATAGTCCTCGATTAGTTTAATGTTTCCAACATCTTCTTGTGCAGTTCCACTAAAATATATGGTATCTTCAAAGCAGATCCCTGTTTGCACAAGTAGAGATAATTACGTATTACATTAAGAGTTGCATCAAATCAGTGGCAAAACAATTGCTCGTTCCAGCCATAGCAGTAAATTAAGATGCAAAACTATATCATTACTTGTGTCACCACAGTTCCTGTGTCACCACGGTTCTAGTGCTTCATTACAGCACTGGGAGTTGATTTTTGTTTTCCTTCCACTTGTTCTTCCCCTTCATCACTTGGTTCAATAACAGACAAGCTTCGCCTTCAATGTAAGATTTGGCATGTCAATTAGGTTGCACAAGTATAGCACTAAACAATGACATTAATTTTCAGATGAAAGTGGCAAAATACAGGCCAATAGTTGTGAAATATCCTTATCTTACCTCAATGGGATATTACAGTGCACATACAGATTGGAAGTCTTGTCTCCATTTGTGCAGTTCACTAAAATCAAGCAACATTACCGTACAAGTAGCACAACATATGAAAGCACACTGCAGAATCATGTGAAAGAAGGCTAGTACTGACCTCTCATGACACGGAATTCAAAAAACTCACAAGAAGAAGATCTGAACCAAATTTGCCAACAGGGATAGGAAGTAAGATCTCCTCTTGTGCAGTTCCACTAAGATCAAGCAATCAAGCAACATTGTCGGTGTGACATTTTGGTTGAACTGCACAAAACACTCTTAAAACGAAAGTGTTTTGTGCAGTGCAACAAAAGGTCACAATGGCAATGAGGTGAAGTAGATAACCCTGTTTACACAGAGGTGTAAAGGAAACAACTAGTGGTCAATAATGGTGGATGACACAGAAGCTAACAAAAAGAAGTGTCTACCTTATCTAAATGGGAAAGAAAGCAAGATAGTAGCATTTCTCAAACGGTGGCATTGATTAATATTAACAGAGAGATTATATTAATAATAAAATTCGTTAAACATGTAATTTTCTTTTAACTGTAGCATTGCATCAATTTTCCAGCGGCATTATTAGAGGGCGTTTGTTTAGAGGGACATTTTGGTGGACGGACTAAAAAAACTCCATGTCAGTCCCATCTAAACCAAAAAGGAGGGACTTTTAGGGACTAAAAGTGGGCATTTGGGACTAAAGAAAGAAGACCTTGGCACGCATCGCACCTTGTCTCTATTAGTACATTACTAGGGGTAACATGGTATTTTAGCATGTCATTTAATAACCTCTACTCCATGTTTAGTCCCTGGAACCAAGCAGGTAGGGACTAGGGAGTTTTTAACCAAACAGAACCTTAGATTAACAATAGCTAAAGAGTTGCACAGGATAGTGGACGTACCGGCACCATGTGCATCTACCGATGTACTGGGGTGATCCACAGTCTGTTGCAACAAAGAACAAACAACCAAAGAGCATATTTGTTTTGGTCCCAGTTTTGTTATCTTTAGACACCTTTCCCTACGTGAGCGCAGCAAATCTAGTCCTGCTCAAACTCTACAGCCTTGTCCAAAACAAAACAAAAGATCAGTTTGTTACAGATGTGCGTACTGTGTTTGTCATTGTTTTCCCTTTTCGACCAACGTAGGTGCTGGATAGCCAGTCTGTACTAGTACTTTCCCCCTTCCTTTCCTCTTTGAACCATGTCCTATATTTATGCTATACAACTTTCCCCCATTCCTTTCCTCTTTGAACCACGTCTTAGATTCATGCGATACAAATTTCCCCACTACTTTTCCCCTTCCTTTCCTTTTTGAACCACGTCCGAGATTCATGCTATACAACTTTTCCCACAACTTTCCCCTATTCCTTTCCTCTTTGAACCACGTCCTAGATTCATGGTATAGAACTTTCCCCACTACTTTCCTGTTTGATCCAACACCTAGATTCGAGTGCAGAAGCGGAAAAAGCCCACATGCAGCTAGAGCAATGCATGTGGAATAAGTAAATTATACCTTAAGGTTCTTGGGGTGTGGTTCAGTGGGCAACCGGAGGCCGTTCGGCCCACACTATGTATGGCAGTGAAGAAGAAGGGCTCGGAGGCCCTCCCGCGCCGCCGCTGGGTGAAAGTGAACAACTGTGTAGGTAGTGGATTCCCTCCCTCGCCGACGGCGACAGCGTTAAGCCTCCTTCCCTTCCTGGCAGACGGATCCCGCCGGCTCTTTGACTAGCAGTGAGGGGTGAGAGAGAGGCCAACGAAGTCTTATTTAGATCTGCAGAGGGTGAGAGAGTGTGAAGAGAGCAACTACAAGCAGACCAGCAGAGAGGGGAGAGAAAGAGGCCAACGAAGTCTTGTTTAGATCTGGAGAGGGTGAGAGAGTGTGAAGAGAGCAACTACAAGCGCTGAGGCTCCAGCCTGTATATATATACTCGAGAGAGTGTGAAGAATGCAAACCGTAGAAAACAAGCGCCGAGGGTGCAGCTGATCGTATAGCTTCGTATCCATCCATTTTAAGCAGTCAAAGAATCCTCCTGGCACGAATTATGCTCAAGTGTAGTTATCGAACCCGAGACCTCAAGTTTGATGAGAGAACAGGCTAACCAGCTACACAACCCTCCGTTATGTTCAACGAGAGGAAAATAACCTTTTATACATTCCTGCATTCATGTGACAAGCATGCCGTGTTTTTTTGTGTGGGAGTCATTGGGATTTAAATCATAACCGTGTCATATGGCTTTGGTGGTAAGACTATCCATAGTGGTGCAGAAATAATGCAGCCATAGTCACCTTACCTCTCTCCACGTGGTACGTTGGGTCACACCAGTTAGAGGGTGAAACAAACAAATTAATAAGAAAAATTAAAAGTGCCAGCGGTGTATCTTACCTCACACATCTCGCTACTGCTCGGGAACACTGTCCAATTAATCCCTTTGTTCGCTCACGTACTATTTTAAGTGAATCCTGATTATAACATGCACACACTTTTGGGCACTTGTATTTGACCTAAGTCAGTGTGCCACCGTATCTCATACGACTCCCCCCGTCTAGGTGTAATAAGTCACGTTAGAAGGTGCAGGGGGACCAAGGTGCAAGCAGATTGGAGGAGAAGGAGAAACTTGACCGGTCATTCCTCCAATCAATGCCCTGATTCCTATCTCTAAACGCAACAATTAATCCAAACAACTAAGAGATGCCATTTTAGCTACCATGCAGGACCACGTATTAACTCGCGTGCAAGCCGACTTTGATTTCTTCACTGATCAACGCGTAGTTGCACTCCATGCATTGGGTTTCCGAGGGAGATAACAAGGCAGGGTAAGGAGCGTTTGGTTACATTGCTTAGGCTAGTCATAGTGGTGAGTAACCTGGACTACTAACATGCATATGTTACTAGTCTATGTTACTACTACGCGAAGTTTGCCGTTGGAAGCGAGCCGATCTGGCTCTCCTAAGCTAGCAAGGTTTTTCTAGCCCACCCAAGCTAGCTGGCCCACAAAAGCTAACATATTTTAACAGTTCCAAATGCCTAACCTTGCCCGGCTATGCTATAAGTTGTCTTGCTAAGGATCCAAACGCTCCCTAAGTAACAACGCTCGCTAGCAACGAGGCCAAGAGGGGATTGAGATGCGAAGTTGATGGACGACGCCTAAACATTTTGGGAATATCTGATTCCGTAAGATGACTTAACACCTAGACGGAGGGAGTACTACTCCTCAGTCCAGGTTTGATGGAATATTCGTCACCTCTTCGCTTCTTGTACGTACTCCATTTGTATCTCACTTCCTGTGGCTTCGCACTCGCACGATTTTCCTATTCTATGAACCTGTGTGTGCGTGTGTGCGTGTGTGTGTGTGTGTTTAAAAGCATGTGTGTGTTAGAGAGAGAGACAGATCGACCTACTCCTATAGAGAGATCGTGTGTACTGTACAATTTTAGCCGCGAGAGTCGGTGCATCCTCTCGTTTCCGGGCGTCCGGTAGAGGGACAGGCGGACAGCTGCCATGCCCGCTCCTGACCAGCCTGGCCCACCCAAAGCCCCTCCATCGCCCGCGCGCGCTTCCCGCCCGAAACGGTCAGCGCCACTTCATAGAATCGGTGCGCATTCATGCCCGGGCAGAGCGGATGCAACCTCTCATTGGCGCCTGCGTTGAAGGGAGAAGCGGATTCAAGAGTGATGGTTGCTTCGTCCGTCCAACTTACTACTGGGTCTATGTGATTTGACGGCTCATTGGTCATTATTACTGAGGTGGTAGGACTGCTGGATGTCCCACGCTTTCGGCGAAAGGAGGTACTACTAGATTACAATTTTCTCCATTCTTATGGCGGAGGAGTGCAAGTGCAGTGAAAACACGCAGGCTCAGTGATTACATGGCCCACCTCACACTATCACCATATTTTCTGGACACCGTGCAACACCTAACTCTTTACATAGTACTCCCTTCGTTCCTATATATATAAGTCTTTGTAGAGATTCCACTAGGTGGACTACATACGGAACAAAATGAATGAATCTACACTTAAAATGCATCTATATACATCCGTATGTGGTTCGTTGTGAAATCTCTACAAAGACTTATATTTAGGAACGGAGGTAGTACTAGTATAGTATACTATAATTTATCAGCGAGATAGTACAATGCTATAAAGCTTCCAACTTCTGTTACATGTATCTTGCGCCCAAGGTTGCCCGTTGCAACATTTCATCAAATACAAAAGACTAACGTGCATGCTATTGCATCTCAATGATTGACAGATCATAGCGAATATGTACTCCCTTCGTTCCAAAATAAGTGTCTCAACTCTATGTAGGGGGTGTTTGTTTCCAAGGACCTTTTAGTGTAGGGACTAGAAAAAAGTCCCTCTCAGGGACTTTTTAACCAAACAGGAGGGACTACTAGGGACTAAAACTTGATTTTTGGGACTTAATGAAGAAGACTCTCAAGGAGAGTCTTTTTTTGGACTTTTCCAACAATGCCCCTCCCTGTACCCATTGTCCCGCCGCCCCATGGTGTTGTTTGGTTGTTATTTTTCTGTATACTGGGGGTGACATGGTCATTCAATGACCTCTAGGGAGGGACTAGGGACTTTTTAGTCCCAGAAAACAAACAGGGAGGGACTTTTTAAGGAGTAGGGACTTTTTAGTTGGGACTAGAAAAAGTCCTAGGACTTATGAACCAAACAGGGCCTCAATATGGACTACATACGTAGCAAAATGAGTGAATCTACACTCTAAAATAAGTCTCTATACATCAGTGTTTGGAGTATGTCACTACAAAAAAAGACACATCCGTGACATTTTGGGCCGAACGAAATTTTTTTCTGTCATACCTATGACACTTCTATGACGATAATTGTGACAAAACCCGGTATCATCATAGATGTGGTGGGGTCCTACTTCTATGACAAAAAATCATGACAGAAATGGGCTTTTCGTCCTGGGAGGGCCAGAGACGTAGCTGTATGACATTCTTTGGGCCGTCCATGACGGAAAAAACCATGGTAGAAGAAAGGGCGAGGAAAATATCAGGGTGTTCCCGGTTACGGTGGGTGGTCGGGGCCGAGCGATGCGTGTTTCTCTCGTACACGCACGCGCGGGAGGTGTTGGGCTCTAACTAAACCCGAGCGATTGCACTGCAGGCTACGCGTTACTGAACCCGAGCGATCGATCGATGACTGTTAAATGAACCCGATCGAGCGATTCCTTCGCTACTGCTGCTAACTGAAGCCGATCGATGTTGCCTCTGGATGAACAATGAGCATTGCTGGGGGGTTTGGATGAACAGATCTCGGTGGGGGTGGATGAACAGGACCCCGTGGAGGGCAGGATGAACAGGACCACCCCGTGGAGGGCAGGATGAACAGGAGACGATGGAGGGCAGGATGAACAGTAGCCCGTGGAGGGGTGGTTGAACAGGAGCCCGTGGAGAGGGCTGGTTGAACAGTAGCCGGTGGAGTAGCGCGCGGTGGAGGCTGGATGAACAGGAGCCTATGGATTAACAGTCGCGGGTGGAGGCTGGAGAAGGTCGCCGGTGGATGAACAGTAGCCCGTGGAGGCTGGAGGGGGTCGACGGTGGAGATGAACAGTATCCTGTGGAGTCCCGTTTTGCGGTACGCCACACCCCTCCCGATGAACAGGACCCCCGTTTCGACCATAGCACTCCAACACAAGTCTGTTTCCTCTGTTTTGCGAGACGCCACACCCCTCCCGATCGACAGGATCCCCGTTTCGACCTTAGGAGGTCCGTTTCCTCCGTTTTATAGTACGCCGGACCCCTCCCGATGAACAGGATCCCGTTTCGAACATGGCCGGTCGAACACAAGGCCGTTTCCTCCCTTCTGCGGTACGCCAGACCTCATTTCCATCGGCTGTTCTGTCCAAGCCCTCCCGATGAACACGATGACGCATTCCGTTCTGACCCAGCCGGCTGACTCCCCATGAACACGACGACGATGCTGTTTCTCCGTTCTGACCCAGCCATGTGCACAAGCCCTGGCCGTACGTATGCGCGAGTAGACGTTCGAGACCCTGCCCATATGTACGTATGTGGCCGTATTTTCTTTCTTGCACAGTGGCCGTTGTACTTACGTGTACATGCTACGTGCGCGCCTCTACTACGACACGCGCGCACCTCTACATCGACTAGTATGTACGTACACGTTCGCGACCAGAATGACAACGCTACGTATGCTTCGACCAGGTGGGTCCCGACTGTCAGGCACTTCCTTGCGTGCGAAGATATAGCTGGTGGGTCCCAGCAGTCACGGGGGTGAATCGTTTTTTTTGCCCAGATGCACTTCCTTGCGTGCGAAGATGTAGCTGGTGGGTCCCAGCAGTCAGGGGGAAATGTTTTTTTTCACAAAATACGGTGGCCCGTCCGGTGGGTCCACGCTGTCAGGTGGAGGAATAATTATTTTGAGCGTAATAAGGAGGCACTTCCTTGCTGCGGCCGTGGACCCAGCTGTCAGCCTCTCCACATACTGTCCACGTCCGATGGAAGTCGTTCCTTGACCACGTTGACCACGCCGCACCAAGAGCACCAGGGCGGTGGACGACGGCGAGGCCTAGGAAGGGGATGACGCGTAGCAGGGTAAGACGCGGCAGTGGAAGCCCGCGCGGAGAGGAGTACGAGGGTTCACTGGTTCGGCTGTGGTATGAGGCTACTATCGCCGCAGGGCCTTGCTGGCGGTGGGAATGGTAGGGGGCGGTGAGGCCTCCGCGGCAGCACAACCGGCCACGGGAGGCAGGAGCATGCAGCACGACCGGCGCTGCTTTGGGCGGCTGGAGCAACAAGACCAGAGGTTGAAGAAGCACTACGACCGTTGGATGCTTATCGTACGGTCACTGGAGCTAGAATCGGTCATATTGACTAAGTTGACAACGCACTCCATCCCCGTCAACTTAGTAGCCCCACAAGTCAGCCTCCCACCAAGGTGGGTCCCAACCAGCAGGGGGAGTATTCATTTTTTTGTGCATAATAAGGAGGCACTTCCGGTGGGCCCGACCTGACAGCGGGGGGGGGGGGGGAGACATTTTTCTCGCGCAATACGGTGGCCCGTCCGGTGGGTCCCAGCAGTCAGGGGGAATGTTTTTTTCGTGAAATACGATGGCCCGTCCGGCAGGGCCCTGCTGTCAGGTGGAGGAATCATTATTTTCCATGTTATAAGGAGGCACTTCCTTGTTGCGGCCGTGGACCCAGCTGTCAGCCTCTCCACATACAGTTCACGCCCGATGGAAGCCATTCCTTGCCCACGTTGACCACGCCGTGCTGAGAGCACCATGGCGGTGGACGACGGCGAGGCCTAGGAAGGGGACGATGCGGAGCCGGGAAAGATGCGGTAGTGGAAGCCCGCGCGGAGAGGAGTACGAGGGTTCACTGGTTCGGCCACGGTGTGAGACTGCCGTCGCTGCGGAAAAACAGGGGGTGTGGGTGAGTAGAGGGATGGCCTGGCCAGCGGTGGGAGTAGTAGGGGCGGTGAGGCCTCCGCGGCATCACAGCCGGCCACGGGAGGCAGGAGCACGCGGCACGACCGGCGCTGCTTTGGGCGGAAGGAGCAAGAAGACCAGATGTTGAAGAAGCACTACAGCCATTGGATAGACATCGTACGGTCACTGCAGCTAGAATCGTTTATATTGACTAAGTTGACAAAGCCCTTGGTACCCGTCAACTTAGTAGGCCCACAGGTCAGCCTCAAAAACGATGCGCCCCAGATGTCAGGGGGAGGAATCATTTTTTGGGCGGCTGAAGCAAGAATATCCGAGATTGAAGAAGAAGCACGACATCCATTGGATGGACATCCAATGGCCACAGCTGCCAGAACCGTGTGTTGTTGACAAAGCCTTGCATATGCGTCAACTTAGTTTTTTTAGGGGACGCGTCAACTTAGAAGGCCCACAAGTGTGTGGCAGAGAACATATAGCCCATTTGCGATTTGTAAGAATGTACAGCCCATTTTTTTATTCTAATGGAATTTACTACAGCCCATTTACAGTTTCTTAAAAGTACAGCCCATTTTCTAGCTACGACAACGACTAATAATTTCATCCAACCGCTCAAAACAGAATTCAAAACAAAATCCCACATTTTTATGGGATCCGAAATATTTTTATCCGAAATTTCTAGTCAGATTAAATATAATATCAAAATAAAGTTGTATTACGTTAAAATCCAAAAAAATATTGTGCGCGCAACAAGTAATGAAATTAAAATTTTCAAATTCCGAAAGTAATATATTTTTTAAACTAATTACGCGTTTGGTGCTTTTTTTATAGTTACTGCCCAGTTATTATAAGTACATCCCGTTTATTATTTCTTAAAGTCCATTTTCTTGTTAAGCCTAATGCATACCTCCTAGGAAAGTTTGCAGCCCAGCGGGTTGGAGAATAACAAGTTGATCCGGATATTGTGTACAACTGTCGGCCCAGTTGCATTGTTGATGTTGAAAAAAGGCCTGTGTAGTACAGTACAACCTAACATGGCTACTCAGCCCACATTCAGTGACGTCGGAAAGGCCCAAACAAGGCTTCTGTACAACTTTTTGAAGTCACCGAGGTCAATTAATAACTTAAGAAAAAAGTTAGATTACAATGGAACCTAATTAAAAGCTGTCACAAGCAAAGAAATAATTCAACGGGTCCCACTTGTGCGTGTCTGCTTGTGTGCGTGTGTGTGTGTGAGAGAGAGAGACCCATCGGTCGATGCTCGTAAATACATCTTTCAGCGATATGCATTGCTGATGCTCAGTAAAAACTTATATAGTTGACACAATCATATAGAACATCATAGCACACTGAACTTGCATACAAAAATTTCACGCAGGCAGCACAATCAGGATGGAAGCAGTGGATCGCTACGGGTAGGGCTATGTTTAAACGAACGAACTCGTACATAACGGTTAATAGTCTTTATCAATGACAGGGAAATATCTTGAATGCTGTGCAAAGAAAACAGATAGACAACACAATAAGTTATGCTAGCACATTAAGTTGATGTACAGCCCTTTCTAAAAAAAGTTCAGGAACAAAATTAGAACATGTCACAATCAAATGTACTGGCACATCAGTGCTTCACACCCATAGCTCGGATTTAACTAGTATCTGACAAGATTCAGTTGTTACCTCAAATTAGAGAACATCCAGACAGCCAGCCCTGCCTCTTCTCCCAAAGAAGCAGTGGACTCCGCCACGCGATGGAGTAGGCCCTGTGCCATCCATAGTTCCGAGCAACACGGGGAAAGTCTGACGTTGACTCCTGTAATGGATGTCGTCGACGGACCCTGGCACCAGCGGCGGCGTCAGGACTTCGATTGATGGATTGACCACTTCTTCGACATGCACAAACACTCGATACAGGTACATCCCTAATGTGGTCCGCGGCGGCCTTGGTGGCGACGAATAGTACAACCCCAGTTCCTGCACCGGTATCTCAACACCAATCACCTTCGGTATGGTGGATGGCTTCTTCATCCATGCCATAACCGTCAGAGCCCAGCTATCTGGAGGAACAAATATACTTAAGAACTCACCTCCAAGGTCGTTGATAAGCTCATTCATGGACTCGTTGTTCCAAGCACGTCGAGGCATGCCGTGGAAGGTAAGCTTTGTTAAAACCTCAAGCTCAGAGGGCACCGAGCCCCATCCTGGGTGCCACCGATCAAATCTCACCAGCACGCCATCGCAAAACAAACGCCGGGAAGATTCGAACACACGACTGTAGTTGAAAGTTGTCCGGAACCTGACGAAGAAATCAGCCGGTGGCGGACAGACTTCGACGAGCAAGTCACTTATTTTGATGTCGTGTGCAATGCCAAGAGCTTTGATAAGGTCGTACATCAAGACAGGAGAACGGTCGCCGTTGATGGTTACCATCAGCACTTTGCCGGCAAACTGGTCGTCAAGCGCCGCCATGCCACTGTTGAGCGACATCACGCAGCGACTAAAGGCAGGACGTGATACGTCTCCAATGTATCTATATTTTTTGATTGCTCCATGCTATATTATCTACTATTTTGGACTATATTGGGCTTTATTTTCCACTTTTATATTATTTTTGAGACTCGCCTATTAAACGGAGGCGCAGCCTAGAATTGTTGTTTTTTTGCCTATTTCAGTGTTTTAAAGAAACGGAATATCAAACGGAGGGCTTCTACATCATCATCCAGGCCCCTCCGATGAAGTGTGAGTAGTTGATTTCAGACCTACGGGTCCATAGTTAGTATCTAGATGGCTTCTTCTCTCTTTTTGGATGTCAATACAATGTTCTCCCCCTCTCTCGTGGAGATCTATTTGATGTAATCTTCTTTTTGCGGTGTGTTTGTTGAGATCGATGAATTGTGGGTTTATGATCAAGTCTATCTATGAATAATATTTGAATCTTCTCTAAATTCTTTTATGTATGATTGGTTATCTTTGCAAGTCTCTTCGAATTATCAGTTTGGTTTGGCCTACTAGATTGGTTGTTCTTGCCATGGGAGAAGTGCTTAGCTTTGGGTTCGATCTTGCAGTGTCCTTTCCCAGTGACAAAAGGGGCAGCAAGGCACGTATTGTATTGTTGCCATCGAGGATAACAAGATGGGTTTTTTTTATCATATTGCATGAAACTATCCCTCTACATCATGTCATCTTGCTTAAGGCGTTACTCTGTTTTTAACTTAATACTCTAGATGCATGCTGGATAGCGGTCGATGGGTGGAGTAATAGTAGTAGATGCAGAATCGTTTCGGTCTACTTGTCACGGACGTGATGCCTATATACATGATCATGCCTATATATTCTCATAACTATGCTCAATTCTGTCAATTGCTCAACAGTAATTTGTTCACCCACCGTAGAATACTTATGCTCTTGAGAGAAGCCACTAGTGAAACCTATGGCCTCGGGGTCTCTTTCTCATCATATCAATCTCCATCACTTTATTATTGCTTTGTTTTTACTTTGCTTTTATCTTTTAACTTTGTATCTCTATACCAAAAATACCAAAAATATTATTTATCATCTCTATCAGATCTCACTTTCGTAAGTGACCGTGAAGGGATTGACAACCCCTAAGCGCGTTGGTTGTGTTGAGCTATTGTTTTTGTGTAGGTACGAGGGACTCGCGCGTAGCCTCCTACTAGATTGATACCTTGGTTCTCAAAAACTAAGGGAAATACTTACGCTACTTTGCTGCATCATCCTCTCCTCTTCGGGAAAATCCAACGCAGTGTTCAAGAGGTAGCAAGAAGAATTTCTGGCGCCGTTGCCGGGGAGTCTGCGCAAAAGTCAACATACCAAGTACCCATCACAATACCTATCTCCCGCATTACATTATTTGCCATTTGCCTCTCGTTTTCCTCTCCCCCACTTCACCCTTGCCGTTTTATTCGCCCTCTCTCTCTCTATCCTCCCTCTCTATTTTCCTCTTTTGCCCGTTTGCTTTTTGTTTGCTCGTGTGTTAGTTTGTTTGCTTGTCGTCATGGCTAGTCCCTTATCTTCTCTATTGACACCTGAGTTCAAAATCTTTCACTTTAAACAAAGGTTAGGAGAAAACTTAAAAGATGCCTGGTTGAGAATAATGGAATCTCATCGTAATTGTGCCTCTGAAATAAATCTGAGAATTTTGCTTCGCAATTTTTATGTTGGATTAAAAATGTCTCATAGAAAACTCTTGGATTACGTTGCCAAAGGCAATTTTATTGAAATCGATCCCCATATTGCACTTGAAATTATAGAAGGTATAGTGGGAACACTACCTCAAGAAAAGGGGCCTCATCCTACTCAGGAAGAGACACAAGTTTTTGAAAAAAATTGTGAAGTTACTAAAATCTTGCAGAAATCTCTTGAACCTCTTAAGAACATTAGTGGAAATATTCACCGCATGAATATGTTGATTACCCTTTGTAATAAGCGATTGGATTCATTAGATCTAAAATTTCAGAATATGAAGGGAAACGTAAAGAACCCCCCGGATTCGAGCATGATTCCGCTAAAAAGTTGAAAACCAAAGATGGCAATACCTAGATCTATTCTTGCTTGTTATGCCTAGCTAGGGGCGTTAAACGATAGCGCTTGTTGGGAGGCAACCCAATTTTATTTTTATTTCTTGATTTTTGCTCCTGTTTAGTAGTAAATAAATTATTTATCCTCTGTTTTGGTTGTGTTTTTTGTGTTTAATTAGTGTTTGTGCCAAGTCGAACCGTTGGGAAGACTTGGGGAAAGTCTTGTTGAACTTCCTGTAAAAACAGAAAATTTAGCGCTCACGAGAACTGCTGTCATTTTTATTTGGAAAGTGATATTTAGTTAATTCTTTTTACAGATGATTAATAGATAAATTCGTCACGTCCAGCAATTTATTTTAGAATTTTTCGGGTTCCAGATTTTGCGCTAGCTACAGATTACTACAGACTGTTCTGTTTTTGACAGATTCTGTTTTTCGTGTGTTGTTTGCTTATTTTGATGAATCTATGGCTAGTAAAATAGTTTAATCCATAGAGAAGTTGGAATACAGTAGGTTTAACACCAATATAAATAAAGAATGAGTTCATTACAGTACCTTTAAGTGGTCTTTTGTTTTCTCTCGCTAACGGAGCTCACGAGATTTTCTACTTTAAGTTTTGTGTTGTGAAGTTTTCAAGTTTTGGGTAAAGATTTGATGGATTATGGAACAAGGAGTGGAAAGAGCCTAAGCTTGGTGATGCCGATGGCACCCCCAAGATAATCTAAAGACACCTAAAAGCCAAAGCTTGGGGATGCCCCGGAAGGCATCCCCTCTTTCGTCTACTTCTCTCGGTAACTTTACTTGGAGCTATATTTTTATTCACCACATGATATGTGTTTTGCTTGGAGCGTCTTTTATGATTTGAGTATTTGCTTGTTAGTCTACCACAATCATCCTTTCTATACACACCTTTTGAGAGAGCTATACATAATTTGGAATTTGATAGAATACTCTATGTGCTTCACTTATATCTTTTGAGCTTTATAGTTTTGCTCTAGTTCTTCACTTATATCTTTTAGAGCACGGTGGTGGATTTGTTTTATAGAAACTATTGATCTCTCATGCTTCACTTAGATTATTTAGAGAGTCTTATTAGCATGGTAATTTGCTTAAAATCCTAATATGCTTGGTATGCAAGATTAATAATAAAACTTTCTTATGAGTGTGTTGAATACTAAGAGAAGTTTGATGCTAGATGATTGTTTTGAGATATGGAGGTAATAATATCGAAGTCATCCTAGTTGAGTAGTTGTGAAATTGAGAAATACTTGTGTTGAGGTTTGCAAGTCCCATAGCATGCACGTATGGTAAACGTTATGCAACAAATTTGAAACATGAGGTGTTATTTGATTGTCTTCCTTATGAGTGGCGGTCGGGGACGAGCGATGGTCTTTTCCTACCAATCTATCCCCCTAGGAGCATGCGCGTAGAGCCGAGGTTTTTGATGACTTGTAGATTTTTGCAATAAATATGTGAGTTCTTTATGACTAATGTTGAGTCCATGGGTTATACGCACTCTCACCCTTCCATCCTTGCTAGCCTCTTCGGTACCGTGCATTGCGCTTTCTCACATTGAGAGTTGGCGCAAACTTCGCCGGTGCATCCAAACCCCGTGATATGATACGCTCTTTCACACATAAACCTCCTTATATATTCCTCAAAACTGCCACCATACCTACCTATTATGGCATTTCCATAGCCATTCCGAGATATATTGCCATGCAACTTTCCATCATTCCGTTCATCATGACACATTCATCATTGTCATATTGCTTAGCATGATCATGTAGTTGACATAGTATTTGTGGCAAAGCCACCGTTCATAATTCTTTCATACATGTCACTCTTGGTTCATTGCATATCCCGGTACACCGCCAAAGGCATTCATATAGAGTCATCTTTGTTCTAGTATCGAGTTGTAATCATTGAGTTGTAAATAAATAGAAGTGTGATGATCATCATTATTAGAGCATTGTCCCAAGTGAGGAATAAAAAAGGCCATAAAAAAGAGAAGGCCCCAAAAAAGAGAAAGGCCATAAAAAGGCCCAAAAAATGAGAGAAAAAGAGAGAAGGGACAATGTTACTATCCTTTTACCATACTTGTGCTTCAAAGTAGCACCATGATCTTCATAGTAGAGAGTCTCTCATGTTATCACTTTCATATACTAGTGGGAATTTTTCATTATAGAACTTGGCTTGTATATTCCAACAATGGGCCTCCTCAAGTGCCCTAGGTCTTCGTGAGCAAGCAAGTTGGATGCACACCCACTAGTTTCTTTTGTTGAGCTTTCATACATTTATAGCTCTAGTGCATCCGTTGCATGGCAATCCCTACTGCTTGCATCAACATCAATCGGTGGGCATCTCCATAGCCCATTGATTAGCCTCGCTGATGTGAGACTTTCTCCTTTTTTTTCTTCTCCACATAATCCCCCTCATTATATTCAATTTCCACCCATAGTGCTATGTCCATGGCTCGCGCTCATATATTGCGTGAAAGTTTATAGGTTTGAGATTACTAAAGTATGAAACAATTGCTTGGCTTGTCAACGGGGTTGTGCATGATGAGAGCATTCTTGTGTGACGAAAATGAAACATGACTAAACTATATGATTTTGTAGGGATGAACTTTCTTTGGCCATGTTATTTTGAGAAGACATTATTGCTTAGTTAGTATGCTTGAAGTATTATCATTTTTATGTCAATATGAACTTTTGCCTTGAATCTTTCGAATCTGAATATTCATACCATAATTAAGAAAAATTACATTAAAATTATGCCAAATAGCATTCCACATCAAAAATTTTGTTTCTATCATTTACCTACTCGAGGACGAGCAGGAATTAAGCTTGGGGATGCTTGATACGTCTCCAACGTATCTATAATTTTTGATTGTTACATCCTATATTATTTACTGTTTTGGACTATATTGGGGTTTATTTTCTACTTTTATATTATTTTTGGGACTAACCTATCAACCGGAGGCCCAGCCCAGAATTGCTGTTTTTTGCCTATTTCAGTGTTCCGGAGAAACATAATATCAAACGGAGTCCAAACGGAATGAAACCTTCGGAAACGTGATTTTCTCATCACATAAGATCCAGGAGACTTGGATACTCCGTCAAGAAAGCCACGAGGCAGTCACGAGGGTGGAGGGCGCCCCCCTAGTGCGCGCCCGCTGCCTCGTGGGCCCCTCGAAGCTCCACCGACATACTTCTTCCTCCTATATATACCGATGTACCCCCAAACGATCAGAGATAGAGCCAAAAACCTAATTCCACCGCCGCAACTTTCTGTATCCACGAGATCCCATCTTGGGGCCTGTTCCGGAGCTCCGCCGGAAGGGGCATCGATCACGGAGGGCTTCTACATCATCATCCAAGCCCCTCCAATGAAGTGTGAGTAGTTTATTTCAGACCTACGGGTCCATAGTTAGTAGCTAGATGGCTTCTTCTCTCTTTTTGGATCTCAATACAATGTTCTCCCCCTCTCTCGTGGAGATATATTTGATGTAATCTTCTTTTTGCAGAGTGTTTGTTGAGACCGATGAATTGTGGGTTTATGATCAAGTCTATCTATGAATAATATTTGAATCTTCTCTGAATTCTTTTATGTATGATTGGTTATCTTTGCAAGTCTCTTCGAATTATCAGTTTGGTTTGGCCTACTAGATTGGTTGTTCTTTCCATGGGAGAAGTGCTTAGCTTTGGGTTCGATCTTGCGGTGTCCTTTCCCAGTGACAGAAGGGGCAGCAAGGCACGTATTGTATTGTTGCCATCGAGGATAACAAGATGGGGTTTTTATCATATTGCATGAAACTATCCCTCCACATCATGTCATCTTGCTTAAGGCATTACTCTATTTTTAACTTAATACTCTAGATGCATGCTGGATAGCGATCGATGAGTGGAGTAATAGTAGTAGATGCAGGCAGGAGTCGGTCTACTTGTCTCGGACGTGATGCCTATATACATGCTCATACCTAGATATTCTCATAACTATGCTCAATTCTGTCAATTGCTCAACAGTAATTTGTTCACCCACCGTAGAATACTTATGCTCTTGAGAGAAGCCACTAGTGAAACCTATGGCCTCGGGGTCTCTTTCTCATCATATCAATCTCCATCACTTTATTATTGCTTTGTTTTTACTTTGCTTTTATCTTTTAACTTTGTATCTCTATACCAAAAATACCAAAAATATTATTTATCATCTCTATCAGATCTCACTTTCGTAAGTGACCGTGAAGGGATTGACAACCCCTAAGCGCGTTGGTTGTGTTGAGCTATTGTTTTTGTGTAGGTACGAGGGACTCGCGCGTAGCCTCCTACTGGATTGATACCTTGGTTCTCAAAAACTGAGGGAAATACTTACGCTACTTTGATGCATCATCCTCTCCTCTTCGGGGAAATCCAACATAGTGCTCAAGAGGTAGTAGGACGGATGATAACCTACAAGTATAGGGGATCGCAATAGTTTTCGATAAGTAAGAGTGTCGAACCCAACGAGGAGCTAAAGGCAGAACAAATATTCCCTCAAGTTCTATCGACCACCGACACAACTCTACGCACACTTGATGTTCGCTTTACCTAGAACAAGTATGGAACTAGATGTACTTTGTAGGTGTTGTTGGATAGGTATGCAAGATAATAAAGAGCAAGTAAATAAAAAGTAGGGGCTGTTTAGATAAAGACACAACTAAGTTAGGTTTAGTAGAGAGTTTGCTGTTACGAGAAAGTTATTTGTCCCTAGGCAATCGATAACTAGACCGGTAATCATTATTACAATTTTATTTGAGGGAGAGGCATAAGCTAACATACTTTCTCTACTTGGATCATATGCACTTATGATTGGAACTCTAGCAAGCATCCACAACTACTAAAGATTCATTAAGGTAAAACCCAGCGATAGCATTAAAGCATCAAGTCCTCTTTATCCCATACGCAAACAACCTACTTACTCGGGTCTGTGCTTCTGTTCACTCACGCCACCCACCATAAGCAAATCATAAACATATTGCAACACCCTACAGCGGGAATCCCTCATGCTTGCGTGACACGGAGAGCACCATAGGACAGCACCAATAATAAAACATGCAACTCAAACCAATCTTGATCATCAAATAGCCCATAGGACAAAACGGATCTACTCAAACATCATAGGATAGCCATACATCATAGGGAAATAATATATAGCATTGAGCACCATGTTTAAGTAGAGATTACAGCGGGTAAGAGAGAGGTTACACCGCTGCATAGAGGGGGAATAGTTGGTGGTGAAGGCGGGGAAGTTGTTGGTGAAGATGACGGTGATGATGATGGCCCCCGGTGGCACTCCGGCGCCACCGGAAGCAAGGGGGAGAGGCCCCCCTTCTTCTTCTTATTCTTCTTCTTCCTTGACCTCCTCCCTAGATGGGAGAAGGGTTTCCCCTCTGGTCCTTGGCCTCCATGGCGTTGGAGGGGCGAGAGCACCTCCGAGATTGGATATGTCTCTCCGTCTCTCTCTGTTTCTGTGTGCTCTCCTGGCTCTGTTTCACCATTTCGTGTATATATGGAGATCCGTAACTCCGATTGGCCTGAAACCTTCGCCATGATTTTTCTGAAAATTAGCTTTCTTGCGGCAAAATAAGAGCGTCAACCGCCTTACGGGTGGATCACGAGGGTAGGGGGTGCGCCCCCTGCCTCGTGACCACCTCGGGCACCGTCTCGCGTGGATTTTTCTTCTGGAATTTTCCAAATATTCCAAAAAGTATCTCCGTCCATTTTTATCCCATTTGGACTCCGTTTGATATGGATATTCTGCGAAACCAAGAACATGTAACCGACAGGAACTGGCACTGGGCACTGGATCAATATGTTAGTCCCAAAAATAGTATAAAGAGTTGCCAAAAGTATATGAAAGTAGTAGAATATTGGCATGGAACAATCAAAAATTATAGATACGATGGAGACGTATCAACAGACCTCAGGATCTCTGGCTCGAAGATCCGCGTTCATCGGCTACATGATAGTGAGCTTGAGTATGGGGAGTACAGGAGGGGGATTTGGGGGAACTGGAGTAGGAATCGAGATTCCAGAGGTGGGGGAGGGGCGGGATATTGGGGATGAAAAGGTAGCTTGAATTTCGAACACGCGCCAATATGCTCTCGGCGCGCAAGCGCACGAAAACACCGGTGGCGCCCACATGTCGGCCTAAGAGTCCTTATTCTTTCTTTTTTGGAGAGCCCAGCCTTTTTTGAGGATCTTTTGAGAGCCCGGCCTGAGAGTCATAATTGACTTGTTTGGCATTGCGTTACTACTCGGCCTATATTCAATGACACCTCACTGGCCCAAACAATTGTACATCATCGAAAAAAATACTAAGCTCAAATTATATAACTTGAAAAAAGGAGATACACTCTGAACACTAGAGAATGGTGATGCCCTCATTTAGCCCACCAGTAGTTCGAGACAATAAACAGTTCGAAACAACGATATATACAACATTCAAACACTGACTAGTGACTACTACTGACATAAACAGCAAGACATGATAGTTCATAAGAAGTCTTGCTACACCACCAAAATGCACCCATCTGTAGCGCTCAGACTCTCCTGATCCAGACGAGAATGACATTCTAAACAGAGCCAACTATTACATAGCAAGAGTGACATTGATGAGGATGACCAAATGACAAGGAATATGCATAACAAAAGAAAGAACTACCCATCCAGAACAAGCAGCAAAGACAACAAAGTCATTCGAAGAGATGATCCAACACCATCATAATTTGCAGCCCTGCTTCAGCGACCAATGATCCAGAGACACCAGTACTCCACCCTTTCGACGCAACAGCCCAATTACCTATCAACCTAAAGGCTTGAACCACATCACTGCCTGTCATAATTGAGACATCCAAGGATCAAAGTTAATATGGATGCCTTTGTCATTCTCACCTTCTTTTGGCTGCAGGCTGTATCGTTGACAATCAGGGGAGTTTGCTCCCGAACTCCTAGGGCTTGCCGTGTAGACACAGTTTTCCATAGCAAACAGAGCCTCTCTGCCATCAAGGTCCTTGCCAATGGTGATCTCCTGGTTAATCGGATAATTGAGTCCGAGAAACAGAGAGTGTGAACCAAGGCTATTTACCCGCCTCCAACTAAAAAATCCTGAAGTCCCCAACAAGCTGGTATCCTGCTCATAGATGTAACAGCCACTGTCCGGATACTCACGTATTTCATGGTGCTTGTATACAGTGGGGTTTTTGCAATATAACTTTTCTGGCTCATGTGTCCAAATGATCATCAGTCTTTTGTCGTCGTATGATCGAGCGAGGAACCAGTTGTGCTTCCCTGTTTTTGGAAAAGGTGGTGTGATTACAAAGGGCAGTAACTGTGGGGACACTGCATCATATCAAAAAGGACAGGCATTGTTAATGTAAGATCAGCATTGTTCAGAGTATGAGTAGGATAGTGCAAGACACATCATTGTTAATGTAAGATCAGCATTGATATGTCCCTATTGGAACTGGGAGGAAAATATGGGGAAATGTATACTGGGTTTGAAAATGTAGAAGTTCCATGCATGGTTATACTCATGTTATCTCGCAATCGATTCTTCACAGGAAACTACCATGTCATGCATGTTATGGAATCATGTTCTGTTCTCACAAACAAATTCTTCAAGGTAACTAACAGACCATGCATTGTTATATACTCGTGTTCTGTGGGCAAAATTTTCGTGAGGATATTATTCTAGCCATTGATTGCTGAAGGGCAAACATAGGTATGTACACATGGTAAGCATTACAGGATTTCACTACTTCCAAATATAGAGTTCTCCATATGCACATTTACTTCCCTAATGTATGGTTAGATGAAACCAACAGTGTGGTGCATGTTTCTACATCATGAAAATGAGGAAACTAACATGGCCATTGATACACACTCATATTTAGTAGTAGTATATAGATTACTGTAAAATAAGGAGAATATCCATATATTCCTAACCGTTTGATTATTCAGGGGTACAAATTGGCTGTAATGACATGATCACAATTGCCTGAATTAACTCATTCCAAATATAGCTGATTTACAGCATCTCTAATACATTGCCATAGTTCTACTCAAATTCTGCTCAAACAGGGATATGCCAATCATCACAAAAAGTTCAAACAGTGTCATGGCGTCATCATTAACATGAGACGAAAATAACTTACACGCGCCGTCCCAGCAATACGTGGTGCCATCTGCTTCGTCGATCGCGTAGATGATGCCATTGTGTTCAATAGCATCACGGAAGTGTGTATCAGCTTTGACGATGATCCATTGCGAGCCGAGTTTTCTCCAACTAAAGAAGGCACCGGCGTAAAGATAGGCGAGTCCGCGGTCGAACAAGGCAATTAGCTTGAAGTCTGTGTAATTCGCATGTCGTGTGGGCACTTGGCAGATTACAATCTTCTGCAAAACAAGGTCTGTCCAACTAACGTGGTAATCTAGATGACTAGGACCGCGATGGTAAAACTCTATATAATCCAACGGAGGAAGGATAATCTCATGGGAGGTGTGGAAGTTCACGAGCACAAACTTTTTACCGTCTTCTCTAAAGGCATCCATCTAGTGGGAGTTCATGCCGACCCAGTACATACCTGCCAAGAAGTTTCGGGCGATGGTGATCAGATCGAAGTCGAGGGAAATGATGTACGGCGACCCACTAGATACCTGCAAAGAAGTTTTGGCTAATGGAGATCGGATTGAAGTCGAGGGGCATCATGTACGTCTCTGTATCATGGTGAGCCAATCTCACAAGACCATATAGCAACAAGCAGGGTGTCTTGAAAAGCTTTGGCCTCGCTTCGATGATGGCCGTGTGCATGCCCCTCGAGCATGCAGCCAGCCGCAGGGCGCTCAACATATCCATACACGAACAACAGAGGTTGAGGACGTCACTGGGGAGATTGCTCCAATCGTGACTCATATGGATCCTTCCCGGTTCGCGTTCGGCCATGGTGGAGTTTGGAAGGTGGGGTTTTGGGGGGCTTGATTTACGGGGGAGAAGGCTGTCGGTGCTGGAGCAGCTAGCGAGGGAATAGTGGTACCGGGGGAGGCGAGCGAGGCGAGGGTATGCGGGGGCACAGTGAGATAATGAAGAGTGACCTCAGGATCTCCGGCGAGACGGAGATGGAGATGGAGTGGTGCTAGGGGAGAGGGAGATGAGGCGAGGCATGCTATACAACGGCGGTGACAGTGACTGCACAGTGCACAAGGTGAGGCCGACTTTGGTAACCCGGACACGCCGCCTGGACTGGTGTCACCTCGGGCACAGGGTCTTGTCACTTCACTGTGAGGACCGGATGAATAATAGTATTTTGACCATCAAGTGTACCACAGTTGTACTACTCCTACTAGTAGGAATAGTAGGAACATGAGTGCACTCCCGTGCTAGCATGCCTCTGGGTTCACTTCATCCTCCAGCTATCATCCATATTGCGAGCAGAACCAAATTCTCGTGCATGCGGAAGCGTGAAGAGGGACTTTTCTTTTTCAGGATAACCACATATTTCTTAATCGTAGTACGAACATGAGTAGTACTCCCTCCGGTCCTCTTTTGTCTGCGCATAACTTTTTTCAGTATTTCTCTAATTAGTCTGCGTACATACCCTTTTGCATGCGCCCATTTCCCTCCATGCCCCGCATTCACAGCATTAATTAGCGTACGCATGAGCAGCTGTAGCTCGACTCCAGCCAATAAACTGCAGCATGCAAGTTGGCCACTCTGTGCGCGTGCGAGAGAGAAAAGGCAACCAAAGAGCCCGTCCAATCCATTGCATGCAGCAGTCAAACCACCGCAGCTCTCCTCATGCATGCACATAACTTCTCCCATTTACTTCTCCATCGGGAGCTGATTTTCCTCGGCTTTTTCAGCACTCCTTGATCTTCATTTGCATCCAAACCACACTGCATTCACATTGTTTTAACCTCTTCACATCCTCCTGGAGTAATTCCGGAGCACCTACAAATAATCATCTTCTTCAGTTAGATTAGCCATCTAATCCTAATTCTCCAAACCATAGCCCTCCGGTCCAGCGGTTCCAAATGGCGAAAGAGATCGAGATGCAGGTTTTTAGCGTCCAACATGTCCTCGTCGAAGGCTTGTTGAGCATAGTTGCCATAGTCACTGACCACCCAAGGGTTGTTCGTAAGTGGATCAACAATGTATCCAACTCCCTCCAAGAGGTGGAGATGAATGCCATCGGTCTCGACGCAGAGTACATGGAGCGTGCCACTTGGAAGATCCAACGCGCCGCTGTCCTTCAACTGTGCCTCGAAGATGATGTTTTGGTGTACCACATCATACACGCGCCCTCCGTACCAGGTGAGCTTCACGATTTCTTGTCAGGAGGACATATACTTCTGTGGGGCAGCCATCGCAGGGGACAAACAGAAGTTGGAGCCGTACAACCTTGATTTGAAAAGCATCGCTGACCTACAAACCAGAATAAAAATTCCTGTAGAAGATTGTGATAAACCGACACCATCCCTATTCGACGTAGAAAATTTTGTGCTAGGAACAAATCTTCATAAGGGTGATGAGACGCTGGCATTAAGGTCATCTGGATGGGAGAATTATCCCTTGACGTACGAGCGGATAAAATATGCTGCCCTCGATGCCCGTGTGAGTTTCGAGATAGCTGCAAGGTCCAGAGAGCTTGTTGCGAAGCCTTCTCCCACAGAAAATGAGAACAACAACAACAAGAAGATGTTGCACCAGCAGCAGGGCATTATGGATGGATGAACTATTTCCTCTCTTGTAAAAAAATATCCCCTATCTATGTATATTGATATAGATGGACTATTTCCATGGTGTGCATGTCTTTGGAACAAGTAGTAGCATGGGTCCGCTTGACTATAAGGAACTATTTATCCGCCTAGCTTTCTCTACTACTCCTTTTCTTTTCTTTTTTTCTTTTTTTGAGCTTACTACTCCTTCTAGTGATCGGTATGCAATGCATGTGCCCGTAGACATGACAACTTGTCCATGGAAGTTCAATTACGGCGACCATTACGTTTCATCCACTGCCACTCGCGATTCCCACGACGCCGCTCCAACCCACGGCACCATGTCCCCCGACGTGCGCCTCACCCCTCTCGGCCGCACCACCCCTCTGCCTTTGTGTGCATGACATGTGGGCCACCTTAAATGCAGCGAGCATCAAGTTTCTACCACAGCCACACGCGATTCCCACGACGCCGCACGAACCCATGACACCACACGTCCCGCACCATCGAATTTTCATCCAGCGGCTGTGACACATTTCGTCCCGGGCATCAATCCTCAGCTGGAGTACTTCTGTACTACAGGTAGTACCCGCCAGTGTGGCCATCTATGCCACGTAATGCCCCGGCGCCCAGTTGTGGCACCCTCGCCACGGCCACTGTCGGTGTCAAAACCGGCGGATCTCGGGTAGGGGGTCCCGAACTGTGCGTCTAGGCCGGATGGTAACAGGAGGCAAGGAACACGATGTTTTACCCAGGTTCGGGCCCTCTTGATGGAGGTAAAACCCTACGTCCTGCTTGATTAATATTGATGATATGGGTAGTACAAGAGTAGATCTACCACGAGATCAAGGAGGCTAAACCCTAAAAGCTAGCCTATGGTATGATTGTTGTATGATGAAGTTGTCCTACGGACTAAAACCCTCCGGTTTATATAGACACCGGAGAGGGTTAGGGTTACACAAAGTTGGTTACAATGGTAGGAGATCTTGAATATCCGCATCGCCAAGCTTGCCTTCCACGCCAAGGAAAGTCCCATCCGGACACGGGACGAAGTCTTCAATCTTGTATCTTCATAGTCCTGGAGTCTTGCTGAAGGTATAGTCCGGCTACCCGAACACCCCCTAATCCAGGACTCCCTCAGTAGCCCCTGAACCAGGCTTCAATGACGACGAGTCCAGCGCGTAGATTGTCTTCGGCATTGCAAGGCGGGTTCCTCCTCCAAATTCTTCATAAAAGTTTGTAAACACCAAGAGTAGTGTCCGGCTCTGCAAAATAAGTTTCCATGTATTGCCACAGAGAGAGTAATATTAACACAAATCTAATTCGCTGACGTATTCCGCAACGTGACATCACACTACGGCCAAGCCTTTATTCGAATCGTTTTCACTTTTCCACCTCAGCGTGTTTTGCGAGGCGGTTTCCTTAGCACGTCTTGTCAAAGCAGAGATCGTGTCCCCTTTATTTACGGGATTCTCATCAATACGGACGTGGGTAACCCAATCATGCTCGTGAGCATGTCTTCTCGATTAAAGGCGAGTCCCAAACGGTTATGGGGAGGGCTCCTGGTATTCAACCTCTTATAAAGAGACCAAGGCCTTACTCCTTCTCTCCAATCTCAAAACAAGTTCTCCCGTCGCCTCGAGTTCCAACACCCTAGGCTCCAGATTCCAGGCGCTTCGGACCTTCGACAATGTCCGGTTCCGACCTTCAAGGCCGATGGATGCACGGAGGAGGACGTGCTAAAGTTGAGAGAGGCTAAGTTCTTGACCGCCGAAATTTTGCATAGGTTGCCTGCTCAAAGGTAGGCTATTCCCAGTCCCCAGCCCGGTGAGAGCGTAGTGTTCATGTCTCACTTCCTTCGGGGGTTAGGCTTCCCGATGGATCCCTTCGTGAGGGGGCTGATGTTCTATTATGGGCTGGAATTTCATGACTTAGCTCCGGAGTCCATCCTCCACATTTCCTCATTCATCGTCGTGTGCGAAGCGTTCCTCCATGTTACTCCTCACTTCGGATTATGGCTCAAGACTTTTGGAGTGGAGCCGAAGATGATCGAAGGACGGCACGCAGAGTGCAGAGGCGCTGTCATAAGTAAGATTGATGATGCTCCATGGCCCGAGGGCTCCTTTCAAGAGGAGCTCGGCTTGTGGCAACGAGAGTGGTTCTATATCACCGCTCCCAGGAGCGCCAAGTGGGTGGCGCCTCCTGCCTTTCGCTCGGGTCCCCCACCACGGCTAGCGTCATGGGTCAACAAAGGATTAGATTGGGGGTTATCCAAAGACGTGACCTTGTTGCAGGGCCGCATTAGGGATCTCTTAGAAAGAGACCTCAACCTGGTCAAGGTGACGCAGGTCATGCTGATTCATCGAACACTGCCCGGCAAACATCGCTCCCTTCGTTAGTGGGAGTTTAATCCGGAGGGACCACGAGCTCTCCAGCATTTTATGGCCGCAACGCCCATGGAGATGTATAAAATGTTCTTTGGATCACAAGCAATGTGTCTGGATTTAACCGAGGACGCAGGTTTAAGCTGCAATCGCCGGGATACTCAAGTAAGTAACCTTGTGCCCGGACTCGCTATCCGTAAAATTGTCATAAATTCGCCCCTAAAAGAGCTGTCCTTTTAAACAGGAGTGGATAGAGAAGGCAAAGCTGATCAGGTGTCCGGCTCCCCTTCATGAGACCAGGCCGGATCCCGTGCTAGTCAGGATGTTGAAGATCGTGCCTTTGGAGGGAAGTGAGGGGGAGGACAAGAAAACTATGGCCTCCTCGAAGGAGGCTGCTCCGAAGGGAAGAACCGACAATTCCTCTCCTGAGGGGAAGAAGAGGGCCGCCTCTGACGACCCGGAGACCATGGCCTCAAAGCGGGGGAAAAAGTCCTCGTCCGAGGGTCCGACGCCGGGGAGATCCTCGGCCGAACTACGCCCTCAAAGGGATCAGCCCTCCAGCGAGCCGTAAGTAGAGAAAGATTTTCCTTTAGAGGGATGAGAGAAATCCTTGCTTTTTATTTGAGAAGATTAACCGAAATTTTACTTTGTAGCTCGGACCTCAGCCCTTCTCAGCAGAGCTCGTCTTCGGGGGATCTTCTTCCGGAGATGATGGAGAGTGGAACGCCTCCCCCTGCCGTACCGCCTGGCGAGGCTGGCGACCTTGAGGTGTCGTCACGGAGGGTTTCTCCGAATCCGGCAGGGGTGGAAGGTAGCCATATGTCCCCCCAAGGTTCTCTGCGTCCGGCCTTCGATGGAGGTCATAGGACGAGTCCGGCACCGTCCGATGCGCGGTCGGGGGAGCTGATGATTCTGCTGGGGCGAGCTTCTATCTCAGAGGAGCACCATGCATTGATGGGTACGGTGATTGGAAGGATTTCGTCCGCGGAAAGCGGATTGCATGAGGCCATCAGAAGTTTGCTGACGGGTTTTGAGGTACGTTTGATAATGTACTTCTTTGTTAGTTGTGCATAAACAAGATGCGCCCTGTATAGATAGTAGCCCCTGAGACTCTGTGCGTTGTCAAAATTGACGGCACGCAGAGGATCATAATCCCAGGTCTAAAATGTCGCCTTTGTATACAGGTGGCGAAGTGTCCGGAATCGAGCCGAACTGATGATTTTGCCGAACTAAAGCGGCAACTTGACGTGGCAGATGCCGACATCACGCTCGTCAACGAGCGGCTTGCTGAGGCTCAAGGTATGCAATTCCTCGGGCGGCATCTGGTAAGAGGAGCTT
The DNA here is from genome assembly GCF_056163025.1 of Triticum urartu. NCBI lineage: Eukaryota > Viridiplantae > Streptophyta > Magnoliopsida > Poales > Poaceae > Triticum > Triticum urartu. Next base: position 443,823,253 of record NC_141879.1, on the reverse strand, counting down.
TATGCTAGTATCTTACAATGTGTGTGCTTGACACAGATGGTGCGGCCGCTGTGGAGAGTCTTCGAGCGGAACTTGCCCGAGCTAAGGAACAAGCCAGGAAAAGTGATGCGGCTGCCGAGAAGGCCCTTGAAGAGCTGAGAGCCGAACAGACTGCTCACTGCCGAAGCAAGAAGGAGATGGCCGTGATGGCCGTGAAGTTAAAAAGTGCTGCTGACCGTTGCAAGTTTCTTGAGAAAGAAGACCGGGCGAGACAGACGGACTTAGAGAAGGCCGTTGCTGATGCCAAGGACGCTCGCTCTGCGATGAGAGCTGCGAAGGAGGAGCTGCGTCAGGCTGGACAGATTGTGGCTGGAAATCCCTTTATGCTGCGGAGGAAGTTTTGCGATCCGAAGTTTGCTCCGTTGGACCAGATGTGGAGTGCGTAGGACACCTATCTGGATTTGAAAGCGAGTGCTGCTGATGCGATCGAATACTTTTGAGATCAAGAAGATCGCGAAGTGGAAGGGCTTTTCTGGTCGCAATTCCAGAATCCAGAGCGTCCACTGGCAGTGGACGATCGTCTGGCTCAGTGGGTCGAACTGAATAGATTGTCCGGACTCGCCATGAAGTACATCATGGGTCATCTATGGCCGGGGAGATCGGAGTCGAAGAGTTATTTCATCTTGGTGCAGCAATTCCTTGACGCGGTGCCACGTATCAATGCGATGAAGAGGTCAGCATGCATAGAGGGCGCATGGATGGCTCTTGCCCGTGTCAAGACGTACTGGGCAGAGATGGAGACCACCGTTGTTGCATCCCAAGATTCGGACAAAAGCCGAGTACCCTCCGAGCACTATTTTCAGGAAGTCCTTGAAGGCGCTCGTGTAATAGAGACGCAGTGCTCGAAGGATGCTATGTTCTGATAGCATATGTAATTATAAAGCAATATTTTGATGAATTGTAGTAGACTTTTATACTTGTGCCTTCAAGTATTTGGAACACCTCCTGTGCGGCCGTTTTAAGATATATATACAAAATCTGAAAGATTGCAGTCGTTGCCTTCAGCCCCCACGCACATAGTGCGGGGGTGCTCGCAGAAGGCGCATTTTCACACTTAATGCAACGTCTTGGTCCTACAAAGGAGGTGATAGCGCAGCGAGCTAGGCAACCGGACTATAATGCTTTAACACTTTCACTTAGCCATAGGAGCTTGACAATGGGACTATTTAGGTAGCCCCTGGTGGCGACTGCGCTCGCCCGAATTCGGGGCGCGTATGTGCCTGGCCGGGAAACGGCCCTTCATTAATGCGGAGGAATCCTACAGATTCCGGAGAGTCATCGAGTGGTTGACTAGTCTCACGCCATATCATGACAGTCGGTTTTCGGCTTTCTCTACTGAGGTGCTCGCCTGGCCGAAACAGGCCACAATCGTAGTAGTTCTCCTGGTGCCGCCTTAGCAGATAGAGCGGAACGTAAGGCGACCGAACACAGGAGCCGGGCAACCCAACATTTGACCAAAATCATGACTCGGAGCTGATGCATATAAGGCCAAACTCGCGACGCTGAACACTCCCTAAGGTATTCGGTCTTTATGAGAGCGGGCGAGGTAACGCTCTGAGGTATAAGCCCCTAGTGTCCAGGTACGCGCAAGAATTCTGACGTGGCCACATGCCAAGACGCCAGCCTCCTCCTTGGTCATAGAACCAGGGGATGTGTATCAACAAGAGACAGTAAAAAAGTTTTTCGCAGGGTCTTAATCTGAAAAGAATCCTTGGAACGGGTCCCTACTGCACGTCTGCGCCTGTGTCTCCGTTGTGCCGTATCCTGGACGGGCGCAGCACGACGTTCATCTGTAAAAAGAGAGCAACTAAGTTGAAAAAAGGGGCGTGCCAAACAAAAGTTATATGAAATAAACAAAGTGTAAAGTAAAATATGAAAAATTGAGCTTTATTGTCTCTTATTTTATACGTGTGAAGCCCCTAGTGCAGGGGTATATGGCCACTAAGCCTTTATCAACGGTACTTTTGTGCCAGACTCGTCTATCCGTGTCCGTGGTCTTAATGACCTGTTCCGATGTTCTGGCTGGTGAAGCCATTGTATTGTGGGGCTGTTAAAGCGGCCGCACAATCCTCCGCTTAGGGGAGGTGTTCTCACTGCTTCCCCTTTAAGGAGATGATGCCGCGTGGACCGGGCATCTTAAGCGTAAGAGATGCATAATGCGGTATTGCGTTAAAGCGGGCGAAAGCTTCGCGTCCCAGTAGTGCTTGATAGCGACTTGAGAATGGGACGATGTGGAAAGTCAGCTTTTCGTGACAGAAGTTATCGGCAGAGCCGAAAATAACCTCGAGCCAGAAAAAACCCATGCAATGGGTGTCCGGACCTGGCGTTACTCCTTGAAAGGAGGTTTTGCTGTGGCAAATTCTTTTTGGGTCGACCCCCATGTGGCGGATTGAGTCCTGATATATTAGGTTGAGTCCGCTGCCACCGTCCATAAGGACATTTGAAAACTGGAGTCCGCCAATTATTGGGTCGAGTACCAGGGCAGTCCAGCCTGGGTTCCTGACACTTCTAGAATAATCCAGATGATCGAAGATGATTGGTTCTGACAACCCGTGGCGGGATTCCTTTGGGATAGGCCGTGGGGCGCGTACCTTTATGGGCGCCGCACGTTTTGTTATGTGGAGTAAATTTACTGTTTTTACTTCTTGTGGGAAATTCTTTTGTTTCCTGGTACTCTGCTTTTGGGGTTCGTCCTCGTCTTCGCTTGGTGTGTCGAGCCCCTTGTGTTCGGCGTTGAGTCTGCCGGATTGTTTGAAAACCCAACAATCTCTGTGGGTATGGTTAGCAGGCTTTCCGGGAGTGCTGTGTATTTGACATATCCTATCCAAGATTTTGTTTAGGTTGGATAGGTCATCCCTGTTATCTTGGAGGGGCGGCTTTTTCTGATTCTATCGTGAGCTTTTGAATCCGGCGTTGACTGCCGTGCTCTTCGGACTTTTTTCCTTAGTCCGGCAACGGTCCTTATTGCATCGCGGTTTTCCGTTTCCATCCCTAGTTTCGGATGTACTTGGGTCACTGGTGCTGCATCTTGCCAACCAGCTGTCCTCTCCTGCGCAAAAGCGGGTCATGAGGCTTGTTAGTGCGGCCATTGTTCTTGGCTTTTCTTGGCCGAGGTGTCTGGCGAGCCATTCGTGTCGGACATTATGCCTGAAAGCCGCTAAGGCTTCAGCGTCCGGACAGTCGACTATATGATTCTTTTTAGTAAGAAATCTATTCCAGAATTGCCGAGCTGACTCTCCGGGCTGTTGAGTTATGTGACTAAGATCGTCTGCATCCGGAGGGCGGACATAGGTCCCTTGAAAATTTGCTCGGAAAGCGTCCTCGAGCTCTTCCCAACTTCCGATTGTGTTTTCAGGAAGGCTTTTGAGCCAATGCCGGGCTGGCCCTTTAAACTTGAGGGGTAAGTATTTTATGGCGTGGAGGTCATCTCCTCTAGCCATATGTATGTGGAGGATATAATCCTCGATCCAGACTCCAGGGTCTGTTGTTCCATCATATGCCTCTATGTTTACAGGTTTGAATCCCACTGGAAATTCATAATCCAGGACCTCATCAGTGAAACATAGGGGGTGTGCGGCACCCCTGTATTTGGGTGTGCCGGATTCTGATAATGGCTTTACTGCATTGCTTACGAGAGCTTGCTTTCTTGGCCCGTAAATGGACCTGGCTGGGCCATGATGTGAATCCTTAAGTGGGTCGCATGCCGGCTTAAGTGCGGCGCTGCTTGCCGCTTTATGCTGGCCATGGGGTCGCCTATCCGACCGTGTGGCTTTCTCACTTTTGGAATGCGAGGGCTCTAAGGCCTCCTCGTCGAATTCAGGCAGTAGCTTTCTCTTCGGATAGCTTTTAGTGCGGCGACTGTCGCCGTATTTTTCTGCGGTATTGATTACTTTACTCCATCTGATCCTGAGTGCATCTTCCGCAGTTTTTAGCTTCCGCTTCTGCTTTTTCAGGCTGCGTGCGGTTGCAACGAGCCGTTTGTGGAGGTTCTTCTGCTTCATGGGCTTGTCCGGCGTAGGGTCGTCCGGAATGCCATTTTCGCCGGGGGAGGGATGTTCGGTTTCTCTATCCGGGTTGTCCTGTTGGGACGGTTGCTCTAAGGCATGCTTTCGTCTACCGGCTCATCCTGCTCTATGGCTGGGTCTTTATCGAGGCGGGGCTTGGGTCAGCGTTTACGCCGACGCTTTGATTGTTTTTCGAGAGATCGATCCCCCTTTCCATCCACGTTTTCCTCATTGTTGCTTCCTTTAGGGGTATCCACTATGTACACATCGTGAGATGAGGTGGCTGTCCAATGCCCTATAGGCGTTGGTTCTTGGTTGTCTCCTGCATCATCGTCCATACCGTCGATGTCTTCGGAGTCGAAGTCGAGCATGTCGGTTAAGTCGTCGATAGTGGCTATGAAGTGGGTGGTGGGTGGGTTTTGAATTTCTTCATCATCAGAATCCCATCCTTGCTGACCGTAGTCTGGCCAGGGCTCTCCTAATAAAGAGAGAGACTTTAGCGAATTCAGGATGTCGCTGAAGGGCGAGTGCTGAAAGATGTCTGCGGCGGTGAGCTCCATTATCGGCGCCCAATCGGATTCGATCGGCAGGGGCACGGGGGGCTCGGAGTTCGGAAAAGAATCCGACTCCTCGGAGTCACGGGCCATGCGGAGTGCGGGGCTGGAGTTCGGCTTGATCGCCTCTGAGATCGCACCCCCTGAAGCAGCGTCCAACCGCTGTTCCTCGATCGGCGCAGTAGGCTCCAAATCAATGGTCGGAACCGATGCGTGTGCGGCCTCCAAGGCACTGTTCGGTGGCAGAGCTATATCATGCCCATCGAGACAGTGCGGCGCGCTTGGCTGTGGCTCGAATCCGTCGAAGATCAAGTCCCCGCGGATGTCAGCCATGTAGTTTAGGCTTCCAAACCTGATCTGATGGCCACGGGCGTAGCTTTCGATCTGCTCAAGGTGGCCAAGCGACTTGGCCCAGAGTGCGAAGCCACCAAAGACGAAGATCTGTCCGGGGAGAAAAGTCTCACCCTGGATTGCATCGTTGTTGATGATCGAAGGAGCCATCGGGCCTAAAGGCGACGACACAGAGGAACTCTCAATGAAAGCACCAATGTCGATGTCAAAACCGGCGGATCTCGGGTAGGGGGTCCCGAACTCTGCGTCTAGGCCGGATGGTAACAGGAGGCAAGGAACACGATGTTTTACCCAGGTTCGGGCCCTCTTGATGGAGGTAAAACCCTACGTCCTGCTTGATTAATATTGATGATATGGGTAGTACAAGAGTAGATCTACCACGAGATCAAGGAGGCTAAACCCTAAAAGCTAGCCTATGGTATGATTGTTGTATGATGAAGTTGTCCTACGGACTAAAACCCTCCGGTTTATATAGACACCGGAGAGGGTTAGGGTTACACAAAGTCCGTTACAATGGTAGGAGATCTTGAATATCCGCATCGCCAAGCTTGCCTTCCACGCCAAGGAAAGTCCCATCCGGACACGGGACAAAGTCTTCAATCTTGTATCTTCATAGTCCTGGAGTCCGGCTAAAGGTATAGTCCGGCTACCCGAACACCCCCTAATCCAGGACTCCCTCAGCCACGCCACCACCGGCCGGTTCATCTCGAACGAGTGAGTCGCGAACCACACCACCACCATGAGAATGACATGTGGGCCAGCTGCATTTAAGGTCCGCATGTCATTGACTCATAGGCCGGGCACTAAGCCACTGAAGTTCGGTCCCGTGGGCCCCGAGAGGGAAATGTAACTCCTGCGGCAGGCCTTGTGGTGCTCTCGCAGTACGAGCTCGTGCCAAACCCAGAATTTGTTTCTTACTACTACCAAGTACTAGTAAGGTACACGTGCATTGCACGCATGAGATTCTGGTGGTTTGTGCATTATGCTTCTACATGTGGAGTCTTCTAGATTCTACATGTAGCAAAATCTGGTGGAATGTAGATGATATCCAACGGCTAGTAGTGCTCGGATTTGCCATCTTTGTACCGTCGGTTGGCTTCATCGAACGACCAACTTTCAAAGTTATGGTTTGGTTTGCAGCCTAAGGTTGCCACACCTAAGCTTAGGTGTGCCGGCATGCGTTTGGTTCATTGCTACACTTGTGTCTTGCCACACTTTTCTAGCTACATGGTCCACATGTCATAGACTCAACTTCTTGCCAAATCTTGCCACACTTGTGGTGGTCATTTTGTTAGCCACATTTTTTGTGGCAGACACACTTTGCCTAAGCTTAGTTGTGGCAAAGTTAGTCATGAATGAAGTTCAACCATGGAGTCTTCTAGTTTCTACATGTGGCAGAATCTGGTGGAATGTAGATGATATCCAATGGCCAGTAGTGCTCGGATTTGCCATATTGTACCGTCGGATTGGCTTCATCCAACAACCAACTTTCAAAGTTATGGTTTGGTTTGCAGCCTAAGGTTGCCACGCCTAAGCTTAGGCGTGCCACAAGTGTGTTTGGTTGCGTTCTCGTCTCAGCATATTTTTTCCCTCTTCATGCATGCTCAACTCAACACCCCTCTTCATGTATGCTCTCTTCATGCATGCTTCTAGTGTATTTGTGCTAATCTAGTGTGGACTCATGCACCCTCCATACACTCTACCAAACACCCAAAAATGGGTCGAGAAGGGAACTCTTGGGATCATGCACCCTTCATACACCCTACCAAACACACCAGGCATGTGTTTGGTTCATTGCTACACTTGTGGCTTGCCACACTTTTCTAGCTACATGGTCCACATGTCATAGACTCAACTTCTTGCCAAATCTTTCCACACTTGTGGTGGCCATTTTGTTAGCCACTTTTTTTGTGGCAGACACACTTTGCCTAAGGTTAGTTGTGGCAAAGTTAGTCATGAATGAAGTTCAACCATGGAGTCTTCTAAATTCTACATGTGGCAGAATCTGGTGGAATGTAACTGATATCCAACGGCCAGTAGTGCTCGGATTTGCCATCTTTGTACCGTCGGATTGGCTTCATCCAACGACCAACTTTCAAAGTTATTCACACACTATATAGGGGATATATATATAGATGTGCCGGCCCATTGCAATGGATCCAAAGTATATCTGTTTAGTGGAGTGCACTCTAAACACATTATCTATTTATTTTTCTCTAACCTTTCATAGCCATGCAACCAAGCCACATAAGCTTCATGGGTGCCCCCCACATCATATTATTCATACTACGTTGACAGAAAAAAAAGATAAATCACCCAAAACAAGATCTTCCCGTTTTTTGTTCCTACGATGTTGTGTCGTGCACGTACCTACTAGTTGTATAGTGGTAGTACTAGTTGTATAGTACAAACTTGGTACTAGTAGGAGCAGAGCAGTACGGAATGCTCCTACTCTATCAACGATCCCCATCTGACACTAAATTTCTTGGCTTCTGTGCTACAACTAGATCTTCCCCTCGTTTCTGTTTTCCAACCTGGCGGCGGGCGGGGTGCGGTTTGCCAATAGTCGGTTTGCTCAACGGCGGTCCCACATGAAAGTGAAAATGCTAGGCAACACGCCTTCCCTAAGCTATGTGTCGTGCCGGACGGGCCGTGGAGTACTCCCGATTCCCGGGCATGTGTGGGGGAGTGCGATGTGAATGCGGCAGGCCTTTTCCTTTTACTAGCAATGTGCCCGTGCGTTGCGACGGATCCAAAGTAGTAGAATAGTAGTACTTGTTCACAAACTTGAAAGAAATCACTCTTGTTTTGATATACTCCTAATATATTACTCCCTCCGTTCCTAAATATTTGACTTTTTAGAGATTTCAAATGGACTATCACATATGGATTATATAGACATATTTTGAAGTGTTGATTCACTCATTTTGCTCCGTATGTAGTCACTTATTGAAATCTCTAGAAAGAAAAATATTTAGGAATGGAGGGAGTACTTTTCACTCAAAATATATTTCTCAGGTTGTTTTGATGAGGTGAGGGAGGGATGTGGTTGCTTTCAAGTTAATAAGGGGTTTTCTACAAATTGGAGCAGAGAAGTGGGCTATTGTTGCAAAAATGCCACAACTTACCTCACAACCGTTAGATGCAGATCTAATGGTCAGAAAAAACGGATGGAAGACACACCACCATCACCAACTGAGTCTTTTATAGGAGTATATATTTCTCAGGCTGTTTTGATGAGGTGAGGGAGGGACGTGGTTGCTTTCAAGATAATAAGGGGTTTTCTGCAAATTGGAGCAGAGAAGTGGGCTATTGTTGGAAAATTGCAACAACTTACCTCATAGCCGTTAGATGCAGATCTAATGGTCAGAAACGACGGATGGCAGACACACCACCATCACCAACTGAGTCTTTTGTAGGAGTAGGAGTAGAGAAACATGTATAAATTGTAACATTTTGGTTCTGCTCCTTGGCACGATCGATAGATAGAAATAACGATTGGAAACGCTAGGGCGGGCCTATTTCCGCCAGATAAGCAGGGTACGTAGTAGCTAGGTTGGCGCATCGTTGGTTTGGTCACATGCGGTCCAACATGTTCTAGTGTTTCTAGCAAGATGCCCGCGCGTTGCACGAAGCTGATGGAAAAGGTAAGCACAACCTATAAATTGACGGATGGAGTACTAGTTACAGTGATGCATATAATTAAGCAAAGGGATTGCCCATGTCGGTATTGACTGGAACAAGAATGCAACGCCACAATAAGAATTAAGGCCACGATGATGATGCGATCGCAGTGGTGGTTATAGAAGGCAAGAAGAAAGATGCATCCATCAACGTACGACCTCCTCCTCCTCAACTTAGTGCGCTAGGCCACCGACCGGCCACTAAGGAGCAGCGGCTTTTGTGGCGAGGTCGAGGTGCTTCTCAGCAAAGGCATCCAAGGCTTCCAGCCGGTTGAGGAAGGCCAACGTCATAGCGTCCTCACTGGCCTTGTAGATACCTATGTACACGATTTTCTCGTACACGTGGATGTGTAGGTCGACGAATTCTTGCAGGGTGAGGCGCCTCGCGAGTGTCGGTGTCAAAACCGGCGGATCTCGGGTAGGGGGTCCCAAACTGTGCGTCTAGGCGGATGGTAACAGGAGATGGGGGACACGATGTTTTTACCCAGGTTTGGGCCCTCTCGATGGATGCAAAACCCTACTACTGCTTGATTGATCTTGATGATATGAGTATTACAAGAGTTGATCTACCACGAGATCGAAGAGGCTAAACCCTAGAAGCTAGCCTATGGTATGATTGTTGTTCTCGGTCCTATGGACTAAACCCTCCGGTTTATATAGACACCGGAGGGGGCTAGGGTTACACAGAGTCGGTTACAGGGAAGGAGATCTACATATCCATATTGCCAAGCTTGCCTTCCATGCCAAGGAGAGTCCCATCCGGACACGGGACGAAGTCTTCAATCTTGTATCTTCATAGTCCAACAGTTCGGCCAAAGGATATAGTCCGGCTGTCCGGATACCCCCTAATCTAGGACTCCTCAGTAGCCCCCGAACCATGCTTCAATGACGATGAGTCCGGCGCGCAGATTGTCTTCGGCATTGCAAGGCGGGTTCTTCTTCAAACTCTGAGTACCCGCTAAATAGTGTCCGTCTTCTCGTAAATGTTGTGCCTCTTGGCTTCTGCGTCCAATAATGGCCATCTTCCACGTGTCAAGTGAATGTGAGGAGCCAGGGTGTTTTTACATTTACCACCCCATCTATGTGAATGAACTATCTATTAAAGAGACGAGGATCCTCAGATCCAAACCACACCATCCTCCCTCAGCGAGCATTCATCGAAGCAGGCCCGAAAAAATCCATCCCAACATGGCCGGCCAGCGCAGCTCCTCCTCTCGCTCCCGCAGCCCCAAGCCCGGAGATTGGGAGAAGTGTTCTGTCCCGCACAGCCAATTAGTGAAGCTACAGACCCAGGGATTCCTCCCTCCAGCGTATATGGTCCCGGTTCGAGCCGGGCTCGCCACCTATAATGGTGGGGAGCAAGCGGAGAGCTTTCCAAACCCCTCTAAGGGAGAGCGGGTATGCCTTGTCCCTTATTTGTTAAGGGGACTCGGATTTCCAATCCATCCATTTCTCCGAGGGCTCCTGGAGTTCTACGGCCTCCAGTTGCACAACCTCACCCCTGCCTCCATACTGCACATCGCTGGTTACGTAGCCCTTTGCGAGTTGTTTCTGGGTTGCGAAGCTCATTTCGTGCTATGGAAGAAGTTGTTCTGCCTTGTGCCCCATACACAGAGGAGATCAATATATCAAGTGGGCGGAGCCGAAGTATGGTGCATCGCCAGGACTGGATACCTATCCGGTACCCTGAAGAAGACGTCCGAGGACTGGCCTTCGGAGTGGTTTTATATGGAGGATGTTCCTCTCCGGGATCCTATCCGGATTGGTCTTCCTGAGTTCGACAATGCCCCTTTGAAGAAACGCTTAAGCTGGCGCCCACGGAGCCCACAGGAGGAAGATGATAGAGATGTATTTTATCTGATGGGCCGGATAAAGTTGCTGGCCAAATCAGGACTGACCATAACCGAGGTTATGGCAATATGCATTATGCGAGGGGTGCAGCCACTTCAATATCGAGGCCACCCCATGTGGCACTTCAACGGGGAAGATGATGCCACTCACTGCGGGCGCAAGGGACCGGACTCAGTTGTTGTTCTAGCAAAAATTCTATTCGATCTGTATAAGGGGGGAGAAGAGGAGTTCCTCCGCATCAAGCCACGGGATGGATTCTCCATGAACAACCCTCGAAGCTGGGTGAGCTTCCGCTCTTTTTACTTCCATCCTACCCTTGTTTTCGTGATAAATATTTACCTTGTCGTTTCATCGCAGGAACTGCGTAAGGCGGTAGGGGAGATCAATAGCCCACCTCCACAACCGGAGGATCCTGAATGGGTCCTCGACCCCGGCCTCAAAGAGGATCTAGACATATTTGTGGAGCTGATTGATAGGATTTTCTATCAGCTAAGTTGTTATGACGCCATGGTGGCCATTATAGCCGACTACCCTGGGCTACTCCCAGCCTCGCAGGTAAATGAGACCGGAGTCCCAACCTTTGAAAAGGATTTCCTTTTATGCACTTCACCTACCGTATACAAACGGTGTTTTATAGGGAAGGCCCTCGGGACGCCATGCCGAGCCCGCGGCGACTCGCCAACAAGGGGTTTCAAAGCCGGACAGGCTAAAAAGGAAGGCCGTCCGGACGGAGACGCCGGCGCAAAGGTATGATGCAACACCTCACTCCGTGGTTGTCGTCTTTAAAAACATAATAACACCCGTGTTTCCTAGAAGGAAGAACGCTCGCCGGACAATATCCGAAGAGGTCGCCGATCACGCCTCTACCAGTAGGGCTCCAGGGCCGGACACAGAGGCGGAAGCTAACACGAGGTACACGCCGGATGCTCCTTCTACAGAGGATGCGGATAAGATATCCGCTACGAATTCTGAAGTGGAGAGCGCCATGAATCACAGGCGTCGCCGAGCCGTACTCCGTGATGCTTGTTTCTCCCGAGAGGCATTTGATGCATCCAACTCGGGAGATGCGTACATCCGTGCTACTCAAAATGGTCTAGCCAAAGCCATGGACCAGTATGTAAAGGATGTACGGGTAAGAAAATTTGATGAGTATATATATATCAGTAGCCCCTGAGACTTGAAACAGTTGGCACAACTGATTTAAGGATCATTTATTGTGTAGGTTCTTACAGAGAAGAATACTCGACTGTCACGGGAGTTGGAGGAATGCAAGACCCAACTTCGGGCCGCTGTTGCCGCATTGAAGGAACCTGAAAAGTCCCCAGCTGGTAACATTTGTTTCAAAGAATGATAGGTACCATATAGTGTGTGGCATGGCTGCAGATCTAACAATAGATATTGCAGATGACTCCGGAGAGAATCCGGAGGACCAGCTTGTCGTACGATAGCTAAAGGCTGGCGAACGCGTGCTGACTAAGGTCATGCGGGAGAAAAACAATCTCCAAGATGCCAATACCAAGCTGAGCGTGGAACTGAAAGATGTGCGAGCCCAGCTTGCGGACTCCGTGAAGGAGAATAAGCGGCTTCGATGCGGCATTTTCAGTAAGTGCTTGAACGAACCCTTAAGAGAGTGCAGCGGAGAAGCCGGCTAATAGAGTTATGTCTACAGGTATGCTGACGGGTCGTCTCGCGGAGGAGATGCCCGGGTCTGCGGGTGATCTTCTACCCGAGCTCTCACAACTGCACGAACAAGTTCAGCAGGTGATGCAAGGTATTGCCCAGGCCTTGTGGCCATCCGTCTCCCTGCCAGCAGGCATTGGAGAGCTTGCGGAGAAGCTCAAGGGAGCACGGTGGCGCTTCCGATTATGGAAGATATCGGCATGCCATCAAGGTGCCAGGGAAGCCTGGGCCATGGTGAAGACGCGGTATACCAAGGCTGACCCAAACCACATGGCCGAGGTCGGACCTGTGGGGCCCAATGGGAAAGAGATCCCCGTTAGCTTAGTGTATGGGCAAGTAGAATTAGCCGCAAAGTATTCCCAACAGGATTGTAGGCTAGACAGCCAGTTGGATGGTATAGAAGTGGAATTTAGTCAGTCTACATGACTATGTAATTAAAGTGACATGTATAATGCCTTCTAGCCGGGTTGTAAATCATTTGTCATGGCGGACCTTTTCGCTTCAACCTCGGGACCCGATAGTCCGGAGTGTATCCGAATACCCGCTCAGTTATATAAGAACTGGGGTATGCGTGGAAACTAGGCGTAGGGGTCATTAGTGCTTGAACATACAAGTACCCAACTAGTTATGTTATATTACATGGGTAGTAAGAAACATCTTCCAGGGAGAATAGTTCCATTAAGGGTTCCTTTCCCTGGGTACGCATGCCCTAAAGTGCATGTCCGGACTGCGAGAGGAGACGCAGGCAAAAACATCTGGGGGCACATATGGAAAATAAATAAAAATCATCTTTTGTTCACCGCGACCGAATATTCCCTTAAGAACGCTAGCTTTCGGCTTCACCCAGTCCGAGGTACACATCCTGCTGACCCAGGAGTAACAATCGCAGAGGTGCTCCCCTTATGCCCTAGCCGAATTAACGGGAATGTAGGGCATAAATACAAGAGCCAGGCAACCCAACTGTGCCAAAACTTAAGTCATATCGATGCATATAATGGCGAAGAAAAGGTACATGCGGAAGAATAACACATGTGCGGGGCATGAAGCGCAGATAAATAATTAAGCTTTTGTGTAAGAAGCCCCTAGGTATAATGAGCGCGGTTAGCGCGTCAATAGTGTGCAAGCAAGGCACAAGTTGGCCCTTGAAGGTCTTGAAAAAGAATAAAAGAAAGAAAGATAAAAAAGACAGATAATGTATATGCAAAAATGGACAGAGGAAGGAGACGAACATAGAGTCCGGCACTAGGCGTAGAATCTTCGGAGCCTGGCTGCGTTCCATGGGTTCGGCTCAAGTCGATTATTCGGTGCATCCCGCAGACGGTACGCTCCACCGGTCAGAACTTGGTCAATAATGAAGAGACCTTCCCATTTGGGCTCGAGCTTGGTCTTTTCTTCTCCGGCAGGCGTAGAACTAGCTCGCCAACGTTATAAGTTTTGGCCCGTACTTCTCTGCTTTGGTATCTGCGAGCCTGTTGCTGATAGAATGCAGAACGGGCTTTTGCCACGTCGCGCTCCTCCTCCAGGGTGTCCAGACTGTCCTGCCGATCGAGCTCGGCTTCTCTTTCTTCGTACATGCGCACTCGAGGTGAGTCATGAATTATGTCGCAGGGCAGAATCGCCTCTGCACCGTACACCATAAAGAAGGGTGTGTATCTGATAGTACGATTCGGCGTGGTCGGCAGCCCCCATAGTATGGAGTCGAGCTCCTCTACCCAGTGCATGTTAGACTCCTTTAAGGACCGCACTAATCTGGGTTTGATGCCGCTCATGATAAGACCATTTGCTCACTCAACTTGGTCGTTAGTTTGTGGGTGATAGACAAAGGCATAATCAAGCTTAATGCCCATGTTGCTGCACCAGAGTTTTACCTCGTCGGCCGTGAAGTCGTGCCGTTGTCAGTGATGATGCTGTGGGGGACGCCATAATGGTGTATAACCCCGGATATGAAGTCTATCACCAGTACGGATTCGGCCGTTTTAACAGGTTTGGCTTCTATCCATTTGGTGAATTTATCCACCATGACCAGTAAGTATTTTTTCTTATGGGTTCCCCCTTTAAGGGGTCCAACCATGTCAAGCCCCCAGACCGCGAAGGGCCAGGTAATGGGGATTGTTTGGAGGGCGGTGGGTGGCATGTGGCTTTGGTTTGCAAAAAGCTGGCAACTGACGCAGCGTTGGACCAAGTCCTCTGCATCTACCCGGGCCGTCGGCCAATAAAAACCTGTACGAAGGGCCTTGCTTTCAAGGGCCCGGGCTGCGGCGTGGTGGCCGCCGAGTCCGGCATGAATTTCTGCCAAAAGCTTCCGCCCTTCCTCTTAGGAGATGCACCTTTGAAGGACTCCGGTAGTGCTTTTTTATACAGCTCTCCCTCGTGGACCCTGTAGGCTTTAGATCGCCGCACTATGCAGCGTGCCTCATTTTGGTCCTTGGGAAGTTCCTTCCTAGTTAGGTAGGCCAGGAATGGTTCTGTACATGGGGCGATGATGGCCATTATTACGTGGGCTGAAGGTGTTATTTTGGTGGCAGAGCCTCCAATTATGTCAGGGTGTTCGGTATCGGGCATTTTGGCCGGGTCCGGACTATTGTTACCGGTGTCCCCTTCCCATACCATGGATGGCTTAAATAACCTCTCCAAAAAGATGTTGGGGGGGACCGCATCGCGTTTTGCGCCGATGTGGGCGAGGATATCCGCCGCCTGATTGTTTTCCCGAGCCACATGGTGAAATTCGAGCCCCTCGAACCGAGCGGACATCTTTAGGACGGTGTTGCAATAGGCCTCCATCTTCGGATCCTTGGCATCAAAGTCTCCATTTACTTGGGATATTGCGAGGTTCGAATCCCCACACACCTCCAGGTGTTGAACGCCCATGGAAACTGCCATCCGAAGACCATGTAACAGGGCTGCGTATTCGGCTGCGTTGTTGGAGTCTATATACATTATCTGTAGTACGTATTGAACTATATCTCCAGTTGGGGACGTCAGGATGACGCTAGCCCCCAGACCAGCCAGCATTTTGGAGCCGTCGAAGTGCATGATCCAATTGGAGTATGCGTCGTACTCTTTAGGGAGTTTGGCTTCCGTCCATTTAGTGACAAAGTCGGCCAATACTTGAGATTTAATGGCTCGTCGGGGTTTGTATGTTATGTTGAACGGGAGGAGCTCAATGGCCCATTTGGCAATCCAGCCCGTAGCGTCGCGGTTGTTTATAATATCATTAAGTGGCACTTCCGAGGCTACTGTAATTGAACACTCTTGAAAGTAGTGTCGCAGCTTCCGGGATGCCATGAATACCGCATAGGCTATCTTTTGATAATGTGGGTACCGTGATTTGCATGGAGTGAGGACAATGGATACATAATATACCAGCTTTTGAAGGGGGAATTTATGTCCGTCTATTTCTCGTTCGATGACGAGCACTGCGCTTACAACCTGATGACTTACCGCAATGTACAACAGCAATGGTTCGCCGATGTTTGGCACGGCCAGGATTGGGTTGGTTTCCAGTATGGCTTTTATTTCTTCCAATCCGGCTGTGGCAGCGTCCGTCCACTCGAAGTGTTCGGTGCGCCGAAGGAGGCAATAAAGGGGTAATGCCTTTTCTCCTAAGCGGGAGATAAAGCGGCTTAGAGCCACCACACATCCGGTTAATTTGTGGATTTGTTTGAGGTCCGTTGGGATAGCCAACTGTGACAGAGCTCAGATTTTGGCTGGATTTGCTTCAATTCCTCTACTGGAGACAATGAAACCCAGGAGCTTTCCGGCTGGTACACCGAAAACGTATTTTTCCGGATTGAGCTTGATGTTGTATGTTCGGAGGTTGTCGAATGTGAGCCTCAAGTCTTCTATTAGAGAGTCGACGTGTTTGATTTTGACGACCACATCATCTACGTATGCCTCTACTGTTTTGCTGATCTGTTTCTCCAGACATGTCTGAATCATGCGCTGATATGTTGCGCCGGTGTTTTTGAGCCCAAAAGGCATTGTGTTGAAACAGAAGGGGCCGTATGGTGTGATAAATGCCGTTGCGGCTTGGTCGGACTCTGCCATCTTGATTTGGTGGTAGCCGGAGTATGCGTCGAGGAAACACAATGAATCGTGTCCTGCGGTAGCATCGATAATTTGATCGATGCGGGGGAGGGGAAGGGATCCTTTGGGCAAGCCTTGTTGAGGTCCTTGACATCGACACATGGGCGCCAGGATTTTTCCTTCTTTGGTACCATCACCAGGTTTGCTAGCTAGTCTGGGTGTTTTATTTCTCTAATGAATCCGGCCTCCAATAACTTGGCTAGTTCCTCTCCCATACCTTGTCTCTTAGGTTCAGAGAAACGCTGAAGAGGTTGCTTGACCAGCTTGAATCCCTTTAGAATATTAAGGCTGTGCTCGGCCAGCCTGCGTGGGATTCCTGGCATGTCTGAGGGCTGCCAGGCGAATATGTCCCAATTCTCGCGCAGGAACTCTCGTAGTGCGGCATCCACGGCGGGGTTTAACTGTGCCCCGATGGAGGCTCTTTTTGTAGGGTCTGTTGAGCCATCCCTCCAATACGGTTCCATGCCCTGTAGAGGGTTTTTGCTTCTTTGTAATTAACTCGGGTGTCTTATGATAGTGCACCCTTTTACTTCGGACTGGGTGTATATTTGGAGCCGGATTATCCCAAAATTTCGTTTCTGTTTTCCAGGTGCTTTCCATCGCATAGTACTTTTGTACTATGGACGCCAAGTCAGCGAAGCGTGATATGTCACAGCGACTTATGGCGTTAAGGATTCCCTTGTCCGTGCAATTATTGCGGAAAAATGAGACTACGTCTTCCTTGCGACAGTCCTTAACCTTGTTCATCACAAGGAGGAATCTAGCCCAATAATGATGTATTGTTTCCTGGGGCGCTTGCCTGATGTGGGAAAGATCGTTTATGTTTGGGTGGGTGGGTGGATTTGAGTCCGAACCCTTACCCGATCTGAGACCCAGGGGCCGAGGAGTTTCCAATCTTGGAAGTTCGGGTTCCGGGATGTTGCCCGATAAGTCTGGCCCACCGCCTGACTCTAGGTTCAGGGCTTGGCTGATGTCCTCCCGTAAACGGGTATCCGGACATAGTTAGTCCTCAAGATAGAGGAAGAATCGCCGCGTTGTTCCTCCACCACTGCAATATGATGGGTGACCGGTGGAGAGTTAATCTCCCTTTGATCGGGTTTAAGCCCAATCCGATCATATTTTGTAGTGACTCCCAAGGCAGCGATGCGATCCAAGAGCTCATTAAGGGATGAGAGCTTCATTGGATCCATCTGCTCGGCAAATTCCGAGCCGACGTGGAGGCTGTTTTCGATGACCCGAGAAGTCATCGTCGGTGCAGTAGCCGAAGGGGCGGTCATGATGAAACTGCCTAGCCGGAGAGTTTGGCCGACAGCCAGGGCTCCCCCGGCGGTAATGTTGTTTTTAACAACAAGACGAGGCATCCTTCCTTACGGTGACGGCACAGTGGAACTCTCAATGAAAGCACCAATGTCGTTGTCAAAACCGGCGGATCTCGGGTAGGGGGTCCCGAACTGTGCGTCTAGGCGGATGGTAACAGGAGACGGGGGACACGATGTTTTTACCCAGGTTCGGGCCCTCTCGATGGAGGTAAAACCCTACTCCTGCTTGATTGATCTTGATGATATGAGTATTACAAGAGTTGATCTACCACGAGATCGAAGAGGCTAAACCCTAGAAGCTAGCCTATGGTATGATTGTTGTTCTCGGTCCTACGAACTAAACCCTCCTGTTTATATAGACACCGGAGGGGGCTAGGGTTACACAGAGTCGGTTACAAGGAAGGAGATCTACATATCCGTATTGCCAAGCTTGCCTTCCACGCCAAGGAGAGTCCCATCCGGACACGGGACGAAGTCTTCATTCTTGTATCTTCATAGTCCAACAGTCCGGCCAAAGGATATAGTCCGGCTGTCCGGATACCCCCTAATCCAGGACTCCCTTAGCGAGCGCGACCTCCAGGTGGACATTCTTCGTGGCGTCGGCGAGCAGTCGTAGGGCCACCAGTGCTTGAAAGAGGTTACGGCCATGGAGGCCGATTAGGGTGGCAGGCAATGAGGAGCCCGGGCGCGCGGGCTGGAGGAGTACAGCGATATCGCCCACGAGCTTCTTGAGGACGGTGAACTTGTTGGTGGTGGCAACGATCATCTAGTCCAACAGAGAGTCGTAGTTGGCGTCGACGGCGGCCATCCACCAGTCGGTCTCCAACACCGTCTGGAGACGATCCTCAGCGCCATGTGATACGCCTCGAACGTATCTATAATTTTTGATTGCTCCATGCTATATTATCTACTATTTTGGACTATATTGGGCTTTATTTTCCCCTTTTATATTATTTTTGAGACTCACCTATTAACTGGAGGCCCAGCCTAGAATTGTTGTTTTTTTGCCTATTTCAGTGTTTCGAAGAAATGGAATATCAAACGGAGTCCAAACGGAATAAAACCTTCGAGAACGTGATTTTCTCACCGAACGTGATCCAGGAGCCTTGGACCCTGCTCCAAGGAACAAAAGAGGCGGTCACGAGGGTGGGGGGCGCCACCCTGCCTCGTGGGCCCCTCGGTGCTCCTCCGGCGTACTTCTTCCTCCTATATATACACACGTACCCCCAAACGATCAGAACAGGATCCAAAAACCTAATTCCACCGCCACAACTTTCTGTATCCACGAGATCCCATCTTGGGGCCTGTTCCGGAGCTCCGCCGGAAGGGGCATCGATCACGGAGGGCTTCTACATCATCATCCAGGCCCCTCCGATGAAGTGTGAGTAGTTTATTTCAGACCTACGGGTCCATAGTTAGTATCTAGATGGCTTCTTCTCTCTTTTTGGATGTCAATACAATGTTCTCCCCCTCTCTCGTGGAGATCTATTTGATGTAATCTTCTTTTTGCAGTGTGTTTGTTGAGATCGATGAATTGTGGGTTTATGATCAAGTCTATCTATGAATAATATTTGAATCTTCTCTGAATTCTTTTATGTATGATTGGTTATCTTTGCAAGTCTCTTCGAATTATCAGTTTGGTTTGGCCTACTAGATTGGTTGTTCTTGCCATGGGAGAAGTGCTTAGCTTTGGGTTCGATCTTGCGGTGTCCTTTCCCAGTGACAAAAGGGGCAGCAAGGCACGTATTGTATTGTTGCCATCAAGGATAACAAGATGGGGTTTTTATCATATTGCATGAAACTATCCCTCTACATCATGTCATCTTGCTTAAGGAGTTACTCTGTTTTTAACTTAATCCTCTAGATGCATGCTGGATAGCGGTCGATGAGTGGAGTAATAGTAGTAGATGCAGAATCGTTTCGGTCTACTTGTCACGGATGTGATGCCTATATACATGATCATGCCTAGATATTCTCATAACTATGCTCAATTCTGTCAATTGCTCAATAGTAATTTGCTCACCCACCGTAGAATACTTATGCTCTTGAGAGAAGCCACTAGTGAAACCTATGGCCCCCGGGTCTATTCTTATCATATCAATCTCCATCACTTTAATCTTGCTTTGCTTTTTTACTTTACCTTTAATTTTTACCTTGCATCTTTATACCAAAAATATTATATGTATCAGATCTCACTCTCGTAAGTGGCCGTGAAGGGATTGACATCCCCTAATCGCGTTGGTTGCGAGTAGCTATCGTTTTGTGCAGGTACGAGGGACTTGAGTGTGGCCTCCTACTGGATTGATACCTTGGTTCTCAAAAACTGAGGGAAATACTTACGCTACTCTGCTGCATCATCCCTTCCTCTTCGGGGAAAACCAACGCAAGCTCAAGACGTAGCACCATGCCGCACGCCGACGTCGTGGACCATCTGGCACAGCCGCTGGCCGCTCGCGCACATTGCCGCCATGGGTCTATAGTGAGCTCTTTTGCGCTTAGTGTAGGTACTTAGGCAAATGCTTAGGTGCGTACAATGTGGAAATGTATTGGAATGGAGGGGCGCCTTTATATGAGGGAAAACTGCGTTGCATTCACATTGTGCAGCCTCTTTTCCTAGTCCTCCTCCCAGTACTTCCCTCATGCATTAATTGAAGGAGGATGCATTGGTCGTTCAACATTTCGGGAACCGCTACTCCCTCGCTCATCTGCATTAAAGCCGTATGGGGAACCGCGCCGCCCGCTGTCAAATCGAATAGTTCTACGCCGCCCGCTGCACGCCCGGCTGAACACGCCTCCTCGCCTCCATCAAACCCCTCCGTTAAACCCGCATGCAAACCGAGAAACGTACTCCGGCCACACGTCCGTTCATGAGCGGGCCGGAATTAAACGCAACACCGGCCGAGCTCCTCCCGTCCGCCCTCAGTTTAAATGAGGCCATACACCGTCGAAGCTCCTACCGTCCGCCCTCTATTTACACGAGGCCAGACAGACAGCAGGCAAGAATCGCACCCCTCTGCCGCTCCCCCATCTCCGCGTTCACCATTTTCTGCACTCTTCCGATGGCTTCCGAGGAGCCGTTCTCTGGCATATTACCCGGCTGGGTGGCCCGCCGAGCCCTCCGGATACGGGCGAGGCCACTCGGTGCTTCACCAACCTTGCTTGGCCCAACGGATCCAGTTGCCGCCCCAAGCAGGCGCGTGGTTCAGCAACTCGTCGCTCCATTTCAGCTCGATGAGGAGTGGCGAGTTGCTCCACGCCGGCACGGCGGCGAGCACACCGGTACGGGCATCGTCGTTGCCACGTCGTACCGCGCCTCCCGTGTCTGTGGGCGCGCCTCCCGTGCCTGCGGCAGCGCCATGTAGGCGGAGACAGGAGCCGGGTGCGTGGACAGCGACGAGTCGGTGGCCAGCTTCTCCGTGGCCGCCGCCATCATCGAGGAGAAGTAGAACACGGGAGGCCGCCGCCACTTGGATCCCATGAAGGCCACCGCCGAGGCGACGACTGTGCATTCAGGTGGTTTCTTTGCTTCTTCGTCTCTTCCGAGGACCTTCGTCGACCCCGCAAAGTGTCTGCCAGAAATGAGGAAAACAAAGGGATCCGCGAGCGGCCATTTAGATTATGTACTCCCTCTCCAGCTGGCGGGAATTTTTTGTTCTAAGAATGGACAAAGTGTATGTATCTATAACTAAAATAAGTCTAGATACATCCATTTCTAGCACAAGGCCTCCTTTGTTTGTAGGAATTTCATAGGAATTCTATAGGTTAGGATTTGCAAAGGAAAAATTCCTTTGAAGCCCTTTGGTTTGTAGGAATGGATTTCTATTCCCATGTAGGATAGGAATCAATCCTTCACATTTTGGAGGAAAAAAACATTAGCCTAGACTCAATGGAAAAATTCATATCCTATGGACCAAATGGCATCTCTTTCTCTATAGGAATTAAGATGCATGTCATCTCACTTCCTATGATTTTCCTATTCCTATAAAATTCCTACCCTATGAACCAAAGGAGGCCCAAGTATTTCCGGACGGAGGGAGTATTACTTATACCAAGATAGTCGGATTGGCACCGCTTAGTTCATGTAAATGTAATGAAATCCATCATGTTTATATGAAGATCCGACTTTTTTATACGAAATCCTTCAGGCTTATATGAAATCAGTCCATGTTTGCACGAATTTCATCTAGTTGGTTAGAGTTGTGAAAATGTATGCCGCTGGCGTTTGATGTCGTCCTCCGCAGAAGGAAACGGGAGGAAATTTGCCGGCTGCCGTTGGAGATGCTCTTATGCTGGAAATAATAGAGTGACATCCAATCCATTTGAGTTAATTGCGTGTATGATTGTCCCTCTATAAAAAGTTAATTGCATGTACAGTGTACACGTGACTTGCAGGGTGGCTACAGCTTTGCACAGAAAGTTAAAAAGAAACAAGTCCATCCTTAATCTTGTATTCTAAGTACTCTGTGGGTTCCACTGTCAGTACAGTAGCGAACGAAGTATATATTAAATAAGTAATATATAATATAAAAATCTAAAGTTAAAGACAGAATTCGAACTCATGTCATCGCGTTGCGAGCATCCGGCGCTAACCAGTCCAGCACATTTTTGTTGTATACCATGCTGCTGATATATCTCCATGTCTACTCTTATACTCCATCCATTCCTAAATATTTGTCTTTTTCAGATTTCAAATGGACTACCACATACGGATGTGTATGTAGACATATTTTAGAGTGTAGATTCACTCCTTTTGCTCCATATGTAGTCACTTGTTGAAATCTCTAAAAAGACAAATATTTAGGAACGGAGGGAGTACAAAACAGAGTTGGTGATGATGGTGTGCGTGCCATCCTACAATATAGGCCGTCGGATTTATATCTAACGGATAGGAAGAAAACTATGGCAATTTTGCAAAAATATACCCACACCCCTCTCCATGTTTGCAAATACGGCCTTCCCTCGTTCATCCTTTTCTCTCACAAGATAAACTACTCATACAAATGCGTCTTGATGTTCCGTGCAACGCACGGGCATCTAGCTAGTTTCTTTTAAAATAGTTACTACGATAATTGGGTTGAAGTGATATATCTTATGTCTGCCCCGAACGATTTCGGATTCACTAGTAGTAACAAAGAAAAGGTTGCCTTGTTAATTAACAGAAATCAGGGTGAAAACTATCACATGAGGCCAGTAAAAACGAGGCACACTGGGTTCAGCATCATCGTCACTACAGCTGTGCACGCGCGAGAAGCCTACATATTGAGGGGGCTACTGAGCGAGGCACAGAGATACAATGTTCGAGAGAGAAACCAATTGACAGATTACGATCAGATTAAGTTGTCACCCTTCTGTTGTCATTGTTGGGGGTGGGGGAGGGGGAGGGAGAGAAAGACGTATCGAGAGTGTGCGCGGTAGGCATAGAGGCACAACTAGCGAGTGTGTGTGTATGTGTGTGTCGGGGGGGCAGGGGTGGGGGGGCAGTGACACTTAAATATCCCTACTCTTAGAAAAAACAGAGTTGGTGATGATGGTGTTCCTGCCATCCTGCAATATAGGCCATTCGGTTTATACCCGAAGGATAGGAAGGAAATTGTGGCAATTTTGCAAAAAGATACCCACACCCCTCTCCGCATTTTCAAATAAGGCATTCCCTCGTTCATCCTTTTCTCCCACAAGATAAACTAATCATACAAATGCATCTTGATGTTCGGTGCAACGCATGGGCATCTTGCTATTAGGGAGAAGGAGTTTGTGTGACACATATCTAGCTATATTAAGGGATAGGTAGATAGCATTTGTGCGAGGCATACTTAAAGCATCACGAAGATAAACAAAATTGTGTGCATGCAAGTGCTGGAAAAAATGAAGCGAGAAACAATGTGTGGGAGAGAGAGAGAGCAAAATCTCAAAACAAAAGGTGCTCTGTTGGAATCCCATTGTATGTATTCATATGGTTCTGGAACTCGAGTTAATCTTAGGCATATGTGTGAGAGACATTATTATACTTTGAGACATTAGTGGCTATGGGTGGGCGGAATTAAAGGGGTGGGCATGTTCGACAGAGAGAGCGTGTGTGTTTCTGTGTGAGAGACATGTAGGATGGGGTAGAAAGACGAATTCTAACCTTGACGGGGGAGAGAAATACACGAAGTGCGCGTGTGTGATTCCGATGACCACAGGGAAATGAGATATGTATGCGTGTGAGAGAGATTGCACAATTCATTCACGTATCACTATCTAGCGATCGTGAACGTGCATCGCTTGAACATAAATCAATATCTACTTCGTATCGTGGCCAAAGGTACAATATCGATTCAACGCTATAAAGATTGGACACTCACATATCACATTTTTTTCTATTTAAATAAACCTTTTCAGTTGTGCATGCCAAAGTTACAGTGATGTTTCTTCAAACAACCAATGTAGCTATCATGTACATGCACCATTGTTACTCTTGCATTCAAAATCATTAGTCTTGGATGATTTAAGGTTATATTATGAAGTAATATATGTAATATTCATATATGAATTCAAGGGTACGCAATTTATGAAATGGAGGCTATGTAATCATATGAGGTAACACTTTTAAGTAGCGGACTACAATATCCATTTCTTTTTGTGCGCCTCTACACTAACACATCAATGCATTATGTTTAAAGTAAATAACCAATTGCACCAAATTATCTATTTACACAAGAAATACATAGGCTGAGTGTTTGATCCCTTTTTGTGAACGCGCCACTACACCCATACGATTAGCTGCGCCCATGTCAACGTCCAAGTTATCGGCACATCATCCCGAGTTATTGTCTTTTTTTTGGGGTGGACACACCAGCTATTAACTGCTGACGCGTGCCCCGTGTACACAGTCTCGCATGACCTTCCCGCTAGCACGGTCCAAAATTAGTTGAAACTGGATACGAATGATCCCGCGGGCGGCAAAATCTCCCGCCTCCTTCTAAAATTTCCGCCACCTTAGTCTTTAGCATGCGAAATTCCCCTTTTGTCCTTGGTGCACGGAGACCAACAGTTACAATACCGCCCTCATCTACACAATAGGTCGGGGCTGCTTTGGTAACTTCCGGTTCCCCACACTACACGGCACCCCCATTTCCTCTCCCCCTCCCACAAAAACGACTAACTCCACAGCACCAGAGCATCTCACATCACGTCGTACGTACTTCATCGGCCTTTCTCCCCTCCCCTCTCGAAACCCTAGACTGCTCATCCACCGACATACTAGAGCCCATTCACTGCCAGCGGCGTCCACCTCGCCGGATCTACTTCTGCGGCCGCATCTACCCCTCCCACCTCCCCTAGAAACAAGTAGACTGCTCATCCACCACTGTGCGACAACCCATTCAGTGCCGGCCTTGTCCACGGTGCTGGATCTGCTTCGCCGGTACTCTCGTCAACCGCAACGCATCTGCAGCGGCTTATTCGTACTCCCCACCGGAGACGCTTCATCCACACACCCCCGGAGCCACCCCACCGACGCCCCCGTCGACGGCCTCTGATCCTCTTCGCCGACACCTTCCTCAACCCTACCGGAGCCGCTTCGCCGACAACATCGTCAATCCCACCGGAGTAGCTTCACCTATACCATTTTCAACCCTATCGGGGCCGCTTTGCCAACTCACAAGTCCACGGCCTCTGATCCGCTTCCTCGCACCCTCATCCAACCTACCAGAGCAGCTTCTGACGCCCCGTCCACGGCCGCAGATCCGCATCGTCGACACCATCCTTAACCCAACCACCGGAGCAGCTTCACCTACACCCTCGTCCACAGATCCGCTTCGCCCACACCGTAGTCCACCCTACCGGAGCCGCTCCACAAACACCCTACTCGACGGTTCTAGATCTCCTTACCAGATCCTGACAGCCAGCGCATCATCATCACCCTTGACGTTTCTAACCTGATTCCCACCATCCGGCAAGATGCCAAGCACCTGCCACGGCCTAGGTACTTGTCACCTTTAAACCCGTCCAGCATAACCTGCCCGATGTACTTCAAATATACTAACAGGTCGCTGTTACCTATTATGCAGCTGGCAAAAACTACAAGGACGATGTTTCTTCTGGATCTAATAGCTTGGCCAACCAAGATCCTGGACCGAGGCATTGCTATGATCTTGTAAGCGTGTCTCTCTCTCTCTTGTATTGTTCTGTGCCTGCCTGCGTGCTTTGCTAGGATTTTCGACCAATAATCCCTTTGTGTAGACAATGATTTCTACTACTGGCTGCTAAATTAGATATGTAGATGTCATACATGATAGTACCTCGTACCTCTGTTCGTAAATATAATTCTTTCTAGAGATTCCACTATAGGCTACATACGGAGCAAAATGAGTGAATCTACACTCGAAAATGCATCTATATAAATCTGTATGTGGTCCATACTTGAATCTCTACATACACATATATTTAGGAATAGAGGCAGTACATTACGCAAAATCATAGGTGGCATGTAGGAATTCCAGTACACTACATTAGGCTCCCTTAGAGTGCCTGCTAGTCCAGCACACAAAGTCATTGCTAGTTTATGCTACGCACACAATCATTAATTGGTGGTTTATATATGCGCAAGGGATATGCAATGTATTATCATATAGAGATGTCTGAAATTAGCCGTGCCAACTTGCAAATTGGGTTACACAATGAAAAAGTACAAGATGTATGTGGCAATTTCATGGAACATCGCAAAAAAAGGAGAGCCAGCGATGAGACTATACAGTGTGCTATGGTACGTCACTCCTCCATTGCAATCATCGTGACATGTTATTTGTATGTCAGTTCTATTGGCCAAGTTTCTTAGGGTCAGTTATTACGAGTTATCCTAAGAAAATAAGCACCTGTGAATATAAGCTCCATGTAATAAGCCAACCAGTTCTTTTCATTGCGTTTTCAGCTTATCTTTGGTATGATAGTGAAAAGTCTAGATTGCATTATATTTTTTCATTTTGCTGCCCATATGAAAATTAATTTGACTTGCAAACATCACAAATTGAACCCAGTGCAGCAATTAATATGATAGGAAAATAGACCATCACTATTTGCTCAAAATGCAAATACAAAGATACCATCTACTTGGCACAATCTACTTTGGTCAATATTTTCCATAGAGATCCCATTGCCTAATTTAAATGAAAAATGCATGGCCCACATTTAAATGAATAACAATTATTTATTGAAATTCGATGGTCCAAGTGGCTGGTTATTATCATATAGCAGCACCACCTGAAAGCATCATATAGCAGCAACAGCTCATAGCAACTCAATACAGCAGCAGCAGTGTGCAATTCATCATATACCAGCAGCAACTCATAGCAATTCATCATATAGCAGCAGCAGGAGCAGCTCATAGCAATTCATCATATAATAGTAGCAGGAGCAGCTCATAGCAATTCATCATATAGCAGCAGCAGGAGCAGCTCATAGCAATTAATCATATAGCAGCAGCAGGAGCAGCTCATAGCAATTCATCATATAGCAGCAGCAGGAGCAGCTCATAGCAATTCATCATATAGCAGCAGCAGGAGCAGCTCATAGCAATTCATCATATAGCATCAGCAGGAGCAACTCATAGCAATTCATCATACAGCAACAGCAGGAGCAGCTTATAGCAACTCATCATATAGCAGCAGCAGCTCATAGCAATTCATCATATAGCAGCAGCAGCTCACATCAATTCATCATATAGCAGCAGCAGCTCATAGCAATTCATCATATAGCAGCAGTAGGAGCAGCTCATAGCAATGCATCATATAGCAGCAGCAGAAGCAACTCATAGCAATTCATCGTATAGTGGATCAGAATGAAAATTTGGCAAAAAATCATAGGAGATCCTCACCTTGTTGGATGAGCTCATCCTTCAACAGCACCTCAAGGCCACGGCCTGGGAGGTGGGGAGGGGGAATAAGGTGCCTTCTGCCGCAGTGTGGCATCAGCCGTAGTTGTGCAGCGCCTGCCGGAGTAGTGTGTTGGACGAACCACAGTGGAGCAGCTGCTGGAGACCATGAGAATGAGGGGCGGCACCAGAGGGAGGAGCAGCCAGGGAGAGTTGCCCCTACCCGCCGGCCATGTAGCCTAGCTGGACGGAACATCGTCGAGGACCAGGCCAGATGGGACTAGTGGCGACAGCTTGCTGGAGGAACCCTAGTGCTGCAGGTAGGGGATCGAGGTAGAGGGAAAGGGGAGAGGAGATGCAAGCAGGCAGGGCAATGCATGCTTGTGTGTTTGTTTTTACTTGAGGGTGAGGTGTGACGCGGGCGTCACCAGTTGCATTTTGAGTGCAATATAGGCAGACAACAGAGTCATTTCACTATTCCCCTTCCCTTCAATTTTTAGTGAGGTTCTAGCCGAAACACCCCCCTCCAAAGCGAAATTAGTTAAGCCCAAGCCCATAACTCAAAAATGACTTCTTTACATATTTTATGGCTTATTTTGACAATAAGCCCTGAAAAGGCGGAATAGAACTGGCCCTTAACCTACAATTCAATTGTGTGTGCAATGATGAATCACTCCTGCCTGATATAGTGTACATTTTGGCATCATCATACATGGCATAACCTAATACATGTGCATTCCATTGTAGAATCTGGAATATGCAATGTCTATGTTAGTTCATATGTTGCACATGATGTTTAAATGCCCCTTAAATCTGGTCAGTCAAGTGATGGTCTTTAAGCCTCCTTCTTTGCTTCTTTTCTTGATATGTAAGATTTGCTCACACATCTGTTCAATTGCTTGTTTGCATCAGCCGGCCATACTAGGACTGTTTGCTTTGATTACTTGTTGTTCTTGACCTAACATTCTAACAGAGCTTGTCAACGATTTAAACACTAAGGGCTGCTGTAGTGGGGCCTTTTCTAACTCATAGGTGACATAAAAGGTTTGGCTGTACACTAATGTAGGCTCTCCAAGAGTACCTGGAGATCCAGTTCAAAGGTATGCCTAGTTTTTACATAATGCAGACATAGTAAATGCTCATTTCATAGTGTGCAAGTGCAAGAGATGCGGCATGTTTCATTATGTGGTGTTGTTTTGTTATAATCTCATCCTTTTGTGTTCATAGACTGGAAATTATGCATATTTATCTTCCAAGGTGACGAGTAACTAGTTTGTGTCACCTTGCAGAGGGGGTGCAATGAAGCTAAGATTGAGGATTTCCAAGTACAAGATGTTAGGAAGGAGCCTTGCAAGAGAAGTAGGAGCTGCGCTGAGCCTCTTCAACCTGTTAAGGTAAGTCACTGTATCCAACTCAACAATTCAATTCCATGTTTGTTTCGGGCATAGTTAATTTGCTCTTTTCAATTGCTTTATTTGTCCTTAGTTAATGAGATGCCCAAAGAATGATGCCTGATGTTGGGTACTTGTATAACTATTAGTTAACATAATTAAAGGCCTTACTATTTAATTACTCTGTCGAAGTGTGCCAGAAGCTTTGAAGTCTATTAACCAACTATTATTGAATGAGGCTCACAATCTAGTTTATACTAGGCTAATGATTGCATAGTTTTGCTTGCTGTAGTATGTTTGTATGAAATCCTCTGCTGTTCATTATGCTCCCTAAGACTTTAATTGAGCTACAGAATGGCTAACTGCTTGCTTACTTCTACGCAATGTGCTGTCTAAATTTGTAACTTGTCTGTGTTTTGGATTGGGCCCCAACATCATGCTCCTTTGGTGAGCTAAGAGAGATTTCTGTATGCAGGCTGGACAGACTGCATTTTTATAATTTTTAAAATATCACCTGCTTATGCTTCATGACGTGTAACATTATTGTTAGTCCTGTTTTTCCATATACAAAATAGTCTGTCTTGCTCGCTTCACTGTTGTAACTATATTTTTGCCCTAGTCATGTGTACTTACAGAAACATTTCAGGATGAAGTAACATCAACACAAAGATCTGCGAGCAGTGCGGCATGGCCGTTACCAAATGATTATGGATTGGAATTGGAATGTGCTGATGTTCTCGAGCATCAACTAGAGGTGGCAAGACAACGTGTACATCATTCTGAACGTACAATCAACATTTTGAGACTGGACATGCAGGTATTAGATGCAGGAGTCAAAAAAATGAAACAAGACATTGAGGTAACAACGAAGGAATTGGAGATTTTGCAGACTGAAATTTGTGCTATCTAAATCCGGCCAATCCTATTTTCTGGAGAGATTATAGTACAAGTGGTAAGTTATGTTGATGCGCGTCCATGATGTATGAGCTGTATTTGCCCAGTGTATGTAATTTGTTGTTTGTGTATGCTTTATTATCACTGGTGCTGTCGGGGGTTGGGTGCGACATATGCCAACGGATGGCTTATCATGGTGGGGGCGAGTAGAACGTCGCCGGTGCCTGAAAATGGGATGAGGCGAAGACATGCACGCCGGCGAATCTTACCCAGCTTCGGGGCTCTCCGAGGAGATAACACCCATACTGCTGCTCTACGGGGTCTCCGCATGATCACTATGGTCAAGTGTTTGCACGGTTGCTCCTTGAGCTGGGTCTGGTGGTGGGAGAGGGCAAGGCTAGCTCTCTCCCTCGATCTGGTGTGGTGTAGAACTACTGGGATCCAACCCTTTGCATGGGTGCCCTGGGGGGTTTACATAGGCCTACCCCCTAGGGGTACAATGGTAATTCGACTGGGCGCGGCCCCAGCCGTCAGTGCCTCCTACCTCCGGCTTCTCCGCCGACTGCTGGGGCCCGCCGACTGGTCTGGTACGGAGCCGACAGGCCGCGTCCGCCGCGGGCGGGTCTTGCCGGCTGCTGATTACTCTAGTCGTGCTCCTGATGACGCATGCTCGGTCATGGGGTCGTGGCAACAGCCCCGCCGCCTGGCGGGCGATCACTGTGGCCACTCCCCATCTCTTCTTGATTAATAGCGCGTGGGCCCCAGGGGAGGGCTCGGCCGACTCCCCCGGGCCGACTCCCAACGGGTTCGACTGGCGATTCTCTCGCCATCTCCCGAGGTCTCGCTGACCGGTGGGCCCCGCTGCCTCCAGGCCGTACAGACAAGCCGTCGTGGGTGCAGGACCAGGTACGGTGATGCTGATGTCAGGGCCGGCTGGGCAACAGTGCCACGCCACAGGGAGATCTTCCCTAGTACGACGCGTTGTAGCCATGCCTGCCCTTGGTAAGGGGCGGGGAGTGGGCTTCATTGTAGCTACGCCCCTGCCCCGTCCCCCTCGATGAGGTCACGGTTTGTTGGAGTCGCCCCTGGGACTCGGCCATGAGCGGGCAGTCGGCCGTCTTGCCGTAGACTCCCCAGGAGGCGGCTCTTCGCCCTGTGGTCTTGAGGGGCGCAGCCTGCCCCGATGTCTTGAAAGGTTATGGGCTTCGGGTTGGCCTACCCGTGGCTCATTACTCCGACAGTAGTCCCCGAAGCTGGTGAGGCACCACGGACGATCGACCGAGAAGCCTTAGCAGTTTCTCTTTCCGGGTGCTCAACACACGGTCTTGATTGACTTCTGCCGGGCTGACTAGAATGAGTCGGACTCACCCAACTCAGACTCTCTCAATTCCGACTTGCTCAGTAGTTCGAACGTCTCGGCAGGATTTCAAGCTGCATGCTAGCTAAGCTTCCAGGCCGCCGCCTGTTCTTGGCCTATCACACGAGGGCACGTGGCCAGGCCATCCTGCCAGCCCACGCGCGCGACTAGACAGGCCCGTATGCGGGGCCCGCCACTACCGCGCCTCGGCGCTCGAGCGGATCCGCTGCGGCCCAGTGGATGGTTGGGATTCCCGTGAAGTTACTGCACGTAGTAACTTTACGTGGATCATGGGTGGCGTGGGGTTGCGGGCACGGTAAATCCCCACGTCTGCTCCCTCGGCTTCGCAGCCCATGGGGCTATAAGTAGGGGGAAGAGGGGGGCACGCGCGCCCCTCCTTCCCACTACCCCTTGCTTTCTTCCTCCTCGCAGCTCCTCGCTCTCCTGCTTCCTCTTCTCTTCTTCGCCCTACCGCACGCCCAAGCTCCGGCGATCACCGCAGTGACAGCTCGCGATGATCTCTTCCTCTGCGGCCGCGCCTCCCTCGATGCGCTCCGGCACCTGGGACGGTTCCGAAGTCCATGAAGACCACATCGAGTTCCTCCGCCGGACCCATCGGCTTCCCGGCGAGGACCGCGTGCACGTGTGTCTCGCGCCGGATGGGGAGATTTCCCCTGCCCCGCAGGAGGGTGAGCGGGTCATCTTCCGCTCGCACTGCCTGCGCGGGCTGGGGCTGCCGGCGAGCAGCTTCTTCCGGTCGTTCATGGAGTTCTACGGCCTCCAGCCGCACCACCTCACCCCCAACACAGTAGTGCTGCTGTCCGCCTTCGTGGCTCTGTGTGAAGGCTTCCTCGGAGTCCTCCCCACCCTCGAGCTCTGGGGGGAGTTCTTCTTCTCCAAGCTCGGCACCCAGGCCGCGGGCGTGCCGGCTCAGTGCGGCGCCTTCATCGCCGTGCGAAGGATAGGAGCCGACAACCACTTCCCCTCCATCGTGCTGTTGAAGTCGGTGAAGATGTGGCAGCGGTCCTACTTCTACGTCAGGAACGTCGCCACGAGGGGCGACTGGGTCAATCTGCCGGCGTTCGAAGCCGGCCCGCCGGCTGGCAGACTGCCCAACTGGTCGTACCGGGCCAGGTCGCTGACGCCTGCGGGAGCCGGCGCCATCACGCGACTCCGAGTGCTGACGCAGTCGGAGGGTCTGACTGGTCCGGACCTGCTGGCCGCCTTCGTCTCGCACCGAGTTATCCCACTCCAAGGCCGCCCTCACCTAATGTGCCAGATGAGCAGGGGACGCGACCCGAGTCGGATGTGCACCAAGGACATGCCTCACGGAGAGGTGGCCCTTATGGTGAACTACCTCTCGGACAACAGGCTCCCGGGGGACTGGCGATTCGGCAAGGAGCCGTACTCCCGCGCCAACCCCCCGCCCGTGGTGAGTCGCCTTTCTTTTCTTTCTTTGGATTGTCTTCTTCTTGCCGAGTTTTGTTTTGATCAGTCTGCTTTTGGTTAGAATCCCCTTCTTGACCCACCAACCGGCACCTCGGGGCCGGCCCGTGAGTTCGTCGCCGATCGGGCGGAGAGCGACGTCGACGACCCCGATCTGGGGGCGGGGGCTCTGGAAGACAACGCCGAGGGAGGAGGAGGGACGACAGGCGACTTCAGGCCCTCGGCTACCTTCACCGACTGGCCTGAAGACGACGCCGAGGGAGGAGTCGTCCCTCGCCGTCGGCCAGGAGCCAGCCAGCCGGGCGCGGGCTCTTCTGCCGCGTTGGGCGCTCCAGGCGGCGGGAAGAAGCGCCGGGCTGCGCCGACTTTGTTCGGCAGCCGGCCGAAGAAGCCCAAGGGCTCGGCTGCGGCGACCCGGCGGGACGAGGCAGCCGCGAAGGCCATCCGCTTCCGTAAGGAAGTGAAGAAGCCGCCGTTGGTCTCTGCGTAAGTATTATGACTTCGAAGTTTATTCTTTCTTCGTGTTTTGTCTGAGTCTCTGCTCACCCCTCTTTCTTCAGGGCTCCCCTCTCTCTTGAGCGGGCCGCCGCCACCTCCGTCATGGGGTCAGCGGAGACGCCCGCCACTACTCGGCGGATAGACCCCGCAGCCGACCTCCGGGAGGCGACGGAGCGGAATGCGTAGGAGAAGCGCAATGAAGACGATGCCCTCCGCCTGGAGAAAGCAGAGGCCGACAGGGCGGAGGCCTCCGCTAAGAAAAAACTAGCGGAGGCCTAAGCCGCCACCGCGGCGAAACAACGGGCTGAGGAAGCCGCACGCCGCCAGTCGGCCTTGCTTGTTACCCCGCTGAACTCTGCGCCGCCGCCCCCGGAGTTCACGGGGCTGACTGGAGAAGCCGGCGGGGAGAACCTCGTGGAGGAGAGGGAAGGCGGCGAGCCCTCTACTCCGGGCGTGAAGGTTCCGCCACCGCCGTCTAAAGGTGTGCGAGGCGAGCAGCCAGCGGACCCTCCGGTGCCGCCGACCGAAGACGAGGCCGTGGCGAGGCTACTCCTCCAGGTCGGCTCGCCAGCGCGCCGTCGTCTGGAGAAGGAGACTTCGGCACCCCGCCCCCTGGAAGCCGGCGCCGCCAGCTCGGTGGCTCCAGACTCCGAAACGACGAGCGCCGCACCTGTTGGCTGGGTGCGGGAAGGCGGCACAGTGCCGCTGAACCGGGCGCTCCTGGACGTCCAGGCGAAGCTCCGCGCTGAGGGCGACGCCCTCCAGAGCTACACCAAGGCGTTCCTAGCGTCGCGGGCAGCCGTCCGAGTATGTCTTTTCTTTGGGCCTTTGTTTTTCTTGTTCCTCTCTGTGGGGGCGCGCCAGCGCACCCACTGGGTGTAGGTCCCAAGTTTCGGGCCGGCTGCTGAGCAGGCGGCCCGGAACTCCAAGTGATGAACTTCTGGGTACTAACTTTGTCTGAAATGCTTGTTGCAGGATTACCACAACCTCCGCGTCACTGCCTTCAACTATAATGTTGAAGAGCTGGGCAAGCGGACCGCCGACTTGGCGGAGAGCCGGAGTAAGTCCTTCCCTCTTTTTTCTTTCTGCGGGGGCACGCTAGCGCACCTGCGGGCTGTAGTCCCCGAGATTCGGGCCGATTGCTGAGCAGTCGGGCCGGATCTCCCCGGCGACCTTCTTTATTGACGACTGTTGTCTTTCTTTCTTTCCTTCAGGAGCCAATGCTGCTCTTCAACAGCAGCTGAGCGAAGCCAACTCCGCCTGCTCGCCAAGGGGGAGGAGTGCAGCAGGCTCGCCACAGAGCGCGATCTGCTGGCCACTCAGTTGGCAGAGCAGAAGGAGCTGCTTGCGAAGTCGCAGCGGGAGGCGGAGGAGATGGAAACCGCCCTCTTGGCCGAGTTCGCGAGCGAGCGCTCCTCCTGGTCTGACAAGGAGGCGCTGCTGTCCTCCGGCTTCCACGAGATTGAAGACATCGTTGATGGTGAGTCTCTTTATTTTCTTTCTTCGAGCTGCCGACTTAGATCGTGCCGATTCCTGGTTTTTGACTTGCTTCTTTGTTTCTTCGTGTCTTTTGCAGACTTCTTCCCTGGGCAGTAGCAGGCCGCTATCCAGGCCATCGAGGCCAATCGCGAAAGTCGGAGGGCGGAGGGCGCGGAGATCGCCGCCGATGCCCCCGGACTCTTGATGAGCACATCTTGAGCATCGAGGCTCGCCTTCGGCCGGCTCTCCGGATGCTGCACCGGATTCAGCGCGTCGCTGCCCAGGCGATTTCCGCCCTTTGGCCGGATATGCAGGCTCCACGCACCCCCAGCCTGACGGCCAACTGGTTGGAGGTCGCGGCTGGTCGCCTCGAGGCCTGGAAGGGCTCTTCGGCCCGGGCTGGAGCGCGTCGGGCCTTGGAGTTCGTCAAGGCGTGGTACCCGGGGCTGGATCTAGACCGGTTGGCCACGCTTCGGTCGGAGGCCCAGCCAGAGCTGGCGGCTTGGAAGACGCCCTCGTCAAGCGTGCTGCAGCGATCGTCGAGTACACCGACACGAGCATCTTTGTCCCCGAGCGGTCTGAAGACGGCGAGGAGGTACCGCCGGAGTGGTTTGGGATGAACCCAGACTACGGCGAAGACTCGGCGGAGGTGATTGGCTCCAGCGTCGAGGAGGAGGACGAGGCAGAGGATGAAGGCGAGGCGGAGGCACCAGAAGACGGAGCAGACGGCCAGCCTCAGCCCGACCGTGCCTCCAGCAACGAGCCACGTGCGACCGACTCGACTGCTGCCGGAAGCGATCAAGCCGAGACTAGCTGGCCGACCGCTCCGACGCCTGACGCTGGCGCCTCCTCCAACCCCCCGAATCCGTCTGCCACCTCCCAGGCTGCCGCTGTGTCTTTTGTTTTATCTGCTTCAGTAGTCTTTTGAAGAACTTGTTAATTCGCACAATTCCACCCGCGGGGTGTATTTTGAACCTCTACTCGACAATTCGGCCAAGGGGCTATGTTATATATATATATATATATATATATATCTTTTCTTGTTCATTGTTCTTTTGGCTGTTTTCCTTTGCCGCTTTCTCTTAGTTGCCTGTCTTGCCAATCAGACAGCCGCTTCTGCGGACTATTGCTGGGTCAAGTGCTAGGCTACTTTGGGAAAGCAAGTACTTAGCCGATTTCAAGATTGTTTGAGCAAATCGGATAGAAAACGACAATCTAACTTTCCGAGAGTCAGTTTGCGAGAAAGGCTGGAAACCATCTTGAGCTATGTTTTACGCTTTTGAGTCCTTAGCCATTTTTCGAGCGAGCACCCATTCTACCTTACCTCTGCCCACCGTACATTCGCTCTGCGAGCTGCGGCTTCTGACAGAAGACGGCTTAGGTGTTACACACTACTTGTCCGGCTGCAGGAAGCATTTCATAGTGCAAGGCAGCAAGTCCCCGGGCCGACTTGTCGAGCCTGGTGCCAAGCGGCATGACAAAGAGTAACATACTTGTAGGCATAATTTTTATCATACAGACAAAAGAGGGCAGTCCCCGAGCTCGTCTCAGGGGGCCTGAAGTCTTGGTACTTTAATACAAAGGGTAGCGTGGTACATACTGCATCAACCGTAAAATCTTCGGAGAAGATTTGCATTCCATGGCCGCTCTGTCTCCTTGCCGGAGTCGTCCCTCTTGCGTGCTCGGGGCTTCTGAGCGTCGATCAGGTAGTAGGAGTCGTTGCCTAGTACTTTGCTGATGATGAAAGGGCCTTCCCAAGGCGGCGACAGCTTGTGCTGGCCGGCTGTTCGCTCAATCAGCCGGAGTACAAGGTCGCCTTCTTGGAAAGATCTTGGCCTGACCTTCCTGTTGTGGTATCGGCGCAGGCTCTGCTGGTAGATGCTGGACCGGCTGAGTGCCAACAGCCGGCCATCTTCCAGCAAATCGACGCCATCTTGTCATGCTTCTTCTGCTTCCTCCTCGGTATACATGGTGACTCGTGGGGAGTCGAACTCTATGTCTGTTGGGATGACGGCTTTGGCACCGTAGACGAGGAAGAAGGGCGTGAAGCTGGTTGACTTGTTTGGAGTCATGCGCAAACTCCAGAGGACGGCTGGCAGTTCGTCAAGCTAGCAGCCAGCCGAGCACTCTAGCGGCTCGATCAACCGAGGCTTGATGCCGGACAGGATGAGGCCGTTTGCTCGCTC
The DNA here is from genome assembly GCF_056163025.1 of Triticum urartu. Taxonomy (NCBI): domain Eukaryota; kingdom Viridiplantae; phylum Streptophyta; class Magnoliopsida; order Poales; family Poaceae; genus Triticum; species Triticum urartu. The sequence goes on along the minus strand of NC_141879.1, from coordinate 443,786,588 downwards.
CACTTGGCCGTTTGACTGCGGGTGGGCGACGGACGCTAGGTCCAGTCGGATGCCCTGTGTTGCGCAGAAACGGGCCAAGGCGCCTTTGGCAAAATTTGTGCCGTTGTCGGTGATGATGATGTGTGGTATACCGTACCGAATTGTGATATCGGTGATGAAGGTCACGGCAGTCGGACCATTCAGTTTCTTAATTGGCTTCACTTCCACCCACTTGGTGAACTTGTCCACTGCGACAAGTAGGTGAGTTAGACCACCTCGTGCTGTTTTGAATGGTCCCACCATGTCTAGACCCCAAACTGCGAAAGACCAAGCGATAGGGATGGTCTTGAGCGCGGAAGCCGGCTGGTGCGGCTTGGAGCTGAACTTCTGGCACCCTTTGCATTTTTGGACCAACTCCTTGGCCTCTTCCAAGGCAGTCGGCCAAAATAAACCGTGCCGAAAAGCTTTGGCGACGAGTGCTCTTGAAGCCGCATGGTGGCCACATTCGCCTTGATGGATGTCTTTGAGGATCGCCTAGCCTTGCTCTGGCTCTATGCAGCGCTGGTAGACACCAGTGACGCTGCGCCTGACCAGCCCTCTGTTGATTATGGTATAGGCTGCTGCCCGGCATTGTACTTGCCAAGCTAAGGTCTCATCAGTTGGTAGTTCTTTGTTCACCAGGAATTTGAGGATGGCCTGGGCCCATGAGGGTGCTGCTATTTCTTCGACTACCAGAACTGCAACTTGGACGAGGGCGGCTGGGCTGGGAGGCGGCGGGCTGGAGTCAACAGCCGCTTGCTGGGCTGATGAAGTCCCCAGGCCGACTGGCTCGGTCCTTGGGCCGAGTTCTGGAATCTTCGAGTCTGTCACCGCAGTTCCCGGGCCAGGCTCGACTGTGGCAGCTTTGGAGTCGCCCGCCAAAGTCCCCGTTCTGACTGCCAGAACTCTGGAGTCGGATCCGCCGTCTTCGGGAGGAGCCGGCACAAAAATGGAGTCTAATTCTGGTGAAGGCTTGACAGACGGCTTGAGGAGGCGTTGAAGGGCGACGCTAGATGGTATTTCTTGGCGGGTAGAGCCGATTCGTGCCAATGCGTCTGCTTGGTCGTTGTCATTTCTTGGCACATGGAGGAACTCGCACCCTTCGAAATACCCGCTGAGTTGCTGCACGAGGAAACGGTAGCTCGCCATGTTTGCGTCTTTCGCGTCCCAGTCGCCAGATGACTGCTGGACCACTAAGTCCGAGTCGCCATAACACAGGATCCGGCGGATGCCAAGTTCTTTGGCAAGCCGGAGCCCGTGAATGAGCGCCTCGTACTCGGCCACATTGTTGGAGGCGGGAAAATCGATTTGCAGTGCATATTTGAGCTTGTCGCCTTTGGGAGAGGTGAGGACGATGCCGGCTCCCAAGCCGGTGCGCATCTTGGAGCCGTCGAAGTGCATCCGCCAATGGGTGGAGTCAGGCGCTGGAGGCAGGTACTGGGTCTCGGCCCAGTCGACAAGGAAGTCGGCCAATGCTTGTGATTTGATGGCGATGCGGGGCTGGTAGTAGATGGTGTAAGGAGCCAGCTCTATGGTCCACTTGGCCACTCGACCAGAGGCATCTCGGCTACCGATGATCTCGGCAAGTGGAGCCGTGCAGACCACCGTGATTGGATGCTCTTGAAAGTAAGGCTTCAATTTCTTGGCAGCAAAGTGCACGCCATAGCACATCTTCTGGTAGTGGGGGTAGTTCTGCTTGGAGGTCGACAGTACCTTGCTCAGGTAATATACTGGTCTCTGGACAGGTAGCGCCTTGCCTTCCTCCTTGCGCTCTACTACAATGACTGTGCTGACTACTCGGCTGGTGGCGGCGATGTACAGGAGCATAGGTTCCTTGGGAGTCGAAGCCGCCAGGACGGGTGGAGTAGTCAGCATCTTCTTTAACTGGTGGAAAGCTTCGTCTGCCTTATGGTTCCACTCGAAAAAAGTGGTTTTCTTCATGAGTTGGTATAAGGGGAGAGCTTTCTCGCCCAGCCGACTGATGAATCGGCTGATGGACGCCAAGCAGCCGGTGAACTTCTGCACATCCAGCAGTCTGCTAGGTACCTCCATTCTCTCGATCGCCTTGATTTTTACTGGGTTGCATTCTATGCCGCGTTCAGAGACCAGGAAACCTAGCAGCTGGCCGGCTGGTACTCCGAAGACACACTTCTCGGGGTTGAGCTTGATTTGGAACCGACGCAGGTTCTCAAAGGTCTCCTTGAGGTCTTCCAGCAATGTTCCTCGCTTCTCCGTCTTCACCACCACGTCGTCCACGTAAACGTGGGCGTTCCTGTCGAGCTGCTTGAGGAGGCACTTCTGCATGCAACGCTGAAAGGTGGCGCCAGCATTCCTCAAGCCGAACGTCATGGTGAGGTAGCAGAATGCTCCAAACGGCATGATGAAGGCGGTTTTCAATCTGTCAGCCGGGTTCAGCTTGATCTGGTGATATCCTGAGTACGCATCCAAGAAACTCAACAGCTCGCATCTGGCTGTGGAGTCTATCACCTGATCAATTCTCGGCAGAACAAATGGGTCCTTGGGGCAGGCCTTGTTGAGGCACGTGTAGTCAATACACATTCGCCATTGCTTGTTCTTCTTTAGCACCAGGACCGGATTTGCTAGCCACTCTGGGAAGAAAACTTCCATAACGAAGCCGGCTGCTAGGAGTCGGGCTATCTCTTCTCCGACAACTCTTCTCTTCTCTTCTGATAAGCGGCGCAGGGGCTGCCTGACCGGCTTTGCATCAGATCGGACGTGTAATTTGTGCTCGGCGAAATCCGTCGGTACACCTGGCATGTCCTTGGGAGACCATGCGAAGATGTTCCGATTCTCACGGAGGAAATCGACAAGCTCACCTTCCTATTTGCTGTCGAGGTTTGCACCTACGACGGCGTACCTCTCTGGGTGCTCCGGATCCAAGGGTATCTTCTTTGTCTCTTTGGCCGGCTTGAACGATCATTCGGCTTCCGACTCCTTCGGGTCGGGTGATATCTCCGGCTGCTTGCCGGCCATCGCCACAACTCGCTCAAGGAGTCACTTCTCGGCTGCAATCACCAGGGACTCGGCCAGCCGACTGCTCTCGGCCGCGCAAGCGGACGACTTCCGGTAGTCGCCGGCCACAGTCAGAATTCCCTTGGAACTGGGCATCTTCATCTTGAGGTAGGCATAGTGGGGGACCGCCGTGAACTTGGCCAAGGCGGGCCGGCCAAGTAGCGCATGGTACGGGCTCTCAAGGTCCACTACCTCAAACCAAACAGACTCTCTTCGGAAGTGATCTTTGTCCCCAAAGAGGACGTCAATCAGGATCTTGCCGATTGGTGAGCAGGAAAGCCCAGGAACAATGCCGTGGAGCACAGTCCGGCTGTTCTGAAGCTGTCTCTGCTTGATTCCTAACTTCTCCATGGTGTCCTTGTACAGGATGTTGATGCTGCTGCCCCCATCTATCAGAACTCGCGAGAAACGTGCGGCCCGTTTGTCCATGGCAAAGGTGGCGTCCAGGACCAGGGCGTAGGACCCGGACTCGGCATCACTTCTGGGTGGTCAGCCCTGCTCCAGCTGATGGGCCTCTCAGACCAGTGCATGAACTCTGGCGTCTCTGAGGCTACTGCGTTCACCTCTTGTCGCTGCAGCCACCTACTGCGTCGATCATCAGCCACACTGGTGAACACCACGTAGGCTCCGTGCTCTTCAGGGTATTCGTCTTGTACTACGCCGACTGGCCTGACTGCCGGCTACTGGGGCGGAGGCGGAGGCGGCTGCCCAGCAGGCGGGGGTGGCAGGAGGCCGTCTCCCTTGGCGATCCTGGTGAGCCAGTGGCACTTCCGGGTGGTGTGATTCGACGGCTTCGCGCCGCTGTGGAACTTGCAAGGTCCATCCAAGGTCTGCTCGTAGGAGAAGGCCGGCAACCAGTTCGGCTTGCCGCCTTTCTGTCGCTTGGGCGGAGGCTGCTCTTCTGGCTGCTGGGCTTCGACGGTCGCGACCTGCCGGCTGCTGGAAGCCGGCTGCGGGGCCTTGCGCTTGTTGTTGCCCTGCTGTTGTCGCCGGCCGGCGTCCGCCGCCGGAGTTCTTGGAGCCGGAGGAGCTACTTTACCAGTCGTGCTGATTTGAATTTCCGTCTTCATGGAGGAGTCGGCCGTAGCGTACTTGTCCACTATGATTAGCAGCTCGTCAAGGGTTTCTGGCTCGTCGCAGAGGAGCTTGTGCTTGAGGAGGGTGCCTTCTCGGCACCCGGCTGTGAAGTACTTGATGGCCTGCACCTCGTGCACGCCCTCGCAAGAGTTCCGGAGCTCAGCCCAACGCGTGAGGTAGTCGCGAGTCGACTCGCCAGGACCTTGCACGCACAAGGAGAGTTGACGAGGCTTGGGAGGACGCTTGTGCGTGCTGGTGAAGTTGCGGACGAATGCTTCAGTGAAGTCGATCCAGCTATTGATGCTGCGGGGCTTTAGGCTGTTTAGCCATGTCCGGGCTGTGCCCTGGAGCATGAGCGGAACGTACTTTACGGCGACATGCTTGTTGCCGTTTGCTATGCTGAAAGCCGTGGAGTAGTCGACTAGCCAGTCTTCCGGCTTCATGGAGCCGGTATACTTGGGCGTGTCTCTTGGGAGCGTGAACCCTGTGGGAAAGGGCTCGTCCCGAATGCGGGGCCCGAAACAAGGCGGACCCAGCTCATCTTCTTCTTCCAGCGCCAGGGACCAGTGAAGTCGGTCGATCCGGTGGCGGGCGTCATTCTCTCCAACTCCCTCTCGGCGGCCAAGGCGGTCACCGAGAGTCGGATGGTCAACAGGCGGCGGGGAGACTCGCCTCTCCTTGAGGGAAGGAGGAGGCGGACAATCGTCCCGTCGTTCCACTGCTCTCGGGCGGCCATCTCGGTCGCGCTCTATGGTAATCCGAGTCCGACTGTGGCTGACAGCCGGCTCCTTGTCCTTTCTTCCTCGGGCACCGCCAGTCGGCGTCCGAGACGTCACGCCTTGATGTCGGCGCGGGTCGTCGTTTGGCCGCTGCGGCGCCTCCGTGCGGCAGCCGGCCTCGTTCTACGCGGCGGCCGCGTCGAGGAGCCGCTGGACTCGCTCCATCATGAGGCGGCGCTCTTCGCCCTCGAAATTGTCCAGCTGATCCACCGCTGCCTGGGCGGCTCGGATGTTCTCCGCTGGCGTGGCATACACGGGGCGGCTAGCCCCAAACAGGCTGGCGATGGCTACGCCGCGCTGCTGAACTTTGCCAAGGCGGCTGGGCCCTGCCGGGGTCGGCGAGCCGCCAACAGCGCGATCCATCTCCCGCTGGTAAGCTTCTGACAAGCGTCTCATGCTGGTCAGCTTCTTTGCGCCTTCAACAAGCTGAAGGCGGCGCGCTTCTAACGTCTCTGCGTCAGCATCTTCCGGAATGGGCGCAGCTATGTCTTGCAGCGCCGCGCCGAGTGAGTCGGGCGCCCCTCTGCCAGGGGACTCGTCATGACTGATGACCAGTACCTCAGTGACGGTGCTTCCATCGCTCTCCGTGTGGGGGAGAGGTTCGTCGTAGACCACCACGTTGGTGGGGAACGCGTCAACCGACGCGGTGTCGGAGGCGACCAGCAACGGGTCGGTGGAGCCTACGGACTCCAAGTCTACGGCAAGCTCGCCGGAAACGTGGAGTTGATCGAGGAGGCCCGCGAGGAGGCTTTCGGGGCCGCCCGCGCCTGCGTTGGACGCAGGTTCGTCGGAGAGGCGGACCTCGCTGACAAGTTCGGCCAAGGAGCTGGCGGCGCAGGCGATCTCAACGCTGCGCAGCGCGTCGACCCAAACTTCGTCTGGCGTGCCTGGCTGGCTGCGCTCGCCAGGGAGGAAAAGGGTTCCCGTCCAGAACAGATCTTCGGACGGCGGTGCACCATGCCCCACGGTGGGCGCCAAATGTCGGGGGTTGGGTGCGACATATGCCAACGGATGGCTTATCATGGTGGGGGCGAGTAGAACGTCGTCGGTGCCTGGAAACGGGATGAGGCGAAGACATGCACGCCGGCGAATCTTACCCAGCTTCGGGGCTCTCCGGGGAGATAACACCCCTATTGCTGCTCTGCGGGGTCTCCGCATGATCACTATGGTCAAGTGTTTACACGGTTGCTCCTTGAGCTGGGTCTGGTGGTGGGAGAGGGAAAGGCTAGTTCTCTCCCTCGATCTGGTGTGGTGTAGAACTACTGGGATCCAACCCTTTGCATGGGTGCCTTGGGGGGTTTATATAGGCCTACCCCCCGGGGGTACAATGGTAATTCGACTGGGCACGGCCCCAGCCGTCAGTGCCTCCGACCTCCGGCTTCTCCGCCGACTGGTCTGGTAAGGAGCCAACAGGCCGCCTCCGCTGCGGGCAGGTCTTGCCGGCTGCTGATTACTGTAGCCGTGCTCCTGATGACACAAGCTCGGTCATGGGGTCGTGGCAACAGCCCCTCCGCCTGGCGGGCGATCACTATGGCCACTCCCCATCTCTTCTTAATTAATAGCGCGCGGGCCCCGGGGGAGGGCTCGGCCGACTCCCCCGAGCCGACTCCCGACGGGTCCGACTGGCGGTTCTCCCGCCGTCTCCCGAGGTCTCGCTGACTAGTGGGCCCCGCTGCCTCCAGGCCATACAGACAAGCCGTCGTGGGCGCAGGACCAGGTACGGTGATGCTGATGTCAGGGCCGGCTGGGCAACAGTGCCACGCCGCAGGGAGATCTTCCCTAGTACGGCACGCTGTAGCCATGACTACCCTTGGTAAGGGGCGGGGAGTGGGCTTCATTGTAGCTACGCCCCTGCCCTGTCCCGCTCGATGAGGTCACGGGTTGTTGGAGTCGCCGGCCGACTCCCCAAAGCCGGCTTCTCTGGAAGTCGCCCCTGGGACTCGGCCGTGAGCGGGCAGTCGGCCGTCTTGCCGTAGACTCCCCAGGAGGCGGCTCTTCGCCCTGTGGTCTTGAGGGGCGCAGCCTGCCCCGATGTCTTGAAAGGTTATGGGCTTCGGGTTAGCCTACCCGTGGCCCATTACTCCAACAGGTGCCGAACCATAATGCCCAGTGGGTATAATCGGCTGTAATTCCTTTATTGTATAGTGTAGGATTATTCTATGTTTCTATGCCTTAGTCTCTTTATCGTATAGTGTATGTTTTTTAGAGGTGATAGTATAGAGTAGGATAATTCTTTGAATATGCTATATCGTTCAAACGGGGGCCAACTCGCCCAAACATTGTAGTGACCATGGCCCTCCACAGGCCACACGTTCCATGGGCCATCTACGGGACGGACGATCCCTGGCCTTCTGTGGGCGTCGGATTCGTGGGCCTTCTATGGGCTGTCGGACCTGTGGGCCTTCTATCGGTTGTTGGATCCATGGGCCTTCCATGGGCCAACGGATCCATGGGCCTTCAGATCAATGGGCCTTCTGTTGGCCATTGGGTCAATGGGCCTTCTACGGGTCGTCTCATCTATGGGCCTTGTACAGGCCGTATAAGGGGCCGTAAACGGGCTAGAGTGGAAATCGTACGTTTTATGGGCTGACCATAACGGGCCGTTAATCGGACATATTTGATGATGCTATGAAAATGGCCCAACAGATTAACGGGCCACAAACGGGCCGACTGTATCCATGGGCTGAATTGGCCCCACAAGCAGAAAAGGACTGTAACGGGCCGTAAGTAAACGAATGCTGGAAATGAGCCCAAGAATAAATGGGCCCTGAGAAGGTCGAAAGATAACATGGGCTGGAAACGGCCCAATGGTATAATGGGTCGTTAATGGGTATAAAGTGATACACTATTCATTACGGGCCAGTTTTACCACGGGCCGTTAATGGGCCGAGGGTTACTAAGAGCCTGATATGGGCCAAAAGACGTCATGGGCCATACATGGGCCGGAAGTTAAAACGGGCTGGAATTATATTGGACGGCCCAGATGACGCTACTAGGCCTAATTCGGATAGGCCGTAAACGGGCCCTAGGTTAGTGGGCTGTAAATGGGCTATATGCGAACAAGCCATTAACAGGCTTGCCATGGGCCAGCCCGCCACCTTTTGACCAAGTCAAATGGGCCGGCCTTTTCATAGGAATGGGCCTCTGTTGGGTCGTGCCACATGTCGACGTATCATAGGCGCTTTGGGTCCAATGAGTGGATGACATCTGTCCCAACGGCGAGCCGACACGTGTTCCCTCCAGCCAATGATGATTTTACACGTGGAAAATCCCCATTGGTTGGGGCTGTTAACGGGTTATCAGATCCAAAACCGGACCCGATAGCTTAACGGCGTTCCGTTATGGTGGATGCCACGTGTCGGTCACCCTTGATGAAAGCACTTCTGTGACGCGCGATTTATCGTCATGAAAGTGGACACTTCCGTGATGATAATTTTGGTAATGTAATGGAACACTTCTACGACAGCACAGGTATGACTATCTTGATTCTATCATAAATTTGTCATGGATGTACATGCGTGACAGAAAAACGTGACCTACTGTGACAGGAAGTGTATTTTTTTGTAGTGTGTACTAGTAGTTCATATTGAAATCTACTAAAGGACATATATATTCCAAACAATATGATAATCTCTCTAACCAAGGTAGTAGGGACGAGGAGTAAACAGAGGGAGTAGTAAAATTTTCTCCTCGTCCTGTGAGCCACCGCGCGCGTGGGCGAGGGAGCGGGCGTAAGGCGTACAATACTACTACTAGTAAGCAAGCTTCACCTCATCCTACGAGACACCACGTCCGTGGGCAGGGGAGATGGCGTACTAAGCAAGCTTCTCCTCGTTCTGCGAGTTGATGGGACACATCAAAAGTACTCCGGTGTATAGAGCCTTGCCTCTAAAGTAGGCCCCACATGGTTTGCCTCTTTTTTAACATAACGCATCAAGTCACAATTTGTTTGTTCACCCATGGTAGACGATCCTCCCTCCAACTAGTGGACAACCAGTACACGTGTCAAATTACCACGTGGGCTGCCTTTTCGTACAGAAGTGAGCTCCACCGTGTACCCGCGCGGGTGTGGCTGGGAAAGAAATGGGAGTACATGCGCCGTGCGTGTACCTCTTCTCTTCATGCACGTCCCCCACCTACGTGTGTGTGTAAGAGATACAAACCTAGACAAATTGCTTGTGCATTCGTGAGTGTTTTTTGTTTTGGGGAGGGGGGTTGATTTTGTGAATGTATTTGTGGGAATATGTGCCGATGACATCTCAAACAAAATTTTGCATGCAATGTGTGTGAAATGGAGGCCTATCCATATCATACATATAGGGTCAGGCGATCCATGAGAAGAGAGGGAGGGGGTCATAGATATCGATAGAGTCGAAGAGAGGATCAAGTGGGTGGGTGCGAGATCGATGAAGAGAGCCATCGAAATTGTGTGTGTACGAGTCAAAGATATAGTTCGACTGACCTACCAGAACGTCAGAGGGCACATGTCAAGTTTGTGTATGGCAGGGAGACATGACTAGAGCGCTCAATGTATCAGTGTGTGTGTGGGAGGGGGTGGGGGGAGGGGTAGGCAGAGGCTTAACTATAGAGGTAGAACGACTCGTGTATGTGTTGAGAAGGAGAAACCCAGCTATGTCTTGAGGGAGATCGGTCGACATCCATACATAATTGAAGGATGGGAAATAGGATGGGACAAAAAGAGAGAGGAGAGAGGGAGGGAGGGAGAGGGGTAGAGTGCTGGATGGGTGATGGAGTTGCTTCTCGAAGATGGTGGGAGAGGCCTACTAGACAAACTGAGGGTGGAACTGCAATATTATGAATAAGAGTGGGGATGTGTTTCTGTGTTTGCCTGTGCATGATAGATCTATCGGGACACATACATGGATGATGAAGGGGAACCATGTGTTTGGTAAGCAAACCTAACTAGATCGGTAGATCAACTGTTGTTTGTCGGAGGAAGGGAGAGACATAACTAATGAGGTAGATCGATCGACGCATGGGGAATAACGTGTTATAAGGACCTAGCTAGCTATATGTATAGCGGGATATCGGTCGGTGTACGTCCATTTGTTAGAGGCAATAAGGCCCGGTGAGACAGATAGACAGAGAGAATGGAGTTAGGAGGTGGTGCGAGAGGCCCAGCTACTAGCTAGATAGGGGGAGGAGTGTGCGGTTGTGAGATCGATGAAAAGAGGGGCGAGAGTTTACACGTGTGTGGGACCGTATGAGAGACACGAGGCAAGGACACATAAAGGAGGAGATTGAAGGTGCGTGTGTATGTTGTAGGCAGACATCGCTGGAGAGGTTTATCGATCGGTGTGTGTCGGAAAGGAGTTGTGGAGACTGTGGGAGAACGACCTAAAGAAAATAAAATGAATGTGTGCGATGGATAGAATGCTGAGGGAGGGGGAGGGCAAGGAGGGTGTGTGCATGCATGAGAGAAAGTTAGTGGTAGCTACAAAGGTTAGAGGATTGTGTGGGTGTAAGAGGCTAACAAAGATCATAATTTGATATGAAAGTGGATTCATATATTTGAATAGGAGATCATAGTGTTTTAAACATATGCATGCATGAATATAGCGGTGATACGCGTGTTGTGGTTTTGCACATGTTATAATGTGATAATGCATGGCGCTTCCAACTCACAGCTAAATGTCGAACAATCTAAACCATACTATACATCAAACAACCTCACATTTTATTTAAATTTGTGATAATGTGTGGCGTTTGCAGCTTACAACTAAATATCGAACAATCTAAACAATACTATATATCAAACATTCTCACATTTTATTTGAATTTGTGGTAATGTGTGGTGTTTGCAACTCACTTCTAAATACTTGTAGGCGTAGGGGGCGGGGCACCATACATAATGTAATAAACACATTATACATATGAGACATGGTTTAGATTATGAAGATCTAGCTAGAGCTTGAAATGTACTATGATTTGAAATCAATATAAAGTGGATTCAAAAAATTGAGTTCGAGTTCATATAGTACACATAGTTCATATGTAACTCGAGACTAATCATGTGGTGTGCTGTGAAGATAATACACAAACGATGGTTTAACTTGACAATAATGATGATTGTAGATATTATTAAAACAAAAAACAAATTCAAATGCTTTGACTTCCCAACAATCATTATTGTAGATCTTATTCAAATAGAGAAACGAATTCAAATTTAGTTCATATTGAAGTGGTAGTTTATACGTTTGGAATGCACTAAAACATTCATTTGAGTAGTAGGTTGCATGCATTATACACGTAGCGAAATATTTTAATTGAACATAACATGAATTCAAAGTTTTAAATGACATTTGTAGTGCGAATTAATTTGGTACAGTACACATTAGGCTTGTCCGGAAATTTCAACCCACGCCTTGTTAGCCCGAAATATTTAAGATATATATTTGTCTCGTTGTGCTCCGGCAACACCCTACATCTCAACCCGCGCCTTGCTATTCCAAAATTACAACGCGCGCGAAAACTCCCACCTCCTGTGAAATCCCGACACGCGAAATGCCCGTGATACCCATGAATCGAAAGAACCGCCTCAAATTGGTGGGGGTACTTTCATAACTTACCCCACATTTCGGACAAGCGCGTCCCTATGCCATGGTTCCCCACTCCCATCCCATCCGTCCACCCATTCGTACACTGAGGCCGGGAAAACCCGCGAAGCCCCACACCCTCCTCCGTCCACCACCCAGCTGGAGCCTCTTCCCCGACGACATCGTCCACAGCAACACCTCGACGTCCCTCATCCACCGTACCGGATGAGGATCCGTCGTCGATCTGGTCATCCCGCCGGTTCAGCCACCCCGTCCTCCACCTCCAAGGACCTGCCCCGATGTTCCCCTCGTGTTTCGTGCCACCTCCATTCCCACACCACCGTCTTCACATGCACCACCGGAAGAGCATCATCATCACCGTTTCCTCGGATGAAGTTGCGGCCTAATCGGCGCCACCAAAGAGGTTGTACACTAATCGCCGCATTTTCTTCTTGATTCGATCTCACGGTGCTGCCGGCGCTCGGTCCCGAGTCGACATGGCGCGGCTCCATCCACAGCGGCGTCGCCGACCACTTCCTCCACGGCGTCGCTCCCTCGGCGGCGACGTCCACATCAGTAGGAGCTGCTACTGCTTTAGCTCTCGCTCGCGCAATAATAAAGTTATTATTTATTTCCTTATATCATGATAAATGTTTATTATTCATGCTAGAATTGTATTAACCGGAAACATAATACATGTATGAATACATAGACAAACAGTATGTCACTAGTATGCCTCTACTTGACTAGCTCGTTGAATCAAAGATGGTTAAGTTTCCTAGCCATAGACATGAGTTGTCATTTGATTAACGTGATCACATAATTATAGAATGATGTGATTGACTTGACCCATTCCGTTAGCATAGCACTTGATCGTTTAGTTTGTTGCTATTGCTTTCTTCATGACTTATACATGTTCCTATGACTATGAGATTATGCAACTCCCGTTTACCGGAGGAACACTTTGTGTGCTACCAAACATCACAACATAACTGGGTGATTATAAAGGTGCTCTACAGGTGTCTCCGAAGGTATTTGTTGGGTTGGCGTATTTCGAGATTAGGATTTGTCACTCCAATTGTCGGAGAGGTATCTCTGGGCCCTCTCAGTAATGCACATCACTCAAGCCTTGCAAGCATTGCAACTAATAAGTTAGTTGCGGGATGATGTATTACGGAACGAGTAAAGAGACTTGCCGGTAACGAGATTGAACTAGGTATTGAGATACGAACGATCGAATCTCGGGCAAGTAACATACGATGACAAAGGGAACAACGTATGTTGTTATGCGGTCTGACCGATAAAGATCTTCGTAGAATATGTGGGAGCCAATATGAGCATCCAGGTTCCTCTATTGGTTATTGACCGGAGACATGTTTCGGTCATGTCTACATAGTTCTCGAACCCGTAGGGTCCGCACGCTTAAAGTTTCGGTGATGATTGTATTATGAGTTTATGTGATTTGATGTATCGAAGGTAGTTCGGAGTCCCGTATGAGATCGGGGACATGACGAGGAGTCTCGAAATGGTCGAGACGTAAAGATCGATATATTGGACGACTATATTCGGACATCGGAAAGGTTCCGAGTGATTCGAGTATTTTCGGGGGTACCGGGGAGTTCCGGGAATACGAGGAAGAAGTAATGGGCCTCATGGGCGAAGTGGTGGAAGAGAGGAGGCAGGGCGTGCGGCCCCCATAGCCCAAACCGAATTCGACTAGGGGCCGGCCCCCCTTTCCTCCTTTTGCTCCTTCTCCTTCCTTCTCCTTCTCCTCCTTCCTTTCCTCCTCCTAGTAGGAGTAGGAAAGGGGAGTCCTACTCCTACTAGGAGGAGCTGGCGCGCCCATAGAGGGCCGGCCGGCCTCCCCCTTGCTCCTTTATATACAGGGGTAGGGGGCATCTCTAGACACACAAGTTGATCTTCGTGATCATTCCTTAGCCGTGTGCGGTGCTCCCCCTCCACCATATTCCACCTCGGTCATATCGTAGTGGTGCTTAGGTGAAGACCTGCGTCGGTAGCAACATCATCACCGTAATCACACCGTCGTGCTGACGGAACTCTCCCGTGAAGCTCTGCTGGATCGGAGTTTGCGGGATGTCATCGAGCTGAACGTGTGTTGAACTCGGAGGTGTCGTGCGTTCGGTACTTGGATCGGTCGGATTGTGAAGACGTACAACTACATCAACCGCGTTGTGTTAACGCTTCCGCTTTCGGTCTACGAGGGTACGTGGACAACACTCTCCCCGCTTGTTGCTATGCATCACCATGATCTTGCGTGTGCGTAGGAATTTTTTTGAAATTACTACGTTCCCCAACAGTGGCATCCGAGCCTGGTTTTATGCGTTGATGTAATATGCATGGGTAGAACACAAGTGAGTTGTGGGCGATATAAGTCATACTGCTTACCAGCATGTCACACTTTGGTTCGGCGGTATTGTTGGATGAAGCGGCCCAGACCGACATGACGCGTACACTTACGCGAGACTGGTTCTACCGACGTGCTTTGCACAAAGGTGGCTGGCGGGTGTCAGTTTCTCCAACTTTAGTTGAACCGAGTGTGGCTACACCCGGTCCTTGCGAAGGTTAAAACAGCACCAACTTGAGAAACTATCGTTGTGGTTTTGATGCGTAGGTAAGAACGGTTCTTGCTCAGCCCGTAGCAGCCACGTAAAACTTGCAACAACAAAGTAGAGGACGTCTAACTTGTTTTTGTAGGGCATGTTGTGATGTGATATGGTCAAGACGTGATGAGATATAAGTTGTTGTATGAGATGATCATGTTTTGTTGAAGTTATCGGCAACTGGCAAAAGCCTTATGATTATCTCTCTATTGCATAAGATGCAAGCGCCAAATAATTGATTTACTTTATCGCTATGCAATAGCAATAGTTGCAAGAGCAATTGTTGGCGAGACAACCATGTGACGACACATTGATATAGATCAAGATGATGGAGATCATGGTGTCATGCCGGTGACGATGGAGATCATGATGATGCTTTGGAGATGGAGATCAAAGGCACAAGATGATGATGGCCATATCATGTCACATATTTTGATTGCATGTGATGTTTATCTTTTATACATCTTATTTTGCTTAGTTCGGCGGTAGCTTTATAAGATAATCTCTCACTAAATTATCAAGGTATAAGTGTTCTCCCTGAGTATGCACTGTTGCGAAAATTCTTCGTGCTGAGACACCACGTGATGATCGGGTGTGATAGGCTCTACGTTCAAATACAACGGGTGCAAAACAGTTGCACACGCGGAATATTCAAGTTAAACTTGACGAGCCTAGCATATAACAGATATGGCCTCGGAACACGGAGACTGAAAGGTCGAGCGTGAATCATATAGTAGATATGATCAACATAGTGATGTTCACCATTGAAACTACTCCATCTCACGTGATGATCGGACATGGTTTAGTTGATATGGATCACGTGATCACTTAGAAGATTAGAGGGATGTCTGTCTAAGTGGGAGTTCTTAAGTAATATGATTAATTGAACTTTAATTTATCATGAACTTAGTCCTAGTAGTATTAGCATATCTATGTTGTAGATCAATAGCTCGCGATGTTGCTCCCAGTTTATTGTGTTCCTAGAGAAAAATTATGTTGAAAAATGTTAGTAGCAATGATGCGGATTGGATCTGTGATCTGAGGATTATCCTCATTGCTGCATAGAAGAATTATGTCTTTGATGCACCGCTAGGTGACAGACCTATTGCAGGAGTAGAGGCAGACGTTATGAATGTTTGGCTAGCTCAATATGATGACTACTTGATAGTTTAGTGCACCATGCTTAACGGCTTAGAATCGGGACTTCAAAGATGTTTTGAATGTCATGGACCATATGAGATGTTCCAGGAGTTGAAGTTAATATTTCAAGCAAATACCCGAGTTGAGAGATATGAAGTCTCCAACAAGTTCTATAGCTAAAAAGATGGAGGAGAATAGCTCAAGCAGTGAGCATGTGCTCAGATTGTCTGGGTATTACAATCGCTTGAATCAAGTGGGAGTTAATCTTCCAGATAAGATAGTGATTGACAGAATTCTCTAGTCACCATCACCAAGTTAGTAGAACTTCGTGATGAACTATGATATGCAAGGGATAATGGAAATGATTCCCAAGCTCTTCGTAATGCTGAAATCAACGAAGGTAGAAATCAAGAAAAATATCAAGTGTTGATGGTAGACAAGACCACTAGTTTCAAGAAAAGGGCAAAGGGAAGAAGGGGAACTTCAAGAAGAACGGCAAGCAAGTTGCTGCTCAAGTGAAGAAGCCCAAGTCTGGTCCTAAGTCTGAGACTAAGTGCTTCTACTGCAAAGGGACTGGTCACTGGAAGCAGAACTGCCCCAAGTATTTGGCGGATAAGAAGGATGGCAAAGTGAACAAAGGTATATTTGATATACAGATTATTGATGTGTATTTTACTAGTGTTCATAGCAACCCCTCGGTATTTGATACTGGTTCAGTTGCTAAGAGTAGTAACTCGAAACGGGAGTTGCAGAATGAACATAGACTAGTTAAGGGTGAAGTGAAGATGTGTGTTGGAAGTGGTTCCAAGATTGATATGATCATCATCACACACTCCCTATACTTTCGGGATTAGTGTTGAACCTAAATAAGTGTTATTTGGTGTTTGCGTTGAGCATGAATATTATTTGATCATGTTTATTGCAATACAGTTCTTCATTTAAGTAAGAGAACAAATTGTTGTTCTGTTTACATGAATAAAACCTTATATGGTTACACACCCAATGAAAATGGTTTGTTGGATCTCGATCATAGTGATACACATATTCATACTATTGAAACCAAAAGATGCAAAGTTAATAATGATAGTGCAACTTATTTGTGGCACCGCCATTTAGGTCATATTGGGGTGTGTTTGGTTTCAGTCATGGGCTGGAATGTCATGGGTCGGACCCGTTCCTGGGCCTTGTTCCTACGTTTGGTATGTAACTGGAACCGGAACCACATCGTTCCCACCGAGCGAATATTCGGTCTATATCCAGAACATGCCAATACCTCCAAATCGAAGGAACGACATGGAACGGCTCGTGCACGCCCCTCGTGTCTCCCTCAGCGGCCCGCTTATCTCCCTCTCTTGTCTCTCTCTCTCTCTCATCCGACAGGAATAGGCAGGTGGCGCCGGTAGGAGGTGAGCGGCGGCAGCGGGAACCGGCAAGGGGCGGCGCTAGAAGAAGGCAAGCGGCAGCAGGCGGTGCCTGCTCTGCTTGTACTTGTCCCTGCCTCCGCACCCACCATCGGCGCACCAGGCAGTCACCCCTCCTCCTATGCCTTGAGTTCTTGGCTGCTGGACCACTTCCTCGGCCACAGATCAGGCCATGAGCCGCAAGCTCCGCCCTTCACCGGAAGATCTGCTCTTCCATGCCCAGTTCGAGCCTCTCCTTCCGTTTTTTTCCTCAGATCGGAAAGAGCGGCGTGATGCAAGCATCAACAAAGGCAAGCAACATCGTGGCTTTTTGGTTGTGCAAATTAGTGGCGACTGGTGAAAATTGGCTGATGTTATATGTATGCATCGTGATTGTTCGTAAGGAGGATTTCTTTGTGACTTAGACAAACTCAATCACATATTGTCGTTCCCTCTGTTCAGACTAGATGATATATATGTTTTTTGTTTAGCCCTCCAATCCGACAGTATTTGTTGTGAATTTGTTTGTTGCTTAGTAGAGTACTAATAGTAGTTTAGTTTCCAAAAGAAAATCAGAGTTTAACTGATATGCAAGAGGTGAGCTGTATCAAATTCATCTCATTTTATCTCTTCAACCAAACACTGAACTAGAACCATTCCATTCCATCAAACTGCACTCTACCAAACACAGGGACGGAACCAACCCATTACACTGGAATGGAACCATGACATTCTATTCCACTTCGTCCCTGAACCAAACACACCCTTGGTGTAAAGCGCATGAAGAAAATCCATGTTGATGGGCTTTTGGAATCACTTGATTATAAATCAGTTGATGCTTGCGAACCATGCCTCATGGGCAAGATGAGTAAGACTCCGTTCTCCAGAACAATGGAGCGAGCAACAGATTTGTTGGAAATCATACATACTGATGTATGTGGTCCGATGAATATTGAGGCTCGCGGCAGGTATCCTTATTTTCTGATCTTCACAGATGATTTGATCAGATATGAGTATATCTATTTGATGAAACACAAGTCTAAAACATCTGAAGAGTTCAAAGAATTTCAGAGTGAAGTGGAGAATCATCGTAACAAAAATAAAAGTTTCTACGATATGATCGGAGAAGTAAAATATTTGAGTTATGAGTTTGGCCTTCAGTTAAAAACAATGTGAAATAGTTTCACTACTCACGCCACCTGGAACACCACAGTGTAATGGTGTGTCCGAACGTCATAACCGTACTTTATTAGATATGGTGCGATCTATGATGTCTCTTACCGATCTACCACTATCGTTTTGGGGTTATGCATTAGAGACAGCTGCATTCACGTCAAATAGGGCACCATCTAAATCCGTTGAGACGACACCGTATGAACTATGGTTTGGCAAGAAACCTAAGTTGTCGTTTCTTAAAGTTTGAGGTTGCAATGCTTATGTGAAAAAGTTTCAACCTGATAAGCTCAAACCCAAATCGGAGAAGTGCGTCTTCATAGGATACCCAAAATAAAATGTTGGGTACACCTTCTATCAGAGATCCGAAGGCAAGATATTCGTTCCTTTGAATGGATCCTTTCTAGAGAAGGAGTGTCTCTCGAAAGAAGTGAGTGGGATGAAAGTAGAACTTGATGAGGTAATTGTACTTGCTCCCTTATTGGAAAGTAGTTCATCACAGAAATATGTTCCTGTGACTACTACACCAGTTAGTGAGGAAGCTAATGATGATGATCATGTAACTTCAGATCAAGTTA
Organism: Triticum urartu; assembly: GCF_056163025.1. NCBI lineage: Eukaryota > Viridiplantae > Streptophyta > Magnoliopsida > Poales > Poaceae > Triticum > Triticum urartu. The sequence goes on along the minus strand of NC_141879.1, from coordinate 443,768,212 downwards.
CTACCGAACCTCGTAGGTAAACCAGAGTGAGATCCGCACCAGATTGGTACGGTAATCCTGTTCTGGAGGTCATGTTACTTGACCATGACGAGCCTACGAACTATGAGGAAGCGATGATGAGCCCAGATTCCGCGAAATGGCTTGAGGCCATGAAATCTAAGATGAGATCCATGTATGAGAACAAAGTATGGACTTTGATTGACTTCCCAATGATCGGCAAGCCATTGAGATTAAATGGATCTTCAAGAGGAAGACAGATGCTGATAGTAGTGTTACTATCTACAAAGCTAGAATTGTCGCAAAAAGGTTTTCGACAAGTTCAAGGTGTTGACTATGATGAGAGTTTCTCACTCATATCTATGCTTAAGTCTGTCCGAATCATGTTAGCAATTGCCGCATTTTATGAAATCTGGCAAATGGATAAACAAAACTGCATTCCTTAATGGATTTATTAAAGAAGAGTTGTATATGATGCAAGAAGAAAGGTTTTGTCAATCCTAAAGGTGCTAAGGAAATATGCAAGCTCCAGCGATCCATCTATGGACTGGTGCAAGCAACTTGGAGTTGGAATATATGCTTTGATAAGTTGATCAAAGCATATAGTTTTATACAGACTTGCGGTGAAGCCTCTATTTACAAGAAAGTGAGTGGGAGCACTACAACATTTCTGATAAGTATATGTGAATGACATATTATTGATCGGAAATAATGTAGAATTATTTTGCAAAGCATAAAGGAGTGTTTGAAAGGAGTTTTTCAAAGAAAGACCTCAGTGAAGCTTCTTACATATTAAGCATCAAGATCTATAGAGATAGATCAAGATGCTTGATAAGTTTTTTCAATGAGTACATACCTTGACAAGATTTTGAAATAGTTCAAAAATGGAACAGTCAAAGAAAGAGTTCTTGCCTGTGTTACAAGGTGTGAAATTGAGTAAGACTCAAAGCCTGACCACGGCAGAAGATAGAAAGAGAATGAAAGTCATTCCCTATGCCTCAGCCATAGGTTCTATAAAGTATGGCATGCTATGTGCTAGACCTATTGTATACCCTGCCCTGAGTTTGGCAAGGGAGTACAATAGTGATCTAGGAGTAGATCACTAGACATTGGTCAAAATTATCCTTACTGGAGTAAGGATATGTTTCTCGATTATGGAGGTGATAGAAGGTTCGTCGTAAAGGGTTACGTTGATGTCTACTACACAACCTTCTTCTTGTAGACGTTGTTGGGCCTCCAAGTGCAGAGGTTTGTAGGAAAGTAGAAAATTTCCCTCAAGTGGATGACCTAAGGTTTATCAATCCATAGGAGGCATAGGATGAAGATGGTCTCTCTCAAGCAACCCTGCAACCAAATAACAAAGAGTCTCTTGTGTCCCCAACTCACCCAATACAATGGTAAATTGTATATGTGCACTAGTTCGGCGAAGAGATGGTGAAACAAGTGGTATACGGATAGTAGATAAAGGTATTTGTAATCTGAAATAATAAAAACAGCAACGTAGCAAGTGATAAAAGTGAGCGTAAATGGTATTGCAATGCTAGGAAACAAGGCCTAGGGTTCATACTTTCGCTAGTGTAAGTTCCCTCAACAATAATATCATAATTGGATCACATAACTATCCCTCAACATGCAACAAAGTGTCACTCCAAAGTCACTAATAGCGAAGAACGAACGAAGAGATTATGGTAGGGTACGAAACCACCTCAAAGTTATTCTTTCCAATCAATCCGTTGGGCTATTCCTATAAGTGTCACAAACAGCCCTAGAGTTCGTACTAGAATAACACCTTAAGACACAAATCAATCAAAACCCTAATGTCACCTAGATACTCCAATGTCACCTCAAGTATCCGTGGGTATGATTATACGATATGAATCACACAATCTCAGAATCATCTATTCAACCAACACATATAACCTCATAGAGTGCCCCAAAGTTTCTACTAGAGAATCACGACGAAAACGTGTGCCAACCCCTATGCATAGGTTCCCAATGTCACGAAACCCACACGTTGGTCACCAAGACATACATCAAGTGGCACATGGTATCCCATTGTCACCACAGATATCCACGACAAGACATACATCAAGTGTTCTCAAATCTTTAAAGACCCAATCCGATAAGATAACTCCAAAGGGGAAACTCAATTCATTACAAGAGAGAAGAGGGGGAGGAGAAACATAAGATCCAACTATAATAGAAAAGCTCGCGATACATCAAGATCATAACATCTCAAGAACATGAGAGAGAGAGATCAAACACATAGCTACTGGTACATACCCTCAGCCCCGAGGGAGAACTACTCCCTCCTCATCATGGAGAGCACCGGGATGATGAATTCGGCCACCGGTGAGGGTTCCCCCCTCCGACAGGGTGCCGGAACAGGGGCCCGATTGGTTTTTGGTGGCTACGGAGGCTTCTGGCGGCAGAACTCCCGATCTATGTTGCGTTCTGGAAGTTTTAGGGTATATGGAGTTATATAGGCAGAAGAAGCACATCAGGGGAGCCACGGGGGCCCCAAGAGGCAGGGGGCACGCCCTAAGGGGGGGGGTGCCCCCCACCCTCGTGGGTAGCTCCCATATCTTCTGACGTCGGGTCCAAGTCCATCAGGTGTGTTTCCTTCCAAAAATAACTTCTCCAGTTGATTTCGTTCCTTTTCGACTCCGTCTGATATTCCTTTTCTTCAAAACACTGAAATAGGCCTAAAACAGCAAATCTGGGCTGGGCCTCCGGTTAATAGGTTAGTCCCAAAAATAATATAAAAGTGGAAAATAAAGCCCAATATTGCCTAAAACAGTAGATAATATAGGATGGAGCAATCAAAAATTATAGATACGTTGGAGACGTATAAAGCATCCCCAAGCTTAATTCCTGCTCGTCCTCGAGTAGGTAAATGATAAAAAAGATAATTTTTGATGTGGAATGCTAGTTGGCATAATTTCAATGTAATTCTTCTTAATTGTGGCATGAATATTCAGATCCATAAGATTCAAGACAAAAGTTTAATATTGACATAAAAACAATAATACTTCAAGCATACTGACTAAGCAATCATGTCTTCTCTAAATAACATGGCCAAAGAGAGTTATCCCTACAAAATCATATAGTCTAGCTATGCTCCATCTTCACCACAAAAAATATTTAAATCATGCACAACGCCGATGACAAGCCAAGCAATTGTTTCATACTTTTGATGTTCTCAAACTTTTTCAATCTTCACGTAATATATGAGCGTGAGCCATGGACATAGCACTATAGGTGGAATAGAATGGTGGTTGGGGAGAAGACAAAAAAAGGGGAAGATAGTCTCACATCGACTAGGCGTATCAACGGGCTATGGAGATGCCCATCAATAGATATCAATGTGAGTGAGTAGGGATTTCCATGCAACGGATGCACTAGAGCTATAAATGTATGAAAGCTCAACAAAAGAGACTAGTGGGTGTGCATCCAACTTGCTTGCTCACGAAGACCTAGGGCATTTTGAGGAAGCCCATCATTGGAATATACAAGCCAAGTTCTATAATGAAAGATTCCCACTAGTATATGAAAGTGACAACATAGGAGACTCTCTATCATGAAGATCATGGTGCTACTTTGAAGCACAAGTGTGGTAAAAGGATAGTAGCATTGTCCCTTTTATTTTTTTATATTTTTTTATTTGGCCTTTCTTTTATTTGGCCTTTCTCTTTTTTTGCCCCTTTTGGGGGGAGGGGGACAATGCTCTATTGAATGATGATCATCACACTTCTATCTATTTACAACTCGATGATACAACTCGATACTAGAACAAAGTATGACTCTATATGAATGCCTCCAGCGGTGTACCAGGATATGTAATGAATCAAGAGTGACATGTATGAAATAATTATGAATGGTGGCTTTGCCACAAATACGATGTCAACTACATGATCATGCTAAGCAATATGACAATAATGAAGCGTGTCATAATAAACGGAATGGTGGAAAGTTGCATGGCAATATATCTCGGAATGGCTATGGAAATGCCATAATAGGTAGGTATGGTGGCTATTTTGAGGAAGGTGTATGGTGGGTTTATGGTACCAGCGAAAGTTGCGCGGTACTAGAGAGGCTAGCAATGGTGGAAGGGTGAGAGTGCGTATAATCCATGGACTCAACATTAGTCAAAAAGAACTCACATACTTATTGCAAAAAATCTATTAGTTATCGAAACAAAGTACTACGCGCATGCTCCTAGGGGGATAGATTGGTAGGAAAATACCATCGCTCGTCCCCGACCGCCACTCATAAGGAAGGGAATCAATAAATAAATCATGCTCCGACTTCATCACATAACAGTTCACCATACGTGCATGCTACGGGAATCACAAACTTTGACACAAGTATTTCTCAATTTCACAACTACTCAACTAGCATGACTCTAATATTACCATCCTCATATCTCAAAACAATCATCAAGTATCAAACTTCTCTTAGTATTCAACACACTCATAAGAGAATTTTATTATTAATCTTGTACACCTAGCATATTAGGATTTTAAGCAAATTACCATGCTATTTTAAGACTCTCAAAATAACCTAAGTGATGCATGAGAGTTCATCTATTTCTTCAAAATAAAACTACCACCATGCTCTAAAAGATATAAGTGAAGCACTAGAGCAAACGACAAACTACTCCGAAAGATATAAGTGAAGATCAATGAGTAGTCGAATAATTATGCAACTATGTGAAGACTCTCTAACATTTAATAATTTAAGATCTTGGTACTCTATTCAAACAGCAAGCAAAGCAAAATAAAATGACATTCTAAAAATAGAAAACATCATGTGAAGAAGCAAGAACTTAGGATCAACCGAAACTAACCGATAATTGTTGAAGAAGAAAGGTGGGATGCCAACAGGGGCATCCCCAAGCTTAGATGTTTGAGACTTCTTGAAATATTATCTTGGGGTGCCTTGGGCATCCCCAAGCTTGAGCTTTTGTGTCTCCTTAATTCCTCTCATATCAACGTCTCCCTAAATCTCAAAAGCTTCATCCACACAAAACTCAACAAGGACTCTTGAGATAAGTTAGTATAAACCATTGCAAAAACCTTATCATACTCTACTGTAGCAAATCACTAAAATTATTATTCAACATTGCATACTAAATGCCTCTGCATATTTAATAGTCCTATCCTGAAATCTCCCTAAACATGATAGTCTGTAAAGAATACTGCAACATCCATACTTCCCTAGCTCCAAAAATTATGAAAGAAAATTCCCACTGTAGTAAATTTATCAGAGCTTAATATGCAAAAGGTTTCAACATTTTATCACATTCTGAATTATCTAGGGAATTATTGCAACAGCGGTAAACTTTCTGTTTTCAAACAGCAACATGTATACTTGTAACATAGGCATAGTAAAGGCTATCAATGCCACTTTTATTGAAACAAAAGATGCAAAACATTGTTATAAATAAGAGAAAGAAAATCCTAACAAAATAAATTAACGATCCAAGCAAAACACATATCATGTGGCGAATAAAAATATAGCTCCAAGTAAAGTTACCAATGAACGAAGACGAAAGAGGGGATGCCTTCCGGGGCATCCCCAAGCTTAGGCTCTTGGTTGTCCTTGAATATTACCTTGGGGTGCCTTGGGCATCCCCAATATTAGGCTCTTTCCACTCCTTATTCCATAGTCCATCGAATCCTTACCCAAAACTTGAAAACTTCACAACACAAAACTTAACAGAAAACTCGTAAGCTCCGTTAGTATAAGAAAATAAATCACCACTTCAAGGTACTGTAATGAACTCATTCTTTATTTATATTGGTTTTAAACGTACTGTATTCCAACTTCTCTATGGTTTATAAACTATTTTACTAGCCATAGATTCATCAAAATAAGTAAAAAACACATGAAAAACAGAATCTGTCAAAAACAGAACAGTATGTAGTAATCTGGATCAAACGTATACTTCTGGAACTCATAAAATTCTCAAATAAATTGCTGGACCTGAGGAATTTATCTATTAATCATCTGCAAAAATAATTAACTAAATATCACTCTCCAAATAAAAATGGCATCAGTTCTCGTGAGCGCTAAAGTTTCTGTTTTTTTACAGCATGATCAACAAGATTTCCCCCAAGTCTTCCCAAAGGTTCTACTTGGCACAAACACTAATTAAAAGCATAAAACCACATCTAAGCAGAGGCTAGATGAATTATTTATTACTAAACAGGAACAAAAAGCAAGGGACAAAAATAAAATTGGGTTGCCTCCCAACAAGCGCTATCGTTTAATGCCCCTAGCTAGGCATGATGATTTCAATGATGCTCACATAAAGGATAAGAATTGTAACATAAAGAGAGCATCATGAAGAATATGAATAGAACATTTAAGTCTAACATACTTCATATGCATAGAGATTTTGTGACCAAACAACTTGTGGGAGAAATAATCAACTTGCATAGGTAGGTAAAACAAGCATAACTTCAAAAATTTAAGCACATTGAGAGGAAACTTGATATTATTGCAATTCCTACAAGCATATACTCCTCCCTCATAATAATTTTCAGTAGCATCATGAATGAATTCAACAATATAACCGGCACCTAAAGCATTCTTTTCATGATCTACGAGCATAGAAAATTTACTACTCTCCACATAAGAAAGATTCTTCTCATGAATAATAGTGGGAGCAAACTCAACAAAATAATTATCATGTGAGGCATAATCCAATTGAAAACTAAAATCATGATGACAAGTTTCATGGATATCATTATTCCTTATAGCATACAAGTCATCACAATAATCATCATAGATAGCAACTTTGTTCTCATAATCAATTGGAACCTCTTCCGGAGTAGTGGAATCATTACTAAGTAAAGTCATGACCTCTCCAAATACACTTTCATCAACATAATCATCATAAATAGGAGGCATGCTTTCATCCTAATAAATTTGCTCATCAAAGCTTGGGGGACAAAAAATATCATCTTCATCAAACATAGCTTCCCCGAGCTTGTGGCTTTGCATATCATTAGCATCATGGATATTCAAGGAATTCATACTAACAACATTGAAATCATACTCATCATTCAAATATTTAGTGCCAAACATTTTATAGATTTCTTCTTCTAGCACTTGAGCACAATTATCCTTTCCATCATACTCACGAAAGATATTAAAAAGGTGAAGCGTATGAGACAAACTCAATTCCATTTTTTTGTAATTTTCTTTTATAAACTAAACTAGTGATAAAACAAGAAACTAAAAGACTCGATTGCAAGATCTAAAGATATACCTTCAAGCGCTAACCTCCCCGACAACGGCGCCAGAAAAGAGCTTGATGTCTACTACACAACCTTCTTCTTGTAGACATTGTTGGGCCTCCAAGTGCAGAGGTTTGTAGGACAGTAGCAAATTTCCCTCAAGTGTGTGACCTAAGGTTTATCAATCCGTAGGAGGCGTAGGATGAAGATGGTCTCTCTCAAGCAACCCTGCAACCAAATAACAAAGAGTCTCTTGTGTCCCCAACAAACCCATACAATGGTAAATTGTATAGGTGCACTAGTTCAGCGAAGAGATGGTGAAACAAGTGGTATATGGATAGTAGATAAAGGTATTTGTAATATGAAATAATAAAAACAACAAGGTAGCAAGTGATAAAAGTGAGCGTAAATGGTATTGCAATGCTAGGAAACAAGGCCTAGGGTTCATACTTTCGCTAGTGTAAGTTCCCTCAACAATAATATCATAATTGGATCACATAACTATCCCTCAACATGCAACAAAGAGTCACTCCAAAGTCACTAATAGCGGAGAACGAACGAAGAGATTATGTTAGGGTACGGAACCACCTCAAAGTTATTCTTTCCAATCAATCCGTTGGGCTATTCCTATACGTGTCACAAACAGCCCTAGAGTTCGTACTAGAATAACACCTTAAGACACAAATCAATCAAAACCCTAATGTCACCTAGATACTCCAATGTCACCTCAAGTATCCGTGGGTATGATTATACGATATACATCACACAATCTCAGATTCATCTATTCAACCAACACATAGAACCTCATAGAGTTCCCAAAAGTTTCTACCAGAGAATCACGACGAAAACGTGTGCCAACCCCTATGCATAGGTTCCCAATGTCACGAAACCCGCAAGTTGGTCACCAAGACATACATCAAGTGGCACATGGTATCCCATTTTCACCACAGATATCCACGGCGAGACACACATCAAGTGTTCTCAAATCTTTAAAGACTCAATCCGATAAGATAACTCCAAAGGGGAAACTCAATTCATTACAAGAGAGAAGAGGGGGAGGAGAAACATAAGATCCAACTATAATAGAAAAGCTCGCGATACATCAAGATCATAACATCTCAAGAACATGAGAGAGAGATCAAACACATAGCTACTGGTACATACCCTCAGCCTCGAGGGAGAACTACCCCCTCCTCGTCATGGAGAGCACCGGGATGATGAAGAAGGCCACCGGTGAGGGTTCCCCCCTCCGGCAGGGTGCCGAAACAGGGTCCCGATTGCTTTTTGGTGGCTACGGAGGCTTCTGGCGGCGGAACTCCCGATCTATGTTACGTTCTGGAAGTTTTAGGGTATATGGAGTTATATAGGCAGAAGAAGCACGTCAGGGGAGTCACGAGGGTCCCACGAGGCAGGGGGCACGCCCTAAGGGGGGGGCAACCCTCGTGGGCAGCTCACGTATCTTCTGACGTGGGGTCCAAGTCCATCAGGTGTGTTTCCTTCCAAAAATAACTTCTCCAGTTGATTTCGTTCCGTTTCGACTCCGTCTGATATTCCTTTTCTTCAAAACACTGAAATAGGCATAAAACAGCAAATCTGGGTTGGGCCTCCGGTTAATAGGTTAGTCCCAAAAATAATATGAAAGTGGAAAATAAAGCCTAATATTGCCTAAAATAGTAGATAATATAGCATGGAGCAATCAAAAATTATAGATACGTTGGAGACATATCATACGTCAATGCAAGTTTTGACAATGATCCAGATGACTCAAAGTCTCAATCTGGATACATATTGAAAGTGGGAGCAATTAGCTAGAGTAGCTCCGTGCAAAGCATTGTTGACATAGAAATTTGCAAAATACATACGGATCTGAATGTAGCAGACCCATTGACTAAACTTCCCTCACAAGCAAAACATGATCACACCTTAGTACTCTTTGGGTATTAATCACATAGTGATGTGAACTAGATTATTGACTCTAGTAAACCCTTTGGGTGTTGGTCGCATGACGATGTGAACTATGGGTGTTAATCACATAGTGATGTGAACTATTGATGTTAAGTCACATGGCGATGTGAACTAGATTATTGACTCTAGTGCAAGTGGGAGACTGAAGGAAATATGCCCTAGAGGCAATAATAAAGTTATTATTTATTTCCTTATATCATGATAAATGTTTATTATTCATGCTAGAATTGTATTAACTAGAAACATAATACATGTGTGAATACATAGACAAACAGTATGTCACTAGTATGCCTCTACTTGACTAGCTCGTTGAATCAAAGATGGTTAAGTTTCCTAGCCATAGACATGAGTTGTCATTTGATTAATGTGATCACATCATTAGAGAATGATGTGATTGACTTGACCCATTCCGTTAGCATAGCACTTGATCGTTTAGTTTGTTGCTATTGCTTTCTTCATGACTTATACATGTTCCTATGACTATGAGATTATGCAACTCCCGTTTACCGGAGGAACTGTCGGAGTAAATAGCCATGGGTAGCCTAGCCGGCCTCCCCTGGCACTTCTGAAAAAGTTACGAGCCCGCCCGGCTCTCAAGAATCCAAGACATGGGGCCGCCTTCCCCTAGCTGGCTGCGATCAAGGCCGGCTTTCGGAAGGCGGTCTGGCTCTATCCATCATGAGAAGGCCGACTCCAAGAAGCCGGCTATGAGAAGGCCGACTCCAAGAAGCCGGCTCCCCGTAAAGCAGTCAAGACCGTATCCACAAAGTTTGCACCCACCTAACGGCAGTGCGACGGGGCGTGGCTACAGAAGAGCCTGCCACCCCCGAATCCCGGGGCACGCCTGGCACAGTGCGCCGTACGGGGTAGGCATGACCCGTCCGGCGCAGCACTGTTGTCATGTTGACCCTGGCCTCACCCACGACGGGCCGCCAGCGCGGCCCACAGGCGGTGGGCCCCTTTGAGCAGAGAGACGGCCGAAGGCGGCCACGCTTCCAACCAGTCAGCCCAAGACAGAGCCGGCTCCCCGCAGCCGGCTTGCCGCCTCCCTCGAAGAAGACGCCCCATTAAGGAGATAAGACGTGGTAAGGCTACAGCGATCGCCCAACAGGCGGCGGTACTGTAGCCGCGCTTACCACGATGAAGCTCTCGTCAACTAGATGAAGCCACAGTAACCAGCCGCCGACCAGGCCCTGGACAGTGGGGCCTGCCTGTCGACCGAGGTGCCGGCAGCCGGCGGGATCCACCAGTCGGCGGGCCCAGCAGCCGGTGCAGAAGCCGGCGAGCGCAGTCACCGACGGCTGGGCCCGCGCCCAGTCGGATTACCATTGTACCCCCGGGGGGTGGGCCTATATAAACCCCCCGGGGCACCCATGCAAAGGGTTGGACCCCTGCTAGTTCTAGACACCACACAAGGAGAAGAAGCAGGCGAGCCGTGTCCTTTCTTCCTCCTCCCCCCAAACAGCTCAAGGAGCGTTGTGTAGCTACTTGATTCATCCAGTGAGCATGCGGAGACCCCGCAGAGCAGCAGTAGGGGTGTTATCTCCACGGAGAGCCCCGAAGCTGGGTAAGATCCGCCGGCGTGCATGTCTTCGCCTTATCCCGCTTCCAAGCACCGGCGATGTCTTACTGGTTCCCACAATGATAAGCCACCCGTTGGCATATGTCGCACCTACCACCCGACATTTGGCGCCCACCGTGGGGCCAGGCGCACCGTCGTCAGGAGACCTGTTCTGGACGGGAACCCTCTTCCTCCCCAGCGAGCGTAGCCAGCCCGGCACGCCCGATGGCGCTTGCCATGACGCGCTGCAAGGCGTCACCAGCATCTGCGCGGCAAGCAGCCTCGCCGATCTCCCCGACGAGACCTTCATCTCCGATGAGCTCGCCTCTGATGCGGGCACTGACTGCCTCGCCAACCTTCTCGGCCAGCTCCATGTCTCCAGCGAGCCCGCTGCGGACCTGGAGTCGGTTGGCTCCACTGACCCGATGCCTGTCGACTCCGACACGGCCTCCTGCGACGCCTTCCCCACCAACATCGCGATCTACAATGACCCGCTTCCTCGAGCCGACGGCTGCGATGCTGTCACCGCCGAAGTGATGGTTGTCGGCCGCGGCGGCCTGGCCGACGAGAGCGCCCATGACGCCTTGCGCACGGCGGCCCACGACTTGTCCGCTCCTCTCCCGGCCGACGCCGACGACGAAGCACTGGAAGCACGCCGCCTCGCCCTCCTCGCAGAGGGCCGGAGGCTGGCCTCCGTAAGACGCCTCACTGAGGCCTACCAGCGCGAAGCTGACCGCGCCGCCTTCGGCACGCCGGCCCCGGGCGGGCCAAGCCGGGCCGGCCTTGTCAAGCAACGCGGCGCCGTCATCGCCGACACGCTGGGAGTCGACCGCCCGGTCTATGCCACTCCGCTCGAGAACTTGCGTGCCGCCCAGGCGGCCGTAGATGAGCTGGATGGCCTGGAGGCCGAAGACCTTCCCGACATGACCCGGCGCGTCCAGCAATTGATTGACGCCGCCGCGCAGCGGCACGAAGCCGACGCTCGCGCGGAAAGCCTTCCCCCGCGCCGAGAACACGGCGCGACGTCCCGGACGCCGACTACGAGCAATACCCGCGCGCGACGCGAGAAGGAGCCGGCTACCAGCCGCAGCCGGACCCAGATCTCCATCGAGCGGGACGCGGACGGTCATCCCCGAGCAATGGAATGGCGGGGCGACCCGCCTCCGCCTCCGCCCTGTGGAGAGAGATATCCCGCCTCGCCGCCAGTGGCGCACCCGACTCTCAGCGGCCAGCTGGGCCGCCGCGAAGGAATCGGCGAGAATGACGCCCGTCATCGGATCGACCGCCTGGCGCGATCCCTGGCATTGGAAGAAGAAGACGATGTCGGCCCGCCTTGTTTTGGCCCCCGCATCCGCGACGAGCCCTTTCCCAAAGGGTTCTCGCTCCCAAGAGACACGCCCAAGTACAACGGCTCCATGAAGCCGGAAGATTGGTTGATCGACTACTCCACCGCGGTTAGCATAGCCAACGGCAACCGGCGCGTCGCCGTGAAGTACATGCCCCTCATGCTGCAGGGCACGGCGCGGACCTGGCTCAACAGCCTCAAGCCACGTAGCATCAATAGTTGGCTAGACTTCACAGAAGCCTTCATCCGCAACTTCACCAGCACCTACAAGCGGGCTCCCAAGCCCAGACAGCTTTTCTTGTGCATACAAGGCCCCGCCGAGTCCACTCGCGATTACCTCACGCGTTGGGCCGAGCTCCGCAACTCCTGTGAAGGGGTGCACGAGGTACAAGCCATAGAATACTTCACAGCCGGATGCCGAGAAGGCACCCTCCTCAAGCACAAGCTCCTCTGCGACGAGCCGGCTACCCTCGACGAGCTTCTGGACATAGCGGACAAGTACGCCACCGCCGACTCCTCGATGAAGACCGAGCTTCGGGTAGACGCGTCCGGAAAGGTACTCAACCCGGCGCCCAAGACGCCGGCTGGGGATTCCGGCCGACACCCCAACTCGAACGACAACAAGCGCAAGGGCCCCGCGCCGCCTCCCGCTAGCCGGCAGGTGGCCACGGTCGAAGATGCGCCGCCCGAAGAACGACCGGCGCCCAAGAAGCCCAAGGGCGGCAGGCCGGTTTGGCAACCCGCCTTCTCCTACGAGCAAACCCTCGACGCCCCTTGCAAGTTCCAGAGTGGCGCGAAACCGTCCAACCACACGACCCGGAAGTGCAACTGGCTCACCCGAATCTCTAAGGGCGAGGGGCTCTTGCCACCTCCTCCTGCCGGCCCAGCGCCTCCGCCTCCGCCACCTCCGGCCGCTCGGCCCGCAGTCAGAGCCGTGCATGACGAGTTCCCTGATGAACAAGCAACCTACATCGTCTTCACCAGCCAGCCCGAAAACCGGCGCAGCAAATGCCGAGAGCACCAAGAAGTCAGCGTGGTCGCTGCCAACCCCGCTGGACACATGCATTGGTTAGAAAATCCCATCAGCTGGAGCCGGGCCGACCATCCGAAGGTGATGCCGTCTCCCGGCTCTTATGCTTTGGTCTTGGAAGCCACCCTTGCGACGGACAGACGCGCCGCCCGCTTCTCCCGTGTGTTGATAGACGGCGGGAGCAGCATCAACATCCTGTATCGTGACACCCTGGAGAAGTTGAACGTCAAGACAAAACAGCTCATGCCCACTCGGACAGTGTTCCACGGCATCGTACCCGGCCTGTCCTGCACCCCCATTGGCAAAATCAAGATTGATGTACTTTTTGGGGACAAGGAGCATTTCCGCCGGGAAGCGATCTGGTTTGAAGTGGTGGACCTGGAGAGCCCTTACCATGCATTGCTGGGCCAACCTGCTTTGGCCAAATTCATGGAAGTTCCCCACTATGCCTACCTCAAGATGAAGATACCAAGCACCAAAGGCGTCATCACCATAGCCGGTGATTACAAGAAGTCCTCCGAGTGCGCGGCGGCCAGCAGCCGGCTGGTCGAGTCCCTTGTGATCGCCGAAGAGAAGAAGATGCTGGACCGAGTCGTGGCCATTGCCGGCAAGCAGTCGGCCGTGTCCCCCGACCCCAAGGAGCATGATACTCAAGGGTCTTTCCATCCGGCCAAGGAGACGAAGAAGATACCTCTTGACCCCGAGCATCCAGAGAGGTTTGCCGTCATCGGGGCAAACCTGAACAGCAAATAGGAAGGCGAGCTCGCCGATTTCCTCCGTGAGAATCAGGACATCTTTGCGTGGTCCCCCAAGGACATGCCGGGTGTTCCGAGGAAATTCGCCGAGCACAAACTACATGTTCGAGAAGACACAAAGCCAGTCAGACAACCCCTTCGCCGACTGTCGGAGGAGAAACGCAGGATTGTAGGGGAGGAGATAGCCTGACTCTTGGCGGCCGGCTTTATCTTGGAAGTTTTCTTTCCAGAGTGGCTCGCCAACCCGGTCCTTGTGCTAAAGAAGAATAACAAGTGGCGCATGTGTATAGACTACACAAGTCTCAACAAGGCTTGCCCCAAAGATCCTTTTGCCCTGCCAAGGATTGACCAAGTGATAGACTCCACGGCCGGATGCGAGCTGTTGAGTTTATTGGATGCTTACTCCAGATATCACCAGATAAAGCTAGACCCGGACGACCGCCTGAAGACCGCCTTCATCACGCCGTTCGGAGCCTTCTGCTACCTGACTATGACATTCGGCTTGAGAAATGCCGGTGCCACCTTTCAGCGTTGCATGCAGAAGTGCCTCCTCAAGCAGCTCGGCAGGAATGCTCACGTTTACGTGGACGACATCGTGGTGAAGACGGAGAAGCGTGGCACCTTGCTGGAAGACATCAAGGAAACATTTGAGAACCTGCGCCAGTTCCAAATCAAGCTTAACCCCGAGAAATGCGTGTTCGGGGTGCCAGCCGGCCAGCTCCTAGGCTTCCTGGTCTCCGAACGCGGCATCGAATGCAACCCAGTGAAGATCAAGGCCATCGAGAGAATGGCGATCCCTACCAAGCTTCGAGACATTCAGAAGTTCACCGGGTGCTTGGCCTCCTTGAACCACTTCATGAGCCGGCTCGGAGAGAAAGCTCTCCCCCTCTACCGCCTCATGAAGAAGAGCACTCACTTCGAGTGGAACGACCAGGCCGACCAAGCTTTTCACGAGCTGAAGAAGATGCTGGCCACGCCGCCTGTCCTCGCGGCGCCGACTGAGAAAGAGCCCATGCTCCTTTACATCGCCGCAACCAGCCGGGTGGTCAGCACCGTCATCGTAGTCCAGCGCCCGGAAGAAGGCCGAGCCCAGCCGGTCCAGAGGCCGGTGTATTATTTGAGCGAGGTGCTGTCCGCCTCAAAGCAGAACTACCCGCACTACCAAAAGATGTGTTACGGCGTGTACTTCACCGCCAAGAAGCTAAAGCCCTACTTTCAAGAGCATCCCGTCACGGTCGTATGCACTGCCCCGCTAGCCGAGATCATAGGCAGCCGGGATGCATCCGGCCTGGTGGCGAAAGGGGCCATCGAGCTGGCCCCGTACACGATCTTCTACCAGCCCCGCACGGCCATCAAGTCCCAAGCACTGGCCGACTTCCTCGTCGACTGGGCCGAGACCCAGTACCTGCCGCCGGCTCCCGACTCCACCCATTGGCGCATGAACTTCGACGGGTCCAAGATGCGCATCGGCTTGGGAGCCGGCATCGTCCTTACCTCTCCCAAAGGCGACAAGCTCAGATACACGCTACAGATCCACTTTTCCGCCTCCAACAATGTGGCCGAGTACGAGGCGCTCATACATGGGCTCCGGCTTGCCAAAGAGCTTGGCATTCGCCGGATCCTATGTTATGGCGACTCGGACCTGGTAGTCCAGCAATCATCCGGCGACTGGGACGCCAAGGACGCGAATATGGCGAGCTACCATTTCCTGGTCCAACAACTCAGCGGATACTTTGAAGGATGCGAATTCCTCCACGTACCACGAGCCGACAACGAGCCAGCCGATGCCCTGGCTCGAATAGGCTCCACTCGGCAAGCAATTCCAACCGGCGTCGCTCTACAGCGCCTCCTCAAGCCGTCTATCAAGCCGTCTCCGGAATCCGATTCCATCTTCGTGCCGCCTGACCCCGATGCGGCCAGGTCCGGCTCGAAGAATCAAGTAGCTGACCCCAAGACCCCCGTAGCCGACCCGGCGACTTCGGCAGCCGGCTCGGGGACTTCGGCAACCGGCTCGGGGACTTCGGCAGCCGGCTCAGGGACTGCGGTAGCCGGCCCGGGGACTGCACCAGCACTACAGCCGGCGGCTGACTCCAGCACCTCACCGCCCAGCCCGCCCACCCTGGTGGCAGTAGCCACTTTGGCAGTAGAAGAAGTCGCGGCTCCATCATGGGCTCAGTCCATCCTCAACTTCCTAGTAAACCAAGGCCTGCCGGCTGACGAAACAGAAGCAAGACAAGTCCAGCGTCGAGCCGGAGCGTACACAATCGTCAACAGAGAACTACTCAAGCGCAGCGTCACTGGAATCCTCCAACGGTGCGTCGAGCAAGAGAAGGGCATTGCAATCCTCACAGACATGCACATGATAATATTTACATAAAAAGACCTCCAAGAGGCCAGCATTCAACATAGTTTGGATACACCCCCAGTGGGTGGAACTGCGAAAACTTAACCAAAGATTGTTCAAAGACAACAAAGCAGGAAACATAAAGACGACAGGTCAAGCTGGCGGAGCGGCCAACAAGCCAGACTGGTTGGCGGAGACGTCGTGCCGGCTGAAGGAGCGGCCGGCTGACGAACTTCGGCTTGGTCGCCGCCTCCCGCAGAGGGCGCGCTTCCACGCGCCTCGTTGCTGGAGGCACGGTCGGCCTGAGGTCGGCTGGTTGTTCCACCAGCCGGCTCGACGTCTCCGCCGTCCTCGTCTTCGTCTTCTTCGCCCTCGTCGCTGGAGGCAATCTCCTCCGCCGAGTCCTCGCCCACCGCCGCGTTCAGCCCGAACCACTCCTCCGGCTGAGCGACACCGTCATCATCGATTTTGGGTGCGAAAACGCTGATGTCGGTGCACTCGGTGATCGTCGAAGCCCGCTGGGCGATAGCCGGCCTCACCGCCTCCAGCTCCGCGTCGGCCTCCATCCGCCAAGTGCGCAGCTGGTCCAGGCTCAGCCCTGGGTACCAAGCCCGAACGAATTCCAACGCCCGCCCGGCTCCGAGGCGGGCCACTGACGCTTTCCAAGCCTCGAAGCGACCTACTACAACTTCCAGCCAGTCGGCAGTTCGGCTTGGAGTGCGGGGGGTCGTCTCGCCGGGCCAGAGGGCGGCCAGCACTTGCGCCCCGGCACGTTGGAGCCGGCGAAGCATCTGATGAGCCGGCTGCAACCGTGCCTGGACAGCCAGGAGCTGCTCCTCAAGGGTCCGGTTTGCATCCGGCGCGATGTCGGCCCCCGCTTGCCGGTGCGCCTCGCGATGGGCCTCAATGCTTTGGGTGGCGAAGGCGGAGTAGCCCGGGAAGTAATCTGCAAGGAACAACAAGCAACAGCTCAAGATAAGTCAAAAGACCCAGGTGGCAAGGGGCAGGAGAAGGGCCGAGGAAGGCAACTTACCGTCGATCAAGTCCTCGATCCGGCCGAAGCCTTCGTCCAGGGCTCGCCGGGTCTCAGACCAGCTCGCCGCCTCCATCTCATACTCCGCCAGCAAGGTGGCTTCACTTTCGCGTGCCGCCTGCAGGGCCGCTTTGTGGCTTTCCTCTTGGTCAGCCAGCTTCTTGGTCAGGCGATCCCGTTCCTGGACCAAGGCAGCGCACTCGGCCTCTTTGGTGTAAAGGGCGGCCTTCGCTTCGCCAAGCTCCTTCCTCAAGTCGGCGTTGGCCCCTGAAGACAAAGAAAAAGAAAAATCAATAAGAAAAGAGTCGTCAAGAAAGATCCGACCCAACTCGGGGACTACACCCAGTGGGTGCGCTGACGCGCCCCCACAAGAGACAGACAAAACCAAGTACTTACTTCGGCTGTCGGCCAGGTCGTCGGTCCGCCGGCTCAACTCTCGAGCCTGGGAGTCGAAGGCGGCAGCACGAAGGTTGTGGTATTCCTGAGAATTCAGAAAAAAGCAAAGTAAGATAGCCGTCGAGAAAGATCCGACCCAACTGCGCAGCAGTCGGCCCGAATCTCAGGGACTACACCCAGTGGGTACGCTGACGCGCCCCCACGGAAGAAATCAAGAAAGCAAAGCAGCCAAGAGCGAAGGACTCACCCGGATATTGGTTCGCGTTGACAAGAACTCTTGGTTGAGCTTTTGCAGTAGGGCGGCTTGAGCTTGTAGCCGGCTCCGGACCCCTTGAGCCGCCGCATCCAGCTCGCCAGTCCCCCCGCTGGGAGTCCACTCGGACACGGCGGTGCTGGCCGCCTCCAGATCTCCCGCCGGCTGGCCTGCGCCCGCGGCTCGGCGCAACTCCGGCGGAGCGGCGCCTCCCCCAGCACGCCGGCCCGTCGCCAGCTGCACCTCGAGGCCGGCTCTGCTCTCCAGCTCACCTCCGGCCGGCTCCTCTGGCGCCACTGACGATTGACCGCCTTGGCCCGCTCCGGTTGGCGCCGCAGGCGGCGCTCTCCCCGCCAAGGCCACGGGGTCCTCCTCCCTCTCCAACAGCGGCGGGTCTTGGATGATCTCCTCCGCCAAGGGCAACGGGGTGTCGGGGGCTACGGCTCGGAGAGGAACGGTGAGCAGCGGAGGCTGGCTGCGCGAGCTTTCCGCCTCCGTCTCCGCGGTAGCCGCCTCCCTCTAGGCCTTGGCTACCGCTTCGGCCTGCTCCTTCGCCGCCTGGGCGGCTGCCTTCTCCGTCGCCTCGCGCTCCTCCCGCGCTTCGCGGGCGTTCCGCTCTGTGGCCTCCCTAAGATCGGCGCGGGGGTCCACGCGGCGGGAACTCGAATACCCTCCAGTCGGCCCCACGACGGAGCCGCCCGGGCCCCGCTCAAGGGAAAGCGGCGCCCTGTCCAGCAAGCGAGAAAAAGTTAAGAAGAAAATTCGAAGAAAAAGAGAACAATGACGAGAATGCGTCAAGGCAATTGAAGACTTACGCCGAGACCGCCTAGGGCTGTTTCACAGCCTTGCGGAAGCGGGCCGCCTTCGCGGCCGCCTCATCTCGCTTTGTCACCGCGGCGGAAGGCTTGGACTTCTTCGGCCGACTGCCGCAGAGGCCTAGAGCGGCCCGGCGCTTCTGCGCGCCACCGGCAGCCGGCGCGACAGACGAGCCCGCGCCCTGTTGGTCGGCCGCCGGCTGGCGACACGGAGCGACTTCGGCTTCAAAGTCGTCCGGCCAGTCCTCGAAGCTCGCGGTGAACCTTGAGCCTCCGGGCTCGGCACTGTCCCCCACGACGGCGTCTTCCATGGCGGCCGCCCCCAATTCCGGGTCGTCAACGTCATCCACCGTGCGGTCGGGGGCGTACTGGCGTTCAATCCCCGCCACCCCGGCCGGTGGCGCAAGAAGAGGGTTCTGCTCAAAGAACCGACTGGTCAGAAGCCGGCTGACGACAAAAAATAAGATAAAGAGGGAAACTTACCATGGGTGGAGGATTGGCGCGAGAATACGGCGCCTTGCCGTATTGCCAGTCCCCGCCGAGCTTGCAGTTGGCAATATAATTGACCATGAGCGCCACCTCCGCGTGGGGCATCTCCCATGTGCTCAGCCGGCTTGGGTCGAAGCGGCCGCTCATCTGACACATCATATGGGGCCGGCTTTGGAGAGGAAGGATCCGGCGCTCCATGAAGGCGGCCAGCAAGTCGGCCCCGCGCAAGCCTTCCGACTGAATCAGCACCCGAAGCCGGGAGGTGGCGGCGTTCCCGGCCGGAGACAACGACCGGGACCGGAAGCTCCACGAGGGCTGCCTTCCAGCCGGCGGGCCGGCTATGTAAGCCGGCAGGTTGATGTAGTCTTCTTGCTCGGCGACGTTCTTCACATCGAAATAAGATCTCTGCCAGACCTTTACCGACTGGATCAGGGGGATGGGCGGGAACGGATTGTTCTCGCTCGCCCTCCTCATGGCAATGAAGGCTCCGCAGGGGGCGGGCACGCCGGCGACGACTGTGCCGAGCTTGCTCTGGAAGAACTCTCCCCAGAGCTCCAGCGTGGGGAGCAGCCCCAAGAAGCCTTCGCAGAGGGAGACGAAGGCCGACAGCAACATCACCGCATTGGGCGTGAGGTGATGCGGCTGGAGGTTGTAGAAGTCGAGGAAGGAGCGCAGAAACCCGCTCGCCGGGAGGCCGAAGCCGCGCAGGCAGTGCGAGCGGAAGACGACCCGCTCGCCCTCCTCCGGTGCCGGCGAGATCTCCCTCGCGGGCGCCAGGCGGACCTGTACACGGTCGGCGCCGGGCAGGCGCCGGGTCTGGCGAAGGAACTCCACGTGGTCTTCATGGACGTTGGAGCCGTCCCAGGAGCTTGATAATGCCATGGGAGCGAGGTGGCGTGGAGATGCGACGGCGCTGAGACAGGAAGCTGCGGCGGCAGCGAAAGGAAGAAGACGAGGGTTAGGAGGGACGGAGCGGGAGGGAGCGCGCGAACCTCTGTCGCTCTCCCTCCTCCCCCTACTTATAGGCTCATGTGGCGGAGCCGAGGAGGCGCGGCGTGGGGAAGCGTGGGGATCGATCGTGCCCACTCCCCACGTCCCGCGATTATCAAGCCTTAACGGCGAGACGAAACTGCCTCGAGAAGGCGAGCGGCCCCAGCGGGCCACGAAAGATCCGCGCCCAAACCAAGGCTCGCGAGTGGTGGGCCCGGGCCTGCGGTGGCGTCCCGTCGCGCGCGTGCGCTCGCAGGATCCTGCCGCCACGTGGCCGCGAGAGGGGTCGTGATCAGCACGCAGGTCCCCTCCCCTCCCGCCTACGCGGGGCTCTCTGAAGTGGGCGTACGCCCACAAAGCCGGCTCTTCAGGATAGGAAGCTGACCAAGCTTCTCGTCCCCCTGCTCACCTCGGAGCTCGATCAGCTTCGAGGACTACTGTCGGAGTAAATAGCCATGGGTAGCCTAGCCGGCCTCCCCTGGCACTTCTGAAAAAGTTACGAGCCCGCCCGGCTCTCAAGAATCCAAGACATGGGGCTGCCTTCCCCTAGCTGGCTGCGATCAAGGCCGGCTTTCGGAAGGCGGTCCGGCTTTAGCCCTCATGAGAAGGCCGACTCCAAGAAGCCGGCTATGAGAAGGCCGACTCCAAGAAGCCGGCTCCCCGACAGGACCGTACCCACAAAGTTTGCACCCACCTAACGACAGTGCGACGGGGCGTGGCTACAGAAGAGCCTGCCACCCCCAAATCCCGGGGCACGCCTGGCATAGTGCGCCGTACGGGGTAGGCATGACCCGTCCGGCGCAGCACTGTTGCCATGTTGACCCTGGCCTCACCCAAGACGGGCCGCCAGCGCGGCCCACAGGCGGTGGGCCCCTTTGAGCAGAGAGACGGCCGAAGGCAGCCACGCTTCCAACCAGTCGGCCCAAGACAGAGCCGGCTCCCCACAGCCGGCTTGCCGCCTCCCTCGAAGAAGACACCCCATTAAGGAGACAAGACGCGGTAAGGCTACAGCAATCGCCCAACAGGCAGCGGTACTGTAGCCGCGCTTACCACGATGAAGCTCTCGTCAACTAGATGAAGCCACAGTAACCAGCCGCCGACCAGGCCCTGGACAGTGGGGCCTGCCTGTCGACCGAGGTGCCGGCAGCCAGCGGGACCCACCAGTCGGCGGGCCCCAGCAGCCGGCGCAGAAGCCGGCGAGCGCAGTCACCGACGGCTGGGCCCACGCCCAGTCGGATTACCATTGTACCCCCGGGGGGTGGGCCTATATAAACCCCCCGGGGCACCCATGCAAAGGGTTGGACCCCCTGCTAGTTCTAGACACCACACAAGGAGAAGAAGCAGGCGAGCCGTGTCCTTTCTTCCTCCTCCCCCTAAACAGCTCAAGGAGCGTTGTGTAGCTACTTGATTCATCCAGTGAGCATGCGGAGACCCCGCAGAGCAGCAGTAGGGGTGTTATCTCCACGGAGAGCCCCGAAGCTGGGTAAGATCCGCCGGCGTGCATGTCTTCGCCTTATCCCGCTTCCAAGCACCGGCGATGTCTTACTGGTTCCCATAATGATAAGCCACCCGTTCGCATATGTCGCACCTACCACCCGACAGGAACACTTTGTGTGCTACCAAATGTCACAATGTAACTGGGTGATTATAAAGGTGCTCTATAGGTGTCTCCGAAGGTATTTGTTGGGTTGGCGTATTTCGAGATTAGGATTTGTCACTGCGATTGTGGGAGAGGTATCTCTGGGCCCTGTCGGTAATGCACATCACTCAAGCCTTGCAAGCATTGCAACTAATAAGTTAGTTGCGGGATGATGTATTACGGAACGAGTAAAGAGACTTGCCGGTAACGAGATTGAACTAGGTATTGAGATACCGACGATCGAATCTCGGGCAAGTAACATACCGATGACAAAGGGAACAACGTCTGTTTGGCCGGTGGTGGCTAGCCTCAGGGGGGTGGAGATTGAAGATGAACTTCAGGCTCTTGACTTCGTATCCAACGGCTGCAAAATCGACTGACTAGAGATGAAAAAGTCAGTCGACTGACGTGTAGCCTCACCTCTAGTGCGTTCAGTTTTCACAGTAAAATTCAGTTTCGACAGCAAAATTCAGTTTCGACAGCAAAATTCAGTTTTGACAGTTAAGTTCAGTTTCGACAATTAAATTCAGTTTCGACAGTTAAGTTCAGAGATGAGCGGCTGATGTATTTTACATCTAGCACTTTGTGGTTATGTATTTTTCGTCATCTATTGGAGATGCTATTAGAATTCCACTCAGGTTAACGTCGTCTCTCTTGTCCTGCTTCAGCCTCGGCATCGTACAACTCACCGGAGCTACTTCAACGATGAAACCCTCCATCACAGCGGAGCAGTACCTCGGGCTCCATCTCTGGACGCCTAAGATCTTCTTCCCCTCCTCCGACAGCCAAGTCAGCCGGAGCATCCTCACCGGCCAACCCAATCACGCTGAGATCGACATGGATTTGCCAAAGAGGTTGTACACTTGTTGCATCTCTTTTTTACTCTACATGTTATATATATTGTCCACTGAGCACACAGAGTAACGGGAAATATGATTATTTTATCCTACTATATGACAAGCAGTGAGGTACCAGGCAACTTAGCTATCCGTGATGGACTCTCTTGAATGCCATCATTATTTATCTCTGCGCGTTTGAGTTGTGCATTTGTCGATGGCCCAGGGAGCTGATCTAGTAGGGCAGTGGCCTGGGTCCAAAGTAATAGAAGTAGCACAAAAACATTTTTAGTGTAGGCTTTTCCTTGCTCAAGCCTACTTACTAGAATCGCCAGTGCTTGGAAGGAAAAGTGAATGAAAAACATAGGAATTGGAAATCCAATGGTACTACTTTTCATGAATTTGGTGCAAAGGAATGGAGCAAAGTAAAACTATAAGATTTGTTCCTTTAGTGTCTCCTTGAATGAAAAACCATAAGAATTTTAATTTCCACTTGTCCTCCTTTTCAAATTCCTATTCATGAAGCACAAGACTAAGAGATAGTAGCATAATAGCATTATAACCGTACATTTTCTTGTGGTTTGACTTAATCTCACCATGCTTCTTTGCATCCTGTGTTCTTCCAATTCTTGTGAACCAAACACCCAGATTGGCAGAAATCCTGTGTTTTTAAATTCTCCGTTTTGCACGTGCATTCCTATCCTATTCTTGTCTATTTCCTATCCCTGGATTGTTAGAATCCTCAAATTCGAACAAGCCCTTACACAATTACTTCTGTTACAGATATGTGTTAAAGAAAACCTTGTGTGGTTTGTCCTACTCCTGCGGTGTTTTGTTCCACCCCAGCTCAGCTGCTCTAATGACAGAAGGGTCCACCACAGCAGGGATCCGTTCTCCAGACTATCTTTCGCCGCCTCAGATCTTCTTCCCCGCCGCCGGCAGCCACGACAACTGCATTACGATCATCAACTGAGCAGATGACCTTGAGGACTACACGGGTCCGCAAGAGAGGTCGCACTCTGCCGTGTCTGCTTACTTATGCATTGCTTAATAGGATGACATGCTACTTTATCATCGTGTTCACCTATTAGACTCTAAGTCAGGTCCAAACTTATGTTCAAACTTGAGTTTTTAAATGGTTGTGGGGTACATATTGGGGCAGCAATCAGTACTATCTGTCTACTATCTGGTTAATCTCGGGTGTCTACTATGAGTTTCATGTTGGGTGCAAACAAACATTAAAGGAGCAATTATCTGTATTTTTTAACTAAAGCTATTATCTGGCTGCTATCATTGGTTTTGGGTCTATCCACAGTTTGCTACCATCACTCTGGATTTGTGCATGCACTCCTTACATAATCTCACTATGTTTTATTCCTATGCATGTCAGTTATTGTACACAATGGAACTGAACATGTAGAGCAAAAGAGACGAG
The DNA here is from genome assembly GCF_056163025.1 of Triticum urartu. Classification (NCBI taxonomy): domain Eukaryota; kingdom Viridiplantae; phylum Streptophyta; class Magnoliopsida; order Poales; family Poaceae; genus Triticum; species Triticum urartu. The sequence continues at coordinate 443,744,082 of NC_141879.1, read as the reverse complement.
CCTTGCATGGCAATAAAATTTCATGCAGACGTCACTCCATGGTGGGCGCAAAAGCAACCCCCCTCCACCCATTTCGGATCATAATCAAGAGGAAGATAACTGTTCTGAGGGGGATTCAGAAGTAGAAGACCACTCCTATTTACCCCATGAGGTCTTCGCTCTAACGTGGCATGCTGATGTGGGTAATATCATGCATATGGTGCCTTACATTGCTTACTGTATACATCAAAGATGTCATCTTCTCATTTTAGACACGATTTGTGTCAATGCCATCTGTTTAGTTTCTTTATCATATATGTGAATCATGCAATGCCATCTTATTTAGCCAGGCATCATATATGTGAATTTTGCATTGCCACCCTGGTTAGCCAGTCATCTTATATGTGAATTATATCATGACATCATTTTTTATTACGTGTTAAATTTGTCAACAATTTTAGTACATTCAATTACTCTTCCTGTGCATTAGCCATTCGGCACGGTCATGGAAAAATCTGGAGTGGAAACAAGGTCTTCAGAGAAGACAATGCTATCTGACGAAGCGCATGTCTTGTTGGTTACAGATAGCTCCTCAGAGGAGGATTCAGAGACAGATGACCAGTCCTATCCCCCCCCGAGGTGCATGCTCTAGCTTGGCAGGGTTATGTTGCTCATATCGTGTGTATGGTATCTTGCATTGCTATGTCATTTGCTTAGTTTAGACATGCTTTGTGTGAATGCCACCTGTTTAGTGTCTAATTACCATATATGTGAATTATGCAATGCCATCTTGTTGCAAGACATTATATATGTGAATTATGCAACGCTATCTTGTTGCAAGGCATTATATATGTGAATTATGCAATGCCATGTTGTTTAGCCAAGTGTCATATATGTGAATTATATCATGCCATCCTTTTTTGTATTTCTCATTGCTTTTGTCGACAATGTTTGTATATTCAACTGCTCTTCCTGTGCATCAGCCATTTGAATTGGTGATGGAGAAATCTGGAGTGAAAACAAGGTCTTCAGAGCAGACAATGCTACCTGCTGAAGCAGATATCTTGCTGGTTACAGATAGCTCTTCAGAGGAGGATTCAGAGGCAGATGACCAGTCCTATTATCCCCCTGAGGTGTATGCTTGATATGTCTCCAACGTATCTATAATTTTAAATTGTTCCATGCTATTATATTATCTATTTTGGATGTTAATGGGCTTTATTTTTACACTTTTATATTATTTTTGGGACTAACCTATTAACCGGAGGCCCAACCCAAATTGTTGTTTTTTTTGCCTATTTCAGTATTTCGCAGAAAAGGAATATCAAACGGAGTCCAAACGGAATGAAACCTTCGGGAGCGTGATTTTTTGGAACAAACGTGATCCAGAGGACTTAGAGTGGACGTCAAGCAACCAACGAGGCGGCCACGACGCAGGGGACGCGCCCTCCCTCCTCGTGGACCCCTCGTGGCTCAACCAACCTACTTCTTCCTCCTATATATACCTACGTACCCTGAAAACATCCAGGAGCACCATGAAACCCTATTTCCACCACCGCAACCTTCTGTACCCAAGAGATCCCACCTTGGGGCCTTTTTCGGAGCTCCACCGGAGGGGACCTTGATCACGGAGGGCCTCTACATCAACTCCATGGCCCCTCCAATGATGTGTGAGTAGTTTACCTCAGACCTTCGGGTCCATAGCTAGTAGCTAGATGGCTTCTTCTCTCTCTTTGGATCTCAATACAAAGTTCTCCTCGATTCTCTTGGAGATCTATTCGATGTAATCTTCTTTTGCGGTGTATTTGTCGAGATCCGATGAATTGTGGGTTTCTGATCAAGATTATCTATGAACAATATTTGAATCTTCTCTGAATTCTTTTATGTATGATTGGTTATCTTTGCAAGTCTCTTCAAATTATCAGTTTGGTTTGGCCTACTAGATTGATCTTTCCTGCAATGGGAGAAGTGCTTAGCTTTGGGTTCAATCTTGCGGTGCTCGATCCCAGTGACAGTAGGGGAAACAACACGTATTGTATTGTTGCCATCGAGGATAAAAAGATGGGGTTTATATAATGTTGCATGAGTTTAACCCTCTACATCATGTCATCTTGCTTAAGGCGTTACTCTGTTCTTATGAACTTAATACTCTAGATGCATGTTGGATAGCGGTCGATGTGTGGAGTAATAGTAGTAGATGCAGGCAGGAGTCAGTCTACTTGTCACGGACGTGATGCCTATATACATGATCATACCTAGATATTCTCATAACTATGCTCAATTCTATCAATTTCTCGACAGTAATTTGTTCACCCACCGTAATACTTATGCTATCTTGAGAGAAGCCACTAGTGAAACTTATGGCTCCCGGGTGTATTTTCCATCATACAAGTTTCCAATCTATTTTATTTTGCAATCTTTACTTTCAATTTATATCATAAAAATAGCAAAAGTATTTATCTTACTATTATTATTATATTTATCACATCTCACTCTTGCAAGTGGTCGTGAAGGGATTGACAACCCCTTTATCGCGTTGGTTGCAAGGTTCTTATTTGTTTGTGTAGGTACGAGGTGACACGCGAGTGGTCTCCTACTGGATTGATACCTTGGTTCTCAAAAACTGAGGGAAATACTTACGCTGCTTTGCTGCATCACCCTTTCCTCTTCAAGGGAAAACCAACGCATGCTCAAGAGGTAGCAATGCTCAAATTTGGCAGGGTTATATTACTCATATCATGCATATGTTGTATTGCAATGCTTAGTTTTTACATCATATACACGATATTGAATGCCATCTCCTTAGTAGACACATCATATATGCGATTGCCCTCTGCTCACTTCCTTAGTATATAAATCATATATTTGAATTATATTATGCCATGATGTTTACATAGACAACATGTATCTAAATTATGGCATGCCAACCCATTTTCTAAAGACATAATATAGTTATATCATCTCATCCTGTTTACATAGTCATCATATTTTGAATTATGTCATTCTGTCCGTGAATTATATCATGCCATCATGTTTCCATCAACGGCATGTTTGTGATTTATGGCATGCCAACCACTTTAATAGACACATCGTATAGTTATATCATGGCATCCTGTTTACATAGTCATCATATTTTGAAATATTTCATTCTATCCTGTTTAGTTAGCCATCATACATGTGAAATTGTGTCATGCTATCCTGTTTAATTAGCCATCATATATGTGAAATTATGTCCTGCTATTCTGTTTGGTTAGACCACATAAATGTGAATTATTTCATGCCCTGTTTTCTTCCCTACTATCCATTGCACCTGTCTATCTTACAATGTGTGTACATTCAATTACTTTTCTTGTTTATCAGCCATTTCAATTGGAGGGGGTGATGGCAGTATCTGTGGGAGTAAAAACACAGTCTTCAGAAAAGATCGTGCTACCTGTCGATGGAGATAGAACCACGGTTGTACTTGCCCAAGAACTAGCCCCACCACACATAACCCAGGCTCACGCAGATTGTAACCCTACCCAGTTGGACAGAGAACTACCTAGACCCCTTCTAATCCCAACCCCAGCAGATAGTAACCCAGTTCCCGTTGACACAACACCGTCTCCACCACAGAGCACCCAAACACGAGCAGTTAGTAAGGCAACTGCAGTGCACAAAGCACGAGGACCACCACTCCGAACCCCAAGTCAACGCTTAAAGCGAAGAAGAATTGTTCTCAGGTCAGGTTCCGTAGCTATGGTTCATACTACTTTGCTCTTGCATCACTGTATTTACTCATACCAACTAATTTCAAATTTGAAGGATGCAATTGAAACTCCAATGGCGCAATAGGTATGTTTTAAACCTGTTTCTTTAACGTGTTTGCTGTTGTAACTTCCTCTATGTTGATTTCAGTTTCAATTGAATAAACAGTTATGTTCTCATGCCATGCACATTACAAGTGTTGTTATTGCTGTGTAGTTTCCCACACTTATTCTGTCTATGCAGCTTTGTCTTAAATAGATATGATTTGAACTGTATCTATCTTGATTTGGCAACATAAACTAGAATGATATAGACCATACAGTGACCATACTACATAGATATATGTTTGTTTCATGTTGTTATCCTGTTCACCTTACTACTGAACTGGTTTACCAAAATGAGTTTCATATACTACATTGTAAACCTATGATGTGTTTGTTTGTTTCTCTTTTAGAACGATAAAATATTGGAGAAGAGTACCCCGTTATGCAATGGTAAAGGAAGTAATGCAGATAAGGTTCAAGATAGTGAGACATCCATGTTGGTCTCCAAGAAAGCTGATAAAAACTATATTGAAGACACTGAGACAACCCCAAAGTCCTATCTTGATGTAGTGTTCGAGTTACTGGCTACTACTGCTGGCACCAGCTCTTCGAACTCGCTGCCTAAATCAGTTCGGCTTCTTGAGTCTCAACTTCAAGTTGAAATACATCGATCAGATGTTATGCGACAGGAAGCCAAAGGACTAAGGAAGTCCCTGCAGAATTCAGATGCATACTTTCTGGTGCAACATCAAGTGCTGGAGGATTTAAGCGCCAAACAAGGGAAAGTTAATAAGCTTCCTAAGCATCTTGCTAGCATTATGGGTACCCAGGATATTGTTTCTTGAGCTCTTCTGAAGTGGATTCAGTTCTGGACTTGTTTTGTTGCGGTGTTTATATGATGCTTTGTTACCTATATTTGCACTGGTGGCGAACTTTAATGACCAATGGATGTAATATGTGTAATAGTCGTGATAGCCTAGCGTAAGTTGCTTGCTAATTTATTTCCTTATTGTCTTGTTTATTTGTTTTCTTGTAGTTAGTGCAGTTCTTGTTCTACGGCTTGCTAGTGGCCGCAATAACCTATTTTTTAAAACTAGGCCACAATAACCATGGGCTACATATTTACTGTAGTTTAAATGGGGCTCCTACGGGCCGTAGAAACAATGGGCCTTCTATGGGGCATAGAAACAATGGGCTTTATACAGGTCGTAGACACAATGGGCCTTCTACCGGCCGTATCATCAATGGGCCTTCTCCGGGCCGTATGATCGGTTGGCCAAACATGGGCCAACAATAGACCACATTATGGCTGTAAATGGGCTAGAGTTGAAATCTTCCGTTCATGGGCCGACCATAACGGGCCGTCGTTAATCGGCCATATTTGATGATGCTATGAAAACGGCCCAACGTATTAACGGGCCACAAACGGGCCGACTGTAACCATGGGCTGAATTTGGCCCACAAGCAGAAAATGACAGTAACGGGCCGTAAGTAAACGAATACTGGAAGTGAGCCCAAGAATAAATGGGCCCTGAGAAGGTCGAAAGATAACATAGGTTGGAAACGGCCCAACGGAATAATGGGCCGTTAATGGGTATAAAGTGATACACTGTTCATTACGGGCCAGTTTCACCACATGCCGTTAACGGGCCGAGGGTTACTAAGGGCCTGATATGGGACGAAAGACGTCATGGGCCATACATGGGCTGGAAGTTAAAACGGGTTGGAATTATATTGGACGGCCCAGATGACGCTGATGGGCCTAATTCGGATAGGCCGTAAACGGGCCCTGGGTTAGCGGGCTGTAAATGGGCTATATGCGAACAGGCCGTTAACAGGCTTGCCGTGGGCCGGCCCGCCACCTTTTGACGAAGTCAAACGGGCCGGCCTTTTCACAGGAATGGGCCTCTGTTGGGCCATGCCATGTGTCGACGTATCATAGGCGCTTTGGGTCCAATGAGTGGATGACATCTGTCCCAACGGTGACTCGACACGTGTTTCCTCCAGCCAATGATGATTTTACACATGGAAAATCCCCATTGGTTGGGGCTGTTAACGGGTTATCGGATCCAAAACCGGACCCAATAGCTTAACGGCATTCCGTTACGATGGATGCCACGTGTCGGTCACCCTTGACGAAAGCACTTCTATGACGCGTGATTTATCTTTATGGAAGTGGACACTTCCGTGATGATAATTTTGGTAATGTCATGGAACACTTCTACGACAGCATAGGTATGACTATCTTGATTCTGTCATAAATTTGTCATGGATGTACATGCATGACAGAAAACGTGACCTACTGTGACAAACACATATCATCACGGAAGTGTATTTTTTGTAGTGATTATTGCTCGACTTCCCGAAGAGGCAAAGAGCCAAGCGCAAGGTTAATTTTTTGAGATGCCAAGCACAAGGTTTATGGGAGAATGAGTAGTAATACTAGTAGTACGTACTGTATGAGGAACAAGGCAACAAGAATGTATGTTTTGCGTGACAGTCTCTTCTTACAGGACGTGCTAGACCTAATGGACCTCATCGTTGCAATGGGAGTACTATCATAGATGGCACGATTCAGAGTGGTGGGTATCGGGACTAATTCGGAGCTCCTTAGTCTTAAACCCCATGAAGAAGTCCCATCGAAAGGAATAGCCATCCTCTACACCTGCTCCTGTGTAAAATGAGTAAATGAGACAAAAAGAGAAAGAGACAAAGTAAAAAAATCACCAGGCTTAGAGCCAGCCCTATTGTATCAGTGAATGATATTTCTACGTCGTGATTGACATGGCTATATTATAAACCATGCTGCTAAGATAGAAGTGGATTTCTATTTATTTGCGGAGGTATCAGCGGATGCATATTCAATGAGGAGTGAAATGATCGATGCTTCCTCGGTCAAACATAGAGAAAGGTGGGCCTCGTGATTTGACGACTTATTAGTCATTATTACTGCCTATACTCTTTGCCCATATAATAACCGTGTGGTAGAGTAGTGGGCTATAATGTTAATAATCATGCTCGAAAAGAAGAGGTGCACGCACCCACGCACGTAGTACTAGTACCACTCTGTGTGTTTTACGTCTTCCCCAACCACACATGTGACATGGTGGAGCTCATTTCTATACGATGATGCATCCCACGTGATAATTTGACGAGTCTAGTAGTAGTTACTCACTTAATGGGGGGTCGGGAACCACACATGAATGGTGCCACATCATTTATAAATAAAGTTTTTTTTATTCAGGGGCACGTACTGTAACATCCCAATTTTCAATTTGGATGTTACTATCTAGATCATTCATATGCATTCATAATTTGTGCATTTTTGAATTTTGTTTGGTTGGAAATTGATCCAAGGGACTTTAAGCAACTCAAGGACCAGTTGAGAGAGTTGGAAGTTTCCCAAAAGACCCATGTTTTATTTTCGAAAGTGGGGTTTGGATCAAATTTGATTTTCATCAATTTTCAATTCCATTTTTTTGATAAATAAAATAATGAGGGAAGATAACATGACTTCTTCAAAAATAACAAAGAAATATTGGAAATTTAATTTTGAATAAAATATTTTTATTTGCAGTATTATTTATTTTATTTTGAAGTTTATTTGCACAAAAATGTTTGTTTTTATTTTAGGCATTTAGGCCAGAAAAATGTTCACAAGGTCATATATAAGGCCATATAGCTATGTGATTTTTCTAGAATTTTTTAAAATATATTTATATGTTTTTTCTGATTTTTCGTATTTCTAGAAAATCGTTTAAAAACAAAAAAGTTAGGACCGATCGGACCAGGTCGGTCCAGTTCGCCAAGCCGTGCCCGAGCCGGCCCAGCGCGCTGCACCGTTGTCTCTCAGCTCGGGACACGCCGCCACCACCCGTGTCTGCCCCGAACTCCGCCCTCGCGGCTACCTCTCTTGTCCCTTCCCCACGCCTCCTGAGGCTCCCTCCCCTCCTTAAATACCGGACACCCCGGCCTCTCTCTCCCTCCAAGCAGCAGCCGCAGCAGTAGTCGCCACCGCACAATGCCACCGCCGCTGCAAGCCGCCGCCGCTCCACCGTCCCGCGCCGCTCTCCTGCATAGCCGTCGCCGCCTCTCGCCGCCGTCGCGCTGCCACTGACGTCGAACGGACAAAAGCCGCGGTAACCGCCGCCGAACCACCCAGTTTATTTTGGTTTTTTCGGTTTTCTTTTAAAACCCGATTTGTTTTTTCCTAGTTATTTAGTGAACGTTCATTAGACTAGTCTCTGTAGTGAATGCTTTCATCGAATATGCTTCTGTAGCGAACGTTCGTCCATTAGTTTCTGGTTTCGTAGCCAGGGGCCTAGATGCAATTATTTTTCTTACAGATTAGCCCTTGCTTTTCAAACGATCACTACTTTTCACTCGTTTGTCCAAATTCGACGAAACCAACGCCAAATTCTTCATTATGATCCCCTCTATCTACGTAATGAACCTAACCGTAATTTTGAAAATTTAAAATTTGTTTTCAAAAAGATTTGAATTTGAACTTCTTTTGATCATAACTTGAGTTTCGTAACTCTGATATGGTTGATTCTTTTTGCAAATCGAAGCTCTTCATCTAAACTTTATGTTAATATCTAATCCACATAATTTAGGTACTGTTAGAAATTGTTTTCAGTTCGAAAGTGTTATTGGCTTATTTCTGAGTTTTCTGAATCTTTTTCTTCGGTTTCCTTTGCATCTTCATGCTTGAGTGCTTATGTATGCTATTGTTTGTCTATGATAGATTTTCCGGAGTGCGACACTTGCTACTATGAATCTCTAGGGTTTACCGATCATCAGCAAGGCAAGTTACACTTTGATCATACTCTTTCTTACCCAGTTTCATTATGCATTTGTTTCACCCTCAAAGATTTCATGAGTAGGATTGGGGGCATGTGGTTATGGTTATGTAGTTCATGAGGTAGGAACCTATTACCTTTGATCACCCCGGGAATATATGTTATGCTCGTATTGCTTAGACATGCTCGTAGACGGGGATTGGTATGTAAGAATCATGCAAGTTGTGAGAGTTAATAGTTAAGGATAACTTAAGGTGTCAACTTTAATACACATCTGGGTGGAGTGGTTGCGGGCACCTGGAGAATCCAGTGTTGTCATAGGAGATCCCGGAGTACCCGTGTGATCATGTAAGCCTGTCCCTGTAAGTTAGTGCCACTTTGGATTCACGACTAGTCATGTCGGCCCAGGTTCTCTATCATATGGATGCTAGAGACACTATCATATACGTGAGCCAAAAGGCGCAAACGGTTCCGGGCCAGGTAAGGTGGCACCCGTGGGAACACCGTGTGTGAGGCCGCAAACGGATATGATGTGTTACATGCTAGATCGGTGTGACTTAGGATCGGGGTCCTGACAGATTTGGTATCAGAGCTTGACTACCTATAGGATTATCAAGCCAAACTGGTCGAAGTCGTGTCTAGAAATGCTTTAGTTATATAAGGGAATTGATTGTGGAAGGGAACGTAAGGCTCTTTTTTACTCCTTTACCTTATGCCCTTCTGATCTGAGTCAACCTCTTCTTTTCTATGGGGATTAAGAACTAGGCTTCTCGTCTTTCTATCCAGATCACATGTTACTAATCCGTAGACTTATAGGATTGATGGATTTAAGCCTCAGTTTAGTTCCTACTATTTTCGTGTGTTGACAGTTGATCTCGGAACCTTGATATTATGATGTTGAGTGGCTATGCCACCATTTTGCAGGATGTGTCAAATCTTTTTGAGCATTTACAACCATTATGGTGTCTGAGTCATCCTAGGTTTCAAAATAGTCTGATGCACTTGCAAATCCCTTCTTCCCATTTCCGATGCCCTTTTGGTCTAGATTAACCACACTAACCAGTGTGTTGAGGTACTTCATTGCCTCGACATATATGTTGAAGTTATTATTATGACCCTAGGTGTCTTAGAGAACCACCCAGTAATCTAGCAATGCTTTGTATTCCCAGTGTGATGATTCTAGTCGTCTTCCTCGAAAGCATCCCATGATGCCATTTAGTTAGTAGGCATTCTATTCCTGGGTTCTTGAACCTGAGATTCACCCTACCTACTTCATGTTAATAGTGCTTGCTAGTTCCTTTAGGATATTAGTAACCTTTGTGATAGTCCTCAAGGTCTGTGGTATATTGTAACATCCCATTTTCAATTTGGAATGTTATACATTAGATCATCATTGCATATCATATTTTATTGCGTTTTGGCTAGATCCTAGAAATCCTACGCAACTCAAGGACCCATGGAGAGAGTTGGGGATTTCGTTATTTTCATATTTGGGTTTTCTCAAATTTTGAAAATAGGATCATTTGATTTTATTTATTTTATCTTCAATTATTTCAATTATAAAAATAAGAGAGAGAGAGAATAAAATGACTTTCCCAAAATAAAGAAATATTGAGGATTTAATAAAAAATCAAATAAGATTTTATTTCGGAGTTTTCTCGCTATTTTATTTGAATTGGGAAAAAATATGCGTTTCTCAAAATTGCATTTAGGCCCCAAATAAATGTTCATCTTGTCCGGCTTCATTTTATAAGTCAGGGAAAATTTATTTCGGGATTTTTGGAGTCCGTTTAGTATTTCTTTTATTTGTTTTTCTGCGCGAAATTATTACTAAAAAAACTGACCTAACCGGGTCGTGTCCGACTAGGACTCTGGCCCGGCCGGCCCTTATAAGCCGGGGAGGCCGACCCCTAGCCCAGCCCGAGCCGCCCCGCCGCCCCAAACCCTAGCGCTGACGCCCCGCCGCCGCCGTCGCCCGACGCCGCTGCCCGGAGCCGCTCCGCCGCCGACCCCGCCGCCCACCGGAGCCCCGCCCGACGCCAGAGCCGCCCCGCCGCCGTCGTCCTGCCGCTGAGGTTGACCGCCGCCGCCGCCGCCGGTTTCCTTGAGAAAACCGCTTGGTTTTTGTTTGGTTTTTTTAAAAAAACCTAGATCTATTTTTTATAGATCGGTTTTTTTCGGTTTAATTTATTTAGCGAATGCCCGTTCGTTCGTTCGTTTTAACGAACGGTTTTCGTCTTTTAGCCACAGTTAGCGAACGTTCGTTTGTTAGCCTGTTCGTCAGTTTTTCTTTTTCTCGGATTTTCCGCGATTATTTCTGATCGCGATTTCCGATCTGTTTTTCATTTTAGTATAACTTTTCGCTTGTTTATCGGAATCAGGCGATTCAAGTGCCTAGAGTATGGATCGAAATGCTCTTTCCGTTTAACCAACTCAAACAAGTTTTTGCTTCTGTAAAATTTGACTTAGGTCCAGATAAGTAAACGAAGCCTGTTTCTTTTGCCGTTTGACTTTCGTTGTTTCGTTCAAATTGTTTCTTTTTGCAAACCGGAGTTCTTAAGTTGAACTTTCTGGTTAGATCTCTTATTTGAGTTTTACCTGTGCATTAGATGAGTGCTTATTGTGTGCTTGTTTGTTTGCAATAGAGTACTCGGAGTGCGCCTCTTGCTACTTCGAATCTCTAGGTTTTACGGATCATCAGCAAGGCAAGTAACACTTTGATCATACCTCTTACTACCCTGTTTTATTGCATTAGATCAATCCTCAAACAATTGCATGGTTAGGATCTGAATTAAATTGTGGGTTTGGGAAGTAGATGAGGTAGTACCTATTCACCTGTTTATAATCAAACCCTGGGAGTTACTTCTACGTTATGCTTATATTGTTATGCTATGCTCGTAGACGTGGTTTGGGTTTGAGTGTTTTCATGATAGATGTGAGATTGTTTAATTAATGGTTAACTTAAGGTGGCAACTCTAATACACATCTGGGTGGATTGAGGCACCTGGGTATTCCAGCGATTGCCTGTTTTTCTTTATGGACCGCCACCCAGGCTCAAAGGGATCATGAGATTATTCATACTAGAAACTTCCGTGTGCAGCCACAAGCTACTATGGGCTCTAGCATAGTTGATTAAGTCGTGCGAACTCTTACAGTGGTAGACTAGCAGATGTAGGGGAAAGTAGGTGTAACGGTCTACCTGATCGTAAGGTGCTAGTGCTTCTGAAAAACTATGTCTCGGTCATCCGTTTCTCAAACACCATGTAGTGCAAGAATCCCAACGGAGGAGATCGAGTCTTGTGGGGAAAAGTGCACAAACCTTTGCAGAGTGTATAAACTAATCATGGTTAGCCGTGTCCCCGGTTATGGACAACTTGAGTGTCTAGTACATGGATTATCATGTGAATCTTATCATGTGACTTTAATTAATTTTGTTGGGTTTTAATGATGATACTTAATTGGGATTGAGAGGGTGTCTACGCTCTCAATGTTTAACAACCACCATGATAGTTAAATAAAATTTATTCCTTTGTAGTAGGGAAAAACTGGCTTTACGCAAAACTGTAACCATAGAGCTTTCCACCAGCCATATATGCATGTAGTATAGCATATTCTATTCACTACTCTCTATGTGTTACATTGCCAGCATATTCCATGTGCTGACCCGTTTTCGGGCTGCAACGTTCATGTTGCAGACTTTTCAGACGACGAATAAGGAGCCTCAGGTCGTGGTTCTATACTCAGTGATGCCGTTGGAGTTGATGGGCTCACTTATCTTCCAAGCCTTCCACTGTTATGGTTAGTAGATGGCCTTAAACCATACTATTTGTATTAAGCTCTCTTTTGAGGCATTCGATGTAATAAGTGTGTGATTGCTACTCTATTATAAATCCTTCAAGTACTGTGCGTGTCAGCATTACTGATCCAGGGATGACACTGAAGCACAGAGATCAGACTGTTTGAGGTCTGGTCGCTACAAGATGGTATCAGAGCACACACTGACTGTAGGACACGACCACTAAGATAAAGACCTAGATCACTACTCTCTTCTCATTTCTGACTCCTCATCTTTTCTACTCTTTTAGGATGGCGGATGCTAGGAACAAGTTCACGTAACCGGATGAAGATACACCCTTTGGACGCCACCTGAAGGAAGTCACTAAGTACCTGAACATCGGAGTACCAAGCTTCACCGGGACCTACAACGCCACTTTACCCGAGGAGGAGCGCTTGATGATTCAAGTTCAAGTTCCCGGAAGGACGTTCGTGCCAGTCACCGAGCCCATAGAATTTTCCATTGATGCACTAACATGGAGTCTAGGAAAGAGCATGGCAGCCCACATCACCATGGGATGTATTGGAGAAGTTTACCGCAATGATCTCAAGGATACTATCTACCAGATTTGTGGGCGCCGAGATGAGCATTGGGAGATGATCAACACCAGGAAGGATAGATCAATCGCAGCTTTTATCTAGGAGTTAAATCAGCACATTCGATGTCAGGAGAACCAGATGTGCGCAGGCATGATAGATCTGAAGAAGGCAATGACAAGGATCACGGAGCTGGAGGAAGAACTCAAGGCTACTCGTGAAGATTATGAGGAGGAAATCGTCGTACTAGTGGAGAGGAATGGCGATCTGGAAAGGAAGCTAGGAGTATTCATGGGAGACCCCACGCCAGGAGGAGAAGATGAAGAACCCAAGGAGATTCGTCCGGAGGACTACATCATCATCCACGACACCGACTCGGACCCAGATGACAGCGATGATGACTATGTTGATGAAGCTAGAGCAGATATCATGGAGCCTTCATCGGAGCAGTTTTTCTAGTAGACCACCATAACAGTAGTAGTATTCCACCATATATATAGCATAGTCCAAGCACTTTTATAACGATAGTTCTAGACCGATTGTATGCCCTTGCTTGATTGATTGAGTGATATGATTGTGTTTGTCTCATGTGCATATGGGTAGTGTTTTCTCTCTAGACCTCAATCTATTCTATATTCTCATCTTTTCTAAACCCTTAGATGCCTTCGAGACGTGACAATGGATTTGCTTTCCCACCGGAGCTCACTCAGTTGATCCAGCAGCAGAATGCATTGATGCAGTTGCTAGTCCAGAATCAGAACCCGGGGAACAACAACAACAACCCACCACCACCACCACCTGTTGATCACTTAACCCATTTCCTTAGACTGAATCCACCGGTGTTCTCCAGTAGCACCGAGCCGGTAGTGGCAGATGATTGGCTCTGCAAGACAGGGAGGGAATTGACCACAGCAGGAAGCACAGATGCGGAAAAGGTGCATTTTGCCGCACATCAGCTTGAAGGACCCGCAGCATCATGGTGGGAGAATTTCACAACCACTTATCCTATCGACACTGTCACATGGGATCAGTTTCAGCAGGCTTTCCGTACTGCCCATGTTTCAGCAGGAGCTATGGCCATGAAGAAGCATGAGTTTCGCAACTTGTGCCAAGGAGGACGGACAGTTGGCCAATATGTGGATGGCTTTAGTAAGTTAGCACGTTATGCCCTGAATGACGTTGCTACGGATGCAGCTAAGTAGGAGAAATTTCTGGAAGGACTGAATGATGAGTTGAGCATGCAGTTGATGGTAGCAACTTTCAACAACTACCAGGAGTTGGTAGATCGTGCTCTTATGATTGAAGGGAAGCAACAACAGATTGAGAACCGCAAGAGGAAGTATGGACAAGGGAAATACAATTCAGGAGCTCAGCAGAAGCCATGTTTTACCCCAAAATCGGGAGGACATTTTCAGCAAACCCATGGAGGAGGGAGTTCGCATAACCATAATGGCCCCAAGAATGGTAATGGGAATGGGGGAAGCAATGGTCAGAACCGTACCAACCCATCAACCCCAGCCAAGAGAGACCTGAGCCAAGTCGCTTGTTATAAGTGTCAGAAGACCGGACATTATGCCAATGTGTTGGGGAATGTAGTAATTTCAAAAATTTCCTACGCACACGCAAGATCATGGTGATGCATAGCAACGAGAGGGGACAGTATGATCTACGTACGCTTGTAGATCGCACGCGGAAGCATTCACACAACGTAGAAGAAGTAGTCGTACGTCTTCGCGATCCAACCAATCAAGCACCGAAACTACGGCACCTCCGAGTTCGAGCACACGTTCAGCTCGATGACGATCCCCGGACTCCGATCCAGCAAAGTGTCGGGGAAGAGTTCCGTCAGCACGACGGCGTGGTGACGATCTTGATGTACAACAGCAGCAGGGCTTCGCCTAAACTCCGCTACAGTATTATCGAGGACTATGGTGGCTGGGGCACCGCACACGGCTAAGGAATAGATCACGTGGATCAACTTGTGTGTTTCTGGGGTGCCTCTGCCTCAGTATATAAAGGACCAAAGGGGGGAGGCTGGCCGGCCACATAGGGCGCGCCAGGAGAGTCCTACTCCCTCTGGGAGTAGGATTCCCCCCCCCCAATCCTAGTTGGAATAGGACTCCTTGAGGGGGGAAAGAGAGAGAGCGGCCGGCCACCTCTCCTAGTCCTAATAGGACTAGGGGAAGGGGGGAGGCGCACAGCCACCTTGTGCTGCCCCTTTCTCCTTTCCACTAAAGCCCATTAAGGCCCATATAGCTCCCGGGGGGTTCCGGTAACCTCCCGGTACTCCGGTAAAATCCCGATTTCACCCGGAACACTTCCGATGTCCAAATATAGGCTCCCAATATATCAATCTTTATGTCTCGACCATTTTGAGACTCCTCGTCATGTCCGTGATCACATCCGCGACTCCGAACAACCTTCGGTACATCAAAATGCATAAACTCATAATATAACTGTCATCGTAACCTTAAGCGTGCGGACCCTACGGGTTCGAGAACAATGTAGACATGACCGAGACACGTCTCCGGTCAATAACCAATAGCAGGACCTGGATGCCCATATTGGCTCCTACATATTCTACGAAGATCTTTATCGGTCAGACCGCATAACAACATACGTTGTTCCCTTTGTCATCGGTATGTTACTTGCCCGAGATTCGATCGTCGGTACTCCAATACCTAGTTTAATCTCGTTTCCGGCAAGTCTCTTTACTCGTTCTGTAATACATCATCCCGCAACTAACTCATTTAGTTGCAATGCTTGCAAGGCTTATGTGATGTGCATTACCGAGAGGGCCCAGAGATACCTCTCCGACAATCAGAGTGACAAATCCTAATCTCGAAATACGCCAACCCAACATCTACCTTGGGAGACACCTGTAATGCTCCTTTATAATCACCCAGTTACGTTGTGACGTTTGGTAGCACCCAAAGTGTTCCTCCGGCAAACGGGAGTTGCATAATCTCATAGTCATAGGAACATGTATAAGTCATGAAGAAAGCAATAGCAACATACTTAACGATCGGGTGCTAAGCTAATGGAATGGGTCATGTCAATCAGATCATTCAACTAATGATGTGACCTTGTTAATCAAATAACAACTCTTTGTCTATGGTTAGGAAACATAACCATCTTTGATTAACGAGCTAGTCAGTAGAGGCATACTAGTGACACTCTGTTTGTCTATGTATTCACACATGTATTATGTTTCCGGTTAATACAATTCTAGCATGAATAATAAACATTTATCATGAAAATAAGGAAATAAATAATAACTTTATTATTGCCTCTAGGGCATATTTCCTTCAGTCTCCCACTTGCACTAGATTTAATAATCTAGTTCACATCGCCATGTGATTTAACAGCAATAGTTCACATCACCATGTGATTAACACCCATAGTTCACATCAATATGTGATCAACACCCAAAAGGGTTTACTAGAGTCAGTAATCTAGTTCACATCGCTATGTGATTAACACCCAAAGAGTACTAAGGTGTGATCATGTTTTGCTTGTGAGATAATTTTAGTCAACGGGCTTTCACATTTAGATCCGTTATGTATTTTGCAATTTTCTATGTCTACAATGCTCTGCACGGAGCTACTCTAGCTAATTGCTCCCACTTTCAATATGTATCTAGATCGAGACTTAGAGTCATCCAGATCAGTGTCAAAACTTGCATCGACGTAACCCTTTACGGCGAACCTTTTTGTCATGTCCATAATCGAGAAACATATCCTTATTTCACTAAGGATAATTCTGACCGCTGTCCAGTGAACTACTCCTAGATCACTATTGTACTCCCTTGCCAAATCAGTGCAGGGTATACAATAGATCTGGTATACAGCATGACATACTTTAATGAACCTATGGCCAAGGCATAGGGAATGACTTTCATTCTCTTTCTATCTTCTGCCGTGGTCGGGCTTTGAGTCTTACTCAACTTCACACCTTGTAATACAGGCAAGAACTCTTTCTTTGACTGCTCCATTTTGAACTACTTCAAAATCTTGTCAAGGTATGTACTCATTGAAAAAACTTATCAAGCGTCTTGATCTATCTCTATAGATCTTGAAGCTCAATATGTAAGCAGCTTCACCGAAGTCTTTCTTTGAAAAACTCCTTTCAAACACTCCTTTTATGCTTTACAGAATAATTCTACATTATTTCTGATCAACAATATGTCATTCACATATACTTATCAGAAATGCTGTAGTGCTCCCACTCACTTTCTCGTAAATACAGGCTTCACCGCAAGTCTGTATAAAACTATATGCTTTGATCAACTCATCAAAGCGTATATTCCAACTCCGAGATGCTTGCACCAGTCCATAGATGGATTGCTGGAGCTTGCACATTTTTTTAGCACCTTTCGGATTTAACAAAACCTTCTAGTTGCATCGTATACAACTCTTCTTTATTAAATCCATTAAGGAATTTAGTTTTGTTTATCCATTTGCCATATTTCATAAAATGCGGCAATTGCTAACATGATTCGGACAGACTTTAAGCATAGATACGAGTGAGAATCTCTCATCGTAGTCAACACCTTGAACTTGTCGAAAACCTTTTTTGCGACAATTCTAGCTTTGTAGATAGTAACACTACTATCAGCGTCTGTCTTCCTCTTGAAGATCCATTTATTTTCTATGGCTTGCCGATCATCGGGCAAATTCATCAAAGTCCATACTTTGTTCTCATACATGGATCATATCTCAGATTTCATGGCCTCAAACCATTTTGCGGAATCTGGGCTCATCATCGCTTCCTCATAGTTCGCAAGTTCGTCATGGTCTAGTAACATGACTTCCAGAACAGGATTACCGTACCACTCTGGTGCGGATCTCACTCTGGTTTACCTATGAGATTCGGTAGTAACTTGATCTGAAGTTTCATGATCATCATCATTAGCTTCCTCACTTATTAGTGTAGGAGTCACAGGAACAAATTTCTGTGATGAACTACTTTCCAATAAAGGAGAAGGTACAATTACCTTATCAAGTTTTCTACTTTCCTCCCACTCACTTCTTTCAAGAGAAACTCCTTCTCCAGAAAGTTTCCAAATTTAGCAACAAAAGTCTTGCCTTCGGATCTGTGATAGAAGGTGTATCCAATAGTTTCCTTTGGATATCCTATGAAGACACATTTCTCCGATTTGGGTTCGAGCTTATCAGGTTGAAGCTTTTTCACATAAGCATCGCAGCCCCAAACTTTTAGAAACGACAACTTTGGTTTCTTGCCAAACCACAGTTCATAAGGCGTCGTCTCAACGGATTTTGATGGTGCCCTTTTAACATGAATGCAGCTGTCTTTAATGCATAACCCCAAAACGACAGTGGTAGATCGGTAAGAGACATCATAGATCGCACCATATCTAATAAAGTACGGTTATGACGTTCGGACACACCATTACATTGTGGTGTTCCAGGTGGCATGAGTAGTGAAACTATTCCACAATTTTTCAAATGTACACCAAACTCGTAACTCAAATATTCTCCTCCACGATCAGATCGTAGAAACTTTATTTTCTTGTTACGATGATTTTCAACTTCACTCTGAAATTCCTTGAACTTTTCAAATGTTTCAGACTTATGTTTCATTAAGTAGATATACTCATATCTGCTCAAATCATCTATGAAGATCAGAAAATAATGATACCTGTCGCGAGCCTCAATATTCATCGGACCACATACATCAGTATGTATGATTTCTAACAAATCTGTTGCTCACTCCATTGTTCCGAAGAACAGAGTCTTAGTCATCTTGCCCATGAGGCATGGTTCGCAAGCATCAAGTGATTCCAAAATCCCATCAGCATGGAGTTTCTTCATGCGCTTTACACCAATATGACCTAAACGGCAGTGCTACAAATAAGTTGCACTATCATTATTAACTTTGCATCTTTTGGTTTCAATATTATGATTATGTGTATCACTACGATCGAGATCCAGCGAACTATTTTCATTGGGTGTGTAACCATATAAGGTTTTATTCATGTAAACAGAACAACAATTTATTCTCTTACTTAAATGAATAACCGTATTACAATAAACATGATCAAATCATATTCATGCTCAACGCAAACACCAAATAACACTTATTTAGGTTCAACACTAATCCCGAAATTATAGGGAGTGTGCGATGATGATCATATCAATCTTGGAACCATTTCCAACACACATCGTCACTTCACCCTTAACTAGTCTCTGTTTATTCTGCAACTCCCGTTTCGAGTTACTACTCTTAGCAACTGATCCAGTATCAAATACTGAGGGGTTGCTATAAACACTAGTAAAGTACACATCAATAACATGTATATCAAATATACTTATGTTCACTTTGCCATCCTTCTTATCCGCCAATCACTTGGGGTAGTTCTGCTTCCAGTGACCAGTCCCTTTGCAGTAGAAGCACTTAGTCTCAGGCTTAGGATCAGACTTGGGCTTCTTCACTTGAGCAGCAACTTGCTTGCCGTTCTTCTTGAAGTTCCCCTTCTTCCCTTTGCCCTTTTCTTGAAACTAGTGGTCTTGTCAACCATCAACACTTGATGTTTTTCTTGATTTCTACCTTCGTTGATTTCAGCATCACGAAGAGCTTGGGAGTTGTTTCTGTTATCCCATGCATATTATAGTTCATCACGAAGTTCTACTAACTTGGTGATGGTGACTAGAGAATTCTGTCATTCACTATCTTATCTGGAAGTGTCGGTGTACTAGAGTAGGGGTACCCTAGTATCCCGAACATGTGCACGGGCAGTCGCAGCATCCCGCGGCAAGGCTTGCCGGGTGACCGCCAAGGTCCTCCGTGGTTCCTGTGGAGCCATTCAAGGACAAAGTATCCAAGCCAAGGAGACAAGACCCCGGCAAGAGGAGCTTGCCGGGAAGGCCAACCAAGGCATCTCAAGGAACTTGCCGCGACGCGCCACGCGTCCCGGCAAGGCCCGGTGAGCGACAAGCTCCCGAACATGACAAGACAACGACCGCGGCAAGGCGCTTGCCGCGGCAAGCCACCACTCTGTGTCCGCGCTCCAGCATATCCACCAACGTGTCGCTCTGGGACCCTTCCAGGCGTACGTGGCGGGAGGCTGTGCAGCCAGCGGTGCGCGGTGGCAAGCGGCGCTGACAAGATTGCCATCGTGGCGAGCGGTGGCGTCCCTGACGGTCCCTTTTGCACTATTTAGGCGATGCAGACGGGCATTTAATGCGCTTGTCCCCTGCCGTCAGGGTTAGGTAGGATACACTGTAGCAGGTAGCTGTACCAACCGCAACACCTTTCCATTTTTACCCTTGTCTACGTTGCCACCTGTCGGTGACCCCTTGAGCATATAAAAGGAGGCCCATGCGCAACGTAGAGGGGGACGAAGAGAACTCTCACGCTTGGTCTCGTTAGCTGCTGGGGTGTACTGTAGCACTCCGCGCTCCCGAGCAAGAACTCAATACAAACCACAAAGCAGGAGTAGGGTTTTACGCATCCGTGCGGCCCGAACCTGGGTAAACTGCTCGTGTGCTTCGCCTCGATCCGCTCTTCGTGCGACCCTCGCCCCCGCCGAACCGAAAGGGACTCGGTCCGCCGGTCCCATAGGTGTTCATGGATTAGTCCCCCGACATCTTTGGCACGCCAGGTAGGGGCGTTGAGGTTGTGTGAACCAGATCCGGCGTTCGCACGAGCTAGATCTTCATCATCTTCATCGACATGCCGCCGAAGAAGAAGGCTTCGGAGGCGGCTGCTCCTTCCGCGCCGAACCCACCACCGCCGGAGCAAACGGCTGATGGGGTAGACGCCGGCGGAAGAACGGGCGTCGACGAGGGAGCTCAAGATGCTGCCAGGTCCAAGGACAAGGCTGCGCTGCCCATCGGCGGCGTAGCCGGCTCCCACAACGACCGGGCGCACTCCAAGACCTCGGCGTCCGTACATGCACCGCGCCCATCTCAGGAGGCACGGGACCGGCAGCGTCATGGTACTCACGGTACCATGCGTTTGCTGGACCAAGATCGAGCTGGTGGATCTCGGAGTGCTCAAGACCAGCATGCACGCCAACATGCCGGCACGAGTGAGGCACGGTCGCCTGGATGGGATACTGCTCCTTCTAACATAGTTAGAAGTCCGAGCATATCCCGCTCCTCGCACCGTTCGCCACCGCCACCCGCCACTACAGTAGAAGCTTTGGCGCGAGCTCAACTGCTCTTGGACTACCCTCCAACGGCAGACAAGATCGACGACTGGAGGGCCACCATTCAGAGTCTCATCGGCTTCGCCAACGGCAACACTCAACGGCAGCCGAGCACGTCGCAGCCGCGGCAAGTCAGCCAGGCACGAGCCGGTGGCGACAAGACCGGTGGGGGTGCAACCACTGTGCACTCTCCGCCCCGAAGGCCAAGATCGCCGACTCGCCGGATCCACCTCGACAGCGACTCCACCGCGTCATCAGATCCACGAGCTCGTCGCGATCAGCGCCAAGTTCTTCACGAACGACAGCAAGAAGACGCTCGTACTCGCATCGAGCGCCAAAGAGAAGCACGACGTCAATCGGACCAGCGTGCTGGGCCCTCTGTAGACATGCATGCGCCAGGGGAACCAGGCGACTTGCCGTACGCGGTAGGTTGCCCTGCGTTTACTCGTGAGCTGCGGCAAGTCCAGTGGCCCAGCACGAAGAATTTCAAGCCAGACGTACCAGAGAAGTACGACGGCAAGTCGCATCCGTCGGAGTTCCTCAGCATCTACACCATTGCGGTGCAGGCTGCCGGGGGGCGGGACGACAAGATCCTTGCCAACTACTTCTCGCTGGGGCTCAAGCCCAACGTCAGGTCCTGGCTCATGCACTTGCCGGACAACTCCATATCCTCCTGGGCAGACCTATGCCATCAGTTTGTCGGCGCCTTTACAGGCGGCCACAAACCTCATGGCCAAGAGAGTGACCTTCATCTGCTCGCCCAAAAGGAAGGAGAGCCCGTGCGCAACTACATTCAGAGATTCAGCCGTGTACAGCACAACATCCCAGATGTCCACCCTGCCGCGGTCATCAGCGCGTTCCATCAGAACGCGCGTAACCGCAGGATGCGGGAGGAGATGGCGATGTGCAGGATCAGAGACATCAGTGAGCTGTATGCCCTGGCCGACAAGTGTGCACGTGCCGAGGAAGGGAGGAAACTCCCCGGAGAGAATACAGGAGTAGGAGGATCTGACAGCGAGGATGCTGCCCCGGCAAAGAAAAACCGGCGGCGGAACAACAGGAAGAAGAAAGGCAAAGATGTGCTAGTCATTGAGCAGTCCGGCAACGAAGGTGGCGCCTAGAAAGCCAAAGCTGGTAGCTCCGGC
This sequence comes from Triticum urartu, assembly GCF_056163025.1. Classification (NCBI taxonomy): domain Eukaryota; kingdom Viridiplantae; phylum Streptophyta; class Magnoliopsida; order Poales; family Poaceae; genus Triticum; species Triticum urartu. The sequence goes on along the minus strand of NC_141879.1, from coordinate 443,721,821 downwards.
AAGGAGATTGCCACATGCACAAACTGCCAGCCTGTGGCGGTCGCCACAAGCAGGACGGCACCGACAAGCAGTACTGCAAGATCCACCGCACCAAGGGCCAGGACCTCCAGAGCTGCAAGAAGGTCGAGCAGCTTGTCCAGCAGCAAAAGGCTGAATACGAGCGACGCGACAAGGAGAGGGCCCAAGGAGGCGCTGGAGAATCCGGCAAGAAGCGCGCCGGCCGGGGAGGACGCCGCGGCAAGGCCAAGCAGCGGCAAGGAAACAGACCTCCTCGCGACCGCGATAAGGATGAAGATGACGACGACGACGAAGACATGGATGATGTCGAGACTAGTGAGCAGGAGTTCCAGAAAGCCACAGAGGTCTTGTGCGTTGACGACGGTGCTTCTCTGCATACTTCGCACCGCCAACTCAAGCAGTGGGTGCGGGAAGTCAATGCGGCGGAACCACCTGTCGAGTCACGCAAGCTTCTGAAATGGTCCAGCACGCCTATCATCTTTGATATTGAGGACCACCCTGATCGCACAACTGCGGTCGGGTGCTTGCCGATGTTGGTTTCACCAACTATCCGCAACCTCAAGGTCACTAAGATGCTAGTTGACGGCGGGGCTGGCTTGAACCTGATCTCCTCCGCTGTACTCTAGAAACTCCAGATCCCTAACAGCGAGCTTGAAGAGACCGGCACATTCCAACAAGTTGACGCCGAAGTGGGAAGGCCCTTACCGGGTGAAACGAGTCACTAGGCCTGGCGCTGTCCGCCTTGAGACCGAAGATAGCATTCCGGTGAGCAATTCCTGGAACATTGAGCATCTTCGTAAGTTTTACCCGTAAGGCACGGTTGCCGGAACCTGTTCCGGCAACCACCTTTTGTACAAGTCTTGCTGCTGTTGCATGTAATCCTTTGTACAAAGCCGGGTGCAGACCCCGTGCATAAGTAAAGCTCATATGCTCCGCACATCTTGTCAATTTCATGCTTTCTATTTTTTGCATATGTGATCTGACACTTTGTGCAGCACCTACTCCCCGGTAAGCAATAACGAGCCGTAAGGCTCCATATCTTTATTTTCTCTTCTTTCTTTTTTCTCAAGGAAAGGAAGGTTCCCTCGCCCACAAGTTTGCCGGGGGGAAAGGAGAAGATAATGGTATGGACCAGGCGTCGTTCAAGAAAGTTTCGCCTTACCGGGAAGCAAACAACAGAAAAGCTAAGTTGCCAAAGTTTGAGCAATCAGATTTTTTTAATTTTTAAGTTATCTCCCTTGAACGACCGCACTTTGTATGGAAAACCTGTGCGCGGAGGAACCAACTCGTAGCTAGTTGCGCCCTTACTTTGTTTCGAGTCCGCTTAACAACTTAAGTGAGATGCGACTAGTTGCGACAAGGTTTCTTGTCGGTAGCGGCACCGCCAGCAGGCTACTGACGTCCCGCACTCAGCGCTCGCGGCTAAGGTGGCCGCACCGGCAAGTTCCCTAAAAGCGTTGGGCAAAAACATACAAAGGGAGGAATCAAGTAAAGGGAATAACATTGCAATCATTACCCGGAATAGAGTTATATTACAAAGTAGCTTGTCGCGGCTCTAACAGATTGTTCTTATAACATGACCAGCAGCGACAAGAAAAGAAGAAAACGGGCGGCCTAGTCTACGCGATCGCCCTCAATCCTCTTGATCCCACTCACCTTGTCCACAATGGGTGCGACAAGGGTCTTGAGCGCCTCCAGATCAGCATCTGACAGCAAGGTCTTGAGGACGTTGGTGAGGTTGAGGCCCGGGTTGCGGAAGGCCACCTTCACCAACACCTTTTGAAGAGCTCCCGCGCAGATCTTGCGCGACACGTCGGCCAGCTGCTTTGGGATCTTCTCCCAGAGCCGCTGGAGGGCCGTCGCCACACCTTTGAAGAACAAGGTGAGCTTGGCGCTGGATTGGAGGTTCTCGTCGGAGGGATACCCGAGATCCTCCATCCCCAGCTGCGTCAGCTCCCTGTCAATGTCTGCGGCAACATTCACGAGACCTTCTGTCCAGTGCTCCACATTCTCCCTAAAAGCATTCTGGGCGGCGGCAGCACTCGCCAGCAGCGCCTTGTCGCCCTTGATCTCCTCCTTCAAGGGCACCTCCTGCTCCCTGGCGCCGTCCAGCGTCTTGGTCAAAGTGGTCAGCTTCAACTCAAGATCTGTGTTGGAGTCCTTGGTGGCGCTGAGCTCCTTGCCCTTCTCGGCGAGACGAGCCTGCAGCTCTGAGTGGCTGTAGGCGTCCTTCTCCCGCTCACGCTTGAGCGCGGCAAGCTCTTCACCACTCGCCTTGAGATCGGCCTCCAGCTGCGCCACCTTCATCTCCAGCTCCTTCTTGGTGGCCTCGGCGGCTGCGGCAGCATCCTCCGCTTGCTTGAGGGCTCCGCCGAATGTTCGCTCGCGCGCGGCAAGCTCCTCCTCGTGGGCGTCAAGGTTGACCTTTCGCTGCACCAGCTCGCCCTCCTGCGCAGACAGCTTCTCAGCGGCAAGTCGTTGTTGCTCTTCAACTTCGGCCTTCTCGAGGAAGAAGGCCTTCTGCTCTTCGGCAAGTTGCTCCCGCTCCTCTGCCAGGGACCGGAGAGCTTCCTGGTTGAGACCCCAGAGCTCCTCCGCGCGCTTCTCGATGTCCGCTCCCGCCTTTGCGACAAGCGCCTCGCGGGATTCCAGCTTGGCTTGCCGCGCGCGGTAGAGCGACAACAGCTTCCGCAGCAGCCGCTCCTCCTCAGGCTCGCCGCTGCTGCTGCTCGGCGTGTCAACCAGCGTCAACCCAGCGGAGGCGAGCACCTCTCCGTCGAAGCTCTCTCCCTCGACCGGCGCCCTAGAGCTTGACGCCCAGGGGAGGTTGATGAAGACGCCATCGCCGGCCTTCAAGTAGACGCCTGGCTGGGGCTCTTCGGAGCCTGGCACTGCGGCGGCGTCGGACGGGCCGACGGTCGACGTAGCGCCTGGCGCTCCTGCGGCCTCAGGGCCGTCAGTGCGATCGCCAGACCCCCCCGCCAGCTGCTGCGGCGGCAGCTTTGGCGGCCTTGTCGCCGGCGGGATCGTCAGCACCGGCTGCTTCTTCGGTGGCAGCGGCGTCGTCGGCGGCAACCTCGGTCTCCATCGGCTCCGCAGCAGATGGGTCTGACGGCCGGAAAAGGGAGAAGAGTCAAGCAAATATCCAAAAAAAATAAGATCAAAAGAAGAAGAACCCAAGGGGAGTTTTGAAGCGAGAGGATTACCTGTACCGGGCTCTGCAGTCGTGGTCTCCGCCGCCGGAGGGCCGCTGGTGCTGTCCCTTGGCGGAGAACTCTCCCTTGCCGGAGACTTCTCCCTTGCCGGAGAACTCTCCCTTGCCGGAGGACTCTCCCTTGGCATTTCGGGGGCGGCCTCCGGGCGCTCCTGGTGGGGCTGCTCTGCTCCTACACAAACCAACAGTCAGATGTCAGCAAAGAAAGAGTATCCATGCGCGCCTAACAGCGGAAAGTGAACCATATACTTACGCTAGGGGCTGCTCTAGAGAACAGTTGCCGGGTCCGGCAAGGTTGTCTCGGACGCACCCCCTGCTGTCGCGATGGGTTCGTCCTCGATGACAATCACCGGGATCTTGGCTCTCTTCGCTGCTCTCTGGGCCAGAGTCCTAAAAAGGAATAAGTTCAGAGTAAAGCAAATGATATGCAAGACAAAACAACAAGAATTGAAGAACTACAAGTACAACAAGAGAATCTTACTCTTCTCCTTCCTCGTCGGAGCTGAACACGGAGAACTCGAAGTCCGGCTCACGTCCGGCGCGAGGAGGCGGAGGAGTAGTTTCCCTTGGCCACTTGGCGGGAACAGTGGCGGTGGTCTGAGATGACCCCGCTCCGGCTGTCGCCGCGGCGTGAGAAGCGGCAGGAGCAGAAGCGGTGGTCCGGGTGGACCCCGCTCCAGTTGCCGCAGCAGCGTGAGGTGCTCCCGCGGCAACAGTGCTTGCCGCGGTGGAGCGTGTCGCGCGGCGCGGCGACTGTTGACTCGCCCGCCGCCCCGCTACGTCCCCGGCCTTGCGAAGACGCCTTCTTGGTGGGGATGGAGGCTCTGCTTGCGGCGAGCTGCCTGAAGATGAGGAGGAAGAGGATTTGATCTCCAGCGAGCCGCTCGTATCCTCGGCGGGCCCGCTCGACTCGACGTCATGCCCGACAAGCTCTTTCTCGCTGACGAGCTCCTCTCGCTCACCACGACTTGCCGCCTCTGCTGCCTCTGCCTCCTCCACGGTGAATCCAAATTTGCCCGCGGCTGCGGCTGCCGCCGCCTCTTCCAGCCTAGTGGCGATGCGTGTCATCTCTGCATCGGTGGTGTCGCGGGTGAGGCTATTCTTTTCGTCGGAGCGGACCGGCACTTCAACCAAGCCGTCGAAGAACTGCTGCACGACGTCGTCTGCAGGCTCTTGCCAAGTTAGGACAATTCCACGCGAATCGCACAGCGGCATCATTGCACGGACACGGTCGAGCGCGGAGTTGTTGCACAGCGGAATGACACCCCTCGGCAACCTGAACACTTTGGGATGTTGAGGGTCATACTTGAACAGCTACTGGAGCATCGCGTTAAGCTCCAGAACAGTGAAGTTGAAGTTGAGGCCCTGACGCAGCCTCATGATATCCGCCGCATTCTTGAATTCCCAGGCCGGTCTCCCCCGTTCCTGCAGGGGGGCGATGCGGCGGCGAAGAAAGTCTGCGCCAACAGCGCCTACAGTAAGCCCGGCAAGCCTGAGGCATTGGATCTGGGTGACGGCAATCTTAAGCCTATCATCTTCCAGGGCCACGTCACTCCAATCGCTGCCGCGTGCTACTGGGGCTTGGCGCCGGGCGGTAAACGGCTGCGGGTTCTCCTCGGCAATCCAGCACCAGTCTGCTCTCCATTCCTCCCACTTGCCGCGGAACTCTCCCTCCAGATAAGTATCCTTCTTGCCGGCCCTCGAGATCCAGGCGATTCCGCCGGATAAAGGCTCTCCTCTCTCTACTCGGGGCATAAAGAAGTGGCGAAAAAGGGCTACATTGGGATAGACTCCGACAAAGTTTTCACAGAGATGTGCGAAAACTGCCATGGTCAGAACGGCATTGGGCGTGAAGTCAAGGAGGCGGAACCCGTAGGTGTTCATAATATCGCAGAAAAACTCAGAGAAGGGCGGGCAGAGCCCGCAGTAGAAGAACAAGGCGAAGAAAGGATATCCGTTTGGAGCCATTTTCCAAGCGGCGGCTGGAAGTACCTTCGTGCGCGGATGCGCTCGCGTCTCCGTCGACCAGAAGAGATAGTAGTTCTCCCTCAGCTCCCTCGCGGCGAGCTTGGGGGGGAAGATTGCCCGCTCCTTTCGCAGCGCCGCAAGCCGCTGCGCCTCGGTCGACTTCACAACCTTCCCCTTGTCGGCTCTCGGAGCCATGGCGGAAGTGGTGGAGGAGGTCGACGGCGTTGGTGGTGCTGGTGGCGATGGGGGGCGGGGCACTGCTCTCTTTCAGCTTTGGGAAGACGAGGGAGCGGCGGAGGTTTCCGAGATTGGAGTAGCAACCGGCGAATGGGCAAACTACCCCTGTTTCCCATGCTTATAAAGAGGGAGGGGGCGGACGTTCCGCCTTTCCGAATAAAGAAATCACCCACGATCTATCCCACGATGCCGCATTCAACGTGTGCCGTTCGGGGAGGGCGCGGTGGATACGGGGAGAGATACGGCGTAACCCAGGCCACGCGTGCCCGTGCCCTGTTTTGGGCCTGGCCCAACAGCGCTCGGCACCGTGTATGGCCCAGGCCCGGGGGCTCCTGTCGGTGTACTAGAGTAGGGGTACCCTAGTATCCCGAACTTGTGCACGGGCAGTCGCAGCATCTCGCGGCAAGGCTTGCCGGGTGACCGCCAAGGTCCTCCGTGGTTCCTTTGGAGCCAATCAAGGACAAAGTATCCAAGCCAAGGAGACAAGACCCCGGCAAGAGGAGCTTGCCGGGAAGGCCAACCAAGGCATCTCAAGGAACTTGCCACGACGTGCCACGCGTCCCGGCAAGGCCCGGTGAGCGACAAGCTCCCGAACGCGACAAGACAACGACCGCGTCAAGGCGCTTGCCGCGGCAAGCCACCACTCTGTGTCCGTGCTCCAGCATATCCACCAACGTGTCGCTCTGGGACCCTTCCAGGCGTACATGGCGGGAGGCTGTGCAGCCAGCGGTGCGCGGTGGCAAGTGGCGCTGACAAGATTGCCATCGTGGCGAGCGGTGGCGTCCCTGACGGTCCCTTTTGCACTATTTAGGCGACGCAGACGGGCATTTAATGCGCTTGTCCCCTGCCGTCAGGGTTAGGTATGATACACTGTAGCAGGTAGCTGTACCAACCGCAACACCTTTCCATTTTTACCCTTGTCTACGTTGCCACCTGTCGGTGACCCCTTGAGCATATAAAAGGAGGCCCATGCGCAACGTAGAGGGGGGAGGAAGAGAACTCTCACGCTCGGTCTCGTTAGCTGCTGGGGTGTACTGTAGCACTCCGCGCTCCCGAGCAAGAACTCAATACAAACCACAAAGCAGGAGTAGGGTTTTACGCATCCGTGCGGCCCGAACCTGGGTAAACTGCTCGTGTGCTTCGCCTCGATCCGCTCTTCGTGCGACCCTCGCCCCCGCCGAACCGAAAGGGACTCGGTCCGCCGGTCCCATAGGTGTTCGTGGATTAGTCCCCCGACAGGAAGATTAACTCCCACTTGATTCAAGCAATTGTAGTACCCAGACAATCTGAGCACATGCTCACTAGTTGAGCGATTCTCCTCCATCTTTTAGCTATAGAACTTGTTGGAGACTTCATATCTCTCAACTCGGGTATTTGCTTGAAATATTAACTTCAACTCCTGGAACATCTCATATGGTCCATGACGTTCAAAACGTCTTTGAAGTCCCGATTCTAAGCCGTTAAGCATGGTGCACTTAAACTATCAAGTAGTCATCATATTGAGCTAGCCAAACGTTCATAACGTCTGTATCTGCTCCTCCAATAGGTCTGTCACCTAGCGGTGCATCAAGGACATAATTCTTCTATGCAGCAATGAGGATAAACCTCAGATCATGGATCCAATCCGCATCTTTGCTACTAACATCTTTCAACACAATTTTCTCTAGGAACATATCAGAATAAACATATGAAAGCAACTACGCGAGCTATTGATCTACAACATAGATATGCTAATACTACCAGGACTAAGTTAATGATAAATTTAAGTTCAATTAATCATATTACTTAAAGAACTCCCACTTAGATAGACATCCCTCTAATCCTCTAAGTGATCACGTGATCCAAATCAACTAAACCATAACCGATCATCACGTGAGATGGAGTAGTTTTCAATGGTGAACATCGTTATGTTGATCATACCTACTATATGATTCACGCTCGACCTTTCGGTCTCCGTGTTCCGAGGCCATATCTGTATATGCTTGGCTCGTCAAGTATAACCTAAGTATTCCGCGTGTGCAACTGTTTTGCACCCGTTGTATTTGAACGTAGAGCCTATCACACCCGATCATCACGTGGTGTCTCAGCACGAAGAACTTTCGCAACGGTGCATACTCAGGGAGAACACTTCTTGATAATTAGTGAGAGATCATCTTATAATGCTACCGTCAAACTAAGCAAAATAAGATGTATAATAGATAAACATCATATGCAATCAAAATATGTGACATGATATGGCCATCATCATCTTGCTTCTTTGATCTCCATCTCCAAAGTTCTGTCATGATCTCTATCGTCACCGGCATGACACCATGATCTCCATCATCTTGATCTATATCAATGTGTCGTCACACGGTCGTCTCGCCAACTATTGCTCTTGCAATTATTGCTATCGCATAGCGATAAAGTAAAGCAATTATTTGGCGCTTGCATCTTGTGCAATAAAGAGACAACCATAAGGCTTTTGCCAGTTGCCGATAACTTTATCAAAACATGATCATCTCACACAACAACTTATATCTCATCACGTTTTGACCATATCACATCACAACATGCCCTGCAAAAACCAATTAGACGTCCTCTACTTTGTTGTTGCAAGTTTTACGTGGCTGCTACGGGCTTAAGTAAGAACCAATCTCACCTACGCATCAAAACCACAACGATAGTTTGTCAAATAGACTCCATTTTAACCTTCGCAAGGACCGGGCGTAGCCACACTCGGTTCAACTAAAGTTGGAGAAACTATCACCCGCTAGCCACCTTTGTGCAAAGCACGTCGGGAGAACCGGTCTCGCGTAAGCGTACGCGTAATGTTGGTCCGGGCCGCTTCATCCAACTATACCGCCGAACCAAAGTATGACAAGCTAGTAGGCAGTATGACTTATATCGCCCACAACTCACTTGTACTCTACTCGTGCAAATAACATCAAACCATAAAACCTGGCTCTGATACCACTATTGGGGAACGTAGTAATTTCAAAAATTTCCTACGCACACGCAAGATCATGGTGATGCATAGCAACGAGAGGGGAGAGTATGATCTACGTACCCTTGTAGATCGCACGCGGAAGCGTTGACACAATGTAGAAGAAGTAGTCGTACGTCTTCGCGATCCAACCGATCAAGCACCGAAACTACGGCACCTACGAGTTCTAGCACACGTTCAGCTCGATGACGATCCCCGGACTCTGATCCAGCAAAGTGTCGGGGAAGAGTTCCGTCAGCACGACGGCGTGGTGACGATCTTGATGTACAACAGCAGCAGGGCTTCGCCTAAACTCCGCTACAGTATTATCGAGGACTATGGTGGCTGGGGCACCGCACACGGCTAAGGAATAGATCACGTGGATCAACTTGTGTGTTTCTGGGGTGCCTCTGCCTCAGTATATAAAGGACCAAAGGGGGGAGGCTGGCCGGCCACATAGGGCGCGCCAGGAGAGTCCTACTCCCTCTGGAAGTAGGATTCCCCCCCCCCCCAATCCTAGTTGGAATAGGACTCCTTGAGGGGGGAAAGAGAGAGAGGGGGCCGGCCACCTCTCCTAGTCCTAATAGGACTAGGGGAAGGGGGGAGGCGCACAGCCACCTTGTGCTGCCCCTTTCTCCTTTCCACTAAAGCCCATTAAGGCCCATATAGCTCCCGGGGGGTTCCGGTAACCTCCCGGTACTCCGGTAAAATCCCGATTTCACCCGGAACACTTCCGATGTCCAAATATAGGCTCCCAATATATCAATCTTTATGTCTCGACCATTTTGAGACTCCTCGTCATGTCCGTGATCACATCCGCGACTCCGAACAACCTTCGGTACATCAAAATGCATAAACTCATAATATAACTGTCATCGTAACCTTAAGCGTGCGGACCCTACGGGTTCGAGAACAATGTAGACATGACCGAGACACGTCTCCGGTCAATAACCAATAGCGGGACCTAGATGCCCATATTGGCTCCTACATATTCTACGAAGATCTTTATCGGTCAGACCGCATAGCAACATACGTTGTTCCCTTTGTCATCGGTATGTTACTTGTCCGAGATTCGATCGTCGGTATCCAATACCTAGTTCAATCTCGTTACCGGCAAGTCTCTTTACTCGTTCTGTAATACATCATCCCGCAACTAACTCATTTAGTTGCAATGCTTGCAAGGCTTATGTGATGTGCATTACCGAGAGGGCCTAGAGATACCTCTCCGACAATCGGAGTGACAAATCCTAATCTCAAAATACGCCAACCCAACATCTACCTTTGGAGACACCTGTAATGCTCCTTTATAATCACCCAGTTACGTTGTGACGTTTGGTAGCACCCAAAGTGTTCCTCCGGCAAACGGGAGTTGCATAATCTCATAGTCATAGGAACATGTATAAGTCATGAAGAAAGCAATAGCAACACACTTAACGATCGGGTGCTAAGCTAATGGAATGGGTCATGTCAATCAGATCATTCAACTAATGATGTGACCTCGTTAATCAAATAACAACTCTTTGTCTATGGTTAGGAAACATAACCATCTTTGATTAATGAGCTAGTCAAGTAGAGGCATACTAGTGACACTCTGTTTGTCTATGTATTCACACATGTATTATGTTTCCGGTTAATACAATTCTAGCATGAATAATAAACATTTATCATGAAATAACGAAATAAATAATAACTTTATTATTGCCTCTAGGGCATATTTCCTTCACAATGAATGTCCTGAAGCCCAGAATGGAAATGGCAATGGAAGCTCAGGGAAGAAACCAAACCCTTTCAATAGGGGACAGGTGAACCACGTTAACATGGAAGAGGTTGAAGCCCAGCCAGATGCAGTAATAGGTAAGTTTTTGGTTAAGTCATTTACTGCAATCGTTCTTTTTGATAGTGGTGCATCGCATTCATACATATCAAGGGGATTTGTGGATAAGTATAAACTGCCCACCAAGTTTCTTAGAACACCTATGTTAGTAAGCTCACCAGGAGTGGAGTATATGGCCAGTAGAGGATGTTTTCAAGTGCCATTGAGTATAGGTAGGCATGTGTTTCCCTCGGATTTGATCATTTTGGAATTGCAAGGTTTGGATGTAATTCTGGGTATGGATTGGCTATCGATGTATGGAGGAAACATCGATTGCGCCAGTAAGTCGATTTTGCTTACCACCCCAGAGGGAAGAAGGATCAAGTATGTATCACGGCATGTGCGGAATAGGACTCAAGTAAATTCCTTAATAGGAGTTGTGCAGGAGGAAGTACCGTTGGTAAAGGATTTTCCGGATGTATTTCCAGAAGAGTTGCCAAGCATGCCACGGGATAGAGACATTGAGTTTTTGATTGAGCTTTTGCCAGGCACAGGGCCAATATCTAAGAGACCGTACATAATGCCTGCAAAAGAATTTGGAGGAGATTAAGAAGCAGATTAAGGAGTTACTGGATAAGGGTTATATTCGCCCAAGTTCGCCACACCAGTACTCCTAGTGGAAAAGAATGATGGATCGTTAAGGATGGTTGTTGATTATCGAGGATTGAATGAAGTGACGATCAAGAATAAGTACCCACTGCCAATGATTAATGATTTGTTTGACCAATTGCAAGGAGCTAAGGTATTTTCCAAGATCGATTTGCGATTAGGATACCACCAGTTGAAGATTCGAGAGCAGGACATACCTAAGACAGCTTTTACCACAAGGTACGGGCTGTATGAGTATACCATTATGTCATTTGGTCTGACTAACGCACCTGCCTATTTTATGAACATGATGAACAAAGTGTTTATGGAGTTTTTGGATAAGTTCGTCGTAGTATTCATTGATGATATTCTGGTTTACTCGAAGAATGAAGAAGAACATAAAGAACATTTGCGTTTGGTACTTTCTAAGCTCAAAGAACATCAGTTATACGCCAAATTCAGCAAATGTGAGTTTTGGTTGAAGGAAGTTAGATTCCTCGGACATGTTATATCCGGAGAAGGAATGGCAGTAGATCCCACCAAGGTTGTCACTGTGACAAACTGGAAAGCCCCAACAACAGTTGGAGAGATCCGGAGTTTTCTTGGACACACAGGATACTACCGGAGATTCATTGAAAATTTCTCGAAGATTGCAAAACCTATGATGGAGTTGTTGAAGAAGGATACCAAGTTCAAATGGACTGAGGAATGTGAGGCCAGTTTCCAGGAGTTGAAGAAACGTTTGGTTACCTCGCCAGTGTTGATTCTGCCAGATCAGCGCTAGGATTATGAGGTATATTGCGATGCTTCACGTCGAGGACTTGGAGCGGTGCTTATGCAGGAGGGTAGAGTTGTTTCATATGCCTCACGACAACTTAAGCCCCATGAGTTGAATTATGCTACTCATGACTTGGAGTTAGCAGCCGTAGTGCACACTTTGAAGACATGGAGACATTTTCTCATCGGAAACCATTGTGAGGTGTACACGGATCACAAGAGTTTGAAGTACATCTTCACGCAGAAGGAGTTGAATCTTAGGCAAAGGAGATGGTTGGAGCTCATCAAGGATTATGATATGAGATTGCATTATCATCCCGGAAAGGCTAACGTAGTAGCTGACGCATTGAGCCGCAAGAGCCATGTCAACACACTAATGACCGGAGAGTTACCAAAAGAATTAGCCGAGGATCTTCGTGAAATATGTTTGGAGATAGTTCCGAGAGGCTATGTAGCAGCATTGGAGATTCAGTCTACTCTGATGGATAAGATCAGAGAAGCTCAAAAGACTGACAAGGAAATTGCCACCATAAAGGAGAAGGTGAGTAAGGGAAAAGTTAAAGGATTTCGTGAGGATGAACACGATACCTTATGGTTTGAGGACCACGTTTATGTGCCTAATGACATGGAGATCAGGAAGTTAATTTTTCAAGAGGCTCATGATTCGCCGTACTCGATTCACCCAGGAAACACCAAGATGTATTTGGATTTGAAAGACACTTTCTGGTGGACCGGAATGAAGAAGGATATTGCGGCATATGTAGAAGTCTGTGATGTATGTCAGAGAGTGAAGGCAGAGCATCAGAAGCCAGCAGGATTGCTACAACCATTGTCGATACCCGAATGGAAGTGGGATAAGCTAGGCATGGATTTTATCACGGGATTACCCAAGACCCGTTCAGGCTATGACTCAATGTGGGTTATAGTCGATCACTTGACGAAGGTAGCTCATTTCATCCCAGTGAAGACCACTTCACCAATGCTAAGTTGGCAAAGATATACATGACCAGGATTGTATGTCTGCATGGAGTTCCGAGGAGCATTGTATCAGATAGAGGAACCCAGTTTACCTCAAAGTTCTAGAATCAGTTGCACGAAACTTTGGGTACCAGGATAGAGTTCAGTACAGCTTTTCATCCGCAGACTGATGGACAGACCGAGAGAGTCAATCAGATTTTGGAGGATATGTTGAGAGCTTGTGCGCTAGATTATGGGTCTAGTTGGGATGACAACTTGCCATATGCGGAGTTCTCTTACAACAATAGTTATCAATCTAGTTTGAAGATGGCCGCTTTTGAATCCTTGTACGGAAGAAGGTGCAGAACACCATTGTCGTGGGATGAAGTTGGAGACCGCCAGTTATTTGGACCAGATCTGATCAAGGAGTCTGAACAGAAGGTGAAGTTGATTCGCGATAGGCTCAAGGTAGCCCAGTCCAGGCAGAAGAGCTATGCAAATTCTAAACACAAGGAGACAGTTTACGAAGCCGGAGATAGAGTTTATCTTCGTGTATCTCCACTTCGAGGAGTTAAGCGCTTTGGAGTTAAGGGAAAGTTAGCGCCACGTTTTGTGGGACCATACAAAGTTTTGGAACGCATGGGAAGTTGCCTATAAATTGGAACTGCCTGAGGGATTGTCAGGAGTTCACGACGTGTTCCACGTTTCCCAGTTGAAGAAGTGCCACGCAGAGATGGCGGATATACCGCTGAGAGATACAGTGTCGCTGGAAGCGATTCAGTTGGATAGTGATTTGACTTATGAGGAGAAACCAGTCAAGATTCTCGAGTATGCCAGCCGAGTGACCCGCAGCAAGGTTATCAAGTTTTGCAAAGTTTAGTGGAGCCACCATACCGAGGATGAAGCCACCTGGGAACGAGAGAAAGATCTACGGAAGGACCACCCTCACCTATTTGCTAGCCAACCCAAATCTTGAGGGCGAGATTCATCTTAAGGGGGGTAGGTTTGTAACATCCCAAATTTTCAATTTGGAATATTATACATTAGATCATCATTGCATATCATATTTTATTGCATTTTGGCTAGATCCTAGAAATCCTACGCAACTCAAGGACCCATGGAGAGGGTTGGGGATTTCGTTATTTCATATTTGGGTTTTCTCAAATTTTGAAAATACGATCATTTGATTTTATTTATTTTATCTTCAATTATTTCAATTATAAAAATAAGAGAGAGGGAATAAAATGAATTTCCCAAAATAAAGAAATATTGAGGATTTAATAAAAAATCAAATAAGATTGTATTTCGGAGTTTTCTCGGTATTTTATTTGAATTAGGAAAAAATACGTGTTTTTCAAAATTCCATTTAGGCCCCAAATAAATGTTCATCTTGTCCGGCTTGATTTTATAAGTCGGGGAAAATTTATTTCGGGATTTTTGGAGTCCGTTTAGTTTTCTTATTTGTTTTCTGCGTGAAATTATTATTAAAAAAACAAACGAACCGACCTAATCGGGCCGTGTCCGACTAGGACTCTGGCCCGGCCGGCCCTTATAAGGCGGGGAGGCCGACCCCATAGCCCATCCCGAGCCGCCCCGCCGCCCCAAACCCTAGCGCTGTCGCCCCGCCGCCGCCGTCGCCCGCCGCCGCCGCCCGGAGCCGCTCCGCCGCCGACCCCGCCGCCCACCGGAGCCCCGCCCGATGCCGGAGCCGCCCCGCCGCCGCCGCCCCGCCGCCGGGGTTGACCACCGTCGCCGCCGCCGGTTTCCTCAAGAAAACCGCCCGGTTTTCATTTGGTTGTTTTTAAAACCCTAGATCTTTTTTTTATAGATTGGTTTTTTCGGTTTAGTTTATTTAGCGAACGCCCATTCGTTCGTTTTAACGAACAGTTTTCGTCTTTTAGCCGCACGTAGCGAACGTTCGTTCGTTAGCCTGTTCGTCCGTTTTTCTTTTTCTCAGATTTTCCGCGATTATTTCTGATCGCGATTTCCGATCTGTTTTTCATTTTAGTATAACTTTTCGCTCGTTTATTGGAATCAGGCGATTCAAGTGCCTAGAGTTTCATCTCGAAACCCTCTTTCCGTTTAACCAACTCAAACAAGTTTTTGCTTCTGCAAAATTTGACTTAGGTCCAGATTAGTAAACGAAGCTTGTTTCTTTCGCCGTTTGACTTTTGTTGTTTCGTTTGAATTGTTTCTTTTTGCAAACCGGGGTTCTTAAGTTGAACTTTCTGGTTAGATCTCTTATTTGAGTTTTACCTGTGCATTAGATGAGTGCTTATTGTGTTCTTGTTTGTTTGTGATATACTACCCGGAGTGCGCCGTTTGCTACTTCGAATCTCTAGGTTTTACGGATCATCAGCAAGGAAAGTAACACTTTGATCATACCTCTTACTACCCAGTTTTATTGCATTAGATCAATCCTTCAAACAATTGCATGGTTAGGATCTAAATTAAATTGTGGGTTTGGGAAGTAGATAAGGTAGTACCTATTCATCTGTTTATAATCAAACCCTAGGAGTTACTTCTACATTATGCTTATATTGTTATGCTATGCTCGTAGACATGGTTTGGGTTTGAGGGTTTTCATGACAGATGTGAGATTGTTTAATTAATGGTTAACTTAAGGGGGCAACTCTAATACACATTTGGGTGGATTGAGGCACCTGGGTATTCCAGCGATTGCCTGTTTTTCTTTATGGACCGCCACCCAGGCTCAAAGGGATCATGAGATTATTCATATTAGAAACTTCCATGTGTAGCCACAAGCTACTATGGGCTCTAGCATAGTTGATTAAGTCGTGCGAACTCTTACAGTGGTAGACTAGCAGATGTAGGGGAAAGTAGGTGTAACGGTCTACCCGATTGTAAGGTGCTAGCGCTTCTGAAAAACTATGTCTCGGTCATCCGTTTCTCAAACACCATGTAGAGCGAGAATCCCAACGGAGGAGATCGAGTCTTGTGGGGAAAAGTGCACAAACCTCTGCAGAGTGTATAAACTAATCATGGTTAGTCGTGTCCCCGGTTATGGACAACTTGAGTATCTAGTACATGGATTATCATGTGAATCTCATCATGTGACTTTAATTAATTTTGTTGGGTTTTACTGATGATACTTAATTGGGATTGAGAGGGTGTCTACGCTCTCAATGTTTAACAACCACCATGATAGTTAAATAAAATTTATTCCTTTGTAGTAGGGAAAAACTGGCTTTACGCAAAACTGTAACCATAGAGCTTTCCACCGGCCATATATGCATGTAGTATAGCCTATTCTGTTCACTACTCTCTATGTGTTACATTGCCAACATATTCCATGTGCTGACCCGTTTTCGGGCTGCAACGTTCATGTTGCAGACTTTTCAGATGACGAAATAAGGAGCCTTAGGTCGTGGTTCTATACTCAGTGATGTCGTTGGAGTTGATGGACTCAATTATCTTCCAAGCCTTCCGCTGTTATCGTTAGTAGATGGCCTTAAGCCATACTATTTGTATTAAGCTCTCTTTTGAGGCATTCGATGTAATAAGTGTGTGATTGCTACTCTGTTATAAATCCTTCAACTACTGTGCGTGTCAGCATTACTGATCCAGGGATGACACTGAAGCACAGAGATCAGACTGTTTGAGGTCTGGTCGCTACATATATCATTCTTCTAGTACCATGAACCATCCTGAACAGAAGTTCTTTTGAACCAAAAGATCACAACCAGAGTGCTCTTGATGATTTGTCGATTCTATATTGTGAACCTGCCAGTCCTACCCTTCGGCATGGGTTATCCGGAAGAAATATGTTGAGCTCTGTTCGACACGTTAATCTATGCATCCAGAACTCAGGAAGTGATATGTCCCTTTGAGTTGTCCCTTTTTAGTTGTATTCTGACACTCTTGTATCAGTTGATAGTCAGGAGTAGTTGTGCATTCGTGTTAACGATGCCTATTATTCTTGTGGTCCGTCAAGCCATTCTATTCCAGAATGACTAGGAGAAACAAACTCCAATACCTCATCCATTTCTAGGATTGGGTCAAAGTAGTTGTATTCCACATATCAAAATGCCAATCCAACTGTTGTTCTGTTCTACCTTGGGGTATTACCATCTTTATGTCAAGAATGTCATGGGAATTGCACCATACCTCTCGCCATCATTGTTCATTTCTCGGTCTCCGTGTTATTATAACCGGAATACCGACAAGTGAATTGCGAGGCGTGAAATCAATACTCCTAGCAACCTCATTGCTTGGTAGTTAATGGACAATAACCTCATTCTTAGCGTGTTGGTTATAGAATCATCACCCTAAGGTTGATCGTGCTACCTAGTCCATTTTTCGGCGCACTCTTCGATCAATGAGTTAGGATTGTGTCAACCCCTTGCTTATTTGATCACATCATCTTGCCTCAGAAGCAAGATTGTTCTCGAGCTTAATAACATATTGGTAGTTCATGATTTTCTGAATATCTTCGCAGAAGTATCACCAGGTTGGCCCTGACTATTTTGTTGAGCTTGTGATCAAGTTTCTTTCTTGTAAACCACCCATTCTCCAAGACTCTGTGTGGGATACCCTAAACTAGTTGGTTAAGCTGGACAAAAACTTGGAGAGTTGGAAGATAAAAGCTTGTCTGACTTAGTTCATCACTAAGGGATATCTTTGTATGTGTGTGTGTGTTGTAAAAGGATGCTATCTTCATCGATTGGTCCCCGTGATTAGTTATTGGATCTATTGTCTTGTCAAAACTTTGGTTTGAGCTATCGTCAAATAAAATCAGGACCAACTTTTTTTGTAATGTTGTCTCACTTGTGGTTGTTTCCTCGAGCATACACCGTTATATCTCTTGGTGTGACCAATACTATCATCTTGTTCACATAGTTATGGAACTCCATTTGTATGGAAACCTGGATGAATTGTTGTTGAGCCCATCGACAACATCCTTATCCTATCCATGATTTTGTTGAACATTAAGCTAGTGTTGGAAACTTTTGAAGGCATTTCTTCATGCTAGCTCATGAAGCATATGTTCGGATGAAAGAAGTAACTTACTCTAATTCATGTGCATTTGATGCAAGTTGCCGCCATGAATTCGAGAAAGCTTGTTTTTTCCTCCTCTAGAATCATCCCAAGTCAGTCATGCAGGTGCGAAGTATAATATGGTTTGAGAGATTAGCTACCTCCATGCTATATGTGTTCCTAGCACACAAAGCCATTGATTGATTTGTTCAAGGATAAGAAGTTCAAATGCTATTCCTGAAGGGCCCAGACGGACATGCACAAGACTTTGTTATCTTCAATGATGGTTCGCAACAAGAACTTGGTAGTGTTTTATTGTAAGACTACTATGTGGTCATGCTTGTCTGGGACATCGTGTTCACATGTGTGTAGCAGAACTAGCTCATGTTTTGGAGCTTGCTATCGTAGTTCATTTCCCAAGAATCTCGCAATGTCATCTCATCGGTTTGCGTTGCAACCTTTCCTTTTCAGACATGCCGTTTGAAATATCCTATTACCAACCATATCTGAATCTCAAGCAGATATGATGGTTGGGACATTCCCAAGAATTATAATATTGGTCTTTTCAACTGTTAAGTGGATGTCATGGCCAACACACTTATCCGGGAGATCTCTTATTGTAGTATCTTGAGTCAGCAATTTGGCCATTCTTCCATGAGGAGTTGGTATGACTTAGTCCATAAGTTGTTCCTTATGGGTTATTTGAGTTCCCGAAGTCAGACCTTTACTTTATGTTCCAGATACCGAATGGTATTGGGTTAAGCTGGTACATCAAGGAGAACATTAGAAGCGGAGTGCTAAATGTCTCTCGGTCGATCATCCAGATTTCGTTTCCTTGGCATCGCTAAGGTGAAATCTGAGAAAGTGCTGCCTTCCTTTGCATCTGCATCATCCATCACTATTCATCATGGTAGTACGATGTGTTGTCGGGATCCTCGGCACAGATGTTGGTAAGACCCTGATGAATATGGAAATGTTCAAGTTCTTGAGAGCACGCTCACACACTAGGTTATATCCTCGGTGTCAATTGGAATGTGCCTTCTGTTTGCCGAGTTATCTTATAACTCTAGTTTCCTTTCCAAACTAAGTATGCCATTCTTTCTAATTCCTTGAAACAATCAATTGTGAATCCCCTCAGGCTGGTATGAAGGGTTCCAATGATCTATGCATCAAAAGTAATTTTTTGCCACTTAAGGGAATAATTCTACGAGTCACCTTCCCTAAGGTGTCACGTTATGGAATCATGGCAATTATCTCCTTGCTACTTTGAAACCATGCACCATCTTACTCAAGTGTGGCATCGTTGCCTACCAACTTGAACCTTCGTCATCTACTTTTCCATCACCCCTGAGTGTGTTATGTGTCTGAGCTCAACAGATGTTATTATGTCTCATTCCATTAATTGATTGATGTCTACTACACAACATTCTTCTTTTAGACATTGTTGGGCCTCCAAGTGCAGAGGTTTGTAGGACAGTAGCAAATTTCCCTCAAGTGGATGACCTAAGGTTTATCAATCCGTAGGAGGCGTAGGATGAAGATGGTCTCTCTCAAGCAACCCTGCAACCAAATAACAAAGAGTCTCTTGTGTCCCCAACACACCCAATACAATGATAAATTGTATAGCTGCGCTAGTTCGGCGAAGAGATGGTGATACAAGTGGTATATGGATGGTAGATAATAGTTTTTGTAATCTGAAAATATAAAAACAGCAAGGTAACTAATGATAAAAGTGAGCGTAAACGGTATTCCAATGCGTTGAAACAAGGCCCAGGGTTCATACTTTCACTAGTGTAAGTTCCCTCAACAATACTAACATAATTGGATCACATAACTATCCCTCAACATGCAACAAAGAGTCACTCCAAAGTCACTAATAGCAGAGAACGAACGAAGAGATTATGGTAGGGTACGAAACCACCTCAAAGTTATTCTTTCCAATCAATCCGTTGGGCTATTCCTATAAGTGTCACAAACAACCCTAGAGTTCGTACTAGAATAACACCTTAAGATCAAAATCAACCAAAACCCTAATGTCACCTAGATACTCCAATGTCACCTCAAGTATCCGTGGGTATGATTATACGATATGCGTCACACAATCTCATATTCGTCTATTCAACCAACACATAGAACCTCAAAGAGTGCCCCAAAGTTTGTACCGGAGAATCATGACGAAAACATGTACCAACCCCTATGCATAGGTTCATGGGCGGAACCCGCAAGTTGATCACCAAAACATACATCAAGTGAATCACGTGGTATCCCATTGTCACCACAGATACGCATGGCAAGACATACATCAAGTGTTCTCAAATCTTTAAAGACTCAATCCAATAAGGTAACTTCAAAGGGGAAACTCAATTCATTACAAGAGAGTAGAGGGGGAGGAGAAACATAAGATCCAACTATAATAGCAAAGCTCGCGATATAACAAGATCGTATCACCTCAAGAACATGAGAGAGAGAGAGAGAGAGATCAAACACATAGCTACTGGTACATACCCTCAGCCCCGAGGGAGAACTACTCCCTCCTCGTCATGGAGAGCACCGGGATGATGAAGATGGCCACCGGAGAGGGATTGCCCCCTTCGGCAGGGTGCCGGAACGGGTCTAGGTTGGCTTTCGGTGGCTACGGAGGCTTCTGGCGGTGGAACTCCCGATCTATTGTGCTCCCTGATCGTTTTAGGGTATATGGATATATATATATATAGGAGGAAGAAGTACGTCGGGGGAGCCACGAGGGGCCCACAAGGGTGGAGGGCGTGCCCGGGGGGGTGGGCGCGCCCCCCTGCCTCGTTGCTTCCTCGTTGACCCCCTTATGTGCACTCCAAGTCTTTTGGGTTTCTTCTGGTCCAAAAATAAGTTCCATGAATTTTCGGCCAATTGGACTCCGTTTGATTTTTCCTTTTCTTCGAAACCCTGAAATAGGCAAAAAAACAGAAATTGACACTGGGCTATGGGTTAATAGGTTAGTCCCAAAAATCATATAAAATAGCATATAAATGCATATAAAACATCCAAGGTTGATAATATAATAGCATGGAACAATCAAAAATTATAGATACGTTGGAGACGTATCAGCATCCCAAAGCTTAATTCTTGCTCGTCCTCGAGTAGGTAAATGATAAAAACAGAATTTTTGATGTGGAATGCTACCTAACATATTTATCCATGTAATCTTCTTTATTGTGGCAAGAATATTCAGATCCATAAGATTCAACACAAAAGTTTAATATTGACATAAAAAATACTTCAAGCATACTAACAAAGTAATTATGTCTTCTCAAAATAACATGGCCAAAGAAAGTTCATCCTACAAAATCATATAGTCTGGCTATGCTCTATCTTCACCACACAAAATATTTAAATCATGCACAACCCCGATGACAAGCCAAGCAATTGTTTCATACTTTTGATGTTCTCAAACTTTTTCAATCTTCACGCAATACATGAGCGTGAGCCATGGACATAGCACTATAGGTGGAATAGAATGGTGGTTGTGGAGAAGACAAAAAAAGGAGAAGATAGTCTCACAGCAACTAGGCGTATCAACGGGCTATGGAGATGCCCATCAATAGATATCAATGTGAGTGAGTAGGGATTGCCATGCAACGGATGCACTAGAGCTATAAATGTATGAAAGCTCAACAAAAGAAACTAGTGGGTGTGCATCCAACTCGCTTGCTCACGAAGACCTAGGGCATTTTGAGGAAGGCCATCATTGGAATATACAAGACAAGTTCTATAATGAAAGATTCCCACTAGTATATGAAAGTGACAACATAGGAGACTCTCTATCATGAAGATCATGGTGCTACTTTGAAGCACAAGTGTGGTAAAAGGATAGTAGCATTGCCCCTTCTCTCTTTTTCTCTCATTTTTTTATTTTTTTTATTTGGGCCTTTCTCTTTTTATGGCCTCTTTTCTCTTTTTTTATTTGGGCTTCTGTGGCCTCTTTTATTTATTTATTTTCGTCCAGAGTCTCATCCCGACTTGTGGGGGAATCATAGTCTCCATCATGCTTTCCTCACTGGGACAATGCTCTAATAATGATGATCATCACACTTTTATTTACTTACAACTCAAGAATTACAACTCGATACTTAGAACAAGATATGACTCTATATGAATGCCTCCGGCAGTGTACCAGGATGTGCAATGATGCATGAGTGACATGTATGAAAGAAGTATGAACGGTGGCTTTGCCACAAATACAATGTCAACTACATGATCATGCAAGCAATATGACAATGATGGAGCATGTCATAATAAACGGAACGTGGAAAGTTGCATGGCAATATATCTCGGAATGGTTATGGAAATGCCATGATAGGTAGGTATGGTGGCTGTTTTGAGGAAGGTATATGGTGGGTGTATGATACCGAGGAAAGGTGCGCGGTATTAGAGAGGCTAGCAATGGTGGAAGGGTGAGAGTGCGTATGATCCATGGACTCAACATTAGTCATAAAGGACTCATATACTTATTGCAAAAATCTATAGTTATTGAACCAAAGTACTATGCGCATGCTCCTAGGGGGATATATTGCTATGAAAAGACCATCGCTCGTCCCCGACCGCCACTCATAAGGAAGACAATCAATACATAAATCATGCTCCGACTTCATCACATAACGGTTCACCATACGTGCATGCTACGGGAATCGCAAACTTCAACACAAGTATTTCTCAAATTCACAACTACTCAACTAGCATGACTTTAATATCACCATCTTTATATCTCAAAACAATTATCAAGTATCAAACTTCTCATAGTATTCAACACACTCATAAGAAAGTTTTATTATTAATCTTGCATACCAAGCATATTAGGATTTTAAGAAAATTACCATGCTATTTAAGACTCTCAAAATAATCTAAGTGAAGTATGAGAGCTCATCTATTTCTTCAAAATAAAACTACCACCATGCTCTAAAAGATATAAGTGAAGCACTAGAGCAACAACAAACTACTCCGAAAGATATAAGTGAAGATCAATAAGTAGTTGAATAATTATGCAACTATGTGAAGACTCTCTAACATTTAATAATTTCAGATCTTGGTATTTTATTCAAACGACAAGCAAAACTAAATAAAATGAAATGATGCTCCAAGCAAAACACATATCATGTGGTAAATAAAAATATAGCTCCAAGTAAAGTTACCGATGAATGAAGACGAAAGAGGGGATGCCTTCCGGGGCATCCCCAAGCTTAGGCTCTTGGCTATGCTTGAATATTATCTTGGGGTGCCTTGGTCATCCCCAAGCTCAGGCTCTTGCCAGTCCTTATTCCATAGTCCATCTAATCCTTACCCAAAACTTGAAAACTTCACAACACAAAAAACTTAACAGAAAACTCGTAAGCTCCGTTAGTATGATAAAGCAAATCACCATCATAAGGTACTGTAATGAACTCATTATAAATTCATATTGGTGTAATATCTATTGTATTCCAACTTATCTATGGTTCATACCCTCCGATACTACTCATAGGTTCATCACAATAAGCAAACAACACATCGAAAACAGAATCTGTCAAACACAGAACAGTCTGTAGTAATCTGGATCAAACGTATACTTATGGAACTCATAAAATTCTCAAATAAATTTCTGGACCTGAGGAATTTATATATTAATCATCTTCAAAATGAATTAACTAAATATCACTCTCCAAATAAAAATGGCAGCAATTCTCGTGAGCGCTAATGTTTCTGTTTTTTACAGCATGATCAACAGGACTTTCCCCAAGTCTTCCCAAAGGTTCTACTTGGCACAAACACTAATTAAAAGCATAAAACCACATAATAACAGAGGCTAGATAAATTATTTATTACTAAACAGGAACAAAAAGCAAGGAACAAAAATAAAATTGGGTTGCCTCCCAACAAGCGCTATCGTTTGACGCCCCTAGCTAGGCATGGTGATTTCAATGATGCTCACATAAAAGATAAGAATTGAAACATAAAGAGAGAATCATGAAGAATATGACTAGAACATTTAAGTCTAACCCACTTCCTATGCATAGGGATTTTGTGAGCAAACAACTTGTGGGAACAATAATCAACTAGCATAGGAGGGCAAAACAAGCATAACTTCAAAACTTTAAGCATATAGAGAGGAAACTTGATATTATTGCAACTCCTACAAGCATATATTCCTCCCTCATAATAATTTTCAGTAGCATCATGAATGAATTCAACATTATAACCATCACCTAAAGCATTCTTTTCATGATCTACAAACATAGAAATTTTATTACTCTCCACATAAGCAAAATTCTTCTCATTCAGGATAGTGGGAGTATCATAAGAGACTTGAATACTATAAATTGTTTCCACATTAAAAGAGTAATGTTCAGAAAAGGGGTAACCATAATTATGGCAAGTTTTATAAATATAATCACTACTTTTTATAGCATAAGTATCATCACAATAATCATCATAAGTGGGAGGCATGCTATCATCATTATGAAGTTGCATATCAAAACTTGGGAGACTAAAAATATCATCTTCATTAATCATAGCATCCCCAAGATTGGGCATTTTCATATCATAAGAATAATCACTCTCATCATTAATAGTATGGATAGCACCAATAGTATAGCAATTATCATATTCTTCCAAGCAAGTGCCAAAAATATTTTCAAGATCATAAGAGGTATCATTATCTTCCACTATTATATTTTCATGAGGCACAATAGTAATAGGAGCAGCACTATTTGGGAGAGATATCTTTTTACCTCTCTTCCTTTTTCTTTTCTTCTTCTTCACCACATCATGTGTGGGTTCAATCCTCTTTTTGGAGCTCCTTATTAGTGAGATTGGTTGAATAGGAGGCTCCTCCTCGTTACCTGATTCATCATAAGAAATAATAGGAGGATATTGGGAAGTCTCTTCCCTTTCATTAGTATTCTCTTCATCTTATATTTTCTTTCTTTTCTTTATGTAATTGGCAATATAAGGATTTTCAGTACAATTCACCGCACAATACATATAAATTTCCTCTAGATCAAATCCAGGAAGTTTATAACGGGCAAATTCTAGAAGATAATTAGTTATATGTTTCATTTCTTCGTAACTCATAAGCAAACTAAGTTCATTATGATGTGCAAGGGAAATCAAGTCATCACAATTTTTGGACACGATACGATCATGAAACAATTTGCATTGGGTATTGAAATGATCATGTTCATTACAAAGCTCACAGGTATGGCCAATATAATTTAAATTTTCAGCACATTCATCTAGCCTTTCTTGCAACAATTTAGTTTCTAAGTACTTATGCCTCTTGCAATATCTATCTTCCCTATTTGGTGTGTTCGTACAAACCCAATGTACTCCACAAAAATTGACATGTTTATAGGAGACATCATAACTAGTGCAATCATCATTAGTATCATGGATATTCAAAGAATTCGTACTAATAACATTGCAATCATGCTCATCATTCAAAGATTTAGTGCCAAACATTTTATAGATTTCTTCTTCTAGCACTTGAGCACAATTATCCTTTCCATCATACTTACGAAAGATATTAAAAAGGTGAAGCGTATGAGACAAACTCAATTCCATTTTTTTGTAATTTTCTTTTATAAACTAAACTAGTGATAAAACAAGAAACAAAAAGATTCGATTGCAAGATCTAAAGATATACCTTCAATCACTCACCTCCCCGGCAACGGCGCCGGAAAAGAGCTTGATGTCTACTACACAACCTTCTTCTTGTAGATGTTGTTGGGCCTCCAAGTGTAGAGGTTTGTAGGACAGTAGAAAATTTCCCTCAAGTGGATGACCTAAGGTTTATCAATCCATAGGAGGCGTAGGATGAAGATGGTCTCTCTCAAGCAACCCTGCAACCAAATAACAAAGAGTCTCTTGTGTCCCCAACACACCCAATACAATGATAAATTGTATAGCTGCGCTAGTTCGGCGAAGAGATGGTGATACAAGTGGTATATGGATGGTAGATAATAGTTTTTGTAATCTGAAAATATAAAAACAGCAAGGTAACTAATGATAAAAGTGAGCGTAAACAGTATTGCAATGCGTTGAAACAAGGCCTAGGGTTCATCCTTTCACTAGTGTAAGTTCCCTCAACAATAATAACATAATTGGATCACATAACTATCCCTCAACATGCAACAAAGAGTCACTCCAAAGTCACTAATAGCGGAGAACGAACAAAGAGATTATGGTAGGGTACGAAACCACCTCAAAGTTATTCTTTCCAATCAATCCGTTGGGCTATTCCTATAAGTGTCGCAAACAGCCCTAGAGTTCGTACTAGAATAACACCTTAAGACACAAATCATCCAAAACCCTAATGTCACCTAGATACTCCAATGTCACCTCAAGTATCCGTGGGTATGATTATATGATATGCGTCACGCAATCTCAGATTCATCTATTCAACCAACACATAGAACCTCAAGGAGTGCCCCAAAGTTTCTACCGGAGAATAACGACGAAAACATGTACCAACCCCTATGCATAGGTTCATGGGCGGAACCCGCAAGTTGATCACCAAAACATACATCAAGTGAATCACGTGGTATCCCATTGTCACCACAGATACTCACGGCAAGACATACATCAAGTGTTCTCAAATCTTTAAAG
This sequence comes from Triticum urartu, assembly GCF_056163025.1. Classification (NCBI taxonomy): domain Eukaryota; kingdom Viridiplantae; phylum Streptophyta; class Magnoliopsida; order Poales; family Poaceae; genus Triticum; species Triticum urartu. Next base: position 443,695,610 of record NC_141879.1, on the reverse strand, counting down.
ACTCAATCCAATAAGATAACTTCAAAGGGGAAACTCAATTCATTACAAGAGAGTAGAGGGGGAGGAGAAACAGAAGATCCAACTATAATAGCAAAGCTCGCGATACATCAAGATCGTATCACCTCAAGAACACGAGAGAGTGAGAGAGAGATCAAACACATAGCTACTGGTACATACCCTCAGCCCCGAGGGAGAACTACTCCCTCCTCGTCATGGAGAGCACCGGGATGATGAAGATGGCCACCGGAGAGGGATTGCCCCCTCCGGCAGGGTGCTGGAATGGGTCTAGATTGGCTTTCGGTGGCTACGGAGTCTTCTGGCGGCGGAACTCCCAATCTATTGTGCTCCCTGATCATTTTAGGGTATATGGATATATATATATAGGAGGAAGAAGTACGTCGGGGGAGCCCCGAGGGGCCCACAAGGTTGGAGGGCGCGCCCAGGGGGGTGGGTGCCCCCCTGCCTCGTGGCTTCCTCGTTGACCCCCTTAGGTGCACTCCAAGTCTTTTGGGTTTCTTCTGGTCCAAAAATAAGTTCCGTGAAGTTTCAGGTCAATTGGACTCCGTTTGATTTTCCTTTTCTTCGAAACCCTAAAATAGGCAAAAAAAAACAGAAACTGGCACTGGGCTCTGGGCTCTGGGTTAATAGGTTAGTCCCAAAAATCATATAAAATAGCATATAAATGCATATAAAACATCCAAGGTTGATAATATAATAGCATGGAATAATAAAAAATTATAGATACATTGGAGACGTATCATTGATCGTGAGTTGCTCGATCTTCGAGAAGATCGAATCCTGTAGAGTTTATTTCTGTCGTCGTGTTGGATGAAGATATCGAAAGCAAAGATGTCAAGATCAAGATGATGATCGAATCAACGTTCTTTTGAAGTGCAAGTTGGATCATGAAGATCGTGTTAGCTTTGTATCCCCTTTGTCTTCTTACCTCACGTCTTGAATCTCGGGACGAGATTCTTGTTTAGAGGGGGTGAGTTGTCACAGCCCTAGAATTTGATTGCAAATAGTTGCACAAGCATCCATGCATCATGTCTAAATTTCTTTGAAAGTTGAAATGGGGATTGTTTAAACCCTAGCACCAAATGAATTCAACTAGGTTCAATAAAAATATTTTCAATGAACCCAAATGCCCTTTAGAAAAGTTCATGATTTTTGATAAAGGTGAAAACCTCTGCCAAAAATTATGCACGTATTTCTAGGCCATTCTGGATTTTTGAATTAAATCTTATTGTATTTGACTTTGGGCATTTAAATACTATAAATAATTTAAATGTTCAAATAATGTTGGAACAAATTTTGGGCCACTGAAATAATTCAGCAAGTGTCCATGAATATTTTCAGGATTTTAGGAAATGCCTTGGTATTTTTCCTAAGCTCAAAACTACAGCAGAAAACTAGAAAACAAAAACAAAAGTAGAAAGACAGAGAGAGAAAGAAACCCACCCAGGCCTTTTTACCTTGACAGCCTGATGGCCCAGCCCACTTACCTCCTCGCTCGTCATCTTCCTCCTACCAGTAGGCAGGAGCGAACACGCGCGTGCACCTACGGAGCCCTCCACCTCCCACTTCGTGCTGGAGGCCGCTCCTTCGTCCTAATCCGCATCTGGAGATGCCCGAGGCCCCCCTCTCACTTTCCCCTCACTCTCTGCTTTCTCCCTCGCCCTCTAGCCCCTCCTCTGAGCGTCAACGAGAGCTTCCGCCGGCCGCCGTGCCTCGCCCGCGTGGCCACCTACGACGAAACGACGTGCCACTGTGCTGCCGAGATCGTACGTATCGTGCTGCACCTCCTCATCGCACCAAGAAAGGCCAGAGGCCCTCCAGCATCGCCATCGTCTTCTTCCCCGCCGCATTGTCTACCGGACGCCGTCGTCGAATTCGCCGCCGCAGAGGCCTCCCCGAGACCAATGAGACCACCAACGCCCCCGCAGTGAGCTCCACTCCGTTTCCCCTCCTTCGTTTTGCTTCTTCCCGTGCCATAGCACCCTCGCCCACATGCCTGAGCACCGCCGTCCGCCATGGCTGCCTAGCTTTCTTGACCCGAGCCACTCCGCTCGTACCCGTCGCACCAGCGTGCTTCTGGTGACCCATGGATGCCACCTAGCCCATCAGATTCTCCCCTAGCGCACTGCAGCCCCGTTCCTGAGTGCACCCGAGCTCCAGCCACCGCAAAGATCATCGCTGGTGCCGCTACAGCCCGCCTCAGCTCCAGCCACCACCACCATCGTACGCGCCTTACTGCAGGTGTTCCAACGCACCTGGCTGCGCGACCTCTCGTCTCCGGAGATGGCCGGACGAGCGACCTCGTCGTGCCATGTTTACGCTGGCAGCTAAACACCGATTAAAGCTGACGTGGAGCATTACATTAGGTGCTAATCACTTGGTTAATTAACCCCTAGTGTATGACATGTGGGATCGCTACTGTTAAAGACACAGGTTAAGTTAAATAACCCCTTGTTAACTCTCTATCTCACTGACATGTGGGCCCCGGTGTCAGGTTTGACCTGGACCGGCCCCTGTTGACTTGCTGACGTCACACTGAGGTCATGCTGACATAGTTAATCATTTGCTATATTAAAAATAATTCAGGAAATTTCAGAAAATAGTTAAAAACTTCTTAAAAATCATAGAAAATAATCTATAGCTCAGATTGAAATAATTTATATATGAAAAATTATCAGAAAAATTCAATCTATCCATCTATACCAGTTTCATGCATGACAAACCAACCTAAACCTGCTGTATAGGTGAAAACACATGAATGGCATTTACAAATGTTTAATTTGGAGTTGCATTTGAACCCTTGGTTCAAATGGACTTCTTTCAAATAGAATTCTAGATGCATTAGCACAAACCACATCACATCTTAATGCCATGTTCATGCATCATATTGTTGCATATGCTTGTGTATTGATTGTCGACACCATCCTTCTCGATAGGTCCTACTCCAGAGAGTGCTCCAGAGTACCTGTCTAAGGAGCAGTGCCCCTGTTGATCTTTTAGGCAAGCAGAACCCCCTTGTTCATTCCGATACAATCCCAATCTCTCGCTCCTGCTCTCTTTTACTGCATTAGGACAACAACGATTCAACTGTTACATGTTGCGGTAGTTGAACCCCTTTCCTCTGCATGATCTGTCTTTGCCACAGTAAATAGATGAAACCCACTAGCATGAGTACGAGTTGTTTGAGCCCTGATGTGCCTACTCATTCATGCTTGTTTGTCATGCCTACTATTTCTTAGAGTTGTGTCAGGCCTGATTCATCGAGGATGAATTGGAAAGTTGTGAACATGTCCTACTATTGAGAACTAAGTGTGTGAACACGATTGGTAAAGGTAGCAGTGAGAGGCCATGTAGGAGTACATGGTGGGTTGTCTCATTGAAACCGTCGTGAGGAACCGAGTTCTGTGTTTGTGATCCATGAATAGCTACTGCCACACATTGGGTTCTGGTAACTCGGCCCCTCTCGGCTTATTAATCAACCTGATCTCTGTCCAGGAGTTGCAACTAGTTTCTGGTATTTGTAGGTAGTGCTAGTAGTCTACCAAGTGGCACCCGGTACAGGTGGGCTTGGGCAGACTAGGTGTAGTGGCATGGTGTACCAAGCGTCGCCGGTTTGGTGGGCTTCCCTGCTCACATAGTTTGGAGCCGTGAGCGACACACCGGCCGGATCTCCTTGCGGATGGAACCCGAATAGGCGATAAACCTAGACTAGAGACTTGCGTGGTTAGTTAGGTCGTGGCCGACACCCTCGCCAGGCTTCCGCTTGAAGGCTGCCGAGATACATGACGTGTACATGGCGATAAGTGGCGAGATCGTGTGTGAAGTACACCCCTGCAGGGTTATAAATGATCTATTCGAATAGTCGCGTCCGCGGTAAAGGACCTCTGGGTTGCTTGTGCAGTTCATAGACAAGTGAAAGTGGATACTCTAAAATGCGCAAGATAAGCGTGAGTGCAATGGATGGCGTTCTCGTAGGGAGACAGGAGCGGATCCATAGTGGTGTATTGATATGGTGAATATGTGGACTCGTGTGCGCCACCTCAAAAGAGTTACTTGCATACGTAGTTCAGGATAGCCACCGAGTCAAAGCTGGCTTGCTGTAGTTAAACTCCACCACCCCCCTTTGTTGATACTGATGCATATGTAGCTAGATCTGATGTAAGTCTTGCTGGGTACATTTGCACTCACGTTTGCTTAATTTATGTTTTGCAGAGAGACTTCAGTCTCACTAGTAGTTTCTGGTGGACTTCGATGTTTAGCTTGTTACCTCAGCTACGATCTTGTTACCTTTGGAGGGTCTTGTAGATAGATAGGCTTACTAGCCTTCTCTATTTTCAGATGTCTGTACTCGGACATGTTTATGCTTCCGCCTATGCTTGTTGCTTGGATGACTTGAATGCTGGGTCATCAGACCCATGTATGTAATATCAGGCTCCTCAGAGCCAAATGAATAAATACTTTGAGTCGTAGAGTTTTGTTATGATGCCATGTTGTATTTGCACATATCAAGCATATTGTGTGTATGTTATTAAAATGCTTGGTATGTGTGGGATCCGACAACCTAGTTGTTTATTCTTGGTAGCCTCTCTTACCTGGAAATGTCTCCTGGTGCTTCCACTGAGCCATGGTAGCTTGCTACTGCTCCGGAACACTTAGGTTGGCCGGCATGTGTCCTTCTTCGTTCCTGTGTCTGTCCCTTCGGGGAAATGTCACGCGTTGTTCCTTTAAGTCCTTGTAGCTTGCTACGACTTGGGTTTATACATTGATGACCAACATGTTCGTTGCTGGGTCATGTATGCATGTCCCTATAAGTTAGTACCACTTTGGATTCATGACTAGTCATGCCGGCCCGCGTTCTCTGTCATATTAATGCTAGCGACACTATCATATACGTGAGCCAAAAGGCACAAACGGTCCCGGGCCAGGTAAGGTGGCACCCATGGGAATACCGTGCGTGAGGTTGCAAAGTGATATGATGTGTTACATGCTAGATCAGTGTGATTTAGGATTGGGGTCCTGACACCTTCTCACGCCATCAGGTTTTTAAGCCATCCATTGTCCCGATCCGGCTATTTTGGTCCGTTAGATGCGTGTGTAATGCTGCTGGCTAAACCGTAGCCACAACATGGGCTTGCTATCCTAGGGGCAGCTGCTCTGGTGACCTTTTTGGAGTCCTTCGGTTGATTGGGCCTGGCAGTCCTTCTATCAAGTGATCAGGGCAAGGACGGCCCATCAGCTGGGTTCAAAGGGAGCTCTAATAAAAAGAAGACGATGAAGGGGCAGCAGGGGCAGCGACCCCTCCCTGGAAGCTCGGATCTCGATGAACCCTACCTACGGTTGCGATGTGCCCAGCGGCGTATCCTTTCCATCGCTGGTGGAGCAGTGGGATGACGAGGCTGGAGCTGTCGTGGTAGCTGTGGTTGATGGGTTCTTCGGCATGGATCCTGGGCTCTTCCATCTTATGGCGAACGACGTACCGGTTTCCTCGTCGTCACTGCTGCTGTCAGCATGAGGCATGTTTTGGGTCGACCCCTTCTCTTCACTGACGACCGATCGCGTGGGCTATGTGAATTACGACGTCGAAGAGGTGAATGCAGATCAAGAAGATTGTGAGATAGCGTAGCTGGAAGAAATAAGCGAGGATAGGAGGAATGGATAACGCGAATCAGAGGAGGAGGCGCCTGGTCATGCTCAGGAAGAGGTAGAGCAGGTGGTAGTGAAGGAAGAGAAGAAGGTGGTGGGCGTGAGCAACAGAAGATGATGGTGTGCGCGAGCGCCGAGATCGAGCAGCAGTGTGTTCGTCGAAAGACTAGCGTGGCTGAGGCCATGAGGGACATCTAGGACAGTTTCTCGAAGATCACTGAAACCACTGGCGAGGTCTCAGTGCTGCTGGAGGTCGTCCCATACCAAAATAAAGGTACAGTCCTGACACACTTCTTCCCTTGTCTCAAGTCTGAACTTCTGAATTATCCCTTGTCATGTCAATTACTTTTCTTCAGACTAGAACAGAGTGAATCATGCAGAACATCTCCGCAACAGCAACAACAATAACAACAGCAGTGGTTTTGTAATTTTTTGTGTTTTCTAGGTGTTACTAATACAAATATGGCAACATATTATGGATCAGGAATATCTTTTTACTATCTTATCTCACCTTTCCAGCAACATCAGTGCAACGCCAAGTTCTCTGGTTAGGTAACATATGAAGGCATGGGGAGAGCAATATTAAATTGCTGGCAAATATGCCAAGTTTTCCCCTGCTACTCCTACCTGATATGCACGTCAAAAAAAGTGTTACTATGCCAGGAAAAATAGTTGAAAGAAAAGGCAAACAATCAGGTTTGTGGTAATTTTATTCCCCATTCATACATATCAACTATGGGTGTGGTTAGTTCTCAGTCGACTGAGACTTAACCAAGTCCCAGTCAAGTGATATAGTATGTAAGAAGAAAAAGGAAAACTGAAAATAATTTTTTTGTACGAATCTCCATGCAAAATCAAAATGTAACATCCCAAAATTCTAAATTTTGGAATGTTATATTAAATAAATAATTATGGTTGTTTGTTTGATTGTTGTGTGATTGATTGTGTGAAATTGACTGAAAATTTAAAACTTTTTGAAAGTTGAAAGAGAGGGAATAAAAGGACTTTCCCAAAACTTTCATCTTGCATTTTGATCTCCATAAATTTAAATTCATTTCATCACAAAACCCTAGAGTGAAGATTGTATGACTTCCCATTTAAAGAAATGTAAAGGGGTTTGAAGATGATTTGAATTCTAGTTGAAATATTTCAAATTTAGAAACTTTAAGCAACTCAATGAGTTCATGAGGGAAGATAAAATGACTTCTTCAAATTTGAAGAAAGAGAGTTGGAAGTTTCAAAGAAATAATTTGGAAGTCACTTTGAAGTTATTTGAATATCCAAATTTCAAATCCTCTGAAAACTATTCAAGATGAGAGAAGAATATGACTCTTCAAAAATTCAGAGGGCATTTGAAATATATTTTGGCCAAGGAAAAATAGAATAGATTTGAAATTGGTTCGAAATTCAATTTCAAATCCAACTGAAAGTTATTTGGTTTTTATTCAAATTATTTTTCTCCTAAAAAATAAATGTAAATAAGGGTAAAATGATTCCCTTCAATGGTAAATTAGGAGAAAATAAATTTGAAATCATTTTGGTATTTTAAAAATGGTTTTTATTGACTTTAAATGCAATAGTAGTACTTTTTGACTTTTATGAATTTTTATGAAATTTATTTGAACTTGAAAAATAGTTCACCTTATTCTTGGTATTTTTCTGAACACCTTGGTATATGATATGCCTATGTATAATTTTTATTTAATTTCCTTCTGTTGGACTTTTCTTTTTGTTAAACACACACACACACACACACACACACGCTGGCCAGCCGGCCCACGGCCTTTCGGCCCAAGAGCCAGCTCCGCGCCCGACCGGCCCAGGCCGCCCCACGCCCGAGCGCTCGCCTCGTCCGCTCGCTCGTCTCTCTCCCTCGCTAATCTATCCCCTGTCGCTGACCCATGGGGCCAACTCCCCAGGTCGTCCCTAACCTCCCGCAGACCCCGCTGGATGAGCACGCGATTACGCACGCCCGAACCCGTCGGCTGAAGCTCTAGGGATAGAGCTTATCCCCTTGCTCCCCGAGACCCTTGTCGCGCCTATAAAGAGCCCTCAACCCGCTCTCTCCATTCAGTCGACTCGCACCTCTCCACCCTGCTTGTAGCCGTCGCCATCATTGTTTGGATCTCACCGGCCGAAGCTCTTTCGTCGGTAATGTTCGTCGCCGGAGAGCCCTTCTGGTACCTACCTTCATCTTCTATCGACTCCCCTACTCCTCGCGCATATCCTTGACATCTCGCTTTGTCTTAGTTCGAGCCAGAACGACGCCTTGATCGATGACGACCTTGCCGGAGCACCCGGAGCACAGGAGCTCTGCCGCCTTCGCCTCTGTCGGCTCCGACACCCCGAGGAACCCCACCACCACCACCGAGCACGCTGCGTCGCGCCGCATCTTCCCGTCCCCTCCATTGTCGCTAGAACCCGCCGGAGCACCGCCCCGACGTGTCGCTCCCTCACCGGAGCTCCGGACGCCGCCACCTCCCTCCGCTCGTCGCCGGCCACCCCGCCGCCCGCCAACCCCGCCAGACCCCATCGCCTGAGCCGCCGGGATCGCCTCCCCGTCCACTACCCAATGCCACCAACGCTGCCGTCATTGCTCGGTAAGCCACCGCCCAGTCCCTTGTGCATTTTTTCTTTCTTTCTTAAAAAACGACGTGCTTAACTGTGGTTTAGATTAAACCGATCCGTTTAGATAAATCGATCTCGGTTTATTTTGTTTTTTAGCCGCGGTAGTTGTTTTACTTATTTAGCAGATGTTCGCCCTGTAAGCCCCGCAATGAACAACTTTCAGCCACTAGAAATCCGCCACGTGGCCAGGGACCTGGTCATGAATAAAACTTTCATAGTCAAGTCCCTTAGTTTAGCCCCTAAACTTCGAATGGTTCTATCTTTGTAGCCGTAAGTCCAAATTAGATGAAACCAGTGGCAAATTGTTCGTCTTGATTAGATCTATCTAGTGGTATCATTTTTGTAAACTTTGGTCAGATTCAAATTTGAAAGTAGATTTGAATTCCTTCAAATGGCCATATCTCCTAAACCGTAGCTCAGTTTGAGTTGATTCTTTTTGCACCGTGTCAGCGTAGCCAAACATTACCAGTTGGACCAATCCCACAATATTTTTCACACAACTATGATCTATCTATGATATTTTTAGTACTATGCTCTATATGCACGATAGATCACATCACGGTTTTGCACCTTATGTCACTTATTGTTTTGCACCTAGTATCCGGAATGATTGGGCGTAAAGCGTCTGTAGGTAGCTTTTCAAGTCCGCCATCAAATCCCAGGGCTCAACCCTGGACAGGCGGTGGAAAATACCAAGCTGGACTACGGTAGGGGCAGAGGGAATTTCCGGTGGAGCGGTGAAATGCATTGAGATCGGAAAGAACACCAACGGCGAAAGCACTCTGCTGGGCCGACACTGACACTGAGAGACGAAAGCTAGGGGAGCAAATGGGATTAGAGACCCCAGTAGTCCTAGCCGTAAACGATGGATACTAGGTGCTGTGCGACTCGACCCGTGCAGTGCTGTAGCTAACGCGTTAAGTATCCCGCCTGGGGTGGATTTCTCGAGTCTTTTCATGGTGCATGTTATTTGATTCTCCGAAATGATTGCTTATGTGAATGCAATGTTTGACTATATATAGATCTTCATCGGGGAGTGACAAATAGTTCTATTAAGTAAATTCTGAGAGCGATAAAATCTTCATCAACTATTATGATGCAAGTTCACATTTGACCATTCTTTCAATTACCTATGTTTTATTTATGCAGTTAGTCCCTTGCAGTAGTATTGCATGGTAGGAATTTTATGCTGGATGGCTATGCTTTTACCTAGTAGTTCATTTGAGATAGGTCTAAACCATACAACATTGTCACCACCATGTAAGTTTATTTCTGCCTCGCAAATGTAGACGTGGATTGGGAAGTGTTCATGGCGAGACTTGAGTGACAAAGTAGTAATCAGGACCAAGACTTAAATGAACTATCTGGGTGGAAATTGGTTTGAATGGTGGCGAAGTACAGTGGGGCATGCATGGGAAATCCATGGTGGTGCACCACTAGTGGTCTGTCCGCTCAGGAACAAAGGGATCGAATGTATTTTCATGTCTAGAAGCTTTCGTGTGCAGCCACAAGCCAATATGGGCTCTGGCTTAGTTGAGTAGATAGTGTGACCACTTTCGGGATAGGCTAGCAGATGTAGAATGAGTAGGTGTACCGGCCTATCCGTGGGTTAAGGGGGAATACTTTTGAAAGACTTTGTCTTGGTCATCCTGTTCTCAAACGCTAGGTAGTGCGAGAACTTCAAGGGAGGCGATCGAGTCTTGTGGGGAAAAGTGCGTAAACCTCTGCAGAGTGTTAAAATCTAATCGTTTAGCCGTGTCCCCGGTTACAGACAACTTGAGAATCTAGTTGTGGAAATGTTGGGAGATCTCATCACTCTTAATTTAAACAGTTGGGTTTCAAAATGAAACTTTGGGAATGGATTGAGTTGGGTTTGCCAACTCATCCTATGATATACTATAGTGGTAGAATAATATCTTTTATTGTAGGAAAAAATTAGCTTTATGCAAAAACTAAACTTAGAGATTCCACCAGCCAAATTGCATGTAGAAATAGGTTCATTATTCTTATGATGTGGCTTGCCAGTACATTCAATGTATTGACCTATAGGGTTGCAACGTCTTATGTTGCAGGAATTTCTACGACGAGTAAGAGTTACGTTGTAGGGTTACGGTCTACACTCAACTTGCCATTGGCATTGATGGGACTCCACACCCGTTTGATTGTTCCGCTAAGACTTATGAGGTATATATCGATTTTATGTTATTTATACATGTGATTGCACTTTGGTATATACATCGATGTACTGTGTGTACCAGCATACTGACCCAAGGATGGCACGGATACACAGAACCTTGACCGTTTGAGGTCGGTCGCTACAGAGATGGTATCAGAGCACATGTTGACTGTAGGACGTGACCCTAGAAACAGGAAAGCCCTTAGGAAAGGATTTCTCTAAAACTTAATTTCCAAAAAGATCCTTTACATCTCTTCTTTTTTGAGCATTATCAAATATTCCCTTTTTAGTTAGACAATGCCCCGTTCCCTTTGGACCACATGGAGTATGAACTGAAGCCGCTCCAAGAAGGACAAGATATTAGACAACTGATGGTCACTTTAGAGTAAAGAGGATTTCATCAAGCATTAGAAGAGTTGAAGCTACAATAGTCAAACACTTCAAGAATTTGTAGACACTAAAGGATTCCAAGATTTATATGACCTTTAGAAGACCAAACCCTTGTTGTATACTCACATTAGATGCAATGATTTGTGAGCTGTCATATTTTGTGTGTGTTTTCCGACATAAACAAATAAAACTTATTTTCAAAACTATATTTGTTTGTATTGTGTGTATCTATCTATATCCCTCCTATCTCATCCCATAACCCTTGGACCCAATAGATGATGAGTGAAGATGGACTTGTATTCTTTGGACCGGTCACTCAGTTGGAGGCAGAGCTATGGATTCAAAACATGAAGAATCACTTCAGGAGCAAATTGGTTGCAAGGAAGTATGAGGTTCAATACGCTCTTCAGTACTTTACAAAAAGTGCTGCAACCTGGTGGAAAATGCATCAGGCCATACAACGATGTAATGGAGCAAAAACTTGGGAGGAATTGAAGAAGACTCTATTGGGATCATGTCTTATCTGGAAGCACGGTGATAACCCAATGAAGAAACCTTGTGCCTGCTAGATATGCGGAGAAATAGGACACACCCATGAAGAACACAAGGATGGATGCCATCATTTTAAAGGAAATCATCGAGCTGAAGAATGCCCGACTAGGCTGGTTACTTGTTTCTTGTGTGAAGGAACTACACACTACCCTGCCCAATGTCATATTTACCCCAAGGTACAGAGAATTACCAAGCAGCAAAAGGGAGCAATGAAAGATACCAAGCAAACATATGCAAACAATGCAAACATAATAGCAATCTGTCTAAATAGAACAGTCTGTAAAGAATGCAAGAGGAATCATACTTCCCTAACTCCAAAAAATCTGAAAAACTACCACACTGGAGAAAATTTGTTGTTACTTATTGTGTAAAAAAATCAGGATTTTATCATGTCCTGACTATTCACCAATATTCAAAACATAGCAGAAAACTTTCTTTTTCTAAAACAACAACATATGGACTTGCAAAATAAGCATGGTAAAGGCTATACTTGACCTTTTTATTGAACTAAACAATGCAAAACATTACTATAAATAACAGTAAGAAAATCCTAATAAAATAAAATGACGTTCCAAGCAAAACACATATCATGTGGTGAATAAAAATATAGCCCCAAGTAAAGTTACCGATGAACGAAGACGAAAGAGGGGATGCCATCCGGGGCATCCCCAAGCTTAGGCTCTTGCCACTCCTTATTCCGTAGTCCATTGAAACTTCACCCAAAACTTGAAAACTTCACTACACAAAACTCAACAGAAAATCTCATAAGCTCCATTAGTATAAGAAAATAAAGCATCACTTAGCAAACAACACATAGAAAACAGAATCTGACAAAAACCAAATAGTCTGTAGTAATCTGTAACTCTAGATTACTTCTGTAACTCCAAAAAATCTGAAAAATTAGGACTACCTGAGCAATTTGTTTATTAATCTTCTTCAAAAGGAATCAGCATTTTATCACGCTTCTTCTCAAATGAGAATTGTTTTCCTGAGAGCAAAAGTTTCTGTTTTTTTAGCAAGATCAAATCAACTATCACCATAGATCATCCCAAAGGTCTTACTTGGCACTTTATTGAAGCAAAAGGTATAAAACATGATCACTACAGTAGCTTAATCATGTGAACACACAAAATAGTAGGTACAAATGTTGGGTTATCTCCCAACAAGCGCTTTTCTTTATTGCCTTTCTAGCTAGGCATGATGATTTCAATGATGCTCACATAAAAGATAAGAATTGAAACATAATGGGACATCATGAAGAATATGACAAGCACATTTAAGTCTAACCCACTTCCTATGCATAGGGATTTTGTGAGCAAACAATTCATGGGAGCAAGAATCAACTAGCATAGGAAGGCAAAAGTAAGCAAAACTTCAAAACTTTAAACACATAGAGAGGAAACTTGATATTATTGCAATATGTAGAAGCATGTGTTCCTCTCTCATAATAATTTTTAGTAGCATCATGAAGGAATTCAACAATATAACTATCACATAAAACATCCTTTTCATGATCCACAAGCATAGAAAATTTATTACTCTCCACATAAACAAATTTATTCTCATCAATAGTAGTGGGAGCAAACTCAACAAAATAACTATCATGTGAGGCATAATCCAATTGAAAATTAAAATCATGATGACAAGTTTCATCGTTATCATTATTCTTTATAGCATACATGTCATCAAAATAATCATCATAAATAGGAGGCATGCTATCATCATAATAAATTTGCTCATCAAAACTTGGGGGACCAAAAAATATCATCTTCATCAAACATAGCATCCCCAAGCTTGTGGTTTTGCATATCATTAGCATCATGGATATTCGAGGAATTCATACTAACAACATTGCAATCATGCTCATCATTCAAGGATTTAGTGCCAAACATTTTAATGCATTCCTCTTCTAACACTTTGGCACAATTATCGGAATCCTTATTTTCAGGAAAGACATTAAAAAGATGAAGCATATGAGGCAACCTCGATTCCATTTTTTTGTAATTTTATTTTATAGACTAAACTAGTGATAAAACAAGAAACTAAAAGATTCAATTGCAAGATCTAAAGATATACCTTCAAGCACTCACATCCTCGGCAACGGCGCCAGAAAAGAGCTTCATTGACGGGATGTGAGTGCCGCTTACCTAGCCTCCCCAGCAACGACGACAGAAAAGAGCTTGATGTCTACTACACAACCTTCTTCTTGTAGACTCGTGTTGGGCCTCCAAGCGCAGAGTTTTGTAGGACAGTAGCAAATTTCCCTCAAGTGGATGACCTAAGGTTTATCAATCTGTGGGAGGCGTAGGATGAAGATGGTCTCTCTCAAACAACCCTGCAACCAAATAACAAAGAGTCTCTTATGTGCCCAACACATCCAATACAATGGTAAACTGTATATGTGCACTAGTTTGGCGAAGCGATGGTGATACAAGTGCAATACGGATGGTAGATATAGGTATTTGTAATCTGAAAAAATATAAAAACAGCAAGGTAACTAATGATAAAAGTGAGCGAAAACGGTATTACAATGCTTGGAAACAAGGCCTAGCTTGGGTTCATACTTTCACTAGTGCAAGTTTTCCCAACAATGATAACATAATTAGATCATATAACAATCCCTCAACGTGCAACAAAGAGTCACTCCAAAGTCACTAATAGCGGAGAACAAACAAAGAGATTATTGTAGGGTACGAAACCACCTCAAAGTTATTCTTTCTGGTCGATCTATTGGGCTATTCCTATAAGTGTCACAAACAGCCCTAGAGTTCGTACTAAAATAAAACCTTAAGACACACATCATCCAAAACCCTAATGTAACCTAGATACTCCAATTTTCACAACAAGTATCCGCGGGTTTGATTATACGATATGCATCACACAATCTCAGATTCATCTATTCAAACCAACACAAGGAACTTCAAAGAGTGCCCCAAAGTTTCTACCGGAGAGTCAAGACGAAAACGTGTGCCAACCCCTATGCATAAGTTCACAAGGTCACAGAACCCGCAAGTTGATCACCAAAACATACATCAAATAGATCACATGAATATCCCATTGTCACCATAGATAAGCACATGCAAGACATACATCAACTGTTCTCAAATCCTTAAAGACTCAATCCGATAAGATAACTTCAAAGGGAAAACTCAATCCATTACAAGAGGGTAGAGGGGGAGAAGCATCATAAGATCCAACTATAATAGCAAAGCTCGCGGTGCATCAAGATCATGCCAAGTCAAGAACATGAGAGAGAGAGATCAAACGCATAGCTACTGGTACATACCCTCAGCCCCGAGGGTGAACTACTCCCTCCTCATCACGGTGAGCGCCGGGATGATGAAGATGGCCACCGGTGATGATTCCTCCCTCCGGTAGGGTGCCGGAACAGGGTTCCAATTGGTTTTTGGTGGCTACAGACGCTTGCAGCGGCGGAACTCCAGATCTAGGTTTATTTCTGGGGGTTTCTATATTCATAGGAATTTTTGGCGTCGAGAACAAGTCAGGGGGTCCATGAGTCAACGACAAGGATGGAGGACGCGCCCGGGGGGTAGGGCGCGCCCTCCAACCTTGTGGTTGGCTCGGGACTCTTCTAGCCCAACTCTTTTTCTTCGGGGGCTTCTTCTGGTCCATAAAATATCACCGTAAATTTTCAGCTCATTTTGGACTCTGTTTGATAATTCTTTTCTATGGAACTCAAAAACAAGGAAAAAGCAGAAAGTGACACTAGGCTCTAGGTTAATAGGTTAGTCCCAAAAATCATATAAAATAGCATATAAATGCATATAAAACATCCAAGATAGATAGTATAATAGCATGGTACAATAAAAAACTATAGATACCCAATATTCCAGAAACCCTAGGGGGCCCAAGCGCGCCCTGCTGGCTTGTGCCCACCTTGGTGGCCTCCCGCATTGCCTCTCTGCTCTATAAATACCCAATATTCCAGAAACCCTAGGGGAGTCGACGAAAAGTAATTATAGCTGCCGCAAGTTCTAGAAACCACATATCCAATCTAGACACCATCAGAGAGGGGTTCATCATCCTCATTGGTGCCTCTCCGATGATGCGTGAGTAGTTCATTGTGCACCCATGGGTCCTTAGTTAGTAGCGATATAGCTTCCTCTCACTCTTTTGAATCTCAATGCAATGGTCTCTTGGAGATCTATTTGGTGTAACTCTTTTTGTTGTGTGTTTGTTGGGATCCAATGAACTTTGAGTTTATGATCAGATCTATGTTTTTATCCATGAAAGTTATTTGAGTCTTTTGATCTCTTATACGCATGATTACTTATAGACTTGTATTTCTTCTTCGAATATTTGGTTTAGTTAGGCTGACTAGATCAATTTTTTTGCCATGGGAAGAGGTGCTTTGTGATGGGTTCGATCTTACGGTGCTTGATCCCAGTGACAGAAGCGGAAATGACACGTGTGTATCGTTGCTATTAAGGATAACAAGATGGGGTATATTCCTATATGATTAGATCTTGTCTACATCATGTCATCGTTCTTGTTGCATTACTTTGTTTCTCCATGAACTTAATACACTAGATGCATGTTGGATAGCGGTCGAGGTGTGGAGTAATAGTGGTAGCTAATCTTGGACGTGATGCCTTAATGACCCACAAGTATAGGGGATCTATCGTAGTCCTTTTGATAAGTAAGAGTGTTCAACCCAACGAGGAACAGAAGGAAATGACAAGCGGTTTTCAGCAAGGTATTCTCTGCAAGCACTAAAATAATCGGTAACAGATAGTTGTGTGATAAGATAATTTGTAACGGGTAACAAGTAACAAAAGTAACTAAGGTGCAGCAAGGTGGCCGAATCCTTTTTGTAGCAAAGGACAAGCCTGGACGAACTCTTATATAAAGCAAAGTGCTCCCGAGGACACATGGGAATTACTGTCAAGCTAGTTTCCATCATGCTCATATTATTCACGCTCGTTACTTTGATAATTTGATATGTGGGTGGACCGATGCTTGGGTGCTATCCTTCCTTGGACAAGACTCCCACTTATGATTAACCCCTCTCACAAGCATCCGCAGCTATGAAAGAAGACTTAAGATAAATCTAACCATAACATGAAACATATGGATCCAAATCAGCCCCTTACGAAGCAACGCATAAACTAGGGTTTAAGCTTCTGTCACTCTAGCAACCCATCATGTACTTATTACTTCCTAATGCCTTCCCCTAGGCCCAAATCATGGTGAAGTGTCATGTAGTCAACGTTCACATAACACCACTAGAGGAGAGACAACATACATCGCATCAAAATATCGAACGAATACCAAATTCACATGATTAGTTGTAACAAGACTTTTCCCATCTCCTCAGGAACAAACGTAACTACTAACAAAGCATATTCATGTTCATAATCAGAGGAGTAATAATTATCATTAAGGATCTAAACATACGATCTTCCACCGAATAAACCAACTAGCATCAACTACATGGAGTAATCAACACTACTAGCAACCCACAGGTACCAATCTAAGGTTTTGAGACAAAGATCAGATACAAGAGGTGAACTAGGTTTTGAGACGAGATGGTGCTGGTGAAGATGTTGATAGAGATTAGCCCCCTCTTGATGAGAGGATCATTGGTGATGACGATGGCTTCGATTTCCCCCTCCGGGAGGGAAGTTTCCCGGGCAGAACAGCTCCGCCGGAGCCCTAAATTGGTTCTGCCCAAGTTCTACCTCGAGACGACAATGCTTCGTCCTGAAAGCTTCCTCTTGATTTTTTTTCCAGGTAAAAACCCTTCATATAGAAAAAGATGGGCGCCGGGTGCCTGCCAGGTAGGCGGCAAAGCAGGGGGCGCGCCCCCACCCTTGTGGATGGCTGGTGCATCCCCTCAGGTGCTTTCTCCACCAAATATTTTTTATATATTCCAAAATAATTCTCTGTGAAGTTTCAGGACTTTTGGTGTTGGGAAGAATAGGTCTCTCAAATTTGCTCATTTTCCAGTCCATAATTCCAGCAGCCAGCATTCTGCCTCTTCATGTAAACCTTGGAAAATAAGGGAGAAAAGGCATAAGTATTGTACCATAATGTGTAATAACAACCCATAATGCAATAAATATCAATATAAAAGCATGATGCAAAATGGACGTATCAACTCCCCCAAGCTTAACCTCGCTTTTCCTCAAGCAAAAGCCAAAATCGATAAATATGTCCACATGTTTAGAGATAGAGGTGTCGATAAAATAAAATACGGACATGAGTAATACATCTCCAACGTATCTACTTTTCCTAACGCTTTTCCTCTTGTTTTGGACTCTAATATGCATGAGTTGAATAAAACTAACCCCGGACTGATGCTGTTTTCAGCAGAACTACCATGGTGTTGTTTTTATGCAGAAATAAAAGTTCTCGGATTGGAACGAAACTTTGCAAGCAATTTTTATATAATATATAAGAATTTCTGGAGCCAAGACCTACCGGAGAGGGGCACCTGGGTGAGCACAACCCACCAGGGCGCTCCCCCTCTCCTAGCGCCCAAGTGGGTTGTCCCCACCTGGTGGCCCCGCAGACCCAATCAATGCTATAAAATCCTATTTTCAGAGAAAAAATCGGGGAGAAAGAATTATCCCGATCCACAAGACAGAGCCGCCGCCAAGCCCTGTTCTTCCTCGGGAGGGAAAATCCGGAGTCCGTTTGGGGCTCCGGAGAGGGGGGTCTTCATTCTTCGTCATCACCAACCCTTCTCCATCGCCAATTCCATGATGCACCCCACCGGTAGTGAGTAATTCCTTCGTAGGCTCGCTGGCCGGTGAGGAGTTGGATGAGATTCATCATGTAATCGAGTTAGTTTTGTTAGGGCTTGATCCCTAGTATCCACTATGTTCTTAGATTGATGTTGCTATGACTTTGCCATGTTTAATGCTTGTCACTTTGGGCCTGGGTGCCATGATTTTAGATATGAACCGTTTGTGTTATCACCATTATATTCATGTTCTAGATCTGATCTTGCAAGTTATAGTCACCTACTACGTGTTATGATCCGGTAACCCGGAGTGACAATAACCGGGACTTCTTCCGGTGATTACCATAGTTTGAGGAGTTCGTGTATTCACTATGTGTTAATGCTTTGTTCCGGTTCTCTATTAAAAGGAGGCCTTAATATCCCTTAGTTTCCAATATGGACCCCGCTGCCACATGAGGGTAGGACAAAAGATGCCATGCAAGTTCTTTTAATAAAGCATGTATGCCTATTTACGGAATACATGCCTACATTATATCTATGAACTGGAGCTAGTGCCATATCGCCCTAGGTTATAACTGTCTCATGATGAATATCATCCAACAAGTCACCGATCCACTGCCTACGAATTTAGTTTATACTGCTCTTGCTAAGTTACTACTGCTATCATCAATGTTACACTTGCTACAAAATTACTGCTATCACTGTTACCATTACTGTTATTGTTGTCACTACTATCAAAACAATCATATTACTTTGCTACTGATTACTTGTTGTAGATAATTAATCTCCGTGCGTGGTTGAGTTGACAACTTAGCTGCTAATACCTTCAAATATTCTTTGGCTCCCCTTGTTTCGAATCTATAAATTTGGGTTGAATACTCTACCCTCGAAAACTATTGCGATCCCCTACACTTGTGGGTTATCAATGAGGGCAACATGATCATCTTTAGAACAACAACATATATTGGCATATAATTTCTTATGTTAACAATTCGTTCACAAGGTAAAGTATGAATCAGAAACTTTATTGAAGACTAACAAACTATAGTCTCAGTCATTGAAGCAATTTCAATTTATCATGACTTAGGAAAGAGTCAATACTTAGTCTTTCACAATTGCTAACACTCACGCGATATGGGTTCAGAGCTTCAATCGGACAAACAGAAAGATAGGGGCTTATAGTTTCGCCTCCCAACCTTTTATCTCAAGTGTAATGTCAACAATAATACTTTATGAAAACCTACATCCGAGTGGATATATATATATATATATATGGATCTTTCTCCAACACATAGTGCTTGCCAAAAAGAAAAGGTGTATAAAGGAAAGTTGAAGATCACCACGACTCTTATAGAAAGGTAGAAGATAAAAGTAAAAGATAGGCCCTTCACAGAGGGGAGCAGAGGTTGTCATGCGCTTTCTGGTTAGATGCACAAAATCTTAATGCAAAAGAATGTCACTTTATATTTCCGCTTGTGATAAAGAACTTTATTACGCAGTCTATCGCTTTTATTGCTTCCATATCACAAGTTCGTATAAATCTTATTTTCTTCACACTAATAGATCATACATATTTAGAGAGCAATTTTTATTGCTTGCACTGATGCCAACTTACTTGAAGGATCTTACTCAATACATGGGTAGGTATGGTGGACTCTCATGGCAAAACTGGTTTAAGGGATGTTTGGAAGCACAAGTAGTATCTCTACTTGGTGCAAAGGATTTGGCTAGCAAAAGAGAGAAAAACAAGCTCAACATGTTGGAGGATCCATGACAATATAACTTCTATTCAGATATAAGAAACCATAACCCATTATGTTGTCTTCCTTGTCCAACATCAACTTTTTAGCATGTCATATTTTAATGAGTGCTCCCAATTTATATGTGAAGCCTCTCTTTCTTTATTACTTCCTGTTAATTGCAACAATGACCAAAACTATGTTTGTCAACTTCCAACAAATTTTATTCATCATACTTCTTATATGTGAAGTCATCACTCTCCATAAGATCCCTATATGATCTTTTTATTTTATTTTTATTTTTTATTCTTTCTCTTATTCTTATTCCCTTAATATCATAGCAAGAAAGCAAAGCCCTCAAATCAAAACTACTCTTTATTATATAACTCTCAAACTCGATTACATAGGTAGATCTTAAAGCAAGATGATACTAAAAAAATTATTCTACTAGATCAAGATATAACCAGAAGGATCGAGCTAAGAAAAATGATAAAGGTAAAGATGTGACGGTGATGCAATATCAGGGCACCTCCCCCAAGCTTGGCACGAGCTAAGGGGACTGCCCATACCCATGTATTTAGATCTCTTTCTTCGGAGGTCGTGATGATGAAGTTGTTGACGTATCCGTCGGCTTCATTAAGGCACCTTTCAAGACTTGCAATTCTTGAAGCACACGTTGGAGCATATTTACATTCTTCTGGATTTCCTCCAAGAGATGCTTATTTTCAGGCCACCAAGAACTTTTTCATGTATTGCTTTCACCTGGACGGGATATGTCCCAGTTGGAGGGTATATGTGCACGAGGAGTGCTCTCCACTCTGTAATTATGAACCAAATTATGAAAGTTGTTCCGATGTAACCTGTGCAAGGGCCTCCTAGGGGGGAGCCCTTCTTGTATTTGTTGTCCATCAAGGTTTCTTGTAGTCCCTATGGCTTGATGGGGATTGGGAATAGTGGAGATGCCAGCCTGGAGCCTCTCTCCGAAGCCGGAGAGTGGACCTCATGCGAATCCCCTTGATCATCTGCCATCGTGGCTTCCTCGGTCTCCTCCCTCCAGAGTTCCATCTGCATCAACCAAGCATCGTCATCCGCATTGTTGGAAGAGAAGGAAGACATGATGCCTGGTCTTGAAAACTCTGGCAGAAAACAACTCAAAATGAAAACAGGAGATATTGCCGTGGTACGGTGGTCAAAACCTCCGGGAGATATATAATGAATTTTTACTGACCGAAAGAAGTATTGTGCAAGAAAACGGAGTCCAGAGGGTACATAAGGTGGCGGCAAGGGTGGGGGCGCTCAGGGGGGTAGGGCGGGCCCTCCTGCCTTGCCGCCTCCTCATGCGCTATTCGGACTACTTTTAATTTTCCTAATTTTTAAATATTCCAAAACGGAGAAAAATTGCCATTGGAAACGTTTTGGAGTCGGTTTACTTACCGTACCACATACCTATTCCTTTTCGGAGTCTGAAATGTTCTAGAAAGTATCCCTTATGTACTCCTCCGGTGTTATGGTATTAATTATATTTGTCTCAACATTTATGGGAGTACCTAAAATATAATGTTTGATTCTTTGACCGTTTACCACCTTCGGGTTAGTGCCTTCAGCATTGTTGATTTTGATGGCACTAGAACGGTAAACCTCAATGATGTATGGGCCTTCCCATTTAGAGAGAATCTTTCTTGCAAATTTTTTTAAATAGGAGTTGTATAGCAAAACATGATCACCTACATTAAACTCACACTTTTGTCTCCTTTTGTTATGCCATCTTTTACCTTTTTCTTTAAACAACTTGGCATTTTCATAGGCTTGGGTTCTCCATTCATCAAGCGAGCTTATGTCAAATAACCTCTTCTCACCGGCAAGTTTGAAGTCATAGCTGAGCTCTTTGATTGCCCAATAAGCTTTATGCTCTAGTTCAAGAGGTAAGTGACATGTTTTTCCATAAACCATTTTATACGGACACATACCCATAGGGTTCTTATAAGCAGTCCTATAAGCTCATAAAGCATCATCAAGTTTCTTAGACCAATTCTTTCTTGATCTATTGACAGTCTTTTGCAAGATCAATTTAATTTCTCTATTACTCAATTCTACTTGACCACTAGACTGAGGGTGATAAGGAGATGCAATTATATGATTAACATCATACTTAGCAAGCAATTTACAGAAATCACCATGAATAAAATGTGAACCACCATCAGTCATCAAATATATAGGGACTCCAAACCTCAAAAAATAACTTCTTTAAGCATTTTAATAGAAGTGTTATGATCAGCAATACTAGTTGGAATAGCTTCTACCGACTTAGTAACGTAATCAACAACGACTAAAATATGTGTATACTGATACGTCTCTAATGTATCTATAATTTTTGATTGTTCCATGCTATTTTATTATCAATCTTGGATGTTTTATAATCATTTTATAGTCATTTTACATCATTTTTTGGTACTAACCTATTGACATAGTGCTAAGTGCCAGTTGTTGTTTTTCCGTGTTTTTTACATCACAGAAAATCAATATCAAACGGAGTCCAAATGCCACGAAACTTTACAGAGATTTTTTATGGACCATATGGAAGATATTGAGACCTGGTTGCACCTGGGGGGACTCCCGAGGAGGGGACAACCCACCAGGGTGTGCCCGGAGGCCCAGGCGCGCCCTGGTGGGTTCTGCCCACCTCGGGTGCCCCCCGGACCGCCTCTTTGCTCTATAAATACCCCAATATTCCAAAAACCCTATGGGAGTCAATGAAATATTCATCCAGCCACCGCAGAGTCTAGAACCACCAGATCCAATCTAGACACCATCTCGAATGGGGTTCACCACCTCCATTGGTGCCTCTCAGATAACACGTGAGTATTTCTTTGTATACCTTCGTGTCAGTGTACTAGAGTAGGGGTACCCTAGTATCCCGAACTTGTGCACGGGCAGTCGCAGCATCCCGCGGCAAGGCTTGCCGGGTGACCGCCAAGGACCTCCGTGGTTCCTTTGGAGCCATTCAAGAACGAAGTATCCAAGTCAAAGAGACAAGACCCCGGCAAGAGGAGCTTGCCGGGAAGGCCATCCAAGGCATCTCAAGACCCCGGCAAGAGGAGCTTGCCGGGAGGGCCACCCAAGGCATCTCAAGGAACTTGCCGCGGCGCACCACGCGTCCCGGCAAGGCCCGGTGAGTGACAAACTCCCGGATACGACAAGACAACGACCGCGGCAAGGCGCTTGCCGCGACAAGCTACCTCTCCGTGCCCGCGCTCCAGCACATCCACCAATGTGTCGCTCTGGGGCCCTTCCAGGCGTACATGGCGGGAGGCTGTGTAGCCAGCGGCGTGCGGTGGCAAGCGGCGCTGACAAGTTTGCTGTCGTGGCGAGCGGTGGCGTCCCTGACGGTCCCTTTTACACTGTTTAGGCGACACAGACGGGCATTTAAGGCTCTTGTCCCCTGCCGTCAGGGTTAGGTATGATAGACTGTAGCAGATAGCTGTGCCTACTGCAGCACCTTTCCATTTTTACCCTTTGCCTCCGTTGCCACTTGTCGGTGACCCCTTGAGCATATGAAAGGAGGCCCATGTTCAATGTTGGGGGGGGGGGGGTTAGCCAGTTCAAGGACACCCACACTCGGTCTCGCTAGCTGCTGGTGTGTACTGTAGCACTCCGCGCTCCCGAGCAAGAAATCAATACAGACCACAAAGCAGGAGTAGGGTTTTACGCATCCGTGCGGCCCGAACCTGGGTAAATCGCTCGCGTGTATTGCCTCGATTTGCTCTTTGCGCGATCTCCGCCCCTGCCGAACCGAAAGGGACTCGGTCCGCTGGTCCCATAGGTGCCGGTGGATTAGTACCCCGGCATCTTTGGCGCGCCAGGTAGGGGGCGTCGAAGTTGTGTGAACCAGATCTGGCATTCTCGCGAGCTAGATCTTCATCATCTTCATCAACATGCTACCAAAGAAGAAGGTTTCGGAGGCGGCTGCTCCGTCCGCGCCGAACCCACCATTGCCGGGGCAAACGGCTGATGGGGCAGGGGCCGGCGGAAGAACACGCGTCGACGAGGGAGCTCACGGTGCTGCCAGGTCCAAGGACAAGGCTGCGCTGCCTATCGGCGGCATAGCCGGCTCCCACAACGACCGGGCGCACTCCAAGACCTCGGCGTCCGTACATGCACCGCGCCCATCTCAGGAGGCGCGGGACCGGTAGCGTCATGGTACTCACAGTACCATGAGTTTGCTAGACCAAGATCGAGCTGGTGGATCTCGAAGCGCTCAAGACCACCATGCATGTCAACATGCTGGCACGAGCGAGGCACGGTCGCCTGGACGGGATACTGCTCCTTCTAACATAGTTAGAAGTCCGAGCATATCCCGCTCCTCGCACCGTTCGCCACCACCACCCGCCACTGCAGCAGAAGCTTTGGCGCGAGCTCAGCTACTCCTAGACTACCCTCCAATGGCAGACAAGATCGACGACTGGAGGGCCACTATCCAGCGTCTCATCGGCTTCGCCAACGGCGACACTCCACGGCAGCCGAGCACGTCGCAGCCGCAGCGAGTCAGCCAGGCACGAGCCGGTGACGACAAGACCGGTGGGGGTGCAACCTCTGCGCACTCTCCACCCCGAAGGCCCAGATCGCCGACTCGCCGGATCCACCTCGACAGCGACTCCACCGCGTCATCAGATCCACGAGCTCGCCGCGATCAACGCCAAGTTCTTCACGAACGACAGCAAGAGGACGCTCGTACTCGCATCGAGTGCCGAAGAGAAGCACGACGTCAATCAGACCAGCGCGTTGGGCCCTCTGTCGACATGCATGCGCCAGGGGAACCAGGCGACTTGCCGTACGCGGTAGGTTGCCCTGCGTTCACCCATGAGCTGCGGCAAGTCCAGTGGCCCAGTATGAAGAATTTCAAGCCAGATGTACCAGAGAAGTACGATGGCAAGTCGCATCCGTCAGAGTTCCTCAGCATCTACACCATCGCGGTGCAGGCTGCTGGGGGGCGAGACGACAAGATCCTTGCCAACTACTTCCCACTGGTGCTCAAGCCCAACGTCAGGTCCTGGCTCATGCACTTGCCAGACAACTCCATATCCTCCTGGGCAGACCTATGCCATCAGTTTTTTGGCGCCTTTACAGGCGGCCACAAACCTCATGGCCAAGAGAGTGACCTTCATCTGCTTGCCCAGAAGGAAGGAGAGCCTCTGCGCAAGTATATTCAGAGATTCAGCCGTGTGCAGCACAACATCCCAGATGTCCACCCTGCCGCGGTTATCAGCGCGTTTCATCAGAACGTGCGTAACCGCAGGATGCGGGAGGAGATGGCGATGTGCAAGATCAGAGACGTCAGCGAGCTGTATGCCCTGGACGACAAGTGTGCACGTGCTGAGGAAGGGAGGAAACTCCCCGGAGAGAATGTAGGAGCAGGAGGATCTGACAGTGAGGATGCTACCCCGGCAAAGAAAAACCGGCGCCGGAACAGGAAGAAGAAAGGCAAGGAGGTGCTAGCCGTTGAGAAGTCCAGCAGCGAAGGTGGCGCCAAGAAAGCCAAAGTTGGTAGCTCCGGCAAGGAGGTTGCCGCATGCACCAACTGTCAGGCTGTGGCGGTCGCCGACAAGCAGGACGGCACCGACAAGCAGTACTGCAAGATTCACCGCACCAAGGGCCATGACCTCCAGAGCTGCAAGAAGGTCGAGCAGCTTGTCCAGCAGCAAAAGGCTGAGTACGAGCGGCGAGACAAGGAGAGGGCCCAAGGTGGCGCTGGAGAATCTGGCAAGAAGCGCGCCGGCCGGGGAGGACGCCGCAGCAAGGCCAAGCAGCGGCAAGGAGATAGACCTCCCCGCGGCCGCAACAACGATGAAGACGACGACGACGATGAAGACATGGATGATGTCGAGACCAGTGAGCAGGAGTTCTAGAAAGCCACAGAAGTCTTGTGCGTTGATGGCGGTGCTTCCCTGCATACTTCGCACCGCCAACTCAAGTAGTGGGTGCGGGAAGTCAATGCAGCGGAACCACCTGTCGAATCGCGCAAACTTCTGAAATGGTCCAGCACGCCTATCATCTTTGACATTGAGGACCACCCTGATCGCACAACTGCGGTCGGGTGTTTGCCGATGTTGGTTTCACCAACTATCCGCAACCTCAAAGTCACCAAGATGCTAGTTGACGGCGGAGCTGGCTTAAACCTGATCTCCTCCGCTGTACTCCAGAAACTCCAGATCCCCGACAGCGAGCTTGAAGAGACCGGCACATTCCAAGGAATTAACCCGGGAAGGAGCAAGCCGAAGGGGAAGGTCACGCTGCCAGTAACATTTGGCAGCGAGCTGAACTTCAGGACTGAGAGGGTCACTTTTGACGTTGCTGATATTCCATTGCCTTACAATGGGATACTTGGCCGTCCAGCACTCGCCAAGTTCATGGCAGCCTCTCATTACGCATATAACATGCTGAAGATGCCAGGCCCGATAAGCGTCATCTCTGTCCCCGGCGACAAGAAGGATGCACTTATCTGTGCCGACAAGATCTACCGGGAAGCAGCAGCCGCAGCAGATCGCAAGTCACATGCCGCTGAAGCTCCCGGGGGGAAGAAGAAGACCAAGTCCGGCAAGAGTTCTAATGCCCACTCCGGCAAGCGCACCTCTTCGGAGTGCTGCGCTGCCGTCGAGGACGCACCATCGAGCTCCACCGGCAAGTGCAAAAAGACAATGGCAGCTCCGCCAGACACAGAAGAAAATGGTGCAGCGCCCAGTTTACTTTGTCAGTTCCCTTCTGCAGGGGGCTAGGTCAAGGTACTCTGGTGTACAGAAATTGCTTTTCGACCTTCTCATGGCCTCGAGAAAGCTGCGCCATTACTTCCAAGAACATGAGATAACAGTTGTCACTCGCTTTCCACTGAAGAGGATACTGCAGAATCCAGAAGCGACAGGCAGGATTGTTGAGTGGGCACTGGAACTGTCAAGCTTTGGCCTCAAGTTTGAGAGCACTTCAACTATTCAGAGCAGAGCATTGGCAGAATTCATAGCAGAATGGATGCCAACACCAAATGAAGAAATTCCAGAGACGAGCATCCCCGTCGATGAAGCAAGCAAAGAGTGGCTGATGTACTTTGATGGTGCTTTCTCGCTGCAAGGCGCCAGCGCTGGCGTGCTACTTGTCGCACTCGCCGGAGAGCACCTCAAGTACGTAGTCCAGATGCACTTTCCCAAGGAGCAAGCAACAAACAATACTGCAGAGTATGAAGGCTTGCTTGCCGGTCTCAGGATCGCGGCAGACCTTGGGATCAAGAAGCTCATTGTCAGGGGTGACTCACAGCTTGTCGTCCGCCAAGTAAACAAGAGTTATCAGAGTCCATTGATGGAAGCTTACGTCAACGAAGTGAGAAAGCTAGAAGAGCACCTTGACGGCCTACAAATGGAACATGTTCCAAGAGCTCAAAATGCCATTGCCGATGGCCTGTCAAAGTGCGCCGCACTTAAGTTACCTGTGGAGCCAGGGATCTTTGTGCTCAAGCTGAGTCAGCTGTCTGTAACGCCATCAACTGGACAGATCAAGAAGAGGAAGTTGGTTTCTGGTGACTACTTGCCGGCAGAGCTTCCCGAAGCCGCCGCCAACAAAGTCCCCAAAATCAACGCCAAAAACGCTGAGGAGCAATCTGCTCCGGCAAGCCCTAGGGTTTGTTCCGTTGAAGCAGAAGCTCCCGACAAGTTTTGCTCCGGCAAGCTTGCCGGGGAACGTCAAGCTCCAGCAGAGCCGCAGGTTCTCGCCGTAGAAGCGGATGTTCCCGCAGCAGCAGATTTTCCTTTAGTCCTTGTTGTCGAGCCACAAGCTCCAGCATGGGCACAGCACATTGTCCATTTCCTTCAGACAGGAGAACTTCCCGAAGAGCAAGAAGAAGCGGAAAGAGTAGCCCGGCAGTCAAGTATGTACTAGTTTGTCGACAAGACACTGTACAGAAGAAGACTCAACGGTGTGAAATTGAAGTGTATTCACCGGGAAGACGGACAAAAGCTGTTGGCAGAGATACATGGAGGCATATGTGGTCACCACATTGGCGCAAGAGCACTTGTCGGCAAAGCATTCCGGCAAGGTTTCTTCTGGCCGACAGCCCTCCAGGATGCAACTGCACAAGTAACCAAGTGTGAAGCGTGCCAGTTCCATTCCAAGCAGATACACCAACCAGCTCAAGCTCTCCAGACGATCCCTTTATCCTGGCCATTTTCGGTCTGGGGGCTCGACATCCTCGGCCCCTTTCCCCGAGCAGTCGGGGGCTTTGAGTACTTGTACGTTGCAATCGACAAGTTCACAAAGTGGTCGGAAGTGGAGCCAGTGATGAAGGTGATAGCACAGTCAGCAGTCAAGTTCTTCAGGTCGATTGTTTGCCGTTTCGGGATCCCTAATAGGATAATCACCGACAACGGTACACAATTCACGAGCCGCACCTTCATGCAGTACGTCCAAGATCTTGGCGCCAAGGTCTGCTTCGCTTCTGTTGCTCACCCGAGAAGCAACGGTCAAGCGGAGAGGGAAAATGCTGAAGTGCTGCGCGGGCTCAAGACCAGAACTTTCGACAGGCTGCACAAGTGCGGAAGAAACTGGATCGAGGAGCTGCCGGTGGTTCTTTGGTCGATCAGGACGACGCCAAATCGAGCCACTGGCCAGACACCTTTCGCTCTAGTCTATGGAGGAGAGGCAGTTATCCCCACGGAACTCGTATACGGGTCACCTCGAGTGCTCGCTTATGATGAGCTCGAGCAAGAGCAGCTGCGACAAGATGACGCGCTGCTCCTTGAGGAAGACCGTCTTCAGGCTGCTGTGCGAGCTGCTTGCTACCAGCAAGCTTTGCGCCGCTACCATAGCCGCAAAGTTAATGCCATAAGTCTCGAGGAAGGCGACCTTGTTCTTCGGCGTGTTCAGTCCGCCAAGAATTCCAACAAGTTGATGCCGAAGTGGGAAGGCCCTTACCGGGTGAAACGAGTCACTAGGCCTGGCGCTGTCCGCCTTGAGACCGAAGATGCCATTCCGGTGAGCAACTCCTGGAACATTGAGCATCTTCGTAAGTTTTACCCGTAAGGCGCGGTTGCCGGAACCTGTTCCGGCAACCACCTTTTGTACAAGTCTTGCCGCTGTTGCATGTAATCATTTGTACAAAGCCGGGCGCAGACCCCGTGCATAAGTAAAGCTCATGTGCTCTGCGCATTTTGTCGATTTCATGCTTTCTATTTTTGGCATATATGATCTGACACTTTGTGCAGCACGTACTCCACGGTAAGTAATAACGAGCCGTAAAGCTCCATATCTGTATTGTCTCTTCTTCCTTTTGAAAGCAAGGTTCCCCTCGCCCACAAGTTTGCCGGGGGAAAGGAGAAGACGATGGTATGGACCAGGCGTCGTTCAAGAAAGTTTCGCCTTGCCGGGAAGCAAACAACAGAAAAGCTAAGTTGCCAAAGTTTGAGCAATCAAATTTTTTAAATTCTAAGTTATCTCCCTTGAACGACCGCACTTTGTATGGAAAACCTGTGCGCGGAGGAACCAACTCGCAGTCAGTTGTGCCCTTACTTTGTTTCGAGTCCGCTCAACAACTTAAGTGAGCTGCAACTAGTTGCGACAAGGTTTCTTGTCGGTAGCGGCACCGCCAGCAGGCTGCTAACGTTCCGCACTCAGCGCTCGCGGCTCAGGTGCCTGCACCGGCAAGTTCCCTAAAAGCGTAGGGTAAAAAGACATACAAAGGGAGGAGTCAAGTAAAGGGAATAACGTTGCAATCATTACCCAGAATAAAGTTATATTACAAAGATAGCTTGTCGCAGCTCTAACAGATTGTTTTCATGACATAATAAACAGCGACAAGGAAAGAAGAAATGGGCGGCCTAATTTACGCGATCGCCTTCGACCCTCCTGATCCCGCTCACCTTGTCCACAATGGGTGCGACAAGGGCCTTGAGCTCATCCAGATCAGCTTCCGGCGGCAAGGTCCTGAGGACGTTGGTGAGGCGGAGGCCTGGATTGCGAAAGGCCACCTTCATCAACACTTTCTGAAGAGCTCCCGCGCAGATCTTGCGCGACTCGTCGGCCAGCTGCTTGGGGATTCTCTCTCGGAGTCGCTGGAGGGCCGTTGCCACGCCCTTGAAGAACAGGACGAGCTTGGCGCTGGGTTGGAGGTTGTCGTCGGAGGGATACCCGAGATCCTCCATCCCCAGCTGTGCCAGCTCCTTGTCGATGTCTGTGGCGGCATTCACAAGACTCTCCGTCCAGTGCGTCACAGTCTCCCTGAAGGCGTTCTGGGCGGCGGCGGCACTCTCCAGCAGCGCTTTGTCGGCCTTGATTTCCTCCTTCAAGGCCGCCTCCCACTTCTTGGCGCTGTCCAGAGTCTTGGTCAAAGTGGTTAGCTTCAACTCAAGATCCATGTTGGAGACCTTGGCGGCGCTGAGCTCTCCGCCCTTCTTGGCGAGATCGGCTTCTAGCTGCGCCACCTTCGTCTTCAACTCCTCCTTGGCAGCCTCGGCGGCAGCGGCGGCGTCCTCTGCTTGTTTGAGGGCCCCGCCGAGTTTTTCCTCGCGCGCAACAAGCTCCTCCTCGTGGGCGTCGAGATTAACGTTCCGCTGCACCAGCTCGCCCTCCTCCGCGGCTAGCTTCACAGCGGCAAGTCGCTGCCGCTCTTCGACTTCGGCCTTCTCAAGGAGGAAGGCCTTCTGCGCTTCAGCGAGCTTCTCCCGCTCCTCCGCCAAGGATCGGAGGGCTTCCCGATGGAAACCCCCGAGCTCTTCCGCGCGCCTCTCGATATCTTCTCCCGCCTTCGCGACAAGCGCCTCGCGGGACTCCAGCTTGGTTTGCCGCGCACGGTAGAGCGACATCAACCTCCGCAGCAGCCGCTCCTCCTCAGGCTCGTTGCTGCTGCTTGGCGCGTCTACCACCGTCAACCCAGCGGAGGCAAGCACTTCTCCGTCGAAGATCTCCCCCTCGACCAGCGCTCTGGAGCTTGACGCCCAGGGCAGGTTGATGAAGACGCCTTCGCCGGCCTTCAAATAGACGCCCGGCTGGGGCTCCTCGGAGCTTGGCGCTGCGGCTTTGGCGGACGGGTCCGTGGTCGGTGTAGCGCCTGGCGCTCCTGCGGCCTCAGGGCCGTCAGTGTGATCACCAGACCCTTCGCCAGTTGCTGCGGCGGCAGCCTTGGCGGCCTCTGCGCCGGCGGCATCTCCAGCACCGGCTGCTTCGTCGGCGGCGACCTCGGTCTCCATCTGCTCCGCAGGGGATGGATCTGACGGCTGGAAAAGGGGGGAAGAGTCAAGCAAAAATCCAACAAAGAAGATCAAAAGAAGAAGAATTCAAGGGAAGTTCTGAAGCAAGAGGAGTACCTGCGCCAGTTTCTAGAGTCAGGTTCTCCGCCGTCGAAGGGCCGCTGGCGCTGTCCCTTGCCGGAGACTTCTCTCTTACCGGGAAGCCCTCCCTTGCCGGAGAATTCTCCCTTGTCGGGGGGTTCTCCCTTGGCTCCTGGTGAGGCTGCTCGGCTCCTACACAAGTCAACAAGCAGATATCAGCAAAGACAAGCACCCAAGCGCGCCTCGCAGCAGAAAGTAAATCATACACTTACGCTGGGGGCTGCCCTGGAGAAAAGTCGCCGGTTCCGGCAAGGTTGTCTCGGGCGTGCCACCTGCTGTAGCAGTGGGCTCGTCCTCGATGACGATCACCGAGACCTTCGCTCTCTTTGCCGCTCTCTGGACCAGAGTCCTGAAGAGGAACAGGTTCAGGGAAAAGCAAGTGAGAAACAAGAAAAACCGCAAGAATTGAAGAGCTACAAGTACAGCAAGAGAAGCTTACTCTTCTTCTTCTTCCTCGTCGGAGCTGAACGCGGAGAAGTCGAAGTCTGGCTCGCGCCCGGCGCGAGGAGGCGGAGGAGAAGCTTCCCTTGGCCGCTTGGCGGGAGCAGTGGCGGTGGTCTGAGACGACCCCGCTCCAGCTGTCGGCACGGCGTGAGCAGCGGCAGGAACTGAAGCGGTGGTCCAGCTAGACTCCGCTCCAGTTGCCGTCGCAGCATGGGGCGCTCCCGCGGCAACGGTGTTTGCCACGGTGGAGCGTGTCACGCGGCGTGGCGACTGTTGACCCGCTTGCCGCTCCGCCACGTCACCGGCCTTGCGGAGACGCCTTCTTGGTGGAGATGGAGGCTCTGCTTGCGGCGAGCTGCCCGAAGATGAGGAGGAAGAGGAGTTGATTTCCAGCGAGCCGCTCATGTCCTTGGCGGGCTCGCTCGGCTCGGCGTCTCGCCCGGCAAGCTCCTTCTTGCCGGTAGACTCCCCTCGCTCGGCACGGCTTGCCGCCTCTGCTGCATCTGCCTCCTCATAGTGAACCCAAACTCGCCCGCGGCTACGGCTGCCGCTGCCTCCTCCAGCCTAGTGGCAATGAGCGCCATCTCCGCATCTGTGGTGTCACGGGTGAGGCTGTCCTTTTCGTCGGGGCGGATTGGCACTTCCACCAAGTCGTCGAAGAACTGCTGCACGACGTCGTCTGCGGGCTCCTGCCAAGTTGGAACAATTCCATGCGAGTCGCACTCCGGCATCATTGCACGGATGCGGTCGAGCGAGGAATTGTTGCACAACGGAACGACGCCCCCCGGCAACCTGAAGACCTCGGGATGTTGGGGGTCATACTTGAACAGCTCCTGCAGCATCGCGTTGAGCTCCAGAAATGTGAAGTTAAAATTGAGGCCCGGCCACAGCCTCATGATGTCTGCCGCGTTCTTGAACTCCCAGGTGGGCCTCCCCCATTCCTGCAGGGGGGCGATGCAGCGGCGAAGGAAGTCTGCGCCAACAGCGCCAACAGTAAGCCCGTCAAGCCTGAGGCGCAGGATCCTGGTGACAGCAATCTTCAGCCTGTCGTCTTCCGGGGCCACGTCGCTCCAATCGCTGCCGCGTGCTACTGGGGTTTGGCATCGAGTGGTGAATGGCTGCGGGCTCTCCTCGTCAATCCAGCACCAATCAGCTCTCCACTCCTCCCACTTGCCGCGGAATTCTCCCTCCAAATAGGTCTCTTTCTTGCCGGGCCTTGAGATCCAGGCAATTCCGCCGGATAGAGGCTCTCCTCTCTCTACTCGGGGTATGAAGAAGTGGTGGAAGAGGGCTACGTTGGGAAGGACTCCGACAAACTTTTCGCAGAGGTATGCGAAAACTGCCATGGTTAGGACGGCGTTGGGGGTTAAGTCAAGGAGATGGAATCCGTAGGTATTCATGATGTCACAGAAAAATTCAGAGAAAGGCGGGCAGAGCCCGCAGTAGAAGAACAATGCGAAGAAGGGGTATCCATTCGGAGCCTTCTTCCAGGCGGCGGCGGGGAGTACCTTTGTGCGCGGATGCGCGCGCGTCTCCGCCGACCAGAAAAGGTAGTAGTTTTCCCTCAGCTCCTTCGCGCCAAGCTTGGGGGGGGGAACGGACCGCTCCTTACGCAGCGCCACGAGCCGCTGCGCCTCGGTCGACTTCACGACCTTCCCCTTGTCGGCTTTTGGAGCCATGGCGGAAGCAGTGGAGGAGGTCGACGGCGTTGGTGGTGCTGGCGGCGATGGGGGGCGGAGCGCTGCTCTCTCTCTCTCAGCTTTGGGAAGGTGAGGGAGCGGCGGAGATTTCTGAGATTGGGACAGCAACGGGCAAATGGGCGAACTTCCCCTGTTTCCCCTGCTTATAAAGAGGGAGGGGGCGGACGTTCCGCATTTCCAAATAAAGTAACCACCCACGATCTCTCCCACGACGCCACATTCGACGCATGCCGTTCGGGGAGGGCGCGGTGGATACAGAGTGAGATACGGCGTAACCTAGGCCACGCGTGCCCGTGCCCTATTTTGGGCCTGGCCCAACAGCGTTCGGCACCGTGTATGGCCCAGGCCCGGGGGCTCCTGTCGGTGTACTAGAGTAGGGGTACCCTAGTATCCCGAACTTGTGCACGGGCAGTCGCAGCATCCCACGGCAAGGCTTGCCGGGTGACCGCCAAGGACCTCCGTGGTTCCTTTGGAGCCATTCAAGAACAAAGTATCTAAGTCAAAGAGACAAGACCCCGGCAAGAGGAGCTTGCCGGGAAGGCCATCCAAGGCATCTCAAGACCCCGGCAAGAGGAGCTTGCCGGGAGGGCCACCCAAGGCATCTCAAGGAACTTGCCGCGGTGCACCACGCGTCCCGGCAAGGCCTGGTGAGCGACAAACTCCCGGATACGACAAGACAACGACCGCGGCAAGGCGCTTGCTGCGACAAGCTACCTCTCCGTGCCCGCGCTCCAGCACATCCACCAATGTGTCGCTCTGGGGCCCTTCCAGGCGTACGTGGCGGGAGGCTGTGTAGCCAGCGGCGTGCGGTGGCAAGCGGCGCTGACAAGTTTGCCATCGTGGCGAGCGGTGGCGTCCCTGACGGTCCCTTTTACACTATTTAGGCGACACAGACGGGCATTTAAGGCTCTTGTCCCCTGCCGTCAGGGTTAGGTATGATACACTGTAGCAGATAGCTGTGCCTACCGCAGCACCTTTCCATTTTTACCCTTTGCCTCCGTTGCCACCTGTCGGTGACCCCTTGAGCATATAAAAGGAGGCCCATGTGCAACGTGGGGGGGGGGGGGGGTTAGCCAGTTCAAGGACACCCACGCTCGGCCTCGCTAGCTGCTGGTGTGTACTGTAGCACTCCGCGCTCCCGAGCAAGAAATCAATACAAACCACAAAGCAGGAGTAGGGTTTTACGCATCCGTGCAGCCCGAACCTGGGTAAATCGCTCGCGTGTATCGCCTCGATTTGCTCTTTGCGCGATCTCTGACCCTGCCGAACCGAAAGGGACTCGGTCCACCGGTCCCATAGGTGCCCGTGGATCAGTGCGGCCCGAACCTGGGTAAATCGCTCGCTTGTATCGCCTCGATTTCCTCTTTGCGCGATCTCCGCCCCTGCCGAACCGAAAGGGACTCGGTCCGCCGGTCCCATAGGTGCCCGTGGATCAGTACCCCGGCACTTCAGGTCCGTAGTTAGTAGCTAGATGGCTTCATCTCTCTCTCTTGATTCTCAATACAATGGTCTCTTGGAGATCCATATGATGCATGTAAGTCTTTTGCGGCGTGTTTGTTGGGATCGATGAACTTTGAGTTTATGATTAGATCTATCTTTTTATATCCATGAAAGTATTTGAGTTTTTTGATCTCTTTTATGCATGATCTCTTATAGCCTCATATTTCTTCTCCGATATTTGGGTTTTGTCTGGCCAACTTGATCTATTTATCTTGCAATGGGAAGAGGTGCCCGGTAGTGGGTTCGATCTTACGATGCTCGATCCTAGTGACAGAAAGGGAACTGACACGTATGTATCGTTGCTACTAAGGATAAAAACACGAGATCTATATCTACCGCCATATAGATAAACATACATCATGTCATCGTTCTTATTGCTTTACTCCGTTTTTCCATGAACTTAATACACTAGATGCATGCTGGATAGCGGTCGATGTGTGAAGTAATAGTAGTAGATGCAGGCAGGAGTCGGTCTACTAATGTTGGACATCATGCCTATGTAATGATCATTGCCTAGATATCTTCATAATTATTTGAGGTTCTGTCAATTGCCCACCAGTAATTTGTTCACCCACCGTTTGCTATTTTTCTCGAGAGAAGCCACTAGTGAAACCTACGGCCCCCGGGTCTTCTTTCTCATATTATTTGCCTTCGCGATCTATTTTTATTTTCTTTTATTTTCAGATCAATTGAACCAAAAATACAAAAATACCTTTCTGCAATTTATTTTATTTGGTGTTCGATCTATCAATATTTACAACTTTCTCCCATCCACACGCCATTTCTGGCACCGTTACCTGCAAGGGAATGACAACCCTTTAACACGTCGGGTTGCGAGGTGTTGTTATTTGTGTGCAGGGGCTGTTTACGTTGTGTTGCTTGGTTCTCCTACTGGTTCGATAAACTTGCTTTCATTTATGAGGGAAATACCTACTGCCGCTGTGCTG
Source organism: Triticum urartu (assembly GCF_056163025.1). Taxonomy (NCBI): domain Eukaryota; kingdom Viridiplantae; phylum Streptophyta; class Magnoliopsida; order Poales; family Poaceae; genus Triticum; species Triticum urartu. Next base: position 443,659,804 of record NC_141879.1, on the reverse strand, counting down.
CATCATCCCTTCCTCTTTAGGGAAAAAACCGACGTAGCTTCAAGCGACATCAAAAGGAATTTCTGGCGCCGTTGCCGGGGAGGATCTTCATGATAACCAGGTCCCTAAGCACAAATCTCATCTCCTTGCAATTTACATTATTTGCCATTTGCCTCTCATTTTCCTCTCCCCCACTTCACAAAAAATTGCCTTTTTATTCGCCTCTCTTTTTCCATTCATTGTTTTCTTGCCGGATCTATTTTTGTGTGCAGTCTTGTTTGCGTAGTCATGATGCCTCATAGAAAATATTATGATGTTCCTTACCCAAATATTTTGCTTGAAATTGAGAAAAGTACTGAGGAATATATGACTACACAATTTGAGCATAATAAGTATTTCACTGAAGAACTTAAGGAGCACTCTGTTGTGCTTCATGCTATTACAAAACAACTTGATGATATCAGTAGAGACATTTGCAATCTCCAATCTAAGTATGCTTTTGCTGAAAGTTTGCTAGGAAAATATCCGATGCACAAGCTACCTTAGTAAATCAAATGGCTGCTAAACCAATCTTGTTAGAAGATAAAAGTGATGAAGATCTTAAAATGATTGGTGTTTCTTCTATTGATTCCTTGTTTAGTAAAGTTAATATTGATGAAAAAGGTACTGGAGAAGAGTCAACTTTAGGTAGAAGGCGTCCCAATATTTCGGAGGGTGAAACTCTTGTTGAAAAAATTGATGAAAGCGGGTTTGAAGAGGTCAAATTTTAGCTAGTGATGTACCCACTCTTTTGGATTAAAAAGACTTTAATTATGATAGTTGCTCCTTGTTTGATTGTATTTCTTTGTTGCAATCCATGGTAAATTCACCCCATGCTTATGAACAAAATAAAGCTTTTACTAAACATATTGTTGATGCCATTATGAAAGCTTTGGAAGAAAAATTGGAATTAGAAGTATCAATTCCTTGAAAATTGCAAAACCTACTATCAAAGTCAAGATTAAAAATATGAGTGTTTTGCTTTGTGTGACTTGGGTGCTAGTGTTTCTACAATTCCGAAATCTTTATGTGATGTGCTTGGTCTTACCGATATTGAATCATGTTCTTTGAATTTGCACTTGGCGGATTCTACTATTAAAAAGCCTATGGGAAGAATTAATGATGTTCTTATTCTTGCAAATAGAAATTATGTGCCCATAGATTTTATTGTTCTTGATATTGATTGCAATTCGTCTTGTCCAATTATTCTTGGTAGACCGTTTTTACGCACTATCGGTGCCGTGATTGATATGAAAGAAGGCAATATTAAGTTCCAATTTCCTTTGAGGAAGGGTATGGAACACTTTCCTAGAACTAGAATTAATCCACCCTATGAATCAATCATGAGGGCATCTTATGTATCTCGAACCAAAGATGACAATACTTAGATCCTTGCTTTATGCCTAGCTAAGGGCGTAAAACTATAGCGCTTGTTGGGAGGCAACCCAATGAATAAAATTTATTTTTTCTTTTTGCTTTCTGTTATTGAGAGTTAGCAAAATCATGCTACTGTTATGATTGAGTTTTTTATGTTTTAGTTAGTGTTTGTGCCAAGTAAAGCCTTTAGGATCTTCTTGGGCAACAGTTGTTTGATCTTGCTGAAAAACAGAAACTTTTGCGCTCACAAAATCATTTTTTGTTTTTTACCAGAGAGCGATAAAATACCCATTCCAATTGCAGTAGATAAATATACAAATTTCTCAGGTCATTCTAATTTTTCATAATTTTTGGAGTTACAGAAGTATTCGAAATGGTCAGATTGCTACACTGTTCTGTTTTGACAGATTCTGTTTTATTTGTGTTGTGTGCTTATTTTGATGGCTCTATGGTTTTCTTTGATGAGTTTTTTCCATATAAAAGTTGGAATACAATAGATATAATACAAAAACAAAATATGAATTGGTTTGATATAGCACTTATATTAGTGGTTTATTATTCTTAAACTAACGGATCTCACGAAGGTTTTGTTGAGTTTTGTGTGATTGAAGTTTTCAAGTTTTGGGTTATCTTACGATGGATGAAGGAAGGATGTAAGAGCTAAGCTTGGGGATGCCCCATCATCCCAAGCTATTATCCAAGAATCAGCAACCAAATAAGCTTGGGGATGCCCCCGAGTGGCATCCCCTCTTTCTTCCAACAACTATCGGTATTTTACTCGATGCTATATTTTTATTCGTCACATGATATGTGTTTTGCTTGGAGCGTCTTGTATGATATGTGTCTTTTCTTGTTTTATTTTGTGTTTTAAGTCATCAATCCTTGCTGGACACACCTATTTGAGATAGCCAAAATTATGTCATGACTTGTTAGAATTGCTCTCTATGCTTCACTAAAATCTTTTATGAGCTAGGACTTGCTCTAGTGCTTCACTTATATATTTTTGAGCACGGTGTGCTTTGTTATTTTTGAAGAAATGCTCTCTTGCTTCACTTATATTTATTTGAGAGTTAGTAAAAAATAAGAAATTCCCTCTTGCTTCACTTAAATTATTTTGAGAGAAAGAAAATTTGTTATGCTCATGATCTTCACTTATATTTGTTTGAGCTTATGAAAAGCAACACATGAAAATTAGTCCCAAAGTGATAGATATCCAAGAAGGATAAATAAAAAATGTCATGAAGATCATTGAACAAAATAAACTTGATTCTTAGTAATAGTTTTGAGATATGATGATGTGATATGTGAGTCATCTTGATGAGTAATTATGCTTTAGTAAGAATATTGGTGTTAAGGTTTGTGATTCCCTATGCATGCACGAAAGTCAATAATCATGCAATGAAAGTATATCCTACTTGTGGTGCATTATTCGGTGTTAATTATGCTTAATGCTTGCTTATGAGATTATTCGTTTCTTGGTTGGTCGCTTCCTAATCTTTTTGCTAGCCTTCATTTTGCACTAAGTATGACCTCTACTTGTGCATCCGAAATCCTTTAAACTAGTTTTGCCACATGAGTCCACTATATCTACCTATATGCGGTATTCTTTTACCGTTCAAAGAAAATTTGCATGTGCCATCTCTAAGTTTCAAAATAAACTTCTCTTTTGTGTGTTTGTTTCGCTCGCGAAGCGGTGAGGGGTGGCTAATATTTTCCATGCTAGATGTGTTATTCTCAAGATGAGTGTTTATTCACTTGTCATTGCACGAGAGTAAGGCAAAGGTATTAGGGATGCCTAGTCCCAAAATGCAAAAACAAATGAATTTACTTTATGTTGTCAAATAATAAATTCCTTGGAAAGTGTTGGTATGGAGGGCACCCGTGGATACGGTTAGCCATGGAAAGTGAAAGTTATGGTGGAAAAAGGAATAAACTTTATTTTCTCTCTGGGAACTGCCTATGATGTATCTATGCATGGAAAGTATTGGGAACTCTAAGTCGTTTTCGTTGGTGGGATGGATACACCTCTCAAAATGTTTTATCTCAAATTTTTCGCTTTGAGCTTTGACACCTCTACAAATCCCTACTTCCCTCTGCGAATGGCCTTTCTTTTACTTTATGCAATTTTTATTTTGAGTCTCCATCTTCTCTTATAAAAGCAGCTACTAGGAGGCAATATGATCGTGTTTAAGTATTGGGTGTAGTTAATATTCGAGTGTGTTTCATGAATGGATCAATGTTTGAGCATGATGGGCTAGGGATAGCTTATTTTAGCATTGATATTTTGAAAGACATGGTTGCTTGTTGATATGCTTGAGTATCTAAATTATTATGTCAAAACTAGACTATTGCTTTGAATCACATAAAAGTCCAAATGTCCATGCTATAAAGAAAAGCATATGATATGACATGTTGAACAGCACTCCACATCAAAAATTCTATTTTTATCACTTACCTACTTGAGGACGAGTAGGAGTTAAGCTTGGGGGTGCTGATACGTCTCCAATGTATCTATAATTTTTTTATTCTTCCATGTTGTTTTATTATCAATCTTGGATGTTTTATAATCATTTTATAGTCATTTTATATCAGTTTTTGGTACTAACCTATTGATATAGTGCCAGGTGCCCCCCATACCGCCTCTTTGCTCTATAAATACCCAAATATTCTAGAAACCCTAGGGGAGTAGACGAAATATTCATCCAGCCGCCGCAGAGTCCAGAACCATTAGATCCAATCTAGACACCATCTCGGATGGGGTTCACCACCTCCATTGGTGCCTCTCTGATGATGCGTGAGTAGTTCATTGTAGACCTTTGGGTCCGCAGTTAGTAGCTAGATGGCTTCATCTCTCTGTCTCTCTTGATTCTCAATACAATGGTCTCTTGGAGATCCATATGATGTAACTCTTTTGCGGTGTGTTTGTTGAGATCGATGAACTTTGAGTTTATGATCAGATCTATCTTTTTATATCCATGAAAGTATTCGAGTTTCTTTGATCTCTTTTATGCATGATCTCTTATAGCCTCGTATTTCTTCTCTGATATTTGGGTTTTGTATGGACAACTTGATCTATTTATCTTGCAATTGGAAGAGGCGCCCGGTAGTGGGTTCGATCTTACGGTGGTCGATCCCAGTGACAAAAAGGGAACCGACACGTATGTATCGTTGCTACTAAGGATAAAAAGACGAGATCTATATCTACCACCATATAGATAAACGGATCTTGTCTACATCCTGTTATCATTCTTATTGCATTACTCCGTTTTCCCATGAACTTAACACACTAGATGCATGCTGGATAGTGGTCGATGTGTGCAGTAATAGTAGTAGATGCAGGCAGGAGTCGGTCTACTAATCTTGGACGTGATGCCTATGTAATGATCATTGTCTGGATATCGTCATAATTATTTGAGGTTCTATCAATTGCCCAATAGTAATTTGTTCACCCACCGTTTGCTATTTTTCTCGAGAGAAGCCACTAGTGAAACCTACGACCCCCGGGTCTTCTTTCTCATATTATTTGCCTTCATGATCTATTTTTATTTGCTTTTATTTTCAGATCTATTAAACCAAAAATACAAAAATACCTTGTTGTAATTTATTTTATTTGGCATTTGATCTATCAATATTTACAACTTTCTCCCATCCACACGCCATTTCTGGTACCGTTACCCAAAAGGGATTGACAACCCCTTTAACACGTCGGGTTGCGAGGTGTTTTTATTTGTGTGCAGGGGCTGTTTACGTTGTGTTTCTTGGTTCTCCTACTAGTTCGATAACCTTGGTTTCATTTCTAGGGGAAATACCTACTGCCACTGTGCTGCATCATCCCTTCCTCTTTGGGGGAAAACGACGTAGCTTCAAGCGACATCATATACCCATTAGAGGAAGGAAAAGGTCCCATATAAACAAAGCCCCAAACATCAAATGGTTCAATAACAAGTGAATAATTCATAGGCATTTCCTGACGTCTACTAATATTACCAATTCTCTAACATTCATCACAAGACAAGACATACTTACGAGCATCCTTGAAGAGAGTAGGCCAGCAAAAACCGGATTGTAATACCTTGTGTGCAGTTCTATCTGCAGCGTGATGTCCTCCGTAGGCCTCAGAGTGGCACTTGCATAGGATCTGTTCCTGTTCATGCTCAGGTATACAACGTCTAATAACACCAACTACTCCTTCTTTATAAAGGTGTGGGTCATCCCAAAAGTAATGTCTTAAATCATAGAAAACCTTTTTCTTTTGCTAGCATGTGAAACTAGGTGGTACAAATTTAGCAATTATGTAATTAGCATAATCAGCATACCATGGAGTATTATGAGAAGAATTTATGACAGCTAATTGCTCATCAGGAAAACTGTCATCAATAGGTTGTGGGTCATCAAGAACATTTTCTAACCTAGACAAGTTGTCTGCAATGGGGTTCTCGGCTCCCTTTCTTTCAATAATATGCAAATCAAATTCTTTCAACGAGAGAGCCCTTCTAATAAGTCTAGGTTTAGCATCTTTATTTTCCATAAGGTATTTAATAGCAACATGATTAGTGTGAATAGTTACTTTGGAATCAACAATATAAGATATGAACTTATCACAAGCAAAAAACAATTGCTAAGAATTCTTTTTCAGTAGTAGCATAATTTCTCTAGGCATTGTCTAGAGTTTTACTAGTATAATGAATAACATTCAACTTTTTATCAACTCTTTGTCCTAGAATACCACCAACAGCATAATCACGAGCATCACACATAATTTCAAACGGTAAATTCCAATCAGGTGGTTGAACAATAGGTGCAAAAATCAAGGCTTTCTTAAGTATTTCAAATGCTTCTACACAATCAGGAACATCTTTTTGAAAGAGATTAGTGAGAGGCCTAGAAATTTTAGAGAAGTCTTTAATAAACCTCCTATAGAAACCAGCATGACCAGGGAAACTTCTTATACCTTCGATATCTTTAGAACACATCATCTTTTCAATGGCATCTACTTTAGCTTTATCAACTTCAATACCTCTTTCTGAAATTTTATGCCCCAAGACAATACCTTCATTAACCATAAAGTGGCACTTCTCCCAATTCAAGACAAGATTAGTTTGTTCACATCTTTGCAAAACTCGATCAAGGTTGCTTAAGCAATCATCAAAAGAAGTTCCGTAAACGGAGAAATCATCCATGAAAACCTCAACAATCTTTTCACAAAAGTCAGAGAATATAGCAGTCATACATCTTTGAAAGGTAGCAGGTGCATTGCATAAACCAAAAGGCATACATCTATAAGCAAAAGTACCGAAAGGGCAAGTAAAAGTGGTCTTTTCTTGATCCTCTTTTGACACATGTATTTTAGAGAAACCGGAATAACCATCTAGAAAGCAAAAATGTGTATGTTTGGACAATCTTTCTAGCATTTGATCAATAAAAGGTAGAGGGTAATGATCTTTTCTAGTAGCTTTGTTTAATTTACGAAAATCAATTAACATCTATAACCTGTAACAATTCTTTGTGGAATCAATGCCTTCTTATCATTAGGAACGATAGTAATACCTCCCTTCTTAGAAATGAACGGGACTTACCCATCTACTATCAGCAATAGGATAAATTATACCATCCTACAGAAGCTTTAGTATTTCATTTCTTACCACTTCTTTCATTTTTTGGATTTAACCATCGTTGGTGATCAACAACTGGTTTAGCATCGAGCTCCATATTAATTTCGTACTGACATAGAGTGGGACTAATGCCCTTAAGATCATCAAGAGTATATCCAATAGTGGCACGGTGTGTGACGCCCCGAGACCGATGCGCCAGGTGACTTCCAGTTATTCGTTGTTGTTGCCATGTAATTCGCTTGCGTGTTGCATCTTGTCATGTCATCATGTGCATTGCATCATCATGTTTTTCAAAACTTGCATCCGTCCGGGTCTCCCAGTTCTCTTCGTTGTCCGTTCTGAGCCCAGGCACACTTGCACGCGCCCGTGGCATGTCCGAAATATTATTTTATAAGTGGCCGGAAAATATTGTCGGAATGGGTTGAAAGTTGGTGTGCGGTCTTATTATAGTGTAGGCAGGCCGCCTGCCAAGTTTCATCTTATTCGTAGTTCGTTTGATAGCCCAACCGTTAAACTATAGCGGCATTATAGCCGGTCTAACGTCGGACGTTTTCGGTCTCCGAAAACTGCTGCCGGGCCCTCTCTCTCTCTCTCTCTTCTCTCCTCTCAGCCTCGCCACACCCCACCTAGTCCATCCACCTACCCCTCTTCGCGTCCGGAGCCGTCCGATGCGATCACACGGTCCGAAAACCCTCTCTGCACAGTGCATCGAACCCCTCGCACGCGTCCGGAAGTTGTCCCGAACCCGACCCAAGGAGTCGTCACCATTGGATCCGGATCAACCCCAAACATCTACAAAACATCTCCGTTTTCTTTGTTGGACTCTCCTAGCCTATTTTTCTCGATCGTACGATTTAAATCGGAGGGCCCAAATAGCCCCTAATCTAATCTCCATGAGATATATATATTGACCAACCCTAAAATTGAGGAGAGATGTCCCATCCTCCCAGCCAGCCGCCGCCACTCCTGTCCATTCCCTCCTCCTTCCTCGGGATCTCACCCACCTACCTCCATCGTTTTTCTCCAATGGCCCAACAAACGCCCGAGCCAACTGCCCATCGCCACCACAGCCTCCGACCACCTCCATCAGGCCAGACCACGCCTCCCCTATTTCTCCTCCCTCCATCTGTTTTTTCTCCCTCACGCAGTTCTCTCCCTCTCTCTTAATCATTCATAGGAGCCATGGCCGAAGCTTCGAGCGTTGCTCGTCTTGTATCCATTTGAAGCCGCCCTGGCCTCGTATCTGTTGGGTCTCGGCCATCCCCGTCGTTGCCGGACCTCCTCAGCTCGCCGGAGCCCCAAGACCTGTGCCATGTCCCCGTTGCCGCGCCTTCGACAGGTCCCCATTGCCGGCCCCTGCTTCTGCTGCATTGGGAAGCTACAGTTCAAGCAGAGATGGACGAGCGCCTTGGATCTGTGCCCTGCCTTCCATTCCTGCGCCGTTCCCGCCGTGTCCCTGCTGCGTCGTCGTTCACTCGTCGGGCCGGCAAGTTCCTCGACTCGCTGCCTTGTCGCCGCAGCAACGACAACAGTTCGCCAAGCCCCACAACCGCTCCTCCTTTGTGCGCCCTTGACCGCATCCCCCGCCAAGGTCCTGCGATCCCAGCCTCATCCCCGCCTCTAGGTCGCCGCCCTCCTCACCGGAGTCCTCTAGCACCGCCGACGACCTTTCCTGCTTCGCGTTGAGAGCCGCGCCCCTGTTTTGACCGAGGGGAATGAGCAGCGCAGCCCGGCTCGATCTGCGTCGTCGCGCGTTGACTCAGCCCGCGCCGCACTAGGCCGAGCCGCTTCCCTGCCGGCCTCGCAGGCCCAGCTGCCCGCGTCCCTCCACCGAGCTGGGCCAGCCCATGGTGGGCCTCACCGCTGCGCCTCCTCCCACTGTTGGGCTAGACAGATCCGGCCCTTTTAGTATATTTTTTCCCTCGGGACGAATTTGCTATTAATCCAGTGTTTTGCCAGATTTTCAGAAAAGCCCTCATACTTCATTCATTTAATAACTCACCAACCGTGCATCGGATCGAAATAAATTATATTTGATAAATGCTTAGAATTTTTTGTAGGTCCATAATTTGCCACTTTCATCTATGTTTGAAATGTTTAAAATGTTGTTTGGTTAAATTTGCTCCTATGCCATGCTAAATTGGTTTTCATAACTAAATAACCGTAGCTCGGTTTCTAATAAACTTTATATGTAAATGGGGTAGAAAAATGCCTAGTTTAACATGGTGGCATTACTCTGCATGTTTAACAACTCTAAAATATGACTTAGGGCAGAACAGTACCAAACCTTAAAATATGCACATGAGGTTTTCCGGACTTGTTGTTTGTTGTTCCGACCTCAGTTAAACTTGCCTAGTTAGGTAGTTTTATTATGCTTCACCCTCTTGCCATGTTAATCAACATTTAATCTTGTTGGGTACATAAACGAGAGAGAACTAAATAAGTCATGTGGTGTTTTCTTCAATATGCAACTCCGTTGCATATTGAGCTCCATTTAATTTGTAGGGTTGTTTGTGCATTTTGCCATGCCATGCCTCATTAAACCGGACATGCATCATACTTGGTTGCGCATCATGCCATGTCTATGTGGTGGTTGTTTACTATGTTGTTTGCTTCTTTCCGGTGTTGCTTCTTTGGGTTGGTTCCGATAACGTCACGTTTGTGAGGATTCGTTCGACTACGTCCGTTTATCTTCTTCATGGACTCATTCTTCTTCCTTGCGGGATCTCAGGCAAGATGACCATACCCTCGAAATCCCTTCTATCTTTGCTTGCTAGATGCTCGCTCTATTGCTATGCCTATGCTACGATACCTACCACTTGCTATATCATGCCTCCCATATTGCCATGTCAAGCCTCTAACCCACCCTGTCCTAGCAAACCATTGTTTGGCTATGTTACCGCTTTGCTCAGCCCCTCTTATAGCATTGTTAGCTGTAGGTGAAGATGGAGTTTGTTCCATGTTGGAACATGGATATGTTGGGATATCACAATATCTCTTATTTAATTAATGCATCTATATACTTGGTAAAGGGTGGAAGGCTCGGCCTTATGCCTGGTGTTTTGTTCCACTCTTGCCGCCCTAGTTTTCGTCATACCGGTGTTATGTTCCTTGATTTTGCGTTCCTTACACTATTGGGTGTTATGGGGACCCCTTGACAGTTCGCTTTGAATAAAACACCTCCAGCAAGGCCCAACCTTGGTTTTACCATTTGCCTCACCACCACCTACTTTTCCCTTTGGAGTCGCTCTCTCGAGGGTCATCTTTATTTTTAACCCCCCTCGGGCCAGTGCTTGTCTAAGTGTTGGTCCGAACCGGGCAGCCTGCGGGGCCACCTTGGCGAAACTCGAGGGATGGTTTTACTCGTAGCTTGACCTATCTGGTGTTGCCCTGAGAACGAGATATGCGCAGCTCTTATCGGGATGTCGCCGCATCGGGCGGCTTTGCTGGTCTTGTTTTACCATTGTCGAGATGTCTTGTAACTGGGATTCCGAGGCTGATCGGGTCTTCCCGGGAGAAGGAATATCCTTCGTTGACCGTGAGAGCTTGTGATGGGCTAAGTTGGGACACCCCTGCAGGGTTTTGAACTTTCGAAAGCCGTGCCCGCGGTTATGGGCAGATGGGAATTTGTTAATATCCAGTTGTAGAGAACTTGACACTTAACTTAATTAAAATGCATCAACAGCGTGTGTAGCCGTGATGGTCTCTTTCTGGCGGAGTCCGGGAAGTGAACACGGTTTTTGTGTTATGCTTGAACGTAAGTGGTTTCAGGATCACTTCTTGATCACTTCTAGTTTACGACCGTGCTTTGCTTCTCTTCTCGCTCTCATTTGCGTAAGTTAGCCACCATATATGCTAGCGCTTGCTGCAGCTCCACCTCATTACCCCTCTCTCACCCATAAGCTTAAATAGTCTTGATCTCGCGGGTGTGAGATTGTTGAGTCCTCGTGGCTCACAGATACTTCCAAATAGTTGCAGGTGCCGATTATACCAGTGCAGGTGATGCAATCGAGATCAAGGAGGAGCTCGATGAAGACCTTGGTCATTGTTTTGTTTCCTTTTGATCTATAGTGGAGCCCAGTCGGGGCGATCGGGGATCTTTTGCATTAGGGGCAGTCTTCTTTTATTTTTGTTCCGTAGTCGGACCTTGATTGTATCTGGTTGATGTAATGCTATATTTATGTATTGTGTGAAGTGGCGATTGTAAGCCAACTCTTTATCCCTTTCTTATTCAGTACATGGGATGTGTAAAGATTACCCCTCTTGCGACATGCCTACAATGCGGTTATGCCTCTAAGTCGTGCTCCGACACGTGGGAGATATAGCCGCATCGTGGGTGTTACAAGTTGGTATCAGAGCCTTCCCCGACTTAGGAGCCCCCTGCTTGATCGAATCGTTGGCGTTGTTGAGTCTAGAAAAAATGTTTTGAGTCTTTTAGGATTATATATATCGGAGAGTATGATTCTTTTTACTCCCCAGTCCCTGCGTCGCTCTGGTGAGGCATCCTGACGTAGAGTTTTGACTCTTCTCTTCTCAAATTTCACTAAAAAATTAGGATCATGCGGGTATCTTGGAATCGTTCTGATGGTTTTGTGACGAGAACATTGTTCTTGGTGCCTCCTGACATTTAGGGGTTGTGGCAGTGTCCCGAGGAGTTGAGCTCCGAGGTGTTGTCATCACAATTTTATCGTTGCAGTTCTGGAATACGTGAGTTTCGCCAACATCGAAAATCTCTTTTATGCAGTTGTTGGTGAGATAACCTCGACGCCACCCAGTACTGGGGCGGGAGTTCAGGAGTATTGCCATAACTCGTATAACGGATGTTTTTCGAAGGTTGGGGTAAATGATTTCCGAAGGTTTCTTGGTTATGTGTTGAAGGATGGATACAACTGGATGTAGGATTTGCTAGTTTTGCGTGAGATATTATGCTTCCCCTGTATCCCCAACACCTGATTGCATAACCAGATAGTTTCGGGAGTTTATAAGTGGGAATTCAAGTAGCTCCTAGGATATCTTTCCGATAGATGTATGATATGAAATTGGGGTTCGACGTCTAGTGGTCCGCCCATCCACGGTTGGTTTTACAGTGGTCTCATTGTGTCTTAAAGAGTCCTTGGCTATGCTGACTCGGGGACGCTTCGTATGTCATGTGCACTGCCTTGTACATAATGGTGCTGTACGATCGAGCCCGTGTGGGCCCCACCATGAAAACTTCGAACGAAATCTCTATCATATGTTCGTTCCGGCTTATTTTGCAAGCCAATCCTTTGTTGTGTTTTGAGTTGTGATATTCGAGTTGCTTCAAAGTCAAGTGTTGATTCCATACCTTTCCGAAATGGTGTTCTCATATTCCTATGTGAATACTAATCCTTCTTGATAATCGAGATTGCCATGTCAATCCTTTTCACCGACGTGCCCCTCTTCAAGTGGTCCGATCTTTTTCAACATTCGCAAGATCAACTCTAAGTCTTCTCAACGGTGTTTGTTTCATCCGTCCCAAGTTGTCTTTGTTTTCCCCGCCCTCCCATCCTTTTGCTTCAAGGACTCGGACTTCTTAATCAAGTATCTATTTTATTCATGTGAACTCTCTTCATTCTTTTCAATCAATGTTCTTACCCGGTGGTTCTCTTGAAGATGCCCTACTAGTTCATCATTCTTCATTCTTTTCCTTCTCCGGTGGATTCAATTCAAGCCTTGGTATTGAGCATAGTCCTTTCATTTTGCCCAATGCTTTTCTTATGCCGGTGCACCTCTTAATCATTCCCCGCTTGCTATTCAATTGTTCTGGAGTGCTGAAGATATCTCAGAAGATTCACATTTCCATTCTCGATCCGTTCAAGCTATTTCGAGGTTGTTATCTCATTCAAACCATTTAAATCAACCGGTGCTTTATCTCTTCCTAAGTAATCGTTCAACGGTGTTTCTTTTGAGTGGGCCCTAACCCACAGGTCTTTTCCCAGGATCTTACCTGACTCTTCTTATTTTATCGGAGCTATTCTCAAATCTTTCAAAGTGTGACGTAAGAATGAATTTTCATCAGTCAAGTGCCTTTCTCCAAGATCTTTCAAATTCTTTTCGTTGTTGGTTCAACCTTTCCATTCTTCATCCCGGAGTATCTCAACAACTCATGTTAGTGTTTCGCATCGTCATTATCAACATTTGAAGACCGAAGAAGAGTTTCTCTTAAATCTTGCTCCATTCTCTTCAAGATTTGTGATTCTAGCTTGTTGCCATCCTCTCATAATTGTTTTCGATTGTGAGAATTCTTTTCATCCTTCTGGAGCAATGCAGGAGTGTTTGCAGTTTGATTCTCCAGAGACCATCATCTCAGAATTATTCATTCTCAGTTTCAGCTCTAGTTTTTCCAAATCATACCGGTGCATCATTCGAGTATGATCTAATCAGCTCATGATCTCTTCGTTCTCATGTATCTAATTCCCTCAAGTATCTTCATTCGTTTTTCCAGTTCTACCCGGTGATTTGTGCCTGTGTTACGTTCATTTTTAATTCCTATGGTGGTTCGTTCAAGATTTCTTTTCCTTATTTATCATATTAATTTATTTGTGGTTTCAGTCCTACCGGTGGTTCGTAGAAGACCTTCTCAAGTTTGCGCCATATCTATCTTAATCCTTTCTACGAGAATAAGTGGTATGTAATCCATTACTTGTAATCAATTTAATTGGTGAAGGATATGCATAACATAATTCTTATTCTTGTTCATCCAAGTGATTAATTCCTTATTCCGGAGGCTCATCAAATTCTTGATTTCATTTGTTCATCTTTCTTTTCTGGAGTTACAAGCCTTCTGCATTATCTCGTCGCGAAGCTCCATCTAAATCATTGCAAGGATTCACCTTGTGTTTTCAACTTCTCTTTCTTTCGTTTGATCATCCTTTTATTACCGGAGTTTTTTTTCATGGAGGCTCTACATGATGGCTCGTCAAGGATTTAATTCATTCTTGAAGCGTTCTTCAAGATTCTTTTCAGAGGAGTTCAAGCATTCTTCATCTTGCATTCCAAAGTGCAATTCTTTCATATCTCATCGTTGAGGTGGTGCTATGCCATTGTTGATAATTTCCCTTCGTGTTTCATGATTCACAAGTTTTTAAGAGTGACATATCTAAATCCATCTTTTTCTCTCCGCTCAAGACATCTTTTCAACCAATCAATCTCTTTGTTGGAGTTATCTTGGGTTATATTTCACCTAAAGCTTTCCCTAAGGATTGTTGCTAATTATGGTGCTTATAAATGACCCAAGTTCTTCATTCATCCTCTTGGTGAAATAAGTTTCTCGTCTGCTTGTTCATATCAATCCAATCTTTTGGTTTCCGTTAGTGGCAGAATTTCACCTCATAGTTTGAGATATTCTCCATAAGCCCAGTACAACCTTGTTCTTTTCGTTGTTGGTTTTCCAACAACTCCGTTTGACCCTTCTCCTAAAGATGCTTTTCAAGCTCATTTGAGGTAGAAGATGTTGCTTTCCTCTCCGTTCTTTTGATTCCATTCTTACATTCGTTCCGGAGGCATGGTATTGTTGCTATATTCAACCATCATCTCGTTTTGTCAAAGATCATGTTCTTTTCGTGCTTATCCATTTAACCGGAGTGTCATGCCCTCTTTTCAAGTTCTTCCCATTTTATCATGTTTTACCTCCTTTCTCAACCGGAGTGCTATCTAAAATCTTTCTTACCCCTTGTGCCATTCTTTCAATAATTTCGGAGGTAGCGTGTTGTTGATTTCATCAAGTATCCTCTCATCTTGTCAAGTTCTTGTTAATTCCTTCATTTGCAGTTGGAGTGCTGTACAAATTATATCATTATTTTTCCTCCTCTATCTTGTTTTAACCGGAGTGTTGTCATAATTGATCTTTATCGTTCCTTCTGCATCTCGTTTCTACCGGAGTGCTTGCACGTACTTCTTGTCCTTTGTAACACTTTTCATATGCCTTATAACCTACAAGGTTCTAGTAATGTTCCTTGTTCCTCTTTTATAACGGAGTGTTTTCAACTTTGTTCATCTCCATTGTATTCTTTTCTCGAAGTTGTTCAACCTGTCAAGGTTCTTTGGTTTCACTCGTTTGTCAAAGAAGCAACTTAGTTTTACCCCTTCCTTTTCCTCTTCCTTTTCCCTCCGGTGCCATCCTAGATCTCGGGACGAGATCCTCTCGTAGTGGTGGAGTGTTGTGATGCCCCGAGACCGATGCGACAGGTGTCTTCCAGTTATTCGTTGTTGTTGCCATGTCGCTTGCATGTTGCATCTTGTCATGTCATCATGTGCATTGCATCATCATGTTTCTCAAAACTTGCATCCGTCCGGGTCTCCCAGTTCTCTTTGTTGTCCGTTCTGAGCCCAGGCACACTTGCACGCGCCCGTAGCATGTCCGGAATATTATTTTATAAGTGGCTGGAAAATGTTCTCAGAATGGGTTGAAAGTTGGTGTGCGGTCTTATTATAGTGTAGGTAGGCCGCCTGCCAAGTTTCATCTCATTCGGAGTTCGTTTGATAGCCCAACCGTTAAACTATAGCGGCATTATAGTCGGTCTAACGTCGGACGTTTTCGGTCTTCGAAAACTCCTGCCGGGCCCTCTCTCTCTCTTCTCTCCTCTCAGCCTCGCCACAACCCACCTAGTACAACCACCTACCCCTCTTCGCGTCCGGAGCCATCCGACGCGATCGCACGATCCGAAAACCCTCTCTGCACAGTGCATCGAACCCCTCGCGCGCGTCCGGAAGTTACCCCGAACCCGACCCGGGGATTCGTCACCATTGGATCCGGATCAACTCCAAACATCTACAAAACATCTCCGTTTTCTTTGTTGGACTCTCCTAGCCTATTTTTCTCGACCGTACGATTTAAATCGGAGGGCCCAAATAGCCCCTAATCTAATCTCCATGAGATATATATATTGACCAACCCTAAAATTGAGGAGAGATGTCCCATCCTCCCAGCCAGCCGCCGCCGCCACTCCTGTCCATTCCCTCCTCCTTCCTCGGGATCTCACCCACCTACCTCCATCGTTTTTCTCCAATGGCCCAACCAGCGCCCGAGCCAACTGCCCATCGCCACCGCAGCCTCCGACCACCTCTGTCAGGCCAGACCATGCCTCCCCTTATTTCTCCTCCCTCCATCTGTTTTTTCTCCCTCACGCTGTTCTCTCCCTCTCTCTGAATCCTTCACAGGAGCCATGGCCGAAGCTTCGAGCACTACCCGTCTTGTCTCCATCCGAAGCCGCCCTGGCCTCATATCCGTTGGGTCCCGGCCATCCCCGTCGTTGCCGGACCTCCTCAGCTCGCCGGAGCCCCAAGACCCGTGCCAAGTCCCTGTTGCCGCGCCTTCGACAAGTCCCCATTGCCGGCCCTTGCTTCTGCTGCATCGGGAAGCTGCAGTTCAAGCAGAGATGGACGAGCGCCTCGGATCCGTGCCCTGCCTTCCGTTCCTGCGCTGTTCCCGCCATGTCCCTGCTGCGTCGTCGTTCACTCGTCGGGCCGCGAAGTTCCTCGACTCGCTGCCTTGTCGCTGCAGCAACGGCAGCAGTTCGCCAAGCCCCACAACCGCTCGTCCTCTGTGCGCCCGTTGACCGCATCCCGCGCCAAGGTCCTGCGATCCCAGCCTCATCCCTCCCTCCAGGTCGCCGCCCTCCTCACCGGAGTCCTCTAGCGCCGCCGGCGACCTTTCCTGCTTCGCGCTAAGAGACGCACCCATGTTTTGCCCGAGGGGAACGAGCAGTGCAGCCCGGCTCGATCCGCGTCGTCGCACGTTGACTCAGCCCGCGCCGCACCAGGCCGAGCCGCTTCCCTGCCGACCTCGTGGGCCTAGCTGCCCGCGTCCCTCCACCGAGCTGGGCCAGGCCCATGGTGAGCCTCACCGCTACGCCTCCTCCCACTGTTGGACTAGACAGATCTGGCCCTTTTAGTATTTTTTTCCCTCGGGACGAATTTGCTATTAATCCAGTGTTTTGCTAGATTTTCAGAAAAGCCCTCATACTTCATTCATTTAATAACTCACCAACCGTGCATCGGATCGAAATAAATTATATATGATAAATGCTTAGAATTATGTGTAGGTCCATAATTTGCCACTTTCATCTATGTTTGAAATGTTTAAAATGCCGTTTGGTTAAATTTGCTCCTATGCCATGCTAAGCTGGTTTATTTCATAACTAAATAATCGTATCTCGGTTTCTAATAAACTTTATATGTAAATGGGGTAGAAAAATGCCTAGTTTAACATGGTGGCATTACTTTGCATGTTTAACAACTCTAAAATATGGCTTAGGGCAGAACAGTACCAAACCTTAAAATATGCACATGAGGTTTTCCGGACTTGTTGTTTGTTGTTCCGACCTCAATTAAACTTGCCTAGTTAGGTAGTTTTATTATGCTTCACCCTCTTGCCATGTTAATCAACATTTAATCTTGTTGGGTACATAAACGAGAGAGAACTAAATAAGTCATGTGGTGCTTTCTTCAGTATGCAACTCCGTTGCATATTGAGCTCCATTTAATTTGTAGGATTGTTTGTGCATTTTGCCATGCCATGCCTCATTAAACCGGACATGCATCATACTTTGTTGCGCATCATGCCATGTCTATGTGGTGGTTGTTTACTATGTTGTTTGCTTCTTTCCGATGTTGCTTCTTCGGGTTGGTTCCGATAACGTCGCATTTGTGAGGATTCGTTCAACTACGTCCGTTTATCTTCTTCATGGACTCATTCTTCTTCCTTGTAGGATCTCAGGCAAGATGACCATACCCTCGAAATCACTTCTATCTTTGCTTGCTAGATGCTCGCTCTATTGTTATGCCTATGCTACGATACCTACCACTTGCTATATCATGCCTCCCTTATTGCCATGTCAAGCCTCTAACCCACCTTGTCCTAGCAAACCATTGTTTGGCTATGTTACCGCTTTGCTCAGCCCCTCTTATAGCGTTGTTAGCTGCAGGTGAAGATGGAGATTGTTCCATGTTGGAACATGGATACGTTAGGATATCACAATATCTCTTATTTAATTAATGCATCTATATACTTGGTAAAGGGTGGAAGGCTCGGCCTTATGCCTGGTGTTTTGTTCCACTCTTGCCGTCCTAGTTTCCGTCATACCGGTGTTATGTTCCTTGATTTTGCGTTCCTTACACAGTTGGGTGTTATGGGGACCCCTTGATAGTTCGCTTTGAATAAAACTCCTCCAGCAAGGCCCAACCTTGGTTTTACCATTTGCCTCACCACCACCTACTTTTCCCTTGGGAGTCGCTCTCTCGAGGGTCATCTTTATTTTAAACGTCCTCAGGCCAGTGCTTGTCTAAGTGTTGGTCCACACCGGGCAGCCTGCGGGGCCACCTTGGGGAAACTCGAGGGCTGGTTTTACTCGTAGCTTGACCTATCCGGTGTTGCCCTGAGAACGAGATATGTGCAGCTCCTATCGGTGTGTCGGCGCATCGGGCGGCTTTGCTGGTCTTGTTTTACCATTGTTGAGATGTCTTGTAACTGGGATTCCGAGACTGATCGGGTCTTCCCGAGAGAAGGAATATCCTTCGTTGACCGTGAGAGCTTGTGATGGGCTAACTTGGGACACCCCTGTAGGGTTTTGAACTTTCGAAAGCCGTGCCCATAGTTATGGGCAGATGGGAATTTGTTAATATCCGGTTGTAGAGAACTTGACACTTAACTTAATTAAAATGCATCAACAACGTGTATAGCCGTGATGGTCTCTTTCCGACGGAGTCCGGGAAGTGAACACGGTTCTTGTGTTATGCTTGAACGTAAGTGGTTTCGGGATCACTTCTTGATCACTTCTAGTTTACGACCGTGCTTTCCTGCTCTTCTCGCTCTCATTTGCGTAAGTTAGCCACCATATATGCTAGCGCTTGCTGCAGCTCCACCTCATTACCCCTCTCTCACCCATAAGCTTAAATAGTCTTGATCTCGTGGGTGTGAGATTGCGGAGTCCTCGTGGCTCACAGATACTTCCAAATAGTTGCCGGTGCCGATGATACCAGTGCAGGTGACGCAACCGAGCTCAAGGAGGAGCTCGATGAAGACCTTGGTTGTTGTTTTGTTTCCTTTTGATCTGTAGTGGAGCCCAGTCGGGGCTATCGAGGATCTTTTGCACTAGGGGTAGTCTTCTTTTATTTTGGTTCCATAGTCGGACCTTGATTGTATCTGGTTGATGTAATGCTATATTTATGTATTGTGTGAAGTGGTGATTGTAAGCCAACTCTTTATCCCTTTCTTATTCAGTACATGGGATGTGTGAAGATTACCCCTCTTGCGACATGCCTACAATGCGGTTATGCCTCTAAGTCGTGCTCCGACACGTGGGAGATATAGCCGCATCATGGGTGTTACACGGTGCTTCTTCAGAATTTTCAATAATCTCTTTTCTTCATGCTCTGAAAGGCTAGCACTAATAATAACAGGATATATCTTCTTTTCATCAAGATAAGTGTTACGCCCCCGATTTGACCGTACACTAATCATACACACAAACGTGTACGATCAAGATCAGGGAGTCACGGGAAGATATCACAACACAACTCTACAAATAAAATAAGTCATACCAGCATCATATTACAAGCCAGGGGCCTCGAGGGCTCGAATACAAGAGCTCGATCATAGACGAGTCAGCGGAAGCAACAATATCTGAGTACAGACATAAGTTAAACAAGTCTGCCTTAAGAAGGCTAGCACAAACTGGGATACAGATCGAAAGAGGCGTAGGCCTCCTGCCTGGGATCCTCCTAACTACTCCTGGTCGTCGTCAGCGGGCAGCACATAGTAGTAGGCACCTCCGGTGTAGTAGGAGTCGTCGTCGACGGTGGCGTCTGGCTCCTGGACTCCAGCATCTGGTTGCGACAACCGTGAGTACTCATCCAAAGTACTCGCAAGCAAGGAGCTACACTACATATGCATGGGTATCAAATGGGATAAGGGTATCATATGTGGGCTGAACTGCAGATTGCCAGAATAAGAGGGGGATAACTAATCCTGTCGAAGACTACGCTTCTGGCAGCCTCCGTCTTGCAGCATGCAGAAGAGAATAGACTGAAGTCCTCCAAGTAGCATTGCATAGCATAATCCTAACCGATGATCCTCCCCTCGTCGCCCTGTGAGAGAGCGATCACCGGTTGTATCTGGCACTTGGAAGGGTGTGTTTTATTAAGTATCCGGTTCTAGTTGTCATAAGGTCAAGGTACAACTCCAAGTCGTCCTGTTACCGAAGATCACGGCTATTCGAATAGATTAACTTCCCTACAGGGGTGCACCACATTCCCCAACACGCTCGATCCCATTTGGCCGGACACACTTTCCTGGGTCATGCCCGGCCTCGGAAGATCAACACGTCGCAGCCCCACCTAGGCACAACAGAGAGGTCAGCACGCCGGTCTAAACCTATGCGCACAGGGGTCTGGGCCCATCGCCCTTAGCACACCTGCATGTTGCGTACGTGGCCGGAAGCAGACCTAGCCTAGTGGCGTTCCAGTCCAATCCGGCGCGCGCCACTCAGTCGCTGACGTCACGAAGGCTTCGGCTGATACCACGACGCCGGGATACCCATAACTACTCCCGCGTAGATGGTTAGTGCGTATAGACCAAATGGCCAGACTCAGATCAAATCCCCAGATCTCGTTAAGCGTGTTAAGTATCTGCGAACGCCGACCAGGGCCAGGCCCACCTCTCTCCTAGGTGGTCGGAACCTGCCCTGTCGCTCCGCCTCAAAGATCCACTCACGGGTGCTCCTACGAGCCGACCCGTCTTTAATCACCACATGTATCATGTATAAAGTACATAGTATATACCCGTGATCAACTCCCGAGTGATCACGGCCCGATAGTATAGCATGGCAGACGGACAAGGATGTAGGGCCACTGATGATAATCTAGCATCCTATACTAAGCATTAGGATTGCAGGTAAAGGTAATAACAGTAGTAGCAAGGATAGGCTATGCATCAGTATAGAATTAACGGGAAGCAGTAACATGCTACCCTACTCTAATGCAAGCAGTATAGAGAAGAGTAGGCGATATCTGGTGATCAAAGGGGGGGCTTGCCTGGTTGCTCTGGCAAGAGAGAAGGATCGTCAACTCCGTAGTCGTACTGGGTAGCAGCGGCGTCGGTCTCGGTGTCTAGCGAGAGAAGAGGGGGGAGAAACAATAAATATCTAAGCAAACAGATGCATAGCGATGCATGACATGACAAGTAGCGGTGCTAGGGGTGCCCTATCGCGGTATGAGGTGATACCGGTGAAGGGGGGAAACATCCGGGAAAGTATCCCCGGTGTTTCGCGTTTTCGCACAGATGAAACAGAGGGGGAAAGTTGCGTGTTCGCTATGCTAGGGATGCGTGGCGGATAAACGGGCTGCGTATTCAAATTCGTCTCGTCGTTCTGAGCAACTTTCATGTACAAAGTATTTTCATCTGAGCTATAGTTTATTTTATATGATTTTCTAAAGTTTTAAATCAATTTTAGAATTTATTTAATTAACTTAATTCAACATTATCCAGAACAGTGCATGCTGACGTCAGCATGACATCAGCATGACATCAGCAGTCAACAGGGGTGTTGACTAGTCAAACTGACGTGTGGGTCCCGTTTGTCATTGACTGATTAGGCTAATTATAGGTTAATTAAGTTAACTACTGTTTAATTAAACTAATTAGTTAGTTAGGTTAATCTAATTATGATTAATTAACTTAATTATTTCCTTAATTAAATAATTAATTTAATTATTATTATTATTATTTTAATTATTTTTATCTTTTAATTCTCTTTTTTTAAACGTTCTGTGGGGTGGGCCCCCTTTGTCATAGGCCCAGGGGGCCTATCGGGCGCGGTTAACGGGCGTGTGCCCGTGCGAGGGCACGGGGCAACATGGGCGTCGGCGAGGCCGTAGCCCGGCACGGTGGTGCAAGGCCATGGCCTCGGAGAGGCCAGCAGGGGGCACGGGCGCGGCGCGGCCTAGGGCCAGGCGCGCGACGGCGGTTGACGGCGGCGACCGGAGCGGCTTGAACGGCGTCGAGGAGGGGTACAGGCGCGGCTGGGGGCGGCAAGGGCCATGGTGGCCGTGAGCGGGAGCTCATGCGGCGGCAGAGCAGATGCAGCAGGGCCGCGGGCGAGCGCGGCGCGTGTGCACGGGGAGGAGGAGGACCGGGGCGCGAGGCGCTGGGGGGGGGGCGCCTGACGCGGCCAGCGGGCGCGGGGGGCCATGGTGAGCGTGGGTGCTGGGGCGCACGAGCTCGCGCGGTGGCGCGTCGAGCAAGGGAGGGAAGGAGAAGGGGGGCTCACGGCGCGGAGCAGGGTCTGGGGCAGTGGGGGTCGAGGAGGAGTCGGGGATGACGGGCGGCGACGGAGTCGTGGCGCGCGGTGGTTCCGGCGAGCGGCGACGGCGGCCTAGGACGGCACCAGCGACGGGGTCGGGGAGGCGACGAGCAACGACGTCGGCGGGCAACGGCAAGCGGCGTCGGGCAGCACCGGTGGCGGGGCGCGGCCGTCGGGGCGGCGTCAGGGGCAGCGGCCTCGGGCGCTGGGGGGGTTTGATCCCGCCCCCAGATCGGATCGGGAGAGGGGGAGAGGAGTGGGGGTGGTGGCCGTTAGGGTTTCCCCCCTGGTGGGGGTTATGGAGGGGAGGTAGCGGGCCGGCCGGCTGGGCCAGTCGGCTGGGCCTTTGCCCAGTTGGGCTGGCTAGCTGGGCCACAGATGGCCCAGTGGGGGGAGGGTCTACCTCTTTTTTTTGTTAGATTTGTCTTTTCCCTTTTTTTACCTTTTCATATTTTTCTTTTTTTGTTTTATTTTAGTTACACATAAGTTTTAATTTTAGACAAATATATCTACAGCCCCTAAAATAATGTTTCAGAACAATCCACTACTATAAAAAGTTTTACCCTGATAAAAATAGACTAGTATTTTAAAAAATACCAAAGTCGTTTAAATAGTTGTCTAGCTACTGTTTAAATCATTTTAGTGCTTTAAATCTTTTTACTAAAATGTGGTTCCTCCACCATTTGGACTTAGGATTTATTTGTCCCATTTTGAACATTTTAGTTTTAACGTTTGAAGAATTTACCGTTTGACTTGATTTTGAATTTGAATTTGAATCGGTTTCGAATTAACACGAGATTAGCAATGGTAACCATCATGACGTGGCATCATTAACAGAGGTTTACTGTAGCTCAAATATCCGGGCGTCACAATTCTCCTCCACTATAAGAAATCTCGTCCCGAGATTTAAGAGGTAGTGAAAGGGGGAAGGTTTGGTAACGAATCTAGCGGGTCTTCTCATCCTGGCGTGCTCTTCTCGAAGAGGCCGGTCCAATACATTGATGTCTTCATTTCTCGGCTTCGGTCATCATGATGAAATCGACGTCCTTTCTTCAGGAACTCCATCGTATTTATGAAAGAATAAAAGGGTGGGCATTCTGGGAGAACGAACCTCGTCAAGGTTGACTATCGGTTCGACAACATTGAGGAAGGTGGCGGAAAGTAACTCTCGAATCGAAACTTAAGAAAATACCGAGAGCAAAGTAAGGAGGTATCATGGGAAGTTTCGAGCGGGCAGGCAATCGTTCGATGCTTGAAACGAAGTGTTGAAGGGGTTTAGAGCAATGTGAAAAGTATTGCACCTGATACCTGAATAGATCACAGGCAGGTGGCCCGTGAATTACATACAAAGTCAAGCGCGAGGAATAACTTTGACAACAGGGGGTACAAGAGAGTCGGGTTTCGATCCTGTGGAACTGTGGGTTATGGGCCCACCATGTGGGTTAAAAATAGGAGCGGTGACATCTTGCACGGTCACAATAGCAAGGCATGTCAGAGGGTAGCCTATCAGTTATGTCGGCAACAATGTCGGTACCAAGAGCGAGGGACGAAGAGAACCATTTTCCTGCTCGTTGAACGAGGCGGACCAATAGGCAAAGTTCTCGTCCATCAGTGGTGACCGGAATGCTATCAACAATTGCAACAGGGTCTTACTGACAGAGTTGTACAACGAGGTGCTTACTAAGCAGGGAATTATCACTGCTCGGTTAAGTCAGATTACAAGAAAGCTTAAACAAGACAATGGAAAGGAAAATGCGACTATCGGTTTAACCCGAACAATGGAAAAGAAAATGTGTATACACACATATTTCGGGGTTATATCTTTCCCAAGGACAAGCGGAGCATGATATCCATGACAGGATAGAAAGTAGAAAACCATTAAGGTAAGGGGAAGGGATTTCATGATATTACCCATACAACGGTGTTTGGATAATTGAGCAAGACAACATTTAGCATTGGGCTTCAAATGTTCTTGTCGAAAATCGGAGTACCACATACAATCTTCGAGATATCATTGACAGGATACACAAGTTTTACAAATTACTCATGGAAGAATGACTAACCTTGATAGTAAGGAAACTATAACAATAGGCCCTCCGGGCAGGTGTGTTAGGATGAAATCACCTTATCGGGTTAAAGACCAATGTTATAACTCTTGGAAATATGTTCCAACCATCATACCTGACCGAGATTCAGATCTGATTGGTGTCAGGATACATCAGACTCAGAATGTCTGAGAAGAAAAGGTGCAACACAAATTGATGAGAAGACATCGTAAGATTCTCGGGAAATGAACAATGGAAGCGGGTTCTGAAACAAGAGTTCATCAGTAAACGAAGGAGAGGATGAGGAGGTGGCTGATAGGCTCAGCAACAAATCATCGAGATTTCCAAAGGATTGGTTTCCACAATTATGTGAACAAGGAAATACCATTTTTCGGATCAAATGATATAATGATGTATGCTCGAGAGGAACATACACAACTGAACAATGATAGAAGGGTGCACCCGGGAATCTGGACTAGGTAGCACGATCAACGTTCAAATGATGATTCAATAAGCAATAGACTTAGAATGAAACTGTAGACCAATAACTTCAAAGCAATAGGGTTGCTAGAAGTTTAAAATTTGCACATCACAGACCATTTGTCGGTATTCCGGTTAGAAACAACACGGAGTCCAAGAAATGAATGCAAAAGGCGAGAGATATTACTATATCAAGAATTCTCAAGAGGTGGTAAAATTACCACGACATTCTTGACATAAAAGGTGGTAACATTCCAAGGTAAAGAAGAACAAATGTTGGATAGCAAGGATCTCAAGGTATAACACAAAACACGAATAAGTTTGTGTTGAACAGAAGGCAATAAAGTGGTCGGTGATAACACAAACCATTGAGGGGCGAGGATGGTAATTTTCATCAAGAATTCGATATATTTTTTGGAAGAGCTCAGGATGTTGATGATGACCACGACACATTTGTCGAGAAATTTCATGAAGATGTAATCGGTGGGCGATGACATCAAGTCAAATGATGATGCAGCGAAAGTCAAATAATACTTGAAGAAGAACTCATAAAAAGTTATGCAGTTCCGTGATAATCTCGAGATACCAGAGGGGGTAATACTCGATGACAGGTCAAAGTAGAACATGGTCGGAACCACGATTGCAAAAGGTCAGATCCCAGATATAAGATGAACTTATACCAAAGGAATAATTTAATTTAAGAGAAGCTTTAACGATAAGATCTACATCGTGTCCATGGGCATGAACACAAAGGTTCAAGGTCGACTCCCACTTCGTCAATGCATAACGTTCCATTCACCCCCTCGTATTTCGAAAATGACATTAGTTGTTGGAAGTTTTACCTAGTGCAATACCCGATAAGTATGACCCGTGAAATATTTCGGGTTCACATAGATTAGGGAAGGCGTTGGTTCAACCCATCGGGGCATCTTAGAAACATATACCACAATCTTTAGGAGTAATTTAACTCAAGCTCAAAGGCAGAGCATGGTCGAGAAAGCAGAGGATACAATTTACCAAAGGCATTATGTATCCGAGAATAGGCTTGCAAGGTTATTGAATATGAAGGGCGTTGTCAGATAAAATCCAACAAGGATCTGGTGGTCCATAAGGGACCTAATGTGAGCATCGGCACTCAACCAGAAGAAGAAAGAAAGCAAGGAGATCATATGATAGAAACAACTGACTAATTCAAAGCCCAATCGCAAGGATTTATGATTTCCCATTTCAAGGGATCAGAAGCAAATGCTCTGATTAAGGAGGGAATAGTTGAATAAACTTAGGGGTACAACCGACGACAATTTAATTGGTTGAGAACCAGCTCATGTTCAAACTAACACTGAGCCGGAAGGATGAATTCTAGGATTCGATTGAGGGATGCGAGCATCCTCAACATATTGAATCAAGGGACGCAAAATGATAGTGACAAAAGATGCCAATAAGATTACTAGACTTATGGTATTAATCAGAATGCAAGCAAGCAAGAATTTCAAGAGCAACAGGCTACTCAGGGTTTTCGGAAGGTCGAATGGCACTTCGAAGACTTTTGTGAAACAACTGAACAACTGGGGATGAGCGAATACTCGATTAGTGCGAGGAATTATCCGTAGGGGGGTATTCATTAGGCAAGAACTGCAAGGCAGTAGGCACAAAATATTCTCGGGGTACCTTGTAATAACAAGATCGACTGGGAATAAAAGTAAGCACGACAGGTGTAAGTATTTTTCCATAGGGATATTTCGGTGGAAGGGAATTGCAAAAGCAACGGGCACAAGGTCTCGAGAGAATATCGGAGAGTATCCTCGAAATCTTCTGGTGCAGCCGGCGATCAATTGGACTGAAGGGGCTCTCCAGGAGAAAATATTTTCGAGAACCTAAAGTTAGATTTTAGTAAAAATCGTTTAACCCGAATAGAAGAGAGTTCAGAATCCCGGAGTAAAGATCGAGGAGTAAAAGATCCTAATACCACCCAATGGCGACGTGGGCCCATGGGCCGCACAGCCATGTTAGTAAAAGTTTTGCAATGTCTAGACTCGACTTCGGCCGAGGAGTATGGAAGGGGGATTCCTACAGGCAGTCGGCTCTGATACCAACTTTTTACGCCCCCGATTTGACCGTACACTAATCATAAACGCAAACGTGTACGATCAAGATCAGGGACTCACGGGAAGATATCACAACACAACTCTACAAATAAAATAAGTCATACCAGCATCATATTACAAGCCAGGGGCCTCGAGGGCTCGAATACAAGAGCTCGATCATAGACGAGTCAGCGGAAGCAACAATATATGAGTACAGACATAAGTTAAACAAGTCTGCCTTAAGAAGGCTAGCACAAACTGGGATACAGATCGAAAGAGGCGCAGGCCTCCTGCCTGGGATCCTCCTAACTACTCCTGGTCGTCGTCAGCGGGCAGCACGTAGTAGTAGGCACCTCCGGTGTAGTAGGAGTCGTCGTCGACGGTGGCGTCTGGCTCCTGGACTCCAGCATCTGGTTGCGACAACCGTGAGTACTCATCCAAAGTACTCGCAAGCAAGGAGCTACACTACATATGCATGGGTATCAAATGGGATAAGGGTATCATATGTGGGCTGAACTGCAGATTGCCAGAATAAGAGGGGGATAACTAATCCTGTCGAAGACTACGCTTCTGGCAGCCTCCGTCTTGCAGCATGCAGAAGAGAATAGACTGAAGTCCTCCAAGTAGCATTGCATAGCATAATCCTAACCGATGATCCTCCCCTCGTCGCCCTGTGAGAGAGCGATCACCGGTTGTATCTGGCACTTGGAAGGGTGTGTTTTATTAAGTATCCGGTTCTAGTTGTCATAAGGTCAAGGTACAACTCCAAGTTGTCCTGTTACCGAAGATCACGGCTATTCGAATAGATTAACTTCCCTGCAGGGGTGCACCACATTCCCCAACACGCTCGATCCCATTTGGCCGGACACACTTTCCTGGGTCATGCCCGGCCTCGGAAGATCAACACGTCGCAGCCCCACCTAGGCACAACAGAGAGGTCAGCACGCCGGTCTAAACCTATGCGCACAGGGGTCTGGGCCCATCGCCCTTAACACACCTGCACGTTGCGTACGTGGCCGGAAGCAGACCTAGCCTAGTGGCGTTCCAGTCCAATCCGGCGCGCGCCACTCAGTCGCTGACGTCACGAAGGCTTCGGCTGATACCACGACGCCGGGATACCCATAACTACTCCCGCGTAGATGGTTAGTGCGTATAGACCAAATGGCCAGACTCAGATCAAATCCCCAGATCTCGTTAAGCGTGTTAAGTATCTGCGAACGCCGACCAGGGCCAGGCCCACCTCTCTCCTAGGTGGTCGGAACCTGCCCTGTCGCTCCGCCTCAAAGATCCACTCACGGGTGCTCCTACGAGACGACCCGTCTTTAATCACCACATGTATCATGTATAAAGTATATAGTATATACCCGTGATCAACTCCCGAGTGATCACGGCCCGATAGTATAGCATGGCAGACGGACAAGGATGTAGGGTCAGTGATGATAATCTAGCATCCTATACTAAGCATTAGGATTGCAGGTAAAGGTAACAACAGTAGTAGCAAGGACAGGCTATGCATCAGTATAGAATTAACGGGAAGCAGTAACATGCTACCCTACTCTAATGCAAGCAGTATAGAGAAGAGTAGGCGATATCTGGTGATCAAAGGGGGGGCTTTCCTGGTTGCTCTGGCAAGAGAGAAGGATCGTCAACTCCGTAGTCGTACTGGGTAGCAGCGGCGTCGGTCTCGGTGTCTAGCGAGAGAAGAGGGGGGAGAAACAATAAATATCTAAGCAACCAGATGCATAGCGATGCATGACATGACAAGTAGCGGTGCTAGGGGTGCCCTATCGCGGTATGAGGTGATACCGGTGAAGGGGGGAAACATCCGGGAAAGTATCCCCGGTGTTTCGCGTTTTCGCACAGATGAAACAGAGGGGGAAAGTTGCGTGTTCGCTATGCTAGGCATGCGTGGCGGATAAACGGGCTGCGTATTCAAATTCGTCTCGTCGTTCTGAGCAACTTTCATGTACAAAGTATTTTCATCTGAGCTATAGTTTATTTTATATGATTTTCTAAAGTTTTAAATCAATTTTAGAATTTATTTAATTAACTTAATTCAACATTATCCAGAACAGTGCATGCTGACGTCAGCATGACATCAGCAGTCAACAGGGGTGTTGACTAGTCAAACTGACGTGTGGGTCCCGTTTGTCATTGACTGATTAGGCTAATTATAGGTTAATTAAGTTAACTACTGTTTAATTAAACTAATTAGTTAGTTAGGTTAATCTAATTATGATTAATTAACTTAATTATTTCCTTAATTAAATAATTAATTTAATTATTATTATTATTATTTTAATTATTTTTATCTTTTAGTTCTCTTTTTTTTAATGTTCTGTGGGGTGGGCCCCCTTTGTCATAGGCCCAGGGGGCCTATCGGGCGCGGTTAACGGGCGTGTGCCCGTGCGAGGGCACGGGGCAACATGGGCGTCGGCGAGGCCGTAGCCCGGCACGGTGGTGCAAGGCCGTGGCCTCGGAGATGCCAGCAGGGGGCACGGGCGCGGCGCGGCCTAGGGCCAGGCGCGCGACGGCGGTTGACGGCGGCGACCGGGGCGGCTTGAACGGCGTCGAGGAGGGGTACAGGCGCGGCTGGGGGCGGCAAGGGCCATGGTGGCCGTGAGCGGGAGCTCATGCGGCGGCAGAGCAGATGCAGCAGGGCCGCGGGCGAGCGCGGCGCGTGTGCACGGGGAGAGGAGGACCGGGGCGCGAGGCGCTGGGGGGGGGGGGGCGCCTGACGCGGCCAGCGGGCGCGGGGGGCCATGGGGAGCGTGGGTGCTGGGGCGCACGAGCTCGCGCGGTGGCGCGTCGAGCAAGGGAGGGAAGGAGAAGGGGGGGCTCACGGCGCGGAGCAGGGTCTGGGGCAGTGGGGGTCGAGGAGGAGTCGGGGATGACGGGCGGCGACGGAGTCGTGGCGCGCGGTGGTTCCGGCGAGCGGCGACGGCGGCCTAGGACGGCACCAGCGACGGGGTCGGGGAGGCGACGAGCAACGACGTCGGCGGGCAATGGCAAGCGGCGTCGGGCAGCACCGGGTGGCGGGGCGCGGCCGTCGGGGCGGCGTCAGGGGCAGCGGCCTCGGGCGCTGGGGGGGTTTGATCCCGCCCCCAGATCGGATCGGGAGAGGGGGAGAGGAGTGGGGGTGGTGGCCGTTAGGGTTTCCCCCCTGGTGGGGGTTATGGAGGGGACGTAGCGGGCCGGCCGGCTGGGCCACTCGGCTGGGCCTTTGCCCAGTTGGGCTGGCTAGCTGGGCCACAGATGGCCCAGTGGGGGGAGGGTCTGCCTCTTTTTTTTTGTTAGATTTGTCTTTTCCCTTTTTTTTACCTTTTCATATTTTTCTTTTTTTGTTTTATTTTAGTTACACATAAGTTTTAATTTTAGACAAATATATCTATAGCCCCTAAAATAATGTTTCAGAACAATCCACTACAATAAAAAGTTTTACCCTGATAAAAATAGACTAGTATTTTAAAAAATACCAAAGTCGTTTAAATAGTTGTCTAGCTACTGTTTAAATCATTTTAGTGCTTTAAATCTTTTTTACTAAAATGTGGTTCCTCCACCATTTGGACTTAGGATTTATTTGTCCCATTTTGAACATTTTAGTTTTAACGTTTGAAGAATTTACCGTTTGACTTGATTTTGAATTTGAATTTGAATCGGTTTCGAATTAACACGAGATTAGCAATGGTAACCATCATGACGTGGCATCATTAACAGAGGTTTACTGTAGCTCAAATATCCGGGCGTCATAATAAGCATATGTTAAACTATCAGATAATTGTTTAAGATTAAACACGGGATCACCCTTGGGTGGAGGAGGATCCCCAAGGATTTCAACAGGAAAATTGTGTTTCAAAAAGAGGCCCTTGATTAAAAAATATTTCATCTAGTTCCTTCCTCTCATTCATAAACATATCATTTTCATGGTCTAGCAAATATTGTTCTAAAGGATGAGTAGGAGGCACAACAAGAGAAGCAAGACCAATAATTTCATCTTTACTAGGCAATTCTTTATCATGGGGTTGTCTACGAAATTTAGAGAAATTAAATCATGAGACACATCCCCAAAACCGATGGTAACAATATCTTTCTCGCGGTCTATGTTAGCATTCATAGTATTCAAGAAAGGTCTACGAAATATAGTAGGACAAGAATCATCTTGTGGGGAACCCAGAACAAGAAAATCAGTAGGGTATTTTATTTTCCCACACAAGACTTCAACATCTCTAACAATCCCAATTGGTGATATAGTATCTCTATTGGCAAGCTTAATAGTAACATCGATATCTTCTATTTCAGCAGGTGCAATATCATTCATAATTTCTTGATATAAAGTAAAAAGGAATTACACTCACACTAGCACCCATATCACATAAGCCATGATAACAATGATCTCCTATTTTAACAAAAACAATAGGCATGCCAACAACAGGTCTATGTTTATCTTTATCATCGGGTTTGGCAATTCTAGGAGCTTCATCACGGAAATAAATAACATGCCCATCAATATTATCGACCAAGAGATCTTTAACCATAGCAATACTAGGTTCAACTTTAATTTGTTCAGGGGGTGTAGGTGTTCTAGTATAACTCTTACGAACAACAGTTCAAGCTTTAGCATGATCATTTATCCTAATAGGGAAAGGTGGTTTTTCATTATAAGCAGTTGGAACAACATGATCAACATTATAAGTAACAGTTTCTTCTTCAACTTTAATAGGTTCTACTACTTTCATTTCAATGGGAGGATGATATTTAAACCACTTCTCCTTCGGGAGATCAACATGAGTAGCAAATGATTCACAAAAAGAACCTACTATCTTAGAGTCAAGCCCATATTGAGTGCCAAAATCACAAAAAGCATCGGTATCCATAAAAGATTTAACAGGGCGCGCCGGAGGCCCCTAGCGCATGCTGGTGCCTAGTGGGCCTCATGAGCGTCCCCTCGTGCCATCCAGAAGCTTCCTGGGTGTCTTCCTACTAGAAAAAATCTCCAAAAAGTTTCGTGGCATTTGGACTTCGTTTGGTATTAACATTCTGCAAAGTAAAAAACAAGCAAAAAATAGCAACTGACATTGGGCACTAGGTTAATAGGTTAGTCCCAAAAAATGATATAAAGTTGCTAGTAAATTTATATAAAACATCCAAGATTGATCACATAACAGCATGGAACAATCAAAAATTATAGATACGTTGGAGGCGTATCACCCCCCAAAGGGGACTTTCCCCCCTTGGTGGCAGCCCTCTTCCTCCCCTCTAACCTATATATACTAGAGGATTTCCACCCTATGGATATACAGGTATTGGAGCCTCCTCTAGTTGATCTAGTGCACGTTCTAGTTGGTCCTAGTTGACTAATTAGATTGAGCCCTAGCCACCTCTAATCCTCATAATTAGAAGCCCCATGTGGTTCTAAACTCCTCCCTCTAATTTTCCGACGATGATTAGCTCTGGACAATGAAGCACTGCCGGTTCATGAAGACCGTACGCTTGCAACCAAGTAGAGACGCCATGCTTTCGGTCTTCCGTTCGAGGGATCGTTCGAGGGAGGTTCGTGGGATCGTCATCGACATTCAACGGACTCCAAGTACAATCTACACTAACTCATCTACTTCCACTGCACTCCCGGAGTCGGTAACAATCGTTGCTCACAACCCGTTATGCATCTTTATATTGTTCTTGGGTGTGTAACGTCCCAAATTTTCAATTTGGAATGTTATACATTAGATCATCATTGCATATCATATTTTATTGCATTTTGGTTTGATCCTATAAATTCTACGCAACTCAAGGACCCACGGAGAGAGTTGGGGATTTTATTATTTTCATATTCGAGTTTTTCTCGAATTTTGAAAAAAGGATCATTTGATTTTAATTATTTTCTCTTGAATATTTCTTTTATAAAAATAAAAGAGAGAGGATAAAATGACTTCCTCAAATTAAAGAAATATCGGAGATTTAATGTTAAAATCAAATAAGATTTTTATTCCAAGTTTTATCGCTATTTTATTTGACTTAGAAAAAATATGCGTTTTTCAAAATTGCATTTTAGGCCCAAATAAATGTTCACCTTGTCCGGCCT
This sequence comes from Triticum urartu, assembly GCF_056163025.1. Classification (NCBI taxonomy): domain Eukaryota; kingdom Viridiplantae; phylum Streptophyta; class Magnoliopsida; order Poales; family Poaceae; genus Triticum; species Triticum urartu. Next base: position 443,626,786 of record NC_141879.1, on the reverse strand, counting down.
ATTTTTAGAGGACGGGGAAAATTTATTTCGGGATTTTTGGAGTCCGTTTAGTACTTCTTTTATTTATTTTTCTACATGACTGAATTATTTAAAAAAAAGTAATCGACTCCGGGCCGTACCAGAGCGGGACTCCGCCAGAGGGCTTTATAAGCCGCCGCCCCGCAGCCCACCAGCCCGCCGCCGCCAAACCCTAACACTAGCCGCGCCCGCCGCCGCCACCCGCCGCCCTGCGCCGCTGCACCGGAGCCGCACCGCCACCGCCGCCGTCTCGTCGGATCCGCCGAAGGAAGCGGCCGTCGCCTCAGTTTTCGCGAGAAAACCAAACAATTTTTTTTTCGAAACCCTAGATCCAGTTTTTTTATTAGATCGGTTTTTTTCGGTTTAGTTATTTAGCGAACGCCCGTTCGTATGTTCGTTTTAATGAACGGTTTTCACCGTTTAGCTGCAGACAGCGAACGTTAGTTCGTTAGCCTGTTCGTCAGTTTTTTCCTCGGATTTTCCGTGATTATTTTTTATCGCGATTTCTGATCCGATTTTCGTTTTAGTTTATCTTTTCGCTCGTTTATCGAAATCAGGCGATTCAAGCGCCTAGAGTTTTGTCTCGAAGCCTTCTTTCTATTTAACCAACTTAAACAAGTTTTTGCTACTGTAAATTTGACTTTAGTCCAGATTAGTAAACGCAGCTTGTTTCTTTCGCCGTTTGGGTTTGTTGCTTCGTTTGATTTGATTCTTTTTGCAAAGCGTAGTTCTTAAGTTGAACTTTTTGGTTAGATCTCTTATTTGAGTTTTACCCGTCCCCGTGCTTGATTGCTTATTGTATGTTTGTTTGTTTGCGATAGAGTACCCGGAGTGCGAAGCGTGCTACTACGAGTATCTTGGTTTCGCGGAACATCAGCAAGGCAAGTAACACTTTGATCATACCTCTTCACTACCCAGTTTTATTGCATTAGATCAATCCTCAAACAATTGCATGGTTAGGATCTGAATTAAATTGTGGGTTTGGGAAGTAGATGAGGTAGTACCTATTCACCTGTTTATTATCAAACCTTTGGGAGTTACTTCTACGTTGCTTATATTGCTATGCTACGCTCGTACATGTGGATTGGGTTTGAGTGTGTTCATGACAGATGTGAGTATTGTTAATTAATGGTTAACTTAAGGTGGCAACTTTAATACACATCTGGGTGGATTGAGGCACCTGGGGAATCCAGTGATTTCCTGTATTTTTTTGGAAATCTCGGGGTACCGTGTGATTCTCCTATGGACTGCCACCCAGGCTCAAAGGGATCATGAGAGTATTCATGCTAGAAACTTCCGTGTGCAGCCACAAGCCATTATGGGCTCTGACATAGTTGATTAAGTCATGTGAACTCTTATAGTGGTAGACTAGCAGATGTAGGGGATGTAGGTGGTACTATCTACCCATCGTAAGGTGCTAACGCTTCTGAAAGACTGTGTCTCGGTCATCCATTTCTCAAACACCATGTAGTGCGAGAAACCCAACGAAGGAGATCGAGTCTTGTGGGGAAAAGTGCGCAAACCTCTGCAGAGTGTACAAACTAATCATGGTTACCCGTGTCTCCGGTTATGGACATCTTGAGTATCTGGTTCTTGGATTATCATGTGGATCTCAACACTTTTAATTATAAAATTTGATTGGGTTATTATTATACCTTTTAATTGGGGTTGAGATGGGGTTTTCCATTCTCAATGTTTAACAACCACCATGATAGTTAAATAAAATATATTCCTTTGTTGTAGGGAAAAATTGACTTTTCGCAATAACATATTAACCATACAGCCTCCACCAGCCATATATGCATGTAGTGACAGCATTATTATGTTCATTATTCTCTTGTGTTACATTGCCAGCATATTCTATGTGTTGACCCGTTTTCGGGGTGCAGCGTATCATGTTGCAGACTTTTCAGACGACGAGTAAGGAGCCTTAGGTCGTGGTCTTTCACTCAGTGATGCCGTTGGAGTTGATGGACTCACTTTATCTTCCAAGCCTTCCGTTGTTATCATATTAGATGGCCTTAAGCCATATTTATTGTAATAAGTTCTCTTTTGAGACATTCGTTGTAATAAGTGTGTGATTGCTACTCTGTTATAAATCCTTGAAGTACTGTGCGTGTCAGCATTACCGATCCAGGGATGACACTGTTGCACAGAGATCAGACTGTTTGAGGTCTGGTCGCTACAAGATGGTATCAGAGAACACGCTGACTGTAGGACATGACCACTAAGCTAAAGCCCTAGATCACTACTCTCTTCTCATTTCTAACTCCTCTCCAGTTTTTACTCTTTAGGATGGCGGATGCAAGGATCAAGTTCACGCAACCGGATGAAGACACCCTTTTTGGACGCCACTTGAAGGAAGTCACTAGGTACCTGAACATCGGAATACCAAGCTTCACCGAGACTTACAATGCCACTTTACCAGAAGAGGAGCGCTGGATGATTCAAGTTCAAGTTCCAGGAAGGACATTCACGCCAGTCACTGAGCCCATAGAATTTTCCTTTGATGCACTAAGTTGGAGTCTAGGAAAGAGTATGGCAGCCCACATCACCATGGGACGCATTGCAGAAGTTTACCACAAGGATCTCAAGAATACTATCTACCAGATTTGTGGGCGCCGAGATGAGCAATGGGAGATGATTAGCACCAGGAAGGATAGATCGATTGCAGCTTTCATCCAGGAGTTAAACCAGCACATTCGACGCCAGGAGAACCAGATGTGCGTAGGCATGATAGATCTGAAGAAGGCGATGACAAGGATCACGGAGCTTGAAGAAGAACTCAAGGCAACTCGCGAAGATTATGAGGAGGAAATCGTCGTACTAGTGGAGAAGAATGACGACCTGACAAGGAAGCTAGGAGTTTTCATGGGAGACCCCGCACCAGGAGAAGAAGATGATGGTTTCACTTACCCGGAGAACTACATCATCATCGACAACACTGACTCGGACCCCGACGATAGCGATGATGACTATGTTGATGAAGCTGGAGCAGATATCATGGAGTCTTCGACCGATCAATATTTCTAGTAGACCACCATATCAGTAGTAGTATTCCACCGTGTATATAGTATAGTCCAAGCACTTTTGTAACGATAGTTCTAGACCGATTGTATGCCCTTGCTTGATTGATTGAGTGTTATGATTGTGTTTGTCTCATGTGCATATGGGTAGTGTTTTCTCACTAGACCTCATTCTATTCTATTTCTCTTCCCTCTAAACCCTCAGATGCCTCCGGGACATGACCCCGGATTAACTTTTCCACCGGAGCTCACTCAGTTGATCCAGCAGCAGAATACCCTGATGCAGTTGTTAGTTCAGAACCAAGGCAACAACAACAACAACAACAATCCACCACCACCACCCCAAGTTGACAACTTAGCCCGTTTTCTGAGGTTGCAGCCGCCGGTGTTTTCTAGTAGCACCGAGCCGATAGTAGCAGATGATTGGCTCTGCAGGATTGGAAGGGAGTTAACCACTGCAGGATGCACAGATGATGAGAAGCTGTGTTTTGTCATGCACCAATTGGATGGACCAGCAGCCTCATGGTGGGAGAATTACACTGTCACCTATCCTATAGCCACTGTTTCATGGGACCAGTTCCAGCAAGCTTTTCACACTGCCCATGTATCCACAGGAGATATGGACATGAAGAAGCGTGAGTTTCGCAACTTACGCTAAGGAGGGCGCACCGTTGGCCAGTATGTGGATGACTTTAGTAAACTAGCACGTTATGCCCCAGATGACGTTGCTACAGATGCAGCTAAGAAGGAGAAGTTTCTGGAAGGACTGAATGATGAGCTGAGCATGCAGTTGATGGTGGCAAATTTCAATAACTACTAGGAGTTGGTGGATAGAGCTCTCATGCTTAAAGGGAAGCAACAGCAGATTGACAGCCGCAAGAGGAAGTATGGACCAGGGAAGTATAATTCTAGAGCTCAGGAGAGACCTCGTTTTACCCCGAACTCGGGAGGACCTGTCCATAACCATGGAGGCCACACTCATAATGGAGGAAGTTCGCACAATCATAGTGGCTCCAAGAACGGGAATGGTAATGGAGGAAGCAGCAGACAGAACCGTTCCAACCCGACAACACCCCCCAAGAAAGATCTAAGCCACGTTACTTGCTACAAGTGCCAGAAGACTGGACATTACGCCAATGAGTGTCCTGAAGCTAAGAATGGAAACGGCAATTGAAGCTCTGGGAAGAAGCCCAACCCTTTCAACAGGGGACAAGTGAACCACGTTAACGTGGAGGAGGTTGAAGCCCAGCCAGATGCAGTAATAGGTAAGTTTTTAGTTAAGTCATTTATTGCAGTCGTACTTGTTGATACTGGTGCATCGCATTCATACATATCAAGGGGATTCGTGGATAAGTTTAAACTTCCAACCCAAGCCTTAGGTCACCCATGTTAGTAACCTCGCCGGGAGCAGAGTATATGGCTAGCCTATGGTGTGATCGGTTACCATTAAGGATTGGTAACTACCTGTTCCCCTCAGACCTAATAGTATTGGAGTCACAAGGATTGGATGTGATATTAGGCATGGATTGGTTATCGAAGTATGGAGGGAACATTGACTGCGCCAGTAAGTCGATTTTGCTCACCACCCCAGAAGGAAGAAGGATCAAGTATGTATCCCGGCATGTGCCGAATAGGACTCAAGTAAATTCCTTATCAGGAGTTGTACAGGAGGAAGTACCAGTGGTGAAGGATTTTTCAGATGTATTTCCAGAAGAGTTGCCACGCATGCCACCGGATAGAGACATTGAGTTTTTGATTGAGCTTTTCCCAGGCACAGGGCGAATATCTAAGAGACCGTACAGAATGCCCGCAAAGGATTTGGAGGAAATTAAGAAGCAGATTAAGGAGTTACTGGATAAAGGTTATATCCGCCCAAGTTCGTCACCTTGGGGATCCCCAGTACTTATAGTGGAGAAGAAGGATGGATCGTTAAGGATGGTTGTTGATTATCGAGGATTGAATGAAGTGACAATCAAGAACAAGTACCCACTACGCATGATCAATGATTTGTTTGACCAGCTGCAAGGAGCTAAGGTGTTTTCCAAGATCGATCTGCGATTAGGGTACCACCAGCTGAACATTCGAGAGCAGGATATACCTAAGACAGCTTTTACCACGAGGTACGAGCTATATGAGTATACTGTTATGTCATTTGGCCTGACTAATGCACCTGCCTATTTTATGAACATGATGAACAAGGTGTTTATGGAGTTTTTTGATAAGTTCGTCGTGGTGTTCATTGATGATATTCTGGTCTACTCGAAGAATGAAGAAGAACATAAAGAGCATTTGCGTTTAGTACTTGGGAAACTCAGAGAACATCAGCTATACGCCAAGTTTAGCAAGCGTGATTTTTGGTTGAAGGAAGTTGGATTCCTTGGACATGTTATATCTGGAGAAGGAATAGCGGTAGACCCCACCAAAGTTGTCACTGTGACAAATTGGGAGTCACCCACGTCAGTTGGAGAGATCCGGAGTTTTCTTGGACTCGCAGGATACTACCGGAGGTTCATTGAGAATTTCTCAAAGATTGCAAAGCCTATGACGGAGTTGTTAAAGAAGGACACCAAGTTCAAATGGACTGAGGAATGTGATGCCAGTTTTCAGGAGTTGAAGAAACGCTTGGTTACATCACCAGTGTTGATTCTGCCAGATCAACGCAAGGATTATGAAGTGTATTGCGACGCTTCTCGTCAAGGACTTGGATCCGTACTTATGCAGGAGGGAAGAGTTGTTTCATATGCCTCACGATAGCTTAAACCCCGTGAGTTAAATTATGCCACACATGATTTGGAGTTAGCAGCTGTAGTGCATGCGTTGAAGACATGGAGACATTTTCTCATCGGAAACCATTGTGAGGTATACACGGATCACAAGAGTTTGAAGTATATCTTCACGCAGAAGGAGTTGAATCTCAGGCAGAGGAGATGGTTGGAGCTCATTAAGGATTATGATATGAGATTGCATTATCATCCCGGAAAGGCAAACGTAGTAGCCGATGCGTTAAGCCGCAAAAGTCATGTCAATGCAATCATGACCGGAGAATTACCCAAGGAGTTGGCAGATGACCTTCGCGAGCTATGTTTGGAGATAGTTCTGAGATGTTATGAATCAGCTTTGGAGATTTAGTCTATTTTGATGGATAAGATCAGAGAAGCTCAGAAGACGGACAAGGAGATTGCCGAGATAAAGGAAGAGCAAAGGAAAAGCTAAAGGATTTCGTGAGGATGAGCACGATACCTTATGGTTTGAGGACCGCGTATATGTGCCAAATGATCAGGAGATCAGGAAGTTGATTCTGCAAGAGGCCCATGATTCGCCATATTTGATTCACCCATGAAATACCAAGATGTATCTGGATTTGAAGGATAGTTTCTGGAGGACATGTTGAGAGCTTTTGCACTAGATTATGGATCTAGTTGGGACGATAATTTGCCGGATGCAGAGTTCTCTTATAGCAACAGTTATCAAGCCAGTTTGAAGATGGCCCCTTTCGAAGCATTGTACGGAAGGAGGTGCAGAACACCGTTGTTGTGGGACGAAGTTGGAGACCGATAGTTGTTTGGACCCGATTTGATTAAAGAGTCTGAAGAGAAGGTTAAGCCGATTTGCGATAGACTCAAGGTAGCCCAGTCCAGGCAGAAGAGTTAAGCGGATTCTAAACGCAAGGAGATAGTTTATGAAGTCAGAGACAGAGTGTATCTTCGTGTATCCCCACTTCGAGGAGTGAACCGCTTTGGAGTTAAGGGAAAATTAGCACCACGTATTGTGGGACCATACAAAGTTTTGGAACATATGGGAGAAGTTGCTTACAAGTTGGAATTACCCGAAGGATTGTGAGGAGTTCACGATGTGTTCCACATTTCTTAGTTGAAGAAGTGCCATGCAGAGATGGCTAATATTCCTCTGAGAGATACAGTGTCGCTGGAAGCTATACAGTTGGATAGCGATTTGACCTACGAGGAGAAGCCAGTCAGAATTCTCGAGTTTGCCAGCCGAGTTACACGCAGCAAGGTTATCAAATTTTGCAAAGTTCAGTGGAGCCACCATACTGAAGAGGACGCCACCTGGGAACGAGAGGAAGACCTACGGAAGGATCACTCTCACCTATTTTCTAGCCAACCCGAATCTCGAGGGCGAGATTCATCTTAAGGGGGGTAGGTTTGTAACATCCCAAATTTTCAATTTGGAATGTTATACATTAGATCATCATTGCATATCATATTTTATTGCATTTTGGTTTGATCCTAGAAATTCTACGCAAATCAAGGACCCACAGAGAGAGTTGGGGATTTCATTATTTTCATATTCGAGTTTTTCTCGAATTTTGAAAAAAGGATCGTTTGATTTTAATTATTTTCTCTTGAATATTTCTTTTATAAAAATAAAAGAGAGAGGATAAAATGACTTCCTTAAAATAAAGAAATATCGGATATTTAATGTTAAAATCAAATAAGATTTTTATTCGGAGTTTTATCGCTATTTTACTTGAATTAGGAAAAATATGAGTTTTTCAAAATTGCATTTTAGGCCCAAATAAATGTTCACCTGGTCCGACCTATTTTTAGAGGACGGGGAAAATTTATTTCAGGATTTTTGGGGTCCGTTTAGTACTTCTTTTCTTTCTTTTTCTGCACAACGGAATTATTTAAAAAAATAGAAACCGACTCCGGGCCGTACCCAAGCGGGACCTCGCCCGGAGGACTTTATAAGCCGCCGCCCCGCAGCCCACCAGCCCACCACCGCCAAACCCTAACCCTAGCCGTGGCCCGGCGACGCCGCCCCGCCGCCGCGCTGCCGCGCCGCCGCACCGGAGCCGCACCGCCGCCGCCGCCGTCTCGCCGGATCCGCCGGAGGTGGCGTCGTCGCCTCGGTTTTCGCGAGAAAATCGAACGGTTTTTTCGAAACCCTAGATCCATTTTTTTATTAGATCGGTTTTTTCGGTTTAGTTATTTAGTGAACGCCCATTCGTACGTTCGTTTTAACGAACGGTTTTCACCGTTTAGCCGCAGACAGCGAACGTTCGTTCGTTAGCCTGTTCATCAGTTTTTCTTTTTCTTGGATTTTCCACGATTATTTTCGATCGTGATTTCTGATCCGATTTTCGTTTTAGTTTATCTTTTCGCTCGTTTATCGGAATCAGGCGATTCAAGCGCCTGGAGTTTTTTCTCGAAGCCTTCTTTCTGTTTAACCAACTTAAACAAGTTTTTTCTATTGTAAAATTTGACTTTAGTCCAGATTAGTAAACGCAGCTTGTTTCTTTCGTCGTTTGGGTTTTGTTGCTTCGTTTGATTTGATTCTTTTTGCAAAGCATAGTTCTTAAGTTGAACTTTCAGGTTAGATCTCTTATTTGAGATGTACCCGTGCCCTTGCTTGATTGCTTATTGTATGCTTGTTTGTTTGCGATAGAGTACCTGGAGTGCGAAGCGTGCTACTACGAGTCTCTAGGTTTCGCGGATCATCAGCAAGGCAAGTAACACTTTGATCATACCTCTTTACTACACAGTTTTATTGCATTAGATCAATCCTCAAACAATTGCATGGTTAGGATCTGAATTAAATTGTGGGTTTGGGAAGTAGATGAGGTAGTACATATTCACCTGTTTATTATCAAACCTTTGGGAGTTACTTCTACGTTGCTTATATTGCTATGCTATGCTCGTAGACGTGGATTGGGTTTGAGTGTGTTCATGATAGATGTGAGTATTTTTAATTAATGGTTAACTTAAGGTGGCAACTTTAATACACATCTGGGTGGATTGAGGCACCTGGGAAACCCAGTGATTGTCTGTATTTTTTTTGGAAATCCCGGGGTACCATGTGATTCTCCTATGGACTGCCACCCAGGCTCAAAGGGATCATGAGATTATTCATGCTAGAAACTTCCGTGTGTAGCCACAAGCCATTATGGGCTCTTGCATAGTTGATTAAGTCGTGTGAACTCTTACAGTGGTAGACTAGTAGATGTAGGGGATGTAGGTGGTATTGTCTACCCATCGTAAGGTGCTAACGCTTCTGAAAGACTGTTTCTCGGTCATCCGTTTCTCAAACACCATGTAGTGCAAGAAATCCAACGGAGGAGATCGAGTCTTGTGGGGAAAACTGCGCCAACCTCTGCAGAGTGTACAAACTAATCATGGTTAGCCGTGTCTCCGGTTATGGACATCTTGAGTATCTGGTTCTTGAATTATCATGTGGATCTCAACACTTTTAATTATAAAATTTGATTGGGTTATTACTATACCTTTTAATTGGGATTGAGATGGGGTTTACCATTCTCAATGTTTAACAATCACCATGATAGTTAAATAAAATATATTCCTTTGTTGTAGGGAAAAATTGACTTTTTGCAAAACATATTAACCATACAGCCTCCACCAGCCATATATGCATGTAGTGATAGCATTATTCTGTTCATTATTCTCTTGTGTTACATTGCCAGCATATTCCATGTGTTGACCCGTTTTCGGGCTGCAACGTATCATGTTGTAGACTTTTCAGACGACGAGTAAGGTGCCTTAGGTCGTGGTCTTTCACTCAGTGATGCCGTTGGAGTTGATGGACTCACTTTATCTTCCAAGCCTTCCTCTATTATCATATTAGATGGGCTTAAGCCATATTTATTGTAATAAGTTCTCTTTTGAGACATTCGTTGTAATAAGTGTGTGATTGCTACTCTGTTATAAATCCTTCAAGTACTGTGCATGTCAGCATTACCGATCCAGGGATGAAACTGATGCACAAAGATCAGACTATTTGAGGTCTGGTCGCTACATCTTAGGGCGAAATTTTCTGTTTTCTACTATGTTTCCCAACAGTGGCATCATGAGCGGTTCTATGAGTAGAAGCAGGTTACGATCTAGATCACATGTGGATGTGAGGGTGTTGTTCTTGCTATGCTTCCCTCGAGTGTTTCTTCGGTTCACTTCATTGCCGGCATGGTGTTGCTTTCTACAAGGTTTTGATAATCGCTCGGCTCAATCTGTCAACGATCTGCTAACAGTTCCTTGGGCTTCACCATTGTCAAGAATACTGAACCGTCATGTACGCAAGAGGTCTATGAAGATGGTTGATCTTCTAGGGGGTCATGCGTATTAGACGAAGTTTAGTGTGGGGGCGAAATTTTTAATTAAATCTCTTCTTTCACACACCCCGAAAGTTAATCTGGCAACAAGGATTATCACTTTATGGTGTGCACGTATGTAGCTAGGTTTATCCAAAAACCCTAGAAGACACGTAATTAAAATTTGCCAAACCGATTAGAGGACGTCTAACTTGGTTTCGCATGGTTTACATATGATGTGGTACATCCTGCATCATGATAATGATTTTATGTATGAGACGGTTATATGTTGTAATATTAAGTGGCATGTGCATCACGGCATGATGGCTGGAGCCACGAGATTGCCACTTTAATATAAAATCGTAGAGATAGGTTAGATGTGACAGCGGCAAGACATACACGGAGTACCCCGACTAGGAGAAGGTGTACCAAGGCATGGGACGAGGAGCTATAATTTCATGCCATGGCGTGAGATTTTACTGTCACGGCAACGTTTTCTCAAACGGACACCACAACAACGTTTTTGAAACGGTTGCCACGACAACGAATATTGGCCATCACGTCGCTTCAACTGCAGATTGAAGACGATCATGGAGAACTGATACGTCTCCAACGTATCTATAATTTTTGATTGTTCCATGCTATTATATTATCTGTTTTGGATGTTTAATGGGCTTTATTATACACTTTTATATTATTTTTGGGACTAACCAACTAACCCAAGGCCCAGTGCAAATTGCTATTTTTTGCCTATTTCAGTGTTTCGCAGAAAAGGAATATCAAACGGAATCCAAATAGAATGAAACCTTCGGGAGAGTTATTTTTGGAACAAACGTGATCCAGGGGACTTGGAGTAGACGTCAAGAAAGAAGCAAGGAGGCCACGAGGCAGGGAGGTGCGCCCCCACCCTCATGGGCCCCTCGCAGCTCCACCGACCTACTTCTTCCTCCTATATATATCCATATACCCCGAAAACATCCAAGAGCACAACGAAACCCTATTTCCACCGCCACAACCTTCTGTACCCAAGAGATCCCATCTTGGGGCCTTTTCCGAAGCTCTGCCGGAGGGGGAATCGATCACGGAGGGCTTCTACATCAACACCATAGCCTGTCCGATGATGTGTGAGTAGCTTACCACAGACCTTCGGGTCCATAGTTATTAGCTAGATGGCTTCTTCTCTCTCTTTGGATCTCAATACAAAAGTTCTCCTCGATCTTCTTCGAGATCTATTCAATGCAATTCTTTTTGCAGTGTGTTTGTCAAGATCCGGTGAATTGTGGGTTTATGATCAAGTTTATCTATGAACAATATTTGATTCTTCTCTGAAATCTTTTATGTATGATTTGTTATCTTTGTAAGTCTCTTCAAATTATCAGTTTGGTTTGGCCTACTAGATTGATCTTTCTTGCAATGGGAGAAGTGCTTAGCTTTGGGTTCAATCTTGCGGTGTCCTTTCCCAATGACAGTAGGGGCAGCAAGGCACGTATTGTATTGTTGCCATCGAGGATAAAAAGATGGGGTTTATATCATATTTCTTGAGTTTATCCCTCTACATCATGTCATCTTTCCTAATGCATTACTCTGTTATTATGAACTTAATACTCTAGATGCATGCTGGATAGCGGTCGATGTGTGGAGTAATAGTAGTAGATGCAGAATCGTTTCGGTCTACTTGTCGCGGACGTGATGCCTATATACATGATCATGCCTAGATATTCTCATAATTATGCACTTTTTTATCAATTGCTCGACAGTAATTTGTTCACCCACCGTAATACTTATGCTATCTTGAGAGAAGCCACTAGTGAAACCTATGGCCCCGAGTCTATCTTTTATCATATAAGTTTCCAATCTATTTTATTTTCCAATCTTGACTTTCAATCTATATCATAAAAATACAAAAAATATTTATCTTATTATCTCTATCAGATCTCAGTCATGTAAGTGACCGTGAAGGGATTCACAACCCCTTTATCGTGTTGGTTGCGAGGTTCTTGTTTGTTTGTGTAGGTATGAGGGACTTGCGTGTAGTCTCCTACTGGATTGATACCTTGGTTCTCAAAAACTGAGGGAAATACTTACGCTACTTTGCTGCATCACCCTTTCCTCTTCAAGGGAAAACCAACACAGTGCTCAAGAGGTAGCAAGAAGGATTTCTGGCAGCGTTGCTGGGGAGATCTACGCACAAGTCAAGACATACCAAGTACACATCACTAACTCTTATCCCTCGCATTACATTATTTGCCATTTGCCTCTCGTTTTCCTCTCCCCCACTTCTAAAATGATTTTCGAAAACCTTTGCCTTTTCTTCGCCTTCTTCCCGTATGTATATTTGTTTGTGTTTCCATGCGCCTTCTATTTGCTTGCATCTTTTCTTGCTAAAAATTTGTTGATATGGATCCTTAAAGCGTTCTATTTGGATCATCTTCGATCCTTATGCGCTCGTGCTGAAACCCCAACTAGCCTAGTTGATGGGAAATCTTTATATGAGCATGCTCATTTTGTGCGTCACCATTTGTTTGAAAAAGGGAGACTCTTATGGGATCAAATAAACAGATTGTTGTGTTATGCTTGGAATCTTTGTGAAATTTGTGATTTTACCTGTTGCTCTAAGAACCCTAAAAAAACACCTCCCCTACCTATGTGAGTTTAATGATAATGAAATCTTATCTTCTTATTTAAAGGGTGTTTATAGTTACTATGATATTGAAAAAATTGAAGAATTTGTTGCTTTTAGGGGTGCTTATGAAGTTGCTTCTTTGATTGGAAAGCATGATATTACTCTCTACGAATTGGAAAATTTTAACATACTTAAATATTTCTATGAAAACTATGCTCATAATGTCTATGTCAAAGAATTTATTGAAAGAATGACCATTGCTTCGGAAGAAAATAATGATATGCATGAATCTATAGATAATTATGATTCCGATGACTAGATTAAAATATACCTTGATGAACATGATGCTTGCTATTCTTGTGGCCATGATGCCAATATTTATGAAGATGAATTTTCTATAGTTCCTTATGTTAAACATGAGATCGTTGCTATTGCACCCATACTTGATAGTTCGTTCGATGAAAAGCATGATTGCAATGATGTTATTATAAATTCTATTAATGTCAATTGTGTTAATGTTATGCAAAACCTCAAGCTTGGGGATGCTAGTTTTGCTATGACTACTATTTGTTGCAATGATCATGATTGGGGTGATTCTTCTTTTGATCTTGAAAATTTATTTAAGCCCCATGATGAATATGAGATTGATAATAGTGTTTGCAATATTATTGAAAGTGGGTTTGGAAGAGTGTCAACTTTAGATCCCACATATTTGGCGAATGTTCAATCTTATGAAATTTTTGATAAAAGTGGGTTTTGAGAGGTCATGACTTTAGTTAATTTTAATCCCACTATTTTGGAAGAGTGTCAACTTTGCATGCATGTGGATCGTGTTGAAAATATTTTATGTGATAGCTATTTTGTTGAATTTTCTTATGATCCCACATTTAATTATTATGAGAGAGGAAAATATGATTGTAGAAATTTTCATGTTACTAAATTACCTCTCGTTATGTTGAGATTGCTATTGTTTCTTTTCGCTTCCTTGCATATGCTAGTCTTTGCTTGCTATGATAATTTGTTTGCCTATAATATGCCTATGCACAGGAAGTATGTTAGACTTAGATGTGTCTGTCATGTGTTTCATGATGCTCTCTTTGAGCTTCAATTCTTGTCTTTCATGTGAGCATGATTGAAATTTTCAATGCCTAGCTAGGGGCGCTAAACGATAGCGCTTGTTGGGAGGCAACCCAATTTTATTTTTGTTTCTTGATTTTTGGCTCTCTTTAGTAATAAATAATTCATCTAGCCTCTGTTTAGATGTGGTTTTATGCTTTTAATTAGTGTTTGTGCCAAGTAGAACCTTTGGGAAGACTTGGGGGAAGTTTTAGCGATCGTGCTGTAAAAAACAGAAACTTTAGTGCTCACGAGATTTACTGCCATTTTTTACTGGAGAGTGCGCTTAGGTTGATTATTTTTTCAGATGATTAATAGACAAATTCCTCACGTCCACAAATTTATTTCAGAATTTTTGGGGTTACAGAAGTATTCGAAACCTATAGATTACTACAGACTGTTCTGTTTTTGACAGATTCTGTTTTTCGTGTGTTGTTTGCTTATTTTGATGAATCTATGGCTAGTATCGGAGTGTATGAACCATAGAGAAGTTGTAATACAGTAGGTTTAACATCAATATAAATAAATAATGAGTGGTGGTTTGTTTTCTTATACTAACGGAGCTCATGAGATTTTCTGTTGAGTTTTGTGTTGTGAAGTTTTCAAGTTTTGGGTAAAGATTTGATGGATTATGGAATAAGGAGTGTCAAGAGCCTAAGCTTGGGGATGCCCAAGGCACCCCAAGGTAAAATTCAAGGACAACCAAAAGCCTAATCTTGGGGATGCCCCGGAAGGCATCCCCTCTTTCATCTTCGTTCATCGGTAACTTTACTTGAGGCTATATTTTTATTCGCCACATGATATGTGTTTTGCTTGGAGCGTCTTGTATGATTTGAGTCTTTGATTTTTAGTTTACCAACCCTTGCTGTACACACCTTTTGGGAGATACACACATGAATTGGAATTTATTAGAATACTCTATGTGCTTCACTTATATCTTTTGAGCTAGATAATTTTGCTCTAGTGCTTCACTTATATCTTTTAGAGCACGGTGGTGGTTTTATTTTATAGAAATTATTGATCTCTCATGCTTCACTTATATTATTTTGAGAGTCCTTTAGAACAGCATGGTAATTTACTTTGGCTATAAAATTGGTCCTAATATGATAGGCATCCAGGATGGGTATAATAAAAACTATCATAAAAAGTGCATTGAATACTATGAGAAGTTTGATACTTGATAATTGTTTTGGGATATAAAGATGGTGATATTAGAGTTGTGCTAGTTGAGTAGTTGTGAATTTGAGAAATAGTTGTGTTGAAGATTGCAAGTCCCGTAGCATGCACGTATGGTAACCGTTGTGTAACAAATTTGAAACATGAGGTGTTCTTTGATTGTCTTCCTTATAAGTGGCGGTCGGGGACGAGCGATGGTCTTTTCCTACCAAGCTATCCCCCTAGGAGCATGCGCGTGATGCTTGGTTTTTGATGACTTGTAGATTTTTGCAATAAGTATGTGAGTTCTTTATGACTAATGTTGAGTCCATGGATCATACGCACTCTCACCTTTCCATCATTGCTAGCCTCTTCGGTACCGTGCATTGCCCTTTCTCACCTCGAGAGTTGGTGCAAACTTCACCGGTGCATCCAAACCCCGTGATATGATACGCTCTATCACACATAAGCCTCTTTACATCTTCCTCAAAACAGCCACCATACCTACCTATTATGGCATTTCCATAGCCATTCCGAGATATATTGCCATGCAACTTTCCACCGTTTCATTTATGACACGCTTCATCATTGTCATATTGCCTTGCATGATCATGTAGTTGACATCGTATTTGTGGCAAATCCACCATGCATAATTTATCATACATGTCACTCTTGATTCATTACCCTTCCCGGTACACCACCGGAGGCATTCATATAGAGTCATATTTTGTTCTAGTATCGAGTTGTAATCATTGAGTTGTAAATAAATAGAAGTGTGATGATCATCATTAATAGAGCATTGTCCCAAATAAAAAAAGGGGGAAGGCCAAAAAAAGGGACAATGTTATTATCCTCTTTTTCCACACTTGTGCTTCAAAGTAGCACCATGATCTTTATGATAGAGAGTCTCTTGTTTTGTCACTTTCATATACTAGTGGGAATTTTTTGTTATAGAACTTGGCTTGTATATTCCAACAATGGGCGTCCTCAAATGCCCTAGGTCTTCGAGAGCAAGCAAGTTGGATGCACACCCACTTAGTTTCTTTTGTTGAGCTTTCATACATTTATTGGTCTAGTGCATCCGTTGCATGGCAATCCCTACTCCTTGCATTGACATCAATTGATCGGCATCTCCCTAGCCCGTTAATTAGCCACGTCGATGTGAGACTTTCTCCTTTTTTGTCTTCTCCACATTACCCCCATCATCATATTCTATTCCACCCATAGTGCTATATCCATGGCTCACGCTCATGTATTGCGTGAAAGTTGAAAAAAGTTTGAGATTACTAAAGTATGAAACAATTGCTTGGCTTGTCATCGGGGTTGTGCATTATGAGAGCATTCTTGTGTGACAAAAATGGAGCATGACCAAACTATATGATTTTGTAGGGATGAACTTTCTTTTGCCATGTTATTTTGAGAAGACATGATTGCTTAGTTAGTATGCTTGAAGTATTATTATTTTTATGTCAATATTAAACTTTTGTCTTGACTCTTTCGGATCTGAATATTCATGCTACAATAAAGAAAATTACATTGAGAATTATGCTAGGTAGCATTCCACATCAAAAATTCTGTTTTTATCATTTACCTACATGAGGACGGGCATGAATTAAGCTTGGGGATGCTTGATACGTCTCCAACGTATCTATAATTTTTTATTGTTCCATGCTATTATATTATCTGTTTTGGATGTTTAATGGGCTTTATTATAAACTTTTATATTATTTTTGGGACTAACCTACTAACCCAAGGCCCAGTGCAAATTGTTGTTTTTTTGCCTATTTCAGTGTTTCACAGAAAAGGAATATCAAACGGAATCCAAATGGAATAAACCTTTGGGAGAGTTATTTTTGGAACAAACGTGATCCAGGGGACTTGGGTAGACGTCAAGAAAGAAGCGAGGAGGCCACGAGGCAGGGAGGCACGCCCCCCACCCTCGTGGGCCCCTCGCAGCTCCACTGACCTACTTCTTCCTCCTATATATATCCATATACCCCGAAAACATCCAGGAGCAGCACGAAACCCTATTTCCACCGCCGCAACCTTCTGTACCCAAGAGATCCCATCTTGGGGCCTTTCCCAGAGCTTCGCCAGAGGGGGAATCGATCACGGAGGGCTTCTACATCAACACCATAGCCTCTCCGATGATGTGTGAGTAGTTTACCACGGACCTTCGGGTCCATAGTTATTAGCTAGATGGCTTCTTCTCTCTCTTTGGATCTCAATACAAAGTTCTCCTTGATCTTCTTCGAGATCTATTCGATGTAATTCTTTTTGCGGTGTGTTTGTCGAGATCCGATGAATTGTGGGTTTATGATCAAGTTTATCTATGAACAAAATTTGATTCTTCTCTGAAATATTTTATGTATGATTTGTTATCTTTGCAAGTCTCTTCGAATTATCAGTTTGGTTTGGCCTACTAGACTGATCTTTCTTGCAATGGGAGAAGTGCTTAGCTTTGGGTTCAATCTTGCGGTGTCCTTTCCCAGTGACAGCAGGGGCAGCAAGGCACGTATTGTATTGTTGCCATCGTGGATAAAAAGATGGGGTTTACATCATATTGCTTGAGTTTATCCCACTACATCATGTCATATTGCCTAATGCATTACTCTGTTCTTATGAACTTAATACTCTAGATGCATGTTGGATAGCGGTCGATGTGTGGAGTAATAGTAGTAGATGCAGAATCATTTCGGTCTAGTTGTCGCGGACATGATGCCTATATACATGATCATGCCTAGATATTCTCATAATTATGCACTTTTCTATCAATTGCTCGACAGTAATTTGTTCACCCACCGTAATACTTATGCTATCTTGAGAGAAGCCACTAGTGAAACCTATGGCCCCCGGGTCTATCTTTTATCATAGAAGTTTCCAATCTATTTTATTTTGCAATCTTTACTTCCAATCTATATCATAAAAATACCAAAAATATTTATCTTATTATCTATATCAGATCTCACTCTCGTAAGTGACCGTGAAGGGATTGACAACCCCTTTATCGTGTTGGTTGCGAAGTTCTTATTTGTTTGTGTAGGTACGAGGGACTTGCGTGTAGTCTCCTACTGGATTGATACCTTGGTTCTCAAAAACTGAGCGAAATACTTGCGCTACTTTGCTGCTTCACCCTTTCCTCTTTAAGGGAAAACCAACGCAGTGCTCAAGAGGTAGCAAGAACTCCCGGCGCCTAGGGCTATACCATGTCATGCTATTACGAATTGCCTGAGATGTTTATCGCTTTGTTGTTTGCACCCTTTGATTGTGCAGTAGTTAACTATTAGGGTGATCTCTCACAGTAAATATCAAGTTAAAAGGTGCTCTTCCCAGTGTTGCAACCGTCTATAACACGTAGCGTTTCGAAGTGCGTCATGTCCACATGAGTACAAACGGAACATGAGGTGTAAGACCGGGATGGTTAGACCATGTATGCAGATAGCACTCGGTTGTCTTGAAGTTTTAGCAGAACCGTTCTGAGCTCGGAGCACAAAGCATCGAAAGATGAACAAGAGTCATATGGAGATATGATCAGCAAAATTTGTCCATTGGTCTTGTCATCAGTGATGTCCACATCAATGACTGAGAACTAGACTTGGATCTTGAATCACTCACTATTAAGTAAGAGAGATATTAATTTGAGTGGGAGCGCACTTTAAATTAAAATTTTGTTTTATTTCACTAGTGCAATATTAAATATTAATTATGTCTAAAAGTGAATCTTGTGATTGTTGTTGTAGATCAATGGCTTGCAATAGTTTCCATTTAGCACCACTGTTTGAGAAAGAAAAGTTAGCTGAGAATGGTGGAAACTATGAGAATTGGATCCACACTCTAAGATGTGTTCTCAGGAGTGCAAAGAAAGAATATGTGTTGGATCAACCACTTGGTGACTACCCGACACCTGGGGCGTCACAAGATGTCATCAACGTGTTTTTATCTCGCAAGAACAATTTTAGTACTATCGACATTGTCGAGACATGTATCACAAAGAACCAGCCGAAGTTCATGAGATGACTGAAGCAATGGTAGAGTGCAAGATAACTAAAAGGTTTTAAGCAAGGTGCTAGTCTTGCAGACTATTATGATAGTATAACTGCAAGGGGAATTGATTTTTCCAGGACACCAGAGAATGACTTACTCCTCACTTTGCTCTATGAAGCAATGCTCAAAACCACTGAGATTGGGTTGCAGAACCAACAAAAGTTATTGGGGAACAAAACAGAAAGTTTCAAGAAGAAACGCAACACCAAAAGTTACAAAGGTGGAGCATCTCGTGAGACTTCATGTTTCTACTGCAAAGAGATAGGACACTGGAAAATAAATTGCTTGAAGTATCTGGTAGATAAGAATAACTTGTCTTTTGGTAAAGTTATACAAGTTAATGTTATTGATATTCTACTTACTGAAAACTCCAAGTCATGGGTATTTGATTCCGGATCTGTTGCTCACATTTGCAACACGATGGAGGGACTTCCGAAAATTTGCAATCTGAGTAGAAATGAAGTTGTGATGCGAGTCGGGAATGGTGATGGGATTGTCGCTCTAGCCGTTGGTGTCATGTCTTTAAGTTTACCTTCAGGATTTGTTTTAGAACTAAATAATTGTTATTTTGTTCCGAAGTTATGTAAAAACATCATCTATGTATCATGTTTGATAAAATGATGGATATTCTTATAAATCGAAAAACAATGGTTGTTCAATATATTATAAGGATATGTTTTATGGATTTGCACCTATTGTAGGAGGTTTATTCATAATGGATCTTGAACGTGAAAAAGATGTTTTTAACATTAATGCTAAACGTCTTAAGAAGACTGATAATACTACTTACATGTGGCATTGTCGTCTTGGTCATATCGGAAAGAAACACATGCAAAAACTTCATAAAGATGGAGTATTAACATCATTTGATTTCGAATCATTCGATACATGCAAAGCTTGTCTGATGGGTAAAATGACCAAAACGCAGTTCATATGTCATCCTGAACGAGCGCAAGAATTATTGGACATAATACATAGTGATGTATGTGGTCCAATGAGTATTCAGACGTGCGGTGGATACGTCTACTTCGTAACCTTCACTGATGAGTAGATATGGTTATATCTACTTGATGAAACACAAGTCTGAAACATTTGAAAAGTTCAATGAATTTTAGAACAAAGTTGAGAATCATCGTGGCAAAAAGATAAAATTTCTACGATCAGATTGTGGAGGACAATATATAAGTCATGAGTTCAGCAAACATCTAAGTGATTGTGGAATTGTTTCACAACTTACTTCTCTCGGAACTCCACAGAGAAATGGAGTGTCAGAAAGATGTAACCAAACTTTGCTGGACATGGTGAGGTCAATGATGTCTCTTACTGATCTGCCTTTATCATTATGGGGATATGCACTTAAAACAACAACATATACACTAAACAAAGCACCATCTAAGTCTGTTGAGACTACACCATATAAGTTATGGAATGAGAAGAGACCCAATTTGTCACATATCAAGATTTGGGGTTGCGAGACTTATGTAAAACGTTTACAACCGAATAAGCTCGATCCCAAAGTAGACAAATGTTACTTTGTAGGTTATGCCAAAGAAAAAATTGGGTATTCCTTCTACCAAACGTCTGAAGACAAAGTGTTTGTCGCAAAGAATCGACACTTTCTTGAGAAAGAGTTTCTCGCTAAAGAAGTAAGTGGGAGGACAGTACAACTTGATGAGATTATTGAATCTTTAGAAGTTGAGAGGACTAATGAAACGGAATCTGTTCCAGAAGTTGTCCACACAACTGAACCAGAAGTAACTACACCAGTGGTAGAAACACCGGTTAAAACTATAACTGAACCGTGTAGGTCTGGAAGAGTTATTGAACCTCCTGAATGGTTTCATAATGAAATATTCATCTTAGAACAAGATGAACATGAACACTACAAAGAAGTGATGGCGGCGCCTAGCTCAAAAGAATGGCATAAAGCCATGCAATCCGAGATGGAGTCCATGTACGAGAATCAAGTTTGGAACTTGGTTGATCCTCCAGAGGGTGTGAAACCCATACAGTGAAATTGGATCTTCAAAAGAAAAACATATGCAGATGGTAGTCCTACCATCTGTAAAGCAATGCTAGTAGTAAAAGGGTTTTCGCAAATTGAGGGAGTTGATTATGACGAAACTTTCTCTCCAGTAGCAATGCTTAAGTTTGTACGGATTATGATGGCAATTGCTGCATATTTTGATCATGAGATATGGTAGATGGATGTCAAAACTGCTTTCCTAAATGGGTTTCTGAAAGAGGATGTATACATGATACAACCTGAAGGTTTTGTCAATCCAAAGGATGCCGGAAAGGTGTAAAAGCTTCAGAAATCAATCTATGGTTTGAAGCAAGCATCAAGGAGCTGGAATCAATGTTTTGATGAAGTGGTAAAAGAGTTTGGCTTCATAAAAATTGATGAAGAAGCTTGTGTATACAAGAAGTTTAGTGGGAGCTCTGTAGCATTTTTAATCATGTAGGTAGATGACATATTATTGATTGGAAATGACACAAAGTTTCTTAGCACAATAAAATATTATTTGAAGAGTGTGTTTTCAATGAAGGATTTAGGCCAAGCTGCATATATACTAGGCATAAAGATCTATAGAGATAGATCAAGACGTCTGATTGCGCTGAGCCAAAGCACGTACATTGACAAGGTTTTAAAGAGGTTTAAAATGGTGAATGCAAAGAACGGTTTTCTCCCAATGTCACGTGGCACAACACTTAGCAAGAATCAATGTCCGAAGACAGTTGATGAGCGAGTGCAGATGAGTGGAGTCCCATATGCCTCGGTAATTGGATCCATCATGTATGCTATGATATGTACTAGACCAGATGTTTCCCATGCACTAAGTGTTAGTAGCGGTTACCGAAGTGATCCTGGATTGGCTCACTGGCAGCTATTAAAAATATTCTTAAGTATCTCAGGAGGACAAAGGACATGCTCCTAGTCTATGGAGGAGATGAAGAACTCGTTGTAAATGGTTACACCGATGCAAGCTTCATGACTGATATAGATGACTAAAAATCTCAATCAGGTTATGTTTTCACCCTTAATGGTGGTGTGGTTGTTTGGAAAAGTTTCAAAAACACTGTTGCAGATTCTACAACAGAAGCAGAATACATTGCGGCTTCAGAAGCTTCGAAGGAGGCACTCTGGATAAAGAAGTTTCTTGAAGTTGGCGTGGTCCCAAGTGCCATGAACCCAATGGCACTCTATTGTGATAATAGTGGTGTCGTTGCTCAAGCAAAGGAACCAAGATCCCACATGAAGACCAGACATATCGAACGCAAGTATCACATTATCCGACAGCATGTCGAGAAGGGTTTTGTGAAAGTTGTCAAGGTTCACACTGATTTGAATGTGTCAGACCCGATGACAAAGGATCTACCACAAGCAAAGCATGAGCAACACCGGATAACCAAAATGTTAAAGAGACTATGTAAACTCGATTATTGACTCTAGTGCAAGTGGGAGATTGGTGTAAATATGCCCTAAAGGCAATAATATTGTATTATTATATTTCTGGTATTCATGATTAAGTGTTTATATTTCATGCTATAACTGCTATGATCCTGTAATACGTGATTCAATGGAAAACTCATAAGCATGTGTGAAATGATAAACGGTAAACAATAGGTTCCCGGTCTCGCCTCTAAGACCGGCTCAAGTGTTGTTGGTGATCACGTTTTCCAGATCTTAGGATATTGTTAAGTGTAACGGTAGTCCTAAAACACCATTGGTGGTATAATGTTAGAAGAATGATATTGAATCGACCCAATACTTGTATGTTATACTATGTATTATATCGTATGAAATCATCTATTATAACACGGAGTGTTAGCATGTGTTTTAGTTCCTCGGACCATGAGAGTGTCTCAGTCACTGCCTACCGTACGGTGGGCTTTGGGTTGCTCAAACTGTTGCGGAACGTAGCATGCAATTTAAAAAAAAATCCTACGATCATGCAAGTTCTATCTAGGAGATGCATAGCAACGAGAGGGGGAGAGTGTGTCCACGTACCCTCATACACCGAAAGCGGAAGCGTTAGGTTAACGTGGTTGATGTAGTCGAACGTCTTTGTGATCCAACCAATCTAGTACCGAACATGCGGCACCTCTGAGTTCAGCACACGTTCAGCTCAGTGAAGTCCCTCGAACTCTTGATCCAGCAGAGGGTCGAGGGAGAGCTTCGTCAGCAGGACGACGTGGTGACGGTGATGGTGATGTGATCCGTGCAAGGCTTCGCCTAAGAACTACGATGCTATGACCAGAGGAGTAAACTGTGGAGGGGGGCACCGCACACGGCTAAGAGAACAATTGATATGCTATGGAGTGCCCCCTGCCCCCGTATATAAAGGAGGAGAGGAGGAGGTCGGCCACCAAAGGGGGCGCGCCAGGGGGAGTCCTACTAGGACACCACTCCTAGTAGGATTCGCCCCCACCCCCTTTTTCTTTTCTCATCGGAGGGGTAAGGAAGGAGAGGGAGAGGGAGAGGGAAAGGGGGCGCGCCCCCTCCTCCTTGTCCTATTCGGATTCCCTTGGAAGGGGGCACACTCCACCCCTTGTGGGCTCCCCTCTCTCTCCACTAAGGCCCATGTAGGCTCAATACTTCCCTGGGGGGTTCCGGTAACCCCTCGGTACTCCGAAATATACCCGAACCTTTCCAAAACCATTCTGGTGTCCGAATATCACCGTCCAATATATCAATATTTACCTGTCGACCATTTCGAGACTCCTCGTCATGTTTGTGATCTCATACGGGACTCCGAACAAACTTTGGTCACCAAAAATACATAACTCATAGTACAAATCATCATCGAACGTTAAGCGTGGGGACCCTACGGGTTCGAGAACTATGTAGACATGACCGAGACACATCTCCGGTCAATAACCAATAGCAGAAACTAGATGCTCATATTGGTTCCTACATATTCTACGAAGATCCTTATCGGTCAAACCGCAATAACAACATACGTTATTCCCTTTGCCATCGGTATGTTACTTGTCCGAGATTCGATTGTCGGTATCCTCATACCTAGTTTAATCTCGTTACCGGCAAGTCTCTTTACTCGTTCCGTAATGCATCATCCTGCAACTAACTCATTATTCACATTGCTTGCAAGGCTTATAGTGATGTGCATTACCGAGAGGGCCCAGAGATACCTCTCCGATACTCGGAGTGACAAATCCTAACATTGATCTATGCCAACCCAACAAACACCTTCGGAGACACCTGTAGAGCATCTTTATAATCACCCAGTTACATTGTGACGTTTCATAGCACACAAGGTGTTCCTCCAGTATTCGGGAGTTGCATAATCGCATAGTCATAGGAATATGTATAAGTCATGAAGAAAGCAATAGCCATAAAACTTAACGATCATTATGCTAAGCTAACAGATGGGTCTTTTCCATCACATCATTCTCCTAATGATGTGATCCCATTCATCAAATGACAACACATGTCTATGGTCAGGAAACTTAACTATCTTTGATTAACGAGCTAGTCAAGTAGAAGCATACTAGGGACACTCTGTTTTGTCTATGTATTCACACATGTATCAAGTTTCCGGTTAATACAATTCTAGCATGAATAATAAACATTTATCATGATATAAGGAAATATAAATAACAACTTTATTATTGCCTCTAGGCCATATTTCCTTCACAAACATCATCTGTAACAAGGTGATCATAACGACAACTTTCAGGCACACCGGAAAGTTTGACAAGTGACTGAACAGCTCAAGAGTGGGATTTGATCCTCTGACAATGGAGAGATATTCTTAGGGCCCTCTCGTCGTGATGGCATCCATCATCGTCTGGCCAGACACAGGTGACTATGTCATGGGGATGTCGAAACAAGTCAACGAGAAAGAAGAACAAAACCGATAAAGGGAGCAACGGTATAGTGAGCATGGTGATGACTCAGGAGGATACCAATGCACACCATGTTTTGTAAAGTATCACAAAGCAAAGGGAACAACACATGATAACCAAAGGTTCACTTGAATATTATTCATGTAATCATAGGGACCGATATGGATTCCCACGGTTCCGCTATCGGTCATTGAACGAAAGGGGTTTCGTTCATGTCTATGGTTTATTGAACCTAAGGGGTCACATGCTTAAGGTAATCACGATCTGTTGAGTGTTAGTGGGATGGAAGTGATGAGAATATATTTGTGGAATTGTTTCATTAATATTCAGAATAGTTCCAAGAGGTTTCAGAAGCGGTTTGGGGTCACCGGAAGGGTTTCGGTGTATATCGGGTAGTACCGGGTATTACCGATTAATTATATATAGGTGGAAAATGTTTTCGGGGATGTTAAATTATATATATATAATGTTTATAACATTTATATTTAATTTAAATATCAATGGGCCTTAAAAGGCCAAGGGGTGGAGAGCAACTTGGGCCACAAGGGCCCAAGTAGCAAGGCGCCCCCCCTTTCCTTGTAAGGGGGCCGAACTGGACTAGGGGAGCAACTCCGAAACCCTCCAGTGACCCTGAAATGCTTCTGGTTCCTCTCAAAACTGTTTCAAATAACAAGGAAACTATTTCAAAAATATTTCCTCATTACTCCCGTCCTACTAATACTCAGCATATCGTGATTACCTTAAGCTTGTGACCCTGTAGGTTCAGTAAAACATAGACATGAACAAAACCCCTTTGTTGAATGACCGATAGCGGAACCGTGGACATACATAGCGATCCTATGAGTACACGAATAACATTCAAGTTAACCTTTGGTTATAATGTGATGTTCCCTTTTCTTCGTGATACTTTAGAAATCGCGAGGTGAGATGTATCCGTATCCTCTTGAGTCATACACATGCTCACTGATACGTCCATTTTGCATCATGTTTTCTTACTATTCTTTATGATGTTTTTATCCATAATAATGCTTTTTGGAGTAATTATAATGCCTTTTCTATCATAATATGCAAGGTATACACAAAGAGGGAGAATTCCGGCAGCTGGAAATCTGGACCTGGAAAAGCTACGTCGGGCTACGTATTCTGCACAACTCCAAACAGGCTGAAACTTCACAGAGAATTTTTATAGAATATATGAAGAATATTGGAGCAAATAAGTACTAGAGGGGGCCCACCAGGTGGGCACAACCCACCTGGGTGTGCTAGGGATCCCAAGCGCGCCCTGGTGGGTTATGCTCACCCAGGCCCACCTCCGTTGCCCATCTTCTAGTATATAAGTAATTTTGACCTAGAAAAAATAAGGAGAGGACTTTCGAGATGGAGCGTTGCCGTCTCAAGGCGGAACTTGGGCAGGAGCACTTTTGCCCTCCGGCGGAGCGATTCCGCCGGGGGAGCTTCCCTCCCGAAGGGGGAAATCGTCGTCATCATCATCACCAACAACTCTCCCATCTTGGGGAGGGCAATCTCCATCAACATCTTCAACAACACCATCTCATCTCAAACCCCAATTCATATCTTGTGTTCAATCTTGTTACCGGAACTATAGATTGGTGCTTGTGGGTGACTAGTAGTGTTGACTACATCTTGCACTACTGGAAACAGGAGATTTGCCATCAGCCAGCTCTTTGTCGTCGGCTGGCTGACGGCAAAGAGTCAGCATAGCTAGTTTCTTTGCCGTCAGCTGGCGGATGGCAAAGAGGTGGGTGGGGTCCAGTGGAGGTCTAAACCGTAACGACCCACCGGCCCCACCTCTTTGGCGTCCGCCAGCGGACGGCAAAGAAATGGGTACGTAAACGGTCGTCCCGCCCCTGTCCTCTCTCTCTCTTCTCTCTTTGTCTCCTTTCCCATCCCCACCCACACCCGCGCCGCCGCCGCCGACCCCGTCCTTCGTAGCCGGCCGCCCCGCACCCCTCCCCTGCAATGCCCCGACCTCCACCGCGCCCCCGCCACCCCTTGCATGTCGCCCCCCCCTCGCCCCCTCCCCTGCGTCACCATCCCCCACCCACACCCACGCCGCCGCCGACCCCGGCCGCCCCGCACCCCTCCCCTGCGGCGCCCCCACATCCACCACGCCCTCGCCGCCCCTTCCACGTCGGCCAGTCGCGCCACGGCTGTCCAGCCGCCACGCCCCCTCCCCTGTGTCGCCGTCCCTGCCTCGTCCCGCCGCGGCCGTCCGCCTCCCCCTCCACCGGGCTGCCGCCTCCTCCAGTGGCCGCCCTCCCATCCATTGGCCGCCTCACGCCTCCTCCACCGGCGATCCCCTGCAGGTGAGCTCCTCCCCCCTTTCTTTTAGTTTAGTTTCTTTTAGTTTCTTTTAGTTTAGTTTCTATTTTAGTTTAGTTATAGTTTTAGTTTAGTTTTAGTTTTAGTTTATTTTAGTTTAGTTTATTTTAGATTAGTTTTAGTTTTAGTTTAGAAGAAGAAGAAGAAGAGTAGAAGGAGGAAGAGGAGGAGGGAGGAAGAGGAGGTGGGAGAAGAAGAAGAAGAAAGAAGAAGAAGAAGAAGAAGAAGAAGAAGAAGAAGACACCCTGACCCCGACACCCCGACACTCTGACACCCCGACCCCGACACCCTGACACCCCGACCCCGACACCCTAACACCCTGACACCACACCCCGACCCACACCCCGACCCCGACCCCGACACCCTGACACCCCGACCCCGACCCTGACACCCCGACCCTGACACGACACCCCGGCACGACACCCCGATCCCGACACCCTAACACCACACCCCGACACCCTGACACCACACCCCAACGCCGACCCCGACCCCAACACCCTGACACCACACCCCAACCCCGACCCCGACACCCTGACACCACACCTCAACCCCGACCCCGACGGGGTCATATATTTGTGAATTATGAGTTAGGTCGTATATTTTTTGATTTTGTTATGCAAAACATCATATATATATATATATATGTGTGTGTGTGTGTTGATCGACTGGATTTAAATGTGCAGTTGTTTCGTCGTTGCGAGGGTGTGGTGTTTGACGACCTCCCCGTGCGTTCGACGAGCTCCGCCCCTACGTTCATTGGTGAGCACAAATGACATCTCCTCCTCCCCCCTTCATTTGCTCTGCTCATGTCTTTGTGCCGATGAAACTTGCTAGCTATAGATGTTAATCATCAGTATGCGTAACCACTATGCGTCTCCCATTCGGAAGGGTTACATCTATAAATATGCATGCATTTGCATATTTATAATCGTGATTCTTTCGAATTGTCCAACATTATCCATGGACAGCCCGAGTATGTGTAGATTGGGTTCGTTTTCCCATATGCTCTACTCCGGATCTGATGCAGAATTTCGTCAGTGCCTCCCTGTTGTTCTCCGGGTACACATCCTCTCTACTTATTGCTGAGACGTGTATCAGGAGAACAACGGGGAGGTGCTACCAAAATTTTGCGTCGGATCCGGAGCAGAGCATGGGAAAACGAACCCAATCTACACATACTCGGGTGGGATTAGGACCTATCTTTACCTATTAGCGTGTAGGTTGGATGGACGTAATAAAACTGACAAACTCCATTAACTGATGGATATTGTTTGCTTAATTATGTATATATTTCTTGTGTGTCCAGTAGGAAGTCAATATGAGTGATCGTGTGTGGATGTACACCGGTTACACTAGACAGAATGTTTGGACCGAGGAATGGTTAACAAAAACCAAAGGGTTTGTTAGAGCCGCATTTGCAAATGGCCAGAAACTTAGCTGGTGCCCTTGTGTCCGATGCGACAACTATAATAAGAGGGATGAGCTTGAAATGAGTAAAGACCTGCAGAAGTTTGGTTTTACGCCTGGTTACACGGTCTGGACATTTCATGGTGAGTCTTCCCAACGTGCCAGAGCCGAGGTGGTTCGTAGTCGCACTGCCGAGCATGGTACCGGGATGGAAGACATGGTGCAAGACTTTGACGATGCTCGGACGAGGACGAGGAGATGGAGAAATCTGCAAAGGCCTTCACTGAAATGTTGGAGTCCTCAAAACGTCCTATCCATGAGCACACTGAGCTTTATTAGCTGGATGCCATCTCACAAATAATGGCTTTGAAGGCTCAATTCAACTTGGGCAGAGAATGCTACGACGCGATGATGGCAGTATTCAGATGATTTCTGACCAAAGGCCATGTGCTACCTACAAACCTGTACCAGTAGGACAAAATCCTCTGTGCTCTTAAGATGCCCTATGAGAAGATACATGCCTGTGAGAAAGGATGTGTCTTATTTAGGCTTTAGTATGAGGACTTGAACTATTGTCCCATTTTCAATTCTTCCAGGTATGTTGTGGTAGACAACGGTATGGGTGAGAAGACGCAGACCAAAATACCCGTTAATGTTCTTCGGTATATGCCAATCGTACCAAGACTTCAACGTCTTTTCATGGTTGAAGAGATGGCCAAACAGATGGCATGGCACAAAACGGGCAAACAAACCAAACTAGATGCAGATGGGAATGTGATGATGGTGCACCCATCGGATGGTGAAGCGTGGAAGCGCTTTGATGCATTACATAAGGAAAAAATGGCAGATCCAAGGCATCCTCGAGTTGCCATCAACACAGATGGGTTCAGTGTGTTTGGTCAGGCGCCAGCCCCATACAGTTGTTGGCCCATGTTTGTCATTCCACTCAATCTCCCCCCCCCCCCGGGCAGATTATGCAAAGAAAGAACATTTTCCTGACATTGATAATTCTAGGGCCCAACTATCCGGGGAAGAATATGAATTGTACATGCATCCTCTTAAGGACAAATTGCAAGAAGCTTGGGATAATGGGTTCAAGACATACGACACCTTTAGCAAACAGAACTTCATAATGTGTGTCTGGTACATGTACTCGACACATGACTTGCCGGCGTATGCACTATTCGTTGGCTGGTGTGTGCATGGAAGGTTCCCATGCCCCACATGCAAGGGCGCTCTTGAGTTTCATTGGCTGACGGCATGGCACAAGTATACTTGCTTCGACTTGCATAGACCGTTTCTAGATTCTCGCCATAAGTTCAGGAAAGACAAGAATAACTTCATCAAAGGTAGAGTTGTCAAACACTCTGCACCACCTGCGTTGACAGGACAGACCCTAGATCAGTTAAACGCTCTCGAGCTAGATCTAGAGTGTCCAGGGTATTTCAAGGGATATAATAAGGAACACGCCTGGACTCACAAGACATGCTTGTGGGATCTGCCTTACTTCAAAGACCTCCTTTGCCCACACAACATCACCGTGATGCACACCGAAAAGAATATTGCCGAAGCCATTTTTGGTACATTGTTCGGCATAGAGGGGAAATCAAAGGATAATACTAAGGCTAGAGTCGATCAAGAGGATCTATGTGATAGACCGTTACAAAACATGCAAGAACCGAAAGGAAAGCGGAACTGGACAAAGCCAAAGGCATGGTTCAATCTTGGAAGGCCAGCTATGAGGGAAATTATTTTGTGGGTGAAAATGCAGTTGATGTTGCCCGATGGGTATGCAGCAAATCTAAAGAGGGGAGCAAGTCTTGAAAAATTGAAAATATGTGGTCTAAAAAGTCATGATTGGCGCATATGGATTGAGCGGATAATGTCGGTGATGTTGTGTGGCTTCATCCCTGAGGATGAATGGCTAGTACTGGCAGAGCTGAGCTATTTCTTCTGTGTTCTTTGTGCGAAAGAACTATAGCCTGGCCTCCTAGAAGAAATGGAACATTTGGCACCGGAGTTGATCTGCAAGTTAGAGATGATCTTTCCTCCAAGCTTCTTTAATCCAATGCAACACTTGATGTTGCATCTCCCGACCGAGGCACGATTGGGGGGGTGCAAAATTGTTGGTGCTACTCAACTGAGAGGATGCAGAAGACACTTCAAGCAAAATGTAAAAATAAACATAGATGTGAGGCATTGATGGCCGAGGCATTCATCACTAAGGAGGCGGCAAACTTCATGACAGCACACTACGAAGCCAAAAATCGTCATTTGCATAATCTCAAGCCTCGATACAATGCTGATGACCCTAAAAAGGGTCGATCCAACCACAGCCTATTCAAAGGGAATCTCGCACCAGCCAGTGGTTGGAAACCAGTATCGTTGGATGTTGAAGAATGGCGGACCATTTCGCTGTATCTCTTCAACAACCTAACAGAAGTGTAGTCGTACATCGAGTAAGTTCACGGTACATTGTTTCGCAACTTCTAATTCCTTTGAACTGCTCTTATTCCTGGATATTTGATGCAGTCGATATGTCGCCATATTCTTGTATGGAGCGGTGATCCAAAAGGATTCCGTCGAAGCGTATGAGCTTCTGGCAAAGCAAGGAGGCGAATATCCCGGTTTCATCTCTTGGTTCAAAAAAACGGTAATTTCCATTAGACCATTTCATTTCTTTAGCTAATTTGTGACTAATGCAACAATCCTTTCATATTAAACTTGTAGGCTAATTCAGAGATTATGGATGCCGAATTGAGACAAGTAGCTGATGGTTTTGACTATAAGGTCCGTTCATTTGACAAATACGACATCAACGGGTATCGCTTTCGTACCTATGGCAAAGAGCTATGTATGGCCGAACAAAAGTCTACAAATTGTTGTGTCTCTGCTATCGGCGAAGGAGATATCGAGTATTATGGAAGAGTTGAAGCAATTTATGAACTTCAATTCTATGGTGAAAACCCACCAAACGTCGTAGTCTTCAGATGTTATTGGTTCCAGCCGAGGGATACTAGAAGGACTCATGAATATATAGGGCTAGTCGAAATCAAACAAAGCACCCATTTCGATGTTCCCGATGTCTATATTACGGCTCAACAGGCAACCCAAGTTTTGTATCTACCGTGGGCCTGTCAAAGTGATCCAAATCTCAGTGGTTGGGATGTCGTTTATGAAGTGCCGCCACGTGTTAGACCACCTCCCCCCAATGAAGAGGATTATGAACCTCACATTAACCAAGACACATATGACGACGGAGAATTCTTCCAAGAAACACGTCTTTCCAAAAACGTTTCAAGAACCGCTCTACTCCACCCCAAAACATTGAAGTAGACAGCAATAGTGAATCCGACTTCACCCCTGAGCCAGAACAAGAAGAGCCGGAACAAGAAGAAGTTACTGCTACAGATGACTTGTTAATGCTTAAACGATTATGTAAAGGAGGCCTTCCACATGTTCATGCATTTATTGACGATGATGATGACACGTCACTAATAGTGATGATGATGCATTTAATGATCCCGGAGCATATATAGACGATTCAGAGTAATATTAGTAATGTGAGGTATTCAATTTTTTATTATGTTCATGATGATGATACACTTAAATTATATACATATTATTCATGTCAGGTATTCAAATTTTTTATGTTGTACTAATTTCATTTACTTTTTGTCATTGCAGGTGTTAACTAGATGGTCGGCAAGGGTCTAGAGCGCCCTGAGCCTCCTGTGAGCGCTACTGGGAGGGGTAGTTCCATTATTCCACCCCAGCCACTCCAGAGAGCGCTGCTAGACAGTATGCAGACAGCAGCGGCGGACGCTTCTTCTTCGGCTGGGAGAGGTCGGGGGAGGATGAAGAAGGCTGCTAGAGGTGGACATGGCAGCGGGAGAGGTAGGAAGGCTGCTACGCCTTCCTCGCCGCCACCCCTAGCTGATTCACCCGACCATAGGACTGCTCCGTCTGATGTGGACCCGTCTCCGACTCTGGTCCATGAGCCTCAGGTCGCCGATCCTTCGCCCCAGCAGACTCAGGTCGCCGATCCTTCGCCCCAGCAGACTCGTGTCGCCGATCCTTCGCCCCACATGAGTCCGGTCCCAGAGTCTTTGTCCCAGAAGACTCGGGTCCCGGGGTCTTCTTCCCACGAGACTCCGGTCCCGGAATCTTCTTCCCACGAGACTCCGGGGGCTAGTGGCCCTACTGATGGTAGCGAGGACACCTTTTATGATGATAGCTACAGCGATGACAAGCTGGGTGAGAAGGGCAAGAAGGTCTACAAGCATGGATGTACAAAGCTCCCGCCCATGCCGACGACCCCCGACCAGAGGTGGTTGATTGTGCCTAATGGGTTGAAGTAAGTGCATTTACTCTTTTTAACCTTTTGCCTTCATGTTTCTTCAAATTAATATCTAATGTGTTGGCCTTGTTATACTGCAGGCGCTGGGTACACCCCCGTGGCGCCCGCAGGCCCAACCAGGTCCTTGGTGTCCTTTGCCGGCAACACTTCCCTGGGTGGGTCACGTTGCCCGGTGAGGGTCAGATTCCACAGCTAGCACTGAGCTGGGAGTTGTACTCGGTTTCCCCGGCCTCGCCGGAGGAGATGGTCGTCAGTGTCTTGTGTGAGACGGTGGCCGACATTGTGTTCCGTTGGTTTTGGGTAATTTCTCCTTTACAGAATTAAAAATCAACACTACCTAGTGATTGTACTAATGACTGTTGTCTTGTTTGGTTGCAGACCTTCTACAGGGTTTCAGAGGGAGAGCAGGAGGCCGCATCTATGGTTATCGAAGCCGAGTGCAAGCGCCTACTTCAGAAGTTATGGCACGAGGCTCGGGTGCAGGCCGTTCGAGACTACTACGCCTCGAAGGGTATTAGGAGGGCCAAGTCGAAGTGTCGCGGCAAGTTTCTGAGTAAGGAGAAGTACATGCAGGTAATTACCTATTCTTAAGGCCTTGAACTTAGTTTTCTTGATTTGATTCGTAGGCGTAGCGCTGAAATTTCTCTTGACTAACTTAGGTGCCCCCAAGATGGTGTGCGGATAAGATAGACTGTTGGGAGGTGTTGGTGGATGCATGGTGCTCTCCCCAATGGCTAGTCGAACACCATAGGGCCAAGGATAAGCGTGAACAAATGGAAGGTGTGCCACACCATCAAGGGAGCTCCAACCTGTTTGAGTACGGGGATCACTGGGTATGTGGTTTGCTACATGATTCATGCAATTTCATTCTTCATGCTAGCATTTTTCCCTTCCAAAATGACTTAATATGCTTAGTTAGTTAAAAAATGGCATAACTACCTTGGCTAGTTCATTTATGACATAATTAGCTCTAAAATGACATAATAACCTTAGATAGCTCTATAAAATAACTAAATATGCTTTAGTTAGTTAAAAATGGCATAACTACCTAGGATAGCTAAATAATGACCTAAACTAATCTTAGCTAATTCATTTATGACATATTTAGCTCTAAAATGACATAATAACCTTAGATAGCTCTATAAAATGACTTAATATGCTTTAGTTAGTTAAAAAAATGGCATGACTACCTTGGATAGCTCAATAATGAACTAAACTAATCGTAGCTACTTCATTCATGACATAATTAGCTCTAAAATGGCATAATAACCTTAGATAGCTCTATAAAATGGCTAAATATGCTTTAGTTAGCTAAAAATGGCATAACTACCTAGGATAGCTCAATAATGACATAACTATCATACTTTGGTCAAAAATGGCATAATTGTTGGGGAACACAGTAATTTCAAAAAATCCTACGCACACGCAAGATCATGGTGATGCATAGCAACGAGAGGGGAGAGTATTGTCTACGTACCCTCGTAGACCGTAAGCGGAAGCATTATGAAAACACGGTTGATGTAGTCGTACGTCTTCACGGTCGACCGATCCTAGTACCGAAGGTACGACACCTCCGCGGTCTGCACATGTTCGGCTCGGTGATGTCCCACGAACTCACGATCCAGCAGAGTGTCGAGGGAGAGCTTCGTCAGCACGACGGCGTGATGATGGTTATGATGATGCTACCATTACAGGGCTTCGCCTAAGCACCACTGTGATATGACCAAGGTTGATTATGGTGGAGGGGGGCAATGCACACGGCTAAAAGATCAATGCTCAACTTGTCTCTATGGGGTTCCCCCCTCCCCGTATATAAAGGAGTGGAGGAGGGGGAGGGCCGGCCCTCTACTACTGCGCACCATGGGGTGTCCTACTCCCACCGGGAGTAGGATTCCCCCTTTCCATTTAGTAGGAGTAGGAGAGTAGGAAAGGGAAGAGAGAAGAGAATGAAGGAGGGGGCACCGCCCCTCCCTCCTAGTCCAATTCGGACTAGGCCTTGGAGGGCACACGGCCTGCCCTAAGAAACCCCTCCCTCTCACCCCTAAACCCCAATAGGACCCATATACTCCCCGGGGGGTTTCGGTAACCCCCCGGTACTCCGGTTAATGTTCGAACTCCTACCGGAACCATTCTGATGTCCAAACATAGTCATCCAATATATCGATCTTTATGTCTCGACCATTTCGAGGCTCCTCGTCATGCCCCTGATCACATTCGGGACTCCGAACAACCTTCGGTTCATCAAAACACATAAACTCATAATACTGATCGTCACCGAACGTTAAGCGTGCGGACCCTACGGGTTCGAGAACTATGTAGACATGACCGAGACATTTCTCCGGTCAATAACCAATAGCGGAACCTGGATGTTCATATTGCCTCCCACATATTCTACGAAGATCTTTATCAGTCAAACCGCATAACGATATACGTTGTCCCCTTTGTCATCGGTATGTTACTTACCCGAGATTCGATCATCGGTATCTCAATACCTAGTTCAATCTCGTTACCAGCAAGTCTCGTTACTCGTTCTGTAATGCTACATCCCATAACTAACTCATTAGCTACATTGCTTGCAAGGCTTATGTTGATGTGCATTACCGAGAGGGCCCAGAGATACCTCTCCGACAATCGGAGTGACAAATCCTAATCTCGATCTATGCCAACTCAACAAACACCATCGGAGACACCTGTAGAGCACCTTTATAATCACCAGTTATGTTGTGACGTTTGGTAGCACACAAAGTGTTCCTCCGGTATTCGGGAGTTGCATGATCTCATAGTCATAGGAACATGTATAAGTTATGGAGAAAGTAATAGCAACAAACTAAATGATCATCGTGCTAAGCTAACGGATGGGTCAAGTCAATCACATCATTCTCTAATGATGTGATCCCGTTAATCAAATGACAACTCATGTCTATGGTTAGGAAACATAACCATCATTGATTCAACGAGCTAGTCAAGTAGAGGCAAACTAGTGACACTTTTGTATGTCTATATATGCACACATGTACTAAGTTTCTGGTTAATACAATTCTAGCATGAATAATAAACAATCATCATGATATAAGGAAATATAAATAACAACTTTATTATTGCCTCTAGGGCATATTTCCTTCAATAATAATCTTGGTTACCTCCAAAATGACCTAAACTTAGCTTATTTTCCTCGAAAATGACATAATAACCTTACTTAGCTCCAAAATGAACTATTTTTACATAGCGACATCATTCTTCATGCTAGCTTGAGCCCTTAACTAATATTTTGTTCCTCTCTCTCAGGCGCGCCACAACAAGAAGCGTGTGCCAAATCTGTTCGACCTCTATGGCATGGCCCATACTGCCTCGTACAAGAAGGCCAAGCCATTCTCAGAGTCTGACCTAGATCATAAAGAGAGCTTCACCAACATCTCCTCCCACCAGAAGCTCGTGAAGTACAGAGAAAAGGGGAAGGCGAGGAAAGGGGAGGACTTTAACCCGAGCCAGGATCCTTTTGATACAGAGTTGGTGATGATATCTGGTGGCGAGAGGTCCCATGGATCCATAGCCATTGGTGATGGACTGATACGTTGTCCTAGGACTCTCCTGCGGATCAAGAAGCACCAGAGTAGCTCTGATCCTGAGATAACGCCTCGTGCATGGCCCATGGAGCTTGCCATGGCGGTTAGTCATACGGACTCTCTCACCTTTCCTCCATTACATTGTGTGTGTGTCCGTCAATGATTACAATGCTAAGTGGTGCGTTGCAGGCATTGGTTGAGAAAGAGAGATTGAACACCCAGGCGCTTTAGGAGGAGGCAAAAAGGGAGGCGGCGGAGAGGGAGAGGGAGCTGGAGGAGAGGATGGCTAAGCTGTTGGAGGAGGAGAGGAACCGGAACGAGGCGTCTCACCGGGCCCTATACGAGCTCCTTGTGGTACGTTTCTCGTGCATATTAGCCAAATCATGCACGTAATGTTCGCATTACTAACTAATATGACTGACTGGTGAGAACCAAATGTGTAGACCATGTGCGAGAAAAACGGTTAGACCCCTTCGCCGGTGCCCCAGATTGCTCCAGCAACCACGGTGAGTTTGATTTGAATGGTCGTTAGTTACTAGTATTCACATTTCATTTCCATCATGTTAATGAGACATTATTGGAAATGATCTTTGGTGCAGCATGCCTCCCGACAAGCATCGACCAATTCTTCTACGTCTGCCAATGGCGGAACCCCGACCGGTCCTTCACCTCCGTCTGCCACTGGCGCAGCCCCGACCGTTCCTTCACCTCCGTGATAACGGTATTTTTCTTCTTATTTAGCCTTTTTAGTCCATTTAAGACATAATTTAGCCTATTTAGTCCACAAATGACATAATAAGATGAAGACAATCAAGGAAGAGGAAGAAAAGAAGAAGAAGATCTTCTTCTTCTTTTCTTCTTCTTTTTCTTCTTCTTCTTCTTCTTCTTCTTCTTCTTCTTATTTTCCTCCTCTTGTTTTTATTTGTAAATGGCATAATAACCTTGCTAACCTCTTAGATGACATATACTTAGCTTGTTGTCCTCTAAAATGACACGATAAGCTTAGTTAGGTCAAAAATGGCATAATTAGCTAGGTTAGCTCAAAAATGACCAAGTTTACCTAGGTTAGCTCCAATATGGTCCATTTAACCTATGTTAGCTCCAAAATGATCTATTTACATAGCTTAGCTCTAAATTTACCTACACACTTAGCATTTTTACCTACCTTAGCCCAAAAATGGCATTTTTACCTACATTAGTTAGAAAAGAAGAAGATAAAGAATAGGAGAGGAGATAAAGAAAGAGAAGATAAATTCTTCTTCTTTTACTCCTCTTCATTTTCTTCTAGATAGTCTTCTTCTTCTAACTTTCATCTTTCCCATTTTGCAGATTTGCTTTAGATGAGGAAGCTTGCATTGATGGAGTGTACTATTCTTCTGGTGCTTCCTTGTTGTTTATGAAAACTTGTTTCGATATGTATGTCTATATGGATATGTTATTGGAAACTTGTTTCTGGATATGTATGTATATATGGATATGTTGGGTAGGATGGACTTTGTTGAACTATGTTGTTGGATATGTTGGATTTGATGAAATATGTTGTTGGACATGCTGTTATATGTTGTTGGATATGTTTGATATGTATGTATGTATATCTATGTATGAAATCCTGTCAAATTAAATGGATTCAAATAAAAACAGGGGATATATAGCCTCTTTGTCGTCTGCTAGCAGACGACAAAGAGGCCACGTGGCAGCTACCTGTAGAAACTGGGAACACTGGGCTGCCTATTTGGGCACTTTGCCATCTGCCAGCGGACGGCAAAGACGAATCTTTGTCGTCCGCTGGTAGACGACAAAGTGCCCAAATAGGCCTGGCAAACAGGGCCATCTATGCCGTCAGCCAGCGGACGGCAAAGATTCAAAGCTCTTTGCTGTCCGCTGGCCGACGGCATAGCTGGCCATGTGGCAACTTACCAGTGCTTGCCGAGCTGAGCTCTTTGCCGTCTGTCAGGAGACGGCAAAGAGCTTTGCCTCTTTGTCATCCGCTGGTAGATGGCAAGGCATGCCGTTAACCCCTAACGGTCGTCACCCCACCCCACTGCTGTCCATGATCTTTGTCGTCTGCTGGCCTCCGATGGCGGACGACACAACCCTTTGCCGTCAGCTTCTATGAAGCAGACGGCAAAGAAGGCCTTTGCCGGCACTCGTTCAGCCGGACAGTTTGTCGTCGGACAGCGAACGGCAAAGGACTTTGCCGTTCGCGAAGCAGGCCTTTGCCGTCTGTCATGGTAGACGGCAAACAAGCTGATTCCAATAGTGTTGTAGTTGATTACTATATGGTTTATTTGGAGGAAGATTATATGTTCAGATCCAATATGTTATTTAATACCCCTCTAATCTTGAGCATGATTATTATTTGTGAGTAGTTACTTTTGTTCTTGAGGTCACGGGAGAAATCATGTTGCAAGTAATCATGTGAAATTGATATGTGTTTGATATTTTGATAGTATGTATGTTGTGATTCCCTTAGTGGTGTCATGTGAACGTCGACTACATGACACTTCACCATATTTGGGCCTAAGGGAATGCATTGTGGAGTAGTAATTAGATGATGGGTTGCTAGAGTGACAGAAGCTTAAACCCCAGTCTATGCGCTATTCTGTAAGGGACCGGTTGGATCCAAAAATTTAATGTTATGGTCAGAATTTATTCTTAATACTTTTCTCGTAGTTGCGGATGCTTGTGGGAGGGTTAATCATAAGTAGGAGGTTTTTTCAAGTAAGAACAAAACCTAAGCACCGGTCCACCCACATATCAAATTATCAAAGTAGCGAACACAAATCGAACCAACATGGTGAAAGTGGCTAGATGAAAATCCCGCGTACCCTCAAGAACTCTTTGCTTATCATGAGAAACCGTTTTGGCAGGTCCTTTGCCTCAAAAGGATTGGGATGCCTTGCTGCACCTTTTCTACTATTATCGTTACTTGCTCGTTACAAATTATCTTGCTATCAAACTACTCTGTTACTTACAATTTCAGCACTTGCAGACATTATCTTGCTGAAAACCACTTGTCATTTCCTTCTGCTCCTCATTGGGTTCGACACTCTTACTTATCGAAAAGAGCTATAATTGATCCCCTATACTTGTGGGTCATCAAGTCTATTTTCTGGCGCCGTTGCCGGGGAGTGAGGCGCCTTTGGTAAGTGGAAATTGGTAAGGAAACATTTATATAGTGTGCTGAAATTTATTGTCACTTGTTAATATGGAAAACAATCCTTTGAGGGGTTTGTTCGGGGTATCTTCACCTCGACCGGAACCACAATTAGCTACCCCTCAACCTACTGCACCTATTGAAAATATTGACTATGAAATTCCTTCGGGTATGATAGAACAACTGCTAGCTAACCCTTATGCAGGAGACGGAACCGAACATCCTGATATGCACTTGATATATGTAGAACAAATTTGTGGATTGTTCAAGCTTGTAGGTTTACCCGGAGATGAAGTTATGAAGAAGGTTTTCCCTTTATCTTTGAAGGGAAAAGCATTGGCATGGTATATGCTATGCGATGATATTGGATCCTGGAATTGAAATCAATTGAAATTGGAATTCCATCAAAAAAATTATCCTATGCATCTAGTTCATCGTGATCGAAATTACATATATAATTTTTGGCCTCGTGAAGGAGAAATATCGCTCTAGCTTGGGGGAGGCTGAAGTCAATGTTGCATTCATGCCCCAATCATGAGCACTCAAGAGAAATTATTATCCAGAATTTTTATGCTCGGCTTTCTCATAATGATCAAACAATGCTTGATACTTCTTGTGCTGATTCTTTTATGAAGAAGACTATTGAATTCCGGTGTGATCTTTTGGAAAGAATTAAACGCAACTCTGAAGATTGGGAACTCGACGAAGGTAAAGAGTCAGGTATTAAACTTAAGTATGATTGTGTCAAATCTTTTATGAATATTGATGCTTTTCAAAAGTTTAGCACTAAATATGGACTCGACTCTGAGATAGTAGCCTCCATTTGTGAATCATTTGCTATTCAAGTTTATCTCCCAAAAGAGAAGTGGTTTAAATATCACCCGCCTATTAAAGAAGATATTAAAGAAACGGTACCAGTTAAATAAGAAACTATAATTTACAATGTAGATCCAGTTGTTCCTACTGCTTATAATAAGAAACTATAATTTATAATATTTCTTTTTTCTTTGCTGTTTTTATAATCTTTTAATAAGGGATTTATGAATATTTTCTGATCAACCGGCATTTAGTACAACCCGGCATGACTTTCAATGCTTAGTTGTCAGTACATGATTAGTTTTAAACCGGCAGTATGTTGCTCCGGTCTGGTTTTGACTAGATGTCACCAGCATTATACGAATAAATCAGCGGCTCTTATAGCCCGTCTTGGTTTTTATATGAACCGGCAAGAGGGCAAGGAGTCATCAACACTCTAGATTGGTGTTTTTCACCCTTAGTATACAAACAGTTGGTCAGCCAACGAGGTATGTGACAGGTATCATCTATTTTTACAAATCTTGGTTGTCCATCCAAGTTATGTGTATATTTTTTGGGCATCATGACCCATCCAGTGGTAAACCACTAGGACACTTTCAAGTTCTTATATGCAGGAACACAAATCATAATGGACTATGCATAAATAGATCCCAAAGGCAGAACAAGTTTACAGGTATCAACCAAAACAAACATGCTCGATGGCATGGCAGATAAAGGTGTTCATGCAATCCTATTACAAGGCTCTATAAACATCCCAAATTGGATAATTGTTTTCAAAGCGTGGAAAACTGCAACTAGTAAACCGACCACCGGTTTAGGATTCCTCATCGGGACGGCTTGACGATTGAGGGTCATCTTGCGCGATCACATTCTCTTCATCCCTCCCCAGACGCTGGAAATCAACCGTTGACCAATCGATTCCGGTTAAGGCTTGAAAAACGGCCTCTTCATGGATAAGATTGGAGGGGTCAATGTCAGGAGCGTAAGTATGCTTATGGATTGGTGGCACAAGATCTTCAACATTATGGATCAACGCGGGCTGTCTTTTTCCCTCAGCATCATAAACCGGTTGAAAATGAGATAGATCCGTGTCCTCCGCTAGTTTGCTTGCTATCGATCGCATCTCCTTTGTCAGCCTTCGGAGATCGTCGTTATTGAAGTCTGAGCCATCTTCTTTCACACCAGGATACCCTTTGATGATATCTGCCGGTTCCAGATCCGGAATCCACGCCTTGCCCCGGATTAGCGCGGTCAGCGCTCCTGATCTTGCGGTTGATCTCTTCAGTTCGTTGATCCGGGCAGGTAGCATGGCCAGCTTTTCAATGGTTTCTTTTATCAGCGATGGCGGAGGCTTGTTATAAGTGTTGGGGAACGTAGTAATTTCAAAAAAATTCCTACGCACACGCAAGATCATGGTGATGCATAGCAACGAGAGGGGAGAGTGTGATCTACGTACCCTTGTAGACCGATAGCGGAAGCGTTGTGACAACGCGGTTGATGTAGTCGTACGTCTTCACGATCCGACCGATCCAAGCACCGTTACTCCGGCACCTCCGAGTTCTTGGCACACGTTCAGCTCGATGACGCTCCCCGGGCTCCGATCCAGCAAAGCGTCGGGTAGGAGTTCCGTCAGCACGACGGCGTGGTGACGATCTTGATGTTCTACCATCGCAGGGCTTCGCCTAAGCACCGCTACAATATGACCGAGGTGGGATATGGTGGAGGGGGGCACCGCACACGGCTAAGGAACGATCACGAAGATCAACTTGTGTGTCCTAGGGTGCCCCCCTGCCCCCGTATATAAAGGAGCCAAGGGGAGGGGGCGGCCGGCCAAGGAGGGTGCGCCAAGGGGGAGTCCTACTCCCACCGGGAGTAGGACTCCCTTCTTTCCTAGTTGGATAAGGAGAAGGGGAAAGAGGAGGAAGAGGGAAAGGAAAGGGGGGGGGCTCCGCCCCCCTTCCCTTGTCCTATTCGGACTAGGAAGGGGAGGGGCGCACGGCCACCTCTTGCCTCCTTTCCTCTTCTCCCTTAAGGCCCATATAGGCCCAATAACCCCCCGGGGGGTTCCGGTAACCCCCCCCCCCCCCCCCCCCCCGGTACTCCGGTAAAATCCCGATTTCACCCGGAACGATTCCGATATCCAAATATAGGCTTCCAATATATCGATCTTTATGTCTCGACCATTTCGAGACTCCTCGTCATGTCCATGATCACATCCGGGACTCTGAACAACCTTCGGTACATCAAAATACATAAACTCATAATGAAACTGTCATCGTAACGTTAAGCGTGCGGACCCTACGGTTCGAGAACAATGTAGACATGACCGAGACATATCGACGTAACTTTTTACGATGAACCTTTTTGTCACCTCCATAATTGAGAAATATTTCCTTATTCCACTAAGGATAATTTTGACCGCTGTCCAGTAATCTACTCTTAGATCACTATTGTACTCCCTTGCTTAACACAGTGTAGGGTATACAATAGATCTAGTACACAGCATGGCATACTTTATAGAACCTATTTCTGAGGCATAGGGAGTGACTTTCATTCTCTTTTTATCTTCTGCCGTGGTCGGGCTTTGAGTCTTACTCAATTTCATACCTTGTAACACAGCCAAGAACTCTTTCTTTGACTGTTCCATTTTTGAACTACTTCAAAATATTGTCAAGGTATGTACTCATTGAAAAAACTTATCAAGCGTCTTGATCTATCTCTATAGATTTTGATGCTTAATATGTAAGCAGCTTCACTTAGGTTTTCTTTGAAAAAAAATCCTTTTAAACACTCCTTTATGCTTTGCAGAATAATTCTACATTATTTCCGATCAAGAATATGTCATACACATATACTTATCAGAAATGTTGTAGTGCTCCCACTCACTTTCTTGTAAATATAGGCTTCACCGCAAGTATGTATAAAACTATATGCTTTGATCAACTTATCAAAGCGTATATTCCAACTCCGAGATGCTTGCACCAGTCCATAGATGGATCGCTGGAGCTTGCATATTTTGTTAGCACCTTTAGGATTGACAAAAACCTTCTGGTTGCATCATATACAACTCTTCTTTAAATCCATTAAGGAATGTAGTTTTGTTTATCCATTTGCCAGATTTCATAAAAATGCGGCAATTGCTAACATGATTTGGACAGACTTAAGCATAGATACGAGTGAGAAACTCTCATCGTAGTCAACACCTTGAACTTGTCGAAAACTTTTGCGACAATTCTAGCTTTGTAGATAGTAACACCGCTATCAGTGTCCGTCTTCCTCTTGAAGATCCATTTATTATCAATGGCTTGCCGATCATCGGGCAAGTCAACCAAAGTCCATACTTTGTTCTCATACATGGATCCCATCTCAGATTTCATGGCCTCAAGCCATTTTGCGGAATCTGGGCTCACCATCGCTTCTTCATAGTTCGTAGGTTCATCATGGTCAAGTAGCATGACCTCCAGAACAGGATTACCGTACCACTCTGGTGCGGATCTCACTCTGGTTTACCTATGAGATTCGGTAGTAACTTGATCTGAAGTTACATGATCATCATCATTAGCTTCCTCACTAATTGGTGTAGTAGTCACAGGAACAGATTTCTGTGATGAACTACTTTCCAATAAGGGAGAAGGTACAATTACCTTATCAAGTTCTACTTTCCTCCCACTCACTTCTTTCGAGAGAACCTCCTTCTCTAGAAATGATCCATTCTTAGCAACGAATGTCTTGCCTTTGGATCTGTGATAGAAGGTGTACCCAACAGTAACTTTTTGGGTATCCTATGAAGACACACTTTTCCGATTTGGGTTTGAGCTTATCAGGATGAAACTTTTTCACATAAGCATTGCAACCCCAAACTTTAAGAAACGACAACTTTGGTTTCTTGCCAAACCACAGTTCATACGGTGTCTTCTCAACAGATTTAGATGGTGCCCTTTT
This sequence comes from Triticum urartu, assembly GCF_056163025.1. Lineage (NCBI taxonomy): Eukaryota > Viridiplantae > Streptophyta > Magnoliopsida > Poales > Poaceae > Triticum > Triticum urartu. The sequence continues at coordinate 443,582,282 of NC_141879.1, read as the reverse complement.
AATGTGAATGTAGCTGTCTCTAATGCATAACCCCAAAACGATAGTGGTAGATCGGTAAGAGACATCATAGATTGCACTATATCCAATAAATTACGGTTATGACGTTCGGACACACCATTATGCTGTGGTGTTCCATGTGGCATGAGTTTGTGAAACTATTCCACATTGTTTTAATTGAAGACCAAACTCGTAACTCAAATATTTGTCTCCGCGATCAGAACATAGAAACTTTATTTTCTTGTCACGATGTTTTTCCACTTCACTCTGAAATTCTTTGAACTTTTCAAATGTTTCGACTTATGTTTCATCAAGTAGATATACCCATATCTGCTCAAATCATCTGTGAAGTTCAGAAAATAACGATACTTGCCGTGAGCCTTAACACTCATCGGACCGCATACATCAGTATGTATTATTTCCAATAAGTCAGTTGCTCGCTCCGGAGAACGGAGTCTTAGTCATCTTGCCCATGAGGCATGGTTCGCAAGCATCAAGTGATTCATAATCAAGTGATTCCAAAATCCCATCAGCATGGAGTTTCTTCATGCGCTTTACACCAATATGACCTAAACGGTAGTGCTACAAATAAGTTGCACTATCATTATTAACTTTGCATCTTTTGGTTTCAAATTTATGATTATGTGTATCACTACGATCGAGATCCAACGAACTATTTTCATTGGGTGTGTAACCATATAAGGTTTTATTCATGTAAACAGAACAACAATTTATTCTCTTACTTAAATGAATAACCGTATTATAATAAACATGATCAAATCATATTCATGCTCAACGCAAACACCAAATAACACTTATTCAGGTTCAACACTAATCCCGAAAGTATAGGGACTGTGCGATGATGATCATATCAATCTTGGAACCACTTTCAACACACATCGTCACTTCACCCTTAACTAGTCTCTGTTTATTCTGCAACTCCCATTTCGAGTTACTAATCTTAGCAACTGAACTAGTATCAAATACTGAGGGGTTGCTATAAACACTAGTAAAGTACACATCAATAACATGTATATCAAATATACTTATGTTCACTTTGCCATCCTTCTTATCCGCCAATCACTTGGGGTAGTTCCGCTTCCAGTGACCAGTCCCTTTGCAGTAGAAGCACTTAGTCTCAGGCTTAGGACCAGACTTGGGCTTCTTCACTTGAGCAGCACCTTGCTTGTTGTTCTTCTTGAAGTTCCCCTTCTTCCCTCTGCCCTTTTCTTGAAACTAGTGGTCTTGTCTACCATCAACACTTGATGTTTTTCTCGATTTCTACCTTCGTCAATTTCCGCATTACGAAGAGCTTGGGAATCGTTTCCGTTATCCCTTGCATATCATAGTTCATCACGAAGTTCTACTAACTTGGTGATGGTGACTAGAGAATTCTGTCAATCACTATCTTATCTGGAAGATTAACTCCCACTTGATTCAAGCGATTGTAGTACTCAGACAATCTAGGCACATGCTCACTAGTTGAGCGATTCTCCTCCATCTTTTAGCTATAGAACTTGTTGGAGACTTCATATCTCTCAACTCGGGTATTTGCTTGAAATATTAACTTCAACTCCTGGAACATCTCATATGCTCCATGACGTTCAAAACCTCTTTGAAGTCCCGATTCTAAGCCATTAAGCATGGTGCACTAAACTATCAAGTAGTCATTATATTGAGCTAGCCAAACGTTCATAATGTCTGCATCTGCTCCTGCAATAGGTCCGTCACCTAGCGGTGCATCAAGGACATAATTCTTCTGTGCAGCAATGAGGATAAACCTCAGATCACGGATCCAATCTGCATCATTGCTACTAACATCTTTCAACAGAATTTTCTCTAGGAACATATCAAAATAAACACAGGGAAGCAACAACGCGAGCTATTGATCTACAACATAATTTGCAAAATACTACCAGGACTAAGTTCATGATAAATTTAAGTTCAATTTAATCATATTACTTAAGAACTCCCACTTAGATAGACATCCCTCTAATCCTCTAAGTGATCATGTGATCCAAATCAACTAAACCATGTCCGATCATCACGTGAGATGGAGTAGTTTCATTGGTGAACATCACTATGTTGATCATATCTACTATATGATTCACGCTCGACCTTTCGGTCTCCGTGTTCCGAGGCCATATCTGTATATGCTTGGCTCGTCAAGTATAACCTGAGTATTCTGCGTGTGCAACTGTTTTGCACCCGTTGTATTTGAACGTAGAGCCTATCATACCCGATCATCACGTGGTGTCTCAGCACGAAGAACTTTTGCAACGGTGCATACTCAGGGAAACACTTCTTGATAATTAGTGAGAGATCATCTTAAAATGCTACCGTCAATCAAAGCAAGATAAGATGCATAAAAGATAAACATCACATGCAATCAATATAAGTGATATGATATGGCCATCATCATCTTGTGCTTGTGATCTCCATCTTCGAAGCACCGTCGTGATCACCATCATCACCGGCGCGACACCTTGATCTCCATCGTAGCATCGTTGTCGTCTCGCCAATCTTATGCTTCCACGACAATCGCTACCGCTTAGTGATAAAGTAAAGCATTACAGCGCGATTGCATTGCATACAATAAAGCGACAACCATATGGCTCCTGCCAGTTGCCGATAACTCGGTTACAAAACATGATCATCTCATACAATAAAATTTAGCATCATGTCTTGACCATATCACATCACAACATGCCCTGCAAAAACAAGTTAGACGTCCTCTACTTTGTTGTTGCAAGTTTTCCGTGGTTTCTACGGGCTTAAGCAAGAACCAATCTTACCTACGCATCAAAACCACAACGATAGTTTGTCAAGTTGGTGCTGTTTTAACCTTCGCAAGGACCGGGCGTAGCCACACTCGGTTCACCTAAAGTTGGAGAAACTGTCACCCACTAGCCACCTTTGTGCAAAGCACGTCGGGAGAACCGGTCTCGCGTAAGCGTACGCATAATGTCGGTCCAGGCCGCTTCGTCCAACAATACCGCCGAACTAAAGTATGACATGCTGGTAAGCAGTATGACTTATATCGCCCACAACTCACTTGTGTTCTACTCGTGCAAATAACATCAACACATAAAACCTAGGCTCGGATGCCACTGTTGGGGAACGTGGTAATTTCAAAAAAATTCCTACGCACACGCAAGATCATGGTGATGCATAGCAACGAGAGGGGAGAGTGTGATCTACGTACCCTTGTAGACCGACAGCGGAAGCATTGTGACAACGTGGTTGATGTAGTCGTACGTCTTCACGATCCAACCGATCCAAGCACCATTACTCCGGCACCTCCGAGTTCTTGGCACACGTTCAGCTCGATGACGCTCCCCGGGCTCCGATCCAGCAAAGCGTCGGGGAGGAGTTCCGTCAGCACGACGGCGTGGTGACGATCTTGATGTTCTACCGTCGCAGGGCTTCGCCTAAGCACCGCTACAATATGACCGAGGTGGAATATGGTGGAGGGGGGCACCGCACACGGCTAAGGAACGATAATGAAGATCAACTTGTGTGTCCTAGGGTGCCCCCCTGCCCCCATATATAAAGGAGCCAAGGGGAGGGGGCGGCCGGCCAAGGAGGGTGCGCCAAGGGGGAGTCCTACTCCCACCGGGAGTAGGACTCCCTTCTTTCCTAGTTGGATAAGGAGAAGGGGAAAGAGGAGGAAGAGGGAAAGGAAAGAAGGGGGGCTCCGCCCCCCTTCCCTTGTCCTATTCGGACTAGGAAGGGGAGGGGCGCGCGGCCACCTCTTGCCTCCTTTCCTCTTCTCCCTTAAGGCCCATGTAGGCCCAATAACCCCCGAGGGGTTCCGGTAACCCCCGGGGTACTCCGGTAAAATCCCGATTTCACCCGGAACGATTCCGATATCCAAATATAGGCTTCCAATATATCGATATTTATGTCTCGACCATTTCGAGACTCCTCGTCATGTCCATGATCACATCCGGGACTCTGAACAACCTTCGGTACATCAAAATACATAAACTCATAATGAAACTGTCATCGTAACGTTAAGCGTGCGGACCCTACGGTTCGAGAACAATGTAGACATGACCGAGACACATCTCCAGTCAATAACCAATAGCGGAACCTGGATGCTCATATTGGCTCCCACATATTCTACGAAGATCTTTATCGGTCAGACCGCATAACAACATACATTGTTCCCTTTATCATCGGTATGTTACTTGCCCGAGATTCGATCGTCGGTATGTTAATACCTAGTTCAATCTCGTTACCGGCAAGTCTCTTTACTCGTTCCGTAATACATCATCTCACAACTAACTCATTAGTTGCAATGCTTGCAAGGCTTATGTGATGTGCATTACCGAGAGGGCCCAGAGATACCTCTCCGACAATCGGAGTGACAAATCCTAATCTCGAAATACGCCAACCCAACATGTACCTTTGGAGACACCTGTAGAGCTCCTTTATAATCACCCAGTTACGTTGTGACGTTTGGTAGCACACAAAGTGTTCCTCCGACAAACGGGAGTTGCATAATCTCATAGTCATAGGAACATGTATAAGTCATGAAGAAAGCAATAGCAACATACTAAACGATCGGGTGCTAAGCTAATGGAATGGGTCATGTCAATCACATCATTCTTCTAATGATGTGATCCCGTTAATCAAATAACAACTCTTTTGTTCATGGTTAGGAAACATAACCATCTTCGATTAACGAGCTAGTCAAGTAGAGGCATACTAGTGACACTTTGTTTGTCTATGTATTCACACATGTATTATGTTTCCGGTTAATACAATTCTAGCATGAATAATAAACATTTATCATGATATAAGGAAATAAATAATAACTTTATTATTGCCTCTAGGGCATATTTCCTTCAATAAGCTGCGGTGCAAATGGCTCGCTGGGATCCAGAGAATAGCTGTTCTATCAAGGTGTAGGCCGCTTTAAGCTTCATCTGCATGTCAGAGCCCAGATGAGCAATGCGGGTCCCTATCATGGTTAAGCATCAGTAAACCGGTCATTGATAAGATCTTATGAATTAGAAAAACTACACGAGAGGGTACTTACCAAACACAGCAGAAGTCATGGCATTAATCTGCCGCTTTAAGCCGGTCGGTTTTTCAACCACCGACTTCAGGACTGCCTCTGCGTCCTCGGCCTTCTTTGTTAAACTAGCCTTTTCCGTCTCCTAGTCTGCACGCTCTTTGTCAAAGGTTTCTTTCAGCTTCTCCATAGCTGCTAAGGCATTGGTCAGCTCTTCTTTGGCTTTGGAAGCCTCTGCTTGTTGAGATTTAACATTCTCTTAAAGGTCCGCGGTTTGAGCATCCTTCTTATTCAGCTCAGCCTACAAAGGTGAGATATATCATAAAGACAGGTTATGAAGTACCAAGCGTATAACAAGTTGTGCACTTTGTACTTGGGGGCTAATGCCTATTTACTCTATCATCAACATATTTTTCGCAAGTCTCAAGTACAATGCAAGCATTATCCTTAACACTTGGGGGCTAATGTACATCTGTTCAAAGTTGACGCATTGATTCAAGACCCGGTTTACCTTGCAAAGATAAACCGGCCCTTGTGGGCTACTTGGGATGATACTTGTACTTTGGATTTAAGAAAGGAAAAGTGATGAAAATACCTCATAGCGTTCCTTCATTAGGTTCACCAAACCGGCTTCATAATCACTGTTTGAGTGGAGACGGTTTAGAAAACCGGAGTGGAGTTCTTGAGCGCTGAGATGGGCGTAACTTGACAAGTCGGTGCTCCATTTGCCTTTTTCCATGGCAGCACGCTCTTCCTGGGCACTATGTTTCGCCAATATAATAGGATGGCCAGGAGAGCTGTGGCTCATACCGGTAATCATAACATCGCCTTCTTTGTCTCCAGTAGTCTTTTCTGGAGTTGATGGGGTGTCAGTAGCTTTCACCGGACTAGAAGGTCTATCGTCAGCCTGGATGGGATTTGCCAGTTCATCATCAGGTACAGCAGTGTCAACTTCTGGTTGTTCATCAGTATTGTGATCTTGAGGAGGTGGTTCATCAAAGGTAGCTTCAGGATTTGGATTTCGACCCTCCGGTTCAGCCGTTTGCTCCGGTTCAAGAACCACCTGATCTTCGGGCGGATTGTTCACCCGAGCCTTTTTGCTGGGTCTGGCTTTGGCTCTAAAACAGAAAAAGATGTGAAAGTTAAGCATAGTATATAAAGTATGAAAATATCAAAAGAAGGGGTTGAAGTACTTACCCAGCTACAGTTCTGAGAGGAGGAAGTTGGGTCGCTGTTGACTCGCTAGAGGATGAAGGAGGTGTAACCTAATAATTTGAATCGGACGGATTAAGAGGTTGTCGGAAATAGCCTGCCTTGGGATAAGAATTGTCAGAAGTGGGTGAGACCTTAGATCGGCGCTTTCAAACCGGGGTGTCAGGTAAACCGACTGAAGTGACCTTTTGGCCGCTGTGACGAGTTGTGCGGCGAGCCTCGTGCTGCTGCGTCTTCAAAATAAATGTTGGATCCAAGTGAGCAAGAGGATGAGAAAATCTTACTTTCCGGACCGCTTGACGGATTTTTTGTGTTGGCATAGAGTCTGAACCGGAGGAAAGGATAATTACCTCTACATCGTCAGCTTCGCTACCCTCCACGTCCTCCTGATAAGTATCATTGTCAATGAGATGCATGAAAAGGGAACCAAGTGAATCAAGTTCTACCTCAACTTCTGGTTCATTCGGGTCGTCGTCCAGTTCCATACTGATGCGTTCAAGTGCTTTCCGCTTTGTGGTTTTCTTGACGGCTTTGGTTTTAGGGCGGGCAGTTTTTGCCACTTTCTCTTGAGGTTTCTTCTTCCAAAACGGATCATCACCCTGTTTAAAAGTAAAAAGAAGGGTATTCAAGGATTGTACAGTCTAAAGATATCAAGGGTAAAGCGGAGGAACAATACTCACAGCAGGCGGTTTGTTCTGCGTGTAAAAAGGGTCTAGTCCGGTTTGGCGACAGACAGCTTCCGATTCGTTCAATACCTTCTTGACGGCCTCAGTGACCTCTTCATCGGTTAGCTGAATGTTGGTATGACGTTGGGAGTCTTCTACTTCACCAGTATACTCGCACATTAAGCCGGAACGGCAACTTAACGGCAAGATGCTCCAAGATACCCAACAACGGAGAAAGTCTACACCTGTTAAACCGTTGGCCAAGAAGGCTCTTAGCTTGGCGAGTTGAGGTGCATACGGGGCCCGCTCCTGAGCACTTGGCCGCTGAGGAAGTGGATGAGTGTTGGCAAGCTGGTGGGCACGGTAACCCGGCAGAGGATTCTCATCTTCAGGGGAGGTGTCTTTACAGTAGAACCAAGTTTGATTCCACTCTTTGGGATGACTGTGCAGCTTGGCATGAGGAAATTCAACTTCTTTTCTTTTTTGAATGGAGACACCACCGAGTTCAGTATTGGGTCCGTCTACAAATTCATTGCGCCGGTTCAGATGGAAGAAATCCCAGAACAACTCCACAGTTGGCTCTTCTTGGAGGTACGCTTCACAGAAAACTTGAAAGTTGCATATATTGGATGCCGAGTTGGGTCCAATATCTTGAGGGTGGAGCTGAAAGCTGGCAAGCACATCCCGGAAAAACTTTGACCTGGGTGGTTTGAAGCCATGGCCTATGTGATCAACAAACACCACTACCTCCCCCTACTTAGGGGTGGGAGGATTCTCTGGCCCAGGAACTCGCCACCGGATCTCATGCTTCTTTGGTAAGGTTCCGATCTTGACCATTCCATTCAGTTGCTCCTCGGTAACCCGGGAGAGAGCCCAGTTGCAGGAATAAAACTGCTTGGCCATTGCAAAGGAAAAGCTGGAAAGAAATGCCGGTTTACAATTCATTCATAGTGATGCATAAGGTACAATAGAACAGAGGAATCCAAGTATGTGAAATTGGTAAACTGGAGGCTGGTACAATTATGAATGACAAAGCAATAAGCAGAAGCAGAGGTATATACATACTATTAAACCGGAGTATGACAAAGGAGATAAAGGGATTGCCGTTTTACAAGGGGACTAATGGTATATAATAGATTACTTTTTACAAGGGTAAACCGTCTATGTGATGCGGAAGGTACAGATCTAAGGCAAGAATGACTAAGTAAGGTAAAACAGGTTTCACAAGACTGCGTTGAAATTTTGGATCTACCATAAGCCAGGAAAAGGAAAAATATTGAGACTCAAGAACTTGGTCCCAAAGCAGTTCATGAAAGGTCCATATCAAGTTACGATGTATTTAAAGATTGGATCAAATGGTTGAGATAAGGAGTTTCATGGCTACTATGAGGAATATATCAAGAACAAGTTCTACTAACTATGGGTTGACGAAGAACATGAAGGGACCAACAAGAACCCACGTGAAACCCTAACGGATCTACAGGGAAAAGAGGGGAAGCTTACCGCAGCTGTTGAGGTAGCGGTGATGCGCCGCACTTTTCTAATGCAACCAGGTCGATGCAGCGGCAAACGGAGAGGCATAGGCGGAGTTCGACGACGGCGGCGGCGCTCGGGTGCAGGGGCATCGCGAGGAGGAAGAAGAAGCGAAAGAGACAAAGGGGGAAAAGAGAATGACCCTTGGTCCTATTTATAGGGCGAACCGATAAGCGACAAGTGCATGAATCGAGGAGTCTAAAATGGATAGTTAATAAGGATGTCACCTCGATGGTTGGATATTCATTAATGAAGGGTATCTTCGACTTCAACGAATAGATGACATCATGGCAGTTTACTACGGATCCAAAGGATGACATCATGGCGGTTTACCAGATCCATTGGAAGGTGCCAGGGCAAGAATTTTTCTAAGTGTTGAAGATTGATATGAACAAGTTCAAAACAATCTGGGGCCTAATGTTGGGGATATTACTACTGGACATAAACCGGCCAGGAGTAGCCGGATTAACTCCAAGAAGATCAGAAGCCCATGAAGACATAAGGATGGTGGCGCTTTACGAAGGCCCAAGGCCCAAAGGCGAGTTAAGACCTATAGATGTAAACCGACTTTATTGTATAACTTGCATTGTAAGATAGGAAGGATAGAGACCGAGCTGGACACGTTTATGATCCGGCCTCGGGACTCTGTAAACCGGCGGGCGTCAACCTATGTATATTAAGGGATGACCCAGCAGCGGTTTAGGGACAACAAATGACAGCTCGAGAGCCAGGCAAAGCGGATTCGCTCCCCGGTCATCGAAACCCGAGCAATACCAACACAACTAGACGTAGGCTTTTACCTTCATCGAAGGGGCCCAACTAGTATAAAAACCCCTCGTGTCCCTTGTCCGGTTTAACCCCTTTAAGCTAACCCGTAGTGATGGCTCCATGACTAAGTCCTTTCATAAGGACATCTGCCGTGACAAACCCACGACAGTTGGCGCCCACCGTGGGGCTATCACACGGTGGTTTTGAGTTCTTGAAGGGCAGATTCGAAGGACTCAAGGGATACGCTGTGGGCCGGATGACGAAGAGTCGTCGTGGCAACCTCTACATCGACAATGCAGGATGGGGTCCCGAGGCCGGTTCAGTTGAATACGGGTACCGGGTCCCCTTTGGCGGAATTCACGTCTTCATCGACAAGATCGGCGAACCGGGCCCTGAGCCAGACACCTGCACCGACATCATCGAGACGGCTCAGCATGCAAGCCCTACCCTGGTTCAGCCCGCACCAAGGCATGTTTTCGTAGGTGTCATCCATGGAGCGGAATATGAGGATGGACCAGCATCTGATGGAGAAACCCTTATCTGTTCCGATGACGAATCTTCAACCGGAGAAACTGAGTCGCTGTATCAGCTGCAGGACGGCCAGATTAGTGGGAGTTCCGATGGCAACAGTATTCCGGACCCCCTCGATCTGCCAAACCGGGTCACGGTCTTCATGGCCGGCACACAACCAGCGTAGCACTCTTCTACCGCCGCGACGATGTTCTCCGGTTCAGCAACAGCAACGCCAGCAGAAGCAGGAGGCTTTGCGTTGCCTCCCGCTCAGGTTTTGTCTGATTTGTTCGACGCTTTGGCAACATTGATGGCCGCGGAGGTGGACGCGGCAGCCCGAGATCAGCACAATGCGGAGATTGAAAAGGTGAAGGATCAGATAACTCAGGCTAAAGCAGACCTGGCAGCGGAGAACGCCAGGATGGCTACAGAACGGGCCGAGTTGGAAGCTAAGGCCTACCAGCTTAGGTTGGACCAGAATGACTCAGATGAGGTCATGAGAAGGAGATATCGGTCACACCTCCCGCCGGGTTATGAGCCAAGGAATCTCTTCAACATGCCAGGAGCCGGAACCAGTAACCAGCCAGTGGTAAACCGGACGGAGGCGCCGGGAACAGAAGCACCGGTTCAGCCGCGCACGATGAACCTGCCTCGTTAGAACAACGTTGTGCCGCAGTATGTTCCGACGCCCCCGGGGCATTACTCCAACCCGTTGGATAACATTGTGGCCGTTGCTTAACAATTGGCAGCCCTCCCAACTGACGGCGAGTCACCAGTGGCGATTGAGACACGACGGGCCAGAGAGCTCCTTCAAACAGCTTTAAACCAGCAGCAGGCTTATTCGCATAGTCGCGAGAGGATTCATTCCACCCCCCACCCCCCCGCCCAAGTCGGAGCTATAGCAGGCACGTTGAGGATGATCCGGCCGTGTCAAGCAGTGCACGTCACCGTAACTCGCCGCGAAGGCATAACCCGGCAGGTGGCGGTGCAAATGCGCAGGATGTGGTGGATCATGGTCGTGCACGTCGAGAAGCCGAGTTAGCAGCTCTGCATGCAGCTCGTCAACCCACTCTGGTTCGCCCTACCGCTTCAGTGGAGCCAGGCGTGGTCTTCAGTTCTTTAGGGGTGCCGTGCCTTACCCTCGCTTTACGTAATGTACGACTACCCAAGGATTTTAAAGGCCCTCGTCAGGTGCCCAATTACACCGCCGATTTGCAACCAGAGTCATGGGTTGAAAGTTATGAGATGGCAATGGAGATGTTGGATGTGGATGAAGCGGTGTGTGCTAAATACTGTTGGAAATATGCCCTAGAGGCAATAATAAAAGCATTATTATTATATTTCCTTGTTCATGATAATTGTCTTTATTCATGCTATAATTGTGTTATCCGGAAATCGTAATACATGTGTGAATAACAGACACCAACATGTCCCTAGTAAGCCTCTAGTTGACTAGCTCGTTGATCAACAGATAGTCATGGTTTCCTAACTATGGACATTGGATGTCATTGATAACGAGATCACATCATTAGGAGAATGATGTGATGGACAAGACCCAATCCTAAACATAGCACAAGATCGTATAGTTCGTTTGCTAGAGTTATCCAATGTCAAGTATCTTTTCCTTAGACCATGAGATTGTGTAACTCCCGGATACCGTAGGAGTGCTTTGGGTATACCAAACGTCATAATGTAACTGGGTGACTATAAAGGTAGACTACGGGTATCTCCGAAAGTGTCTGTTGGGTTGACATGGATCAAGACTGGGATTTGTCACTCCGTATGACGGAGAGGTATCACTGGGCCCACTCGGTAATGCATCATCATAATGAGCTCAAAGTGACCAAGTGTCTGGTCACGGGATCATGCATTACGGTACGAGTAAAGTGACTTGCCGGTAACGAGATTGAACAAGGTATTGGGATACCGACGATCGAATCTCGGGCAAGTAACATATTGATTGACAAAGGGAATTGCATACGGGGTTGATTGAATCCTCGACATCGTGGTTCATCCGATGAGATCATCGTGGAGCATGTGGGAGCCAACATGGGTATCCAGATCCCGCTGTTGGTTATTGACCGGAGAGTCGTCTCGGTCATGTCTGCTTGTCTCCCGAACCCGTAGGGTCTACACACTTAAGGTTCGGTGACGCTAGGGTTGTGAAGATATGTATATGCAGTAACCCGAATATTGTTCGGAGTCCCGGATGAGATCCCGGACGTCACGAGGAGTTCCGGAATGGTCCGGAGGTAAAGAATTATATATAGGAAGTGTTGTTTCGGCCATCGGGACAAGTTTCGGGGTCATCGGTATTGTACCGGGACCACCGGAAGGGTCCCGGGGGTCCACCGGGTGGGGCCACCTCTCCTGGGGGGCCCCATGGGCTGAAGTGGGAGGGAACCCAGCCCAAAGTGGGCTGGGGCGCCACCCCCCAAGGGCCCATGCGCCTAGGGTTGGGGGGAACCCTAAGGGGGGCGCCCCCTTGCTTGGGGGGCAAGCCCCCCACCCTTGGCCGCCCCCCCCCTAGTAGATCCATCTACTAGGGCCGGCGCCCCCCCCCTTGGCACCCCTATATATAGTTGAGGAGAGGGGAGGACTTCATACCTGAGCCTTGGCGCCTCCCTCTCTCCCCGTTACGTCTCTCCCTCGTAGTATAGGCGAAGCCCTGCTACTGTGACGCCATGCATCCACCACCACGCCGTCGTGCTGCTGGATCTTCATCAACTTCTCCTCCTCCCCTTGCTGGATCAAGAAGGAGGAGACGTCTCCCGTCCCGTACGTGTGTTGAACGCGGAGGTGCCGTCCGTTCGGCGCTTGATCATCGGTGATTTGGATCACGTCGTGTTCGACTACATCATCACCGTTCTTTGAACGCTTCCGTGCGCGATCTACAAAGGTATGTAGATGTATCTGATGTCTCGTTGCTAGATGAAATCCTAGATGGATCTTGGTGAAACGAGTAGGAAATTTTTTGTTTTCTGCAACGTTCTCCAACAGTGGCATCATGAGCTAGGTCTATGTGTAGTTCTTCTTGCGCGAGTAGAACACAATTTTTTGTGGGCGTAGATTTGTCAACTTTCTTGCCGCTACTAGTCTTATCTTGCTTCAGCGGTATTGTGGGATGAAGCAGCCCGGACCAACCTTACACGTACGCTTACGTGAGACCGGTTCCACTGACTAACATGCACTAGTTGCATAAAGGTGGCTGGCGGGTGTCTGTCTCTCCCACTTTAGTTGGAGCGGATTCGATGAACAGGGTCCTTATGAAGGGTAAACAGAAGTTGACAAATCACGTTGTGGCTTTAACATAGGTAAGAAGACGTTCTTGCTAGAACCCTAATTCAGCCACGTAAAAACTTGCAACAACAATTAGAGGACGTCTAACTTGTTTTTGCAGCAAGTGGTTTGTGATATGATATGGCCAAAGTTGTGATGAATGATGAATGATCTATATGTGATGTATGAGATGTTCATGCTATTGTAATAGGAATCACGACTTGCATGTCGATGAGTATGACAACCGGCAGGAGCCATAGGAGTTGTCTTTATTCTTTTATATGACCTGCGTGTCATCGAGAATCGCCATGTAAATTACTTCACTTTATTGCTAAACGCGTTAGCCATAGTAGTAGAAGTAATAGTTGGCGAGCAACTTCATGGAGACACGATGATGGAGATCATGATGATGGAGATCATGGTGTCAAGCCGGTGACAAGATGATCATGGAGCCCCAAGATGGAGATCAAAGGAGCGACGTGATATTGGCCATATCATGTCACGTTTATTATTTGATTGCATGTGATGTTTATCATGTTTTGCATCTTGTTTACTTAGAACAACGGTAGTAAATAAGATGATCCCTCATAACAAATTCAAGAAGTGTTCTCCCCTAACTGTGCACCGTTGCTAAAGTTCGTCGTTTCGAAGCACGCCGTGATGATCGGGTGTGATAGATCCTTACGTTCACATACAACGGGTGTAAGACAGTTTTACACATGAAAAACACTTAGGGTTAACTTGACGAGCCTAGCATGTACATACATGGCCTCGGAACACAGAAGACCGAAAGGTCGAGCATGAGTCGTATAGAAGATACGATCAACATGAAGATGTTCACCGACGTTGACTAGTCCGTCTCACGTGATGATCGGACACGGTCTAGTTAACTCGGATCATGTAATACTTAGATGACTAGAGGGATGTCTAATCTAAGTGGGAGTTCATTAATAATTTGATTAGATGAACTTAATTATCATGAACTTAGTCTAAAATCTTTGCAATATGTCTTGTAGATCAAATGGCCAACGTAGTCCTCAACTTCAACGCGTTCCTAGAGAAAACCAAGCTGAAAGACGATGGTAGCAACTATACGGACTGGGTCCGGAACCTGAGGATCATCCTCATAGCTGCCAAGAAAGATTGTGTCCTACAAGCACCGCTAGGTGATCCACCCGTCCCACAGAACCAAGACGTTATGAACGCTTGGCAGACACGTGTTGACAACTACTCCCTCGTTCAGTGCGGCATGCTTTACAGCTTAGAGCCGGGGCTCCAAAAACGTTTTGAGAGACATGGAGCATACGAGATGTTCGAAGAGCTGAAAATGGTTTTTCAAGCTCATGCCCGGATCGAGAGATATGAAGTCTCCGATAAGTTCTTCAGCTGTAAGATGGAGGAAAATAGTTCTGTCAGTGAGCACATACTCACTATGTCTGGGTTACATAACCACTTGTCTCAGCTGGGAGTTAATCTCCCGGATGATGCGGTCATTGACAGAATCCTCCAGTCGCTTCCACCAAGCTACAAGAGCTTTGTGATGAACTTCAACATGCAGGGGATGCAAAAGACCATTCCTGAGTTGTTCTCAATGCTGAAATCAGCGGAGGTAGAAGTCAAGAAGGAACATCAAGTGTTGATGGTCAATAAAACCACTAAGTTCAAGAAAGGCAAGGGTAAAAAGAACTTCAATAAGGACGGCAAGGAGGTTGCCGCGCCCGGCAAGCAAGCTGCTGGGAAGAAGCCAAAGAATGGACCCAAGCCCGAGACTGAGTGCTTTTATTGCAAGGGAAGCGGTCACTGGAAGCGGAACTGCCCTAAATACTTAGCAGACAAGAAGGCCGGCAAAACAAAAGGTATATTTGATATACATGTAATTGATGTGTACCTTACCAGTACTCGTAGTGACTCCTGGGTATTTGATACCGGTGCCGTTGCTCATATTTGTAACTCACAGCAGGAGCTGCGGAATAAACGGAGACTGGCGAAGGACGAGGTGACGATGCGCGTCGGGAATGGTTCCAAGGTTGATGTGATCGCCGTCGGCACGCTGCCTCTACATTTACCTACGGGATTAGTTTTAAACCTCAATAGTTGTTATTTAGTGCCAGCTTTGAGCATGAACATTGTACCGGGATCTCGTTTAATTCGAGATGGCTACTCATTTAAATCTGAGAATAATGGTTGTTCCATTTATATGAGAGATATGTTTTATGGTCATGCTCCTATGGTAAATGGTTTATTCTTAATGAATCTCGAGCGTATTGCTACACATATTCATAGTGTGAGTACCAAAAGATGTAAGGTTGATAATGATAGTCCCACATACTTGTGGCACTGCCGCCTTGGTCACATAGGTGTCAAACGCATGAAGAAGCTCCATGCAGATGGACTTTTAGAGTCTCTTGATTATGAATCATTTGACACGTGCGAACCATGCCTCATGGGTAAAATGACCAAGACTCCGTTCTCAGGAACAATGGAGCGAGCAACCAACTTATTGGAAATCATACATACTGATGTGTGCGGTCCAATGAGTGTTGAGGCTCGCGGTGGCTATCGTTATGTTCTCACCCTCACTGATGACTTGAGTAGATATGGGTATGTCTACTTAATGAAACACAAGTCTGAAACCTTTGAAAAGTTCAAGGAATTTCAGAGTGAGGTTGAAAATCAACGTGACAGGAAAATCAAGTTTCTACGATCAGATCATGGAGGAGAATACTTGAGTCACGAGTTTGGCACACACTTAAGAAAATGTGGAATAGTTTCACAACTCACGCCGCCTGGAACACCTCAGTGTAACGGTGTGTCCGAACGTCGTAATCGCACTCTATTGGATATGGTGCGGTCTATGATGTCTCTTACTGATTTACCGCTATCCTTTTGGGGCTATGCTTTAGAGACTGCCGCATTCACTTTAAATAGGGCTCCGTCGAAATCCGTTGAGACGACACCGTATGAACTATGGTTTGGGAAGAAACCTAAGCTGTCGTTTCTAAAAGTTTGGGGATGCGATGCTTATGTCAAGAAACTTCAACCTGAAAAGCTCGAACCCAAGTCGGAAAAATGCGTCTTCATAGGATACCCTAAAGAAACTATTGGGTATACCTTCTACCTCAGATCCGAAGGCAAGATCTTTGTTGCCAAGAATGGGTCCTTTCTAGAGAAAGAGTTTCTCTCGAAAGAAGTAAGTGGGAGGAAAGTAGAACTTGATGAAGTATTACCTCTTGAACCGGAAACTGGCACAACTCAAGAAAATGTTCCTGAGGTGCCTGCACCGACTAGAGAGGAAGTTAATGATAATGATCAAGATACTTCTGATCAAGCTCCTACTGAAATTCGAAGGTCCACAAGGACACGTTCCGCACCAGAGTGGTACGGCAACCCTGTCTTGGAAATCATGTTGTTAGACAACGGTGAACCTTCGAACTATGAAGAAGCGATGGCGGGCCCGGATTCCGACAAATGGCTAGAAGCCATGAAATCCGAGATAGGATCCATGTATGAAAACGAAGTATGGACTTTGACTGACTTGCCCGTTGAACGGCGAGCCATAGAAAATAAATGGATCTTTAAGAAGAAGACAGACGCGGATGGTAATGTGACCATCTATAAAGCTCGGCTTGTCGCTAAGGGTTATCGACAAGTTCAAGGGGTTGACTACGATGAGACTTTCTCACCAGTAGCGAAGCTAAAGTCCGTCCGAATCATGTTAGCAATTGCCGCATTCTACGATTATGAGATATGGCAAATGGACGTCAAAACGGCATTCCTTAATGGTTTCCTTAAGGAAGAATTGTATATGATGCAGCCGGAAGGTTTTGTCGATCCTAAGAATGCTGACAAGGTATGCAAGCTCCAACGCTCGATTTATGGGCTGGTGCAAGCATCTCGGAGTTGGAACATTCACTTTGATGAGATGATCAAAGCGTTTGGGTTTACACAGACTTATGGAGAAGCCTGCGTTTACAAGAAAGTGAGTGGGAGCTCTGTAGCATTTCTCATACTATATGTAGATGACATACTTTTGATGGGAAATGATATAGAACTCTTGGACAGCATCAAGGCCTACTTGAATAAGAGTTTTTCAATGAAGGACCTTGGAGAAGCTGCTTATATATTAGGCATCAAAATCTATAGAGATAGATCAAGACGCCTCATAGGTCTTTCACAAAGCACATACCTTGATAAGATATTGAAGAAGTTCAATATGGATCAGTCTAAGAAGGGGTTCTTGCCTGTATTACAAGGTGTGAAATTGAGCTCAGCTCAATGTCCGCCCACGGCAGAAGATATAGAAGAGATGAGTGTCATCCCCTATGCCTCGGCCATAGGGTCTATTATGTATGCCATGCTGTGTACCAGACCTGATGTAAACCTTGCCGTAAGTTTGGTAGGAAGGTACCAAAGTAATCCCGGCAAGGAACACTGGACAGCGGTCAAGAATATCCTGAAGTACCTGAAAAGGACTAAGGAAATGTTTCTCGTTTATGGAGGTGACGAAGAGCTCGTCGTAAAGGGTTACGTCGACGCTAGCTTCGACACAGATCTGGATGACTCTAAGTCACAGACCGGATACGTGTATATTTTGAATGGTGGGGCAGTAAGCTGGTGCAGTTGCAAGCAAAGCGTTGTGGCGGGATCTACATGTGAAGCGGAGTACATGGCAGCCTCGGAGGCAGCACATGAAGCAATATGGGTGAAGGAGTTCATCACCGACCTAGGAGTCATACCCAATGCGTCGGGGCCAATCAAACTTTTCTGTGACAACACTGGAGCTATTGCACTTGCCAAGGAGCCCAGGTTTCACAAGAAGACAAGGCACATCAAGCGTCGCTTCAACTCCATTCGTGAAAATGTTCAAGATGGAGACATAGAGATTTGTAAAGTACATATGGACCTGAATGTAACAGATCCATTGACTAAACCTCTCCCTAGAGCAAAACATGATCAATACCAGAATTCCATGGGTGTTCGATTCATCACGATGTAACTAGATTATTGACTCTAGTGCAAGTGGGAGACTGTTGGAAATATGCCCTAGAGGCAATAATAAAAGCATTATTATTATATTTCCTTGTTCATGATAATTGTCTTTATTCATGCTATAATTGTGTTATCCGGAAATCGTAATACATGTGTGAATAACAGACACCAACATGTCCCTAGTAAGCCTCTAGTTGACTAGCTCGTTGATCAACAGATAGTCATGGTTTCCTAACTATGGACATTGGATGTCATTGATAACGAGATCACATCATTAGGAGAATGATGTGATGGACAAGACCCAATCCTAAACATAGCACAAGATCGTAAAGTTTGTTTGCTAGAGTTATCCAATGTCAAGTATCTTTTCCTTAGACCATGAGATCGTGTAACTCCCGGATAGCGTAGGAGTGCTTTGGGTATACCAAACGTCACAACGTAACTGGGTGACTATAAAGGTAGACTACGGGTATCTCCGAAAGTGTCTGTTGGGTTGACATGGATCAAGACTGGGATTTGTCACTCTGTATGACGGAGAGGTATCACTGGGCCCACTCGGTAATGCATCATCATAATGAGCTCAAAGTGACCAAGTGTCTGGTCACGGGATCATGCATTACGGTACGAGTAAAGTGACTTGCCGGTAACGAGATTGAACGAGGTATTGGGATACCGACGATCGAATCTCGGGCAAGTAACATATCGATTGACAAAGGGAATTGCATACGGGGTTGATTGAATCCTCGACATCGTGGTTCATCCGATGAGATCATCGTGGAGCATGTGGGAGCCAACATGGGTATCCAGATCCCGCAGTTGGTTATTGACTGGAGAGTCGTCTCGGTCATGTCTGCTTGTCTCCCGAACCCGTAGGGTCTACACACTTAAGGTTCGGTGACGCTAGGGTTGTGAAGATATGTATATGCAGTAACCCGAATATTGTTCGGAGTCCTGGATGAGATCCCGGACGTCACGAGGAGTTCCAGAATGGTCCGGAGGTAAAGAATTATATATAGGAAGTGTTGTTTCGGCCATCGGGACAAGTTTCGGGGTCACCGGTATTGTACCGGGACCACCGGAAGGGTCCCGGGGGTCCACCGGGTGGGGCCACCTCTCCCGGGGGGCCCCATGGGCTGAAGTGGGAGGGAACCCAGCCCAAAGTGGGCTGGGGCACCACCCCCCAAGGGTCCATGCGCCTAGGGTTGGGGGGAACCCTAAGGGGGGCGCCCCCTTGCTTGGGGGGCAAGCCCCCCACCCTTGGCCGCCCCCCCCCCCTAGTAGATCCATCTACTAGGGCCGGTGCCCCCCTTAGGGTATGTCGCATTGAAGGGAAATGTCGCAAGTGAGGTAATCTTCACACAACCCATGTAATATATAAGGGAAAGAGGTACATAGTTGGCTTACAATCGCCACTTCACCCAATTACATGAATAAAGCATTACATCAATCATATACAATCAAGGCCCGACTACGGAGCCAAAAATAAAAGAAGAACCCCAAATGCGACAAAAGGTCCCCGATCGACCCCAACTGGGCTCCACTACTGATCAACTAGAACGAAACAACACAAAGGACAAGATCTTCATCGAGCTCCTCCTGAGCTAGGTTGCGTCATCTGCACGGTCTCATCGGCACCTGCAAGCTGGTTTTGGAAGTATCTGTGAGCCACAGGGACTCGGCAATCTCGCACCCTCGCGATCAAGACTATTTAAGCTTATGGGAAAGGTCAAGGTATGAGGTGGAGCTGCAGCAAGCGACTAGCATATATGGTGGCTAACATACGCAAATGAGAGAGAGAAGAGAAGGCAAAGCACGGTCGATAAAAGTATGATCAAGAAGTGATCCTAGACTACCTACGTCAAGCATAACTCCAACAACCGTGTTCACTTCCCGGACTCCGCCGGAAAGAGACCATCACGGTTACACACGCTGTTGATTCATTTATAATTAAGGTCGACTTCAGGTTTTCTACAACCGGACGTTAACAAATTCCCATCTGCCCATAACCGCGGGCACGGCTTTCGAAAGTTCAAATCCCTGCAGGGGTGTCCCAACTTAGCCCATAACAAGCTCTCACAGTCAACGAAGGAATAGACCTCCACCGGAGACGTTCTGATCAGACTCGGTATCCCGGTACAACAAGACATTTCGACAGGGTAAAACTAAACCAGCAACACCGCCCGAATGTACCGACAAATCCCGATAGGAGCTGCACATATCTCTTTCTCAGGGCACACTCAGATGAGCCAGACGTCGGGTAAGCCAGCCCAGAGTTGCCCCTGGTAGCCTCGGACATCGCTCAGTTGGACCAACACTCAGAGGAGCACTGGCCCGGGGGGTAAAATAATGATGACCCTCAGGAGCGCGACTCCCAAGCGAAAAGAAAAGGGCTAGGTGGCAAATGGTAAAACCAATGTTGGGCATTGCTGGAGGAGCTTTACTAAAGCGAACTGTCAAGGGGTTCCCATAATAGCCCAACCACGTAAGGGACGCAAAATCCGGGAACATAACACCGATATGACGGAAACTAGGGCGGCAAGAGTGGAACAAAACACCAGGCATAAGGCCGAGCCTTCCACCCTTTACCAAGTATATAGATGCATTAATTAAATAAGATATATCGTGATATCCCAACAAGTAAATAAATACCCCAACAAGGAACGGCCTCCAATCTTCACCTGCAACTAGCAACGCTATAAAAGGGGCTGAGCAAAGCGGTAACATAGCCAATCAACGGTTTGCTAGGACATGGTGGGTTAGAGGTTTGACATGGCAATTTGGGAGGCTGACAAGCAAATGGTAGGCATCGTAGCATTGGCATAGCAAAGAGCGAGCAAACTAGCATAGCAAAGATAGTAGTGATTTCGAGGGTATGATCATCTTGCCTGAAATCCCGCAAGGAAGAAGAACGAGTCCATGAAGAAGATAAACGGACGTAGACGAACGGATCCTCACAACACGACGTTACCGGAACCAACCCGAAGAAGCAACACCGGAAAGAAGCAAACAATCATGGTAAACAACCACCACATAGACATGGCATGATGCACAAACAAGTATGATGCATGTCCGGATTAATGATGCATGGCATGGCAAAGAGCACAAGCAGTCCTACAAATTAAGTGGAGCTCAATATGCATCGGGATGCATATTGACAAAACACCACATCAATTATTTAGTTCTCTCTCGTTTATGTACCCCAACAATATTAAATGTTGATTAACATGGCAATAGGGTGAAGCAAATGTAAACTACCTATCTAGTCAAGGTTAAATGAGGCCGGAAGCAACGAACAACAATTCCGGAAACTCCTCATATGCATATATTAGGTTTGGTACTGTTTTGCCCTAAACATCATTTTAGAGTTGTTAAGCATGCAAAATGAAGCCACCATGTTAAACTAGGAAAAATTCTACCCCATTTACATATAAAGATTATTAAAATCCGAGTTACGGTTATTTAGTTATGAATTAAATCATTTTAACATGGCATAGGAGCAAATTAATGCAAACAACATTTTAAGCATTTCAAACATAGATGAAAGTTGGATATTATTAATCTACACAAAATTCTGAGCAAGTTTCATATATAACTTATTTTAATCCGATGCACGGTTAGTGAGTTATTAAATGCATGACCTAGGGGGACTATTCTGCAAAACTGCAATCTCTGGAATATTAGACAAAATCGCAGGACGAGAAAAAAAACATGATCAGGCTGAAACTGGGCAAGCCCAACAGAGAAAAAAAATAGAGGAGGGGGCGCTGGGGGTCGGCTCACCCTGGGCCTTGGCCCATCTGCAGAGAGAGGCCGGCGGATCTGGCGAAGGAAGCTGGGGAGGAGGCCGAGCGAGGCTGGACCGCGGGGAGGACGATTGGGCCGGCCCACGCGGGCGCGATCAACGGAGGGAGCTGGGCTGGAAGCGGGGGCGCAGGCGAGCTGGGCCTTCGGGAGGGCGCGGCCCACGCGGAAGGTCGACGGCGACGAGAGGAACCAGCTGGATCGGTTCCTCCCGATCCATGGCGATGGCGGCGATGGAGGATTCCGGCAGGGTGCGGCGAGGTAGGGAGGCCAAGGAGCACCGGATCCGGCGGGGCTCGGCTCCCCAGGGCCGGATCGAGGCAGAGGCGAGCTGGACGGCGGCTGGGAAACGAAGGGGCGACGGGGCGGACTCCAGCGAGGGTCGGTGATGACCGGAGCCAAGTCCGGCGCTGCACTGCGGCGGCGTTCCGGCGAGGGTCGGTGGCGGCGCGAAGCGCCCGAGGCGGCGGGGACGAAGGAGAGGCGCGGCGGGGAGCCTCGGGCCCGGGAGGGCCTACGGCGGGCCTCGCGGGCTCTGCGGCGTGGTGCGGCGAAGTGGGCACCGAGCGGACAGATGGCGCGCGCTGGTTGGCTAGCGGCGGCGGCGAGGTGACGTGGCAGCCTCTGGTTGGCTGGAGCGGCGTGGAGGGGCGCGGACATGTCCGGTGAAGGTGGGGATTTCGTCCGGCGGCGCGGATCTGAGAATTTTTAGGGTTAGGGGAAGAATGAACCGTGAATTTCGGAGGGGGGTTGTATATATAGGCATAGAGGGAGCTAGGAGAGTCCAAATGAGGTGCGGTTTTCGGCCACGCGATCGTGATCGAACGACCGAGATGATGGAGCAGAGTTAGGTGGGTTTTGGGCCAAATTGAAAGGGTGTTGGGCTGCAACACACACGAGGACTTTTCGGTCCCTCGGTCAACCGTTGGAGTATCAAACGAAGTCCAAATGGTACGAAACTTGACAGGCGGTCTACCGGTAGTAAACCAAGGCCGCTTGGCAAGACTCGGTCCAATCCGGAAATGTATAATCCCCACACATGAAAGAAAGGTAGAAATGACCACCGGAGAAGAACGGAACGCCGGATTGCAAAACGG
The DNA here is from genome assembly GCF_056163025.1 of Triticum urartu. NCBI lineage: Eukaryota > Viridiplantae > Streptophyta > Magnoliopsida > Poales > Poaceae > Triticum > Triticum urartu. Next base: position 443,559,408 of record NC_141879.1, on the reverse strand, counting down.
ACAACGGGGAAAATGCTCGGATGCATGAGACGAACACGTATGCAAATGAAATGCGCATGATGACATGATATGCAATGCATGACACGCAAGGAATGACAAGGCAACACCAACGAATAACTGAACGACACCTGGCACATCGGTCTCGGGGCGTTACAACACTCCACCACTACAAGAGGATCTCGTCCCGAGATCTGGAATGGCACCGGAGGGATAACGGAAGAGATAAGAGAAGAGGTAAAACAAATTGCTTCTTTGACAAACGAGTGAAACCACGAACCTTGAAAAGGTTGAACAAATTCGAGAAAAGAATACAACGAAGGAGAACAAAGTCGAAAGCACTCTGTTAGAAAAGAGGGACAAAGAACATTGCAAAAAACTTGAGGTTAAAGGGAAGATAAATATAGAAAAACACTTCGGTTTAAAAGAAAAGAATTGAATAATAACTTGATAAGATGAGAAGATACTTGAGCAAAAAGGCACAACACTCTGGTTAAAAGGATAAGCACGAACAAAACATGGTTCTGTCAATCCGAGAAGATGGGTTGAGGAGAGCAACAACACAATGCCTCCGGATGAAGGAATAAAAGGTAGATCGTCGGAATGAAAGAACGGAGAAGAAAATGGTAACTTCTGCCACAAGTGAGCTTGAAAAGGCATCCTTAGGATAAGGGTCGAACGGAGTTGTTGGACACCAATAACGAAAATAAAAAGCTTGTAGTGGGCTTATGGAATACATCTCAAAATTATGAGGTGAAAACCCGCCACTCACGGGAAAAAGGAATTGGATTGGATTTATATGACAAGGAGACGAGAAACTTATTTCACCGGGAGGATAAAAGAAGAACTTGGGTCATTTATAAGCACCATAAATAGCAACAATCCTCAGGGAAGGCTTTAGGTGAAATATAACCCAAGGTAACTCCAATGACGAGATTGATGGATTTAAAATATCTCATTCTTGACAACATGTGAATCATGAAACATGAATTCCAATTATCAAGAATGACATAATACCACCTCCAATGATACGGAATAAAGAAAGCACTCCGGATTACAATATGAAGAAAGCTTGAGCTCCTTTGAAAAGAATCTCGCTGAACACTTCGAAAAGGAATTAAATCCTTGATGAACCATCATGTAGAACCTTTATGAAGGACTCCGGTAAACAAAAGATAACAAGAAGAGAGAGAAGTTGCAAACACAAGGTGAAACCTTGTAATGATTTAGATGAACCTCCGTGGTGATATAATTGCGGGAGGTAGGAACTCCGGGAAAAGATAAGATGAACAATTGAGATCAAGAATAAATATGATGAACCACTCCGGAAAACAGGAATTGAATAAACTCGATGAAACAAGAATAAGAACTACATTATGCGTATCCTTCACCAATTTAAAATTGATGACCATTAACGGATTTGGCACACTAATCATTCTCGTAGAAAGGATTAAGAGAGATATCGCATAAACTCGAGAAAATCTTCAACGAACCATCAGTAGGATAGAAACAACGAATAAATTGATATGATAAGAAAGAAGAAGAAATCTTGAACGAACCCACCGTAAGAATTGAAAATGATCGAAGTAGGGGTGCATCACCGGTAAGAATTAGCAAATGAACGAAGGTGCTTGAGAGAATTTAGATACAAGAGAACGAAGAGATCACGAACTGTTTAGAGATTACTTGAACGAAACACCAGTAAGATAGGAGAAAGAGAGCTGAAAGCTGAGAATGAATAAATCTTAGATGATGGGCTTCGGATGAACAAACTGAAAAGGCTCCTGAATTACTCCGGATGGTTGAAAAGAATATCTCACAATCGCAAATAATTATGAGAGGATGGCAACAAGATAGAATCGCGAATCTTGAAGAGAATGGAGCAAGATTGAGAGAGAAAATCTTCTTCGGTCTACAAATCCCCGAGAATGATGACGGGAAACACCACCAGGAATTATTGAGGCACACCGGAATGAAGAATGGAAAAGTTGAGCCAACGATGAAAAGAAAATTGAGAGATCTTGGAGAAATACATTTGACTGATGATAACTCATTCTTACGTCAAACTTGGAAAAGAATTTGAAAAGCTCCGAAAAATAAGAAAGTCGGGTAAGATCCTGGGAAAAGGCCTGTGGGTTAGGGCCCACTCAAAAGAAACACCGTAGAACGATTTGAAAGAGAGGTTGCACCGGTTGAATAAAATGACTTGAATGAGATAACAACCTCGAAATAGGTTGAACGAATCTTGAATGACAAGACGAGCCTTTTGAGAAAGCTTGAGCACGCCGGAACAAATGAATAGTGAGAAGTGAATTATTATGAGGTGCACCGGTATGAGAAGGCATTGAAATGAGGAAAGGGTAAGATCACCAAAACTTGACTTGAAACCACCGAAGAAGATAAAAGAAACGAAGAATGATGAGCTAGAAGCTCCGTTAGTATCTTTATGAGAATCACCGGATACGAATATTGAAGGAAGAGAATGGAGAAGTCTCCCACCAATAACAGGATACTTGATTGAGAAATATGAGTCGTCGGAGAAAAGCAAGGGAGGGAGGGTGGGAAAAACAAAGATAATTTGGAATAGGTGAAACGAACACCGTTGAGAAGAAGTGATAATTGATCTTGCGGGAGTTGAAATGATCGGATCCACTTGAAGAGAAACACGCCGGTTGAAAAGAAATTGAAATGACAAACTCGATGATCGAGAAGGATTAGTATTCACATCGGAGTATGAGAACACCGCTTAGAGAAGGTATGGAATCAACACTTGACTTCGAAGCAACTCGAATACCACAACTCAAAACAAAACAAAGGATTGGCTTGCAGAATAAGCCGGAACAAACATATGATAGAGATTTCGTCCGAAGTTTTCGTGGTGGGGCCTACACGGGCTCGATCGTACAGCACCATCATGTACAAGGCAGTGCACATGACATACGAAGCGTCCCCGAGTCGGCATAGCCAAGGACTCTTTAAGACACAACGAGACCACTGTAAAACCGACCGTGAATAGGCGGACCACTAGACGTCGAACCCCAATTTCATATCATACATCCGTCGGAAAGATATCCTAAGAGCTACTTGAATTCCCACCTATGAAACTCCCGAAATTTTCTGGTTATGCAATCAGGTGTTGGGGATACAGGGGAAGCATAATATCTCACCCAAACTAGCAAATCCTACATCCAGTTGTATCCATCCTTCAACACATAACCAAGAAACCTTCGGAAATCGTCTACCTCAACCTTCGAAAAGCATCCGTTATACAAGTTATGGCGATACTCCCGAACTCCCGCCCCAGTACTGGGTGGCGTCGAGGTTATCTCACCAACGAACTGTATAAAAGAGATTTTCGATGTCGGCGTACTAAACTCGCGTATTCCAGAACTGCAATGATAAAATTATGATGACAACACCTCAGAGCTCAACTCCCCGAGACACTTCCACTAAACCCCTGACAGGAGGCACCAAGACAATGTTCTCATCAAAAAACCATCGGAACGATTCTAAGATACCCGCGTGATCCTAATTTTTTTTAGTGAAATTTGAGAAGAGAAGAGTCAAAACTCTACGTCAGGATGCCTTACCAGAGCGATGAAGGGACTGGGAAGTAAAAAGAATTCCTAAACTCTCCGATATATAATTCCTAACTGTCTCAAAACATTTTTCTAGACACAACTCGGCCGCTAAAACGATCAAGCAATGGGGCTCCTAAGGTCGGGGAAGGCTCTGATACCAACTTGTCACACCCTCGATGCGACTATAGCTCCCACGTGTCGAGACACGACTTAGAGACATAATCGCATTGAAGGCATATGTCGCAAGTGAGGTAATCTTCACACAACCCATGTAATATATAAGGGAAAGAGGTACATAGTTGGCTTACAATCGCCACTTCACCCAATTACATGAATAAAGCATTACATCAATCATATACAATCAAGGCCCGACTACGGAGCCAAAAATAAAAGAAGAACCCCAAATGCGACAAAAGGTCCCCGATCGACCCCAACTGGGCTCCACTACTGATCAACTAGAACGAAACAACACAAAGGACAAGATCTTCATCGAGCTCCTCCTGAGCTTGGTTGCGTCATCTGCATGGTCTCATCGGCACCTGCAAGCTGGTTTTGGAAGTATCTGTGAGCCACAGGGACTCAGCAATCTCGCACCCTAGCGATCAAGACTATTTAAGCTTATGGGAAAGGTCAAGGTATGAGGTGGAGCTGCAGCAAGCGACTAGCATATATGGTGGCTAACATACGCAAATGAGCGCGAGAAGAGAAGGCAAAGCACGATCGATAAAAGTATGATCAAGAAGTGATCCTAGACTACCTACGTCAAGCATAACTCCAACAACCGTGTTCACTTCCCAGACTCCGCCGGAAAGAGACCATCACGGTTACACACGCTGTTGATTCATTTATAATTAAGGTCGACTTCAGGTTTTCTACAACCGGACGTTAACAAATTCCCATCTGCCCATAACCGCGGGCACGGCTTTCGAAAGTTCAAATCCCTGCAGGGGTGTCCCAACTTAGCCCATAACAAGCTCTCACGGTCAACGAAGGAATAGACCTCCACCCGAGACGTTCCGATCAGACTCGGTATCCCGGTACAACAAGACATTTCGACAGGGTAAAACTAAACCAGCAACACCGCCCGAATGTGCCGACAAATCCCGATAGGAGCTGCACATATCTCTTTCTCAGGGCACACTCAGATGAGCCAGACGTCGGATAAGCCAGCCCAGAGTTGCCCCTGGTAGCCTCGGACATCGCTCAGTTGGACCAACACTCAGAGGAGCACTGGCCCGGGGGGGGTAAAATAATGATGACCCTCAGGAGCGCGACTCCCAAGCGAAAAGAAAAGGGCTAGGTGGCAAATGGTAAAACCAATGTTGGGCATTGCTGGAGGAGCTTTACTAAAGCGAACTGTCAAGGGGTTCCCATAATAGCCCAACCACGTAAGGGACGCAAAATCCGGGAACATAACACCGATATGACGGAAACTAGGGCGGCAAGAGTGGAACAAAACACCAGGCATAAGGCCGAGCCTTCCACCCTTTACCAAGTATATAGATGCATTAATTAAATAAGATATATCGTGATATCCCAACAAGTAAATAAATACCCCAACAAGGAACGGCCTCCAATCTTCACCTGCAACTAGCAACGCTATAAAAGGGGCTGAGCAAAGCGGTAACATAGCCAATCAACGGTTTGCTAGGACATGGTGGGTTAGAGGTTTGACATGGCAATTTGGGAGGCTGACAAGCAAATGGTAGGCATCGTAGCATTGGCATAGCAAAGAGCGAGCAAACTAGCATAGCAAAGATAGTAGTGATTTCGAGGGTATGATCATCTTGCCTGAAATCCCGCAAGGAAGAAGAACGAGTCCATGAAGAAGATAAACGGACGTAGACGAACGGATCCTCACAACACGACGTTACCGGAACCAACCCGAAGAAGCAACACCGGAAAGAAGCAAACAATCATGGTAAACAACCACCACATAGACATGGCATGATGCACAAACAAGTATGATGCATGTCCGGATTAATGATGCATGGCATGGCAAAGAGCACAAGCAGTCCTACAAATTAAGTGGAGCTCAATATGCATCGGGATGCATATTGACAAAACACCACATCAATTATTTAGTTCTCTCTCGTTTATGTACCCCAACAATATTAAATGTTGATTAACATGGCAATGGGGTGAAGCAAATGTAAACTACCTATCTAGTCAAGGTTAAATGAGGCCGGAAGCAACGAACAACAATTCCGGAAACTCCTCATATGCATATATTAGGTTTGGTACTGTTCTGCCCTAAACATCATTTTAGAGTTGTTAAGCATGCAAAATGAAGCCACCATGTTAAACTAGGCAAAATTCTACCCCATTTACATATAAAGATTATTAAAATCCGAGTTACGGTTATTTAGTTATGAATTAAATCATTTTAACATGGCATAGGAGCAAATTAATGCAAACAACATTTTAAGCATTTCAAACATAGATGAAAGTTGGATATTATTAATCTACACAAAATTCTAAGCAAGTTTCATATATAACTTATTTTAATCCGATGCACGGTTAGTGAGTTATTAAATGCATGACCTAGGGGGACTATTCTGCAAAACTGCAATCTCTGGAATATTAGACAAAATCGCAGGACGAGAAAAAAAACACGATCAGGCTGAAACTGGGCAAGCCCAACAGAGAAAAAAAATAGAGGAGGGGGCGCTGGGGGTCGGCTCACCCTGGGCCTTGGCCCATCTGCAGAGAGAGGCCGGCGGATCTGGCGAAGGAAGCTGGGGAGGAGGCCGAGCGAGGCTGGACCGCGGGGAGGACGATTGGGCCGGCCCACGCGGGCGCGATCAACAGAGGGAGCTGGGCTGGAAGCGGGGGCGCGGGCGAGCTGGGCCTTCGGGAGGGCGCGGCCCACGCAGAAGGTCGACGCGACGAGAGGAACCAGCTGGATCGGTTCCTCCCGATCCATGGCGATGGCGGCGATGGAGGATTCCGGCAGGGTGCGGCGAGGCAGGGAGGCCAAGGAGCACCGGATCCGGCGGGGCTCGGCTCCCCGGGGCCGGATCGAGGCAGAGGCGAGCTGGACGGCGGCTGGGAAACGAAGGGGCGACAGGGCGGACTCCAGCGAGGGTCGGTGATGACCGGAGCCAAGTCCGGCGCTGCACTGCGGCGGCGTTCCGGCGAGGGTCGGTGGCGGCGCAAAGCGCCCGAGGCGGCGGGGACGAAGGAGAGGCGCGGCGGGGAGCCTCGGGCCCGGGAGGGCCTGCGGCGGGCCTCGCGGGCTCTGCGGCGTGGTGCGGCGAAGTGGGCACCGAGCGGACAGATGGCGCGCGCTGGTTGGCTAGCGGCGGCGGCAAGGTGACGTGGCAGCCTCTGGTTGGCTGGAGCGGCGTGGAGGGGCGCGGACATGTCCGGTGAAGGTGGGGATTTCGTCCGGCGGCGCGGATCTAAGAATTTTTAGGGTTAGGGGAAGAATGAACCGTGAATTTCGGAGGGGGGTTGTATATATAGGCATAGAGGGAGCTAGGAGAGTCCAAATGAGGTGCGGTTTTCGGCCACGCGATCATGATCGAACGACCGAGATGATGGAGCAGAGTTAGGTGGGTTTTGGGCCAAATTGAAAGGGTGTTGGGCTGCAACACACACGAGGCCTTTTCGGTCCCTCGGTCAACCGTTGGAGTATCAAACGAAGTCCAAATGGTACGAAACTTGACAGGCGGTCTACCGGTAGTAAACCAAGGCCGCTTGGCAAGACTTGGTCCAATCCGGAAATGTATAATCCCCACACATGAAAGAAAGGTGGAAATGACCACCGGAGAAGAACGGAACGCCGGATTGCAAAACGGACAACGGGGAAAATGCTCGGATGCATGAGACGAACACGTATGCAAATGAAATGCGCATGATGACATGATATGCAATGCATGACACGCAAGGAATGACAAGGCAACACCAACGAATAACTGAACGACACCTGGCACATCGGTCTCGGGGCGTTACAATAGAGCACTACAATATTAACAAAACATCTTTACTAGGAAACAACATGAACCTATGGCATCATGAGATTAACAGCTCAAGGACTTAGTGGAAATGCTAAGTCCCTGAAAACAGAATTAGCAAGTGCACCACTTTGCAAGCTTGCACTAGTCACCACACACATCACAAAAATACATGGGTTGCACCTCTGGAAAGATGACAAAATCCTTAACAAAACATATGTAGAGCCCATGGGCATAGCATGCAGACAATAATCATGGCAAAAATGACAAAAAGCTAAATGGAGTAGCAGATCTGACAATTATCTCAAGTAGCCCTCTTCTAACAGCATTTCGGGCATCAAGATAAACTCAAATGAAAATGATGCAATGGAATGAAATGATGTACTCTCTGAGATGAACATTTTGATATGCTATATGCATGAATTGGAGCTACGGATGCAAAGTTACGGGGCCACGAACATGAGCACTTGGATCTGTGATTCCGAGGACTTGGAAGAAATTTTACCCCGAGATCTAGGGTTTACTGTTCACGGCACGGAATCCGAGGACGGCGGCGCACGCACTGTTCATGCCGGAGTTGAGGAGGGAGGAGGCGGCCGGAGGGTGCGGCGTCGGCGGTGGCGGATTGCGCGGCGGCGGCGGAGATCCGCGGGGCGGCGGAGGAGGAGATCCGCGGGGGAGGCGGCGGCTTGGCGGCGGCGGCCGGCGGCGGAGCGGCTCGGGGCGAGGCGGCGCCCTCGCCGGAGATGGCGTGCGGCGGCGGGGCGGATCCCGGTGACGGGGAAGGCGCGGGCGGGCGAGGGAGGCGAGCCCCGGCGGCGGCGGCGGAGAACGGGCCCTCGGGGGCTGGCCTTGGGCTTCTCGGGCCCGGCGGCACGGCGAGCGGCGAGCGCCACGTGGCGGAACACCACTGGTGCGGGGGCGGCGGCGCGGAGTGTCCGCCCCGGGCTGACAATGTCCGTCGGCGGCGCGATGGATTTTAGGGTTTGGACGGGGGAGGATCCGGATTTTTCGAGAGGGGTCTATATATAGGCATAGGAGGAGCTAGGAGAGTCCAAATGAGGTGCGGTTTTCGGCCACGCGATCGTGATCGAACGATCTAGATGATGGAGCAAGGTTAGGTGGGTTTTGGGCCAAAATAGAGGGGTGTTGGGCTGCAACACACACGAGGCCTTTTCGGTCCCTCGGTTAACCGTTGGAGTATCAAACGAAGTCCAAATGATACGAAACTTGACAGGCGGTCTACCGGTAGTAAACCAAGGCCGCTTGGCAAGTCTCGGTCCAATCCGGAAATGTTTAATCCCCACACACAAAAGAAAGCTAGAAATGACCACCGGAGGAGAACGAAGCGCCGGAATGCAAAACGGACAACGGGGAAAATGCTCGAATGCATGAGACGAACACGTATGCAAATGCAATGCACATGATGACATGATATGAGATGCATGACAATGACAACAACACATGGAGACAAAGACCCGAACCCGAGAATATAAATTAACTTAACGCCGGAAACGGCAAGAGTTGGAGTACAAATTGGGAAAGTTACATCCGGGGTGTTACAATGAGATGCGTGAAAAGGGAACCAAGTGAATCAAGTTCTACCTCAACTTCTGGTTCATCCGGGTCGTCGTCCAGTTCCATACTGATGCGTTCAGGTGCTTTCCGCTTTGTGGTTTTCTTGACGGCTTTGGTTTTAGGGCGGGCAGTTTTTGTCGCTTTCTCTTGAGGTTTCTTCTTCCAAAACGGATAATCACCCTGTTTAAAGGTAAAAAGAAGGGTATTCAAGGATAGTACAGTCTAAAGATATCAAGGGTAAAGCAGAGGAACAATACTCACAGCAGGCGGTTTGTTCTGCGTGTAAAAAGGGTCTAGTCTGGTTTGGCGACAGACAGCTTCCAATTTGTTCAATATCTTCTTGACGGCCTAAGTGACCTCTTCATCGGTTAGCTTAATGTTGGTATGACGTTGGGAGTCTCAATCACATCGTTCTCTAATGATGTGATCCCGTTCATCAAATGACAACTCAGGACTATGGCTAGGAAACTTAACCATCTTTGATTCAACGAGCTGGTCAAGTAGAGGCATACTAGTGACACTCTGTTTGTCTATGTATTCACACATATACTAAGTTTCCGGTTAATACAATTCTAGCATGAATAATAAACATTTATCATGATATAAGGAAATAAGTAATAACTTTATTATTGCCTCTAGGGCATATTTCCTTCAGTCTCCCACTTGCACTAGAGTCAATAATCTAGTTCACATCTTTACGTGATTAGTTCACAACTCCATGTGACTAATTCCCAAAGGGTTTACTAGAGTCAATAATCTAGTTCACATCGCTATGTGATTAACACCCAAAGAGTGATCATGTTTTGCTTGTGAGAGAAGTTTAGTCTACGGGTCTGCAACATTCAGATCCGTATGTATTTCTCAAATTTCTATGTCTACAATGCTCTGCATGAAGCTACTCTAGCTAATTGCTCCCACTTTCAATATGTATCCAGATCGAGACTTAGAGTCATCTAGATCGATGTAAAAAGCTTGCATCGACATAACTCTTTAGGACGAACTCTTTTATCACCTCCATGACCGAGAAATATTTCCTTAGTCTTCTAAGGATAATTTTGACCGCTGTCAAGTGATCTACTCCTAGATCACTATTGTACTCCCTTGCCAGAATCATGCTAAGGTATACAATAGGACTGGTAAAAAGCATAGCATACATTATAGAACCTATGACTGAGGCATAGGGAATGACTTTTCATTCTCTTTCTATTTTCTGTTGTGGTCGGGTTTTGAGTCTTTACTCAACTTCACACCTTGCAACACAGACAAGAACTCTTTCTTTGATTGTTCCATTTTGAACTACTTCAAAAACTTGTCAAGGTATGTACTCATTGAAAAATATATCAAGCGTCTTGATCTATCTCTATAGATCTTGATGCTCAATATGTAAGTAGCTTCACCGAGGTCTTTCTTTGAAAAACTCCTTTCAAACACTCCTTTATGCTTTCCAGAAAATTCTACATTATTTCCGATCAACAATATGTCATTCACATATACTTATCAGAAATGTTGTAGTGCTCCCACTCACTTTCTTGTAAATACAGGCTTCACCGCAAGTCTGTATAAAACCATATGCTTTGATCACTTTATCAAGCATATATTCCCACTCCGAGATGCTTGCACCAGTCCATAGATGGATCGCTAGAGCTTGCTCACTTTGTTAGCACCTTTAGGATCGACAAAACCTTCTGGTTGCATCATATACAACTCTTCTTTAAGAAATCCATTAAGGAATGCAGTTTTGACATCCATTTGCCAGATTTCATAAAATGCGGCAACTGCTAACATGATTCGGACAGACTTTTAAGCATCGATACGAGTGAGAAAATCTCATCGTAGTCAACACCTTGAACTTGTCAAAAACATTTTGTGACAATTCAAGCTTTGTAGATAGTAACACTACTATCAGTGTCCGTCTTACTCTTGAAGATCCATTTATTCTCAATGACTCACCGATCATCGGGCAAGTCAATCAAAGTCCATACTTTGTTCTCATACATGGATCCCATCTCAGATTTCATGGTCTCAAGCCATTTTGTGGAATCTAGGCTCATCATCGCTTCCTCATAGTTCGTAGGTTCATCATGGTCTAGTAACATGATTTCCAGAACAAGATTACCGTACCACTCCGGTGCGGACCGTACTCTGGTTGACCTACGAGGTTCGGTAGTAACTTGATCTAAAGTTTCATGATTATCATCATTAGCTTCCTCACTAATTGGTGTAGGAATCACTCGAACTGATTTCTTTGATAAACAACTTTCCAATTTGGGAGAAGGTACAATTAACTTCTTTCGAAAGAAACTCCTTCTCTAGAAAGGATACATTCTTAGCAATGAATATCTTGCCTTCAGATCTGTGATAGAAGGTGTACCCAACAGTCTCCTTTGGGTATCCTATGAAGACACATTTCTCCAATTTGGGTTCGAGCTTACGCTACAAAAAAAAGACACATCCGTGACATTTTGGGCCGAACGAAAAAAATTCCGTCATACTTATGACACTTCTATGATGATAATTGTGACAAAACCCGGTATCATCATAGATGTGGTGGGGTCCTACTTCTATGACAAAAAATCATGACAGAAAATGGGCTTTTCGTCATGGGCAGGTCGGAGACGCAGCTGCATGACATTCTTTGGGCCGTCCATGACGGAAAAAAAAACCATGGTAGAAGCGAGGGCGAGGAAAATATCGGGGTGTTCCCGGTTACGGTGGGTGGTCGGGGCCGAGCGATTCGCGTTTCTCTCGTACACACACGCGTGTGGGTGCGAGGCGTTGGGCTCTAACAGAACTCGAGCGAGGTGTTGGGCTCTAACTGAACCCGAGCGATTGCACTGCAGGCTACGCGTTACTGAACCCGAGCGATCGATCGATGGCTGTTAACTGAACCCGATCGAGCGATTCCTTCGCTACTACTGCTAACTAAAGCCGATCGATGCTGCCTCTGGATGAACAGTGAGTGTGCTGGGGGGGGGGGGGGTTGGATAAATAGTTCCCGGTGGGGGTGGATGAGCAGGACCCCATGGTGTTGCCTCTGGATGAACAGGACCCCGATCGATCTTGCCGGTTGGGTCTGGATGAACAGGACCCCGTGGAGGGCAGGATGAACAGGACCACCCCGTGGAGGGTAGGATGAATAGTAGATGGTGGAGGGCTGGATGAACAGTAGCCCGTGGAGGGGTGGTTGACTAGGAGCCCGTGGAGAGGGATGGTTGAACAGTAGCCGGTGGAGTAGCGTGCGGTGGAGGCTGGATGAACAGGAGCCCGTGGATGAACAGTCGCAGTTGGAGGCTGGAGGAGGTCAACGGTGGATGAACAGTAGCCCGTGGAGGCTAGAGGGGATCGATGGTGGAGATGAACAGTATCTCGTGGAGTCCCGTTTTGCGGTATGCCACACCCCTCCCGATGAACAGGACCCCCGTTTCGACCATAGCGCTCCAACACAAGTCTGTTTCCTCCGTTTTGCGGTACGCCACACCCCTCCCGATCAACAGGACCCCTGTTTTGACTGTAGGAGGTCCATTTCCTATGTTTTGCGGTACGCCAGACCCCTCCCAATGAACAGGATCCCGTTTCGAACATGGTCGGTCGAACACAAGGCCGTTTCCTCCGTTCTGCGGTACGCCAGGCCTCGTTTCCATCGGTTGTTCCGTCCAAGCCCTCCCGATGAACACGACAATGCATTCCGTTCCGACCCAGCCTGCTGGCTCCCCATGAACACAACGACGATGTTGTTTCTTCGTTCCGACCCAGCCATGTACACGAGCCCTGGCCGTACGTATGCGCGAGTAGGCGTTCGAGACCCTGCCCGTATGTATGTACGTGGCCGTATTTTCTTTCTTGCACACTGGCCGCTGTACGTATGTGTACTTGCTACACCCGCGCCTCTACTACGACACGTGCGCGCCTCTACATCGACCAGTATGTACGTACACGTTCGCGACCAGAATGACAACGCTACGTACGCTTCGACCAGGTGGGTCCCGACTGTCAGGCACTTCCTTGCATGCGAAGATGTAGCTGGTGGGTCCCAGCAGTCAAGGGGGCGAATCGTTTTTTTGCCCGCACGCACTTCCTTGCATGCGAAGATGTAGCTGGTGGGCCCCAGCAGTCAAGGGGAAATGTTTTTTTCATGAAATACGGTGGCCCGTCCGGTGGGTCCCCGCTGTTAGGTGGAGGAATAATTATTTTGCGCGTAATAAGGAGGCACTTCCTTGCTGTGGCCGTGGACCCAGCTGTCAGCCTCTCCACGTACAGTCCACGTCTGATGAAAGTCGTTCCTTGACCATGTTGACCACGCCGTGCCGAGAGCACCAGGGCGGTGGACGATGGCGAGGCCTAGGAAGGGGGCGATGCGGAGCCGGGGAAGATGCGCCAGTGGATGCCCACGTGTAGAGGAGTGCGAGGGTTCACTGGTTCACTGCGGTGTGAGGCTGCCATCGCCGCAGAATAACAGGGGGTGTGGGTGAGTAGAGGGATGGCCTGGCCAGCGGTGGGAATAGTAGGGGGCGGTGAGGCCTCCGGGGTAGCACAGCCGGCCACGGGAGGCAGGAGCATGCGGCACGACCGGCGCTGCTTTGGGCGGCTGGAGCGACAAGACCAGAGGTTGAAGAAGCACTACGGTCGTTGGATGGACATCGTACGGTCACTAGATCTAGAATCGTTCATATTGACTAAGTTGACAAAGCACTCCATCCCCGTCAACTTAGTAGGCCCACAAGTCAGCCTCCCACCAAGGTGGGTCCCAACTAGAATGGGGAGTATTCATTTTTTTGTGCGTAATAAGGAGGCACCTCTGGTGGGTCTGAGCTGACAGCGGGAGGAACGTTTTTTTCGTGAAATACATTGGCCCGTACGGTGGGTCCCAGCAGTCAGGGGGAAACGTTTTTTCGCCAAATACGGTGGCCCGTCCGGTGGGTCCCTGCTGTCAGGTGGAGGAATAATTATTTTCCGCGTAATAAGGAGGCACTTCCTTGCGGCTGCCGTGGACCCAGCTGTCGGCCTCTCCACGTACAGTACTCTTCCGATGGAAGAGTTCCTTGACCACGCTGACCACGCCGCGCCGAGAGCACCAGGGTGGTGGATGACGGCGAGGCCTAGGAAGGGGATGACGCGGAGCCGGGGAAGACGCGGCAGTGGATGCTCACGCGGAGAGGAGTACGAGGGTTCACTGGTTCGGTTGCGGTGTGAGGCTGTCGTCGCCGCAGAATAACAGGGGGTGTGGGTGAGTGGAGGGATGCCCTGGCCAGCGGTGGGAGTAGTAGGGGGCGGTGAGACCTGCGCGGCAGCACAGCCGGCCATGGGAGGCAGGAGCAGGCGGCACGACCGGCGCTGCTTTGGGCGGCTGGAGCAAGAAGACCAGAGGTTGAAGAAGCACGACGGCCATTGGATGGACATCGTACGGTCACTGGAGCTAGAATCGTTTATATTGACTAAGTTGACAAAGCCCTTGGTATGCGTCAACTTAGAATGCCCACAGGTCAGCTTCCAAAATGGTGCGCCCCAGATGTCAGGGGGAGGACTCATTTTTTGGGCGGGTGAAGCTAGAATATCCGAGATTGAAGAATAAGCACGGCATTCGTTGGATGGACATCCAACGGCCACTGCTGCTAGAAGCGTGTGTTAACTATAAGTTGACAAAGCCTTGCATACGCGTCAACTTTTTTGAGGGGACGCATCAACTTAGTAAGGCCACAAGTGTGTGGCAGAGAACTTATAGCCCATTTGAGATTTGTAAGAATGTGCAGCCAATTTTTGAATTCTAATGTAATTTACTACAGCCCATTTACAGTTTGTTAAAAGTACAGCCCATTTCAACCAACCGTTCAAAACAGAATTCAATAAAATTTCCCACATTTTGATGGGATCCGAAATATTTTTATCCCGAAATTTCTAGTCAGATTAAATACAATTTCAATATAAAATTATATTACGTAAAAATCCAACGAAACATTGCGCTCGCAACAATTAATGAAATTAAATTTTTCAATATCCAAAAATAATATTTTATAAAGTAATTATGTGTTTGGTGCATTTTTTATAGTTACTGCCCAGTTTTTATAATTACATCCCATTTATTATTTCTTAAAGCCCATTTTCTTATTAAGCCTAATGCATCCCTCCTAGGAAAGATTTGCAGCCCAGCGGGGCGGAGAATAACAACTTGACCTTGCTTGGGTATTCCTAAAAAAAGTATAGCTGGGCTAGCCATTTTCAGCTTGAAAAAAAAATATCTGGGCTGGATATCTGTCCTAGGCTAGACGGGCCACAGCCCGCCCAGTTAATAGCTGCAGCGATGTTTTCGTTGTTGTTCAGAGGAGAAAAATTAATATCTAGGCTAAACGTCGCTCAAGAAAAACTCTGCAGTGCTCACACCTCAAAAACACAAATACTGCTCGAGCTGCTTGGTTCCAGCTGTCGGCCGCTTCTTGTGCAATTCTCTCGTTTATTGACTACATAGGTTGACAATGGTGTGGGACCCTGATGTCAGCAAACCAGGAGGAAGCAAAAAAAATTATTGTTTTATATACTAATAAGGAGGCACTTGCGTACATGCGGCTATGGCCCTGGTGGGTCCCCACTGTCATCCTCTCCAAGTAAAGTTATCTCCTCATCCTCATGTCCGTTGACCATGTTGACAATGCGAGACGGTGGTGCCCACGGCGAGCACAACAACTCGAAGGACGACGGAGAGGGCCTCGCGGGCCCTACGGATGGTCTGATACAGTGCCCGCTGCTCATTCAGGAAGCCAGGATCATAGGGCCACATGTCCGCGACGGCATTGTCGTTCGCTTGTTCACCGGTGCTCGTTGAGGAGACGGAGGTTGCAGCATAGGTCCTCCTGCGCTGGTAGCTCTTCCGCCATTAGGGCGTCGAAGTGCGGCCGCACCTGCTCTATGGTGAACACGGCATGAACCGGCTTGGACAGTGGCGCCGGCTCCTGGTCGGAAGCTACGGCCATCGTCTGATTGTCATCGCTCAGCTCGGTGAGGTAGCTGCCGAGCCAGCATGTCCGGCTGCTGGACCGACCCCCTGCCAAGCACGAGTCTGACTGCCCTGGCCCACCCAGATCACCTCCCTCGCCCGCGCGCGCTTTCCGCCCGAAACGGTCAGCGCCTCCCGCCCCGCTTCCCGGTGCATGCGATTGCTCCGCCTTCAAATGACACAAGTGTCGTCCGTCAGTCCTTCTGCCGCCCACATTAATGATACGCGGTTGCCGAGGTGGCTACTCCGGCGCCACACGTCCATCCCTCCGCCGCCCACCATTGCTATATAAACTGCTGCGCTGGCCATAGCCGTAGTCATCCGCATCTGTTCCTATTCTCCTGTCCACACCACTATTGCCCACCATGGCTTCATCGCGCCCCAGCGCTCTTCGGGACGGGCGGATAGCGGACCACAAGGAGATGGCAGCCATTGCTGCCGACTGGCTAGCCAACAGGCAGCCGGAGGACGACGACGTCCCAATGGAGAACATGGTAGTCGACGATCCGGCGCCAACCCCCTCCTCCGCGCCATCCTCGCCGGTGCATTGAACCATGACCATCGGCGAGGCCCGTGCCCAATATATGGACACGGTGAGGCAGAAGCGTGAGGAGTAGTTCCGGGAGGCGCAGGCCGACACTGCCTACAACCACCATCTCCTCCAGGAGCACCTGCAGGCAGAGGAGCAGATCATCGCGGAGCGGGCGGAGCAGGAGGCGCTGCTCGACTCGTACCACTCCGCCCGCGAGAGCCACCTCGAGTGCTGGCGGTACCGCATGCGGGTGGCGGAGGTTGCGGCCGCCTACAAAGAGGGCGATGAAGTGCGTGAGGCGCTATTTGGCGAGACCGAGGACGAGGCAGAGGACAATGCCGGCTCCGACGAGTCCCCGCTCTGCTGGCGTCGACGAGGCCCTGCTCCGTCGAGGCCCCGCGGCGCCAACAACGAGGCAGAGGACACCGCCGGCTCTGCCGAGGCCCCACCCTGTCGGCAACGAGGGGGAGGATTTCCCCTGCTCCGCCGGGGCGCCGCCCGCCGGCAACGAGACAGAGGACATCGCCGGCTCTGCCGAGGCTCCGCCCTGCTGCCAGCGAGGCCGCGCCACACAGAAAACGAGGAAGAGTAGAACACGACAGGTCACCGCCGCTTGGGTCCAAGTAAGGCCACCGCTGCTACCCTCGGTTGAAGCCAAGCTAGGCGGGTTGACCACTGACGGCCGGTTAGTTTCTTGGCGGCGACGTGGAGTCGGAGAGCTATGTTGGAGAAGGACGCTGCTTCTACTTAACTGCTGGTGCAGTTGGCTGACTGGCACGTGAGCCCAACAGGCATCTGGGCCACATGTCAGTTACGCAACTGCACCTGCAGTTAAGTCACTAAAGCTTCTGTTCGGCTCAGCAGGACACGGGTGGGTAGCTTCGATTAATTAATTATACCTCCAGCACACCCCTTTTCAGTTGAAGAATGTATGAAATGTAATGAAATTCGGCATGTTTATATGACATCCGACCATGTATGAATGAATTTATTTCGATTAGTTCGAATTCTTGTATCACTGGCATTGCATGAACATGCAAAACAATATGTACTAGCATTATTTCCAGGGTGATCACCTCATTTGCAGCAGTTTCACATGTACTCCCTCCGGTCCTTTCTAGTCTGCATACAAGTTTTGTCTGCAGTCAAAGTATCTCTACTTTGACCAATCTTATAGAATAAAGTATGCACTTTCACAATGTGCGAAGTAAAAAGGAACAGAAGGAGTACAAAGAGTTTGAGCAGCTTTTTAGCGTTCATGTACATTGTAATCAAACACACGGGCCTGGCAATTCATAGAGAACATTCAAAACAATCGATGATTATGCATCTCAATGATTCACATGTCAGAGCCAATATTTACTTCACAACTAAAGAATAAAGAAAAAATGGATCGACGCTGCTGACAGCAAACGGCATCCCATTCGAAAATATCAAACGCATGTCTTCTTGCTAAAATCAATGAGCAAAATTTGATAAGGTTTTCCCATTCCAAAATATCAAATGCCTACGGTTGTGGAATGGGCAGGGTTTGCCATCAGTTCGTACATTGACATGGCACCTCGTGCTAAATAAACCAGCTGTTCTTTTTGTGCAGTTCCACAAAAATCAACCAAATTCGCACGTAGCTTGTATGATTTCGCCCTTATATGTTGCAACACCTTGAACTTATCGGCACCTCCTTTCTTGTGGTGGAAATGAATGATTCAATGTATTCATGAACATTTTGTGCAGTTCCCATTGAAATCAAGCTGAGCACCCTGTTTGCACAAATACAAAAAAAGTGATTAGTATAAAGCAAACTGTACTGTGAATTGATAGTTTAAACAGGCACCGACATGGTCCATGTAAAGCACACTTTCCGAAAAATTGAACTCACCGAAAAGAATCCTAGAACAACATTGTACTCGCGCATCACAGCAAGAAAATGGAGATTTGTCAGTCCTTCTGAGTTGAAGTTAGTTTGGTCTTGTGGGGGGTAATGTAACCATCCTTCAACTGCTCCTTCTGATGACAAGATAGACAGGGCTTCTTCATCCTGGCATAATTGGAACTAGTCACTTCACGTACTCCATATTATTCTTCAGAGGAGGATGATCTTATTGTGTAAAGACAAGAGGATAACTAAATGCTAGCATCCCTGTTTGCTCGAAAAAAATGAAAGGAAATATTTAAAAACAGCACAGATGAAGCACTTCTCAAGGACAATACCACTTTTTGATGACAGTATCTAAACAGTAGCACAACACCAATAGAGATGACAAAGCTCAATCATATGGATGAAATCAGTGGGCGAGTACCAACCTTTGTCAGTAGGCTTATTGTGTAGAGCATACAGATGAAGAACTTCTCCGGAACCATCTATTGCTATCTACTGTGGTGGCCATGCTTACTATATACTCCTCGATTAGATTAATGTTTCCAACATCTTCTTGTGCAGTTCCATTAAAATATATGGTATCTTCAAAGAAGATCCTTGTTTGCACAAGTAGAGATAATTGCGTATTACATTAAGAGTGGCATCAAATCAGTGGAAAAACAATTGATCGTTCTAGCCATAGCAATAAATTAAGATGCAAAACTATATCATTACTTGTGTCATCACAGTTCCAGTGCTTCATTACAGCAACAGGAGTTGATTTTTGTTTTTCTTCCGCTTGTTCTTCCCCTTCAACACTTGGTTCAATAACAGACAAGCTTCGCCTTCAATGTAAGATTTGGCATGTCAATTAGGTTGCATAAGTATAGCACTAAACAATGACATTAATTTTCTTATGAAAGTGGCAAAATACAGGCCAACAGTTGTGAAATATCCTTATCTTACCTCAGTGGGATATTGCGGTGCACATATGGATTGGAAGTCTTGTCTCCATTTGTGCAGTTCACTAAAATCAAGCAACATTACCGTACAAGTAGCAAAACATATGAAAGCACACTGCTGAATCATGTGAAAGAAGGTTAGTACTGACCTCTGATGACGCAGAATTCAAACAACTCACAAGAAGAAGATCTGAACCAAATCTGCCAACACGGATAGGAAGTAAGATCTCCTCTTGTGCAGTTCCACTAAGATCAAGCAATAAACCAACGTTGTCGGTGTGACATTTTGGTTGAACTGCACAAAACACTCTTAAAACAAAAGTGTTTTGTGCAGTGCAACAAAAGGTCAGAATGGCAACGAGGTGAAGTAGATAACCCTGTTTACACAGAGGTGCAAAGGAAACAACTAGTGGTCAATAACGGTGGATGACATAGAAGCCAACAAAAAGAAGAATCTACCTTACCTAAATGGGAAATAAAGCAAGACGTTAGCATTTCTCAAACGGTGGCATTGATTAATATTAACAGAGAGATTATATTAACAATTAAATTCGTTAAACATGTAATTTTCTTTTAACTGTGGCATTGCATCAATTTTCTAGCGGCATTATTAGAGGGTGCTTGTTTACACGGACATTTTGGTGGAGGGACTAAAAAAACTCCATGTCAATCCCATCTAAACCAAACAGGAGGGACTTTTAGGGACTAAAAGTGGGCATTTGGGACTAAAGAAAGAAGACCCCGAGGGAGAGTCTTTTGGGGAATTTTTCCAACAGTTGCCCCTGCCACGCATCGCACCTTGTCTCTATTAGTTCATTACTAGGGGTAACATGGTCTTTTAGCATGTCATTTAATAACCTCTAGTCCATGTTTAGTCCCTGGAACCAAGTAGGTAGGGACTAGGGAGTTTTTAACCAAATAGAGCCTTAGATTAACAACAGTTAAAGAGTTGCACAGGACAGTGGACGCACCAGCACCAT
Organism: Triticum urartu; assembly: GCF_056163025.1. Lineage (NCBI taxonomy): Eukaryota > Viridiplantae > Streptophyta > Magnoliopsida > Poales > Poaceae > Triticum > Triticum urartu. The sequence goes on along the minus strand of NC_141879.1, from coordinate 443,538,976 downwards.
CTTCATCTACCGATGTACTGGGGTGATGCACAGTCTGTTGCAACAAAGAACAAACAACCAAGGAGCATATTTGTGTTGGTCCCGGTTTTTTTATCCTTAGACACCTTTCCTTATGTGAACGCAGCAAATCTAGTCCTGCTCAAACTCTACAGCCTTGTCCCCCAAAACACAAGATCAGTTCGTTACAGATGTGTGTACTGCGTTTGTCATTGTTTTCCCTTTTCGACCAACGTAGGTGCTGGATAGCCAGTCTGTACTAGTACTTTCCCCACTTCCTTTCCTCTGTGAACCATGTCCTAGATTTATGCTATACAACTTTCCCCACTACTTTCCCCCATTCATGTCCTCTTTGAACCACATCTTAGATTCATGCGATACAACTTTCCCCACTACTTTCCCCCTTCCTTTCCTTTTTGAACCACATCCTAGATTCATGTTGTATAACTTTTCCCACTACTTTCCCCCATTCCTTTCCTCTTTGAACCACGTCCTAGATTCATGGTATACAACTTTCCTCACTACTTTCCTGTTTGATCCAACACCTAGATTCGAGTGCAGAAGCGGAAAAAGCCCACATGCAGCTAGAGCAATGCATGTGGAATAAGTAAATTATACCTTAAGGTTCTTGGGGTGTGGTTCGGTGGGCGACCAGAGGCTGTTCGACCCACACTATGTACGGCGGCGAAGAAGAAGAGGTCGGAGGCCCTCCCGCGCCGCCGCTGGGTGAAAGTGAACAGCTGCGTCGGTAGTGGATTCCCTCCTCCCTCACCGACGACGACAGCGTTAAGCCTCCTTCCCTTCCCGGCGGACGGATCTTGCCGGCTCTTTGACCAGCAGTGAGGGGAGAGAGAGGCCAACGAAGTCTTGTTTAGATCTGGAGAGGGTGAGAGAGTGTGAAGAGAGCAACTACAAGCAGACCAGCAGTGAGGGGAGAGAGAGGCCAATGAAGTCTTGTTTAGATCTGGAGAGGGTGAGAGAGTGTGAAGAGAGCAACTACAAGCGCTGAGGCTCCAGCATGTATATATATACTGGAGAGTGTGTGAAGAGTGCAAACCCTAGAAAACAAGCGCCGAGGCTGTAGCTTATACGTGATGAGGTGATTATACGGTCACTACGAGATCGTATAGCTCCGTATCCATCCATTTTGACCAGTCAAAGAATCCTCCTGGCACGAATTATGCTCAAGTGTAGTTATCAAACCCGAGACCTCAAGTTTGATGAGCGAACAGGCTAACCAGCTACACAACCCTCCCTTTATGTTCAACGAGAGGAAAATAACCTTTTATACATTCCTGCATTCGTGTGACAAGCATGCCATTTTTTGTGTGTGTGGGAGTCATTGGGATTTAAATCATAATCGTGTCATGTGCCTTTGGTGGTAAGACTATCCACAGTTGTGTAGAAATAATGCAGCCTTAGTCACCTTACCTCTCTCCACGTAGTACGTTGGGTCCCACGAGTCAGAGGGTGAAACAAACAAATTAATAAGAAAAATTAAAAGCGTCAGCGGTGTATCTTACCTCACACATCTCGCTACTACTCGGGAACACTGTCCAATTGATGCCTTTGTTCGCTCACGTACTATTTTAAGTGAATCCTTATTATAACATGCACACAATTTTGGGCACTTGTATTCGACCTAAGTCAGTGTGCCACCGTATCTCATACGACTCCCTCCGTCTAGGTGTAATAAGTCACGTTAGAAGGTGCAGCGGGACCAAGGTGCAAGCAGATTGGAGGAGAAGGAGAAACTGTTGACCGGTCATTCCTCCAATCAAAGCCCTGATTTCTGTCTCTAAACACAACAATTAATCCAAACAACTAAGAGATGTCATTTTAGCTACCATGCAGGGCCACGTATTAACTCACATGCAAACCGACTTTGATTTCTTGACTGATCAACGCGTAGTTGCGCTCCATGCATTGGGTTTCCGGGGGAGATAACAAGGCAGAGTAAGGAGCGTTTTGTTACATTGCTTAGGCTGGTCATAGTGGTAAGTAACTTGGACTAGTACAACATGCATATGTTACTAGTCTATGTTACTACTACATGAAGTTTGCCGTCGGAAGCGAGCCGATCTGGCTCTCCTGAGCTAGCAAGGTTTTTCTAGCCCACCCAAGCTAGCTGGCCCACAAAAGCTAACATATTTTAACAGTTACAAACGCCTAACTTTGCCCGGCTATGCTATAAGTTGCTCTTGCTAAGGATCCAAACGCTCCCTAAGTAACAACGCTCGCTAGCAACAAGGCTAGGAGGGGATTGAGATGCGAAGTTAATGGACGACGCCTAAACATTTTGGGAATATCTGATTTCCGTAGGATGACTTAACACCTAGACGGAGGGAGTACTACTCCTCAGTCCAGGTTTGATGGAATATTCGTCACCTCTTATCTTCTTGTACGTACTCCATTTGTATCTCACTTCTTGTGGCTTCGCACTCGCATGATTTTCCTATTCTATGAACCTATGTGTGCGTGTGTGTGTGCGTGTGTGTGTTTAACAGCATGTGTGTGTCAAAGAGAGCGACAGATCGACCTACTCCTACAGAGAGATGGTGTGTAGTGTAAGATTTTAGCTGCCAAACTCGGTGCATCCTCTCATTTCCGGGCGTCCGGTAGGGACAGGCGGACAGTTGCCACGCCCGCTCCTGACCAGCCTGGCCCACCCAAAGCCCCTCCATCGCCCGCGCGCGCTTCCGCCCGAAACGGTCAGTGCCGCATTCATGCCCGGGCAGAGCGGACGCGACCTCTCACTGGCGCCTGCGTTGAAGGGAGAAGCGGATTCAAGAGTGATGGTTGCTTCGTCCGTCCAACTTACTGCTGGGTCTATGTGATTTGACGGCTCATTGGTCATTATTACTGAGGTGGTAGGACTGCTGGATGTCCCACTCTTTCGGCGAAAGGAGGTACTAATAGATTATAATTTTCTCCATTCTTACGGCAGAGGAGTGCAAGAGCAGTGAAAACACGCAGGCTCAGTGATTACATGGCCCACCTCACACTATCACCATATTTTCTAGACACCGTGCGACACCTAACTCTTTACATAGTACTCCCTCTATTCCTAAATATAAGTCTTTGTAGAGATTCCACTAGGTGGACTACGTACGGAACAAAATGAATGAATCTACACTTAAAATGCATCTATATACATCCGTATGTGGTTCATGGTGAAATCTCTACAAAGACTTATATTTAGGAACGGAGGAAGTACTTCTATAGTACGTAATGTAATTTATCAGCGAGATAGTACAATGCTATGAAGCTTCCAGCTTCTGTTACATGTATCTTGCGTCCAAGGTTGCCCGTTGCAACATTTCATCAAATACAAAGGAGACTAACATGCATGCTATTGCATCTCAATGATTGAAAGATCATAGCAAATATGTACTCCCTCCGTTCCAAAATAAGTGTCTCAACTTTATGCTGCATATAGAGCAAAATGAGTGAATCTGCACTCTAAAATATGTCTATATACATCAGTGTTTGGAGTATGTACTAGTAGTTCATATTGAAATCTACTAAAGGACATATATATTCCAAACAATATGATAATCTCTATAACCAAGGTAGTAGGGACGAGGAGTGAATGGACGGATTAGTAAATTTTTCTCCTCGTCCTGCGAGCCACCGCGCGCGTGGGCGAGGGAGCGGGCATAAGGTGTACAGTACTACTACTACTCATGCAGTCCCTAGCCATTGAAACAGATATAGCTAAAGAAAAAATGATCCATGCAGTCCCTAGCCCTTGAACCGTAAACCCTAACCAGGCTTTAATTTGCTGGCAACGTCGACGCTTCCTAAGAAATGAAGTTTGCAACCCTTTGACCATCGGATCATTTTGTGCAGTTTCACCAAAATCGAGATGAGCATCCCTATGGCAAAGAAATTTAAGAAGATTGATTAGAATAAGATTACTGGGACTAGTTGATGAGACATAAACTCATCACAAATACAGTACGTAGAAGCCAGTAGAGATATGTGCGGGGCAAAGAAGTAGAGAAATATCCACATGGAGTGATGTGGGCAGCTAGAGCAGTGGTGCAAGCCGGCTGTAAAGGGCATTGTACCTGAGGGATGTCGGGCGTAACTCAACCTAGAGGAGGGGGCGGGAGGAGGCAACTACCCACGTCGCGGTAGTGAGCAATGGACAAAGGCAACCTCACCGGCTTTGTGAGAGAGAATGGCGGGGACCCCTGATCGGGACGTGCCGACAGTGGGTTTTCGCCGTCGGCGACGGCGACCGCATCTACACTAAGCATCCACCCCTTCCCTCAGCGGACGTGATCCGCCGGGATGTTAGAGATGTGGCCACAGTGGTTTTGTGCGAGAGAGTGTGAAAACTGAAGAGAGCAACCCCAGAAAGCAACTGTGTAGGCTCGTCCTGCCTATGTATATACTGGAGCGGTTTCCTTTTCTCTCCATATGAACCTATTTATATTGCATACGTTCCACTGAAGAAAAAAACTTTATTTATAAATGACGCAGCACCTACTACTCATTCTCCTATAAACCTTGCGCTTGGCATCTCCAAACTATTAACCTTGCGATTGGCTCTTCGCCTCTTTGGGAAGTTGAGCAATAATGGTACTGCAGTATATATCATTCTGGATATATGAGACCAAATGAATTGATGCACGTCCACCATGTGGCGAGGGTCAAGGGGCAAGGGCGAGTGTGTACTATTATGTCCGTTTCAATATGTACTACATATGGAGCAAAATGAGTGAATCTACACTCTAAAATACGTCTATATACATCAGTGTTTGGAGTATGTACTAGTAGTTCATATTGAAATCTACTAAAGGACATATATTCCAAACAATATGATAATCTCTCTAACCAAGGTAGGGACGAGGAGTAAACGGAGGGAGTACTAGTAAAATTTTCTCCTCATCCTGCGAGCCACCGCGTGCGTGGGCGAGGGAGCGGGCGTACCAAGCAAGCTTCTCCTCATTCTGCGAGTTGACGGGACACATCAAAAGTACTCCAGTGTATAGAGCCTTGCCTCTAAGCTGGGCCACACATGGTTTGCCTCTTTTTTAACATAACGCGTCAAGTCACAATTTGTTTGTTCACCCGTGGTAGACGATCATCCCTCCATCTAGTGGGCAACCAGTACATGTGTCAAGTTACCACGTGAGCTGCCTTTTCGTACAGAAATGAGCTCCACCATGTACCCGCGCAGGTGTGGTTGGGAAAGAGACGGGAGTACGTGCGTTGTGCGTGCACCTCTTCTCTTCGTGCACGTCCCCCACCTACGTGGGTGTGTGAGAGAGATACAAACCTAGACAAATGGCTTGTGCGTTCGTGAGTGCTTTTTGTTTGGGGGGGTTGATTTCGTGAATGTATTTGTGGGAATATGTGTCGATGACATCTCAAACAAAATTTTGCATGCAATGTGTGTGAAATGGAGGCCTATCCATATCATATATAGAGGGTCGGGCGATCCATGAGAAGAGAGGGAGGGGTCATAGATATCGATAGAGTCGAAGAGAGGATCAAGTGGGTGGGTGCGAAATCGATGAAGAGAGCCATCGAAATTGTGTGTGTGTGCAAGTCAAAGATATAGGGCGACTGACCTAGCTACCGGAACGTCAGAGGGCACAGGTCAAGTTTGTGTGTGGCAGGGAGACATGACTAGAGCGCTCGATGTATCGGTGTGTGTGTGTGTGCGAGGGGTGGGGGAGGGGTAGGCAGAGGCCTAACTATAGAGGTAGAACGACTCGTATATGTGTTGAGAAGGAGAGACCCAGCTATGTCTTGAGGGAGATCGGTCGACGTCCATACATAACTGAAGGACGGGAAATAGGATGGGACAGAGAGAGAGAGGAGAGAGAGAGGGAGGGAGAGGGGTGGAGTGCTGGATGGGTGATGGATTTGCTTCTCGAAGATGGTGGGAGAGGCCTACTAGACAAACTGAGGGTGGAACTGAAATATTATCAATAAGAGTGGGGATGTGTTTCTGTGTGTGCCTGTGCGTGATAGATTTGTCGGGACACATCCATGGATGATGAAGGGGAACCATGTGTTTGGTAAGCAAACCTAACTAGATCGGTAGATCAATTGTTGTTTGTCGGAGGAAGGGAGAGACACAACTAATTATGTAGATCGATCGACACGTGGGGAAAAACGAGTTATAAGGACCTAGCTAGCTATATGTATAGCGGGAGATCAGTCGGTGTACGTCCATTTGTTAGAGGCAAATAAGGCCCGGCGAGATGGATGGACAAAGAGAATGGAGCTAGGAGGTGGTGCGAGAGGCCCAGCTACTAGCTAGATAGGGGGAGGAGTGTGCGGTTGTGAGATCGATGAAGACCGTATGAGAGACATGAGGCAAGGACACATAAAGGAGGAGATTGAAGGTGCGTGTGTATGTTGTAGGCAGACATCGCTGGAGAGGTTTATCGATCGATGTGTGTCGGAAAGGAGTTGTGGATACTATGGGAGAATGACCTAAAGAAAAAAATGAATGTGTGCGATGGATAGAATGCTGAGGGAGTGGGAGGGCGAGGAGGGCGTGTGCATGCACGAGAGAAAGTTAGTGGTAGCTACAAAGGTTAGAGGATTGTGTGGTTGTAAGAGACTAACAAAGATCATAATTTGATATGAAAGTGGATTCATATATTTGAACAGGAGATCATAGTGTTCTAAACATATGCATGCATGAATATAGCGGTGATACACGTGTTGTGGTTTTGCACATGTTATACCATAATGTGATAATGTATGGCATTTGCAACTCACAGCTAAATGTCGAACAATCTAAACCATACTATACATCGAACAATCTCACATTTTATTTGAATTTGTGATAATGTGTGGCGTTTGCAGCTTACAACTAAATATCGAACAATCTAAACAATACTATATATCGAACATTCTCACATTTTATTTGAATTTGTGGTAATGTGTGGTGTTTGCAACTCACATCTAAATACTTGTAGGCGTAGGGGGCGGGGCACCATACATAATGTGATAAACATATTATACATATGAGACATGGTTTAGTTTGTGAAGATCTAGCTAGAGCTTGAAATGTACTATGATTTGAAATCAACATAAAGTGGATTCAAAAAAATCGAGTTCGAGTTCATATAGTACACATAGTTCATATGTAACTCGAGACTAATCATGTGGTGTGCTGTGAAAATAATACACAAACGATGGTTTAACTTGACAATAATGACGATTGTAGATCTTATTAAAATATAGAAACGAATTCAAATGCTTTGACTTCACAACAATCATTATTGTAGATCTTACTCAAATAGAGAAATGAATTCAAATTTAGTTCATATTGAAGCGGTAGTATATACGTTTGGAATGCATTAAAACGTTCATTTGAGTACTATGTTGCATGCATTATACACGTAGCGAAATATTTTAATTGAATATAACATGAATTCAAAGTTTTGAACGACATTTGTAGTGCGAATTGATTTGGTACAGTACATGTTAGGCTTGTCCGGAAATTTCAACCCGCGCCTTGTTAGCCCGAAATATTTAAGATATATCTTTGTCTCATTGTGCTCCGACAACTCCCTCCATCTCAACCCGCACCTTGCTATTCCAAAATTACAACGCGCGCGAAAACTCCCACCTCCTGTGAAATCCCGACACGAGAAATGCCCGTGATACCCCTAAACCAAAAGAACTGCCTCAAATCGGTGGGGGTACTTTCGTAACTTACCCCACATTTCAGACAAGCGCATCCCTAAGCCATGGTTCCCCACTCCCATCCCATCTACCCACCCATTCGTACACCGAGGCTGGGAAAACCCGCGAAGCCCCACACCCTCCTCCGTCCGCCACCCAACCGGAGCCTCTTCCCCGATGACCTCATCCACAGCAACACCTCGACGTCCCTCATCCATCGTACCAGATGAGGATCCGTCGTCAATCTGGTCGTCCCGCCGGTTCAGCCACCCCGTCCCTCGATGTTCCCCTCGTCTTTTGTGCCACCTCCATTCCCACACCGTCGTCTATACCTGCACCACCGGAAGAGCATCATCATCACCGTTTCCTCGGATGAAGCTGCGGCCTAATCGGCGCCACCAAAGAGGTTGTACACTAATCGCCGCATTTTCTTCTTGATTCGATCTCACGGTGCTGCCAGCGCTCGGTCCCGAGCCGACACGGTGCGGCTCCATCCACGGCGGCGTCGCCGGCCACTTCCTCCACGGCGTCGCTCCCTCGGCGGCGGCGGCCACATCAGTAGGAGCTGCTGCTGCTTTAGCTCTCGCTCGCACTGCTGCTCTCGCTCTTGCTTGCGATGTTGCTCCGATTTAGCTACACTTCAGTCGAACGAATCGACTTTTGGGTCAGTCGATTTTCAGGGGGTGGGGAGCTCGCCGGAGTTAAGGAAGAACCATCCGCAGCAGGGAGGGGGGCTCGCCGAAGAGGTACTCCACTATCTATCTTAGGGTTCAGGGTGGGGGCGGTGGTCGCCGGCGGTGGTGGGGCGGTGGCGTGGGGATCACCGGAGAAAAAGCTCGGCACAGGGGGGGCCTACAGGGATGGCCGGGGCAGCGGCGGACTGGCGGTGGGGAGTGTTATCGGGGCGGGCGGGGCGGCGCACCGCCGGCCGCGGGCGGCAGGGGGCGGCTGTTTGGCCGGTGGTGGCTGGCGGCTCAGGGGGGTGGAGGTTGAAGATGAACTACAGGCCCTTGATTTCGTATCCAACGGCTGCAAAATCGACTGACCGGAGATGAAAAATTCAGTCGACTGACGTGTAGCCTCACCTCTAGTGCATTCAGTTTCGACAGTAAAATTCAGTTTCGACAGCAAAATTCAGTTTCAACGGTTAAGTTCAGTTTCGGTAGTTAAATTCAGTTTCGACAGTTAAGTTCAGAGATGAGCGGCTGATGTATACATCTAGCACTTTGTGGTTATGTATTTTACGTCATCTATTGGAGATGATATTAGAATTCCACGCAGGTTAGCATTGTCTCTCTTGTCCTGCTTCAGCCTCGGCGTCGTACAACTCACCGGAGCTGCTCCAACGACGAAACCCTCCATCATAGCGGAGCAGTACCTCGGGCTCCATCTCCAGACACCTAAGATCTTCTTCCCCTCCTCCGATAGCCAAGTCAGCCGGAGCATCCTCACCGGCCAACCCAATCACGCTGAGATCAACATGGCTTCGCCAAAGAGGTTGTACACTTGTTGCATATCTTTTTTACTCTACATGTTATATATATTGTCCACTGAGCACACGGAGTAACGGGAAATACGATCATTTTATCCTACTATATGACAAGCAGTGAGGTACCAGGCAACTTAGCTATCCATGATGGACTCTCTTGAACGCCATCATTATTTATCTCTGCGCGTTTGAGTTGTGCATTTGTCGATTGCCCTGGGAGTTGAGCTAGTAGGGCAGTGGCCTGGGTCCAAAGTAATAGAAGTAGCACAAAAACATTTTTTTAGTGTAGGCTTTTCCTTGCTCAAGCCTGCCTACTGGAATCGTCAGTGCTTGAAAGGAAAAGTGAATGAAAAACATAGGAATTCGAAAGTTTCATATGGTACTACTTTTCATGAATTTGGTGCAAAGGAATGGAGCAAAGAAAAACTGTAGGATTTGTTCGTTTAGTGACTCCTTGAAAGAAAAACTGTAGGAATTTTAATTTCCACTTGTCCTCCTTTTCAAATTCCTATTCATGAAGCACAAGACTAAGAGGTAGTAGCATAATAGCATTATAACCGTACATTTTCTTGTGGTTTGACTTAATCTCACCATGCTTATTTGCATCCTGTGATCTTCCCATTCTTGTGAACCAAACACCCAGATTGGCAGAAATCCTCTGTTTTTAAATTCTCTGTTTTGCACGTGCATTCCTATCCTATTCCTATCTATTTCCTATCCCTGCATTGTTAGAATCCTAAAATTCAAACAAGCCCTTACACAATTACTTCTATTACAGATATGTGTCAAAGAAAACCTTGTGTGGTTTGTCCTGCTCCTGCGGTGCTGTGTTCCACCCTAGCTCAGTTGCTCCAACGACGAAAGGGTTCACCACAGCAGGGATCCGCTCTCCAGACTGTCTTTCGCCGCCTCAGATCTTCTTCCCCGCCGCTGGCAGCCACGACAACTGCATTACCATCATCAACTGAGCAGATGACCTTGAGGACTACATGGGTCCGCAAGAGAGGTCGCACTCTTCCGTGTCTGCTTACGTTATGCGTCGCTTAATATGATGACATGCTACTTTATCGTGGTGTTCACCTATTAGACTCTGAGTCAGGTCCAAACTTATGATGAAACTTGAGTTTTTAAATGGTTGTGGGGTACATATTGGGGCAGCAATCCGTATTATCTGTCTACTATCTGGTTAATCTCGGGTGTCTACTATGAGTTTCATGTTGGGTGCAAACAAACATTAAAGGAGCCATTATCTGTATTTTTTAACTAAAGCTATTAGCTGCCTGCTATCATTGGTTTTGGGTCTATCCATAGTTTGCTACCATCACTCTGGATTTGTGCATGCACTCCTTACATAATCTCACTATGTTTTATTCCTATGCATGTCAGATATTGTACACAATGGAACTGAACATGTAGAGAAAAAGAGACGAGCCTTGCGTGGCAATAAAATTTCATGCAGACGTCGCTCCATGGTGGGCGCAAAGGAAGCCCCCCCTCCACCCATTCCGGATCGTAATCAAGAGGAAGATAACTGTTCTAAGGGGGATTCAGAAGCAGAAGACCACTCCAATTTACCTCATGAGTTCTTCGCTCTAACTTGGCATGCTGATGTTGGTTATATCATGCATATGGTGCCTTGCATTGCTTACTTTATACATCAAATATGTCAACTGCTTAGTTTAGACATGCTTTGTGTGAATGCCATCTATTTAGTTTATTCATCGTTTATGTGAATTATGCAATGCCATCTTGTTTAGCCAGGCATCATATATGTGAATTTTGCAATGCCATCCTGCTTAGCCAGTCATCTTATATGTGAATTATATCAGATCATCCTTTTTTTTGTTACGTATTACATTTGTCAACAATGTTAGGACATTCAACTACTCTTCGTGTGCATCAGCCATTTGTCACGGTGATGGAAAATTCTGGAGTGAAAACAAGGTCTTCAGAGCAGACTATGCTATCTGACAAAGCACATATCTCGCTGGTTACGGATAGCTCCTCAGAGGAGGATTCAGAGACAGATGACCAGTCCTATTTCCCCCGAGGTGTATGCTCTAATTAACTTGGCAGGGTTATGTTTCTCATATCGTGCGTATGGTGTCTTGCATTGTGATGTCATTTGATTAGTTTAGACATGCTTTGTGTGAATGCCACCTGTTTAGTGTCTAATTACCATATATGTGAATTATGCATTGCCATCTTGTTGCAAGACATTATATATGTGAATTATGCAATGCTATCTTGTTGCAAAGGCATTATATATGTGAATTATGCAATGCCATGCTGTTGAGCCAATCATCATGTATGTGAATTATATCATGCTATCATTTTTTTGTATTACGTGTTCCATTTGTCGACAACGTTTGTATATTCAACTACTCTTCCTGTGCATCAGCCATTTGAAGCGGTGATGGAAGTATCTGGAATGAAAACAAGGTATTCAGAGCAGACAATGCTACCTGCTGAAGCAGACATCTTGCTGGATACAGAGAGCTCCTCAGAGGAGGATTCGGAGACTGATGACCAGTCCTATTTCCCCCCTGAGGTCTATGCTCAAACTTGGCAGGGTTATATTACCCATGTCATGCATGTTGTCTTGCATTGCTTAGTTTTTACATCATATATGGATTTCCATCTGCTTACTTGCTTACAATATAAATCATATATTTGAATTATATCATGCCATCATGTTTACATACACAACATCTATCTGAATTATGGCATGGCAACCCATTTAATAAATACATCATATAGTTATATCATCTCATCTTGTTTAGTGTTTACAGCCATCATATTTTGAATTATGTCATTCTATCCGGGAATTATATCATGCTATCATGTTTCCATAGGCGGCATGTATGTGAATTATGGCATGCCAACCTGTTTAATAAACACATTATATAGTTATATCATGTCATCCTCTTTACATAGTCATCATATTTTGAACTATGTCTTTCCATCTTTTTTAGTTAGCCATCATAATGTGAAATTGTATCATGCTATCATGTTTAGTTAGCCATCATATATGTGAAATTGTGTCATGCTATCCTGTTTGGTTAGAAAACATAAATGTGAATTATTGCATGCCCTCTTTTATTCCCCACTATCCATTGCACCTATCTATCATACAATGTATGTACATTCAATTACTTTTCTTGTTTATCAGCCATTTGAATTGGAGAGGGTGATGGCAGTATCTAAGGGAGTAAGAACACGGTCTTCAGAAAAGATAGTGCTACCAGTTGATGCAGATAGAACCACGATTGTACTTGCCCAAGAACCAGCCCCACCACACATAACCCAGACTCTCGCAAATTGTACCCCTACCCAGTTGGACAGAGAACCAGCTACACCCCTTCTAACCCCAACCCCAGCAGATAGTAACCCAGTTCCAGTTGACACAGCACCGTCTCCACCACAGAGCACCCAAACACGAGCAGTTAGTAAGGGAACTGCAGTGCCCAAAGCACGAAGACCACCACTCTGAATCCCAACTCAACTCTTAAAGGAGAAGAAGAATTGTTCTCAGGTCAGGTTATGTAGCTATGGTTCATACTCCTTTGCTCTTGCATCACTGTATTTACTCAGACCAACTATTTTCAAATTTGAAGGATGGAATTGAAACTCCAATGGCGCAACAGGTATGTTTTAAACTTGTTTCTTTAACTGATTTGCTGTTCTAACTTGCCCTATATTGATTTCAGTTTCAATTGAATAAACAGTTATGTTCTCATGTCATGCACATTACAAGTGTCTCTATAGTTTCCCACACTTATATTTTGTCTATTCTGCTTTGTCTTGAACAAATATTATTTGAACTGTGTCTCTATCTTGATTTGGCAACAAAAACTAGAATGATATAGACCATAAAGTGACCATGGTACATAGATGTATGTTTGTTTCATGTTGTTATCCTGTGCACTTTACTACTGAACTGATTTACCAAAATGAGTTTTGTATACAACATGGTAAACCTGTGATGTGTCTGCTTGTTTCTCTTTTAGAATGCGGACAAAATATTGGAGAACAATACCCTGTTATGCAATTGTGAAAGAAGTAATGCAGATAAGGTTCAAGATAGTGAGACATCCGTGTTGGTCTCCAAGAAAGCTGATAAAAACTACCTTGATGACAGTGAGAGAACCCAGAAGTCCTGTCTTGATGTAGTGTTCGAGTTACTAGCCACTACTGCTGGCACAAGCTCTTTGAACCCGCTATCTGAATCAGTTCGTCTTCTTGAGTCTCAGCTTCAAGTTGAAATACATCGATCAGATGTGTCGTGACGGGAAGCTGAAGGACTGAGGAAGTCCCTGCAGAATTCAGACGCATACTTTCTGGTGCAACAGCAAGCGCTGGAGGATTTAAGCGCCAAACAAGAGAAAGTTAATAAGCTTGCTAAGCATCTTGCCAGCATTATGGGTACCCAGGATATTGTTTCTTGAGATCTTCTGAAGTGGTTTCAGTTCTGGACTTGTTTTGTTGCAGCGTTTATTTGCACTGGTCGCCAACTTTGACAACCAGTGTATATGATATGTTGCTTTGTTCCCTATATTTGCACTGGTGGCGAACTTTGATGCCCAGTGGATGTAATATGTGTAATAGCCGTGATAGCCTAGCGTAAGTTGCTTGCTTATTTATTTCCTTGTTGTCTTGTTTATTTGTTTGCTTGTAGTCAGTGTTGTTCTTTTTCCGCGGTTTGCTAGTGGCCGCAATAACCTATTTTTTAAAACTAGGCCACAATAACCATGGGCTACATATTTATTGTAGTGACACTGGGCCTTCTACGGGCCGTAGAAACAATGGGCCTTCTACGGGTCGTATCATCAATGGGCCTTCTATGGGCCGTATCATCAATGGGCCTTATACGGGCCGTATGATCGATTGCCCAAACATGGGCCAATAACATACCACTTTATGGCCGTAAACCGGCTTGAGTTGGAATCGTCCATTCATGGGCCGACCATAATGGGCCGTCGTTAATCGACCGTATTTGATGACGCTATGGAAACGGCCCAACGTATTAACGGGCCGACTGTAAGCACGGGCTGAATTTGGCCCACAAGCAGAAAATGACAGTAATGGTCCGTAAGTAACCGAATATCCGAATGCTGGAAATGAGCCCAAGCATAAATGAGCCCTGAGAAGGACGAAAGATAACATGGGCTGGAAACGGCCCAACGGAATAATGGGCCGTTAATGGGTATAAAGTGATACACTGTTCATTACGGGCCAGTTTTACCACGGGCCGTTAATGGGCCGAGGGTTACTAAGGGCCTCATATGGGCCAAAAGACGTCATGGGCCATACATGGGCTGGAAGTTAAAACGGGCTGGAATTATATTGGATGGCCCAGATGACGCTACTAGGCCTAATTCGGATAGGCCGTAAACGGGCCCTGGGTTAGCGGGTTGTAAATGGGCTATATGCGAATAGGTCATTAACAGGCTTGTCGTGGGCCGGCCCGCCACCTTTTGACCAAGTCAAATGGGTCGGCCTTTTCACAGGAATGGGCCTCTATTGGGCCGTGCCACGTGTCGACGTATCATAGGCACTTTGGGTCCAATGAGTGGATGACATCTATCCCAACGGTTAGCCGACACGTGTTTCCTCCAGCCAATGATGATTTTACACATGGAAAATCCCCATTGGTCGGGGTTGTTAACGGGTTATCGGATCCAAAACCGGACCCGATAGCTTAACGGCGTTCCGTTACGGTGGATGCCACGTGTCGGTCACCCTTGACGAAAGCACTTCTATGACGCGCGATTTATCGTCATGGAAGTGGACACTTTCGTGATGATAATTTTGGTAATGTCATGGAACACTTCTACGACAGCACAAGTATGACTATCTTGATTCTATCATAAAATTTTCATGGATGTACATGCATGACAGAAAACGTGACCTACTGTGACAAACACGTATCATCGCGGAAGTATATTTTTTTTCTAGTGTTATCAGTCTGAAGCTTTTTCACATAAGCTTTGCAGCCCCAAACTTTAAGAAATGACAACTTGGGTTTCTTGCCAAACCACAGTTCATAAGGTGTCATATCGACGAATTTAGATGGTGCCCTATTTAATGTGAATGCAGCTGTCTCTAAAGCGTGACCCCAAAATGATAGTGGTAAATCAGTGAGAGACATCATAGATCGCACCATATCTAGTAAAGTACGATTACGACGTTCAGACACACCATTACGCTGTGGTGTTCCAGGTGGCGTGAGTTGCGAAACTATTCCGCATTGTTTCAAATGAAGTCCAAACTCATAACTCAAATATTCGCCTCCACGATCAGATCGTAGAAACTTGATTTTCTTGTTACGATGATTTTCTACTTCACTCTGAAATTCTTTGAACTTTTCAAATGTTTCAGACTTATGTTTCATCAAGTAGATATACCCATATCTGCTCAAATCATATGTGAAGGTCAGAAAATAATGATACCCGCCGCGAGCCTCAACACTCATCGGACCGCATACATCAGTATGTATTATTTCCAGTAAGTCAGTTGCTCGCTCCATTGTTCCGGAGAACGGAGCCTTAGTCATCTTGCCTATGAGGCATGGTTCGCAAGCATCAAGTGATTCATAATCAAGTGATTCCAAAAACCATCAACATGGAGTTTCTTCATGCGGTTTACACTAATATGACCTAAACGGCAGTGCCACAAATAAGTTGCACTATCATTATTAACTTTGCATCTTTTGGCTTCAATATTATGAATATGTGTATCACTACGATCAAGATTCAATAAACCATTTATATTGAGCGTATGACCATAGAAGGTTTTATTCATGTAAATAGAACAAGAATTATTCTTTGACTTAAATGAATAGCCGTATTGCAATAAACATGATCCAATCATATTCATGCTCAACACAAACACCAAATAACATTTATTTTAGGTTCAACACTAATCCCGAAGGTAAAGGGAGTGTGTGATGGTGATCTTATCAACCTTGGAATCACTTCCAACACACATCATCACCTCGCCCCTAACTAGTCTCTGTTTATTTTGCAACTCCCGTTTCGAGTTAGTACTCTTAGCAACTAAACCAGTATCACATACCGAGGGGTTGCTATAAACACTAGTAAAGTACACATCAATAACATCTATATCCAATATAGCTTTGTTCACTATGCCACCCTTCTTATCCGCCAAGTATCTAGGGCAGCTCCACTTCCAGTGACCATTTCCTTTGCAGTAGAAGCACTCAGTTTCAAGCTTGGGTCTAGCTTTGGGCTTCTTCACAGGAGTGAAAACTTGTTTATCATTCTTCTTGAAGTTCCCTTTCTATCCCTTTGCCCTTTTCTTCAAACTAGTGGTCTTGTTAACCATCAACACTTGATGCTTTTCTTGATTTCTACCTTCGCTGATTTTAGCATCACGAAGAGCTTGGGAATTGTTTTCGTTATCCCTTGCATATTACAGTTCATCACGAAGTTCTAGTAACTTGGTGATAGTGACTAGAGAACTTTGTCAATTACTATCTCATCTGGAAGATTAACTCCCACTTGATTCAAGCAATTGTAGTACCCAGACAATCTGAGCACATGCTCACTGGTTGAGCTATTCTCCTCCATCTTGTAGGAAAAGTATTGTCAGAGGTCTCATACCTCTTGACACGGGCATGAGTATGAAATACCAATTTCAACTCATGGAACATCTTATATGCTCCATGGCGTTCAAAAATTTTGAAGTCCCGGTTCTAAGCCGTAAAGCATGGTGCACTAAACTATCAAGTAGTCATCATACCGAGCTTGTCAAACGTTCATAACATATGCATCTTCTCCTGCAATAGGTCTGTCACCTAGCGGTGCATCAAGGACATAATTCTTCTATGCAGCAATGAGGATAATCCTCGGATCACGGACCTAGTCCGCATCATTGCTACTATCATCTTTCAACATAGTTTTTCTCTAGGAACATATCAAAAAAAGACGGGGAGCTACATCGCGAGCTATTGATCTACAACATAGTTATGCAAATACTATCAAGACTAAGTTCATGATAAATTAAAGTTCAATTAATCAAATTACTAAAGAACTCCCACTTAGATAGACATCCCTCTAATCATCTAAGTGATCACGTGATCCATAACAACTAAACCATGTCCGATCATCACGTGAGATGGAGTAGTTTTCAATGGTGAACATCTCTATGTTGATCATATCTACTATGTGATTCATGTTCGACCTTTCGGTCTCAGTGTTGCGAGGCCATATCTGCATATGCTAGGCTCGTCAAGTTTAACCCGAGTATTCTACGTGTGCAAAACTGGCTTGCACCCGTTGTATATGAACGTAGTGCTTATCACACCCGATCATCACGTGGTGTCTCGGCACGATGAACTATAGAAACGGTGCGTACTCAGGGAGAACACTTATACCTTGAAATTTAGTGAGAGATCATCTTATAATGCTACCGCCGAACTAAGCAAAATAAGATGCATAAAGGATAAACATCACATGCAATCAAAATATGTGACATGATATGGCCATGATCATCTTGTTCCTTTGATCTCCATCTCCAAAGTACCATGATGATCTCTATCGTCACCGGCATGACACCATGATCTCTATCAACGTGTCTTCACATGGTCGTCTTGCCAACTATTGCTCTTGCAACTATTGTTATCGCATAGCGATAAAGTAAAGCAATTTATTTGGCGCTTGCATCTTATGCAATAAAGAGACAACCATAAGGCTTCTGCCAGTTGCCGATAACTTCAACAAAACATGATAATCTCATACAACAATTTATATCTCATCACATCTTGAACATATCACATCACAACATGCCCTACAAAAACAAGTTAGACGTCCTCTACTTTGTTGTTGCAAGTTTTACGTGGCTGCTACGGGCTGAGCAAGAACCGTTCTTACCTGCGCATCAAAAACCACAATGCGGTATAGTGATTGCATCAAAAACCACAACGCGGTATAGTGATTGCTTTTTGATCTTCAGAAAGAACCTTGTTCATTGAATCCGATTCAACTAAAGTTGGAGAAACAGACACCCACTAGCCACCTGTGTGCGAAGCACGTCGGTAGAACCAGTCTCGTGTAAGTGTACGCGTAATGTCGGTCTGGGCCGCTTCATCCAACAATGCCGCTAAATCAAGAATCAAATAGTGATGGCAAGCAATATGTATATACCCACGCCCACAACTCCTTTGTGTTCTACTCGTGCATATAACATCTACGCATAAACCTGGCTTGGATGCCACTGTTGGGGAACGCAGTAATTTCAAAAAAATTCCTACGCACACGCAAGATCATGGTGATGCATAGCAACGAGAGGGGAGAGTATCGTCTGCGTACCCTCGTAGACCGTAAGCAGAAGTGTTATGACAACGCAGTTGATGTAGTCGTACGTCTTCACGATCGACCGATCCAGCACCGAAGGTACGACACCTCCGCGATCTGCACACGTTCGGCTCAGTGACGTCCCGCGAACTCACGATCCAGTAGAGCTTCGAGGGAGAGTTCCGTCAGCACGACGGCATGATGACGGTGATGATGTTGCTACCGGAACAGGGCTTCGCCTAAGCACCGCTACGATATTATCGAGGTGGATTATGGTGGAGGGGGGCACAACACACGGCTAAAAGATCAATGATCAACTTGTGTGTCTATGGGGTGCCCCCTCCCCCGTATATAAAGGAGTGGAGGAGGGGAGGGGCCGGCCCTCTCTATGGCGCGCCCTAGGGGAGTCCTACCCCCACCGGGAGTAGGATTCCCCCCTTCCATGTAGTAGGAGTAGGAGAGAAGGAAGGGGAGGAGAGGAGAAAGGAAAGGGGGGCAGCCCCCTCCCAATTTGGATTGGGCTAGGGGGGTGCGTCTGCCACCTTTTCCTTCTCTCTCCTCTTTTACACTAAGGCCCAATAAGGCCCATATACTCCCTGGGGGGTTCCGGTAACCTCCCGGTACTCCGGAAAATGCCCGAACTCATCCGGAACCATTCCGATGTCCAAACATAGGCTTCCAATATTTCGATCTTTATGTCTCGACCATTTCAAGACTCCTCATCGTGTCCGTGATCAAATCCGGGACTTCGAACTACCTTCGGTACATCAAAACACATAAACTCGTAATATCGCTCGTCACCGAACGTTAAGTGTGCGGACCCTACGGGTTCGAGAACTATGTAGACATGAACGAGACATGTCTCCGGTCAATAACCAATAGCGGAACCTGGATGCTCATATTGGTTCCTACATATTCTACGAAGATCTTTATCGGTCAAACCGCATAACGATATACGTTGTTCCCTTTGTCATCGGTATGTTACTTGCCCGAGATTCGATCATCGGTATCTCAATACCTAGTTCAATCTCGTTACCGGCAAGTCTCTTTACTCGTTCCGTAATGCTACATCACGTAACTAACTCATTAACTACATTGCTTGCAAGGCTTATAGTGATGTACAT
Organism: Triticum urartu; assembly: GCF_056163025.1. Taxonomy (NCBI): domain Eukaryota; kingdom Viridiplantae; phylum Streptophyta; class Magnoliopsida; order Poales; family Poaceae; genus Triticum; species Triticum urartu. The sequence continues at coordinate 443,519,387 of NC_141879.1, read as the reverse complement.
TACCGAGAGGGCCCAGAGATACCTCTCCGACAATCGGAGTGACAAATCCTAATCTCGATCTATGCCAACTCAACAAGTACCATCGGAGACACCTGTAGAGCACCTTTATAATCACCCAGTTACGTTGTGACATTTGATAGCACACAAAGTGTTCCTCCGGTATTCGGGAGTTGCATAATCTCATAGTCAGAGGAACATGTATAAGTCATGAAGAAAGCAATAGTAATATACTAAACGATCAAATGCTAAGCTAACGAAATGGGTCAAGTCAATCACATCATTCTCTAATGATGTGATCCCGTTAATCAAATGACAACTCATGTCTATGGCTAGGAAACTTAACCATCTTTGATTCAACGAGCTAGTCAAGTAGAGGCATATTAGTGATACTCTGTTTGTCTATGTATTCACACATGTACTAAGTTTCCGGTTAATACAATTCTAGCATGAATAATAAACATTTATCATGATATAAGGAAATAAATAATAACTTTATTATTGCCTCTAGGGCATATTTCCTTCACGGTCGACATCCAACCTCGAACGACTAGGAAGGCAGCAGCTGCAATATTGCCTCGCACCATCGCCCCTCTATCTAGTGCGGCAGCCGACGCCACCCAAGAGCGGAGCTGGTGGGGCCACCATAACTGCCACCTCGAACATCGCCTCCTTAAGTCACCTCGGCTAGCCACCCCTGAAGCCAAGATGTGTGTCCAAGGACATGGCGCCAACATCTCGCGAGGAGAGAAGCCCTGTCTCCATCGTCCGTGAGCGGGTGGTTTCTGGCGGTTTCTTCCGGTGGTGGCAAGGGGAGTGATGAGGGGAGGGGAGGTCGGGGATGGTGATGCACTGATGCCCGCACCCCTTGGAGTGACACGGACACCAATAACAACTTGATTATTACTATGGCTACCCGCTATGTGCTTTACCCCCAGCTTGCCAAAATATAGTGCATCGTTTTTTAGGAGAAAATATATTGCATCTTAACGACAACATGCGTAGGATGACTTATAAGAAGTTTTCTAAGGCTCTATGCATTGGCTTGTTGTGCCCCGACTACAGGTGAATTATACAATTTCATTAATTCAGAGACACAGACCGACCTTAGCTCAGTTGGTAGAGCGGAGGACTGTAGTGTTGCAGATCAATCCTTAGGTCGCTGGTTCGAATCCGGCAGGTCGGAAATATTTTTTTAATTATTTGTTCTCAGTCCTATCGCTGTTATCTCCTTCCTCTCCTTTTTTTCGTTCTTTCTGTTTATAATCCTTTTTGTCATGTGATGTACTTTCGAAATATGTTCTCAGTCCTATCGCTGTTATCTCCTTCCTCTCCTTTTTTTCGTTCTTTCTGTTTATAATCCTTTTTGTCATGTGATGTACTTTCGAAATATGTTCCCAACAAATCAGAGAGATGTGCGGCAATATGTAGAAGTTGCCGCCGCAGACCCGATCAATTCTGCTATAATGGGTAAAATCATCCCTTTGCCTTTTCTTGTCATGGTCATTCGGCCTGCCCTTGGAGATCAACATGAAATCCATGCAGATGTAGCCATCAACCCAACATCTATCTCCACAGTATATTGCATCTTAGGATATATGCAAGATACTCCCTCCGGTCCCAAAATACTCGTCAAAGAAATAGATGTATCTAGACATATTTTAGTGCTAGATACATCCAATTTTATCACACAGAGGGAGTATGACATAAACACAACTGGGGAAACTGACAAACAATCTGAGATGCTCAGAAGTATGCATATCAATATTGTAGAAGGAATCATTACTTATTACTGTCATCAAGCCATGTATCTAAGTCATGGGCAAAAACGTCTTATGTTGACAGAAATCCTCAGGAAACGTGGCAACAAACCTCAGCCTCAATAGTTGATGTTTGTGTAACCACATCAAACATGAAATGGCCGTAACTTCTCGGGGATCAGCTCCCAAATTAAGGAGGAAAAAACGCCGTGGAGTTGCCAACTCTCTTATTAATTTACAAAACTGGTTACTTCTTATGCGCTGGTGATCAAGCAACTGAAACTAAATTTGCACCTAGTGTCTTTTCTTGGGCCACCTTCTCCAAAGAATTCTTGGAAACACGATAACACAGCACCTTTCATTTACAAAAGCAGCCTCCTGATGTCGCTGAAGTTCAATGCCAGCTCCGTGAAAAACTTGCCTGTTCCACAATGTGACATACAAGGAAGAATGTAAATGACACGAGAGCAGACAGGTGAAATTACAGGGCTAAGACGATCAATACCTCCTACTTGCCCATCAAATATACGATGATCAGCAGACAGTGTCAGCATCATCTTTGTTACTACAGCAGCCTTCTCTGTTCCTGGACAAAGCAACATGAGTTTAAATATGAATGCAACTATTTTGAGCAGGGCGTCACATATTCAAGAAAATATACCGTCATTGTCCATCACAGGCACCACAACCTTGTTACCCCGACCAACAGCGAGAATGCCAGCCTGGCAGAAAGATATGAAACACGATTATCGGTACAAACTCAAAGGACCTCCTTATGACAGGACAAGGGACAAGGAGGAACCTGTGGAGGATTAATGATAGCACAGAAGTGGTCCACCGGATACATTCCTAGATTTGAGATACTGCATAACCATGCAGAGGTAAAGATGTCAAATGTGGAATATCATACAGTTTGACAGCATTAACTTGCAGTGTCAAACATGAACAGGTCACTTGCCTGAAAGTACCCCCCTGGAACTCATTAGGAGCAAGCTTCCCAGCACGTGCCTTTTCGGCTAGCTGTTTGACCTACAATAGTTAATAAGGGGGAAACCATAAATCTTCCATATCTACTGGAACACTGAAAATAGTCTACAATTATGTAAGAATTTTGTATTTTCCGTGCTTCCACATGCAAGCTTGATTCTGGTTCACAATAAGAACTGCATGCAAACAACTTTGGACACAAAAACATGCTGCTGAAGAATCTGCTTAAACTTAGAAGCTTGTCATACCTCTGAAGATATTGCTGATATAGTCTTTTGATCCGCGTTTCTTATTATAGGAGTCATCAGGCCCTAGAACAGCAAAGACTGTCATTAAAGAAGTCCAAGTGTCCAACATATGATAACAAAAACTTATGTTTACAATGCTGCCATACCTTCTCTGTAGCAACAGCAATAGATATATCCACTGAATCACACTTCTGGGCTTCTTCCTTCGAATTGTCCCAGTAAGCTGGCAATTAATGATAAAACATGAGATTTACATAATAGAGGCTAACAAAGTACCCCCTCCGTAAACTAATATAAGAGCGTTTATAGAATACTAAAGTAGTGATCTAAACGCTCTTATATTAGTTTACAGAGGGAGTACTAGACATACCCAGAATATGTGACTGAACATTTAAATAATCAGTCGAAGCACGAACTTCAAGAAACACAAACTACGATGCAATATCATTGTTGAAACTGACCTAAGTTAAAATGATATTTTTTTTTCATGTACCTTCTGATCAATATGGAAATGAATCGTGTTTGTGTTCAAGGAGTTTTATCATAGGATTCTACCACTGTCCCTAGGGACACCACACTGACACTGTTTTTTGAGTAACGAAATGTCTACACCAAGAAGGTTTGCACCTGATATATCTGATTTACAACAAAATCCGGTTGTCTTTCATAAAATAAAGAATAACTTAATTTTATATATTGGCGAAAAATGTTGCAGCACATCTTAAAAAAGAAATGTTGCAGCATTACCATTTGCTTCAGGGACGTTCCTTAAGGCAAGTGCCACAGCTTTTATGACAATATCATTTACTGAAACTTTAACACCGTGTTGCTCTGCAATATTAGAATGCACAAGGGAAAAGGGGTTACTCTGGTTACCAAATTAATGGAACATCGAAAAAGATGAAAATACACACCTTTGAGTTCATTCCTGAATGCGAGTAAGGGATCCAGTATAACATCTGGCAACGATATCACACATACAATCATGTCAACAAAGCTATTAAGATTACAAAAGGTACATAGAATGAATACAAACCTTTGGATAGGTACAAATGTGGAGTAGTCTGTTTGGATTCAAGCAACCTTTTTGCAATCACCTACATAAATGTATTTTGACATTGTGAGAAAAAAATTGACCAATTTAATCTGCAAGAAAGGCATATTGGTTTTTTATTTTGAAAAAAGATGTATTCCCTCCTATTCATTTAATTGCCGCTGGTTTGGTACAACTAGTTTTACTAAACCAGCGACAATTAATATGGACTGGAGGGAGTAATGTTATCAATAACAAGATACGTAGCAATTAAAGAGAAGGATCATTTGTATTGGCACTTATTTACACCTCTAATTTCCATCCCAGCATAAAAACTTCCTTCTCCTGCACCCCATTGTTTTGTGTCACTGCCCTCAGATGAAAGCTATTTTAGTTGTCAGGAAAAATGCCTCAGGGAAGTTGCAGGCACCAATTCCAACTAAAAGGTACCTTCATTTTCACTCTTCAGAGTAACAGCACTAGAAGCTCATGCCCCCAAAAAAAAGAGTTGCAGATTCTGTTGCTTCAATACCTTCATAGGGATGTTTTTTATTTAATGAGAAGCTGAAACACTTTGCATCAGCTTGCAGGCTTCTTGAGAGGAAGCAAAGACTATCAACAAACAGGGCCTAGATGTGGGAGTTGAGAAGCCAACTTCGTTGTTAACCAATATGTGGTTGCTCCCAACAAGATACAAAAATCAAAAGGCCTGTCAAATTTTGGCATTACAATTTAAATTTTATTTTGAAATAAAGTTAATTTTCAGATAGAATGGTGATCCTTCTTTTACAGGATGTGATGTGTAGCGAATACAAATCTGAATTAAGTCTTCCATAGAAGTGTTTGCTGATGCAATAAAATAAAATAGGTAGCCAAACACAGTACCTTGCGTATCTGAGTATTCGTTATATCTTCAAATGTGTCGCTCTTTGGTGAAGTTGTCTGAGAGTGAACTTGGGAATCACGAGCTGGTTGGGGCGAAGGTGCAGCTGGAGCTGTCTTTTCTTTGGCTGAACTTAAAGCAGTGCCTGACTTCAACGCAGCCAAAACATCACCTTTCAGAAGGGTGCCACGGGGACCTGATGCCTTCAGCAAAGAGGCATTAAGACCATGTTCTTTGATCAGCATCTTAGCTGCAGGGCTGATGCGGCTCATTACTGGGCTTTGTTCAGCTGCATCAACTTCGACAGTTTGTGCTGCACTTCCACTTGACTCATCCTCCTTATGGTCACCTCCAAAGGAGGTATCAGCAGGTATCTTTTCAATATCATCGGATTCTTCGACCTTCAAATGGGCATGGCAAAAGTAAGTACTGCTGACTTCAAAATTCAGTGGCCAATGAAATAATACGAAATATCAACTAAGCATGGAGCTATACCGTGACATAAATGGGTTGTCCAACCTGAACATCCTTTGAACCTTCAGGTACTAAAATCTTGGCCAGATACCTGCAGAATTGAAGTGGTGAACCAAAATGAAGATGTGCACAGATTACACAGATATGCATGGGACAGAAGAATAAACATAAAAGGCGGGCAAACACAAGTTGTACCTAGAGAAAGAAGTTTAGAGCAAAAACACAACACTGTATAACAGTTCAGTACAACAGAGCAATATGGTACAATAACAGAGGATTTTTTTAAAAACAAAAATTGGACTCTCTCTGTAAAGAAATATAAGTGATCTAAACCGCTCTTATATTTCTTTATGGAGGGAGTACAATATAACAACTAAGGTCAACGGATAGCGTACACATAGTTGCCACATAATGTCCATCCCGATAGTGATGAAATTGGTTAAAGATTAATCAGTTTCACGGGGATTACTGAACCTTTCTATGCACATTTCATACAGAACTTAATTACACCTGTGTCAACTAGGGATTTAATATCAACTAGCAAAAGCAATAGGGAGAGAAAGGGTTGTCAATGTAGTTTGGTTAAGTCAGCCAGCAAACCATATTTTTCTAAAAAAGAATGGGAAGAAATGTAACAAGACCTGGCAAAATATTCAGATTACTTGCAGCTAGAAAGAATGTGGGAGCCATAAATTTTGATGGTTGCTAGTCAGAAATAAATAAATTGGATGGCAAACTGTCCCAAGAGCATTCTGACAAGTTCTATCACTGCATGGGAATTCTAATGAAACCTATGTAACTTGTTCAAAGTGTAAAAACCATATTACGGTGAACTATGTAAACTTTGCTGAAAATCATTCCTTTAAGGAAACACTTGATATACACTATTATTTGTGTAATTCGAAAAGAATGACATGAGAAGAGTCAACAATCTCTCTTCAAATGCAATGGGAAGTGGAATAAGAGGACATTACCCCTCTTCAAGAGTTTCAAATTCAAGCGTGGCTTTGTCAGTTTCTATCTCACAGATCACATCACCAACCTCTATCTGCAAACAACATATAACTTTAGAAGGTACTATACCTGGAGTTGCTAAGAGAGAGAAATGTAAAGAACCCTATACTAGGGTATTCAAGGCATATGATGGAAGATTCCTATAACAAAAGCCTCACCTTATCGCCTTCCTGTTTTCTCCATTTTGTGATGTTACCTTGATTCTAATGAAAATTATGTTAGAGTCAAATATGTATAAATGGGGAAAACGCAATCATCAGGTATTAGTATGACCATTTTTAAGCTCTTACCATTGTAGGGGACAGCGCTGGCATCCCAATCACCATGTGTGGCGGAAGCCCTGCCAAAGTTATAAGAGCAAAATAATGATATAATGGACATTATTCGCTATAAATGTTCAAGTACATCTTCACTTGAAAATTAAGTTGCAAATGTAATAAAAGAGAGAGGATGTGATGGCACAAGTACATAGTGTGACAAAAGGATGTGCTCGGGATTCAATAGTAATTGTCATCGAGATAATACGTAGAATTAAGAGTCCTCAGGCTACTACCTTCCCTTGGCTGCGCATGAACTTATGTCGTTGTTTACCAATTATATTGAACAACGATCAGGAAGCACTAATAGTCTAAATCAGAAAAAAAAAAAACTGGCATTTCCATGAGGTTCAAGTTCACAATCAGGCATTTGCATTTCAGAGTTCAGTTGACGCAAATTCAGGCAGAGATGAATTGCACAGGATCCATAAGCTACTTCCTCTCTCTCAGTTTACAGGGCGTACGCGTACCCCTAGGTCGTCAATTTGACTAACCTAATACAAGTCATATATTACAAAAAATATACCAATATAAACTTCAGATGTTCTATTTTCAAAAGGTATAATTTTTGTGTTATATAGTTTATATTAGGGTGATAAAATTGGCAACCTAGGTATAGGTGTAGGACTTGTAAACTGTGACGGAGGGAGTATTAAACATTTGCATGGCTTGTTTATATGCAATAAAAATGGATGCACAAATTAATTCTAGTGCATATAATATTAGAAAAAAACATCTCCACCGAAAGCGCACGTGCATAACTGCATATGTTTCTCTGAAGAAAAAAAAACACATGCATTCCCCTGAGACCATGTTAAAGTTAGAACACTCTACCTGCCGACGAGAACCATCGGGCCTGCATACCAATCTGCAGTGGAAATACCAGATGAGTACACAATTACGCGAGAAAATGGATTAAACTTTTGACTAACCCTGTAATGTCCCCCAGTGGATGCTGGGAACAGCGTTGCCGGATTCGCTCGGGCCATCGTGGAGCTCCGAACCCAATCGATCGGTCCAGATCGGGGCTCGAGTGCGCTCCCCTGGTTCGCCACGGCCACGGGGCCATGTTGTCGCGGAGCTCCAGGGGAGGGCAGCGCAGGGGAGACGCGTGGATGGACGGCTGCGCGGGAAAGAGCGGCAGGAAGGCAGCGGCGCGTCCGGAGGAGCATGACGGCGGCGGCCTGAACACCGGTCAGGTAGGGTGGAGAGGAGACGACGCGGCGAGGTAGGGCGGAGAGGCACTTTCGGCGGCGCCGGATTTAGGAAATCGATGGTACCCCGTCGAGATTGACTCTTGGAGAGGAAGGAGGTCTGGCCGGTACAACTGACCGAGGGAGGGCTATTCAGGGCCGGGCCGGGCCGAGCAAAGAGCCACTTTACCTCTGATTATTCTTTAGATCACTTTATAACTTTTAAAGTTACAAGATTCTCTGGAAAATAGATTGACTTTTTTGAACGAGCATTCGGAAGAATGTTTTGCTGAGGAATTAAAAAATAATAAAACCCAGTAGCTGCAAGAGCCCCTCACAATTTGACATCTACAACCATCCAGCATGTATCAACGTTCCAATCCGCCTGCTCGCTGTTATCAACGTGTCACCATTTTAACTCTTAATCAGGCTGCTGCTTCATAGCGTGGCCTGAGGACCCTCTGATAAACTAGATGACCCGTTGCGTCAAATGACACAGAGTTCAAGCACAGCCAAGAAGTAAGGCAAGAAATTGACACATTTTTGTTTATAGACAAGGCTGAGTTAAATCTAACATTTTCATACAATTATACGTAGATAGAAAGGAGCCATAATTGAAAGGAAAATCATTACCTGATAGCACCTCTAATTGAAATGGTCAATTTTGGCCTCCTTTAAATCTAGTATGTGGAAGTAGGATCTGGGATGTGAAAGTTGGACTCGACATGTTTTTTTCGAGAGTACGCCAAAGGCGTACCTTAGCTTTATAGAAGGCAGAAATATATGTACAATACATTACATGTTAGTTGCAGACCACAGCTCGGCGCACAACACCACCTCCACTCCTACTCACTCACGCAGCTACTCGCTAAAGTTTGGCACTCTTGTTGCTCCCGCCTTCTTCTAAAGGCTCAGTTCTTGAAAGATCCAGTCTACCTTGTCCCGGTCGTTGCGTATGATGCCGTTCGCGAATACTCTAGCATTGCGCTGTTTCCAAAGACACCAGCAGATAAGCATGACTATGGTGTCGAACCCCTTGCGGTGCACTTTCGGGACGCGCTCTTGCAGGTAGAGCACCACCACCCCTCCACGGTGGCCTCATTGGATGGGATCAAGGTTAGGTCAATCCTCAACCGCAAAAAACATCGGAACCACGCCTGTCTCGTGAAGGAGCATTGGATCAGAATGTGATCCAAAGTGTCTACTTCTTGCTCACATAAGTAACATGGCGAGATTTGGTCCTGCAGCTCGTGCATCGTCCTTCTCTCAGATGTCCAGCGGCGATGTTGCACTGCCAGCCACATGAATAGCTTGCATGCAAGAGGGGACCAGCATTTCTAGATCGCAACCGGGATGTGAAAGTCGAGCTAGCGATGAAAATTGAACTTGGGCCGTGGAAGTCCGACCCGACCTGGATAAGTCGGACTTGGCATATGGAAGTCGAGCTTGGGAGGTGGAAGTCGGACTCATCGTTTGGAAGATGTACTCGGCGTGTGTAAGTCGGACTCGGCCTATGAAAAGTGGGCTCAGGCTAGGGAAGCCAGACGGGGCTATGGAAGTCGTACTTAGCCTCCGTAAAGTCAGGCTCAGGCGATGGAAATCAGACTCGGCCTGTGGAAGTTGAGCCCAGCCTTTGGAAGACGAAGTCAGGATATGGAAGGCAGGCTCGACTTGTGGGAGTCAAACTCAAACATGGGTGTCAGAGTCAAACTCGGCCATGCCTCGGACATGGAGGACTGTCGGTCATGGGATGTCAGAGTCGGGCTCGACCACGGGTGTCAAACTTGGCAACTCAGAAGTCTGCCGCATAGGAGATCAGCTTGTATGCAATTCATTGTTGGCGTTAAATGCCAAATAATGTGATGTTACTCATAAGCTGCATTGGTTTGTTATGTAAGTGGTTTCTCCACAAAGTAGTGAATACATACAATAGATGCAAGTTACATTCAATTAGCTTTGGTATAAAGCTTTAGTCCGCATGCTGAATGTCAAACGTGCCCCATGATGTATTAATAAGCAATCTTAGTTTACATACAATTGGCCTGGTATAACTTGTAAGTAATGTGTGCTACGGCAAAAAAAATGATGATAGACAATATTGCACAAAGAGACAAACATAATGGCTTTATCACTAAATATAGGTCAATAGGACAATAGTCCATAGCATCAGATACTATACTTTCTCATATGTTCCCTTTCATTGACATCCTGATGATGATCCTAACAATAACTATTCCAAGCATGCAATGGTTGATGATGATGCTTAAGGAAAATGACGAAGACCATACAGTCAAATTGTGTAGGCTAAACAACGAGGTCTTTAGCTAGGGGCCCCTCAAAGGTTGAAGCCCAGCGACTGGATTCTCGATGCCAACCTAGGCACACTTGATATTCTTGCACGGGACACTGCTCATGGCAAGCCGAGAATCAAACAATTTCATCACTTCAGAAAAACATAACTATTATAAAACAACTCTATGCAATGTCCTTGATGAAAGAGACCTGCTATACACACGACGACATCTAGCCAATTTATGCACGATGATGTTAATCACACCATTGGTGTGAGGAAGCAGCATCCAAATAGCGTCTGATATTGCATCGTCCATAGATCGACCACCAACCGTCGTGCACAAAGTAGTTTTGTTGATGAAAACGTGAACAACAATCCAAGCCCAAACTTGTTGCTTGATGCTAGCTTGATACTCCTCCATTTTGGATCTAAAAAGAACTTACCCTCCACCAACAACACCATCACCAGGTGGTCGACCAACAACACATTTGTTGTCCATCCAAATGGCTGCAACCAATAGATGCAAGTACACCAACACCAGATCAACGGCTTGATGCCCAAATAAAAGCCGGAATGGAATCAACATATCTCTCCACGCACGCACGAATGACCCGGGAAACACCAAGCCAGAAAAACCAAGTAGCACGACATCGGGCGCGGCACCGAGAATCAGCCTCTACAATGACACCCCCAACGACCGTCGACGGCACACCGAGAGTACCTGGGACACCAGAACAAGAAACTACTTATGGTCCAATACCCTGTCAACAACACGCTATTAATTGTTTTGTCGGATGGGCAACACCACAATTGTCTAACAGCCGAGCAAGGCATAGATATGCCATGCCAGACAAACTGAATACCACAATGGGGGCCCGCACATACCGCAAACCAATCTCCACGGCGCCCTCCTCCCCGCCCACCAACAACACACCAACAGTGGCGGCATAATGCACCCAGAAATTACGACCATCTAGCATCCCAGCAACAACACGTGAAAGCTACCCGGCAAACCCGACCATAAATAGGCCAGAAGCCGAGTAAAGCATACACCACTACAAATGCTACAAAAACTTGATAGCCTGCAAGGTAGACTCGTCATACGCTCAAGGGTAGGTACCTCATGAAGCAATGCTAAAAAAATCTCCAATGAGGAAGGCACGCCATCCCCAGCTAGTTCAATCTCTATTCTGGCGAGCAGAACACCGTCTTCAGAAATCTCACAACCGTAAGAAATCGCTGGTTGGTACGTCTATTTTGCATCATGTTTTCCTACTGTTATTTATAGTGTTTGTATTCAATATAACACTTTGTGGAGTAATTCTAATGCCTTTTCTCTCATAATATGCAAGGTTTACACAAAGAGGGAGATTACCGGCAGCTGGAATTCTGGACCTGAAAAGGCTATGTCAAAGATACCTATTCTGCACATCTCCAAATGAGCTAAAATTTTACAGAGATTTATTTTGGAATATATAAAATATTGGAGAAAAGAAATACCAGAAGGGGCCACCCAGGTGCCCACTAGGCACCAGGGCACGCCTACCCCCCCTGGCGCGCCCTGGTGGGTAGTGGGCCCCTGGCCAACCTCTGGTGCCCATCTTCTGGTATATAAGGCCATTTGACCTAGCAAATAAAGAGAGGACTTTCGGGACGGAGCACTGCCGTCTCGAGGCGGAACTTGGGCAAGAGCAATTTTGCTCTCTGGCAGAGCGATTCCGTCGGGGATACTTCCCTCCGGGAGGGGGAAATAGAAGCTATCGTCATCACCAACAACTCTCTCATCGTGGGAGGGCCAATCTTCATCAACATCTTCAACAACACCATCTCATCTCAAAACCCTAGTTCATCTGTTGTGTTCAATCTTTGTATCAAAACCTCAGGTTGGTACCTGTGGGTGACTAGTAGTGTTGATTACATCTTGTAGTTGATGCTAGCCGGTTTACTTGGTGGAAGATTATATGTTTAGATCTATTATGCTATTCAATACCCCTCTGATCTTGAGCATGAATATGTTTAACTTTTGTTCTTGAGGACATGGGAGAAGTCTTGTTATAAGTAAGCATGTGAATTTGATATTCGTTCTATATTTTGATGGTATGTATGTTGTGATTCCCTTAGTGGTGTTATGTGAATATCGACTACATGACACTTCACCATCTCAAGGCCTCGGGGAATGCATTGTGGAGTAGTTATTAGATGATGGGTTGCTAGAGTGACACAAACTTAAACCCTAGTTTATGCGATATTCCGTAAGGGGCTGATTTGGATCCATATGTTTAATGCTATAGTTAGATTTTTATCTTAGTTCTTCTTTCGTAGTTGTGGATTCTTGCGAGAGGGGTTAATCATAAGTGAGAGGCTTATTCAAGTAAGAAAAACACCCAAGCACCGGTCACCCACATATCAAATTATAAAAGTAGCGAATGCAAATCAACCAACATGATGAAAGTGACTAGATGAAATTCCCGTGTGTCCTCAAGAACACTTTGCTTACTATAAGAGATCGTTCCGGTCTGTCCTTTGCTACAAAAAGGATTGGCCTACCTTGCTGCATTTTTATTACCGTTACTATTACTTGCTCATTACAAATTATCTTTCTATCAAACTACTTGTTACCGACAATTTTAGTGCATGCAGAAATTACTTTGCTGAAAATCGCTTGTCATTTCCTTCTGCTCCGCGTTGGGTTCAACACTCTTACTTATCGTAAGGACTATGATTGATCCCCTATACTTTTGGGTCATCACTGGCAAAGCAATTTTTTTGCAAATAAACTGGCAAAGCAAATTCTATTAGCATGTTGTCAAAACAGGGAATAAAAAAGAGATAACAACATGCATTGTGTGCACACGAATCAACAATGCAACGTAAAAAGCCGAAGCAAGAAACCACACACATAAACATGGCGCAAGGATAAACCAACGTGAAGAGAATCAATTGCATCGAAAGTGAATAAAGTAGCAAACATTTGTAAAGAAACCAAGCGAGCAAACCTTGACATAGTGGACGCCAATGATCAAGACGACGACCCACTAAATCAAACAATAACAACACTGAATCCTCTCAATGTCAAGATGAAGGAAATATGCCCTAGAGGCAATAATAAAGTTGTTATTTATATTTCCTTATATCATGATAAATGTTTATTATTCATGCTAGAATTGTATTAACCGGAAACTTAGTACACATGTGAATACATAGACAAACAGAGTGTCCCTAGTATGCCTCTACTTTACTAGCTCGTTAATCAAAGATGGTTAAGTTTCCTGACCATAGACATGTGTTGTCATTTGATGAACGGGATCACATCATTAGAGAATGATGTGATGTACAAGACCCATCTGTTAGCTTAGCATAATGATCATTTAGTTTTATTGTTATTGCTTTCTTCATGACTTATACATATTCCTCTGACTATGAGATTATGCAACTCCCGAATACCGGAGGAACACCTTGTGTTCTATCAAATGTCACAACATAACTGGGTGATTATAAAGATGCTCTACAGGTGTCTCCAAAGGTGTTTGTTGAGTTGGAATAGATCGAGATTAGGATTTGTCACTCCGAGTATCGAAGAGGTATCTCTAGGCCCTCTCGGTAATGCACATCACTATAATCCTGGCAAGCAATGTGACTAATGAGTTAGTTGCGAGATGATGCATTACGGAACAAGTAAAGAGACTTGCCGGTAACGAGATTGAACTAGGTATGAGGATACCGACGATCAAATCTCGGGCAAGTAACATACCGATGACAAAGGGAATAACGTATGTTGTTATGCAGTTTGACCGATAAAGATCTTCGTAGAATATGTAGGAGCCAATATGAGCATCCATGTTCTGCTATTGGTTATTGACTGGAGATGTGTCTCGGTCATGTCTACATAGTTCTCGAACCCGTAGGGTCCGCACGCTTAACGTTCGATGACAATTTGTATTATGAGTTATGTGTTTTTTGTGACCGAAGTTTGTTCGGAGTCCCGGATGATATCACAGACATGACGAGGAGCATCGAAATGGTAGAGAAAAGATTCATATATTGGAAGGTTATATACGGACACCGAAATGGTTCCGAAGAAGATCGGGGATTTTTTGGAGTACCGGGAGGTTACCGGAACCCCTTGGGAAAGTTAATGGGCCTCATGGGCCATAGTGGAGAGGAGGAGGCAGCCAGAGGAGGTGCCCCCCAAGCCCAATCTGAATTGGACAAGGGGTTGGGGCGTGGCCCCCCTTTCCTTCTCCCTTTCCACCTCTTTCCCCTTTCCCCCTCCGTTGGAAAGAAGGAGGGGGTGCCGAATCCTACTTGGACTAGGAGTCCAAGTAGGACTCCCCCCTTGGCATGCCCCTCCTAGGACGCCGGCCTCCTCCCCCCCCTTTATATACGGGGGTTGGGGGCACCCCAAAGACACATCAATTGTTCTTTAGCCATGTGCGGGGCCCCCCTCCACAGTTTACCACCTCGGTTATATTGTCGTACTACTTAGGCAAAGCCCTGTACGGATCACATCATCAACACCGTCACCACACCGTCGTGCTGACGAAACTCTCCCTCGACCCTCTACTGGATCAAGAGCTCGAGGGACGTCATCGTGTTGAACGTGTGCTGAACATAGAGGTGCCGTACGTTCGGTACTTGGGTCGGTTAGATCGTGAAGACGTTCGACTACATCAACCGCATTAACCTAACGCTTCCGCTTTCAGTCTACGAGGGTATGTGGACACACTCTCCCCTCTCGTTTCTATGCATATCCTAGATAGATCTTGCGTGATCGTAGGATAAGTTTTGAAATTGCATTCTACGTTCCCCAACACAAGAAGCAAAAAGACGTACTGAGGAAATACTTATTAGGCCACTGCCATTTCATCAAACAGATGACATGGAAAGGACCAAAGAGGGAGCTCACATTGAAGAGCAAGAATCCAAGACAGGTTGCAGCCGAACAACATAAATAAACTTACGGTGGCTGCAGGCGCAAAAAGAAAGACAACATGCAGTGAGCATGCATACGAGAGCTCACACAAGAAATAAGGAAACTTTGTATGAACCTCATCTAGTTGGTTGGACGACTGACAAAAAAGCTGACAACCATTTCCATTGCAGGGGAGCGAAGCGAGAGGGAGCTCGGCTTGAACTATGTCGGTATTTCCCCAAAGAGGAAAGGGATGATGCAACATGGCTACGGTAGGTATTTCCCTCAGTGATGAGACCAAGGTTATCGAACTAGTAGGAGAACCATGCAACACTATGTAAACGGTACCTGCACACAAAGAACAAATATTTGCAACCCGACGTAAAAGAGGGGTTGTCAATCCCTCCCGGGTAAAAAGATAGATAAAATTGTAGTAGATTGAATAAATAGATCTCGCGGGAGCGTGAGATAAAATAAATAACAATAAATTGCAGCAAGGTATTTTTGTGGTTTTGGATTAATAGATCTGAAAATAAAAGTGAATAAAAATAGATCCCGAAGGCAAATATGATAAAGAAGAGACCCGAGGGCCGTAGATTTCCCTAGTGGCTTCTCTCGAGAAAAATAGCATACGGTGGGTAAACAAATTACTGTTGGGAAATTGATAGAACTTCAAATAATTATGACGATATCCAGGTAATGGTCATTATATAGGCATCACGTTCAAGATTAGTAGACTGACTCCTGCCTGCATCTACTACTATTACTCCACACATCGACCGCTATCCAACATGCATCTAGTGTATTAAGTTCATGGAAAAACGGAGTAATGCAATAAGAATGATGGCATGATGTAGACAATATCTATTCATGTGGGAATAGACCCCATCTTGTTATCCTTAATAGCAACAATACATACATGTCATTTCCCCTTCTATCACTGGGATTGAGCACCGTAAGATTGAACCAATCACAAAGCACCTCTTCCCACGGCAAGAAAAATCGATCTAGTCGGCCTAACTAAACCAAATATTTGAAGAAGAAATACGAGGTTATAAGCAATCATGCATATAACAGATCAAAACTCAAATAACTTTCATGGATAAAAAAGATCTGATCATAAACTCAAAGTTCATCGGATCCCAACAAACACACCGCAAAAAGAGTTACATCAAATAGATCTCCAAGAGACCATTGTATTGAGAATCAAAAGAGAGAGGGGAAGCCATCTAGCTACTAAGTACTAACTACGGACCCGTAGGTCTACAATGAACTACTCACGCATCATCGGAGAGGCACCAATGAGGATGATGAACCCCTCTGTGATGGTGTCTAGATTGGATATGTGGTTTCTGGAACTTGCGGCGGCTGGAATTTTGTTTCGTCGACTCCCCTAGGGTTTTTGGAATATTGGGGTATTTATAGAGCAAAGAGGCAGTGCGGGAGGCGGACGAGGTGGGCACAACCCACCAGGGCGCGCTTGGACCCCCAGGCGCGCCCAGGTGAGTTGTGCTTCCCTCGGAGCCCCCCTTTTGTACTTCCTTGGCCCAACTTGTGTCTTCTGGTCCAAAAAAATCTCCAAAAAGTTTCGCTGTGTTTGGACTCCGTTTGGTATTGATTTCCTACGAAGTAAAAAACAAGCAAAAGACTACAATTGGCACCGGGCACTATGTCAATAGGTTAGCCCCAAAAAATGTTATAAAGTTGCTATAAGATGATTGTAAAACATCCAAGAATGATAATATAACAGCATGGAATAATCAAAAATTATAGATACATTGGAGACGTATCAGGAGCCGGCGTACTTTGTTGGATGTAAGATGGCGGGGATGAAGGAAAGCTCTATGGTAGAAAATGAACACCACGAGCTGTGACAACATTGAACGAACCAACCAAAAACAAAAAATCACACACACACACACGCGCACACACACACACACTGACATACGGGACCAAGGCACAACAACATGCAGGACCATGAGGATAACATCGGAAACCCATAGAGCAAGCAGGTGCTAAACGACTGAGAAGAACAACATGCTTTTACCCACCATATGAAATGGGGAGACACCCATGCAATGGGCTCACCCATATGGGTTGTTGACCCAACACGCTAACACACGAACTCAAACCATAGCCCAGCGAAAACAACCACCCAGGGAGACCCGGAAAAGAGTATGAAGCACCATCATAGATAACCACCAGCGACATCAGATGTCCAATCCATGCCCGCTCACTACTTACGGAGAAGAAAAATGATCAACCATTCCCGCCATCGACTCATCACACTAGCAAGCAGACCCGTACAACAACCCAGCCCCAACAAGAAACCTGGTAGACTAGGAATGAGCGTCTGAGATCCAATGCAGCCAAAGTGGAGGGACGTTACCCGTCTCATCCCACACCATGCCACCAAGATCGAAGCAGGACATAGCAAAAAAGGCATCCCATACGTCTCAAACGTATCTATATTTTTTTAGAGTTTTTGGACTTTTGAGGAAAAAATTGGGAAAGAAAGTACAGAATTATTAATCAACCTTGTGTAACTCCAAAAATCACAAGTTTTGGCGGGTAGCTTGCTCAAGAAGTTTCTGAACCGTCATATTGTTTTTAGAATTTCCCTAGTTATGCAACTCGCGAAATAAATACAAAGGTGGACATGACTCGAATTCTAGCACCCAAAAAACTGCTCCGTCAAAGTCGGATCCAATCTGAGGGAGGCTCTCATCAACCAAAGGGGAAAACACCCCTCTGACAATGGGAGAAGATCAAGGAAGAAGAAGTAGAGGGCCCTCCCCCTCTCCTTCAATGTGGCACTAGAAAGCCGCTAGGGATGTCTCCGCCATCGCCATCACCAACAACTATTTCTCTCTTCTTATGGTGATGTGTGAGTAGTCCACCTAAGGGGCTGAGAGTATGTACCAGTAGCTATGTGATCTCTCTCTCTCCCTCGATCATGTTCGATTTCGATGATGATTTTGATCACGAGCTTTGTTAATGGAGTTGAATTTTCTAATGTATCTTCCTTTATTCTCTTTGTGGTGAATTAAATCTTGCACATCCATGAAATTTATTTATGTTGGATTGAATCTTTTGGGAATCACTGAGATTACATGACGCATATATAGTATATTTGCGGAGACCTGTAGTGACTTTGGGGTAACTATATTGTAGGATCGAAAGTATGTCTAGAGGGGGTGATTAGACTACTTGACCAAATAAAAATCTAGCCTTTCCCCAATTTGAAGTCTTGGCAGATTTTAGCAACTTATCACAAGTCAAGCACTCAACCTACACATGCAATTCTAAGAGTATAACAGCGGAATGTAAATCATTGCATGTGAAGGTAAAGGGGAGGAGTTTGAGGGGAGCAAACGCAATGTAGACACGGAGATTTTTGGCGTGGTTCCGATAGGTGGTGCTATCTTACATCCACATTGATGGAGACTTCAACCCACGAAGGGTAACGACTACGTGAGTCCACTGAGGGCTCCACCCATGAAGGGTCCACGAAGAAGCAACCTTGTCTATCCCACCATGGCCATCGCCCACGAAGGACTTGCCTCACTTGGGTAGATCTTCATGAAGTAGGCGATCTCCTTGCCCTTACAAACTCCTTGGTTCAACTCCACAATCTTGACGGAGGCTCCCAAGTGACACCTAACCAATCTAGGAGACACCACTCTCCAAAAGGTAATAGATGGTGTGTTGATGATGAACTCATTGCTCTTGTGCTTCAAATGAGAGTCTCCCCAACACTCAACTCTCTCTCACAGATTTGGATATGGTGGAAAGATGATTTGAGTGGAAAGCAACTTGGGGAGGGCTAGAGATCAAGATTCTTGTGGTTGGATTGGAATGTCTTGGTCTCAACATGTTAGAATAAATCCAAGGCATACCGTTGGTCATCCGAGAACCAAGCAATCACACGAGCACGACACCGAGATTTGTTAACGAGGTTCACCGATATGGCTACATCCCTGGGGCCTGACTATGGGCGCTCCTCCCCATGACACCGCTACAATATCGCACCAGGTCACCCTGGACGCTGGCACATGCCGCTGGCTTCCCCTGTGTTCCTGTGCTATTATGTTGGCATAGGTTACATCGTGTGTCTACCCCCGCTATATATGAGAGGCCTAGGATACAAGTGTCCTATTAGGACACGACTCCATATCCTATCTAAACACAATACAACTACAAGTCCAACTGTAACCTACCTTGTACACAATATTCGACACAACTCTAACAAACTCCACCTTGGCGAATATTCTCCACCATCTTGAATTTGTCCATGTGTCAAACTTCCATCTACATTGGACTTGAGCTTATTTCATGAGCATCGCTGCTACTTCAAGACTCCACATGACTCCACCTACAACTTGTAATCCCTTCTTTTCTTGACCACAGTCAATGCTTGAGCAAAATTAAGTTCCTCTTTACTCTAGTCTATGCTCCCAACTTCCAGAGTATCAGTCCAACGCCATCACACATCGATTACTGACCTGCGTGAAAGTGAACAACTCACATATTGGGTGTCACACATAAGAGTTACCTGAACTCTACATCACAGCTCCTTTCTTGACCACCTGTCTCAAACATGAAGGAATTTCACCGTTGCTTGTAGTCATCCCAAGTCAAATTCGCAGTTGTCTCACCACATGTATGACCACCAGAGCTCTGCCTCGTCTCCATGTACCGTGCGTACCGCACGCCTCGCTGCTATTACCGTGTCGAGCCTTTGCTGTCCCAGTCGAGTCTCAAGGGTCGCGAAACCACACCACTCAACCCCCACTATAGAGTACCACCAATCATCGCCGACCGATGACGAGTTTTACGCTTCCATCAGACCACCGGGATCCAGTCCGAATTACGTGTCCCTCACTTTTTTCCCTTGCTGAATAGGCTTGGATTCTCTGGATCCTTACACCATAGCCTCTCAATCCAGCTCCACCTTCAACATGACTCCATGGTAGATGATCATTCCACCCTCGCGCCCCGTCGAATTCAAGATCTCATGTGCGCACCATCTTGAATCAACCATGCGCCATAGTTTTGTCGAAGCCACACAGGCCTTCGGGCCTGCGCCATGTGTTTCCACGCCCCAGAAGTCGGTCACCATAAGCATCACGCACCTATGTCGTCGTAGCCAATTCCACCACCTCTGTTCCGACCGACATCCAAGTTGATCCGTCAGACTGTCAAGCCCGACCAAGCCGAACTTGTGCGGCTGCACGACACGCTCCAGACTCAAGCCGTCACAGTGACCTTCACCATCCATACACAAACGTGTACCAACAAAGAAACCAAAGCAAAGTCCTCCATAGCCTTCCCGTGTGAACATGCCACAGATCAACAAAGCTAAGCTAGCTCAAACTCCTGATTCATCACACGTATGTAGCTTTAGGACTTAATTTTTTCCTTCTTGATAGCATATCACGGCCTGGCTAGCCCTTGTGTCGAGTCGATCCTTTTTTCTTAAACAAATCTCACTAGCTCTTCGGCCTCTGCATGCAACGCGCTGCACCTGCAGTTTCAGCCAACCATGATCCATGGACTCCTCCTGCCGGTTCCACCTGGGCCCTCGTCAGGCCTCAGCCTTGCCTCGGCCTCGCACGGGCTGTAGCCCCACACTTGGGGCTTGCTCAGCCTACCCCGCCAGCGATCTCAGCGCACACCTCGAGTACGCTCGCCCGATCAATCCATCAATCGACCGCCGCATGCACGACTCGCCTGACGCCTCTGATTCCGCTTGCGTCTCGTCGAGGCTCCAAACAAATCGCCACCAGCTTTGCTTGCTTTACGCCCGGCTACTTCACTGATTGCTTTTCTCGATCTCACCGAGAACCATGCCATAGCAGGTCTTGGAGAGGATGACCGCCGACCTGAGGCCTGGTGATTCAAGGGCGGCGAAGTTGACGGGGGCCATGATCGTCAAAGAATTCATGAAGCAGCGCGTGGCTCCCCTCCAGTCGTGCCCGCGCCCCTTGTGGAAGCTTGGAGATGAAGGGGACGACCTCCGCCTGCGCCCGGAGACCCTTTCTGATGAGGAGCTGCGCTCGGCCCTCCACTCCTTGGTTAGGGACGACCAAGGGTACCCGCTGGACTCCTTCGTTCCCTTGTACCACCGCCCAGATGGGGCGAAGATTGTCACCGCTCTGCCTGTCTTCTATGAGCGTGGGCTCGTGCCGCCTGTGCCCTCGAACATCCTAGTGACGACGACTCAGGTGGGCGTGTCTTCCGACGAGTCTCAGGCGGAGGAAGAGGAGGAAGAGGGAGAGGAGGAGGAGCGCGACTTAGAGGCGACCCGCGAAGGGGCGGGGGAGACCTCCCCTTTGCGCAAGACCGACATCCTCCACACCCTGCCTGATGACGATGACGAGGCCGATGCCCTTCTGGAAAGTAGGGAGCTGCTTGCGGCCGATGGCTCCTCGAGGTCCAAGGCCAGTCCTCGGAGGAGGTCCCCGGCTGCGATTCCGACGAGAGGAAGGTCGACGCTGATTTCCCGAGACGACGCCCCTGTTCTGATGCTGCCCAGAGCTGCTTCCAACCCACCTGCTTCTTCTTCTTCTGTTCCTGGTGCTTGTGCACCCGTGCCTCAGGCCGCGAAGCTTTCAGGCTTCAAGCTTAGGAAGCAGAGAGATTACACTATGATGGACCAGTAAGTACTCTTGTCCTGTCTTGTTTCTGCTTCTGTTGTTGACTCTTAATGCTTCTCTGCTGCGCCAGCAGGACTACACCCGCAGCAAAGAGGAGGAAGGAGGAAGTGGTGGTATTGCTCGGGACCCCATCACCTGCGGCGGCTGCGCCCCTCTCTGTGGAGAAGGGCAGTGACAACGCTTGCGTTTCTTTGGCTCGATTGTCCTCGCGAGGCTTGGGGGAGCGTCCTTGAGAGGAGGTGGCCCCTGCTGCCCCACTGGCTCCGGAGGTGTAATGCCCGGCTCGGTTGCTGGGGTCCCCGAGGCTCAGGAACTCCCAGCCTCCCAGGCCATGGTGGCGACGTTGAATTCTTCGCCTCCTGCCGCACTGATGACATCAGATCCTTTTGCCTCCCCTGACGTCCCGGAGCGTGCTCTTTCTGCGATGACCCTGCTGCGAGAAGATCTTCAAGGCGCGGACCCCCGCCTGGTAGCTGGGCGCCTGGAGCTGGTCTCTGGCTGGCTTCACTCAGACGTGTCCGTTCGGGCGGCGCTGAGCCAGGAGGCAGCAACCTCCGAGAAGGACAAGCAAGCCACCGCCCAGGCCGCGGCCGCTCGCGAAGTGGCGCTGAAAGATGCCGGGGCCGCCCAGGATCGCTATCAGTCACTGGAGGCCGAGCTGGAGACGATGCGCAATGAGCGTGCGGCCCAGGCGCGAGGCCGCAAGGTGGATGAGGAGAAGATGAAGGCCCGGGAGGACACCGTCAGGGGTCGCGACGCCGAGCTGGAGCAGTTGGGGAGGGCGCAGGCCGCGGAGCGCAGCCGACTGGAGAAGCTGAAGCAGAAGATGGAAGCAGAGAAAGCCGAGCTTGACGCCAAGGCGGAGGTCCTGGCCGAGGACCGTGCAGCCTTCATGTCCCTCGAGGAGAGGTCCCGCGTGGCATTGCGGGCACTCTACGAGAAGGGCTTGGAAGAGCCGCTAGCCACCATCGACGAGGGCCCCACCCAGCTGCTTCCTCATCTGGTCGGGGCACTTGAGGAGGTCGTGGATGGAATCGGCCCCTTGGTGGAAGGAGAAGCCCGCATACTTTCCTCGGCCGCACTGACATGCGTCTTCAGCCACCTCCATCTTCGTGACCCTGCCGCCAATCTCGACGAGCTGCTGGAGCCTGTGGACGACGAGCGTTGTGCAACCGCTGCCGAAACCGTGGAGGGCTAGGTGGAGGCTCTGCTGAGGAAGTTCCGCGCCTTTGACCCTGCGCCCCCAACTGGTGATGCTGCTGAACCTGCAACTCCAGCTGGCGGCTCAGGTGAGGGCAGCATCACCGTCGAAGGGACGCCTCTTGCAAGCGACGGCGGCGTCCAGGGATGATGGGATGACTTGCCGACGGCTCCTTTTCCAGCGTTGCTTCTGCAACATGAACCATGCCTCGTGGAGGCGTTTAAACTTGTGCTTGGTATTCGAGAAATAGTATGTCTTGTAATATTTGTTTGAAATTCCGTGATTTCCGTTCCGTTTGCTTTGGTGTTCTGCATCGGCAGGGCCCGACCCCGCGCATACCTCAGCTGCCATTGGGCCGTCCGGATCACCAGGACGGACCAAGGAGTGAGGGGCTACGTGGCCACTTAGGCTCCTGAGTAGCGATGCTCAGGAGTCCCCCTTGACGCGCAAACAACTTATAGAAAGGAGATGCAAGAGTAGGCCTAGTGTTCTACGTTGGCAGGGTCCGACCCCGCGCCCGCCGTTGGACCGTCCAGATCACCAGGACGGGCCAAGGAGTGAGGGGCTACGTGGCCAGTCAGGATCCTGAGTTGCGATGCTCAGGACTCCCCCTTAACGTCCAAACGACCTTCATACCTTCGCTCCGCTTGGGGGGGCGCGCGACGACCAGGTCCGAGGGACCCGACAGGGTGGCGTACGCTCATACGTGACCTGAGCGCAGCCCCCGTGCCCAGCCCCCTCGCGCGACTCTCCCGAGGGGAGGTGTTGTGATGAGGCCAGACACTGAGCTCGGAGGCTCCCTGAGGTCGATACGGCCATGAGGCCGCCCTCAGTTGTTTATCACCAGCGCGGAGCATAGCGCTTCCGCACTTGCACGGGCATAGCCACTCCTCGGCAGTGTCGACTGCCAGCATGGAGCATGGTGCTTCCACTGGTGCGTGGGTGAGGGCTCCCTCTGAGTGGAGCCCCCGGGGCGTGTACAAGCCCGCCATGACACGTGGGTTGCACGGCAGGGCTTGAAGAGGTGTGTTTGGGCACTCGTGAGCCAGCGCGGGGCTCACGAGGCCCTACCTCAAAGGCAGGTTGCGCCTGGTCTTAGCTCTTGATGGCTGTGGTGGTCCTGCGAGATGGTTAGGCAACCTGCGCCGAGCGGATCTACTGAGGCTATCGCATGAGGAGGCCAAGCACCAACGACCCCAGGAGGTGACGTGAACGGGGCCGACCTGTCAGACAGAGCTCAGCCGTTGGGTTTATCGACGCTGCAGGGATGGACTCGAGCACATGCGCCGTGCCTAGTCTTCTCATGCGAAGGATCCTAAAGAAAAATGATCGGCGCGTGGCTCCCATGGTGGGTGGCAATCAAGCAGGCGATGGCTATAAATAACTCATGCATGGGAACCGGATAGCTTAGATAGATGCAAGAATGATACATGCCGCTGGGATGGACCCAATCGGCCTGGGGATGATGCAGCCTGAGGGGCGCCCCCAGTAAAGTAAGCTAAAAACATGAAAGGATACATGCCGCAGGTACATGCCCACGCGAACTGGGAATAATGCAGCCCAGGGGGCGCTCCCAGCTGAATGAACTTGGAAACTATCACCTGATTTTGTTGTTGTCGGGAGGCTCTGGGGGCTTAGGTGGCTCCCAGAGGACCATCTCCATCTCCGCCAGGACCGCGTGATGTCTGGCCTCCTGGGTTGCCAGATACTCCGTAGGTTGCGCTAGAAGGCGGCTGCCACACTCGGCAGGCCAAATGGCATGCGAACGTAGTTGTGAGATGGACCCTCGCACCGGCCAGTGCGCGAAGGCCAGAAGCGCTCCTGAGATGCGGCCCTGTTGAGCCATGGGATGTCGATGCAGACGCGCAGCGCGCCACCCTCGCCTGGACGAGGAGCTGCGCCAGGTAGGCGGCGGTCACCGCGTATTGCCCTTGCTTCCTAAGCTCCTAGGTGGCCTTGACGATGAACTCCTGAGCGTCGGGCGCTCCTCGCACGGTGCCCTCCAGAAGAGAGCCCCTGAGCCCTGCCTGAGGAGGGCACCGGGCACGCCTTCCTATGCGAGGGAGGGAGGCGCCCCAGGCGCGAGCGCCGATCCTGATGTGGCACCGCTAGAGGCACCGCTCCCCTGAGTCCCTGTGTGGAGTAGTTGCTTCTTCTTCTTGGGGGTGGCCTTAGGAGGGTACGCGCCCTTGCTGTCAGGGTCTTCGATTGCTGCGGCTTGGAAGGCGCGCTCGAGGGAGCACACTGCGTCTCCTTCTTCACAGGGGACTGTGATGATCCCACCGCTTCCTGGCATCTTGAGGACGTTGTAGCCATGGTGGGTCACTGCCATGAACTTGGCCAGGGCTGGATACCCGAGGATGGCATTGTACGGCAGAAGGATGTGAGCAACGTCGAAGTCGACGAGCTCGGTGTGGTAGTTGTCGCGCTGACTGAAGGTGACAGGGAGACGAACTTGCCCTATCAGGGTGGTGGAGCCGTCGGTCACTCCTGAGAAAGGCTTGGTGGGCTGAAGTTGATCATATGGCACTTGGAGGCTGTCGAACGTCTCGACGGACAGGACACTGAGCCCCGCGCCGCCGTCGATGAGGGTCTTGGTGACTTGGACATTGCAGATGACGGGCGAACAGAGCATCGGGAGGACGCCGGTGGTCGCCGCACACTTGAGTTGGTTGATGACCCACAAGTATAGGGGATCTATCGTAACCCAACGAGGAGCAGAAGGAAATGATAAACAGTTTTCAGCAAGGTATTCTCTACAAGTACTGAAATAAGTGGTAACAGATAGTTTTGTGATGAGATAATTTGTAACGAGCAACAAGTAACAAAAGTAAATAAACTGCAGCAAGGTGGCCCAATCCTTTTTGTATCAAAGGACAAGCCTGGACAAACTCTTATATAAGGAAAAGCGCTCCCGAGGACACATGGGAATATCATCAAGCTAGTTTTCATCACGTTCATATGATTCACGTTCGGTACTTTGATAATTTGACATGTGGGTGGACCGGTGCTTGGGTGCTGTTCTTACTTGAACAAGCATCCCACTTATGATTAACCTCTATTGCAAGCATCCGCAACTACAACAAAAGTATTAAGGTAAACCTAACCATAGCATGAAACATATGGATCCAAATCAGCCCCTTACGAAGCAACACATAAACTAGGGTTTAAGCTTCTGTCACTCTAGCAAGCCATCATCTACTTATTACTTCCCAATGCCTTCCTCTAGGCCCAAATAATGGTGAAGTGTTATGTAGTCGACGTTCACATAACACCACTAGAGGCTAGACAACATACATCTTATCAAAATATCGAACGAATACCAAATTCACATGACTACTAATAGCAAGACTTCTCCCTTGTCCTCAGGAACAAACGTAACTACTCACAAAGCATAAACATGTTCATAATCAGAGGGGTATTAATATGCATATAGGATCTGAACATATGATCTTCCACCAATTAAAGCAACTAGCATCAACTACAAGGAGTAATTAACACTACTAGCAACCTACTAGCACCAATCCGGGACTTGAAGACAAGAATCGGATACAAGAGATGAACTAGGATTTTGAGATGAGATGGTGCTGATGAAGATGTTGATGGAGATTGCCCTCTCCCGATGAGAGGAGCGTTGGTGATGACGATGGCGATGATTTCCCCCTCTGGGAGGGAAGTTTCCCCGGCAGAACAGCTCTGCCGGAGCTCTAGATTGGATCCGCCAAGGTTCCGCCTCGTGGCGGCGGAGTTTCGTCCCGAAAGGTTGCTTCTTATTTTTTTCTCGACGAAAGACTTCATATAGGAGAAGATGGTCATCGGAGAGCCACCAGGGGGCCCACGAGGTAGGGGGGCACGCCCTAGGGGGGCCCCACCCTCGTGAGCAGGGTGTGGGCCCCCTGGTCTTCATCTTTGGCGAGGATTTTTCATTATTTATTATAAGGTATTCCGTGGAGTTTCAGGACTTTTGGAGTTGTGCAGAATAGGTCTCTAATATTTGCTCCTTTTCCAGCCCAGAATTCAAGCTGCCAACATTCTCCCTCCTTATGTAAACCTTGTAAAATAAGAGAGAATAGCCATAAGTATTGTGACATAATGTGAAATAACAACGCATAATGCAATAAATATCGATATAAAAGCATGATGCAAAATGGACGTATCAACTACCCCAAGCTTAGACCTCGCTTGTCCTCAAGCGAAAGCTGATAACAATAAATATGTCCCCATGTTTAGAGGTAGAGGCGTCGATAAAAAATAAAATACGGACATGAGGGCATCATGATTATTCTCATAACAGCAACATATATAGATATTGTCATATGATTACTTATGTTCAAGTGATGATCTATTCACAATGCAAAAGTATGAATCAGAAACCTTATTGAGAACCAACAAACTATAACCTCGGTCATTGAAACAATTGCAATTTATCATAACATCAGAAAGAGTCTATGTTAGAGCTAAAAAGCAAGTCCACATACTCAACTATCATCTAGTCCTTCATAATTGCTAACACTCGCGCAATACTTGTGGTTACGGAGTTTTAATCGGACACAGAGAAGGGAAAACTTTGTTTTTGCCACTCTAGCTTATGCCACTCTAGAATTTGACATCTCACTTTTGCCATTCTTTGCTTTGACAATACATCACAAATGCCATTCTGTGGCAAAACCGATAATTTTTCATTTCACTTTTGCCACTCTTAGCTTTTGACAATGTATAACAATTGCCACTCTGAAAATTTTGCTTTTGCCACTGAATGGCAAAAGTGATATATTGTCAAAAGCTAAGAGTGGAAAAAGTGAAATGTGAAATTCTAGAGTGGCATAAGCAAAGTGGGCAAAAACTAGAGTGGCAAAAACAAAGTTTTCCCCACAGAGAAAGATAGAGGCTTATAGTTTCGCCCCACAACCTTTTACCTCAAGGCTAATGTCAACAATAATAACTCATGCCCCCTTACATCCAATTATATATATATATATATATATATATATATATATATATATATATATATATATACATAAACACTATTCTGATCACGGGATCAGAATAATATTCTGATCACAACATGAACTTCCCGAGTAACGCGCCTGACCTTCCCTGAGTACTAGGTTGAACTTCAGCTCAAAGGTGTCCAAATGGGGCTTGCGATATACCGTTGGATAGCTATGGACATCAGTATCATGACCCAAGTTAAAATTTTGGCAAAATGTAAGCGGTTTAAGAACAGTTTTGAAAACCGTTTTTTCTTCATACAAAAAACGTGAATCGTATTTTCGATCGCATTTTTAAACCGTTTATCGGAATGAGGCAAATAATATGGCGTTGGAAAGCTGCTGCAAAACACTCCTTCCACAAGTTGAAAGTTTTCTCTAATTCCCTATGGTTAAAGAGTAATTCAGAAAATCGTAAAATTTCGTAAATCGAACACCCGAGTTCGTATTTTTGACGCCATTTCTAAACGGCTAATCCAATTGAGGCAAATAATATGGCGTTGGAAAGCTTATGAAAATGCGCTACTTTTTTATGTTAAAAGTTTTTTCTAATTTTGAATGGTTTAAAAGTAATTTAGAAAATGGTACAAGTTCCACCGAGTTCGTATTTTTGAGCTAATTTTTTAACGGTACGTCCAAATGCAGCAAATGATATGGCGTTGGAAAGCTTGAATAAATGTGAAACTTTTTTGTATATATTGTTTCTCCTAATTCACTATGGTTTTATGTCAGTTTTGAAAATGGTTAAAAACGTATTTTTGCCGTAATTTCTACAAACTTTATCGGAATGGGGCAAATAATATACCGCTGAAAAGCTACGGAAAATGCGAAACTTTTTCATGTTAATGGTTTTCTCTGATTCCTAGCCGTTTTCAAGTAATTTCGAAAACAGCGGGATCATGCGTTCTGGCTTTATCGCGAAACAGATTCTTCGAAAATGCACCGCGTGAAGAACCTGGACTTCTCGGCGCGTGTACCTGAACTTCACTCTGTTTTTCACGTGATTTTTTTGCTCGTAGGTCTCCATCCACTGCTCGTAACTCTCCATCCATTCACCGGAATTGAGCAGGTGATATACGGATGGAAAGCTGATGTAAGCACGCAAGTTTCTCATGTTGATCATCTTTTCATACTCGCGACGATTTTAAATGTTTTTAATCTAAAATTCATTCAGCGTAGTAGTTGAACTTCCAGCTATTTTCACGTTGAACTTCTGTGATGTATTTTTGTTTGTAATTTTCTCATCCATTCGTTAGTGTTACACAAATAATATTCCTTTTGTACAACATCTCTCACAATAATTTTTTTAACTTTCTCCGACCGAGGATTTGAACTTATAACAAAAAAATTGGACCTTGCCTTTTAATTCATTTTTCTCATATCAAACACACACCATGTATTACATGAACTTTTTCCATTTTTATAATTTGAATTTTTTAATTTCTTTTTGAAATCAAATTGCTCCCAAATAGTAATTGAACTTATTTGTGGATTGAGAGAATTATTTTAAAACACAGAAAAAAAATTCTTTTTTGTGTTTTCGAACATGGAAATACAAGGTGAACCTCTCTCGCAAGAATTTTTCAACTTCCCCGGACAAAGCACTTGAACTTCTTGCAACAAACCTTTTAAGACTTTTGTTTTCTATTCTTATATTCTTATGTGAAACGCATTCAATGTGGTAGTTGAACTTCCTGATCTTTTCACCTTGAACTTCTGTCACGTTTTTTTGTTCAACCTCTCTCACACGAATTTTGGAATTTTCTCGGGCTGAGCACTTGAACTTGTAGCAACAAAACTTTCAGCGTTTGCTTTTTCGTTCTTTTTTTAATACAAAATGCACACCGTGTAGTACGTGAACTTCTGGCAGTTATGTGAAAATATCTGATTTTTTATGAATTTTAATATGAATTTCTTAATCCTTTTTATGAATTTTGAAGCGCTCTATTTTTAAAAGTTGAACTTCTTGTTATTTAATTTTTGAACTTCTTCATTTTATTTTAATTTGAACTTCTTCATTTTATTCTTTAGTAACAAGAAAAAATCTGAGGTTTTTATAAAGTTTGAACTTGAACTTCTTTGTTTTATTATTAGAAAAATATGGTTTTTAAATAAGCATCAAATCGTCTTTTTTGAATTAAACGTCATACTTATATTTTTCGTAGAAACCGAGGAGTCGAGGAGATCACCACACATGACTAGATAGAGGAGTGCAAGTGAAGCAACCTTTCTCTTTAGAAAATCAACAACCAGAACTTCAAAAAGCAAAACAAATTGAACTTCGGAAAGGGAAACAAACTGAACATCATAGGGCTCTACAACCTTTCTCATCGTGTTTTTCTCTCTTTTTTAAAATAAAGATATTACTGTACATCAGAGTGTTTACTTTTATAGTTGGAAATAGAAAATTTATGTTCAGAGGGAACAAAATATCACTTAGTATTTTGTTCCAGAGAAAACAATTTTTTTGAGTCATAAACACAAGCAGCTTTAGAGAGCATACTTTTTTGTTCTTACTAGATAGGAATTTCGAACTACTGCAATTGCTGTATTTGAACTTACACATATTCTTTGTTTTTTTGCATAGAATCAAACACGTGATTACGCAATCTTACAAAAAAGAAACAGCAAGCCATGGGTTCTTGTTCACATCTAGAAAAAAATACTTGCAATCAAGCATGTACATGAATTTGTTCCAATGAAATCGCCTCAATCAGAAAGAGAGAGAGGGAGAGTGAGAGAGAGTAGTGCAGCCGTGAGGAGTAACAGGGGAGTTCCGCCAGCGGGACCCAGGAGGCGGAGGTGCGGTAGGGGGGCCTCCTCCGATGAAATTTGGTAGTATGTGATGAGTCGCGCCGTTGCGAGCAGGGAGTTGGGGCAGAGGCATGGAGCGCCGGGGCCATACCGGAGAATCCGACGACGCTACCTGGAGACAGAATACAGGTTTGATAACACATGAATGCACAGAGCAAAAAATTCAGAAAAATGATCAAGAATAAGTATGGTTAGTTTCTCTGCAAAGTCGTGTTCAGCACTGGGTGAAATTTACCGATGACATTTTAGCTCGCATCTCACTAGCATGTAGTACAAGACCAACCATCACCTCTGTTTTAACTGTTACTGTATGTCTGCCTGTCTTGTTGTGCAGTACAGAACTAGCTAGTATTGGTGCTGTTCTTCTGCCTCATACTGTAGAAAAAAGAGAGAGAAGTGTCCATTATTCAGCCCGTAGAGAAACTATGCATTAACAGTGAGAGTGTTTTGCCAAAAAAGTAAAGTAATACTGTGGAAAGAACGGGTTAATCAATCAATCAATGCACGCATCAGGTAGGGAAAAAGGAGTGAAAAAGTTGAACCATGTGTGGTTCACCTCCGTCTTCCAAGCGGATCTTGGCACTGCAGTGGCGACCGTCCTGGTGGTCAGGTGGTGTGTCGTTGAACGGCCCAAGGTGATAACGGTGAACTGCTTAGGCGCTTCGGCTGCAGAGCCCCGCCGGGAGGAGGAGGTGGAGGAGCGGCGTGGATCTAGGGACGGCGACCTGTCGATGGGCAGGGGATGGCTCTGGGGGTGGTCCGCGTGTGATCCTGCTCGAGACGGTTGCCGCCGATCCGCGTGATCCTGCTTGAGACGATGGCCGCCGATCTGCGGGTGCGTCGGTGGCCGGCGAGGTTGGATCTTGGCGGCGAGGAATGGCGGCAGCGACGCGCTAGGGAAGATGGCGACGGCAGCGCACCGGGGCAGTTGGCAGCATTGGCCATGGGAGCAGGCCTGGATCCGACCGCGAGAGAGGAGGCGCGCTGCCCGAGGAGGAGGGGAGGCGCGCCGGCCATTGGGTAGCAGGGTGGGGGAGGAGGCCGGCCGGCCGTGAGGGAGGGGGAAAGCGGGGGACGGCGGCGCCAGAAGGTAGGGGAAACGGGGAACGGTGACACTAGGAGATCGAAGAGCGGGGAGAGATGCACGACGTTGTACCAGAGAGATCGGGGGAGATTGGGGATCGAGGGCAAGTGGTGGAAGAGTGGCTGGGTTTTTTTCTGCACGGGTTCGGGGAGTTCGGGAAAAGTCCATCGGGCCCTATATAGGATCGGTGTGATCCAAATAGTTATTCTATTCCCAGGATTAGAATAGTCTCTCTCTCTCTCTCTCTATATATATATATATATCAGGTTCTTTCCAACATGCTGGGCTTGCCAAAGGATAAAATGTAAAAATGAAAGGTGAAGATCACCATGACTCTTGCATAAGGTAGAAGATAATAATAAAAGATAGGCCCTTCGCAGAGGGAGGCAGAGGTTGCCATGCACTTTTATGGTTGGATGCACAAAATCTTAATGTGAAAGAACATCACTTTATATTGCCCCTTGTGATATGAACCTTTATTATGCAGTCCGTCGCTTTTATTACTTCCACATCACAAGATCGTATAAAGCTTATTTCTCCCACACCAATCAATCATACATATTTAGAGAGCAATTTTTATTGCTTTGCACCGAGGACATCTTACTTGAAGGATCTTATTCAATCCATAGGTAGATATGGTGGACTCTCATGGCAAAACTTGTTTAAGGGTATTTGGAAGCACAAGTAGTATCTCTACTTGGTGCTGAGAATTTGGCTAGCATGAGGGGGAAAGGAAAGCTCAACATGTTGGATGATCCATGACAACATACTTTATCTCAGATATAAGAAAACATAACCCATTACGTTGTCTTCCTTGTCCAACATCAACTCTTTAGCATGTTATATTTTGATGAGTGCTCCCAATCATAAAAGATGTCAATAATAGTATATTTATATGTGAAACCTCTCTTTCCTTATTACTTCCTATTAATTGCAACGATGACCAAAGCTATGTCTGCCAACTCCCAACAACTTTTAATCATCACACTCTTTCTATGTGAAGTCATTACTATCAATAAGATCAATATGAACTTTTGTTTCTTCTTATTCTTTTTCTCTTTTCTTTTATTTGGGATCATGGCAAAAATAAACAAGCCCTTGACTCAATCACTAATCTTTATTATATAGATCACGGACTCGATTACATAGAAGGATAATAAAGCTAAACTCACAACTAGATCATATTAAGAACTTTTATTCTACTAGATCAAAATATTACCAAAAGGATCGAACTAAGAAAAATGGTAAAGATAAAAGTGATGGTGATACGATACCGGGGCACTCCCCCAAGCTTGGCAATTGCCAAGTGGAGTGCCCATACCAGATACTCAATTCTTCTTTGTTGGAGGAGACGGTGGTGATTTTGTTGATGGCGTAGGCTTCTTCCTTAATTTGCGTTTGAGGACAGAATTTTGGTCCCTTAGGTCCTCGATCTCCTGTTCCAGGCTCAGTATCTTTTTGCATAGTTCCTGCTTGTTTTCCTGCAAGAGTCGAAAAGGGATAAACTCGATCTTAGGTTTCTTTACCCTATCCGGGAGGCTTGACTTTTTAAACTCCACATGCATGTCCCCAGGTTGAGGTAGTGGGACTTCATCTTCATCTGAGCTCGTCTCCTCCTCTCCCTTGGGTTCATAGTCTTCTTCTTCTTCCGTGGTCCAACCATAATGCTCCACCTCTCCATAGACCTTAGGGTCTGCAAGGTAGTCAGCCACATAGCTTTCTCCTTCCGAATCCTGGGAAGACATGTTGCTCTGTCTACAACAGGACGGCTCAAAACAAAGACAAGAGATTTTGCGTGATACGGGAGTCAAAACCTTCGGGAGAATATATAGTGAATTTTTACCGACCAAAATACGTATCGTGCAAGAAAACGGAGTCCGGAAGGCACACGAGGAGCTCACGAGGTAGGGGGGCGCGCCCAGGGGGGTAGGACGCGCCCTCCACCCTCATGAGGCCCTCGTGTCCTTCCCGGACTGCTACTTAATTTTCTATTTTTCTAAATATTCCAAAACAGAGAAACATTGCCTTAAAAATTGTTTTGGAGTCGGTTTACTTACCGTACCACATACTCCCTCCTTCCATCTATATAGGGCCTAATGCTTTTTTCAAGCCCGCCTTTGACTATTGACAACATTAATAATACATGACATGCATAATGTGAAAATTATATCATTGAAATCTCCTTTCACATACGAATTTGATGGTATGCTTTGTGTAAGTTGCATGTCATATATTATTGTTCTAACATTTAGTCAAAGTTAACCTCGAAAAACGCATTAGGCCCTATATAAATGGAAGGAGGGAGTACCTATTCCTTTTCGGAGTCTGAAACGTTCTGGAAAGTGTCTTATGTATTCCTCCGGGGTTACGGTTTCTATAATATTGGTCTCAACATTTATGGGATTACTTGAGATATAGTGTTTAATTCTTTGACCGTTTACCACCTTCGGATTTGTGCCTTCGAAGTTGTTGATTTTTATGGCACCGGAACGATAGACCTCCTCGATAACATAGGGGCCTTCCCATTTAGAGAGAAGTTTACCTGCAAAAAATCTTAAACGAGAGTTGTATAGCAATACATAATCACCTACATTAAACTCACGCTTTTGTATCCTTTTGTCATGCCATCTTTTAACCTTTTCTTTAAACAACTTGGCATTTTCATAAGCTTGGGTTCTCCATTCATCAAGTGAGTTAATATCAAATAACCTCTTTTCACCGGCAAGTTTAAAATCATAATTTAGTTCTTTAATAGCCTAGTAAGCCTTGTGTTCTAGTTCGAGAGGTAAGTGACATGCTTTTCCATAGACCATTTTATACAGAGACATACCCATAGGATTTTTATATGCAGTTCTATAGGCCCATAATGCATCATCAAGTTTCTTGGACCAATTCTTTCTAGACCTATTGACAGTCTTTTGCAAAATTAATTTGAGTTCTCTATTACTCAATTCTACTTGACCACTAGACTGTGGGTGATACGGAGATGCAATTCTATGATTGACGTCATATTTAGCAAGCATTTTACGGAAAGCACCATGAATAAAATGTGAACCACCATCAGTCATTAAATATCTAGGGACTCCAAACCTCAGAAAAATAACTTCTTTAAGCATTTTAATAGAAGTGTTATGATGAGCACTACTAGTTGCAATAGCTTCTACCCACTTAGTAACGTAATCAACAGCAACTAAAATATGTGTATATCCATTAGAGGCAGGAAAAGGTCCCATATAATCAAAGCCCCAAACATCAAACGGTTCAATAACAAGTGAATAATTCATAGGCATTTCTTGATGTCTACTAACATTACCAATTCTTTGACATTCATCACAAGATAGGACAAACTTACGGGCATCCTTGAAGAGAGTAGGCCAATAAAAACCGGATTGCAATACCTTATGTGCAGTTCTATCTCCCGCGTGGTGTCCCCCATAAGTTTCGGAGTGGCACTTGCGTAGGATCTGTTCCTGTTCATGCTCAGGTACACAACGTCTAATAACACCATCTACTCCTTCTTTATAAAGATGTGGGTCATCCCAAAAGTAATTTCTCAAATCATAGAAGAACTTTTTCTTTTGTTGGTATGTGAAGCTAGGTGGTATAAATTTAGCAACTATGTAATTAGCATAATCAGCATACCAAGGGGTACTACGAGAAGTACTTATGCCATTTAATTGTTCATCAGGAAAGCTATCATCAATAGGTAGTGGGTCATCAAGAACATTCTCTAACCTAGATAAGTTGTCTGCAGCGGGGTTCTCGGCTCCTTTTCTATCAACAATATGCAAATCAAATTCTTGTAGCAAGAGAACCCATCTAATAAGTCTAGGTTTAGCATCTTTCTTCTCCATAGGATATTTAATAGCAGCATGATCAGTATGGATAGTTACTTTAGAATCAACAATATAAGGTCTGAACTTATCACAAGCAAATACAACTGCTAAAAGTTCTTTTTCAGTAGTAGCATAATTTCTTTGAGCAT
The DNA here is from genome assembly GCF_056163025.1 of Triticum urartu. NCBI lineage: Eukaryota > Viridiplantae > Streptophyta > Magnoliopsida > Poales > Poaceae > Triticum > Triticum urartu. The sequence goes on along the minus strand of NC_141879.1, from coordinate 443,483,542 downwards.
TGTCTAGAGTCTTACTAGCATAATGGATAACATTTAATTTCTTATCAACTCTTTTCCCTAGAACAACACCTACAACATAATCGCTAGCATCACACATAATTTCAAAGGGTAAATTCCAATCAAGTGGCTGAACAATAGGTGCAAAGACTAATGCTTTCTTAAGTATTTCAAATGCTTCTACACAATCATCATCAAAGACAAATGGTATATCTTTTTGTAATAAATTAGTCAGAGGCCGAGAAATTTTTGAGAAGTCCTTAATGAACCTCCTATAAAATCTGGCGTGACCAAGGAAACTTCTTATACCTTTGATGTCCTTGGGACATGGCATCTTTTCAATAGCATCAACCTTGGCTTTATCAACTTCAATACCTCTTTCAGAAACTTTATGCCCCAAGACAATACCCTCATTAACCATAAAGTGGCACTTTTCCCAATTCAAGACAAGATTAGTTTCTTCACATCTCTGCAAAACTCGATCAAGATTGCTCAAGCAATCATCAAAAGAAGATCCATAGACGGAAAAGTCGTCCATGAAAACCTCACAAATATTTTCACAAAAGTCAGAGAATATAGCCATCATGCATCTTTGAAAGGTAGCAGGTGCATTACATAAACCAAAAGGCATACGTCTATAAGCAAAAGTACCAAAAGGGCATGTAAAAGTAGTCTTTGATTGATCTTTAGCCGACACAGGTATTTGAGAGAAACCGGAATAACCATCTAGAAAGCACTAATGTGTATGTTTGCATAATATTTCTAGCATTTGATCGATAAAAGGTAAGGGGTAATGATCTTTCTTAGTAGCCTTATTTAATTTGCGGAAATCAATTACCATCCTATAACCTGTAATAATTCTTTGTGGAATCAATTCATCTTTATCATTAGGAACAACAGTAATACCTCCCTTCTTAGGGACACAATGAACATGACTTACCCACTGACTATCAGCAACGGGATAAATTATACCTGCCTCCAGAAGCTTTAGTATTTCTTTTCTTACCACTTCTTTCATTTTAGGATTCAGACGTCATTGAGGATCATGAACTGGTTTGGCATCTGCTTCCAAATTTATTTTATGTTGACATAGAGTGGGACTAATGCCCTTAAGATCATCAAGAGTATATCCAATAGCAGCACGCTGCTTCTTCAGAGTTTTCAATAATCTTTCTTCTTCATGCTATGAAAGGTTAGCACTAATAATAACAAGATATATCTTCTTTTCATCAAGATAAGCATATTTAAGATTATCAGGCAACGGTTTAAGCTCAAACACGGGATCACCCTTAGGTGGAGGGGGATCCCCTAGGATTTCAACAGGCAAATTGTGTTTCAGAATAGGTTCTTGTTTAAAGAATATTTCATCTATTTCCCTTCTTTCATTCATAAACATATCATTCTCATGGTCTAGCAAATATTGTTCTAAAGGATCATTAGGAGGTACGACAATAGAAGCAAGACCAATAATTTCATCCTTACTAGGCAATTCTTCTTCATGGTGTTGTTTACTAAATTTAGAAAAATTAAATTCATGAGTCATATCATCTAAGCCAATAGTAACAACATTCTTTTCGCAGTCTATCCTAGCATTAACTGTATTCAAGAAGGGTCTACCAAATATAATGGGACAAAAGCTATCTTGTGGGGAGCCAAGAACAAGAAAATCAGCAGGATATTTAGTTTTCCCACACAAGACTTCAACATCTCTAACAATTCCCATTGGTGAAATAGTATCTCTATTAGCAAGTTTAATAGTAACATCAATTTCTTCTAACTCAACAGGTGTAATGTCATGCATAATTTCTTTGTATAAGTCAATAGGTATTGCACTAGCACTAGCACCCATATCACATAAGCCATGATAACAATGTTCTCCTATTTTAACAGAAATAACAGGCACGCCTACCATAGGTCTATGTTTATCTTTAGCACAAGGTTTAGCAATTCTAGCAGTTTCACCGCAGAACTGAATAACATGCCCATCAATATTATCAGACAAGAGCTCTTTAACAATAGCAACATTAGGTTCAACTTTAACTTGTTCAGGAGGTGTATATGTTTTAATATTGCTTTTACGAACCACAGTTGAAACTTTAGCATGATCCTTTATCCTAACAGGGAAAAGTGGTTTCTCAACATAAGAAGTAGGAGCAATAGGATCATTATAAGTAATAGTCTTTTCTTCAACTTTAATAGGTGCAACTACTTTTACTTCTATGGGAGGATGATATTTAAACCACTTCTCCTTAGGGAGATCGATATAAGTAGAAAAAGTTTCACAGAAAGAAGCTACTATCTCAGAATCAAGTCCATATTTAGTGCTAAACTTATGGAAAATATCGGTATCCATAAAAGATTTAACACAATCAAACTTAGGTGTCATACCTGACTCCTTACCTTTGTCGAGGTCCCAATCTTCAGAGTTCCGTTTAATTCTATCCAATAAATCCCATCTAAATCCAATAGTCTTCATCATAAAAGAGCCAACACAAGAAGTATAGAGCATGGTGCGATTATTTTCAGAAAGTCGAGCATAAATTTTTTGAAGAATTGTTTCTCTTGGAAGCGCATGATTGGGGCATGAATATAACATTGATTTAAGCCTCCCCCAAGCTTGAGCGATGCTTTCTCCTTCGCGAGGCCAAAAATTATATATATAATTGCGATCACGATGAACAAGTTGCATAGGGTAATACTTTTGATGAAATTCCAATTTCAATCTTCTATAGTTCCATGATTCCATATCATCACATAGCCTATACCATGTCAATGCGTCTCCCTTCAAAGATAAAGGGAAGACCTTCTTCTTAGCAACATCATCGGGTATACCTGCAAGCTTAAATAATCCACAAACTTCATCCACATATATTAGGTGTTCATCAAGATGCTTTGTTCCATCTCCTATAAAAGGATTAGTTAGTAGTTTTTCCATCATACTCGAAGGATACTCATAAGGAATTTCATTTTCAATAGGTTCAGTAGGTTGAGGAGCAACTCTTTGCTCTACTGGTCGGGGTGAAGATACCCCGAACAAGCCCCTCAGAGGATTACTTTCCATAGTAACAAGTGACAGTAAATTTCAGCACACTATGTAAATTTTTCCTTACCAAATTCCACCTACCAAAGGCGCTTCACTCCCCGGCAACGGCGACAGAAAAGAATCTTGATGACCCACAAGTATAGGGGTTCTATCGTAGTCCTTTCGATAAGTAAGAGTGTCGAACCCAATGAGGAGCAGAAGGAAATGATAAACGGTTTTCAACAAGGTATTCTCTGCAAGTACTAAAATAAGTGGTAAGAGATAGTTTTGTGATGAGATAATTTGTAACGAGCAACAAGTAACAAAAGTAAATAAAGTGGAGCAAGGTGGCCCAATCCTTTTTGTAGAAAAGGACAAGCCTGGACAAACTCTTATATAAGGAAAAGCACTCCCGAGGACACATGGGAATATCGTCAAGCTAGTTTTCATCACGTTCATATGATTCATGTTCGGTACTTTGATAATTTGACATGTGGGTGGACCGGTGCTTGGGTGCTTTTCTTACTTTAACAATCATCCCACTTATGATTAACCTCTATTGCAAGCATTCGCAACTACAACAAAAGTATTAAGGTAAACCTAACCATAGCATGAAACATATGGATCCAAATCAGCCCCTTACGAAGCAACGCATAAACTAGGTTTAAGCTTCTGTCACTCTAGCAAGCCATCATCTACTTATTACTTCCCTTCCTCTAGGCCCAAATAATGGTGAAGTGTTATGTAGTCGACGTTCACATAACACCACTAGAGGCTAGACAACATACATCTTATCAAAATATCGAACGAATACCAAATTCACATGACTACTAATAGCAAGACTTCTCCCTTGTCCTCAGGAACAAACGTAACTACTCACAAAGCATAAACATGTTCATAATCAGAGGGGTATTAATATGCATATAGGATATGAACATATGATCTTCCACCAATTAAACCAACTAGCATCAACTACAAGGAGTAATTAACACTACTAGCAATCTACTAGCACCAATCCGGGACTTGAAGACAAGAATCGGATACAAGAGATGAGCTAGGGTTTTGAGATGAGATGGTGCTGATGAAGATGTTGATGGAGATTGCCCTCTCTCGATGAGAGGAGCGTTGGTGATGATGATGGCGATGATTTCCCCCTCTGGGAGGGAAGTTTCCCCGGCAGAACAACTTTGCTGGAGCTCTAGATTGGATCCGCCAAGGTTCCGCCTCGTGGCGGCGGAGTTTCGTCCCGAAAGGTTGCTTCTTATTTTTTCTCGACGAAAGACTTCATATAGGAGAAGATGGCCATCGGAGAGCCACCAGGGGGCCCACGAGGTACGGGCGCGCCCTAGGGGGGGGGGCGCCCCCCACCCTCGTGAGTAGGGTGTGGGCCCCCTGGTCTTCATCTTTGGCGAGGATTTTTCATTATTTATTATAAGGTATTCCGTGGAGTTTCAGGACTTTTGGAGTTGTGCAGAATAGGTCTCTAATATTTGCTCCTTTTCCAGCCCAGAATTTCAGCTGCCGGCATTCTCCCTCCTTATGTAAACCTTGTAAAATAAGAGACAATAGCCATAAGTATTGTGACATAATGTGAAATAACAGCGCATAATGCAATAAATATCGATATAAAAGCATGATGCAAAATGGACGTATCATTGGTCCGTCGAGCTGAAGGTGATGGTGTACTTGGACCACCTGAGCGGGCGTGTGGCCTTGAGCCTGGGGAGGGTTGCATTCACCTCGCGAGAGAACTGCTTGAAGATGCGCTGGGAAGTCGAGGCCTGAGCACCACCCAAGATGCAAGCGATGGCACGCAGTTCCTGGAAGCCTCCAGCCCCCTCATCCTGATGGTGGTCGTCGTTCCTTCTTGGTGGTGGCGGCAGCGGAGGGAGGCCAGGATTGCCCTGAGGATGGTCCTCGCGAGGCTGGCCGCGCCAGGCGCCCTCACGAGGCTGCTCTTGCCAGTGGTCCTCACGAGGCCGGTCCCGCCACTCCTAGTAGGGGCCGCGGTCGTCCCAGCGTCCTCCACCTCGCCCCCTCCTCGGCCGTAGCCCCGGTCGTCGCGCTTGGGGCGTCGACCGAAGTGTCCATCTCGGATGGCCCTGAGCTCTTGACAATCGTTGGTGTTGTGGCTGTGTATGTTGTGGAAAGCGCAGAACGGATGGCTGCCCTTGGACGACTCGGGGTGGTCCCGGCCGTGCTTCGTGTCCGGCTCTGCCGCGAGTACGGCCACTCCCTTGCGCTTCACGTCCTTGACCTTGGCCTTCTTCTCCTCTGGGTCGGCAGCAGGGAGCTCGAGGAGGGAGGGATGCCCTTCCTCAGCTCTTGCGCACTTGGTCACTATGTTGAACAGCTCTAGAGTCATGCATAGCTCCTCATGGATGGCAAGCTCCTCCTTCATCTTGATGTCGCGGACGCCATCGGAAAATGCTGAGATGATGGCTTCGTCCGTCACCTTGGGGATCTTGAGGCGGACGCTGTTGAAGCGCTAGATGTACTTCTGCAGGGTCTCTCCCGGCTGTTGCTTGATGTGGCGCAGGTCACCCGCGGCCGGAGGACGGTCGCGAGTACCCTGGAAGTTGGCGATGAAGCGGTTGCGCATCTCACCCCTGGAGGAGATCGATCCCGCGGGCAGGTTCAGGAGACATGAGCGGGCGCCATCCTTGAGAGTCATGGGAAACCAGTTCGCCTTGACTTTTTCGTCGCTGTTGGCCGCCTCGATGCTCAGCTCTAGAGCTGCAGGAACTCCGCGGGGTCGGGGGTGCCGTCGTAGCATGGAGGCAGATCCAGCTTGAACTTGCCTGGCCACATGATGGTGCGCAGCTCGGGAGCCTGCGGTGGCCACTGGGGCCCTCGGCCGGGGTGGGGCCTGCCCTTGATGTCCGTGCACCGCCGCCGCAGGCGGCACGCGGTCTTGGCGTGGTGGCGCTAGGAGCGCTGGAGCGTTTTCTTGCGGCCGAGGAACCCCTTGGCAGCTTCCTTCTTCGTGCGCGGGCACACGGCGTGGCAGATCACGCCGCGGGACCGTGCGTCTTGGGGCGAGGACACCGTATTGACGCGGAGGGGGCGGTGGCGCTCCATGAGCTGCGCGTGTCGGCGCAAGGGCGCCGTCTTGATGCGGAGGCGGCAGAGGCGCTCCGTGAGCTACATCGCCCGCGGCTGGAGGTGGGCGAGGTAGCAAGAGGGATGGTGCAGGAGAGTCCCCAACGGCGCTGACGAGCTCGGCGATGCGGTCTAACGAGTCCTCATACAGGTCGTCGACCGGGCGGTAACGCAGGAGCTCACGTGCCATGAGCAGCACAGCCTACGCGTCCGTGGGTGCACGGCGAGCGTGAGACGATGAGTCGGCTGGAGTCAGCGACGGGGTGGCGGTGCGGCCGTCCCACCGCACGAAGGGGTGCAATGAGGACGCTTGCTGCTCGTTTGCTGCCGAGCCGATAGCGGTGTTGGCAACAGGAGATGGAGAACGATGGGGAGGCCCGCCGACAGGGGCTGTCTGAGCGACGCGAGCGGCGAGGGCGGCCCGGCGCTCGGTGCGGGCTCGACATGCGTCTAACATGGATCCGGTGTAGCGGTGGAACGCGGATCAGCGGAAGGAAAGCTTTAGCGCACCCCTACCTGGTGTGCCAAATGTCGGATTTCAGGTTCCGGCAAAACACTTGAGGTTCGAACACTGGGGTGCGCATGAAGATCTCTCCTCCCTCTAGCTCACGCCCTCACTGCAATCTCAAGGCTCAGCGCGTCGAACTCGCAGAACAAAGGGACACAAGATTTATACTGGTTCAGGCCACCGATGTGGTGTAATACTCTACTCTAGTGTGGTGTGGTGGGTTGCCTCTTGGGCTGAGGATGAACAGTTACAAGGGAAGAACGGCCTCCTGAGGAGAGGTGCTCTTGTGCTTGGTGAGTGTGGTGGCCTTGGTGGAATGGATCCAGTCCAAGATGATCTCTCTCCCACGGTGGTGGCTAGTCCTATATATAGAGGCCCGGGTCCTCTTCCCAAATATTAGGCAGGAAGCGATCCCACAACGGACAATTTGAAGGGGGGCAGCTAGTACAAGCTATCCTGACAAAAGATGGTCTTTGCCTACCAAAGGCTCTGGTGGTGACGTCGTCCTGGGCTCCATGGTGACCTCCGTCCTGCCGTCCTGCTGGTCTTGATCTCGTTGCACCGATATGGAAACCTTTGCCTGATGCCTCGGGACTCCTCGCCTGCGCTTGCCTCTTTAGAACCAAAGAGGAAGCGAGGACACTATGCGCGCTGGCGCCCGCCTGGCCTTGGTCGTCATGGCTTGCATCACAGGAACCTCGCGAGATGCCCCTTGCCTTGATCTCTCCGCCCCTCGCGATCCAGCATGGTGAGGTCACCCCGAGGAGGTCTTGCATCGTCCGCCTCATGAGGCTCGGCCCCTCGCAAGGGTCTTGAGTGTTTGCTGGTGAAGATGGGCCGTACGGGGCCACTGACGGAGCCACGCCGTGGGTCGCAGGCAGGCAAGTCTAGGGACCCCTGTTCCCAGGACGCCGACAGTGTGGGCACGTTCTGATGGCTCTTTCCACGAATGGAGGAAGGTGGAGGGGTATATATAGCCTCGATACAAAATCTAACCATTACAAATAATTTACCAAACTCGGTGGGACCGAATAGTGAAACTCGGTCAGACCAATTTAGTTCAAAATGTGAATGTTAGGCATTTCGGTTGGACCGACACGATCAACTCGGCGGGACCGATTTTGTTAGGGTTAGGGCATAACTTAATCTCGGTGAGACCGATCACATGAACTCGGTGAGACCGATTTCAGTAATAGGCAAATAGAGAGTTGGTCAGGCAAACTCGGTGGGACCGATCACTCATTTCGGTGAGACCGAAATGATACGAAAAGGAAACAAAGAGTTTGCATTGCGAACTCAGTGGGACCGATCGCTCATCTTGGTTAGACCGAAACGTTATGAAGGGAACCAGAGAGTTTGCAATCCCATCTCAGTGAGACCGAGATCCCTATCGGTGAGACCGAACTGATTAGGGTTTCTGGCTATGGCTATGTCAAGTGAACTCAGTGGCACCGAATAGATCAAATCGGTGGGGCCGAGTTTGACTTTTGGTTTGGGACATATGTGGAAATGAGAAAGTGGTTGAGGGCTTTTGGAGCATATCACTAAGCATTTTGAGCAAGCAAGCCATAATCAACACCTCATCCCCTTTTAATAGTATTCGCTTTTCTTATGGACTCAATGTGATCTTGGATCACTAAAATGAAAATGTAGAGTCTTGAGCTTGTGCCAATATGTGTCCTTAGCATTTTGAGGGGTCCACATCTCTAGTCCATGCCATGCCAATCATTGAACTTTTTGAAAAGATTATCTTGAATGGATATTAGTTCAATGAGCTATATGTTGTTAATAATTACCAAAACCACACAGGGATTAGTTGCACTTTCAATCTCCCTCTTTTTGGTAATTGATGGCAACATATAGATCAAAGCTTTGACAAACTATAAAAGGAATGAAATACATCGTCTCTTTGAGAAGTATGTGATAAGTAAGAGCCCCCCCCTAAATTTGTGCATTATTTAAAATTTTCTTTTGAATGCAAATGCACAATCAATTAGGATCATGGGTTACTCTTCCATGTCACATACATCTCGGTGGAGCGCTCAAAATGACAGAATATGAAATATGCACTCATCACCAAGACAAAGTGAATGATCATACATGAGAGATAGATAATATCATCATCCAAGAATAAACATTAAAGTATGATACTCACACACACAACCATAGAGTATCATCCAAGCAAGCAAACAAATAAGTAGCAAATAAGTAGCAAAAAGAAGCAAAGCTCTCACTGGTGCGCGTCGGTGCTATACAAACGGTTTTAAACCCCTTTCCGCGATGGCATTTGGAACCGTCACCAAGTGAGTGTGGGCGATAGGGGGGTCCTTCCCACATGACCCAGAAACCGTCGGGGGTAGGGCCCCTACACTACTCCTACTCGTTTCTGCTTGCATTGCCATCGTAGTCGGTATTCTGTGGTGCTACATTTACGATGCGCGTCCCATCACAAACGGTTCACTATTATAGAACGTGTATGATGCGCGGCCCATCACAAATGGTTCACTGTTAAGAAGATTAGCTAATCATCGTACGAGTGTCGGACAAGATAACGAAATGTCAGACCGTCGTAACATCATCGTACATGATAACTATCGCACACGCTATTCTGTGGTGCAACGTTTACGATGCATACTTCATCAGAAACAATTCATGGTTGCGAATCGTGTACGATAAGGCAACTAACACAAACATTTAGTTTGCCCACACCATTTGTGATATTGTATGACATCGCACACGCTTTGTAAACGGCAACCATGTGCATGGTTGCACATGTTTCCTCTCTGCGAACCATCTCAAATTATGGTGCATATCACAAACGTTTGTGTTTTACCAACCGTGTGTGCATAACAACCTGGAGAGCATAATTTCACCATAATTTAATTGCTGCCTTTTCAAATTATACCGGATTTGGATTTGAATTTGAATTTTAATTTTAATGTATGCTACAGCTTTATTCATATCCATCAGGTTCAAACAACCAATGCATTATTCGATTCATAGGTACATATGTTCAAGAATTACATAAGAACGAAATAAAGAATGATGAGCCACAGTTGTATACTTGTACTATGAAAGACGGTAAAGAAAGAGGGTGAAATATATTCTAGTTGCTGAACAAGGTGAAGCAGAATGCCCATATTGTGCCCTCCTCCATGCAGAAGGCACACATGACTCTAGTCCAACCCCTTGTGATGGCCGACCGCCCATCCTTCACAGTCTTCATGAAAACATCTAGATAATCATCGTGTTCTAGTAGAAATACTTTAACCTTTGCATGCCCACCAATCATGTAGTTTGAGAGGTAATCTTGAGTAAACTGCTTTGGCAACCACTACAAAGGAAAAAGATTCAGACATTGTCATCTAACACAACTCATTATGGGCAGTAAAAAGAAGGCTGCAGAGTTCTTACTTACCATCCTGCAGTTTGCTGTTGTCTTGGATAAAGTGTAAACAAATAGTTTAATTGCCATCTTTGGACCCATTTTACTAACAATCTTTATTAGCTTCCTCACTTGATGCTGGTTCATCGATATCTCATTGCCCCATACGCAGAAAGGGTCGAAGCGCGGATATTTACCAATGACATATGTACCTAAAAGCACCAAGTTAATATTAGAAGCTAAACAACAATTGCACAATGATGTAGTACAACACTCTTTTATAATATGTCTATATACATCCGTATGTGGTAGTCCATTTGAAATATCTAAAAAGACAAATATTTAGGAATGGAGGGAGTATCTTATAACATCCAATATACTCACATATTAGATGAATTAACATCTTATACTATGGGCCGGAAGGAGTTTAGTGCATTCTTACAAATTATCGGCTGATTAACTGCCGCCGTATCCATGGGTTACAGTTAGTTTGAGCTAGTTCGGGCTCAAATAGCCCTAAAGTATATCTAAACATGAGGGCTAGTTTGAGCTAGTTGCATCTATAACCCACCCAAAGAACTATCCAACCCAAGAGGTGCTTATTGGAGCTAGTTCTCCTAGTGCATTTATTGCTAGTCTAACCCTGCCATCCGAACAACTCTTTGGATGGAGTTAGTTCAGGGTTAGTCATGAGCTAGAAACTAACTCTAACCTCTAGCTAAGTTGAGTATCCAAACATGGTTGTGTTGTTGTTGTTTTTGCTGCTGCTGCTGCTGCTCTTCTACGTATATCTAGACATCATTAGAACATTAATGTAACACTCTTCCTTGTTGCTATGTAGCCTAGGATTGCATATTTAGACATGTTACTATGTAGCCTCAGATATATTACATATGGCCCTAGTTAACCTAACGATAAATGGGTTGTAAATATATTCAGTTAAAAGTCCGATTCACCGATTAGTCCCTTATTAGCCGCCAGCCTATATGGTACCAACTACCGATATCCTTAACAGTGAGCAGATATAAGCCATGGGATGAAACTAACCTCAATGGAAAACAACAGTCGTTCCCAAAATTGTCCTGTGTAGGTACGTCGAGAAGCATGTTAAGCACAACAGGCTAAATATCAACCAAAATTATCCATGGAAGACAAAATAATCTCCAAAATATAGCTTCAATGTGCAGGTTTAAGCACGCTTGTAAAGCAAAACAAGTGGAAAGGTGTGCTAACTACAACAGGCCTAACATTTAACAACATGCAAACATAGTCATTCAAATTGGTATTGTGCCGGTCTAAGCACACTAGTTATTGTTAAATAAAAATGGAAAGGCGTGTTAACTACAAGATGCAGCAACCGAATGCAGTCATTCATAGTGGCATTGTTGAAACTGGTACTAATGAAATTGAACTTCATAGTTCATACTTGCACATATAGAACATTACATTGTGAATAACTGGAATAAACAAGGCATACTACGAACAACCAAAGATAGCATTTGAAACTGGACATATGCTAACTACAAACAACCGAACAATCGAAAAACTTTAAAAGAGGCATATGCTAGCTATAACAGGCTTAACAACAAGCAAATATATGCATTCCTATCGGTATGTTTAAAATTGGATTGATGAAATGTACTGCACAGTAAATAATTGCACATATAGAGCATCACATTGTGAACAACTGAAATAAACAAGGCATACTACAGACAACCAGATATAGCAATTAAAACTGGACATATTCTCACTACACTACAAAAGGGACTCGACAAAACAAATCATGGGTTTCCCCCTATGAAGAGGCATGGCAAAATAAATCATGGGTTTCCTCACTTATCACAGATGGGCTCGTTCCCATGGGAAGAGCACGGACCTTGGATGCTTTCCATGTTGTCACAGATGGGCTCCTTCCCCTTGGAAGAGCACGGCTGTAGGGTGCCCTCCCTGATGTCGCAAACGTGCGCTTTCCCCTTGGAAGAGCAGATGGGCTCTTTCCCCTTGGAAGAGCCAGAGAGGGTGCCCTCCTCGTGGTCGCCGTCGATGAGGTCTGACTTGGAAGCTGTGGATCCCAGGCCAGCGTCGCAGAATGTGTCCTTCAGAAATGACAAAAGGGGCTCGATGGCGATGTAGAATGGCAAATTGTTGACAGCGAGCTAGGGGATATTAGCGGCGGGGCCATGGATGAGATCGACGACGGTTGAACCCGAGGGGTTGGGGGTAGGCCACTTAACGTGTGACATAGCCCGCCTCAGGCCATCGCTGTCGATGACCTCGATGTCGTAGTCGGCGGCCGAGACATTCCCGCATACTCTAGCCCGCTGCTTGAGTGCCTGCTGCCAGTAATGGTCGTCAGCTTGCTTGGCGACGTCGGGCGAAGAGACCGCTATACACATCTTTTGGGCAAGTCGCTCGTCGAGCTCCACGGGAAGCGTAGCCAGGCTTAGGCTGTGACACTCTGGAGCGGGGGATGGGGATGGGGATCTGTGGGAAAGGGGGCGTTTTGCAGGTGTCATCTGAGAAACTTAGGGCGGCCTAGGTATGGAGATCGGTGGGTAAGCTGCACGGGAAAACCGGGAGATGTTGACAATGGAGGCCTTGCGGCGGCGGGGACCTTGCTAGGGTTTCGAGCAAGGGAGTGTGTGTGTGTGCGCGCGCACACCCGAGGAGGTTTTGGTGTGTGTGTGTGTGTTGTGTGTGTGGAGGGGGCGCGGGGTGTTTGAGGAAATGGCGTGGGTACTGCAAATTTTACTACACGGGAGTCAAACATGGGAGTGAAATGCCGGGCTATTGAAAATGTTGATGATAGTGCATCGCACACGGTCCAGAGATAACAACCGTGTGTTATGAAACAGAAAAACCCTCGAGGCGGGCAGATATTTTTGAGAGGGGGAGCTCGTGGAGCCCAATGTACTGTGCGGATGTGTGCGTGATAGGGGCACCGGCGTGGCACACGGTTAGTTTGAGTGAACTATGTCTGTTGCGTCATCCGACTTGTCTAATGTTCATAAATTTGGCAAAAAATGATGTGGGAGAGGGTCAGAACACGAACACACTCGCATGTGGACCAAATTTATGTATCAAAAGGGTGGTTTGATTTTCAAATACCAAATGCAACTTCGATGTGGCACCTCTCTCGCAAAGCGCACGGTATTGCTTGCCCCCACCCCCCTCGTGTCGGCACGAAGGGAATCCTAAGCTATGAATGCATGCCCCCTCCCCCCAACCAAGGTTCACCTAGCAAAGTGCGAAGTAGCTAGCAGTCCCCCTCCTCCCTCGTGTCGGCACGAAGGGAATCCTAAGCTATGAATGCATACCCCCCGACCGAGGTCCATTCACCTAGAAAAGTGCGAAGTAGCTAGCAGCCCCCTCCCTCATGTCGACACAAAGGGAATCCCAAGCTATGAATGCATGCCCCCCACCCGAGGTTCACCCTAGCAAAGTGCGAAGTAGCTAGCAGCCCCCTCCCTCGTGTCGGCACGAAGGGAATCCTAAGCTATGAATGCACGCCCCCCCAACCGAGGTTCACCCTAGCAAAGTGCGAAGTAGTTAGCAACCCCCCTCCCTCGTGTCGGCACGAAGGGAATCTAAGCTATGAATGCATGCCCTGCCCCCCCAACTGAGGTTCACCTAGCAAAGTGCGAAGTAGCTAGCAGCCCCCCTCCCACGTGTCGGCACGAAGGGAATCCTAAGCTATGAATGCATGCCCCCCAACCGAGGTTCACCTAGCAAAGTGCGAAGTAGCTAGCAGCCCCCACTCGTGTCGGCACGAAGGGAATCCTAAGCTATGAATGGATGCCCCTCCCCCCAACCGAGGTTCACCTAGCAAAGTGCGAAGTAGCTAGCAGCCCCCCTCGTGTCTCCATGAAGGGAATCCTAAGGTATGAATGCATGCCCCCCAACCAAGGTTCACCTAGCAAAGTGCGAAGTAGCAACCCCCCCACACACTTTCAGTCGGCAGGCCAGAGAGGCATATCTCACCAAGATGGATCGTAAAATGGACCAAGAATAATCCACCTTGGTCGTATAACCTCTCTCTTGTTGTTGGTCAAAGTGACCCGGAGATGGACTAGCTCGCCAATAATCACGCAAGTAGCTAGTCCCCGAAGACAACCACTACATGCGTGTGGCCCAAACATATGTATGGAGAGGTGTGTTTTGAGTAACAATGGAACAACTTTGATGTGGTACCGTGATTTCGAACTAGAAATCCCCACATCGAGTGAGGGTTAGGTTGATGATACATATGAATGTTACACCACACTTCAAGCCAATGACGGGGATTCATGCATGCATGCGTGAATAATATATGCGCTCAAACTTAAGGTCTGAATCTCACCATGACCTATACTACGATAACATGAACCAAATGAAGAATCCGCCATGGTAACCTATCTTGTTGTTGGTCAAGGTGATCATGGATGTCCACGCGGGCCCACGAATATATAGGCTTGTCGCCGATAACCACGCGAGGGAGTGTACCATTCGAAGGCAACCACTACATGCATATGTATGGAGGTGATGCGTGCATGCATGCATGTTTGAATACACAACATTGATGTGGCGCGTGCGTCAAAAATCGTACACTAGCTCCCCACACAGAGCGAGATCGGTTCATGATGTGTCGTTGTACTAGCCACTTCGACTCGATGGGAGGGATTCATGCGTACACATGCATGTGTGTGTGCTCAAACTGTATCATGCATGTCATCCCAGAGCAAAAATAATAATCCCCTCCTAAGTCATCAAATTAACCTCTCTTGTTATCAGGAAAAAAGTAGTGATGGACCAAGCGGGCCCACAAATGGAAAGCATCGATATCGCTGATAACCGCTTAAGTGGGTGCGAGAGGACAACCACCACCGCTTTGCATGTGGGCCAAACATATATATGTTGAATACCCAAAATGCATAACTTTGATGTGCCACATGCCTCAAAAAACGTAAACCATGCACCCACACAGAGCGAGGTTCATCAAGCGTACTACATATGATGGTCCCCTTCCCCCCTCTTCACCGCATACTATATGCTCCTGCCGTAATATATGTACAACCCAAAAGAATCCTCATCGATGGTGAAATTAATTAACCTCTCCCGATGTAGGTCAAAGTGATGCATGCATGCATCGATGATGGCCTCCTGGGCCCACAGATGGAAGCGTCACACGTGAGTGTCCTAGCTAGGATATGCATGTGGCCCAAAAAGGTGTTGTGTGATGTTTGAATAACCAATTTCACAATTTTGATGTGGCACATGCCTCGGAAACTAAAAAGTCCCGACATTGACTGAGGTGTACTTGTTCACGGATGTGTACGTATAGTATATATGATAGTCCCCTCCCACCTCTTCGACGCGTACTATATACCACCATAACACAAACAAAAAAGATTCTATCTTGCTGGTCAAATTAACCTCACTGCCAGCTGTTCGTCAAAGTGATGGACGACGACCTTGCGGGCCCATAGAAAGCGTCACACGCGAGTATCGAGTGTCGTGTAGGACAACCATCGACTGCATGTAGGGCTGCAAACGAGTCGATTTCGAGCGAGTTGGACTAGGCTCAACTCAAATTATACTAAAATTCGAGCGAGCTCAAACTGAGTGAAGATCAAGGTCGAGCCGTAGAAAGTGGCTCGTGCTCAGCTTGTATCGATCTCGAGCTAGTTTCGAGCTAAATAATCAGATGATTTTATGAATAATTTAAGGCGATTTTTCAAACATTATAGCCAACAACATAGAAAACCACTATAAAATTTGACTTATTCTCTCTCAACTAAAGACTAGCACTTGACAAATAGGGATCAATGATCTAGAAAGATAAAAAATGAAGGTGCAACTGCTCTTAAACTTTGGCTGAGAATAATAGGATATTTGACACATGACTGACCACACACCATATTGAGGCTAAATTTCTCCTGCTTAATAGGCCTCTATGTTTCCTACTAGGTAAAAATGAGAAAACTTGGACACAACATATATGGCAATAAATTATACTATTTTCTTTAAATATACATCAAGATTATTTAATATATTTATATGACATTGAGCTATCGAGCTAAAATTGAGCGAGCCAGTGTTGGCTCAAGATTAACTCGTTTCTCTATCGAGCTACATAAAGTGTTCATACTCAACTCATTTCTTTTCCAGTCGATCTCGAGTCGAGTCAAAATACGAGTCGATCTCGAGCGGCGCACGAGCCTCGAGCTTTTCTTGCAGCCCTAGCTGCATGTGTCCAAAACATGTATGTATGAAAGGGTTGTGTAATGTTTTAAATAAAGATTTCTCGACTCTGATGTGGCACTGGCCTGCCTAACAAAACGGCCAACCCACACGGTGGCTCACAACTCATAGTGTACTGTGAGCCACCCGCCACCCTGAGACGCACCCACCCACACACACACCGCGAATCCACCGCAACTACGATGCATGTTAAATTAATTATCCCGTGGTGAACATATATGTTATCAAAGGAGGGACGTTTTAATTTCAAAAAAATCACAGAGGTCATTAAGACGTTTTAGTACATTAATTGATTGATTTTCTACGGGTATAATGTGCAAAAATCAAATTTGAGCTACATGCACATGTGACAGTGCACCTAAATGGATTGCAAAAACACATGTGTCTCACTGGGTGCATGTTTACTCCGTGTGCAACAAATTTCAAACATTGAGAATCTTGATTTTTAAATTCTAGTACATCCAAAACTTATTTGAAGTTCATGAAACTTATCGTGTTGTCATATGGACACCAATACAAAGTGGCATTGTACTTTTTTGTCAAATTTGAGACCAGTTTTGATGTAATCTTTATCTAATTACAGACGGGAGATTATTAATAATTGGGAACCAATATCCCAAACGGATTATTTATTCGACCCGTGAGAATTAGACCAACAATGGATACGTGCCATGCTTCGGTTAAGCAATAAAGCGGCAACATTAATCATCCAAATAGAAAAACAATATACGTGCTGCCGCGCAACCCGTGTGCCATGCGAGCAGGCGTGAGTTGACAGGATGCATGCGAGCAGTCCGCCGCGCAGGCAGACGGGGAGGCGTGCGTGCAGGTTTGTGAATTGACGGAGGCGTGCTCGCTGCACAGTGTCATCGAGAAGCGTGCGAGTAGCTGTGTGAAACTTTGGTAGGCATGCCAGCAGCCAGTGCGCAGGCTCACCAGGAGATGAGCCATCGGTTTGACTGCCACCCACTCTCTCCCACAACTCCCACTACTCCATATTAATGGTGCGCCCGAGCGGCCGCACCCCCCATCCTCGCCACACACACACAATCCTCTCTCTCTCTGCTTGCATCCTCGATGCCACTCTGAGTCCTCAAAGCCGTCAGTGTATGAGGATGCCACCGAAGTGCCCCATCGGGGGGAGTGGCGATGTCAGGGTTGCTAAAGCACCGGAGCACGGCGTGGAGATGGAGACAGAGGTTGTTGTCACCGCCGGCGAGTTATCGCTACACCCTAACGTCGTCGACGGCGTCGAGCTTCCATAGCCGGAGGCAGAGTTCCACACCGACTTCGACGATCACTCCGGCGACGACGGACAGCTGGTTAGTCATCTGTACCCATTTATGTGTCAAATAGATCATAGGGTTTCTCTGGTTACTCCTGCCTCCCCCTTTTTGGAATAGAAATCCTATGGTTATGTTCTCCTAATCCATGAAATCTGAGTAAGTTTCATTAGATCCGTGTAGTGTATTGATTGTTTGAATGCTACATGTGATAAGTGATTAGTTGTTTCATCTATGCAAATGATTTCTGCTAGTAATCTGACTAGGGTTAGTGTTCATGCTAATAATTCCTAACCAGGACTTAACAATTGATTTTGAATGACCTACATATGTTTGTGCCATTATTTTCTTCAAGATTGGTCTGTACATAGACGACTGTGCTTAAAAATCGAACCATAATCTCCGGATATGTATAAATAAATAGCCCTAAATTCCTAATCCTACTTCACAGCATGTAATCATTGATTTGATGCCAAATTTGTTTTACTATTTGTATAGGTGCTGTCTACGATGTGGACAGCGAGGATGAAGATGGCCAGAGGAGGTACAAGAGGCAAATCCCGAGGGAGCTTTATGCGGGAATGCATAACAGGCATATTAGGACCTGGAACGACGGATATGGATGCCCATTTTGCAACCAGAAGCTTCATGACGCGTATCTAAGTGTTCTGGCGCAAGCAAGAGGACGGGCCGTTGGCTCCTTCAAGCAGAAGTATTCTCGCAGGGTGGCGTACGACGCGTACGCCGAGTACCTAGAGAAGATTCAGGATCGTGCCGGCATGTGAGATGAGATGTGGGATGGATCGAACTATGTACGCTTGAGTATGCTTAATGACGGTTGAGCTATGTACTTATGGTTGAACTCTTATGTACGTGTACGCTTATTATCTATGTCTGAGTATGTTAAATATTTGGTCAAAATTTGGTAAAAAATACAAAGGGGGACCAATAAACCAGGACGGAGGTAGTACATCAATCACACACGGTTCCCAAAATTGGAACCGTGTGCAATGACTTTCATTTTGCCTGTTGCGTCAATCACACACGGTTCGCTCTAGCAAACTGTCGCCCCCAAAATTCTTTGTGGGACAGAAAACCCTCACCACCCAATTCAAAAAAGAAAAAAGAAAACCCTCACCATCCCCACGTCATAAAACCCTCACCCCGCCCGCCACCCCCTCAGGTACGTTCCCCATTCACACCTGCACAAGCCCCTCCGCGTCTATGCCATGGCACCGCCTATCGCGGCGGTAAACACTTAGCTCGACGCCCGCCACCGCCGCCAGGCTGCCGGCAAAGTCCACCGCATTTCGCCACTTCCGCTTGCCGTCGCCTATCGCCATCGACTTTGTCGACGCTGCTCGTGGTCGATCCAGCTCCGCTCGGTTGGGGAATTTGCCGTACTGAGGGTTCTTTCTCATGGATGACAAGGTAACTAATTTAATGAGATATTATCTCATCTCTTATCCCAGTTAATCTGCCTCCTTTAATCACCCGACAGAAATCACCATGAATTCATTTTTATTCGAGCTGATTTGAGGGTTTTCTTTCATTCATAAAATGTACAGTGCGCCGACACTTTAGGACTTTGCGACCTCCGCCAGATATTCCATCTCATCGTACTAGATAACTTGATGACGCGTGCGGTATGTTCAATCTCACCCTAAATCGGCCATGGCCTACTTTCCTGAACATATTCTAAATATTGCTACATTTGGATAAAAGGTGCCACATGCACCATATACGTCAAAGGGGATTTCCCCCCTCTTATTTCTATATTAGGAAAATTAATGATGTGTTGTTCTTTCGATTACTCTCATATTTCCATGACATTATGTTTACCCTATCTGTTTAATTATAGATTTTTGTCCTTCGATTTCAACTGTTGTACAATTCTTTCAATTTGGGCCCATATTTGCATGTTACCGTATTTTCTTTAACAATCCTACCATTTTCTGTAGCACATCCCTTGCTATGCAATAGATTATGTAGTGCACAATTTTTCCCTTTACATAGATCAAGGCTCCATCGATGTCATACTGCACACAAACCATGGATTTACAATGGTTGCTACTGTAAGACTTGATGAACATGGTGACTCCTATTTTGGCACTGGCTTTTGGAAAGAAATTTCTAAGTTTTATGTACTGAAAGTTGGCACTAAAATTGCACTACACATAAAAGGGCCTGGTCATGAGATATATGCTAACTTCCCTGACAAAATCATCCGTCCAGACTTTCTTCGAAGTAAGTTTTCTTTTCAACTATCTGCATGTTGACTTATCCAGCAATGTCAAATGAATTGTGTAGTATTTAAGCAACCAATTGCTATTCCCTTTTCTTACTATATTCCTACCTAATAACTTCTAGTTAGCAATACACTTTTATATTGCCCTGTTTTAACTAAATATTCCCTGTACTCCCATATTTATCAGAAAGCGCCGTTGACAAGGAGACTCCGGAGGTGGAGATCGGGGCTGCCAACAAGCAGAGGCGGGGCGAGATAGAACCGCAAGTGACTCCAGCAGGCCTAGACTTCATCAACAGCCTCCACGATGATATGTTGAGAGTCATCATCTCCCTCCTCCCAATCAAATATGGGGCGCATACAGCCGTCCTTTCCCGGCGGTGGCACCCCCTATGGAACTGCAGCCCTCTCGACCTCACCGACACCCACGAGCTCTGCCATGTCTATCGCAAAAGCTTGGATGCATTCTCCAAGATCCTCGGCAGTCACCTTGGCCCAACCAAAGGCCTTAGAATGGGCAAGTTCCATTTCAACGGCAAGGACCGAGCCAAGCTTGACAACTGGTTCCGATCCCCCGCCCTAGATCAGCTCGAGGAGCTCACTTTTGATGATGGGCATATGCGGTCGCTGCCAACGTCCGCACTCTGCCTCGCGCCCACGCTACGCGTCGCCAAGGTTAGGAACTGCCATTCCCCCCTTATGCGCCCGCTCTTATTCTACCACGACTGAAGCACCTCGAGCTCGTCGCCGTCTGCTGATACGTCTCCAACGTATCTATAATTTTTGATTGCTCCATGCTATATTATCTACTGTTTTGGGCAATATTGGGCTTTATTATCCACTTTTATATTATTTTTGGGACTAACCTATTAACCGGAGGCCCAGCCCAGATTTGCTGTTTTATGCCTATTTCAGTGTTTTGAAGAAAAGAAATATCAGACGGAGTCGAAACGGAACGAAATCAACTAGAGAAGTTATTTTTGGAAGGAAACACACCTGATGGACTTGGACCCCACGTCAAGGAAGGAACGAGGTGCTCACGAGGGTGGGGGCGCCCCCCCTAGGGCGCGCCCCCTGTCTCGTGGGGCCCTCGTGGCTCCCCTGACGTACTTTTTCCGCCTATATAACTCCACGTACCCTAAAACTTCCAGAACGCAACATAGATCGGGAGTTCCGCCGCCAGAAGCCTCCGTAGCCACCAAAAGTCAATCGGGACCCTGTTCCGGCACCCTGCCGGAGGGGGGAACCCTCACCGGTGGCCATCTTCATCATACCGGTGCTCTCCATAACGAGGAGGGAGTAGTTCTCCCTCGGGGCTGAGGGTATGCACCAGTAGCTATGTGTTTCATCTCTCTCTCTCGTGTTCTTGATTTGGCACGATCTTGATGTATCGCGAGCTTTGCTATTATAGTTGGATCTTATGTTTCTCCCCCCTCTTCTCTCTTGTAATGAATCGAGTTTCCCCTTTGAAGTAATCTTATCAGATTGAGTCTTTAAAGATTTGAGAACACTTGATGTATGGCTTGCCGTGGATATCTGTGGTGACAATGGGATAGCACGTGCCACTTGATGTATGTTAAGGTGACCAACTTGCGGGTTTCATGACATTGGGAACCTATGCATAGGGGTTGGCACACGTTTTCGTCGTGATTCTCCGGTAGAACTTTGGGGCACTCCTTGAGGTCCTTTGTGTTGGTTGAATAGATGAATCTGAGATTGTGTGACACATATTGTATAATCATACCCACAGATACTTGAGGTGACATTGGAGTATCTAGGTGACATTAGGGTTTTGATTGATTTGTGTCTTAAGGTGTTATTCTAGTACGGACTCTAGGGCTGTTTGTGACACTTATAGGAATAGCCCACCGGATTGATTGGAAAGAATAACTTTGAGGTGGTTTCGTACCCTACCATAATCTCTTCGTTCGTTCTCCGCTATTAGTGACTTTGGAGTGACTCTTTGTTGCATGTTGAGGGATAGTTTTATGATCCAATTATGTTAGTATTGTTGAGGGAACTTACACTAGCGGAAGTATGAACCCTAGGCCTTGTTTCCTATCATTGCAATACCGTTTACGCTCACTTTTATCACTTGCTACCTTGCTGTTTTTATTATTTCAGCTTACAAAAACTATTATCTACTATCCATATTGCACTTGTATCACCATCTCTTCGCCGAACTAGTGCACCTATACAATTTACCATTGTATTGGGTGTGTTGGGGACACAAGAGACTCTTTGTTATTTGGTTGCAGGGTTGCTTGAGAGAGACCATCTTCATCCTACGCCTCCTACGGATTGATAAACCTTAGGTCATCCACTTGAGGGAAATTTTCTACTGTCCTACAAACCTCTGCACTTGGAGGCCCAACAACGTCTACAAGAAGAAGGTTGTGTAGTAGACATCATCTGCCTCTCAAACGGTGACATGGAGCGCCTGCTCCATGGCTGTACTGCACTCGAGTACCTTCGTCTTCAGGCGATCAATGTGTTGAGTACCTTCCACATCACCTCCATGACTCTCCGGACTATTTATGTGTATTGCTGGTGCGGCAGGAAGACATCATAAGATGTGTACCACGGTATGGTCACTGAGGACACACCTGCACTTGAGAGATTACTTGTAGTTGATCAAGAAGGTCCAACAAGAATCAATGTCATTTCTACGCCGAAATTGACAGTGGTGGGCTACTCGTCTCACAAATACTCCGAACTTGTTATTGGATCCACACCCGTTTAGGTACAACAGCCGCCTTCTACCTCTCCTTCTACAAATTAACATTATTTCTAATTTTGAAGATGTGTGTTCGCCTGTCATTCAGAAAATGATTCCGACAATCTTGACCCCAAAATTGTGCACAGTGAAGGTCTTGGCACTAGAATCTATCGGCCCCAACCTGGAGCAAGTTGTCAGTTTCCTGAGATGCTTTCCATGCCTGGAGAAGCTATATATTGAGGTGATGTTCATTTCCTGTTAAATGTTAACCATAAGGGTGTTCAATTTGTGACACCTTTTTCCAAGTTTATAATGAAAATGTACTATGATTTCTGAAGGTTCTTTTGGAGGATTTTAGTACATACATGTCCCCCCATATTGGTTGCTTGATCCATATGGTTACAATCAATAAGCATTTCTCCTTTGGATTCATCTGTAATAGTTTTCTTAGGGAACTTTTCATCCACTCCAACCTCTTGTGAAGAAGGCTACATTTTTCTAGAATGTAATCAAATGCCCATGTTAATCATGTCAGATCGAAGATGGCATGTTAGTGCATTTTAAAAATCCTGCAAACCAAATAGGCCTGTAGTAATGTTCAAAAATGCATGTAGGCACTAACACATTTTCTTCTTTTGCAGATAAGATTAGGCCCAGTGGTGGATAATGTGATACAATATAACAATCATGTCGAATGCCTAGATCTGCATCTCTCAGAAATTACTTTGAACTCCTACCGAGGGACCTTACCGGAGATTATATTCGCCAGGTTCTTTGTTCCCAGAGCAAGGGTGTTGAAGGAAATGAGGTTTGCCCTACATTTATTTCGCGGTTTGTTGATCAGCGCCGGCGCCTGCGGCAGAATGGAGTAGGCTCCAAAAATGCCGAATTCCATTTTGGGCCTTCAGATGACAGAGTAATCGGAAGTCATCGTGTCAACCCCATACATGACTTCTCAGTGGCTGACCCCTTTGCAAAAATTGTGAGGTTCCGAAACCAGACTTAGAGGTGGTGATATTAGTTTGAACCTCTATGATATCCATGTTCAGTGGATCAGCGCGAGCGTTTGTAGCTGATGAGCTGAATTTCATTTCTAATATCAGTTTGAACCTTGTAATCTTCGAATTTGAGCCATATAACTCTGGAATTTGAACCTTGTAACATTTAGAGCTTTTGTGGTACAATCATTGAAATGGCATCGTATGAGACTCATATATTGCTAGCACTATTTTGACCTTAATATGCAATGGTCTTAGATTTTATTAACCATTCTCGAATTAGTTTACCTTGTCGATCTCACAACACACGGTCTGTATAGCTAACTCGACTGCGATCTTCGACATTATTGCACACAGTTGGTTTCTTCCACCGTGTGCACTGTAGAGCGCATAATTAATTATCGCACTCGAGTGTCCATCATCACCCTTCTGTGTAACTTTGACCTCATCACCCACGGGTAAACTTATGATCGAAGTCATTCCACACACTTCATTTTTACAAAGCTTTTGCCAATAAACGCCCACGATTTGTCCCTCTTCTAGCCGACGCATGGCCAAACTAGCCGGGCGGGAAGCTTGCGCGGTAAACAGCGCGGTAGCACGGGAAGAGGCTCACTGACGATACATTTGGCTCCTCTTCGAGCCCATGCGTGCGGTGCGATGTTGTCAAGCTGCACTAGAATCCTCCTCGATGAACGCCGTGACAAGACGTGACGATTACAGGACGGCCGACCCCCATTTATTACAGTGGCCATTTAATCCTTGTGTCTCTTCAACCTTTCGATCGCGCCCCACCATTGCAAGAAGCACACCCACCATGAGAAATTCTTAGAGGGTATCTTGCCACCACCATGTCGTCGTCTACCACTACTACCTCGCCACAAGACCTTGCGAGCTTTTTTCCAGGTTTTTCAACAGCCCCCACTACATGTTCGCTACGGTGGACATCACCAACAATGTAAAGGCGCTCGAGAATTCGGGCATTGCCTGCCAGAATCTTGTCGACATCCAGGGCCAATACAAGATCTGGGGCAACAAGGAGCATGAGAAGGACTCACTGGTTCACCTCGTCGAGGCCATCATCGACCCCTACTACAGAGACATGAAGGATTCGTGCAACAAGGACAAGCATGCCTGGCACTCGGCCTGGATGGAGAAACTCGACAAATCTCACATCGTGTACGCGGCCAATGAGGTGTACACGAGCTACGACATGTACAGGCAGATCGTTGACATGAGGAAGTGCCTCCTTCCCCAAAATGGCCAGGGATCCAACCGGAAGAAGAGCAATGGCAAGCGTCGTCGCAACAATAAGTAGACGATTAGATCCTCGTTTCTCCTACGTTAGTATGCATGTAATTGCTTACTTTGGTGTGTGGAAATGTTATGTGTGTAGTCACTTGTGTAATTGTATGCTTAATTTGGTTATGCAATGCTGTCTTTTTAAGTATATATGTTGATGCTCTGTAGATAGAGCGTAGATGTTGTGCGGACAAAGAAAATCACACCGCACACGGACTAAGCAATGGAACTCGTCGGTGATGTTTTCATCAATCACTCACAATTGTATACCAGCAATCGTTTGCTCACAACACACACGGCTTGTTAGTAGTAATCGTCTGTGTTGTTATCGGTCTTCACACACGTTTTCGATTACAGACCTGTTTGCCGCGTATCACACACATCTTATTCATTTGAACCATTTTTATTCTCATGTCTCAACGCAAATAGTTCATCCGAGTGAACCGCATGCCATATATCGCACACACCTTTGATCTGGCTGACCGTTTATTTTGTGTTTCCTAATCACAAACAGTTCATCTGAGTGAACCGTATGCTGTACATCGCACACACCTTCATCTGGCTGCCCGTTTCCCTCCTCATCGCAAACAGTTAATTGAGCTGAACCGTATACCCTGCATTGCACACGCAACTAAAATTTGAACCGTGTTTGATGCATCCTCCATCGCAAATGTTTTGCACCTTTTTGACATTTTTTACACCACTGTTCGCGATTATGGCATCGCACACAATTTCGTCGAAGGGTCTCTGATCATAGTGTCGCATTAGCAGCATCCTGCAGTAGTGTCTCTCTCTCGAAGCCTATGATCTATACACTTTCTCCCCCTTTGGCAACAAGTTACCAAAAAGCTTGAAAATGCTTTATGTTATGCGGCTCTCTAAGCTTGATCTTTGGGACCTTCGGAGTGCGAAGGTGGCGTGGAGAGGAGTCCTGCAACAAATGCATGTGTAGAGGTTGTAGGAGCTGGTGGAGTTGCAACTAGAGGGGCAACTGAAGTTGTGGCTACAGGAGCTGAAGTTGTAGCTCTAATATCTGTCACTGGCACTGCTGCAGACCTCTGCCTCCTAGGAACCCTTTGATAGGCATCAGTAGTGGTCTTGTCACCCCTATCCTCAAGCTCTTCTTGGATCTTCTCCACTAATGTCTAAATTTCTATCACCTTGACATCCAAGTCATGAAGTTTTGTCTAAAAAATTCTCTCAAGACTCTCTTGATTTTGAGTCAGGTTGGCCAAACCTTTCTCAATCCTCAAAGTAGCCTGAATGAGATAGCCAAGTTGGTCTCTTTTTGACTTGAGAAAAACGTGTGAAGCTCTTCAACACTTGGCATCTTGGCTGCCTTCTCTCTCTCTTCTCTTGAGCCTCTACAGATGTAGGATCTAAAGCATCCATAACAACTGTGTTGTCCTCACGATCAGGCCTCGAGGGAAGGTGCTCTTTGTCCAAGAGATACATGCCTTTGCCTATCTTGGAGTTGATGAGCATCTGAATGTGTGGAGCATACCCACATGATTTATTTTGGTCTGCTGCAGTTCTCTTGATGGTTTCAGCAATCAAACTCATCACTTTAAATTTCTGGGGCACATCAAACATCTGAAGCAAGTTGATGGAGTGGCCTCTGATCATCCTGTGATCTCCTAATTTGGGCAGCAAGGTGTGCCTCAATATGGTGTTCATGGTGGCGAGTCCAGACAACAGATAATACACTGAGCCTATCTTGTGTGTCTCCAAGGCCTTGTCAGGTATCTCCTTGTACATGTTGGCCCTGGAGTTGTGACGCTTCCTAGGTTTAGCATAGACATCAATGTCATCCTCATGCTCTTCAGGGGCATTGATAAGCTTGGCCCACTCAGCAACAGTAGACTAATACCTTGTTCCTTCAGTCATCCATACAATTCTCCCATCTGGATAAAAATGAGCTATTGAATAGAAATGCATAATAAGCTCATCATTCCACTTGGTCAATTTCTGACCAACAAAGGTGTCTACTCCATTGAGTCTCAAACTTTCATGCACTCCAGGGAAGTGATCTTCATTGTTGTCAATGTACTTCCAATCCACCCACTTCATGTCACACATGATGGGCTTCTTATCCAAAATGATTGTCTCATAGAAGTCCTGCTGTTCCTTGGTGTGAAATCTGTAGTCCACAACAGTCCTTCTCCTCACAGCATAAGGGTCTGATTGTCTCCACAACCTGTGACCTGCATCCTTTCTCTGGGTGATTGTCGGAATTTTTGGCTTCAATTTTTTGAGCACTTGAGCTTCGTCATCATCTTCCTTTTCTATTTTAGGCACTGGGGCCTTGTTTTTCTCAGCAGCTGGTATATTCCTGGTGGATCTCTTTGGTGCAGCCTTTGAAGCTTGAGTAGTAGCTTTGGGGGCAGTCTTGGGATTTGATGGAGCAGCCCCACACTTGATGGCAGCCCCCATCAGCTTCTGAGTCTTTGATGCTGGTGCAACATCCTCTTCTTACTCTTCCTCATCTGATTGGATCATCATTGAGGGCTTTCCAATAACTCTTGCCATAGTATTTTTGGCCCTTTCTTTCCTTTTCTTTCCCTCACCGGAATCCTCTTCTTCAGTTGATTTGGAGGCTTCAAGAGTTGAGGCTCTGGCCTTTGACATGGGCACCCTTTTGGCAGGAGCTTTCTTGTGCATACCAGGTTTGGTTGAAGCTGCTGTGCCAAATTCCTTCTTGACAACTTTCTTCTTAGAGCTGACCTCCTCCTCAACAGCAACATAATCTTCATCCTCGGATTCATAGTTTCTCTTTCTCCTTGTCCTGGTTGCTGCCTTGGGCAAGTTGCTTGGGGTGCTTCTGCTTCCATCATCATAGTTGTCAGAGGGACTAGTGCCCTCACTCAAGTTGACTTGCTCCTCAGACTTGTTCTGGCTGTCACTCTGATCAGACATTGCTGACACTGCAAACTGAAAGCTAACCCTGTGAATAGATATAGTTGAGATAGAGTGGATGAGCATCACAAAGTGCAGAGATTTTGCAAACAATTGAGTCAAAAAACTTAGTTTTAGTTTTCCACAGAAAGCATTTCGGAGCTACCGATTTGTTAAACTCGATGCCACCGAAGCAACATCGGAGTCTGAACTGGTGGAATTGGTCAGACCGAGACACAGTCTGGTGGCTCCGAGATTGCTAGGGTTTCACTGAGAATCGAACTCGGTCACACTGATTTGCAAGTTTCGGTCAGACCAAAAATCACAAGTGCAATGGCCTAAGCCAAATCGGTGAGACCAATTTCTACAACTCGCTCGGTCCGAGATGAGTTCGGCGGAAATCTAACCCTAAATTTTCGAATCAAAACTAATCTAAAGGAAGTTTTAGCTGGATAGAGTGATCTCATACATGGTAAGAATCATGGCAATGACCTAAGTGCAGGAATCAGAGGTTAACGTTGCACATAGGGGTCGATTTCATACCCTAACTCGGCGGTGAACTCGCTACGGCGGGCAACGGCGGTGAAGATTCCCGTTGACGGCGACGGAGACCAGCGGCGGGAGGTCGCTGGCGATGAGGATACGATTGGGAGACCTGAGTCAGCAGAATAGGACACGCGCGGGCAAAAGGTTTCGGAGGAATTTCCAAAACTTGACTCGTGAGTATATATATCCCGACCCTGTCGATGTAAACAAGTGGAACGACTCGGTGGCACCGAGATGCAGAATCGCAAGAGGTTACAACAACTCGGTGTGACCGAGCTGTTCAAATCGGTTGCACCGAGATTGAAAACCTAGATCAACTCAATGAACTCGGTATGACCGAAAGATATGAATCGGTTAGACCGAGATACACATATAGGTTTTGGAAGTTTTAAGTCTATGACGAATCAGTGGCTCCAAGTGCTCCTCACCAAGAGGGTTCGAATCTGACTTGATGAAACTTTGTGATGTAGCATGAATAGAGTTTGAGACGAGAAAAGCATAGATAGCTAGAGGGAGTACTTAAGCATTCTTGTCCATCCATTTGGCAAAAGAAAAAGACCAAACAATCAAAGCAACAAATAGATGTCCTGGAATGAGAAAAATATGCAATCAACATGCTCACACAATAAGATGGAAAATGGAATATGTGGCAAAGCATGCACAAACACTCTATCATCTATCAAGCAATTGGTGATGACTAGGTCATCTATATATGAGTATATTGACTGAGGAGTCAAATGAGAACATTTGATCGTAGGTCATACTCACCGTTTAAGCACAAGTGGGGTTACCACTTTTACATAAAGCATTGTTGTGTTCACACCATTAGAGTAGCTTTAGCTCAATTCTTAGAGTAAAGCTCCCCCTAGATGTGATATCCCCCCTAAGAGGGATGAACTAACCTTGGGTTTTGTCGATGATGACTTCATGTAGATGTTGAAGATGTGGATGCTCAATGTTGATGTAGATCATTTGGAGCAATCTATTGGAGTGAGTGCACTTTCAATACCTACATGGGTTAGCCCCACAAGGAACAAACAAGGATATCCATAGACATAGAGTGAAGTACACACAAGATGATGTCCATGAAAGCATTAGGTTACCTTGTCCCTTGTCTTACCAATAAGAGGGTTTGTGACTCCTTGAACTAGTGCAAGATGTGGAGGTTGTTTGCACTTGTTCTTGCCAAACTGAATATGAGTGAAGTATGTTGGTCGAGTCACCCTCAAGAACTCTCTAGCTCTTCTTCTTCGGGATCCACATCATCTTGATGGGAATCCTTAGAGTTGTAGTAGTACTTGATGAAGCGGAACTTGATGTAGTCTTGGGAACCCACTTGACCAAGGCCTTAGGAGCTTCTTCAAATGCATCAATCTCCTCTTGAAGCTTGTCCTTGCCTTTTAGCTTGTGGTCTCGTGGTGGAAGATCATCTTGAGCTTGTGTTCCCTTGAAGGAAGTAGGATCATACTTCTCTTGTTGAGGAACAACCTTCATCTTGGGGTATTGATCTTCTTCCCACTCAACTCCATTGGCATTGAACTTTCATTCAAAACCAACACCTTGATTCTTCTGTTGCCTTCCTTGCCTGCGTACAATTTCCTCAAATTGCTTACTTCCGGCAAGGCTCTTGTAAACACCTTTAATTCCCTTCAATAAGCTATTTTCTTGCTCAACTATAATTTGGCTAAGAGAATCATTAGTGGAATCAAGAGAACTACTAGAAGCAACAACATTGGATTTAGCATTATTATTGTTACTACTAGAACAAGAATCTTTCTTACTCTTGTTGCTAGATTTTACTTGTGGCATGTAAGTAGACAAGAGTAAACGCTTGGCAATGTAAGAAGAACTTTTCTTACGAAGATCATCATTTATTGCTTTTAAGAACCCATGCTCTTGCTCTAGGTTGAGCTTTTCAAAGCGTAGCTTCTCACGAGTCTTTAAAAGTTCTCGATGATCTTCTAAGGTAGTTTCATGAGCTAACTTAAGAGTGTTTAGTTCTCTAGTTAGAAGCTCAATCACCTTCTTATCATCATCATTCGCTTTATCTTGATTAGCATGATTAATAGCAAGTTCATCATAGTTTTCATCACTAGAGTTGTCAACAAGTAAATCATTGATACGTCTCCAACGTATCTACTTTTCCTAACGCTTTTCCTCTTATTTTGGACTCTAATTTTCATGATTTGAATGAAACTAACCCCGGACTGACGCTATTTTCAGCAAAACTACCATGGTGATGTTTTTGTGTAGAAATAAAAGTTCTCGGAATGGGACGAAACTTTGCGAGGAATTTTTATATAATAAATAAGAATTTCTGGAGCCAAGACCTACCGGAGAGGGGCACCTAGGTGGGCACAACTCACCAGGGCGCGCCCCCCTCTCCTGGCGCGCCCAGCTGGGTTGTCCCCATGTGGTGGCCCCATAGACCCTAAAACCGACGCTATAAAATCCTATTTTCCAGAAAAAATCAGGGAGAAAGGATTATCGCAATCCACAAGATGGATACGCCGCCACCTCGTGTTCTTCCTCGGGAGGCCAGATCTGGAGTCCGTTTTGGGCTTCGGAGAGGGGGATCTTCGTTCTTCGTCATCACCAACCCTTCTCCATCGCCAATTCCATGATGCTCCCCACCGGGAGCGAGTAATTCCTACGTAGGCTCGCTGGTCGGTGAGGAGTTGGATGAGATTCATCATGTAATCGAGTTAGTTTTGTTAGGGCTTGATCCCTAGTATCCACTATCTTCTTAGATTGATGTTGCTATGACTTTGCCATGCTTAATGCTTGTCACTTTGGGCCCGGGTGCCATGATTTCAGATCTGAACCATTTATGTTATCACCATTATATCCATGTTCTAGATTCGATCTTGCAAGTTATATTCACCTACTACGTGTTATGATCCGTCAACCCCAGAGTAACAATAGCCGGGCCCACTCCCGGTGATGACCGTAGTTTGAGGAGTTCATGTATTCACCGTGTGTTAATGATTTTTTCCGGTTCTCTATTAAAAGGAGGCATTAATATCCCTTAGTTTCCAATAGGACGCCGCTGCCATGGGAGGGTAGGAAAAAAGATGTCATGCAAGTTCTTTCCATAAGCACGTATGACAATTTACGGAATACATGCCTACATTATATCGATGAACTGGAGCTACTACCGTATCGCCCTAGCTTATAACTGTCTCATGATGAATATCATACAACAAGTCACCAATCGAATGCCTACGAATTTATCCTATATTGTTCTTGCTAAGTTACTGCTGCTATCATCATTGTTACACTTGCTACAAAATTACTGCTATCACTGTTACTATTACTGATACTGTTACTACTGCTACTATTATCAAAACTATCATATTAGTTTGCTATTGATCATGTTGCTACAGATAATTAATATCCAAGTGTGGTTGAATTGACAACTCAGCTGCTAATGCCTTCAAATATTCTTTGGCTCCCCTTGTGTCGAATCTATAAATTTGGGTTGAATACTCTACCCTCGAAACCTTTTGTGATCCCCTATACTTGTGGGTTATCAAGACCTTTTTCTGGCGCCGTTGCCGGGGAGCATAGCTATATTTGTTGAGTCACTTGGGATTATTATCATATTATCACTTTGAAGAATCTAAAGGATGCTAAGACCAAGATATTTCCCTCAAAGACGAGGGGAGGTAAGGAACTGCCATCCAGTTCTGCTTTAGATTCACCTTCTGTTATAAGTAAACTTGCAACACCACCACATGCTATTAATTCTGATATGTCGCAAGTTATTGGTGATGCTACTTCTGCTATGGATAATGCTTACGATGATGCTAGTACCTTGCTTAATGATGATGTGCCACTTGGTGAATTTCTTGATAAACAAATTGCTAGAGTTATACAACATGATGTTGTTGAATCTGATGATGATCTTGAAACTGAATCTCCTGAAACACCTACTAGAACTAGCCCTCCTAGATATGAATTGCCTAAGGTACCAGAAGGTTATGTTATGAGTGAAGAAACAACTAGAGATATTCGTGCTTACAGAGATAGAGATGATCTAGAGAAATAATTATGCAAGTATAAAGAAAAATCTCTGAATGCTAGAATGAAATATGATCCTAAGTTTTCTACATCACCTATCTTTATTGATGATAAGGATTATGAATTCTCTGTCGACTCAGAGTTAATTATTTTGGTTGAATCTGATCCTTTCCATGGTTATGAAACTGAAACTGTTGTGGCACATCTTACTAAGTTGAATGACATAGCCACCCTTTTTACTCATGATGAGAAAACTCACTATTACTATATTCTCAAATTATTTCCTTTCTCATTAAAGGGTGATGCTAAGGCTTGGTACAATACTCTTGCTCCTGGTTGTGTGCGTAGTCCCCGGGATATGATTTATTACTTCTCTGAAAAATATTTCCCTGCTCATAAGAAACAAGCTGCCTTACATGAAATATTTAACTTTGTGCAAATTAAAGAAGAGAGTCCCCCACAAGCTTGGGGGAGGCTTTGCCAATTACTTAATGCTTGCCTGATCATCCTCTTAAGAAAAATGAAATACTTGATATCTTCTATAATGGACTAACCGATGCTTCTAGTGACTTCCTAGATAGTTGTGCCGGTTGTGTTTTCAGGGAACGAACCGTTGGACAAGATGAAGAATTATTGAATAATATATAAAAAATTATGATGATTGGACTCTTCTTGAACCACCGCCTAAACCCACTCCGAAGAAGAGGGGTATATTATATCTCAGTCATGAAGATATGCAAGAGGCAAAGAAATCTATGAAGGAAAAGGGTATTAAAGCTGAGGATGTTAAAAATTTACCTCGTATTGAAGAAATACATGGGATTAATACACCACAACTGCCTAAGGTGGTAGAGGTAAATTCTCTTATGAAGTTCAATGATAATGATAATCCTCACAATATGCATCCTAGTCAATGCCTTGATGAGTTTGAAAAATATATTAGAAAACAAGATCACTTCAATGCAAATGTTATGAAACAATTAAAATACAATTCTGATATGATTGCTTGCTTGAGTGACTTGTTATTTAGAATATCAAATGATGTTAGAGGTCTTGGAAAGCATGCTTCTATGGTTCAAACTCAGTTAGAACAAGTTGCTAAATCTCAAAGAGAGTTGCTTGATGAAATGAATAATAATATCCATGACTTTGCTGTTAGAGTTGCAACTATAGGAGGTAAAATGACCCAGGAACCACTTTATCCCGAGGGACACCCAAAAAGAATTGAACAAGATTCAGGAAGAGCCAACACTAGTGCACCTAGTTCTTCTAAAAAGAAAATGAAAAAGAAAAATGATAGGACTTCACATGCTCCTAGTGAACCTGAAATAGAGAAACCTCCTGACAATGATAATGAAGTTTCTATCTCTGATGCTGAAACTCAGTCTGGTAATGAACACTCACCTAGTGATAATGAAAAATATAATGCTGATGTTCATGAAGACTCTCAACCAAATAATAAAGAACCAAACAATGATGTTGAGATAGAACCACCTGTTGATCTTCATAACCCACAACCAAAGAATAAAAGACATGATAAAAGAGACTTCATTGCTAGAATACATGGTAAAGAAAGAGAACCGTGGGTTCAAAAACCTATGCCCTTTCTACCTAAGTCAACTAAGAAATGATGATGAAGAGTTTGAATGCTTTGCTGAAATGTTGAGGCCAGTCTTTTTGCGTAATCACTTGACTGATATCTTGAAAATGCCTCCTTATGCAAAGTATATGAAAGACATCATCACAAATAAGAGAAAAATACTAGAAGCTGAAATGTTCACTATGCTTGCTAATTATACTTTTAAAGATGGAGTACCTAAAAAACTTGGAGATCCGGGAATACCAACTATACCTTGCTCTAACAAAAAGAATTATGTGAAAACTGCTTTGTGTGATTTAGGAGCTGGTGTTAGTGTTATGCCTTACTCTTTATATAAAAGACTTGATTTGAATAAACTCACACCTACTGAAATATCTTTGCAAATGGCTAATAAATCAACTGCCACACCTATCAGTATCTGTGAGGATGTGCCCGTTGTTGTTGCTAATGTTACTATTTTGACTGACTTTGTTATACTTGAGATGCCCGAGGACGACAACATGTCGATTATCCTTGGTAGACCCTTCTTGAATACTGCAGGGGCTATTATTGATTGCAATAAAAGCAAGATCACTTTTCATATCAATGGTAATGAGCATACGGTGCACTTTCCGAAGAAACAATTCCAAGTGAATGGTATTAATGTTATTGAAAAATCTCCGACAATCACTATTGGAAGTTTTCAAATACTCTTACCTACTATCAAAAGAACTATGAAACTCCTATTGTTGGGGACATTCATATCCCCATTGAGGTAACTTAGTGATTTACATAAGTTCTTCGGTTTCATGCTAATTGAAAAGTGGTTGTTAATAAGACTTGATCAACCTTATTAATGGATCATTTTTAGCGGTATGAAGTTGATGAATTTAGTAAGAACCACTTTCTATCCCTACTTTTTATTCTCTGTTATTATTAGTTAAATAAAATAAAATGCCATGTTCTGTCTGTTTTCTGAATTTGTCGTGCAATAAAAAATGACCCAGAAATAAAAGTTCTCATAATGCCCTGATAATTTAAGATGATTTTTTTCTGAATATTTAAGATTTTTTTGTGCAAATAACATCAGAGGGGTGCACCAGGTGGGCACAACCCACCTGTGCGCACCAGGACCCCCATGCGCGCCCTGGTGGGTTGTGGCCCCCACATGGGCCCCCTCACTTATCTCTTCATACCACATCATCACCTACCTCTAGAAAAAAATCTCCATTGTTCTCTCTCCCGTGTTCTTGCTCTCAAACCCGCGGATTTCGATCTCCTTGCTCGAAGCTCGTTTTTTGTAACTGTTTCGGGGGATTGTTGCTTGATATGTGACTCCACCGTTTGTCCAATTAGTTTTTGTTTTAGTGGTTTATATTTTGAATAATTAGCTACTCTTGGTGCTGCTGTAGATGAGCTTGCATCTTGAATTCTTAGTATTGTAAGTAGTTTGAATGCTTGCTATGGCCTCTATGTATCCCTATGAGTAGTTGGTATCATTTTTGTGAAGTTCTGTTGAGAAAAATTTTTGGGCTAATAAATTTTAGAATTTTGTTCATAGGAAAACCATGAATATCTTTAGGAAGTTTGGCTCTAAGAAGAACTCCAAGGGTGTTATTAGGGAGTCATCTGATAGTGATGTTCATCCTCGGAGGTTGGTGGAAGTACGACCATGTGAATGGCCGCACACCCTGTTCCTAGAAGAGGCGGGAATCCTTCAGGAGTTCACACAATATGCTGCTAATGCCGGCCTCACTGACTTCATCGCAGATGAGTGTGAACAGCACCAAATCCTCACAAACATCTTTGTTCAAAGTTTTACTTTCCTTCATAGAAATAATCCTCCTGAAGTGAGTTTTGATTTATATGCAGAAAACCATCAGATACCACTTACTGAATTTTGTGACATATGCATGATCCCTTCTGATTGGAGCTTAGCCGAGCCTAAGCCGACGGAGTTTGAGACTTTTTATCGCACTTTAACAGTGGGAGATGAGAGAGGGGTGTCAGCTATCACTGCCGCTGGTTTGCATTTTCCCGCGGTTCATTACTTTGGTCTTTTTCATTGCAAAATGCCTGCTTGCTAGGGAGAAGGTGGGTGTGCTTAGCTCACTGATATGTCCATTTTGCATCATGCTTTTATATCAATATTTATTGCATTATGGGCTGTTATTACACATAATATCACAATACTTATGCCTATTCTCTCTTATTTTACAAGGTTTACATGAAGAGGGGGAATGCCGGCAGTTGGAATTCTGGGCTGGAAAAGGAGCAAATATTAGAGACCTATTCTACACATCTCCAAAAGTCCTGAAACTTCACGGGAGCACGTTTTAGAATATAAAAAAAATATTGGGCGAAAGAAGTACCAGAGGGGGGCCACCCACCGTCCACGAGGGTGGGGGCATGCCCCTGCCTCGTGGGCCCCCTGGCAGCCCTCTGATGCCCATCTTTGGCTATATGGAGTCTTTCATGGAGGAAAAAAATCATAAGCAAGCTTTTGGGAAGAAACTCCGCCGCCACGAGGCGGAACCTTGGCGAAACCAATCTATGGCTCTGGCGGAGCTGTTTTGCCGGGGAAACTTCCCTCCGAGAGGGGGAAATCATCACCATCGTCATCACCATCGATCCTCTCATCAGGAGGGGGGTCAATCTCCATCAACATCTTCACCAGCACCATCTCCTCTCAAACCCTAGTTCATCTCTTGTATCCAATCTTTGTCCCAAAGCCTCAGATTGGTATCTGTGGGTTGCTAGTAGTGTTGATTACTCCTTGTAGTTGATGCTAGTTGGTTTACCCAGTGGAAGATCATATGTTCAGATCCATTATGCATATTAATAACCCTCTGATTATGAACATGAATATGATTTGCGAGTAGTTATGTTTGTTCCTGAGGACATGGGAGAAGTCTTGCTATAAGTAGTCATGTGAATTTGGTATTCGTTCGATATTTTGATGAGATGTATGTTGTCTTTCCTCTAGTGGTGTCATGTGAACGTCGACTACATTGCAATTCACCATTGTTTGGGCCTAGAGGAAGGCATTGGGAAGTAATAATTAGATGATGGGTTGCTAGAGTGATAGAAGCTTAAACCCTAGTTTATGCGTTGCTTCATAAGGGGCCGATTTGGATCCATAGGTTTCATGCTATGGTTAGGTTTACCTTAATACTTCTGTTGTAGTTGCGGATGCTTGCAATAGGGGTTAATCATAAGTGGGATGCTTGTCCAAGGAAGGGCAGTACCCAAGCACCGGTCCACCCACATATCAAATTATCAAAGTACCGAACGCGAATCATATGAACGTGATGAAAACAGCTTGACGATAATTCCCATGTGTCCTCGGGAGCGCTTTCCTTTATATAAGAGTTTTTCCAGGCTTGTCCTTTGCTACAAAAAGGATTGGGCCATCTTGCTGCACCTTATTTACTTTCATTACTCGTTACCCGTTACAAATTACCTTATCACAAAACTATCTGTTACCGATAATTTCAGTGCTTGCAGAGAATAGCTTGCTGAAAACCGCTTATCATTTCCTTCTGCTCCTCGTTGTGTTCGACACTCTTACTTATCGAAAAGGCTACGATAGATCCCCTACACTTGTGGGTCATCAAGACTCTTTTCTGGCGCCGTTGCCGGGGAGTGAAGCGCCTTTGGTAGGTGGAATTTGGTAAGGAAAAATTTATATAGCATGCTGAAATTTACCTCAACCTACTGAACCTACTGAAAATGTTTACTTTGAAATTCCTTCGGGTATGATAGAGAAACTGCTAGCTAATCCTTTCATAGGTGATGGAACATTACATCCCAATTTACACCTAATCTATGTGGATGAAGTTTGTGGATTATTTAAGCTTGCAGGTATGCCCGAGGATGTTATCAAGAAGAAGGTCTTCCCTTTATCTTTGAAGTGAGAGTCATTGTCATGGTTTAGGCTATGCGATGATATGGGATCATGGAACTACAACCGATTGAAATTGGAATTTCATCAGATGTTTTATCCTATGCATCTTGTTCATCGTGATCGTAATTATATATATAATTTTTGGCCTCGCGAAGGAGAAAGCATAGCTCAAGCTTAGGGGAGGCTTAAGTCAATGTTATATTAATGCCCCAATCATGAGCTCTCAAAGAAATGATTATTCAAAATTTTCATGCTCGGCTTTCTCTCAGTAATCGCTCCATGCTCGATACTTCTTGTACTGGATCTTTTATGATGAAGACTATTGAATTCAAATGGGATTTATTGGAAAGAATTAAATGCAACTCTGAAGATTGGTATCTCGATGAAGGTAAGGAGTCAGGTATAACACCTAAGTTTGATTGTGTTAAATCTTTTATGGATACCGATGCTTTCCGTGAATTTAGCACTAAATATGGACTTGACTCTGAGATAGTAGCTTCTTTCTGTGAATCCTTTGCTACTCATGTTGATCTCCCTAAGGATAAGTGGTTTAAATATAATTCTCCCATTGAAGTAAAAGTAGTTGAACCTATTAAAGTTGAAGAAAAGACTATCACTTATAATGATTCTGTTGTTCCTACTGTTTATATTGAGAAACCACCTTTCCCTGTTAGAATAAAGGATCATGCTAAAGCTTCAACTGTGGTTCGTAAGAGTAATACTAGACCATCTACACCCTCTGAGCAAATTAAAGTTGAACCTAGTGTTGCTATGGTTAAAGATCTCTTGGCTAATAATATTGATGGACATGTTATTTACTTCTGTGATGAAGCTGCTAGAATTGCTACACCCGATACTAAAAATAAACATAGACCTGTTGTAGGCATGCCTGTTATTTCTGTTAAAATAGGAGACCATTGCTATCATGGCTTATGTGATATGGGTGCCAGTGCAAGTGCAATACCTCATTCCTTATACAAATAAATTATGCATGATATTGCACCTGCTGAGATAGAAGAGATTGATGTTACACTTAAGCTTGCCAATAGAGACACTATTTCACCAGTTGGGATTGTTAGAGATGTTGAAGTCTTGTGTGGGAAAGTTAAATATCCTACTGATTTTCTTGTTCTTGGTTCCCCACAAGATGACTTTTATCCCATTATATTTGGTAGACCCTTCTTGAATACTGTTAATGCTAAGATAGACTGCAATAAGGATATTGTTTCTGTTGGTTTAGGGGATATATCTCATGTATTTAATTTTGCTAAATTTCGTAGACAACCCCATGATAAAAAATTGCCTTGTAAATATGAAATTATTGGTCTTGCTTCTATTTCCGTGCCTCCTAGTAATCCTTTAGAACAATATTTGCTAGACCATGAAAATGATATGTTTATGAATGAAAGAAGGGAAATAGATGAAGTATTCTTTAAATAGGGACCTATTTTGAAACATAACTTGCCTGTTTAAATTCTAGGGATCCCCCTCCACCCAAGGGTGATCCCGTGTTTGAGCTTAAACCTTTACCTGATACTCTTAGATATGCTTATCTTGATGAGAAAGAGATATATCCTGTTATTATTAGTGCTAACCTTTCAGAGCATGAAGAAAAGAAATTATTGAAAAATCTGAAGAAGCACTGTGCTGCTATTGGATATACTCTTGATGATCTTAAGGGCATTAGTCCCACTCTACGCGAAACCGGTTGTTGATCACCAACGACGGTTAAATCCTAAGATGGAAGAAGTGGTAAGAAAAGAAATACTAAAGCTTCTAGTGGCAGGTATAATTTATCCCGTTGCTGTTAGTCAGTGGGTAAGTCCTGTCCATTGTGTCCCTAAGAAAGGAGGTATTACTGCTGTTCCTAATGATAAAGATGAATTGATCCCACAAAGAATTGTTATAGGTTACAGAATGGTAATTGATTTCCGCAAATTAAATAAAGCTACTAAAAGGATCATTACCCTTTACCTTTTATTGATCAAATGCTAGAAAGATTATCCAAACATACACATTTTTGCTTTCTAGATGGTTATTCTGGTTTCTCTCAAATACCTGTGTCAAAAGAGGATCAAGAAAAGACAGCTTTTACTTGCCCTTTCGGTACCATTGCTTATAGACGTATGCCTTTTGGTTTATGTAATGCACCTGCTACCTTTCAAAGATGTATGACTGCTATATTCTCTGACTTTTGTGAAAAGATTGTTGAGGTTTTCATGGATGATTTCTCTGTTTATGGAACTTCTTTTGATGATTGCTTAAGCAACCTTGATCGAGTTTTGCAGAGACGTGAAGAAACTAATCTTGTCTTGAATTGGGAGAAGTGCCACTTTATGGTTAATGAAGGTATTGTCTTGGGGCATAAAATTTCGGAAAGAGGTATTGAAGTTGATAAAGCTAAGGTTGATGCTATTGAAAAGATAATGTGTCCTAAGGACATTAAAGGTATATGAAGCTTCCTCGGTCATGCCGGTTTTTATAGGAGGTTCATTAAGGACTTCTCTAAAATTTCTCGGCCTCTGACTAACCTCTTACAAAAAGATGTTCCTTTTGTTTTTAATGATGATTGTGTAGAAGCATTTGAAATACTTAAGAAAGCTTTGATTTCTGCACCTATTGTTCAGCCTCCTGATTGGAATTTACCATTCGAAATCATGTGTGATGCTAGTGATTATGCCGTAGGGGCTGCTCTGGGACAAAGAGTTGATAAGAAATTAAATGTTATTAAATATGCTAGTAAAACTCTAGACAGTGCCCAGAGAAACTATGCTACTACTGAAAAAGAATTTTTAGCAGTTGTATTTGCTTGTGATAAGTCCAGACCTTACATTGTTGATTCTAAAGTAACTGTTCACACTGATCATGCTGCTATTAAATATCTTATGGAAAAGAAAGATGCTAAACCTGGACTTATTAGATGGGTTCTCCTACTACAAGAATTTGATTTGCATATTATTGATTGAAAGGGAGCTGAGAACCCCTTTGTAGACAACTTGTCTAGGTTAGAGAATGTTCTTGATGACCCACTACCTATTGATGATAGCTTCCCTGATGAACAACTAGCTGTGATAAATGCTTCTCGTACTGCTCCATGGTATGCTGATTATGCTAATTATATTGTTGCTAAGTTTATACCACCTAGTTTCACATACCAGCAAAAGAAAAAGTTCTTCTATGATTTAAGACATTAGTTCTAGGATGACCCACACCTTTATAAGAAGGAGTAGTTGGTGTTATTAGACGTTGTGTACCTGAGCATGAACAGGAATAGATCCTACGCAAGTGTCACTCCAAGGCTTATGGAGGACACCATGCTGGAGATAGAACTGCACATAAGGTATTGCAATCCATTTTTTATTGGCCTACTCTCTTCAAGGATGCCCGTAAGTTTGTTTTGTCTTGTGATGAATGTCAAAGAATTGGTAATATTTTTTTTGACCATGAAGACTGCAGGGCTTGCACCCCACAACATTTTATTAATAAAGCAAAAGGCATACAGGGTTTCCTCAAGATGAGGAAAGAAATAAAAGAATAAAAGAAAAGAGGGAAGGCTCTAAAGAAGGCTATACAGAGAAGGGGTGCACTATACCTATTAATTACAAAGAAACAAAGAAGCAACTCTCCTCAAGGAGGAAGAAAATCAATCCACTTAAGAAGGGCGTCTCTATATTTCCGTTTGATTCGATGAGAGAGCAGAGTAAGATCATGAATGAATCCATTCCTCCATGTCCTGAAAGATGGTTGAATGTTCCTGAAAGCTCTATCATTTCTGATCTTCCAAATATTCCACCAGGCCGTGAAAACCACCTCCCCAAAGAAAGGCTTGTTGAAATCCTTCCTAGCATGACAAGCAATTTCCACCATATCATCACAATCTTTCCATTCAATTTGCAGATAGTTCCACACGCGAACACTAAAAGTGCACTGGAAAAAGAGGTGATTTTTGTCCTCCAGTATTCCAGTCAGGCAAAGAACACATTCTGGTCCTTCATTAATCCTCCAATGCCTCCTCTGAATCATGTCCTTGGTGTTAACCCTGTCCATTATAACAAGCCAAGCAA
Source organism: Triticum urartu (assembly GCF_056163025.1). Taxonomy (NCBI): domain Eukaryota; kingdom Viridiplantae; phylum Streptophyta; class Magnoliopsida; order Poales; family Poaceae; genus Triticum; species Triticum urartu. Next base: position 443,441,724 of record NC_141879.1, on the reverse strand, counting down.
ACATCTTGATCGACATAGTACAGCAACTTTTCCATATCCACCCCAGAATGGGGTTTGATACCATTGGCTGATAGACAAAATCATAAAACCTTTTTGCAGTATATTCTGATTTCTTGCCATGCCTCCATCCCCAGTGGTCATGGGAGTTACTGTCCAAATGGAAAGACCCCATTAAAGAGGAAAGCTGCTGTAGTTCCTGAAAAGCTTGTTCAGTAAGAGGCAAGTAAAAAAGGTCCTGGAAACTACTAGCCTCAAAGACTTCCTTGACTGAGAGATTTTTGTGTAGACAAAAAGAATATAGCCTAGGAAATCGATCTTGCAGAGGGACAGAACTGTTTCCAATTTGCCAATAGTCAGACCAGAACTGCACCGTATCTCCACTATGAACATCAACCGAAGTAACTGCCCTAAAATTATCCATCAACTTACAGACATCTCTCCACCAAAAAGAGCCACAAAGAACAGTATCATGTGGAATCCTTTCAAAATAGTAAGAACCCCAAACTAACTGCACCCAGGGCACATCCATCTTGTTATAAAATTTATTGAGATGTTTCAGTAGGAGAGCATCATTCTGCAAGCCAAGGTTTAAGATTCCAAGCCCCCCCTTTGACTTAGGCCTGCAAACAAGTGGCCAAGACGCCAGTGAATGTCCCCTTTCCTGACCATATTTCCTCCATAAACACTGCCTCTAGATTCTTTCCAATTGTTTCAAAATACCCTGAGGAATTGACAAACTGCAAAGGAAGAAGATAGGCAATGAAGAAATGACAGAATTAACTAATTGCAATCTGCTCCCTTGAGGCAAGAACCAAGAACTTGCTATCAATCTTCTCTCCATACAATCCACAAGGGGAAGAAGGTCCACAATTTTGGGCCTGGTGGTCCCCACTGGCAGACCCAGATAAGTAAAAGGCATATTGCCTAATTTGCAACCAAAATAGGCAGCAAGGTCAGAAGCATCTTGATCACTTACATTAATGGGATACATGGAGGATTTATGGAAATTAATCTGAAGTCCAATTTCCTGTGAGAAGGAATGTAAAACTGATTTCAGAGCCCCCAATTGATCTTTATCAGCATTTAAGAAAAGCAGTGTATCATTAGCATATTGGACCACTGGGAAATCAGGATCATGGGTAGGCAGAGGCCTGCTTATTAAACCTTGGTGAAGAAGATTATTAATCAATGTCTGCAAGAGATCAGCCGCAATAACAAAGAGCAAAGGAGAAATTGGGTCCCCTTGCTTGATTCCACATTTGCATTTAAAGTGATTACTAGGGACTCCATTCAGAAGGACATAAGAAGTGCCAGAAGACAGCAATTGCTTAATCCAAATAATCCATCGTTCATCAAAACCTTTTGCAATTAAAATCTTTATGATAGCCTCATGCTGGATAGAATCAAAAGCCTTTTCAAAGTCTAACTTAAGCAAAAGGATGGGCCTTTTAGACTGATTGCACTGATGGATATACTCAAAGGTCCAAGCAAGACAATCCTGGATTGTTCTCGATTTTATGAAACCATATTGATTTTTATGCACACATTTGGTGATCTCCTGTTGGAATCTGTTAGCAGCAAGCTTTGTAAGGAACTTCAGACCAACAGAGGTTAGTGAAATTGGCCTAAAGTCTCCCACACACTCAGGTGTCTGCTTCTTTGGAATCAGGGTAATGTATGCATCATTCAAATTTTCTAACTGCACTGTTCCAGCATGAAACTCCTTAACCAGCTGTATAAAATCAGCAGAAATTATATGCCAACACTTTTTAAAAAAAGCCCATTAAAGCCATCAGGTCCAGGGGCCTTATCAATAGGCAAGTCCTTAATAACCTGCTCAATTTCTTTTAATTCAAACGGTTTTGTGAGCACCTCCAAACCCTGGACCCTAGGTATTAGAGACAATAAGTTTTCATCCAAAGAAATTGACTTAACTATCCCCATTCTGCTTTTGAAGGATGACAAGAATTCTTTGGCCATTTCCACATGGTTTGACGTTACTGATCCATCAGACAGCAACAAGCTAGCAATAGAGTTTTTTCTATATCTCTCAGTTGCCATGGCCTAAAAGAATTTAGAGTTTTCCTCTCCCACTTTGATGTACCTAATTGTACATCTCTTCCTCCAGTACATATATTGCATGTGAAGCAGATGTTCATGGTACAATTTTGTGATTTTCCTGAAATTAAACTCAGGCCTGGACAGAGATCTCTTATCCTCAAGATTGTCCAACCAAAGAATTACCCAGTTACACTTCTCAATTAACCTTTTAATATGTGATAAACCTTTCTACCATTTCTTCAATGCAAACCTCAACGCCTTTAGTTTGTCAACAATTATTGCCGAGATATGGGTCTTACGAGGGGGACGATTCCAAACCTCCTGAACACACTCCATGAAACCAGCCTGATGGATCCAAAAAAATTCAAACCTGAAGATATGTGCTTTTGGAATTGCTGTACTGATGGTCACCAGACAAGGAACATGATCAGACGTAGTCTTGGCCAAAGGGGTCAGTTGGGTCATGGGATAAATGTTAATCCAACTTGCAGAAGTAAAAACCCAGTCCAATTGTTCCAGAAGAGGCCTGTCCTGCATATTAGACCAAGTAAATTTTCGTCCTTCTAGAGGAAGTTCCAACAGGCCCAAATGGCCAATTATTTCATTGAAAATAAACATATCATTTATATCGCCCCCGGGGAGATTCCTATTATTAATGGAATGGATGAAGTTGAAGTCCCCCATCAACATCCACATCTGATCCGGATCAATGTCCAAGTTGTAAATCCAGGAAACAAACTCATCGCGCAACTCACCCTGACATGGACCGTACACATTAACCAGAAACCATTGCTCATTATTATGAACCGAGGTAAATTGCATAACGATAGCGTAGGGTTTGACTTCGAGCAGGGTGCCACAGAACACATCAGATCGCCACGCTGTTAAAAGACCCCCAGAGGCTCCACTAGAGGGAGACTCAGCGAATTGATCAAACCCATGAGGACAAATGCTTTTCATGATTGAATGCGAGCAAGAGGATAGCTTAGTTTCTTGCAAACAAAACACTGAACACTGACTCTCTATCACTTTCTCCCTGACAGAGCGCTGCCTAGCATCCAAATTCAGACCGCGAACATTCCAACATAAAACTTTCCAACTACGCGTTGTAACACGATTCATGAATAACCATTGCGTAGAGTAGCAAAAAGAGCATGGCACATAATGCCATACCATCCAAAATAAAGTAAAGTTCAGAACCCCAATGTGCCACATCCCAGACCGGACTCAGTTCAACAGAAAAAAAAGACAAGCATAACAGGCACCCTCGGCCTCGACATAGAAGATAACATAAATACTAAGCAGAAGATGCAGACAAGTCCTCCTATGGATTAGCCATAAGCTTGTCCACCGATAGAAGCGAAGGATCAATCTCAAGCTCTGTTCCCACAGCTTGGAGAACATGAAGTGGGGTGTGTGGTGGTGCAATAGGCAGAGCATCTTCAGAATCATCCACAGAAGTGGGCTGGGCCTTGTCCTCCATGGGCTTTGCACGGGGGAGCTTCTTAGATGGCTGTAGAGAAAGCTGCTCAAAAACCACGTTTTTGTAGCCATCCAACTTTGCCACGCTCCGAGTGCAACGCCTTAGTGACGTATCGACAACAGGAGCCTTCTTCTTCTCTCTTCGCTTACGCGCAAAGGATTGTTCCACAGAGAAAACCAAAGGTGATGATTGAACCGATACAGGAACAGCAGAACTATCAGACCCAACTTCTTCAGAAACAGAATCTGAAACAGCCGGCAGCGCCTCAAATAAAGCTCTGGCCACCGGGCGCTTCACTATGACAGGTTTTCTGACAGCAGGAACCACAGGCAGAGAAGCAGCCAAACAAGAAATCATCCTTGATTCGTCAAAAGCAATGGACCACGACCTCTTGGAGTAAATGATTGTGCCCATCGGCTTGAAGAAGATAGACCTTGGCACTTCCTTTACTGAGAAATCGAACATAAAGTTCTGGAAAGACCTTTTCCAAACCATCTCCGGGGGAAGAGGAGGTCCAGCCACAATGCGTGCCATGCCAATAAAGATTTCCTGCTGCTGAATCACAGGAGGATGGTAGGGCACAATGGCAAGCTGATTCTCCTCAAAGACAGGGTGCTGAAGTTCTGGAAGTGGTAAATCATGCTGTTGTTGGATTTCAACTTCTTGTTCTTGTTGCTCTACAGAAGCAGATCCTTCGGGCTGATCAATCACTATTGAAACTTGATCCTGTTTGGGAGCAGCAGGGTGTGGGGCCTGCTCATTCCCAACTTCATCTCCCCACATGGCATTGCCCCAACCAGGCACTTCATCATTCACCGGTGGAGGAGGTGGAGCGACAGGTGCATCATTCCAACCCAACATTGGGTATGGTGGTAAGACAAACATCAAATTATCTGGAACCAGATTACCAGGCAAAGGGTGAGGGTTTCCATCCAAGGGCATAGGGTCTTCATCATTTGGCATCTGGTCTGCAAAATCTGCGCCAAGAACATAGCAAGCAGCAGTCCAAGACACTTGAGCACCTCCATACTCCGCATAATCACCAAACACAACATCTCTTGGAACCAACAGCGTGTCAGGGAAACTAGCTTCAACCAAAGTCCGGACAAGATAAGGATCCTCACTATCCCAAGAAATAAACTTTCCAAAAGTGCCTACGGCCTGCGAGATGTATTCAGTGGTGCGGTAATCCAGGGGAATCCCAATGAACATTAACCAACCCTTGCGAAAACCATGTGTTCCTTTGAAATTTTCTCCCTCATCATGCTTCATAAATCTGACAAAACGATCATTGCCCAATGGAAAAGGTGCATGCTGAACCAAGGTATACCTAACTGACGGATCCCTGACTTGAAACAGCCCTACCCCATGGAACCACGGCTGAGCAGATCGGACCAAAATACCTCTGTTTTGCAGAAACTGGACAACTTCTTCCCGCACCGGGCCGAATGGCCCCTCCGGCGCCGGCATCACCTCGGCAGCCATGAAGTCCTCATGCCGACGGAGCGGACGTGCGGCGGGCGTGAAGAAGGTGCGTGGTAGCCGACGATCGCCACCGTCAATGATGTGGTGGCCAGGGGGCACAAAGCATTGTGGATCGAGCTCGTAGTTCGCCATGGAAGAGCCAGAAGCTTGTCGGGGGTTTTCTTTGGCTTGGGGAGAGGGAAGATGCAATGGAGGCGACGGCGATGGGACTGGACAGTCTATCCCAATAACTCCGGCTCTGTTCCCATGAGAAGCAGCAGATTCCAATAAACTCATTTTTTGTTGCACCGAAATTGGCCTCCAAACCAATCCATTGGAGCGCGCAAAATCATTACAGTCATGGCTAGAGTGACCAGGACGAGAGCAAGCCGTACAGACTACTCGCATTCCACAAGTCGTTGACAAGTGGCCCTTCTGAGAACAAATAGTGCAGGTAACCACACGGTCCACCGTGTCATCGACCATAGCTTCAAACTGCCTCGCAGCCTCCTGAGATGTAGGGATATCTAGACAATGGCCCAGAGGAGTTGGGACCGGAGGCGTGGAAGGCCCAGAGGCAGATGGGCTAAGAAGCAACGGTGGGGTATTGACCTGACGGGCCTCCAAAGCCACTGGGTCAGAAACCTGAGAATTGTTTTGAATGGGTGACAATCCCGCCTGTGCGTAACTTACGGGCGAAATCTCCGCATGCACAGGGGAAAGTTCCTCCGAAACTGGATCAATTACCGGTGAAGAAGATTCCGGACGGCTCAACACCGGCAAAGGAGTGACTGTACCAAAAACAATAGGTGGACGAGCCACCGTCCAAAACAAGTCCGCGGGTGGCGATTGATGTATGACTACACGTTCATGAGCAGGAAGATCATACCCCGCATCTGTCATGATGTCAATGCACTCTTGCGTAGCCGGATATCTATATCCCTTGCAAGCAGAGTATCGCTCAAACGTGGCAAAAGAAAGCTTTTTATGAGCAGATGCAGCAGTCTTAATAGCTGATCTAACCGGAGGCTTATTCATGGCCAAAAGACCTAAAGATGATCGACACTTAGTAGGACTAACTAGAATCCATTCAGCGTCACATTCCTTCCTACAGATCCGGAGCTCTCTAATCCAATTAGGTCCCCCATTTCCCCACAAATGAAAATAGCACTTGAACAGATCACATGCATAGGAACGGAGATCCATAATAAGAAAACCAACTTGCTTGCAAGATACATGAAAGGAGTAAACCTTATCTTTGATGTGATCAACATGAAGATCAATTGCCGAACCTCCAATTACTGCCTCCAAAACCGCGGCCACAGAATCCTCCGAGAGACGAAAGGCATGGCGGCTGAATGAAAACACTAAGATGAATGACATCCTATGTCCTGAAGGATGGACTGTATGCCCAGTAGATCTGAAAACCTCATCTGCAAAAACCCTACCCTTGGAGAAATCCAAGCCAAGGGTAGATCCACCAGAAGAATCCATTGGAGATGGGTATTTCCTTGATCCAAAGAGGACGCCGGAGCAGATGATCGGTGAGAATCCACAACTTAGTGGAGGAAGAGGGAGATCGCCGGAGAGGGTGGGAGAGCCGTGGTGGGGGGTGGGAGCGCCATTCGGGCTCCTCTAGTAGCATATCAAGAATTGGTAATATTAGTAGACGTCAAGAAATGCCTATGAATTATTCACTTGTTATTGAACCATTTGATGTTTGGGGCTTTGATTATATGGGACCGTTTCCTTCCTCTAATGGGTATACTCATATTTTAGTTGTTGTTGATTACGTTACTAAGTGGGTAGAAGCTATTCCAACAAGTAGTGCTGATCATAACACCTCTATTAAGATGCTTAAAGAAGTTATTTTTCCGAGGTTTGGAGTCCCTAGATACTTAATGACTGGTGGTGGTTCACATTTTATTCATGGTGCCTTTCGTAAAATGCTTGCTAAGTATGACGTTAATCATAGAATTGCATCTCTTTATCACCCATAGTCTACTGGTCAAGTAGAATTGAGTAATAGAGAGCTTAAATTAATTTTGCAAAAGACTGTTAATAGATCTAGAAAGAATTGGTCCAAGAAACTTGATGATGCATTATGGGCCTATAGAACTGCATATAAAAATCCTATGGGTATGTCTCCGTATAAAATGGTTTATGGTAAAGCATGTCACTTACCTCTTGAACTAGAACATAAGGCATATTGGGCCATTAAAGAGCTCAATTATGATTTCAAACTTGCCGGTGAGAAGAGGCTTTTTGACATTAGCTCACTTGATGAATGGAGAACCCAGGCCTATGAGAATGCCAAACTATTTAAAGAAAAGGTTAAAAGATGGCATGACAAAAGGATACAAAAACGTGAGTTTAATGTACGTGACTATGTATTCTTATACAACTCTCGTTTAAGATTTTTTGTAGGCAAACTTCTCTCTAAATGGGAAGGTCCTTACATTATCGAGGAGGTCTACCGTTCCGGTGCCATAAAAATCAACAACTTCGAAGGCACAAATCCGAGGGTGGTGAACGGTCAAAGAATCAAACATTATATCTCAGGTAATCCCATAAATGTTGAAACTAATGTTATTGAAACCGTAACCCCGGAGGAATACATAAGGAACACTTTCCAGAATGTTTCAGACTCTGAAAAGGAATAGGTATGTGGTACAATGAGTAAACCGACTACAAAACAGTTCTAATAGCAATTTTTCTCCGTTTTGGAATATTTAAGAAAATAGAAAAATAGGAAGTAGTCCGGGAAGGACATGAGGCGTCCACGAGGGTGGAGGGCGCGCTCCCTGCCTCGTGGGCACCTCGTGTGCCCTTCGGACTCCGTTTTCTTGCATGATACTTCTTTTGGTGAGTAAAAATTCATTATATAATCTCCCGAAGGTTTTGACCACTGTATCACGCAAATATCTCTTGTTTTTTGTTTCGAGCTGTTTTCTGCCAGGGTTGTCAAGGCCAGGCATCATGTCGTCTCCCTCCTCCTCCAACAATGAGGGCAACGATTCTTGGCTAATGAAGATAGAGTTGAAGAGAGATGAGCCCGAAGAGATCAACAAGGATGATGGGATCAAGACGGCCATGGGGGGTCAAGTTCCGGCAGTAGTAGAAGAATACATCCTTCCACCTCACCACAATCTCGTTACCTCAACGGAGATTGAAGCTTTCAAGATGATTGAGTTAGCTCGCATTCAAAACAAGTATCTCACAAGTGAAAATATTTTGTTGAAGGAGCATATCATCACACTCAAGGGCATTATCCACAAATTGGAGGATCTCCTACGCTCGATGTGCGACTATCCATCATCACCAACACCTTCTTCACCAACAAAGAAGAACTGAGCATTGGGTATGGGCACTCCCCTTGGCAACTGCCAAGCTTGGGGGAGTGCCCCGGTATCGTATCACCATCACCCTTTTATCTTTACCGTTTTTCTTAGTTCGATCCTTTTGGTAATATCTTGATCTAGTAGAATAAAGTTTTAGTATGATCTAGTTTTTAGTTTTGCTTTATGACCCTTCTATGTAATCGAGTCCGTGAGCTATATATAATAAAGATTAGTGTTGAGTCAAGGGCTTGATTATTTTGCTATGATCTTGAGGGAATAAAATAAAAGATAAAGAATAAAAATAAATAAATAGATCATATGGATCTTATGGAGAGTAATGACTTCACATATAGAGAGTATGATGAATAAAAATTGTTGAGAGTTGACAAGCATAGTTTTGGTCATCGTTGCAATTAATAGGAAGTAATAAAGAAAGAGAGGTTTTCACATATAAGTATACTATCTTGGACATCTTTTATGATTCTAAGCACTCATTAAAATATGACATGCTAAAAGAGTTGATGTTGGACAAGGAAGACAACGTAATGGGTTATGTTTTCTTACATCTGAGATAAATTATATTGTCATGGATCATCCAACATGTTGAGCTTGCCTTTCCATCTCATGCTAGCCAAATTCTATGCACCAAGTAGAGATACTACTTGTGCTTCCAAATATCCTTAAACCTAGTTTTTCCATGAGAGTCCACCATATCTACCTATGGATTGAGTAAGATCCTTCAAGTAAGTTGTCATCGTTGCAAGCAATAAAAAATGCTCTCTAAATATGTATGATTTATTAGTGTGGAGAAAATAAGCTTTATACGATCTTGTGATGTGGAAGAAATAAAAGTGACGGACTGCATAATAAAGGTCCATATCACAAGTGGCAATATAAAGTGACGTTCTTTCGCATTAAGATTTTGTGCATCCAACCATAAAAGTACACGACAACCTCTGCTTCCCTCTGCGAAGGGACTATGTTTTATTCTTGTCTTATATTTCATGCAAGAGTCACGGTGATCTTCACCTTTCCTTTTTACATTTTATCCTTTCGCAAGCACAATGTGTTGGAAAGATCCTGATATATATAGCTAATTGGATGTAAGTTTTCATGAACTATTATTGTTGACATTACCCTTGGGGTAAAAGGTTGGGAGGCAAAACTATAAGCCCCTATCTTTCTCTGTGTCTGATTGAAACTTCATAACCATAAAAATTGCGTGAGTGTTAGCAATTGTAAAAGACTAAATGATGGTTGAGTATGTGGACTTGCTGAAAAGCTCTTATATTAACTCTTTCTGATGTTATGATAAATTGCAATTGCTTCAATGACTGAGATTATAGTTTGTTGGTTCTCAATAAAGTTTCTGATTCATACTTGAAATTGTGATTGAATTGTCACTTTAGCATAAGAGATCATATGACAATATATGTATATGTTGTTGTTCTAAGAATGATCATGATGCCCTCATGTCCATATTTTATTTTTATCGACACCTCTATCTCTAAACATGTGGACATATTTTTTGATACCGGCTTTCGCTTAAGGACAAGCGAGGTCTAAGCTTGGGGGAGTTGATACGTCCATTTTTGCATCATGCTTTTATATCGATATTTATTGCATTTATGGGCTGTTATTACACATTATGTCACAATACTTATGCCCATTCTCTCTTATTTTACAAGGTTTACATGAAGAGGGGGAATGCTGGCAGCTGGAATTCTGGGCTGGAAAAGAAGCAAATATTAGATACCTATTCTGCACATCTCCAAAAGTCCTGAAACTTCACGGGAGCACGTTTCAGAATATATAAAAATATTTGGTGAAAGAAGTACCAGAGGGGGGCCACCCACCGTCCACGAGGGTGGGGGGCGCGCCCTACCCCCTGGGCGCGCCCCCTACCTCGTGGGCCCCCTGGCAGCCCTCTGATGCCCATCTTTGGCTATATGGAGTCTTTTGTGGAGGAAAAAATTATAAGCAAGCTTTCGGGAAGAAACTCTGCCGCCACGAGGCGGAACCTTGGCGGAAGCAATCTAGGGCGCCGGCGGAGTTGTTCTGTCGGGGAAACTTCCCTCCGAGAGGGGGAAATCATCACCATCGTCATCACCATCGATCCTCTCATCGGGAGGGGGTCAATCTCCATCAACATCTTCACCAGCACCATCTCCTCTCAAACCCTAGTTCATCTCTTGTATCCAATCTTTGTCCCAAAGCCTCAGATTGGTACTCGTGGGTTGCTAGTAGCTAGTGTTGATTACTCCTTGTAGTTGATGCTAGTTGGTTTACCCGGTGGAATATCATATTTTCAGATCCATTATGCATATTAATACCCCTCTGATTATGAACATGAATATGATTTGCGAGTAGTTATATTTGTTCCTGAGGACATGAGAGAAGTCTTGCTATAAGTAGTCATGTGAATTTGGTATTCGTTCGATATTTTGATGAGATGTATGTTGTCTTTCCTCTAGTGGTGTCATGTGAACGTCGACTACATGACACTTCACCATTGTTTGGGCCTAGAGGAAGGCATTGGGAAGTAATAAGTAGATGATGGGTTGCTAGTGACAGAAGCTTGAACCCTAGTTTATGCGTTGCTTCGTAAGGGGCTGATTTGGATCCATATGTTTCATGCTATGGTTAGGTTTACCTTAATACTTCTGTTGTAGTTGCGGATGCTTGCAATAGGGGTTAATCATAAGTTGGATGCTTGTCCAAGGAAGGGCAGTACCCAAGCATCGGTCCATCCACATATCAAATTATCAAAGTACCGAATGCGAATCATATGAACATGATGAAAACTAGCTTGACGATAATTCCCATGTGTCCTCGGGAGCGCTTTCCTTTATATAAGAGTTTGTCCAGGCTTGTCCTTTGCTACAAAAAGGATTGGTCCATCTTGTTGCATCTTATTTACTTTCATTACTCTTTACCCGTTACGAATTACCTTATCACGAAACTATCTGTTACCGATAATTTCAGTGCTTGCAGAGAATACCTTGCTAAAAACCGCTTATCATTTCCTTCTGCTCCTCCTTGGTTTCGACACTCTTACTTATCGAAAAGGCTACGATAGATCCCCTACACTTGTGGGTCATCACTCACCATACCTTACTGTTGTGCATCGTGCATTAGAGGGCGACAACACTTATAGCTTGGGAGCTACTGTGGCTCGTCACTTCCACCTTAATAAATCCAAGGGTAAAGTTCATGGTGGGATTTATGCTACTTGTTTGGCGGCTCACTTTGAGGTTAAGATACACCCTCATGATTACCCTTTGACCAAGGTTTACCTAGACCGTGCTGCCATGGATCACAACCATTTTACTGATGATAGATCTCCTGACATTCCTATTCCTTATAACCTGGTTTTTAGTATTGAAACTCATGATATTATTCCACTACCTGCTCCTGCTTTGTTTGATTCTGTTGCCAGGGGTGGATATAGGATCATGCTTGCGGACATCATCGCCTACAGGAACGCAGGAGGCAAAGGAGGAGCCTTAGCAGTGGGATCAGTGGATGCCCGCTCCTTAGTACCCCTACTACCATCCAGACTTCTGATCGACTACCAAGTTAGGCTAAAAGCCTAAGCTTGGGGGAGTACGTGTTTCTCATCGACATTACATTCATGTCCACTTATTCATCTTGTTGGTGTTCACACTTTTCCATTGTATCATCCATGCTTAAATTCTATTTTTTGCTTTCTTCTTATGTGTTTGAAAAACTTTAGAAAAATCAAAAAAAATTAGTTGTAGCTAGTTTACTTTCCATGCATTCTTAGCTATAGTATTAAAAAGAAAACCCAAAAATATTTCCTTGTTCTTCTTTTGCTTGTTGGGAGCTTTCTCGTGTAAATAGTTTTTCTCATTTTTTGCTTTTCCCTTTTATTTGCTTGTTCAAGAAAACCAAAAACTCCAAAAATATTTCAATGTGTTTCTTTGAATTTTTCTTCTTTTATTCAAGTTGTAACAAGGAGAAGACCACGATGAAAATGTTGAGTGGCTCTCATATGAATAATTGTTGAACTAATAAAGAGCCCATTTTACCTTGTCTTCTCCCGTGGAATAAAATGTTTTGCAGATTTTAGCTTAGTCCATAGCACTCTTGCACTATTATTATTTTCACATTGTTCGGCCGTCCAAGTGAAAGGCAATAATGACGATATTCGATGAACTGGTCGTGGCAGAGAGAAACTGGTATGAACTCGACTTGTCATGTTTGTGTAAATATGTTTATCCTAGTAGGCAATAATGACGATATTCGATGAACTGGTCGTGGCAGAGAGAAACTGGTATGAACTCGACTTGTCATGTTTGTGTAAATATGTTTATCCTAGTATCCATGATTCAGCCCATTATGATTAAACATGTTTGCAATGACAATTAGAGATTATAGTTCTCATGCCATGCATAAGTAGCTGGGAGTGAATAATGATTTATCTTGGATATCAACATTGCGTTAAAATGATTGTGATGTAGTATGATGATATGGTATCCTCCTCTGAATGTTCGAGTGGCTTGACTTGGCACATGTTCATGCATGTAGTTGAATCAAAACCAACATAGCCTCTATGATATTTATGTTCATGGTGATCATATCCTACTCATGCTAGTGTCCAATGTTACTTATGCATAATGTATGATCATGATCGTTGTTGCTCTCTAGCTGGTCGCTTCTCAATCTAATTGCTAGCCTTCGCCTGTACTAAGTGGGGATTCTGCTTGTACATCAAAAACCTTGAACCCAAAGTTATTCCAGATGAGTCTACCATACCTACCTATATGCGGTATTACCCTGTCGTCCTAAGTAAATTTGCATGTGCTGCCTCTAAAAACTTCTAAAAAAATATATGTTTTGTGTGCCTGGATCGTTCATGGAACGATGGGAGGTGGTCGGTATCTTCCATGCTAAGCCGGTTATTCTCAAGTCGAGTGTTTATTCACTCGCCATCGCACGAGAAAAGGGCGGTAATAGGGATGCCCAATCACAAACTGCAAACACAAAAAGAGTTAATCGCTCAAATAATCAAACAAAAACTCTCAATGGAGTCAAAACCTTTTCTTTTTATCGCTTGGGAACCGCCACTAGCTTGTTTAGCATGGGAGATATTGATAACTGATGGTCGTGAAGTAAATGAGAAGGGTGCATGTCTAGAAATATCATTTATCTCTATTTTAAAAACTTGAGCTCTGGCACCTCTGCAAATCACTGCTTCCCTCTGCGAAGGGACTATATATATTTACTTTTATGTTGTGTCATCACCTTCTAAAACAAGCGCTAGAACCTGAGAGCACAGCTGTCATGACTTATGCATTGTGTGTAGCTAATGTTGGGTGCATCATGACTGGATCTTTTCTACCATGAATTACAATGTTTAGTCGCTGCTTGGACTTTCGAGGTGCTCTGCATTTATGTTTTGCAGTCTCAGAAAGGGATAGCGAGATATCACTATTGTCATGTTATATCATGGTTGTTTTGACAACATGTTGCCGTTTGAGATGTCTTATTATTGCTCGCTAGCTGATTATGTCATTGATATGAGTTAATATAATCTTTAAGAGTTATTGTCGGCATGGTTAGTTATAATGTTGGCTGAAAACCTGGGTGTTGTTTAAGCTGATTTAGGCAAACAAGAGCAAAAGAGTTCTTAAAAGTTTTTCTTTTTCACTTTCAGTTTATCAACTGAATTGCTTGAGGACAAGCAAAGGTTTAAGCTTGGGGGAGTTGATACGTCTCCAACATATCTACTTTTCCTAATGCTTTTCCTCTTGTTTTGGACTCTAATTTGCATGATTTGAATGAAACTAACCTCGTACTGACGCTGTTTTCAGCAGAACTACCATGGTGTTGTTTTTGTGCAGAAATAAAAGTTCTCGGAATGGAACGAAACTTTGCGAGGAATTTTTATATAATAAATAAGAATTTCTGGAGCCAAGACCTACCGGAGAGGGGCACCTGGGTGGGCACAACCGACCATGCCCCCCTCTCCTAGCGCGCCTAGCTGGGTTGTCCCCACCCGGTGGCCCTGCAGACCATGAAACCGACGCTATAAAATCCTATTTTCCAGAAAAAAATCAGGGAGAAAGAATTATTGCAATCCACGAGACGGAGCCGCCGCCACCTCCTGTTCTTCCTCGGGAGGCCAGATCTGGAGTCTGTTTGGGGCTCTGGAGAGGGGATCTTCGTTCTTTGTCGTCACCAACCCTTCTACATCGCCAATTCCATGATGCTCCCCACCGGGAGTGAGTAATTCCTTCGTAGGCTCGCTGGTCGGTGAGGAGTTGGATGAGATTCATCATCTAATCAAGTTAGTTTTCTTAGGGCTTGATCCCTAGTATCCACTATGCTCTTAGATTGATGTTGCTATGACTTTGCCATGCTTAATGCTTGTCACTTTGGTCCTGGGTGCCATGATTTCAGATCTGTACCATTTATGTTATCACCATTATATCCATGTTCTAGATCCGATCTTGCAAGTTATAGTCACCTATTACGTGTTATGATCCAGCAACCCCGGAGTGACAATAGCCGGGCCCACTCCCAGTGATGACCGTAGTTTGAGGAGTTCATGTATCACCGTGTGTTAATGCTTTGTTCTGGTTCTCTATTAAAAGGAGGCCTTAATATCCCTTAGTTTCCAATAGGACCCCGCTGCCATGGGAGGGTAGGAAAAAAGATGTCATGCAAGTTCTTTCCATAAGCACGTATGACTATTTACGGAATACATGCCTACATTATATCGATGAACTGGTGTTAGTGCCGTATCACCCTAGGTTATAACTGTCTCATGATGAATATCATCCAACAAGTCACCGATCCAATGCCTACGAATTTATCCTATATTGTTCTTGCTAAGTTACTATTGTTATCATCATTATTACACTTGCTACAAAATTACTGTTATCACTGTTACTGTTATTGTTACTACTGCTACTATTATCAGAACTATCATATTACTTTGCTATTGATCACGTTCCTGCAGATAATTAATCTCCAGGTGTGGTTGAATCGACAACTCAGCTGCTAATACCTTCAAATATTCTTTGGCTCCCCTTGTGTTGAATCTATAAATTTGGGTTGAATACTCTACCCTCGAAAACTATTGTGATCCCCTATACTTGTGGGTTATCAATCATCATGACCTAGCAAATCATCTTCATCACTATTGAAATCAACATACTCGGGGTGTGATACCTTTGGGCCTTTAGCCATGAAGCATCGTCCAATTCCTTCATTTGGTGGGTCAAATATGTCATAGGTGTTGGTTGACACAAGTGCTAGACCGGCAACACCTTCATCTTGAGTATATTCGGAGTCGGAGTGATAACTTCTCTCGGAGTGGTGGTCGGAGTCGGAGCCGGATACCCATTCACCAACATGAACTTGATGTATTCGCTTTGTATAGCTCCTTGATGACTTGTCCTTCCTTTCCGAATCCTTGCTTCTGCGATAGGTTCTTCGTTCATAACGATCATCTCTACTCCTTCTCTCTCTTGGAGGTGATTCTTCTCTTCTACTTCACCTATTAGGTGAGTCTTCTTTTCTTTTGTAGGGAGCCATACACTCATTGGAGTAGTGTCCGGGTCTTCCACAATTGTAGCAGTTACGTTCACGACTAGAAGATCTTTTGTCATTGTAGGACCTTGACTTGGAACTTCTTTCTTTGCTTCTACTCTTGTAGAACTTTGAAGTTCTTCACCATTAAGCTCAATTCCTCATTGAAGACTTGTTTATCACTTGATGATGTAGGAGCATCACATGAGGCTTTGTAAGAACCACTAGACTTGTTGGTGAAGCTCTTCTTTATCCGTGAGTGACATCTCATGAGCAACAATTCTACCAATGACTTCCGTTGGCTTGAGATCTTTGTAATTGGGCATCATTTGGATTAATGTGCACATGGTGTCATATTTTCCATCCAAGGCTCTTAGGATCTTCTTGATGATGAATCTGTCGGTCATCTCTTCACTTCCTAAGCCGACAATCTCATTTGTGGTGAGAGCAAGCCTAGAGTACATTTCAGCGACACCTTCACCATCCTTCATTTTGAACTTGTCAAGTTGACTTTGAAGCACATCCAATTTGGATTCCTTGACGGAGTTGGTACCTTTGTGCATATCAATCAAAGTATCCCAAATTTCCTTTGCATTCTCAAGATGGCTGATTTTGTTGAATTCTTCGGGGCACAATCCGTTGAAGAGGATATCGCAAGCTTGAGCATTGTATTGCAGCATCTTCAATTCTTCCGTGGTAGCTTTGCGATTTGATTCTCTCCCATCGAAGAATTCACCTTGCAAGCCAATGCACACAATAGCCCAAACGGCGGGGTTATGTCCAAGAATATGCATTTTCATCTTATGCTTCCAACTAGCAAAATTAGTACCATCAAAGTAAGGACCTCTATAGTGGTAATTCCCCTCGCTAGACGCCATACTCTCCTTGGCTGTGAAACCAAGGCTATGATCACCAAAGCTATGGAAATCAAGGCAAATGGAGACCAAAGCTCTAATGCCACTTGTAGGATCGAAAGTATGTCTAGAGGGGGGTGATTAGACAACTGGACCAAATAAAAATCTAGCCTTTTCCCAATTTTAAGTCTTGGTAGATTTTAGCAACTTATCACAAGTCAAGCAATCAACCTACACATGCAATTCTAAGAGTATAGCAGCGGAATGTAAATCATTGCATATGAAGGTAAATGGGAGGAGTTTGAGGGGAGCAAACGCAATGTAGACATGGAGATTTTTGGCGTGGTTCCGATAGGTGGTCCTATCGTACATCCACGTTGATGGAGACTTCAATCCACAAAGGGTAACAATTGCGTGAGTCCATGGAGGGCTCCACCGACGAAGGGTCCAGGAAGAAGCAACCTTGTCTATCCCACCATGGCCATCGCCCATGAAGGACTTGCCTCACTTGGGTAGGTCTTCACAAAGTAGGCGATCTCCTTACCCTTACAAACTCCTTGGTTCAACTCCACAATCTTGACGGAGGCACCCAAGTGACACCTAACCAATCTAGGAGACACCACTATCCAAAAGGTAATAGATGGTGTGTTGATGATGAAATCCTTGCTCCTGTGCTTCAAATGATAGTCTCCCCAACACTCAACTCTCTCTCACATATTTGGATATGGTGGAAAGATGATTTGAGTGGAAAACAACTTGGGGAAGGCTAGAGATCAAGATTCTTGTGGTTCGATTGGAATGTCTTGGTCTCAACACATGAGTAGGTGGTTCTCTCTTAGAAAATGAATATAGTGGAAGTGTGGGCACGTTCTAATGGCTCTCTCCACGAATGGATGAAGGGTGGAGGGGTATATATAGCCTCCACACAAAATTTAACCGTTACACATAATTTACCAAACTCGGTGGGACCGAATAGTGAAACTCGGTCAGACCGATTTAGTTCAAAATGTGAACATTAGGCATTTCGGTGGGACCGACACGATCAACTCGGTGGGACCGATTTTGTTAGGATTAGGGAATAACTTAATCTCGGTGAGACCGATCACATGAACTCGGTGAGACTGATTTCAGTAATAGGCAAACAGAGAGTTGGTCAAGCAAACTCGGTGGGACCGATCGCTCATTTCGGGAAGATTGAAACGTTACAAAAAGGAAACAGAGAGTTTGCATTGCGAACTCGATGGGACCGATCGTTCATCTCGGTTAGACCGAAATGTTACGAAGGGAAACAGAGAGTTTGCAATCCCATCTTGGTGAGACCGAGATCCCTATCGGTGAGACCGAACTGATTAGGGTTTCTGGCTATGTCAAGTGAACTCGGTGGTGCCGAATAGATCAAATCGGTGGGGCCGAGTTTGACTTTTGGTTTGGGACATATGTGGAAATGAGAAAGTGGTTGAGGGCTTTTGGAGCATATCACTAAGCATTTTGAGCAAGCATGCCATAAGCAACACCTCATCCCCTTTTAGTAGAATTGGCTTTTCCTATGGACTCAATGTGATCTTGGATCACTAAAAATGAAAATGTAGAGTCTTGAGCTCGTGCCAATATGTGTCCTTAGAATTTTGAGGGGTCCACATCTCTAGGTCATGCCATGACAATCATTGAACTTTCTGAAAAGATTATCTTGAATGGATATTAGTTCAATGAGCTATATGTTGTTAATAATTACCAAAACCACCCAGGGATTAGTTGCACTTTCATATACGCATTATAGTAGAACGATCAAGACTATATGATGTTGTCGTGGTATAATATCTAGGGCTAGCTGAGGTGGTATTGTGGTGGTTCATTATATTAAGAATAGGAAGACAACTTTCAGGTCGTTTGATGTTAGTGCACCTACACGATCTCATCCTACGTTGATCCCACAAAAGAGGGAACTTGGAGTGATTCTCTATTGCACTTTTTGAGGGCATATCATGTTGTTTAACTATGTTAATGATGTTGAGAGTTGGCCATAGTGAAAGTATGAACCATATGCCTGCTTTTCAAGAATCGAGACACTATTTTACTCACTTGTACTTTTTTCTTGATGTCCTTTTTTATTTTGAAAATAGAAAATATTGTTTCCATCCAAACTATCAGTCTATCACCCAAATTATCAATCTCTTCATAGAACTAGTACACCTATACAACTAATGATTGTATTGGATGTGTTGGGGACACATGAGACTACTTGTATTTGTTTGCAGGATGTTTGAGAGGGACTACTTCTAACCTACAGATCTCGCAGATTGATAAATCATCGGTCATCCACTTGAGGGAAATTCGATGTTGTCCTACAATACTCTGCGCTTGGAGGCCTGATATGAAGGAAATATGCCCAAGAGGCAATAATAAAGTTGTTATTTATATTTCCTTATATCATGATAAATGTTTATTATTCATGCTAGAATTGTATTAACCTGAAACTTAGTACATGTGTGGATACATAGACAAACAAAGTGTCCCTAGTATGCTTCTACTTGACTAGCTCCTTAATCAAAGATGGTTAAGTTTCCTAGCCATAGACATGTGTTGTCATTTGATGAATGGGATCACATCATTAGAGAATGATGTGATGGACAAGACCCATCCGTTAGCTTAGCATAATGATCATTTAGTTTTTATGCTATTGCTTTCTTCATGACTTATACATGTTCCTATGACTATGAGATTATGCAACTCCCGAATACCGGAGGAACACCTTATGTGCTATCAAACATCACAACGTAATTGGGTGATTATAAAGATGCTCTACAGGTCTCTCCGATAGTGTTTGTTGAGTTGTCATAGATCGAGATTAGGATTTGTCACTTCGTGTATCGGAGAGGTATCTCTGGGCCCTCTCGGTAATGAACATCACTATGAGCCTTGCAAGCAATGTGACTAATGAGTTAGTCACGGGATGATGCATTACGGAACGAGTAAAGAGACTTGCCGGTGACGAGATTGAACTAGGTATGATGATACCGATGATCGAATCTCGGGCAAGTAACATACCGATGACAAAGGGAACAACGTATGTTGTTATGCGGTTTGACCAATAAAGATCTTCGTAGAATATGTAGGAGCCAATATGAGCATCCAGGTTCTGCTATTGGTAATTGATTGGAGATGTGTCTCGGTCATGTCTACATAGTTCTCGAACCCGCAGGGTCCGCACGCTTAACGTTCGATGACAATTTGTATTATGAGTTATGTGTTTTGATGAACCGAAGTTTGTTCGGAGCCCCGGATGAGATCACGGACATGACGAGGAGTCTCGAAATGGTCGAGACATAAAGATTGATATATTGGAAGGTTATGTTCGAGCATTTTTCGGAGTACCGGGGGGTTACCAGAACCCCCCCGGGGTTTAATGGATCTTCATGGGCCCTAGTGGAAGAGAGGAGGCGGCGGCCAGGTGGAGGCGCCCCCCCAAGCCCAATCCGAATTGGACTAGGGTTGGGGGGCTTTCTTTCTTATCCTCCCTCTCTTTTCCCCTTCTCCTTCTTGGAATAGGAAAAGGGGGGGGGGCGAATCCTAGTTGACCGGGAGTCCAAGTAGGACTCCCCCCCTTGGCGCGCCACACCTTGGCCGGCCTCCTCCTCCCCCTCCATAGTTACACACCTCGGTCATATCGTCATAGTGCTTAGGCGAAGCCCTGTGGCAGTGAACTTCATCATCATCGTCACCACGCCGTCGTGCTGACTGAAATCTCCCTCGGCCTCAACTGGATGAATAGTTCAAGGGACGTCACCGAGCTGAACGTGTGCTGATCGTGGAGGTGACGTATGTTCGGTACTTGGATCGGTTGGATCGAGAAGACGTTCGACTACATCAACCATGTTACTAAACGCTTCCGCTTTTGGTCTACGAGGGTACATGGACACACTCTCCCCGCTCGTTGGTATGCATCTCCTAGATAGATATTGCGTGATCGTAGGTATTTTTTTTGAAATACTGCGTTCCTGACATGATACGTCTCCGTTGTATCTATAATTTTTGATTGTTTCATGCCAATATTCTACAACTTTTATATACTTTTAGCAACATTTTATATTATTTTGGGGACTAACATATTGATCCAGTGCTCAGTGTCAGTTCCTGTTTGTTGCATGTTTTTGTTTCACAGAATATCCATATCAAACGAAGTCCAAAGGCAATAAAAAATTACAGAGATTTATTTTGGAATATATGTGATTTTTGGGAGGTGGAATCAACCCAAACGGAGGCCCACAGCCTCCACAACCCACCAGGGCGCGGCCTGCCCCCTGGCGCACGGTGATGCCTAGTGGGCACAATGTAAGTCGGTTGGGGCTCTCCTTCGGCCGCAAGGAAGCTTATATCCGGGAAAAAATCGTGTTAAAATTTCAGCGCAATCGGAGTTACGGATCTCCAGGAATTGCTACTTCTTGAGCTTGTGTTAGTTTTTCCCTTGAAGAGGAAAGGGTGATGCAGCAAAGTAGAGATAAGTATTTCCCTCAGTTTGAGAACCAAGGTATTAGTCCAGTAGGAGACAACGCACAAATCACCAATACCTGCACAAACAATTAAACACTTCCACCCAACGCGATAAAGGGGTTGTCAATGTCTTCACGCTCACTTGCAAAGGTGAGATTTAATAGAGATAGATGAAACTAAACAAAAGGTAAAGTAAATATTTTTGGGTTTTTTTGGTTTATAGTTCGGAAAGTAAAAGATTGCAATATAGTAGATTGGAAACTTATATGATGGAAAAATAGACCTGGGGGCCATAGGTTTCACTAGAGGCTTCTCTCTTGAAGGAAAATAATACGGTGGGTGAACAAATTACCGTTGAGCAATTGATAGAAAAGGGGCAAAGTTATGATGATATCTAAGGCAATGATTACAAAATATAGGCATCACGTCCGTGTCAAGTAGACCGACTCTGGCCTGCATCTACTACTATTACTCCACACATCGACCGACTCCTGCCTGCATCTAGAGTATTAAGTTCATGAAGAACAGAGTAACGCATTAAGTAAGATGACATGATGTAGAGGAATAAACTCAAGCAATATGATGTAAACCCCATCTTTTTATCCTCGATGGCAACAATAGAATACGTGCCTTGCTGCCCCTACTGTCACTGGGAAAGGACACCGCAAGATTGAATCCAAAGCTAAGCACTTCTCCCATTGCAAGAAAAACTAATCTAGTTGGCCAAACTAAACCGATAGTTCGAAAAGAATTACAAATATATCAAATCATGCATATAAGAATTCAGAAAGGATTCAAATAATATTCATAGATAAGCTGGTCATAAATCCACAATTCATCAGATCTCGACAAGCACACCGCAAAAGAAGATTACATCGGATAGATCTCCAAGAACATCGAGGAGAACATGGTATTGAATCAAAGAGAGAGAAGAAGCCATCTAGCTACTAGTTATGGACCCGTAGGTCTGTGGTAAAGTACTCACACTTCATTAGAAGGGCAATAGAGTTGATGTAGATGCCCTCCATGATCGAATCCCCCTCCAGAAGGATGCCAGAAAAGCCCCCAAGATGGGATCTCACGGGAACAGAAGATTGCGGCGGTGGAAAAGTGTTTTCGTGGATGCTTCTAGAGGTTTTGGAATATATGTGAATATATAGGAAGAAGATCTAGGTTAGGGGGCCACCGAGGGGCTCACAAGGTAGTGGGGGCGTGCCCTCCCCCCTTGTCGCCGCCTCGTGGCTCTTCTGACTTGAACTCCAAGTCTCTGGGGTGTCTTCTGGTCCAAGAAAAATCACAGCGAAAGTTTTATTCCGTTTGGACTCCGTTTGATATTTCTTTTCTGCAAAGCTCAAAAGCAAGGAAAAAACAGAAACTGGCACTGGGCTCTAGGCTAGGTTAGTCCCAAAAAATAATATAAAATAGCATATTAATGCATATAAAACATCCAAAACAGATAATATAATAGCATGGAACAATCAAAAAATATAGATACGTTGGAGACGTATCAAGCATCCCCAAGCTTAATTCCTACTCATCCTCGGGTAGGTAAGTGATAAAAATGGAATTTTTGATGTGGAATGCCACCTAACATATTTATCCATGTAATTTTCTTTATTGTGGCATGAATGTTCAGATCCATAAGATTCAAAACAAAAGTTTAATATTGACATAAAAACAATAATACTTCAAGCATACTAACAAGGCAATTATGTCTTCTCAAAATAACATGGCCAAAGAAAGTTATCACTAAAAAATCATATAGTCTGTCTATGCTCCATATTCATCACACAAAATATTCAAATCATGCACAACCCCGATGACAAGTGATTGCTCTCTGACTATAGCACTAGAAAAGCTCCTGTCTACTAGGACTACGTCGGTATTTCCCCAAAGAGGAAGGGATGATGCAGCACAGCGACGGTAGGTATTTCCCTCAGTGAAAAAACCAAGGTTATAGAACCAGTAGGAGAACCAAGCAACACAACGTAAACAGCACATGCAAACAAATAACAAGACCTCGCAACCCGACGTGTTAAAGGGGTTGTCAATCCCTTTCGAGTAACGATGCCAGAAAATTGTAGTAGATTGAAATAGTAGATCGCAAATAAAATAAAGTGCAGCAAAGTATTTTTTTAGTTTTAGTTTAATAGATCTGAATAAAAATGCAAAGGAAAAGTAGATCGCAAGATTATATGAGGAAGAAGACCCGGGGGCCATAGGTTTCACTAGTGGCTTCTCTCGAGAAAGATAGCAAACGGTGGGTAAACAAATTATTGTTGGGCAATTGATAGAACCTCAAATAATTATGACGATATCCAGGCAATGATCATTACATAGGCATCACGTCCAAGATTAGTAGACCGAGTCCTGCCTGCATCTACTACTATTACTCCACACATCGACCGCTATCCAGCATGCATCTAGTGTATTAAGTTCATGGAAAAACGGAGTAATGCAATAAGAACGATGACATGATGTAGAAAAGACATGTTTATCTATTGCGTAGATATAGATCCCATCTTTTTATCCTTGGTAGCAACGATACTTATGTGTCGGTTCCCTTTCTGTCACTGGGATCAAGCACCGTAAGATTGAACCCACTACCGGGTACCTCTTCCCATTGCAAGATACATATATCAAGTTGGCCAAACAAAACCCAAATATCAGAGAAGAAATACGAGGATATAAGAGATCATGCATATAACAGATCAAAGAAGCACAAATAACTTTCATGGATATAAAAAGATATGACTGATCGTAAACTCGAAGTTCATCAGATCCCAACAAACACACCGCAAAAAGACTTACATCATACGGATCTCCAAGAGACCATTGTATTGAGAACCAAGAGAGAGAGATGAAGCCATCTAGCTACTAACTACGGACCCGAAGGTCTACAAAGAACTACTCATGCATCATCAGAGAGGCACCAATGGAGGTGGCGAACCCCATCCAAGATGGTGTCTAGATTGGATCTGGTGGTTCTGGACTCTGCGGCATCTGGATGAATATTTTGTCGACTCCCCTAGGTTTTTGGGAATATTTGGGTATTTATAGAGCAAAGAGGCGGTCTGGGGGTCACCCGAGGTGGGCACAACCCACTAGGGAGCGCCTGGGCCTCCTGGCGCGCCCTGGTGGGTTGTCCCCTCCTCGGGACTACCCCCAGGTGCAACTAGGGCCCAACATGTTCCTTCTGGTCCATAAAAAATTCTCCCAAAAGTCTGATATTGATTTTCTGCGATGTAAAAACACGGAAAAAACAGGAACTGGCACTTGGCACTATGTAGATAGGTTAGTACCAAAAAATGATATAAAATGATTATAAAACATCCAAGATTGATAATATAACAACATGGAACAATAAAAAATTATAGATACATTGGAGACGTATCAGCATCCCCAAGCTTAACTCCTACTCGTCCTCGAGTAGGTAAGTGATAAAAACAGAAATTTTGATGTGGAGTGCCGTTTAACATGTCATATCATATTATTTTCTTTATAGCATGGATAATTGGACTTTTTATGTGATTCAAAGTAATAGTCTAGTTTTGACATGATGATTTAGATTCTCAAGCATATCAACAAGCAACCATGTGTTTCAAAATATCAATGCTAAAATAAGTTATCCCTACAAAATCATATAGTCTTGTCATGTTGTGTCTTCTTAACACAAAGTATTTATCATGCACAACCCCGATGACAAGCCAAGCAATTGGTTCATACCTTTTAACGTGCTTCATCTTTTTCAACTCTTACACAATACATGAGCGCAAGCCATGGATATAGCACTACGGGTGGAATGGAGTATGATAGGGGTAAATATAGAGAAGACAAAAAAGTAAGAATGTCTCACATCGATGCGGCTAACCAACGGGCTATGGAGATGCCCATCAATCGATATCAACGTGAGGAGTAGGGATTGCCATGCAACGGATGCACTAAGAGCTATAAGTGTATGAAAGCTCAATATGAAAACTAAGTGGGTGTGCATCTAATCCTATAATGAAAAATTCCCACTAGTATATGAAAGTGACAACATAGGAGACTCTCCATATGAAAAACATGGTGCTACTTTGAAGCATAAGCATGGTAAAGGATACTAGCAATGCCCCTTCTCTCTTTGTTTATTTTTCTCTTTTTTCTTTCTTTCTTTCTTTATTTTCTTTTTTTCTTTTTTTCTTCTTTCATTGTCCTGAGTCTCATCCCGACTTGTGGGGGAATCATAGTCTCCATCATCCTTTCCTCACTGGGGCACTGCTCTAAAAATGAATAATGATGATCATCACACTTCTATTTACTTATAACTCAAAAGAAATAAAAATTACAACTCGATACCTATGAAAAAATATGACTATATAAATGCCTCTGGCATGTACCAGGATGTGCAATGATCTAGCGTAACATGTATGAAAAATGATGAACGGTGGCTGAGCCATAAACACTATGTCAGCTATATGATGATGCAAAGCAATATGACAATGAATGCTCAAGTCATCAAACGGAAGAGGTTGAAGTTTCATGGCAATATATCTCGGAATGGCCATGGAAAAGCCATAATAGGTAGGTATGGTGGCTGTTTTGAGGAAGATACAATGAGGCTTATGTGTGATAGAGTGTATCATATCACGGGGTTTGGATGCACCTGCGAAGTTTGCACCACGTGTCAATGTGAGAAAGGGCAATCCACGGTACCGTAGAGGCTAGCAAATTGCAAAAAGGTAAGAGTGTGTATAATCCATGAACTCACATTAGTCATAAAGAACTCATATACTTATTACAAAAGTTTATTAGCCCTCGAAGCAAAGTACTACTATGCATGCCCCTAGGGGGATAGATTGGTAGGAAAAGACCATCGCTTGTCCCCGACCGCCACTCATAAGGAAGACAATCAAAACTAAATCATGCTCCAACATCATAGCATAACGAGAGACTATACGTGCATGCTTCGGGAGTCACAAACCTTAACACCAATATTCCTACTAGAGCATAATTATTCATCAACATAACTCACATATCACATCATCATATCTCAAAACTATTACTAAGAATCAAATTTATTTTGTCCAATGATCTTCATGAAATTTTTATTTTCTTTATCCTTGGATATCTATCACTTTGGGACTAATTTTCATGTGTTTCTTTTCATAAGCTCAAACAAATATAAGTGAAGATCATGAGCATAATATTTCTTTCTCTCAAAATAATTTAAGTGAAGCAAGAGAGAATTTCTTCAAAATTTTACTAACTCTCAAATAAATCTAAGTGAAGCAAGAGAGCATTTCTTCAAAAATACTAAGCACACCGTGCTCAAAAAGATATAAGTGAAGCACTAGAGCAAGTCCTAGCTCATAAAAGATTTAAGTGAAGCATAGAGAGCAATTCTAACAAGTCATGACATAATTTTGGCTCTCTCGAATAGGTGTGTCAATCAAGGATTGATGACATAAAACACAAAGTAAAACAAGTAAAGACACATATCATACAAGACGCTCCAAGCAAAACACATATCATGTGACGAATAAAAATATAGTCTCGAGTAAAATATCGATAGTTGTTGGTAGAAAGCGGGGATGCCACTTGGGGGCATCCCCAAGCTTAGTAGGTTGCTCATTTTTGGATAATATCTTGGGATGCCGGGGCATCCCCAAGCTTAGGCTCTTCTATCCTTCCTTCATCCATCGTAAGATAACCCAAAACTTGAAAACTTCAATCACACAAAACTCAACAAAACCTTCACGAGATCCGTTAGTATAAGAATAATAAACCACTACTATAAGTGTTGTATCAAACCAATTCATATTTTGTTTTTGTATTATATATACTGTATTCCAACTTTTCTATGGCAAAAACTCATCAAAGAAAACCATAGAGCCATCAAAATAAGCACACAACACAAAGAAAACAGAATCTGTCAAAACAGAACAGTCTGTAGCAATCTGACTATTTCGAATACTTCTGTAACTCCAAAAATTCTAAAAAATTAGGACGACCTGAGTAATTTGTATATTGATCTACCGAAAGTGGAATTGGTATTTTATCGCTCCTTGGTAAAAAATGAAAATTAATTTCGTGAGAGCAAAAGTTTATGTTTTTTCCAGCAAGATCAAACAACTATTACCCAAGAAGATCCTAAAGGCTTTACTTGGCACGAACACTAATTAAAACGTAAAAAACACAATCATAACAGTAGCATAATTGTGCTAACACACAAAACAGGAAGCAAAAAGCAAAAATAAATTTTATTCATTGGGTTGCCTCCCAACAAGCGCTATAGTTTTACGCCCTTAGCTAGGCATAAAGCAAGGATCTAAGTTTTGTCATCTTTGGTTCGAGATCCATAAGATGCCCTCATGATTGATTCATAGGATGGCTTAATTCTAGTTCTAGGAAAGTGTTCTATACCCTTCCTCAAAGGAAATTGGAACTTAATATTGCCTTCTTTCATATCAATCACGACACGATAGTGCGTAAAAACGGTCTACCAAGAATAATTGGACAAGACGGATTGCAATCAATATCAAGAACAATAAAATCTATGGGGACATAATTCCTATTTGCAAGAATAGGAACATCATTAATTGTAACATCCCAATTTTCAATTTGGATGTTATACTTAGGTCATCATATGCATATCATATTTTATTTGCATATTTGGTAGTGATCCTAGAAATCTTAATCAACTCAAAGACCCAAGGAGAGAGTTGGGGATTTCATAAATTTTCATATTTGAATTTTCTCAAATTTGAAAAGAGGATCAATTTGGTTTTAATATTTTCTCCCCAATTATTTCCAATATTTAAAATAAAAGAGAGAAGATAACATGACCTCTTCAAAAGACAGGAATATTGGAGAAGAAAATTTAAAATCAAATTTATATTTCATTTGGATTTTATTTGCTATTTTATTTGAATTAAAAAATATGCATTTTTAAAAATTGCTTTTTAGGCGAGAAAAATGTTCACTTTGTTCTAAATAATAGGTTTAGATGGTGAAAATTGTTTCTGGTATTTTTAGAATTTCTTTTATATTTTATTAGGATTTTTCTTTGGGCGAAATTGTATTAAAAAAATATTTTCCCGCCCGACCGGGCCGAAGCCTAGCCGAGCAGGCCGGCGCACCAGCCGCGCCGCCTCCTGCTCCGACTCGAGTCTCGCCGCCGCCGTCGTGTCCCGGCCGGATACGCGCCCCCTCCCGCAAGGAACCCCCCCTCGGGCCTTTATAAGGCGTCGCCCCCGCCGCCTCCTTCCTCACCCCATCCCACCGCCGCAGCCGTCGCCACCTGCCGCCGCTACCCGCTCGCGCTGCCGCGCTGCCGCCCGCTTGCCTCGCCCCACCACAGCGAGCCACCGTCGACGCCGCCTCGCTGGACTCGCTGGATCCCACCGCCGTCGACCCGCTGGTTTTTTAAGAACCGGTAAAGACCGTCGAACCGACGCCCCGGTTTTTTTGGTTTTCGTTAGATCGGTTTTGTCGTTTTTTCGGTTTCACTAATTAGCGAACGTTCACTCGAACATCACTGTTAGCGGACTTATTCGTCTGTTTGTTCCTGATAGAGAACGTTCGTTCGTTGGGTTTTTCTTTTCATTTTATTTTCGGCCAGGGACCTATCCACGATTATTTTTATCGCAGATTAGCCCCTGATCTTCAAACCCTCGCAACTTTTTGCTCGCTTGTCCAAATCTAGTGAAACCAACGCCAAAATCTTTGTCTTGTTCCCCTCTTTCTAGATAACCAACTTGAACATGGTTTTGACAATTTAAAATTTGTTTGCAAGCAGATTTGAATTCGAACTTCTTTTGACCGCAGTTTGAGTTTCATAGCTCCGATTCGGTTGATTCTTTTTGCAAATCGAAGCTCTTCAGTTGACCTTTCAGTTTGGATCTTTTCATTTGAGTTTTACCCTTGAATCTTATGCTTGATTGCTTATGTATGTTATTATTTGTTCATGATTGCGTTTCCGGAGTGCGAAGCGTGCTATTACGAGTCACTAGGGTTTTCAGATCGTCAGCAAGGCAAGTAACACTTTGATCATATCCCTTATTACCCAGTTTTTATGCATTAGTCTCACTCCTCAAACACTGCATGGTTAGGACTTGTTAACATGTGGGTTTCGGGAAGTAGTTGTTGAGGTAGTACCTATTGCCCTTATATTCAAACCCTGGGAGTTACTACGTTACGCTTATTATACTTTACTATGCTATGCTCGTAGACGTGGTTTGGTTAGAGTGATCCATGACAGATGTGAGAGTTCTAATTAATGGTTAAACTTAAGGTGGCTACTTTAACACACATCTGGGTGGATTGGTTTGTGGGCACCCGGGGAATCCAGTGCTCTCCAAAGGAGAATCCCGGGGTATCCGTGTGATTTTTCCTATGGTTCGCCACCCAGGCTCAAAGGGATCATTATGTTATTCATGTTGGAAACTTCCGTGTGCAACCACAAGCCATTATGGGCTCTGGCATAGTTGAGTAAGTTGTGGGAACCCTTTCCATGATGGGCTCGCAGATGTAGGGGATTGTAGGTGTATCGACCTATCTATCGGTTAAGGGGACCTCTTCGAAAAGACTGTGTCTCGGTCATCCGTTTCACAAACATCATTGCAGTGCGAGAAATACAACGGAGGAGATCGAGTCTTGTGGGGAAAAGTGCGCAAACCTCTGCAGAGTGTATAAACTAATCATGGTTAGCCGTGTCCCCGGTTATGGACATCTTGAGTATCCGGTGCTTGAATTACTATGTTGATCTCATCACTCTAATTTAATTAATTTGTTGGTTTGATGATTATTTTTTAATTGGGATTGAGATGGGGTTACCATTCTCAATGTTTTCAACAAACTTTGTAGTTAAATAATGTATATTCCTTTGTTGTAGGGGAAAACTAGCTTTATGCAAATGATAACCGTAGAGCCTCCACCAGCCATATATGCATATAGTTGTAGCTGTTACTTGTTCATTGCTCTATAGTGTTATCTTGCCAGCATATTCCATGTGCTGACTTACACAGGCTGCAACGTATTATGTTGCAGAGTTTTTAGACAAAGAGTAAGGTGCGCTAGGTCGTTGTCATGCACTCAGCTATGCCATTGGAGTCGATGGACTCATTTTACCTTCGAAGCTTCTGCTATTATCTTCATTAGATGGCCTTCAGCCATATTATTGTAATAAGTACTCTCTTTGAGATATTCGATGTAATAAGTGTGTGATTGAACTCTGTTATAAATCCTTCAAGTACTATTGTGTCAGCATTACCGATCCAGGGATGACACTTATACACAGAGATTTGACCATTTGAGGTCAGATCGCTACATTAATTCTTCCCATAGGCTTTTTAATAGTAGCATACACCAAGTGCAAATTTGAAGAGCATGATTCAAGATCGGTAAGACCAAGCACATCACATAAAGATTTCGGAATTGTAGAAACACTAGCACCAAGTCACACAAAGCAAAACACTCATAATTTTTAATCTTGACTTTGAT
The DNA here is from genome assembly GCF_056163025.1 of Triticum urartu. Lineage (NCBI taxonomy): Eukaryota > Viridiplantae > Streptophyta > Magnoliopsida > Poales > Poaceae > Triticum > Triticum urartu. The sequence continues at coordinate 443,410,990 of NC_141879.1, read as the reverse complement.
AGTAGGTTCCCATTCATCATGAAATTTTCTAGGAATTGAAACTTCTAATTCCAATTTTTCTTCAAGAGCTTTCATCATAGCATCAACAATATGTTTAGTAAAAGCTTTATTTTGTTCATAAGCATGGGGTGAATTTATCATGTATTGCAACAAAGAAATACAATCAATCAAAGAGCAACTATCACAATTAAAGTCTTTGTAATCCAAAAGAGTGGGCACATCACTAGCTAAAGTTTTGACCTCTTCAAACTCACTTTCATCAATTTTTTTCAACAAGATTTTCACCCTCCGAAATATTGGGATGCCTTCTACCTAAAGTTGACTCTTCTCTAGTCCCTTTTTCATCAATATTAACTTTACTAAACAAGGAATCAATAGAAGAAACACCAATCATTTTAAGATCTTCATCACTTTTATCCTCTAGTGAGATTGGTTTAGCGGCCATTTGATTTACTAAGGTAGCTTGTGCATTGGATATTTTTTCTAGCAAACTTTTGGCAAAAGCATACTTAGATCGGAGATTGCAAACTTCTCTACTGACATCATCAAGCTGTTTTGTAATCGCATCAAGCACAACAGAGTGCTCCTTAAGTTCTTCAATAAAATATTTATTATGCTCAAATTGTGTAGTCATATATTCCTTAGTACTTTTCTCAATTTCAAGAAAAATATTTGGGTAAGGAACATCATAATATTTTTTTGAGGCATCATGATTACGCAATTAAGAGTGCACACAAAAACAGATCCGGCAAGAAAACGACAAACGAGAAAGAGAGGCGAATAAAACGGCAAATTTTTGTGAAGTGGGGGAGAGGAAAATGAGAGGCAAATGGGAAATAATGTAAATTGCGAGGAGATGAGATTTGTGATTAGGAACCTGGTATATGAAGAAGATCCTCCCCGGTAACAGCTCCAGAAATTCCTTTTGATTGCTCTCTGACTATAGCGCCAGAAAAGCTCCTGTCTGCTAGGACTAAGTTGGTATTTCCCCAAAGAGGAAGGGATGATGCAGCATATCGAACCAGTAGGAGAACCAAGCAACACAACGTAAACAGCACCTGCACACAAATAACAACACCTCACAACCCGACATGTTAAATGGGTTGTCAATCCCTTTCGGGTAACGATGCCAAAAAATTTTAGTAGATTGAAATAGTAGATCGCAAATAAAATAAAGTGCAGCGAAGTATTTTTTAGTTTTAGTTTAATACATATGAATAAAAATGCAAAGGAAAAGTAGATCGGAAGCAAATATATGAGGAAGAAGACCCGGGGGCCGTAGGTTTCACTAGTGGCTTCTCTCGAGAAATATAGCAAACGCTGGGTAAACAAATTACTGTTGGGTAATTGATAGAACCTCAAATAATTATGACGATATCCAGGCAATGATCATTACATAGGCATCATGTCCAAGATTAGTAGACCGACTCCTGCCTACATCTACTACTATTACTCCACACATCGACCGCTATCCAGCATGCATCTAGTGTATTAAGTTCATGGAAAAACAGAGTAATGCAATAAGAACGATGACATGATTTAGACAAGATCCGTTTATCTATTGCGTAGATATAGATCCCATCTTTTTATCCTCAGTAGCAACGATACATACATGTCGGTTTCCTTTCTGTCACTGGGATCAAGCACCGTAAGATCGAACCCACTACCGGGCACCTCTTCGCATTGCAAGATAAATAGATCAAGTTGGCCAAACAAAACCCAAATATCGGAGAAGAAATACGAGGCTATAAGTGATCATGCATATAAGAGATCAAAGAAACTCAAATAACTTTCATGGATATAAAAAGATATGAATGATCATAAACTCAAAGTTCATCAGATCCCAACAAACACACCGAAAAAAGAGTTACATCATATGGATCTCCAAGAGACCATTGTATTGAGAATCAAGAGAGAGATGAAGCCATCTAGCTACTAACTACGGACCCGAAGGTATACAAAGAACTACTCACGCATCATCATAGAGGCACCAATGGAGGTGGTGAACCCCATCCGAGATGGTATTTAGATTGGATCTGGTGGTTCTGGACTCTACGGCGGCTGGATGAATATTTCTTTGACTCCTCTAGGGTTTTGGGAAAATTTGGGTATTTATAGAGCAAAGAGGTGGTCCAGGGGGCACCTCAGGTGGGCACAACACACCAGGGCACGCCTGGGCCTCCTGTGCGCCCTGGTGGGTTGTCCCCTCCTCGGGACTCCCCCCAGGTGCAACCAGGGCCCAACATGTTCCTTCTGGCCCATAAAAAATCTCCGTACAGTTTCGTGGCATTTGGACTCCGTCTGATATTTATTTTTTGCGATGTAAAAAACACGGGAAAAACAGTAACTGGCAGTTGCACTATGTCAATAGGTTAGTACTAAAAAAATGATATAAAATGACTATGAAATGATTATAAAACATCCAAGATTGATAATATAACAACATGGAACAATAAAAAATTATAGATATGTTGGAGACGTATCAACAAGCCAAGCAATTGTTTCATAGTTTTGATGTTCTCGAAACTTTTCAACTTTCACGCAATACATGAGCGTGAGCCATGGACATAACACTATAGGTGGAATATAATATGGTGGTTGTGGAGAAGACAAAAAGATGTAACATCCCAAATTTTCAATTTGGAATGTTATACATTAGATCATCATGCATATCATATTTTATTTGCTTTGGGTTTTGATCCTAGAAAATTCTGAGCAACTCAAGGACCCACGGAGAGAGTTGGGGATTTCGTTATATTCATATTTGAGTTTTTTCTCAAATTTTGAGAATAGGATCATTTGATTTTATTTATTTTATCATCAATTATTTCTATTACAAAAATATGAGAGAGGGAATAAAATGACTTTCCAAAAATATAGAAATATTGAGGATTTAATAAAAAAATCAAATAGTTTTATTTCCGAGTTTTTTTGTTTTTATTTGAATTAGGAAAAATGCGCGTTTTTCAAAATTGCATTTAGGGCCCAAATAAATGTTCACTTTGTCGGGCTTGATTTTAGAATCCCGGGAAAATTTATTTTAGGATTTTTGGAGTCCGTTTAGTATTTCTTTTTATTTTTTTTCTTCCAAGCGAAAAAAAACGGAACCGACTATGGGCCGTACTCGGCCAGGACTCCGCCTGGCTGGGGCCTTTATAAGCCGGGGCAAGCCCGCCCGAAGGCCCAGCCGCCCCGAAACCCTAGCCGCGCCCTAACCCTAGCCGCCAGCCGCCAGCCGCCGCCGCCGCCGCCCCGCCGCCGATCCGCCGGAGCCGCGCGTCGCCCGAGGTTCGCCGCACCTCGAAATCCGTGCGGTTTAAAAAAAATCCGTTCGTTGTTTTTCTTTTTCGTCAGATTTTTCCGCGGTTATTTTCTGATCGCGATTTCTGATCCGATTTTCGTTTTAGTTTTTCTTTTCGCTCGTTTATCGGAATCAGGCGATTCAAGCGCCTGGAGTTTCATCTCAAAACCCTCTATCCGAATAATCAACTTAAACAAGTTTTTTTTACTGTAAAATTTGACTTAGGTTCAGATTACTAGAAGGAAGTTGTTTTCTTTCGCCGTTTGACTTTCTTTGCTTCGTTCGATTTGATTCTTTTTGCCAACCGGAGTTCTTAAGTTGAACCTTCTGGTTAGATCTCTTATTTGAGTTTTACCTGTGCATTAGATGAGTACTTATTGTATGCTTGTTTGTTTGCCTGCGATAGAGTACCCGGGGTGCGCCGCCTGTTACTTCGAATCATTAGGTTTCACGGATCATCAGCAAGGCAAGTAACACTTTGATCATACCTTTTCTACAACCCAGTTTTTTTTGCATTAGATCAATCTTCACACATTGCATGATTAGGATCTAATTAAACTGTGGGATGGGAAGTAGATGAGGTAGTACCTATTACCTGTTTATTATCAAACCTTTGGGAGTTACTTCTACGTTTGCTTATTATGCCATGCTATGCTAGTAGACGTGGATTGGGTGAGTGAAATCCATGACAGATGTGAGATTGATAATTAATGGTTTATCTAAGGTGGCAACTTAAACACACATCTGGGTGGATTGAGGCACCTGGGTATTCCAGGACCTGCCTGTTTTCTTTTGGACCGCCACCCAGGCTCAAAGGGATCATGAGATTTTTCAAACTAGAAACTTCCGTGTGCAGCCACAAGCCATTAATGGGCTCTGGCATAGTTGATTAAGTCGTGCGAACTCTTACAGGGTAGACTAGCAGATGTAGGGGAAAGTAGGTGTACCGGTCTATCCATCGTAAGGTGCTAGCGCTTCTGAAAGACTGTGCCTCGGTCATCCGTTTCTCAAACACCATGTAGTGCGAGAAATCCAACGGAGGCGATCGAGTCTTGTGGGGAAAAGTGCGCAAACCTCTGCAGAGGGTAACAAACTAATCATGATTAGCCGTGTCCCCGGTTATGGACATCTTGAGTATCTAGTATCTGGATTATCATGTGAATCTCAACATGTTACTCTAAAATTAATGTTGTTGGGTTAATGATGATGCTTAATTGGGATTGAGAATGCTGTCAACCATTCTCAATGTTTAACCACCACCATGATAGTAATTAAATTTATTCCTTTTGAAGTAGGGAAAAATTGGCTTTATGCAAAACTGTAACCATAGAGCTTTCCACCAGCCAAATATGCATAAAGTATAGCTGTTGCATTCCACTACTCTCTATGTGTTACCTTGCCAGCATATTCCATGTGCTGACCCGTTTTCGGGCTGCAACGTTAATGTTGCAGACTTTTCAGACAATGATTAAGGAGTTTTTAGGTCGTGGTTCTATACTCAGTGATGCCGTTGGAGTTGATGGACTCACTTATCTTCCAAGCCTTCCGCTGTTATCGTAATTAGATGGCCTTAAGCCATATTTATTGTAATAAGTTCTCTTTTGAGACACTCGATGTAATAAGTGTGTGATTGCTACTCTGCTATAAATCCTTCGAGTACTGTGTGGTGTCAGCATTACTGATCCAGGGATGACACCGGAGCACAGAGATTAGACTATTTGAGGTCTGGTCGCTACAGAGATGGTATCAGAGCACACGCTGACTGTAGGACACGACCACTAAGCTAAAGACCTAGATCACTACTCACTCTCTTCTCTTCTGACCTCTCATCTTTTCTACTCTTTAGGATGGCAGATGCAAGGAACAAGTTCACCCAACCGGATGAAGATACACCCTTTGGACGCCACTTCAAGGAAGTCACTAGATACCTGAACATAGGAGTACCAAGATTCACGGGAACCTACAACGCCACTTTACCTGAAGAAGAGCGCTGGATGATTCAAGTTCAAATCCCAGGAAGGACGTTCATGCCAGTCACTGAGCCCATAGAGTTTTCCTTTGATGCACCAACTTGGAGTCTAGGAAAGAGCATGGCAGCTCACATCGCCATGGGACGCATTGGAGAAGTCTACCGCAAGGATCTTAAGGATACTATATACCAGATTTGTGGGCGCCGAGATGAACACTGGGAGATGATTAGCACCATGAAGGATAGATCAATCGCAGCTTTTATCCAGGAGTTAAACCAGCACATTCGATGACAGGAGAATCAGATGTGCGCCGACATGATAGATCTGAAGAAGGCTAAGACTAGAATCAAGGAACTGGAGGAAGAACTCAAGGCTACACGCAAAGATTATGAAGAAGAAATTGAAGTATTGGTGGAGAAGAATGACGACCTGATCAAGAACATTGGAATATTTATGGGAGGCCCGACACCAGTAGATGAAGACGAAGAACCCAAGGAGATTAGCTCGGAAGACTACATCATCATTGACGGCACCGGCTCGGAACAAGACAGTAGCAATGATGATTATGTTGATGAAGCTGGAGCAGATATCATGGAGTCTACAACCGTAGAATATTTCTACTACACCACCTCATCAGTAGTAGTAGTCCACCATGTAAATATAGTAGTCCGAGCACTTTGCGATAGTTAGCTTGATTGTATGCCTTTGCTTGCTTGAATGAAGTGAATTGTTTGCTTTTGCCTCATGTGCATATGGGTAGTGTTTTCTCTTTAGACCCCCTCTATTCTTATATCTCATCTTTTCTAAACCCTCAGATGCCTCCGAGACGTGACCCCGGATTTGCCTTTCCGCCGGAGCTCACCCAGTTGATCCAGCAGCAGAACACCTTGATGCAGTTGCTAGTCCAGAATCAGAATCAGGGGAACAACAACAACAACCCACCACCACCACCACCTGTTGACCACTTAGCCCGTTTTCTTAGGCTGAATCCGCCGGTGTTTTCCAGTAGCACCGAGCCGATAATAGCAGATGATTGGCTCCGCAAGACAGCTAGGGAGTTGACCATAGCAGGATGCACAGATGCGGAGAAGGTTAAGTTTGCCGCACATCAGTTAGAAGGACCCACATCATCATGGTGAGAGAATTTTACAGCCACCTTTCCAGTCGACACTGTCACATGGGATCAATTTCAGCAGGCTTTCCGTACTGCCCATGTTTCAGCAGGAGCAATGGCCATGAAGAAGTGTGAGTTTCGTAACTTGCGCCAAGGAGGACGGACAGTTGGCCAGTATGTGGAGGAGTTTAGTAAGCTAGCACGTTATGCCCCAGATGACGTTGCTACGGATGCAGCTAAGCAGGAGAAGTTCCTGGAAGGACTGAATGATGAGTTGAGTATGCAGTTGATGGTAGCCACCTTCAACAACTACCAGGAGTTGGTAGACCGTGCTCTTATGATTGAAGGGAAGCAGCAGCAAATTGAGAACCGCAAGAGGAAGTATGGACAAGGAAAGTATAATTCAGGAGCTCAGCAGAAGCCACGTTTTACCCCTAGACCAGGAGGACATTTTCAGCATACCCATGGAGTAGGTAGCTCGCACAATCACAATGGCACCAAGAATGGTAATGGGAATGGAGGAAGCAATGGCCAGAACCGCAGCACCCCATCAACCCTAGTCAAGAGAGATCTGAGTCAAGTCACCTGTTTCAAGTGTTCCAAGATCGGACATTATGCCAATGAATGTCCTGAAGGCCAAAACGGCAATGGAAGCTCTGGAAAGAAGCCGAACCCTTTCAACAGGGGACAGGTGAACCACGTTAATGTGGAGGATGTTGAAGCTCAGTCCGATGCAGTAATAGGTAAGTTTTTGGTTAAGTCATTTACTGCACTCGTTCTTTTTGATACTGGTGCATCGCATTCATACATATCAAGGGGATTTGTGGAAAAGTATAGCCTACCCACTAGGGTTCTCAAAACACCTATGCTAGTAAGCTCACCAGGAGCAGAGTACATGGCCAGTCAAGGATGTTTTCAAGTGCCATTAAGTATAGGACGACATGTTTTCCCAACAGATTTAATTATTCTGGAATCTCAAGGTCTGGATGTGATTCTTGGTATGGATTGGCTGTCGATGTATGGAGGAAACATTGATTGTGCTAGTTAGTCAATTTTGCTTACCACCCCAGAAGGGAGAAGGATCAAGTATGTATCCCGGCATGCGCCAAACAAGACACAAGTAAATTCATTAACAGGAGTTGTGCAGAAGGAAGTACCAGTGGTAAGGGAATTCCCTGATGTATTTCCAGAGGAGTTGCCAGGCATGCCACCGGATAGAGATATTGAGTTCTTGATTGAGCTATTGCCAGGCACAGGGCCAATATCAAAGAGACCATATAGGATGCCAGCAAAGTATTTGGTGGAAATTAAGAAACAGATTAAGGAGTTACTGGATAAAGGTTACATTCGCCCAAGTTCTTCACCTTGGGGATCACCAGTACTATTAGTAGAGAAGAAGGATGGATCGTTAAGGATGGTTGTTGATTATCGAGGATTGAATGAAGTAACAATCAAGAACAAGTACCCGCTACCAATGATCAATGATCTGTTTGATCGATTGCAAGGAGCTAAAGTGTTTTCCAAGATCGATTTGCAATCAGGGTACCACCAGTTGAAGATTCGAGAATAGGATATTCCGAAGACAGCTTTTACCACCAGGTATGGGCTGTATGAGTATACCTTTATGTCATTTGGTCTGACTAACGCGCCTGCCTATTTTATGAACATGATGAACAAAGTGTTTATGGAGTTTTTGGATAAGTTCGTCGTAGTGTTCATTGATGATATCCTGGTTTATTCAAAGAATGAAGAGGAACATAAGGAGCATTTGCGTTTGGTACTTGGAAAGCTCAGAGAACATCAATTATATGCCAAGTTCAGCAAATGTGAGTTTTGGTTGAAGGAAGTAGGATTCCTCAGACACGTTATATCTGGAGAAGGTATAGCTGTTGATCCCACTAAAGTTGACACCGTGACCAAGTGGGAAGCCCCAACTACCGTTGGAGAGATCCGGAGTTTTCTTGGACTCGCAGGATACTACTGGAGGTTTATTGAATTTTTTTCAAAGATTTCGAAGCCTATGACGGAGTTGTTGAAGAAAGATACCAAGTTCAAATGGACTGAGCAGTGTGAGGCTAGTTTCCAGGAGTTGAAGAAATGCTTGGTTACCTCACCAGTGTTGATTTTGCCAGATCAGACCAAGGAGTATGAGGTGTATTGCGACGCTTCACATCGAGGACTTGGAGCAGTGCTTATGCAGGAAGGGAGAGTTGTTTCATATGCCTCAAGACAACTGAAGCCCCATGAGTTGAATTATGCTACGCATGATTGGAGTTAGCAGCCGTAGTGCATGCCTTGAAGACATGGAGACATTTCCTCATCGGAAATCATTGTGAGGTGTACACGGATCATAAGAGTTTGAAGTACATTTTCACACAGAAGGAGTTGAACCTCAGACAAAGGAGATGGTTGGAGCTCATCAAGGATTATGATATGAAATTGCATTATCATCCCGGGAAGGCTAATGTAGTAGCTGATGCATTAAGCCGCAAGAGCCATGTCAATACGTTAATGACGGGAGAAATACCCAAGGAGTTAGCAGAAAATCTTCATGAACTATGTTTGGAAATAGTTCCGAGAGGCTATGTAGCAGCGTTGGAAATTCAGTCAACTTTGATGGACAGAATCAGGGAAGCTCAGAAGACTGACAAGGAGATTGCTTCCATAAAGGAGAAAATGAAAGAAGGAAAAGCTAAAGGATTTCGTGAGGATGAGCACGATACCCTATGGTTTGAAGACCGTGTCTATGTGCCCAATGACCCGGAGATCAGGAAGTTAATTCTGCAAGAGGCCCATGATTCACCCTATTCGATTCACCCAGGGAATACCAAGATGTATCTGGATTTGAAGGATATTTTCTGGTGGACCGGAATGAAGAAAGAAATAGCAGAGTATGTAGCAGTTTGTGATGTATGCCAGAGAGTAAAGGCAGAGCATCAGAAGCCAGCAGGATTGTTACAACCATTGCCGATACCCGGATGGAAGTGGGATAAGTTAGGCATGGATTTTATCACGGGATTGCCCAGGACTCGTTCAGGCTATGACTCGATTTGGTTTGTAGTCGATCGATTGACGAAAGTAGCTCATTTCATCCCAGTAAAGACCACATATACCAGTGCTAAGTTGGCAAAAATATACATGACCAGAATAGTATGTCTGCATGGAGTTCCGAGGAGTATCGTATCAGATAGAGGAACCCAGTTTACCTCAAAGTTCTAGAAGCAGTTGCACGAAACTTTGGGAACCAGACTAGAATTCAGTACAGCTTTTCATCCGCAGGCAGATGGATAGACCGAGAGAGTCAATCAGATTTTGGAGGATATGCTGAGAGCTTGTGCGCTAGATTATGGATCTAGTTGGGACGATAGTTTGCCATATGCAGAGTTCTCTTACAACAACAGTTACCAAACCAGTTTGAAGATGGCCCCTTTCGAAGCTTTGTACAGAAGAAGGTGCAGGACACCGCTGTCGTGGGACGAAGTTGGAGACCGTCAGTTGTTTGGACCTGACTTGATTAAGGAGTCTGAACAGAAAGTGAAGTTGATTCGTGATACGCTCAAGGTAGCCCAGTCCAGACAGAAGAGTTATGCAGATTCTAAACGCAAGGAGACAGTTTACAAAGTTGGAGACAGAGCTTATCTTCGAGTATCTCCACTTCGGGGAACAAAGCATTTTGGAGTTAAAGGGAAGTTAGCGCCACGATTTGTAGGACCATATCGAATTTTGGAGCGTATGGGAGAAGTGGCCTACAAGTTGAAATTGCCCGAAGGATTGTCAGGAATTCATGATGTGTTCCACGTTTCTTAGTTAAAGAAGTGTCACGCGGAGATGGCTGACATACCATTGAGAGACACAGTGCCTTTGGAAACTATTCAGTTGGATAACGATTTGACCTACGAGGAGAAACCAGTTAAGATCCTCGAGTTTACCAGCCGAGTTACTCGCAGCAAAGTTATCAAGTTTTGCAAGGTTCAGTGGAGCCACCACACGGAGGATGAAGCCACCTGGGAACGAGAGGCAGATTTGCTCAAAGACCACCCTCACCTATTTTCTAGGCAACCCGAATCTCGAGGGCGAGATTCATCTTAAGGGGGGTAGGTTTTTAACATCCCAAATTTTCAATTTGGAATGTTATACATTAGATCATCATGCATATCATATTTTATTTGCTTTGGGTTTTGATCCTAGAAAATTCTAAGCAACTCAAGGACCCACGGAGAGAGTTGGGGATTTCGTTATTTTCATATTTGAGTTTTTTTCTCAAATTTTGAGAATAGGATCATTTGATTTTATTTATTTTATCATCAATTATTTCTATTACAAAAATATGAGAGAGAGAATAAAATGACTTTCCCAAAATATAGAAATATTGAGGATTTAATAAAAAAAATCAAATAGTTTTATTTCGGAGTTTTTTTTGTTGTTTTTATTTGAATTAGGAAAAATGCGCGTTTTTCAAAATTGCATTTAGGGCCCAAATAAATGTTCACTTTGTCGGGCTTGATTTTAGAATCCCGGGAAAATTTATTTCAGGATTTTTGGAGTCCATTTAGTATTTCTTTTTATTTTTTTTCTTCCAAGCGAAAAAAAACGGAACCGACTATGGGCCGTACTCGGCCAGGACTCCGCCTGGCCGGGGCCTTTATAAGCCGGGGCAAGCCAGCCCGAAGGCCCAGCCGCCCCGAAACCCTAGCCGCGCCCTAACCCTAGCCGCCAGCTGCCGCCGCTGCCGCCCCGCCGCTGATCCGCCGGAGCCGCGCGTCGCCCGAGGTTCGCCGCACCTCGAAATCCGTGCCGTTTTAAAAAAAAATCCGTTCGTCGTTTTTCTTTTTGGTCGGATTTTTCCGTGGTTATTTTCTGATCGCGATTTCTGATCTGATTTTCGTTTTAGTTTTTCTTTTCGCTCGTTTATCGGAATCAGGCGATTCAAGCGCCTGGAGTTTCGTCTCGTAACCCTCTATCCGAATAATCAACTTAAACAAGTTTTTGCTACTGTAAAATTTGACTTAGGTTCAGATTACTAGAATGAAGTTGTTTTCTTTCGCCGTTTGACTTTCTTTGCTTCGTTCGATTTGATTCTTTTTGCCAACCGGAGTTCTTAAGTTGAACCTTCTGGTTAGATCTCTTATTTGAGTTTTACCTGTGCATTAGATGAGTACTTATTGTATGCTTGTTTGTTTGCCTGCGATAGAGTACCCGGGGTGCGCCGCCTGTTACTTCGAATCATTAGGTTTCACGGATCATCAGCAAGGCAAGTAACACTTTGATCATACCTTTTCTACAACCCAGTTTTTTTTTGCATTAGATCAATCTTCACACATTGCATGATTAGGATCTAATTAAACTGTGGGATGGGAAGTAGATGAGGTAGTACCTATTACCTGTTTATTATCAAACCTTTGGGAGTTACTTCTACGTTTGCTTATTATGCCATGCTATGCTAGTAGACGTGGATTGGGTGAGTGAAATCCATGACAGATGTGAGATTGATAATTAATGGTTTATCTAAGGTGGCAACTTAAACACACATCTGGGTGGATTGAGGCACCTGGGTATTCCAGGACCTGCCTGTTTTCTTTTGGACCGCCACCCAGGCTCAAAGGGATCATGAGATTTTTCAAACTAGAAACTTCCGTGTGCAGCCACAAGCCATTAATGGGCTCTGGCATAGTTGATTAAGTCGTGCGAACTCTTACAGGGTAGACTAGCAGATGTAGGGGAAAGTAGGTGTACCGGTCTATCCATCGTAAGGTGCTAGCGCTTCTGAAAGACTGTGCCTCGGTCATCCGTTTCTCAAACACCATGTAGTGCGAGAAATCCAACGGAGGCGATCGAGTCTTGTGGGGAAAAGTGCGCAAACCTCTGCAGAGGGTAACAAACTAATCATGATTAGCCGTGTCCCCGGTTATGGACATCTTGAGTATCTAGTATCTGGATTATCATGTGAATCTCAACATGTTACTCTAAAATTAATGTTGTTGGGTTAATGATGATGCTTAATTGGGATTGAGAATGCTGTCAACCATTCTCAATGTTTAACCACCACCATGATAGTAATTAAATTTATTCCTTTTGAAGTAGGGAAAAATTGGCTTTATGCAAAACTGTAACCATAGAGCTTTCCACCAGCCAAATATGCATAAAGTATAGCTGTTGCATTCCACTACTCTCTATGTGTTACCTTGCCAGCATATTCCATGTGCTGACCCGTTTTCGGGCTGCAACGTTAATGTTGCAGACTTTTCAGACAACGATTAAGGAGTTTTTAGGTCGTGGTTCTATACTCAGTGATGCCGTTGGAGTTGATGGACTCACTTATCTTCCAAGCCTTCCGCTGTTATCGTAATTAGATGGCCTTAAGCCATATTTATTGTAATAAGTTCTCTTTTGAGACACTTGATGTAATAAGTGTGTGATTGCTACTTTGCTATAAATCCTCCGAGTACTGTGTGGTGTCAGCATTACTGATCCAGGGATGACACCGGAGCACAGAGATCAGACTGTTTGAGGTCTGGTCGCTACAAAAGAGGAGATAGTCTCACATCAACTAGGCATATTAACGGGCTATGGAGATGCACATCAATAGATATCAATGTGAGTGAGTAGGGATTGCCATGCAACGGATGCACTAGAGCTATAATTTTATGAAAGCTCAAAAGAAAACGAAGTGTGTGTGCATCCAACTTGCTTGCTTATGAAGACCTAGGGCAATTTGAGGAAGCCCATCGTTGGAATATACAAGCCAAGTTCTATAATGAAAAATTCCCACTATTATATGAAAGTGACAACATAGGAGACTCTCTGTCATGAAGATCATGGTGCTACTTTGAAGCACAAGTGTGGAAAACGGATAGTAACATTGCCCCTTCTCTCTTTTCTCTCTTTTTTGGTGGCTTCTTTAGACTCTTTTAATTTTTTTCCTCACATGGGACAATGCTCTAATAATGAAGATCGTCACACTTTTATTTACTTACAACTCAAAAAAATTACAACTTGATACTTAGAACAAAATATGACTCTATATGAATGCCTCCGACGGTGTACCGGGATGTGCAATGACTCAAGAGTGACATGTATGAAAGAATTATGAAAGGTGGCTTTGCCACAAATACAATGTCAACTACATGATCATGCAAAGCAATATGACAATGATGGAGCGTGTCATAATAAAACGGAACGGTGGAAAGTTGCATGGCAATATATCTCGGAATGGCTATGGAAATGCCATGATAGGTAGGTATGGTGGCTGTTTTGAGGAAGATATATGGTGAGTTTAAGGTACCGGCGAAAGTTGCGCGGCACTAGAGAGGCTAGAAATGGTGGAAGAGTGAGAGTGTGTATAATCCATGGACTCAACATTAGTCATAAAGAACTCACATACTTATTGTAAAAATCTATTAGTCATCGAAACAAAGTACTACGCGCATGCTCCTAGGGGGATAGATTGTTAGGAAAAGAACATGCTCGTCCCCGACCGCCACTCATAAGGAAGACAATCAAAAATACCTCATGCTCCAACTTCGTTACATAACGGTTCACCATACATGCATGCTACGGGAATCACAAACCTTAACACACATATTTCTACAATTCACAATTACTCACTAGCATGACTCTAATATCACCATCTTCATATCTCAAAACAATCATAAGGAATAAACTTTCTCATAGTATTCAATGCACTTTATATGAAAGTTTTTATTATATCCCTCTTGGATGTCTATCATATTAGGACTAAATTTATAACCAAAGAAAATTACCATGCTGTTTAGAGACTCTCAAAATAATATAAGTGAAGCATGAGAGTTTAATAATTTCTACAAAATAAAGCCGCCACCATGCTCTAAAAAGATATAAGTGAAGCACTCGAGCAAAATTGCCTAGCTCAAAAGATATAAGTGAAGCGCATAGAGTATTCTAATAAATCATGATTCATGTGTGTCCCTCTCAAAAGGTGTGTATAGCAAGGATGATTGTGGAAAACTAAAAAGTAAAGACTCATATCATACAAGACGCTCCAAGCAAAACACATATCATGTGGTGAATAAAAATAAAGCCTCAAGTAAAGTTACTGATAGACGAAGACGAAAGTGGGGATGCCTTCCGGGGCATCCCCAAGCTTAGGCTCTTGGTTGTCCTTGAATATTCCTTAGGGTGCCTTGGGCATCCCCAAGCTGATGCTCTTGCCACTCCTTATTCCATAGTCCATCAAATCCTTACCAAAAACTTGAAAACTTCACAATACAAAACTCAACAGAAAATCTCATAAGCTCCGTTAGTATAAGAAAATAAGTCACCACTTTTGGTACTGTTGTGAACTCATTCTTTATTTATATTGGTGTAATATCTGTTGTATTCCAACTTTTCCATGGTTCATACCCCCGATACTACCCATAGATTCATAAAAATAAGCAAACAACACATAGAAAACAAAATGTGTTAAAAACTGAACAGTGTGTAGTAATCTGAATATTTTGAATACTTCTGTAACTCTAATTTTTTTGAAAAATTAGGACAACCTGGGAAATTTTTATCTTAATATTCTGGCAAAGGAATCAGTATTTTATCATGCTTCTATTAAAAAAGAGAATTATTTTCCTGGGCGCAAAAATTTCTATTTTTCAGCAAGATCAAATCAACTATCATTGTAAGCCATCCCAAAGGTATTACTTGGCACAAACACTAATTAAAACACAAAAACACATCTAACCAGAGGCTAGATGAATTATTTATTGCAAAACAAAAAATAAAAATATTGGGTTGTCTCCCAACAAGCGCTTTTCTTTAAAGCCTTTAAGCTACGCATCGATAACTTTAATGATGCCCACATGAAAGATAGCAATTGAAACATGAAGAGAGCATCATGTAGTATATGAAAATCACATCTAAGTCTAACATACTTCCTATTCATAGGCATTATATAGGAAAACAAATTAGCAAGACAAGCAAGATCTAGCATATGCAAGGAAGAAGAAAGAAACAATAGCAATCTCAACATAACGAGAGGTAATTTAGTAACATGAAAATTTCTAAAACCATATTTTCCTCTCTCATAATAATTATATGTAGGGTCATAATCAAATTCAATACTATATCTATCACATAACATATTCTCAACACGATCCATATGCATGCCAAGTTGACACTCTTCCAAAATAGTGGGATCAACATTAACTAAAGCCATGACCTCTCCAAACCCACTTTTATCAAAAAAAATCTTAAGATTGAACATTCTCCAAATATGTGGGACCTAAAGTTGACACTCTTCCATACCCACTTTCAACATTATTGCAAACATTATTATCAATCTCATATTCATCACGGGGCTTAAATAAATTTTCAAGATCATAAGAAGCATTATCACCCCAATCATGATCATTGCAATAAGTAGCAGGCATAGAAAAACTAGCATCCCCAATCTTAGAGTTTTGCATATTATTAGCACAATTGACATTAATCGAATTTATAATAACATCATTGCAATCATGCTTTTGATTCAAGGAACTATCAAGTATGGGTGCAATAGCAATAATCTCATGTTTAACATAAGGAACTATAGCAAATTCATCTCCATAAATACTGGCATCTTGGCCACAAGAATAGCAAGCATCGTGTTCATCAAGGATATTTCAATCAAATCAACGGAATCATAACTATCTATACATTCATGCATATCATTATTTTCTTCCAAATTCTTTGACATAGGCATTGTGAGCATAGTTTTCATAGCAATATTTAAGTATGTCAAATAATATTCATAGATAAGCTGGTCATAAATCCACAATTCATTGGATCTCGACAAACACAGCACAAAAGAAGATTACATCGGATAGATCTCCAAGAACATCGAGGAGAACATGGTATTGAGAATAAAAGAGAGAGAAGAAGCCATCTAGCTACTAGCTATGGACCTGTAGGTCTATGGTAAACTACTCACGCTTCATAGGAAGGGCAATAGAATTGATGTAGAAGCCCTCCGTGATCGAATCCCCCTCTGGCAGGATGACAGAAAAGGCCCCAAGATGGGATCTCACGGGAACAGAAGGTTGCCGCGGTGGAAAAGTGTTTTCGTGGATGCTTCTGGAGGTTTGGGAATATATGTGAATATATAGGAGGAAGATCTAGGTTAGGGGGTCAGCGAGGGCCCACAAGGTAGGGGGCGCGCCCTACCCCCCTGAGCGCGCCCTCCCCCCTTGTCGCTGCCTCGTGGCTCTTCCGACTTGAACTCCAAGTCTCTGGGGTGTCTTCTGGTCCTAGAAAAATCATCGCGAAAGTTTTATTCCATTTGGACTCCGTTTGGTATTCCTTTTCTGCGAAGCTCAAAAACAAGGAAAAAACAGAAACTGACACTGGGCTCTAGGTTAATAGGTTAGTCCCAAAATAATGTAAAATAGCATATTAATGCATATAAAACATCCAAAACATATAATATAATAGCATGGAATGATCAAAAATTATAGATACATTGGAGACGTATCAGGAATTTAAGAAACGGTGAAGGGCCAGAAAACGGACGTTAAGTGTGCTAGAGTTGTATCAGTGGTCGATGGACTTGAGGGAATATTTGTTCTACCATTAGCTCCTCGTTGGGTTTGACACTCCTATTTGTTGAAAAAGGCTATAAGCGATCCCTATACTTGTGGGTTATCCAGGCCAAACAAAGCCTTCAAGAAAAGAAGTGTGTAGAAGACATCATCGTCCATCCACGGATTACAAAGAGCCTGACAAATGAAACAAAAAATAGTCTCCACCATCTAGATACCCCATCAACGTACAATAGCCAGGTGCACCAGCGAGATCTACTCCACCGAACAAGCATCCTTGGCATCCAGGTAACTGTAGAGGAAACAAACTCAAAATATCAATTAACTCCAGGAACAACGAGCAGATGAGTGGACACGCCAGCGCGGAACAAGCATGTGGCAAGGGGAGCCCAACAACCGGCTAGACAAAAAGCTTGAGCACGCATCCAGTCCTCCTCACACACCCACCCGCGCATGCAAGGAGCCGACAACATCCAACAGCCGAGCACACGAAAAAAGGCCAACAACAACCCACACACGCAAGCAGACAAAAACAATAACAGCCGTTGCATCAACCCTGACAACACCCACCATCCACCATCCGGCCATACACAAACAAGGCTGAACAGACAAGCCCATCGCAACCCCACCCGCAGGGCAATGATATGTCTCTGTCGTATCTACTTTTACTAACACTTTCCTTTTGTTTGGGACTCTAATTTGCATGACTCGAATGAAACTAACCTGGCCTAAGACTGTTTTCAGTAGAACTACCATGGTGTTATTTTTGTGTAGAAATAGAAGTTCTCGGAATGGAACGAAACTTTTTGGAGAATTATTTCAGAATATATAAAAGATACTGGAGCCAAGAACCACCAGAGGGGGGCTGCGAAACAAAAAACATGCAACAAACAGGAACTGGCACTAGGCACTGGATCAATATGTTAGTCCCAAAATTAGTATAAAAAGTTGCCAAAAGTATATGAAAGTTGTAGAATATTGGCGTGGAACAATCAAAAATTATAGATACGGCGGAGACGTATCAGCATCCCCAAGCTTAATTCCTGCTCGTCCTCGAGTAGGTAAATGATAAAAAAGATAATTTTTGATGTGGAATGCTACCTAGCATAATCTTGATCATGTAATCTAGCCATGGCATGAATATTAAGATACGAGTGATTCAAAGAAATATTCTATCATTTGACATAAAAACAATAATACTTCAAGCCTACTAATAAAGCAATCATGTCTTTTCAAAATAACATGGCCAAATAAAGTTATCCCTACAAAATCATATAGTCTGGCTATGCTCCATCTTCACCACACAAAATATTCACATCATGCACAACCCCGATGACAAGCCAAGCAATTGTTTCATACTTTTGACGTTCTCAAACCTTTTCAACTTTCACGCAATACATGAGCGTGAGCCATGGACATAGCACTATAGGTGGAATAGAATATGATGGTGGAGAAGACAAAAAGGAGAAGATAGTCTCACATCAACTAGGCGTATCAACGGGCTATGGAGATGCCCATCAATAGATATGAATGTGAGTGAGTAGGGATTGCCATGCAACGGATGCACTAGAGCTATGAGTGTATGAAAGCTCAGACTGAAAGCTAAGTGGGTTTGCATCCAACTTGCTTTCTCATGAAGACCTCGGGCATTTGAGGAAGCCCATCATCGGAATATACAAGCCAAGTTCTATAATGAAAATTCCCACTAGTATATGAAAATGATAACTCAAGAGACTCTCTATATGAAGAACATGGTGCTACTTTGAAGCACAAGTGTGGAAAAAGGATAGTAGCACTGCCCCTTCTCTCTTTTTCTCTCATTTCTTTTGTTTTTTTTGTTTTTTGGTGGGCTTCTGTGGCATCTTTTTTTATTTGGGCTGCTTTGGCCTCTTTTATTTTTTTGTAAAGTCTGGAGTCTCATCCCGATTTATGGGGGAATCATAGTCTCCACCATCCTTTCCTCACTGGGGCAATGCTCTAATAATGATGATCATCACACTTTTATTTACTTACAACTCAATATTACAACTCAATGTCTAGAACAAAGTATGACTCCATATGGATGCCTCCGGCGTTGTACCGGGATGTGCAATGATCTAGCGTAGCGATGACATCAAAAAACGGACAAGCCATGAAAACATCATGCTAGCTATCTTACGATCATGCAAAGCAATATGACAATGAAAGCTCAAGTCATGTATATGATGATGATGGAAGTTGCATGGCAATATATCTCGGAATGGCTATGGAAATGCCATGATAGGTAGGTATGGTGGCTGTTTTGAGGAAGATATATGGTGAGTTTAAGGTACCGGCGAAAGTTGCGCGATACTAGAGAGGCTAGCAATGGTGGAAGGGTGAGAGTGTGTATAATCCATGGACTCAACATTAGTCATAAAGAACTCACATACTTATTGCAAAAATCTATTAGTCATCAAAACAAAGTACTACACGCATGCTCCTAGGGGGATAGATTGGTAGGAAAAGACCATCGCTCGTCCCCGACCGCCACTCATAAGGAAGACAATCAATAAATAAATCATGCTCTGACTTCGTTACATAACGGTTCACCATACGTGCATGCTACGGGAATCACAAACCTCAACACAAGCATTTCTACAATCCACAACTACCCACTAGCATGACTCTAATATCACCATCTTTATATCGCAAAACTATTGCAAGGAATCAAACATATCATATTCAGTGATCTACAAGTTTTATGTAGGATTTTATGACTAACCATGTGAATGACCAATTCCTGTCATCTCTCTAAATAGATATAAGTGAAGCAAGAGAGTTTAATTATTTCTACAAAATATATGCCCGTGCTCTAACAAATCTAAGTGAAGCAAAAGAGCATTCTACAAATGGCGGTTTTCTATGTAAAGAGAAACAGGCAATCCAAACTTCAAATGATATAAGCGAAGCACATGAAGCATTCTATAAAGCCATACTCAAAAGATATAAGTGAAGTGTAATGAGAATTCTATAAATCAACCAAGAACTATCTCATACCAGCATGGTGCATAAAAGAAAGATGAAAACTAAATGCAAAAGACGCTCCAAGATTGCACATATCGCATGAACGAAACAAATCTGAAAACATACTGATACTTGTTGAAGAAAGAGGGGATGCCTTCCGGGGCATCCCCAAGCTTAGATGCTTGAGTATCCTTTAATATTTACTTGGGGTGCCTCGGGCATCCCCAATCTTGATCTCTTTCCTCTCTTCCTTCTTCTCACATCGAAACCTTCTCGATCATCGAACACTTCATCCACACAAAACTTCAACAGAAAACTCGGTAAGATCCGTTAGTATAATAAAGCAAATCACTACTCTAAGTACTGTTGAAAACCAATTTATATTTTGTTTTTGCATTGTGTCTACTGTAATATAAATTTTTCATGGCTTAATCCACAGATATGAATTGATAGTTTCATCAAAACAAGCAAACTATGCATCAAAAACAGAATCTGTCTAAAACAGAACAGTCTGTAATAATATGGACATTCACCATACTTATGATACTTGAAAAATTCTACCAAAATTAGGAAAAATAAACAATTTGTATAGTAAGACAGTGCAAAAAGAATCAGAACCATTTGACATTCCAAAAAAATGTAAAATCGCGCACTACAGCCAAAGTTTCTGTCCTGCACCGTACAAACCATCAAGCAAATGTAAACATCCTAAAGGCAAACCTTGGCTCATTATTTTTATAATACAATGGAATTGTACAAGGGGATAATTATTTTTATTGAAAATTTTCTGTAATCAAGATTCACAAATTTTCTGTGAGCATGAACAAAGTTCAAGGCTAGCTCCCACTTCAACAATGCTTGTCTTTCTCACTTTCGCTTACCTTTTTGAAAAAGTTTTGGGTTCCCCTCTTTATTTTTGTTGTTTTTAAAATATATAAAAGCACTCAACAGAAAAAAATGACTCTCTAAAACTTCTGGGTTGTCTCCCTGGCAGCTCTTTCTTTAAAGCCATTAAGCTAGGCATATAGTGCTCAAGTAATGGATCCACCCGGATCCCAAGGTATATCAAAGCCAATTTTAATTAACAATGATTTGTAATTTAGTGGTGAGCACAAGGTAACATATATCATGTAATGACGAAGTCTAACTCTCTTCCTATGCATCGGCATGTCATAAAAACAATTCATGCACACAAAGTAAAGGCCAATGCATAGTATAAACAGTTTCTTGCAATTTTATCATATTGGAAACATAGAGAGGTGGAGATATAGTTCCTCTCTCATAATAATTGCAAGTAGGAGCAGAAAGCACATCCATATTATATTAATCAAAATCATCATGTGGAACGGTAAAAGGCAACCCATCAATATAATCCTTAATAAGTGGAAACTTCTCCGATATAGTGTAGTCGGGAGAATTCAAAAAGATAATAGGACTATCATGCGTGGGTGCAATAGCAACAATTTCAGATTTAACATAAGGAACTATAGCAAGTTCATCTTCATAAGCATAATTCATATTGGCATCTTGGCCACAAGCATAGCAAGCATCATCAAAAAGGGATATTTCAAAAGAACCAACGAGATCATAACAATCATCATAGCAATCATCCTCCGGTAAGCACAAAGGGAAATTAAACAATGTATGAGTTGAAGAGTTACTCTCATTATAAGGTGGGCACGGGTAGCTAATCCGCTCTTCCTCCTTTTGTTCTTCACTCTCCTCCTCATCTTTTTCATCCAATGAGCTCACAGTTTCATCAATTTCTTCTTCCATAGACTCCTGCAAAATATTAGTCTCTTCTTGGACAGCGGAGACTTTATCAATAAGTGCATTAATATCATAATTGTATTCATAATTCTCATAAAAATATTTAAGGATAGCTAAATTTTCAGGTCTATAAACCGAATCATCATAGTCTTCAAACTCTTTAAACATAGATTCAATTTCATAAGCACCCATAAAAGCAACAAATTCTTCTATTTGTTCCACATCATAGTAATCATATATACCTCTAGCACAAGAAGCTAAGGTTCTATTATCATTAAATTCGCATAAAAAGGGAAGGTGTGGAGCCTTCATCTTAGAGCAACAAGTATAATCATATCTCAAGCATAGTTGCCTAGCATACCAATTCAATATATGAATTTGATCCCATAATAGTTTCCCTTTTTGTGTCAAGCGGTAATCCCTAAAGTATTCACGTTGATCGAACATTACTCCCATTACATAATTGAATGGGGTTTTCTCAGGGTTATTAAAGTAGTACATAATATTTTTCACATAACCAGCATCGAGGGTTTTAGGAGGTTCCCCATCTCCATGAGTAGCAAGTACACCTATTTTTTTTGGTATTTCGTGCTCCATATCCATAACTAAAGATAGAGAACAACTAAGAACAGCAAATAAAAATTACTTAGTGATAAAGCAAACAAGCACACACGAGAATATTCACCCCACGCTATTGCACCCCGGCAATGGCGCCAGAAAAAGGTCTTGATAACCCACAAGTATAGGGGATCGCAATAGTTTTCGATAAGTAAGAGTGTCAAACCCAACGAGGAGCTAAAGGTAGAAAAAATATTCCCTCAAGTTCTATCGACCACCGATACAACTCTACGCATGCTTGACGTTCGCTTTACCTAGAACAAGTATGAAACTAGAAGTACTTTGTAGGTGTTGTTGGATAGGTTTGCAAGATAATAAAGAGTACGTAAATAAAAAGTAGGGGCTATTTAAGTAAAGAAACAATAAAGTAAATATAGGGAGTGTGGAAAAGTGTTGGTAGGAGTTGTGAAATTGCCCCTTAAGCAACTGACTGCTTTACTAGACCGATAGCAAGTATTATGTGGGAGAGGCCACTGCTAGCATGTCATCCCTGACTTGGAATTCTATGCACTTATGATTGGAACAATTAGCAAGCATCCGCAACTACTAACGTTCATTAAGGTAAAACCCAACCATAGCATTAAGATATATTGGTCCCCCTTCAATCCCGTATGCATCAATTTCTATGCTAGGTTGAAGCTTATGTCACTCTTGCCCTCCAATACATAGTCCTATCAACATACAACTAACCCTAGGGTGTGATCCACGCGCACAATCATATGATGGGCACCAAAGGACAGCAACATAACCACAAGCAAATTAAATCAATCATAGCAATTCATCAACCACCGATAGGACAACGAAAATCTACTCAGACATCATATGATGGCGACACATCATTGGATAATAATATGAAGCATAAAGCACCATGTTTCAAGTAGAGGGTACAGCGGGTTACGGGAGAGTGGACCGCTGTAGATAGAGGGGGGAAGGTGATGGATATGTTGCTGAAGATGGCGGAGGTGTTGGTGTAGATCGCGGTGATGATGATGGCCCCCGGTAGCACTCCGGTGCCACCGGAAGCGAGGGGGAGAGAGCCCCCTCCTTATTATTCTTCCTTGACCTCCTACCTAGATGGGAGAAGGGTTTCCCCTCTGGTCCATGGCCTCCATGGCATGGGAGGGGCGAGAGCCCCTCCGAGATTGGATCTGTCTCTCTGTCTCTGCGTTTTTTAGATTCTACCCTTTCACCGTTTCTTATATTGGGCTGAAATTTTGACACGATCTCTATCCGGAAATTAGCTTTCTTGCGGCGAAAGAAGGGCATCAACCGCCTTATGGTGGCCCACGAGGGTCAGGGGTGCGCCCAGGGGGGCAGGCGCGCCCCCTGCCTCGTGGCCACCTCGGGCACCGTCTCGCGTGGATTTTTCTTCCCAAAAATCATATATATTCCAAAAAAATCTCCGTCAGTTTTTATCCCGTTTGGACTCCGTTTGATATGGATATTCTGCGAAACAAAAAACATGCAACAAATAGGAACTAGCACTAGGCACTGGATCAATATGTTAGTCCCAAAATTAGCATAAAAAGTTGCCAAAAGTATATGAAAGTTGTAGAATAATTGCATGGAACAATCAAAAATTATAGATACGACGGAGACGTATCAGGGGCCCCTGGGTGAGCACAACCCACCAGGGCGCCCCCCTCCAGGCGCGCCCAGGTGGGTTGTGCCCGCCTGGTGGCCCCGCAGACCCTGATCCCGACTCTATAAAATCCCTTAGTTGGAGAGAAAAATCAGGGAGGAAGTTTCATCGTGTTTCACAATACGGAGCCGCCGCCACCTCCTGTTCTTCATCGGGAGGCCAAATAGGGAGTCCGTTTTGGGCTCCAGAGAGGGGGATCTTCGATATTTTTCATCACCAACCTCCTTCATCGCCAATTCCATGATGCTCCCCACCGGGAGTGAGTAATTCCTTCGTAGGCTCGCTGGTCGGTGAGGAGTTGGATGTGATCCATCATGTAATCGAGTTAGTTTTGTTAGGGCTTGATCCCTAGTATCCATTATGTTCTGAGATTGATGTTGTTATGACTTTCCCATGCTTAATGCTTGTCACTTTAGGCCTGGGTGCCATGATTTCAGATCTGAACCGTTTATATTTTCACCATTATATCTATGTTATAGATCCACCTATTACGTGTTATGATCTGTAAACCCCGGGGTGACAATAATCGGGATACTTTCCGGTGATGACCGTAGTTTGAGGAGTTCATGTATTCACTATGTGTTAATGCTTTGTTCTGGTTCTCTATTAAAAGGAGGCCTTAATATCCCTTAGTTTCCTTATGGACCCCGCTGCCACGGAAGGGTAGGACAAAAGATGTCATGCAAGTTCTTTCCATAAGTACGTATGACTATTTACGGAACACATGCCTACATTATATTTATGAACTGGAGCTAGTTTTGTATCGCCCTAGGTTATGACTGTTATATGACGAATATCATCCAATGAATCTACCGATCCAATGCCTACGAATTTCCTACATATTGTTCTTGCTAACTACTACTACTACTGCTACTGCTACTGCTACTACTGCTACTACTGCTACTACTGCTACTACTACTACTACTACTACTACTACTACTACTACTACTACTACTACTACCACTACCACTACTACCACTACCACTACTACCACTACCACCACCACTACCACCACCACTACCACCACCACCACCACAACTACCACTACCACCACCACCACCACCACCACCACGACCACTACCACTACCACTACCACTACCACTACCACTACCACTACCACTACCACTACTACCACTACTTGTTGGGGAACGTAGTAATTTCAAAAATTTCCTACGCACACGCAAGATCATGGTGATGCATAGCAACGAGAGGGGAGAGTATGATCTACGTACCCTTGTAGATCGCACACGGAAGCGTTGACACAACGTAGAAGAAGTAGTCGTACGTCTTCGCGATCCAACCGATCAAGCACCGAAACTACGGCACCTCCGAGTTCGAGCACACGTTCAGCTCGATGATGATCCCCGGACTCCGATCCAGCAAAGTGTCGGGGAAGAGTTCCGTCAGCACGACGGCGTGGTGACGATCTTGATGTACTACAGCAGCAGGGCTTCGCCTAAACTCCGCTACAGTATTATCGAGGACTATGGTGGCTAGGGCACCGCACACGGCTAAGGAATAGATCACGTGGATCAACTTGTGTGTTTCTGGGGTGCCTCTGCCTCAGTATATAAAGGACCAAAGGGGGGAGGCTGGCCGGCCACATAGGGCGCGCCAGGAGAGTCCTAGTCCCTCTGGGAGTAGGATTCCCCCCCCCCCAATCCTAGTTGGAATAGGACTCCTTGAGGGGGGAAAGAGAGAGAGGGGGCCGGCCACCTCTCCTAGTCCTAATAGGACTAGGGGAAGGGGGGAGGCGCACAGCCACCTTGTGCTGCCCCTTTCTCCTTTCCACTAAAGCCCACTAAGGCCCATATGGCTCCCGGGGGGTTCCGGTAACCTCCCGGTACTCCGGTAAAATCCTGATTTCACCCGGAACACTTCCGATATCCAAACATAGGCTTCCAATATATCAATCTTTACGTCTCGACCATTTCGAGACTCCTCGTCATGTCCCCGATCTCATCTGGGACTCCGAACTCCTTCGGTACATCAAAACTCATAAACTCATAATATAACTGTCATCGAAACCTTAAGCATGCGGACCCTACGGGTTCGAGAACAATGTAGACATGACCGAGACACGTCTCCGGTCAATAACCAATAGCGGGACCTGGATGCCCATATTGGCTCCTACATATTCTACGAAGACCTTTATCGGTCAGACCGCATAACAACATACGTCGTTCCCTTTGTCATCGGTATGTTACTTGCCCGAGATTCGATCGTCGGTATCCAATACCTAGTTCAATCTCGTTACCGGCAAGTCTCTTTACTCGTTCCGTAATACATCATCCCGCAACTAACTCATTAGTTGCAATGCTTGCAAGGCTTAAGTGATGTGCATTACCGAGAGGGCCCAGAGATACCTCTCCGACAATCGGAGTGACAAATCCTAATCTCGAAATACGCCAACCCAACATCTACCTTTGGAGACACCTGTAATGCTCCTTTATAATCACCCAGTTACGTTGTGACGTTTGGTAGCACCCAAAGTGTTCCTCCGGCAAATGGGAGTTGCATAATCTCATAGTCATAGGAACATGTATAAGTCATGAAGAAAGCAATAGCAACATACTAAACGATTGGGTGCTAAGCTAATGGAATGGGTCATGTCAATCAGATCATTCAACTAATGATGTGATCCCGTTAATCAAATAACAACTCCTTTGTCTATGGTTAGGAAACATAACCATCTTTGATTAACGAGCTAGTCAAGTAGAGGCATACTAGTGACACTCTGTTTGTCTATGTATTCACACATGTATTATGTTTCCGGTTAATACAATTCTAGCATGAATAATAAACATTTATCATGAAATAAGGAAATAAATAATAACTTTATTATTGCCTCTAGGGCATATTTCCTTTAGTCTCCCACTTGCACTAGAGTCAATAATCTAGATCACATCACTATGTGATTAACATCGATAGTTCACATAATCATGTGATTAACACCCAAAGGGTTTACTAGATTCGGTAATCTAGTTCACATCACTATGCGATTAACACCCAAAGAGTACTAAGGTGTGATCATATTTTGCTTGTGAGAGAATCTTAGTCAACGGTCTTTCACTTTCAGATCCGTTATGTATTTTGCAATTTTCTATGTCTACAATGCTCTGCACGGAGCTACTCTAGCTAATTGCTCCCACTTTCAATATGTATCTAGATCGAGACTTAGAGTCATCCAGATCAGTGTCAAAACTTGCATCGACGTAACCCTTTACGGCGAACCTTTTTGTCACGTCCATAATCGAGAAACATATCCTTATTTCACTAAGGATAATTCTGACCGCTGTCCAGTGATCTACTCCTAGATCACTATTGTACTCCCTTGCCAAATCAGTGCAGGGTACACAATAGATCTGGTATACAGCATGACATACTTTATAGAACCTATGGCCAAGGCATAGGGAAGGACTTTTATTCTCTTTCTATCTTCTACCGTGGTCGGGCTTTGAGTCTTACTCAACTTCACACCTTGTAATACAGGCAAGAACTCTTTCTTTGACTGCTCCATTTTGAACTACTTCAAAATCTTGTCAAGGTATGTACTCATTGAAAAAACTTATCAAGCGTCTTGATCTATCTCTATAGATCTTGGAGCTCAATATGTAAGCAGCTTCACCGAAGTCTTTCTTTGAAAACTCCTTTCAAATACTCCTTTATGCTTTCCAGAATAATTCTACATTATTTCCAATCAACAATATGTCATTCACATATACTTATCAGAAATGCTGTAGTGCTCCCACTCACTTTCTTGAAAATACAGGCTTCACCGCAAGTCTGTATAAAACTATATGCTTTGATCAACTCATCAAAGTGTATATTCCAACTCCGAGATGCTTGCACCAGTCCACAGATGGATCGCTGGAGTTTGCACATTTTGTTGGCACCTTTCGGATTGACAAAACCTTCTGGTTGCATCATATACAACTCTTCTTTAATAAATCCATTAAGGAATGCAGTTTTGTTTATCCATTTGCCAGATTTCATAAAATGCGGCAATTACTAACATGATTCGGACAGACTCAAGCATAGATACGAGTGAGAAACTCTCATCGTAGTCAACACCTTGAACTTGTCGAAAACCTTTTGCGACAATTCTAGCTTTGTAGATAGTAACACTACTATCAGCGTCCGTCTTCCTCTTGAAGATCCATTTATTTTATATGGCTTGCCGATCATTGGGCAAATCCATCAAAGTCTATACTTTGTTCTCATACATGGATCATATCTCAGATTTCATGGCCTCAAACCATTTCGCGGAATCTGGGCTCATCATCGCTTCCTCATAGTTCGCAAGTTCGTCATGGTCAAGTAACATGACTTCCAGAACAGGATTACCGTACCACTCTGGTGCGGATCTCACTCTGGTTTACCTACGAGATTCGGTAGTAACTTGATCTGAAGTTACATGATCATCATCATTAGCTTCCTCACTAACTGGTGTAGGTGTCACTGGAACAGCTTTCTGTGATGTACTACTTTCCAGTAAGGGAGCAGGTACAGTTACCTCGTCAAGTTCTACTTTCCTCCCACTCACTTCTTTCGAGAGAAACTCCTTCTCTAGAAAGTTTCTAAATTTAGCAACAAAAGTCTTGCCTTCGGATCTGTGATAGAAGGTGTATCCAATAGTTTCCTTTGGATATCCTATGAAGACACATTTCTCCGATTTGGGTTCGAGCTTATCAGGTTGAAGCTTTTTCACATAAGCATCGCAGTCCCAAACTTTAAGAAACGACAACTTCGGTTTCTTGCCAAACCACAGTTCAGATTGTGTCGTCTCAACGGACTTAGATGGTGCCCTTTTAACGTGAATGCAGCTGTCTTTAATGCATAACCCCAAAACGACAGTGGTAGATCGGTAAGAGACATCATAGATCGCACCATATCTAATAAAGTACGGTTATGACATTCGGACACACCATTATGCTGTGGTGTTCCAGGTGGCATGAGTTTGTGAAACTATTCCACATTGTTTTAATTGAAGACCAAACTTCGTAACTCAAATATTTTACTTCTGCGATCATATCGTAGAAACTTTCATTTTTGTTACGATGATTCTCCACTTCACTCTGAAATTCTTTGAACTTTTCAAATGTTTCAGACCTTTGTTTCATCAAGTAGATATACCCATATCTGCTCAAATCATCTGTGAAGTTCGGAAAATAACGATACTTGCCGTGAGCCTTAACACTCATCGGACCGCATACATCAGTATGTATTATTTCCAATAAGTCAGTTGCTTGCTCCGGAGAACGGAGTCTTAGTCATCTTGCCCATGAGGCATGGTTCGCAATCATCAAGTGATTCATAATCAAGTGATTCCAAAATCCCATCAGCATGGAGTTTCTTCATGCGTTTTACACCAATATGACCTAAACGGCAGTGCCACAAATAAGTTGCACTATCATTATTAACTTTGCATCTTTTGGTTTCAATATTATGATTATGTGTATCACTACGATCGAGATCCAACGAACTATTTTCATTGGGTGTGTAACCATATAAGGTTTTATTCATGTAAACAGAACAACAATTTATTCTCTTACTTAAATGAATAACCGTATTACAATAGACATGATCAAATCATATTCATGCTCAACGCAAACACCAAATAACACTTATTCAGGTTCAACACTAATCCCGAAAGTATAGGGGAGTGTGCGATGATGATCATATCAATCTTGGAACTACTTCCAACACGCATCGTCACTTCACCCTTAACTAGTCTCTGATTATTTTGCAACTCCTGTTTCGAGTTACTACTCTTAGCAACTGATCCAGTATCAAATACTGAGGGGTTGCTATAAACACTAGTAAAGTACACATCAATAACATGTATATCAAATATACTTTTGTTCACTTTGCCATCCTTCTTATCCGCCAAATACTTGGGGCAGTTCCGCTTCCAGTGACCAGTCCCTTTGCAGTAGAAGCACTTAGTCTCAGGCTTAGGACCAGACTTGGGCTTCTTCACTTGAGCAGCAACTTGCTTGCCGTTCTTCTTGAAGTTCCCCTTCTTCCCTTTGCCCTTTTCTTGAAACTAGTGGTCTTGTCAACCATCAACACTTGATGTTTTTCTTGATTTCTACCTTCGTTGATTTCAGCATCACGAAGAGCTTGGGAGTTGTTTCCGTTATCCCTTGCATATTATAGTTCATCACGAAGTTCTACTAACTTGGTGATGGTGACTAGAGAATTCTGTCAATCACTATCTTATCTGGAAGATTAACTCCCACTTGATTCAAGCGATTGTAGTACCCAGACAATCTGAGCACATGCTCACTAGTTGAGCGATTCTCCTCCATCTTTTAGCTATAGAACTTGTTGGAGACTTCATATCTCTCAACTCGGGTATTTGCTTGAAATATTAACTTCAACTCCTGGAACATCTCATATGGTCCATGACGTTCAAAACGTCTTTGAAGTCCCGATTCTAAGCCGTTAAGCATGGTGCACTTAAACTATCAAGTAGTCATCATATTGAGCTAGCCAAACGTTCATAATGTTTGTATCTGCTCCTGCAATAGGTCTGTCACCTAGCGGTGCATCAAGGACATAATTCTTCTGTGCAGCAATGAGGATAAACCTCAGATCACGGATCCAATCCGCATCTTTGCTACTAACATCTTTCAACACAATTTTCTCTAGGAACATATCAGAATAAACATATGAAAGCAACAACGCGAGCTATTGATCTACAACATAGATATGCAAATACTACCAGGACTAAGTTCATGATAAATTAAAGTTCAATTAATCATATTACTTAAGAACTCCCACTTAGATAGACATCCCTCTAATCTTCTAAGTGATCACGTGATCCAAATCAACTAAACCATAACCGATCATCACGTGAGATGTAGTAGTTTTCAATGGTGAACATCGTTATGTTGATCATATCTACTATATGATTCACGCTCGACCTTTCGGTCTCCGTGTTCCGAGGCCATATCTGTATATGCTTGGCTCGTCAAGTATAACCTAAGTATTCCGCGTGTGCAACTGTTTTGCACCCGTTGTATTTGAACGTAGAGCCTATCACACCCGATCATCACGTGGTGTCTCAGCACGAAGAACTTTCGCAACGGTGCATACTCAGGGAGCAATTATTTGGCGCTTGCATCTTGTGCAATAAAGATACAACTATAAGGCTTTTGCCAGTTGCCAATAACTTTATCAAAACATGATCATCTCACACAACAACTTATATCTCATCACGTTTTGACCATATCACATCACAACATGCCCTGCAAAAACAAGTTAGACATCCTCTACTTTGTTGTTGCAAGTTTTACGTGGCTGCTACGGGCTTAAGTAAGAACCAATCTCACCTACGCATCAAAACCACAACGATAGTTTGTCAAATAGACTCCGTTTTAACCTTCGCAAGGACCGGGCGTAGCCACACTCGGTTCAACTAAAGTTGGAGAAACTGTCACCCGCTAGCCACCTTTGTGCAAAGCACGTCGGGAGAACCGGTCTCGCGTAAGCGTACGCGTAATGTCGGTCCGGGCCGCTTCATCCAACAATACCGCCGAACCAAAGTATGACATGCTGGTAGGCAGTATGACTTATATCGCCCACAACTCACTTGTGTTCTACTCGTGCAAATAACATCAAACCATAAAACCTAGGCTCTGATACCACTGTTGGGGAACGTAGTAATTTCAAAAATTTCCTACGCACACGCAAGATCATGGTGATGCATAGCAACGAGAGGGGAGAGTATGATCTACGTACCCTTGTAGATCGCACACGGAAGCGTTGACACAACGTAGAAGAAGTAGTCGTACGTCTTCGCGATCCAACCGATCAAGCACCGAAACTATGGCACCTCCGAGTTCGAGCACACGTTCAGCTCGATGACGATCCACGGACTCCGGTCCAGTAAAGTGTCAGGGAAGAGTTCCGTCAGCACGACGGCGTGGTGACGATCTTGATGTACTACAGCAGCAGGGCTTCGCTTAAACTCCGCTACAGTATTATCGAGGACTATGGTGGCTGGGGCACCGCACACGGCTAAGGAATAGATCACGTGGATCAACTTGTGTGTTTCTGGGGTGCCTCTGCCTCAGTATATAAAGAACCAAAGGGGGGAGGCTGGCCGGCCACATAGGGCGCGCCAGGAGAGTCCTACTCCCTCTGGGAGTAGGATCCCCCCCCCAATCCTAGTTGGAATAGGACTACTTGAGGGGGGAAAGAGAGAGAGGGGGCCAGCCACCTCTCCTAGTCCTAATAGGACTAGGGGAAGGGGGGAGGCGCACAGCCACCTTGTGCTGCCCCTTTCTCCTTTCCACTAAAGCCCACTAAGGCCCATATAGCTCCCGGGGGGTTCCGGTAACCTCCCGGTACTCCGGTAAAATCCCGATTTCACCCGGAACACTTCCGATATCCAAACATAGGCTTCCAATATATCAATCTTTACGTCTCGACCATTTTGAGACTCCTCGTCATGTCCCCGATCTCATCTGGGACTCAGAACTCCTTCGGTACATCAAAACTCATAAACTCATAATATAACTGTCATCGAAACCTTAAGCGTGCGGACCCTACGGGTTCGAGAACAATGTAGACATGACCGAGACACGTCTCCGGTCAATAACCAATAGCGGGACCTGGATGCCCATATTGGCTCCTACATATTCTACGAAGATCTTTATCGGTCAGACCGCATAACAACATACGTCGTTCCCTTTGTCATCGGTATGTTACTTGCCTGAGATTCGATCGTCGGTATCCAATACCTAGTTCAATCTCGTTACCAGCAAGTCTCTTTACTCGTTCCATAATACATCATCCCACAACTAACTCATTAGTTGCAATGCTTGCAAGGCTTAAGTGATGTGCATTACCGAGAGGGCCCAGAGATACCTCTCCGACAATCGGAGTGACAAATCCTAATCTCGAAATATGCCAACCCAACATCTACCTTTGGAGACTCCTGTAATGCTCCTTTATAATCACCCAGTTACGTTGTGACGTTTGGTAGCACCCAAAGTGTTCCTCCGGCAAACGGGAGTTGCATAATCTCATAGTCATAGGAACATGTATAAGTCATGAAGAAAGCAATAGCAACATACTAAACGATCGGGTGCTAAGCTAATGGAATGGGTCATGTCAATCATATCATTCAACTAATGATGTGATCCCGTTAATCAAATAACAACTCCTTTGTCTATGGTTAGGAAACATAACCATCTTTGATTAACGAGCTAGTCAAGTAGAGGCATACTAGTGACACTCTGTTTGTCTATGTATTCACACATGTATTATGTTTCCGGTTAATACAATTCTAGCATGAATAATAAACATTTATCATGAAATAAGGAAATAAATAATAACTTTATTATTGCCTCTAGGTCATATTTCCTTCACTACTGCTACTACTACTGCTGTTACAACTGCTACAAAATCATTGCTATCACTGTTACCGTTACTATTGTTGTCACTATTACTATCAAAACTATCATATTACTTTGTTGTTGATCACCTTGCTGCAGATATTTAATCTCCAGGTGTGGTTGAATTGACAACTCAACTGCTAATACCTGCAAATATTCTTTGGCTCCCCTTGTGTCGAATCTATAAATTTGGGTTGAATACTCGACCCTCGAAAACTATTATGATCCCCTATACTTGTGGGTTATCGAGACCTTTTTCTGGCGTCGTTGCCGGGGAACATAGCTATATTTGTTGAGTCACTTGGGATTATTATCTATTTATCACTATGAAGAATCTGAAGGATACAAAAACCAAGATTGTTCCCTCTAGAACGAGGGGAGGTAAGGAACTGCCATCACACTCTGCACTTGATTCACCTTCTATTTTGAGTAGACTTGCAACACCACCACATGCTATTAATCCTGATATGTCGCAAGTTATTGATGATGCTACTTCTATGAATGCTACTCATGATGATGCTAGTACCTTGCTTGATGATAATATGCCACTAGGTGAATTTCTTGATGAACAAATTGCTAGAGCTAAAGATATTGAGAATGTTGAAACTGATGAAATTATTGAAACTGAAAATCTTGAAACACGTACTAGGCCTAGCTCTCTTAGATATGAATTACCTAAAATACCTGAAGGTTATGTTATGGATGAGGAGACAACTAGAGATTTTCTTGCTTGCAATGATAGAGATGATCTTAAGAAATTATTAAGCAAACTAAAAGAAAAATCTTTGAATGCTAGAATGAAATGTGATCCTAAGTTTGCTACTTCACCTATCTTTGTTGACGATAAGGATTATGAATTCTCTGTCGACCCAGAGTTAATTACTTTGGTTGAATCTGATCCTTTCCATGGCTATGAAACTGAAACTGTTGTGGCACACCTTACCAAATCAAATGATATAGCCACCCTTTTTGCTCATGATGGTAAAATTCGCTACTATTATATTCTCAAATTATTTTTGTTCTCATTAAAGGGTGATGCTAAGATATGGTACAATACTCTTGCTCCTGGTTGTGTGCGTAGTCCCTAGGATATTATTTATTACTTCTCTAAAAAATATTTTCCTGCTCATAAGAAACAAGCTGCCTTACAGGAAATATTTAACTTTGTGCAAATTGAAGAAGAGAGTCTCCCACAAGCTTGGGGGAGGCTTCTCCACTTGCTTAATGCTTTGCATGCTCATCCACTTAAGAAAAATGAAATACTTGATATCTTCTATAATGGACTAACCGATGCTTCTAGGGACTCCCTAGATAGTTGTGCTGGTTGTGTTTTCACGGAATGAACTGTTGAACTAGCGAAACTACGGACCCTGGGCCTCATTTTCAAGCATTGCAATACCATTTGTGCTCACTTTTATTACTTGTTGCCTTGCTATTTTTTATTGTTCCTATTACAAAAATCAATATCTACTATCATTACTACACCTGTATCATCATCTCT
Source organism: Triticum urartu (assembly GCF_056163025.1). Classification (NCBI taxonomy): domain Eukaryota; kingdom Viridiplantae; phylum Streptophyta; class Magnoliopsida; order Poales; family Poaceae; genus Triticum; species Triticum urartu. Next base: position 443,376,135 of record NC_141879.1, on the reverse strand, counting down.
TCGTCGAACCAGTGCACCTATACAATTTACCATTGTATTTGGTGTGTTGGGGACACAAGATACTCTTTGCAATTTGGTTGCAGGGTTGTTTGAGAGAGACTATCTTCATCCTACACCTCCCACGGATTCATAAACCTTAGGTCATCCACTTGAGGGAAAATTGCTATTGTCCTACAAAACTCCGCGCTTGGAGGCCCAACACGAGTCTACAAGAATAAAGTTGAATAGTAGACATCAAGCTCTTTTCTGGAACCGTTGCCGGGGAGGTGAGTGCTTGAAGTTATATCTTTAGATCTTGCAACTGAATCTTTTAGTTTCTTGTTTTATCACTAGTTTGGTTTATAAAAGAAAACTACCAAAAATGGAATTGAGGTGGTCTCATATTGTTCATCTTTATAATGTCTTTCTTGAAAATGATGGATCAGAAAATTATGCTCAATTGATAGAAGAAGAATTCAATAAAATGTTTGGCATAAATGATGAGCATGATTGCAATGTTGCTAGTATGAATTCTTTGAATATCCATCATGCTAATGATATGCAAAGCCATAAGCTTGGGGATGCTATGTTTGATGAAGATGATATTTTTAGTCCCCCAAGTTTTGATGAGAAAATTTATTATGATGATAGCATGCCTCTATTTATGATGATTATGTTTATAAAGGTGGATTTGGTGAGGTCATGACTTTATGTAATGATGAATCCACTATTTTGGAAGAGGTTCCAATTGACTATGATAAAAAGGTTGTTATCTATAATGATTATGGTGATGACATGTATGCTATAAAGAATAATGATATCCATGAAACTTGTCATCATGATTTTAGTGCTCAAATTGATTATGTAAATCAAGTATCACATGTTAGTTATTTTGTTGAGTTTGTTCCCACCACTATTCATGAGAATAAATTTGCTTATGTGAAGAGTAATAAAATTTCCATGCTTGTAGATCATGAAAAGAATGATTTATGTGATAGTTATATTGTTGAATTCATTCATGATGCTACTTAAAATTATTATTAGAGAGGAACATATCTCAATAATATCAAGTTTCCTCTCTGTGTTGAAAGTTTTGAAGTATTGCTTGTTTTGCCTTCCTATGCTAGTTGATTCTTGCTCCCATAAATTGTTTGCTCACAAAATCCCTATGCATAGTAAGTGGGTTAGACTTGAATGTGCTAGTCATGTGCTTCATGATGCTCCCATTATGTTTCAATTCTTTACTTTTATGTGAGCATCATTTAAATCATCATGCCTAGCTAAAAAGGCATTAAAGGAAATCGCTTGTTGGGAGACAACCCAACACTTTTACCTACTATTTTAGTGTATTAAGATTATTAAGCTATTGTAGTAATCATGTTTTATAGTTTTTTTTTCAATAAAGCGCCAAGTAAAGCCTTTGGGATAGTGTGGATGATAGTTGACTTGATTCCCTACAAAAACAGAAATTTTTGCTTCCAGTAACATAATTGTTTAAATTCACTGGAGCATGATAAAATTATGAACTTTTTACATATGATTGATATACAAATTTCCTACGTTGTTCTAATTGTTTTTGAATTTTTGGATTTACATAAGTATGGTCATTGTCCAGATAATTACAGACTGTTTTGTTTTTGACAGATTCTGTTTCCAATGCATAGTTTGCTTGTTTCCTAGTTTCTATGGCTTATATTGCTCAATATAAATTGTGGAAATTATAAGGTACATTAGGCATTGTGTGAGAAAAAAATATGGATCTTGTCTTTGACAGTACCAAAGTGAGTGATTTGTCTTTATCATACTAACCTATCTCACGATATTCCGTTAAGTTTTGTGTGGTTGAAGTTTTCAAGTTTTGGGTGAGATGTCGATATGAGGATAATAAGGAGTGAAAATACCCTAAGCTTGGTGATTCCCAAGGCATCCCAAGGTAATATTCAAGGAAGATACAAGCAACTAAGCTCGGGGATGCCCCAGAAGGCATCCCCTCTTTCGTCTCCAACATTATTCATAACCTCACTTGGAGGTATATTTTTATTCGTCACATGATATGTGTTTTCTTGGAGCATCATTTTATTTTGTGAGGATTTGCTTGCTGTTATTTATAATAATGTTTTGTATCTTTCATTTAAATAAAAATGTCAAGTATAGCCTTTACCATGCTTATTTTGCAAGTCTATATGTGGCTGTTTGAAAACAGAAAGTTCCACGCTAGTGCGTGAATTCTTGAGAAAAGTCAGAATGTGATAAATTTTGATTTTTTTTCACAATAAGGTATGAAAAAATTCCTACAGTGTGGTAAATTTTCAGAATTTTTGGAGTTAAATAACTATGATTCTTCTTGCATCCTTTACAGACTATCCTATTTTGGCAGATTGTTGTTATGTTTGCATTGTTTGCTTGTTTAATGATTCTATTTGGGGATAGGAGTATTAAATATGTATAGGCATTTAGTATGCAATGTTAAATAATAATTTTAGTGATTTTCTACAGGAGAGAATGGTAAGGTTTTGCATTGATTTATACTAACTTATCTCATGAGTTCTTGTTGAGTTTTGTGTGGATGAAGTTTCTGAGATTTAGGGAAACCGTGATATAAAGGGAACTAAGGAGACACAAAAGCTCAAGCTTGGGGATTCCCAAGGAATTCCAAGATAATATTCCAAGAAGTCTCAAGCATCTAAGCTTGGGGATGCCTTAGTAGGCATCCCACCTTTCTTCATCAACAATTATCGGTTAGTCTCGGTTGAGCCTAAGTTTTTGCTTCTTCACATGATGTGTGCTATTTTTAGAATGTCATTTTATTTTGTTGTGCTTGTTGTTTTAATAAAATACTTAGATCTTAAATTTTTAAAATGAGAGAGAGAGTCCTCAAATAGCTACCCATTTACTTAACTACTCGCTTGATCTTCACTTATATCTTTTTGGAGTAGTTTGTCATCTACTCTTGTGCTTCACGTATATACTAAGAGTAATTGTTGAATGAATTGAATATCATGAAGTTGGAATTATATGTTCATATCATGCCTAGTAGTAGCATCACATTGGGTTTAGAAAGTGAAATCTTTTGAAGCTTGATAATCACAATATTGGTGATACGTCTCCGTCGTATCTACTTTTCCAAACACTTTTGCCCTTGTTTTGGACTCTAACTTGTATGATTTGAATGGAACTAACCCGAACTGACGCTGTTTTCAGCAGAATTGCCATGATGTTGTTTTATGTGTAGAAAACAAAAGTTCTCGGAGTAACCTGAAACTCCACAGAATATCTTACAATAAATAATAAAAAATCATCGCCAAAGATGAAGACCAGGGGGCCCACACCCTTGCCACGAGGGTGGGCCCCTCCCCCCCCCTAGGGCGCGCCCCCTACCTCATGGGACCCCTGGAGACCTCCCGACTCCAACTCCAACTCTATATAACTGCTTTCGGGGAGAAAAAAAATAGGAGAGAAGAATTCATCGCGTTTTACAATACGGAGCCGCCGCCAAGCCCTAAAACCTCTCGGGAGGGCTGATCTGGAGTCCGTTCGGGGCTCCGGAGAGGGGGATTCGTCACCTTCGTCATCATCAACCATCCTCCATCACCAATTTCATGATGCTCACCGCCGTGCGTGAGTAATTCCATCGTAGGCTTGCTGGACGGTGATGGGTTGGATGAGATTTATCATGTAATCGAGTTAGTTTTGTTAGGGTTTGATCCCTAGTATCCACTATGTTCTGAGATTGATGTTGCTATGACTTTGCTATGCTTAATTCTTGTCACTAGGGCCCGAGTGCCATGATTTCAGATCTGAACCTATTATGTTTTCATCAATATATGAGAGTTCTTGATCCTATCTTGCAAGTCTATAGTCACCTATTATGTGTTATGATCCGTTAACCCCGAAGTGACAATAATCGGGATACTTACCACTGATGACCGTAGTTTGAGGAGTTCATGTATTCACTATGTGCTAATGCTTTGTTCTGGTTCTCTATTAAAAGGAGGCCTTAATATCCCTTAATTTCCATTAGGACCCCGCTACCACGGGAGGGTAGGACAAAAGATGCCATGCAAGTTCTTTTCCATAAGCACGTATGACTATATTCGGAATACATGCCTACATTACATTGATGAATTGGAGCTAGTTCTGTGTCACCCTATGTTATGACTGTTACATGATGAACCGCATCCGGCATAATTATCCATCATTGATCCGATGCCTATGAGCTTTCCATATACTGGTTTACGCTTATTTACTTTCCCGTTGCTATTGTTACAATCACTACAAGATACCAAAAACATTACTTTGCTTTTGTTACTCTTTTGTTACCATTACCATCACTATCATATTACTTTGCTACTAAACACTTTGCTGCAGATACTAAGTTTCTAGGTGTGGTTGAATTGACAACTCAGCTGCTAATACTTGATAATATTCTTTGGCTCTCCTTGTGTCGAATCAATTAATTTGGGTTGAATACTCTACCCTCGAAAGTTGTTGCGATCCCCTATACTTGTGGGTTATCAAGACTAATTTCTGGCGCCGTTGCTGGGGAGCATAGCTCTATTCTTTGAGTCACTTGGGATTTATATTTGCTGGACACTATAAAGAATTTGAAAGACGCTAAGACAACAATTTATCCCTCAACTACGAGGGGAGGTAAGGAACTGCCATCTAGCTCTGCACTTGATTCACCTTCTGTTATGAGTAAGCTTGTGACACCTAAACCTGCTTCTACTATTCATTCTGATATGTCGCATGTTATTGATGATGCTACTTCTGCTATACATGATACTTATGATGAAACTACTTCTATGCTTGATACTACTGTGCCACTTAGTGATTTTCTCGAGGAACGACTTGCTAGGGATAGAGAGATTGAAAATATTGAATCTGATTATGATGATGAAGAATCACTTGTTATTCCTGAGGGTTATTTATTTGATCAAGAAGCTTCTTTAGCTATTTTAGCTTGCAAAGATAGATATGAACTCAAAAGGTTATTAGCTAATGTAACATCCCAAAATTCTAAATTTTGGAATGTTATATTAAATAGATAGATTTGATTGACTGTTTGATTGATTGACTGAAAGTGAGTGAAATTTGAAACTTTTTGGAAGTTAAATGAGAGGGAATAAAAGGACTTTCCCAAACTTTCATCTTTCATTCGTGATCTCCATGAATTCAAATTCTTTTCAACACAAAACCCTAGAGAGAAGATGACATGACTTCTTCCATTTAAAATAAATGAAAAGGGGTTTTGAAAAAGATTTGAATTTCGTTTGAAAATATTTCAAATTCATAAACTTCAAGCAACTCAATGATTTTCATGAGAGAAGATAAAATGACTTCTTCAAAACATATGAAATATGAGTTGGAAGTTTAAAAGGATCAAATTCAAAGTCCTTTTGGAAATTATTTACAATTTGGAGTTTTTTAGCGCCGCCCGGACCCCCTCTCTCTCCTCCTCGCCGTTCGCGCCGCCTCGCCTCGCCCGCATCTTGCATCGCCGCTGCCGCGGCCAAATCCGCCGCTGCCGCCGAACGCCGCCGCCGCTTGCGCTCGCCGCCGCTGCACCACCGCCACCGCGCCGCGCCCCGCCTGCTCGCCCGCTGCCGCTGCCGTCCCGCACCGCATCCACCATCGCCTGCTGCCGCGCCGGAGCCGCCATCTCGCCACGCCGACCACCGGAGTTAACCGTCGCCGCCGCCGGACTTTTACCCCGAACCGGTATAACCCGAGTAAAACCGCCCGGTCCGCCGGTTTTCTTTTAGTTTAGTTTTCGTTTAAAACCGGTTTTGTTTAGGTTTAATTATATAGAGAATGTCCGCTGTTTAGATCTTATAAACGAACATTCGCCTTTTAGTTCTTTTCTTTTTCTGTAATTTTGGCCAGGGACCTAGATGTGAGTACTTTATTTACATAATAGTCCCTGTTCTTCAAACAAGCACAACTTTTTACTCGTTGATCCAAATCCAACGAAACCAACGCCCACTTCTTCGTTATGATCTGCTCTATCCAACAATCCAACCCAAACATGTTTTTGAAAAGTTTAAAATTTGAATTAGATTAGATTTGAATTCAAACTTCGTTTGATCATAACTTGAGTTCCGTAGCTCCATTTTTTTTTTGCAAATCGAAGCTCTTGACCTAAACATTCTAATAAGGCCAAATTCACATAATTTTGGTACTGTTACAAATTGTTTTATGTTGCAAGAGTTATTTGCTTGGTTTTGAAGTTTTCCGAATCGTCTTCTTCGTTCTTTCTGATCTTTTGAGTGATTGCTTATGTGTGGTTACTATTGCTTGATTATGATAGATTGACCGGAGTGTGACGAGTAGAGCTATCAAGAGTTTTGAGTGTGAATCATCTTCATCAACTTGCAGGCAAGTAACACTTTGATCATACCTTTCCTACTACCCAGTTTTATTGCATTAGATCAATCCTCACACATTGCATGATTAGGATCTAATTAAATTGTGGGATGGGAAGTAGTTGAGGTAGTACCTATTACTTGTTTATTATCAAACCTTTGGGAGTTACTTCTACGTTTACTTATTATGCCATGCTATGCTAGTAGACGTGGATTGGGTGAGTGATATCCATGACAGATGTGAGATTGTTAATTAATGGTTTATCTAAGGTGGCAACTTAAACACACATCTGGGTGGATTGAGGCACCTAGGTATTCCAGGACTTGATGCTTTCTTCAGAATGGATTTGATGGAGAAGGCTGATGGAGCACCTATTAGTAAGATGAAGTTTTAACCTTAGCCGGTGTATCACCAGGATCTGGAGTAGTACATCAAGAAGTTTAAGGTGGAGCTCCATGAAGCCGTATTAGACAAGGAAGCATTTCGTGAAGAACTCAGGAACCAAAAGCTAAAAGTAGCCAAGCTGGAGGAGCTACAACCTTGAGATACCGGAGATTTGTTAGGAACTGAAGGACAGTATGACCATGGTTCATGTGAAGAATGTTGAAACCAGAAGTTTGGAACGCAACTCCAGAATATTAAAGGACGTCACGAGAGACTTCGCGTCAACAGAGTTGATCTGGCAAAAGAACTTGAGAAAGACAAGCATGATCGGAAGAAGCCATTGGAGGCATGAACAAGACTCGTAGAGTTAGACGACGTTGAAGATTTATTGACCTTTAGAAGACCAAACCCCTGTTATGTACCTACGTTAGATGCGATGTTTGTGAGCTGTCAATTGTTTGATGTTTTTCCTGACAGCCACAAATAAAATCTGTCTTTTCAAAACTTTTGTTTGTATTGTGTGTATCCCTCTCTATCTCTCTTATCTCACCCCAAACCCATGGACCCAATAGAGGATGAATGAAGATGAGCTTGTATTTTCTGGACCGATGAGTCAGTTGGAGACAGACCGATGGATTCAAAACATGGAGGATCACATGAAGAATAACCCTGTAGTCGAAAAGGATATGACCCAGCATGCTTTTCAGTGCTTTGAAAGAGGTGCTTCTACTTGGTGGAGAATGTACCAAACCATGAATGGATGGCAAGGAGTAACCACTTGGAGAGAATTTAAGTTGACTCTGCAAAGATCTCACCTTGTGTCCCAGAAGTTGAAGCCTTATGGAAAGGATATGAGGAAACCTTGTGCATGCAAGATTTGTGGAGAAATAGGACACACCCATAAAGAACACAAGGAGGAATGCCCTAATTGTGAAGGAAGTCACCGAGTTGAAGAATGCCCAACTAGGGAGATTACTTGTTTCTTGTGTGAAGGGACTACCCACTATCCTTCTCAGTGTCACATTTACCCCATGATACGAAGAACCGCACCGCAGAAGAAATAAGTAAAGAAAGGAGCCCTTATGGAAATTTTAGAAGAACCCGTGATGAAGGAAGATGTCGGGGACACACCCAAAGAAGAACCAATTAAACCCTGCACCAAGTCATGCTATTCATGTGGAGAAGAAGGACACATCTCCCAGAATTGTTCGAATGGAGATCTAGTAGAATTCCCGACGGAGGAAGTAGAGTATGACCCACAAGAAATAGAATCCATGATTGGAACGGAAAAGTCCAGAAAGGACCTGAGTCATATCACCTATTACAGATGCAAGGAGTCAGGGCACTACCTCAACAATTGCCCAAAAAGGAAACCTCGATACTTGTCAGAAGTAATATGTTTTCGTTGTAATGAAGCAGGGCACTTTGCCAGAGATTGTCCCAAAGAGAAGGAGACTTGTGATAAATAGTTGAGTCTGTGAGAAGTATAGTAGTAGAAGTGAGAACAACTCTTTTGTATCAAGGTGTTGAGTTGAGACATGTAATGGAAGAGCGAGAGATTGTAATCATTGGAGAATAAATAAAGTTAGCATCATTGGTACTGATAGGGATTTCATGAGTTGTTACTCTATGAAGAAGGATTTTGACCATTTTTGAGGATAAGAGAAATATGGTCTATGGAAGATTTGTGCATTTTAAGGGTGGTAGTACCCTGTAAGAACCGTTGACCCCTGGAAAAGATAAGGATACTCCACTGAGTGGATTTTGGACAAAATGAATACGAGTTTTGTCTCGATATGTGTGATACCCCAAGAGTGTGTGGGATGAAGTTGGAGACCGTCAGTTGTTTGGACCAAATGTGATCAAGGAGTCAGAAGAGAATGTTATGTTGATTCAAGATAGACTGAAGGTAGCTCAGTCTAGACAGAAGAGTTATGCAGACCCAAAAACGCAAGGAGGTAGTCTATGAAAATTGGAGACAGAGCATGTCTTCGTGTGCCCCCTCTGCGAGGAGCTAAACGATTTGGAGTTAAGGGACAGTTAGCCCCGAGATTTGTAGGACCATACCGAGTTTTGGAGCGTATGGGAGAAGTGGCCAACAAGTTGGAGTCACCCGAAGGACTGTCAGGAGTTCATGATGTGTTTCACGTTTCCCAGTTGAAGAAGTGCCATGTAGAGATGGCCAATATTCCCCTGTAAGGACGCTTGACCCTGGAAAGGATAATGATGTTCCACGAAGTGGAATATGGATTGCATAAGTATAAGTTTTTATCTCGGTAAGTGGGATATTCCACGAGGATGAAGAGATAAGTTACTATTGGAGATAAAGGAGGTATGATGTCAGAAATATGGATCAATGGAAACTCCATGATGAGTCTGAGTAATCATGTCTTAGTTTGGTGCCAATAGAAGGAAGAAAGACAATACAATTGGATGGATTTTAAGTACGCTTGGAAGCTGGAAGTTGGATGTTGGAATAACGATCAGCTACCCGAGGATGAGTTCAAAGATTACAAGTAATAAGATGGGCCATAACCCACAGGCCCAGGACCTGCCAAGAAGCAAGCACATCCTTGCTGAAGGAAGAACCCTGGAGGAAGATACGACGTTATCGGCAGACAATTTTATAGGAGTTAACGCAAAACCTGAGAGTTGTGAAGGAACGATAGATGTTTGTTTGGCTTGCAGAATCCATGGAATTGTCCGAACTTAGTTCGTCGACAAGAGAAATTCTGCAATGCTTGTGAGGATGACTGAGTGTTAGTATGCGAGATTCGCTAAACTGTATACATGGTAATGATTTGGGTGCGGGATGGATTGATCACCATACTGACTTACTCTTATTATTCGCCTTGCTATATGGGATGGTAAATCTGAGTGACTTACCTATAGTAAAGAGACGACGATCAAAACCTTGTTTAAGCCTTAGAATGGTATATGTATTTTTTTCCCTTGTACAAGGCAGCTTTGCCAACCGTAGGTTATACGGTGAGGATCAACCCAGACCCATTTCCTGCAGGAGAAACCATAAATTGTTGACCACCATAAGATATCGATAGTTGTTTAGTTTTGGCGCCAGACCCGTCAGCTAAGAAGACCTAGTTTTGGAATAACCTTACCAAGATGAAAGGATACAAAAGAATTGAGGAAAAAGGTTATGCCACTACCGGAAGAGCCCAAAGAAGGAATTATCCTTACGATCTGAGAAGACCGACACTGTTAACAATATGGATGAAGTATATGAGTTTTGATGGAACCGTAACCATGCTTCTAAGGGTGGTAGCACCCCAGACCCCGGTGATGATTGATGGATTTTGAGGAGACCCCCAAACCCTAACCCATTTCTTGCTAGCCTCTCCGAATCTCGAGGACGAGATTCATTTTAAGGGTGGTAGGTTTGTAACATCCCAGAATTCTAAATTTTGGAATGTTATATTAAATAGATAGATTTGATTGACTGTTTGATTGATTGACTGAAAGTGAGTGAAATTCGAAACTTTTTGAAATTTAAATGAGAGAGAATAAAAGGACTTCCCCAAACTTTCATCTTTCATTCGTGATCTCCATGAATTCAAATTCTTTTCAACACAAAACCCTAGAGAGAAGATGACATGACTTCTTCCATTTAAAATAAATGAAAAGGGGTTTTGAAAAAGATTTGAATTTCGTTTGAAAATATTTCAAATTCATAAACTTCAAGCAACTCAATGATTTTCATGAGAGAAGATAAAATGACTTCTTCAAAACATATGAAATATGAGTTGGAAGTTTAAAAGGATCAAATTCAAAGTCCTTTTGGAAATTATTTACAATTTGGAGTTATTTGAGTTTTATTCAAATTATTTTTCTCCAAAAATAAAATATATGGAAAATAGGGTAACATGATTCCCTACAACAGAAAATTGGAGAAAAATTAATTTGAAATCATTTTGGTATTTTTTAAATGATTTTGTTAGATTTTAATAGACCAGTGGCACTCTTTGATTTATCTGAATTTGTGTGGATTTTATTTGAAGTTATAAAAATGTTCACCGTGTAGAAAATATTTTTCTGAAAATTTTGATATATTATATGCCTATATAATATTTTTATTTATTTTGGTTTTGTTATTTTTGTTGTCTGGAAAATAATGTTAAAAAAAACTTCTCTCCTCCACCGCCGAGCTGGGCCGGCCCAATAGGCCACGGCCCAGCCCAGCCAGCGCGCTGCCGCCTTCCTCCTCGCGTGCCTCAGCAGGACTCGCCGGAGTCCGGCCTCTCCACGGCGTCGTCGCCCCTCCTCCAAGGCCGCCTCCTCCCCTCCTTTTATAGCGCCGCCCGGACCCCCTCTCTCTCCTCCTCGCCGTTCGCGCCGCCTCGCCTCGCCCGCATCTCGCATCGCCGCCGCCGCGGCCAAATCCGCCGCTGCCGCCGAAAGCTGCCGGCGCTTGCGCTCCGCCGCTGCACCACCGCCACCGCACCGCGCCCCGCCTACTCGCCTCGCTGCCGCTGCCGTCCCGCGCCGCATCCGCCGTCGCCTGCTGCCGCGCCGGAGCCGCCGTCTCGCCACGCCGACCGCCGGAGTTAACCGCCGCCGCCGCCGGACTTTTACCCCGAACCGGTATAACCCGAGTAAAACCGCCCGGTCCGCCGATTTTCTTTTAGTTTAGTTTTCGTTTAAAACCGGTTTTGTTTAGGTTTAATTATATAGAGAACGTCCGCTGTTTAGATCTTATAAACGAACGTTCGCCTTTTAGTTTTTTTCTTTTTCTGTAATTTTGGCCAGGGACCTAGATGTGAGTACTTTATTTACAGAATAGTCCCTGTTCTTCAAACAAGCACAACTTTTTACTCGTTGATCCAAATCACACGAAACCAACGCCCACTTCTTCATTATGATCTGCTCTATCCAATAATCCAACCCAAACATGTTTTTGGAAATTTTAAAATTTGAATTAGATCGGATTTGAATTCAAACTTCGTTTGATCATAACTTGAGTTCTGTAGCTCTGTTTGAGTTGATTTTTTTACAAATCGAAGCTCTTGACCTAAACATTATAATAAGGCCAAATTCACATAATTTTGGTACTGTTAGAAATTGTTTTATGTTGCAAGATTTATTTGCTTGGTTTTGAAGTTTTTCGAATCGTCTTCTTCGTTGTTTTTGATCTTTTGAGTGATTGCTTATGTGTGGTTACTATTGCTTGATTAAGATAGATTGACCAGAGTGTGACGAGTAGAGCTATCAAGAGTTTTGAGTGCGAATCATCTTCATCAACTTGCAGGCAAGTAACACTTTGATCATACCTTTCCTACTACCCAATTTTGTTGCATTAGATCAATCCTCACACATTGCATGATTAGGATCTAATTAAATTGTGGGATGGGAAGTAGTTAAGGTAGTACCTATTACTTGTTTATTATCAAACCTTTGGGAGTTACTTTTACGTTTGCTTATTATGCCATGCTATGCTAGTAGACGTGGATTGGGTGAGTGATATCCATGACAGATGTGAGATTGTTAATTAATGGTTTATCTAAGGTGGCAACTTAAACACACATCTGGGTGGATTGAGGCACCTGGGTATTCCAGGACTTGCCTGTTTTCTTTTGGACCGCCACCCAGGCTCAAAGGGATCATGAGACTATTCATACTAGAAACTTCCGTGTGCAGCCACAAGCTATTATGGGCTCTACCATAGTTGATTAAGTCGTGTGAACTCTTACAGTGGTAGACTAGCAGATGTAGGGGTTGTAATTGGTACGGTCTACCCATCGTAAGGTGCAAATGCTTCTGAAAGACTATGTCTCGGTCATCCGTTTCTCAAACACCATGTAGTGCGAGAAATCCAACGGAGGAGATCGAGTCTTGTGGGGAAAAGTGCGCAAACCTCTGCAGAGTGTATAAACTAATCATGATTAGCCGTGTCCTCGGTTATGGACGTTTTGAGTATCTAGTACGTGGATTATCATGTGAATCTCATCATGTTACTTTAAATTAAGTTGTTGGGTTTAATGATGTTACTTAACTGGGATTGAGAATGCTGTCAACCATTCTCAATGTTCAACAACCACCATGATAGTTAATTAAAATGTATTCCTTTGCTGTAGGGAAAAATTGGCTTTTCGCAAAAACATTATAACCTTAGAGCCTTTCCACCAGCCAAATATGCATGTAGTGATAGCCATTGTTCATCATTCTCTATGGTGTGAATTTTCCAGTACATTCAATGTACTGACCCTTTGTGGTTGCAACGTCTCATGTTGCAGGTTTATCTTACGACGAGTAAGTGATACGTTAGGGTTACGATTTCTACACTCAACTTTGCCGTTGGTGTTGATGGTAATCCACAACCTTGTTACTTCCGCTATTTTGGATTGAGGTAATGGTATTTTACATTACTTATACATGTGATTTACCTCTGTTATAAATCCTCGAGTACTGTGTGTGTCAGCATACCGATCCAGGGATGACACTTAAGCACAGAGACTTGATCCATTCGGGTCAGGTCGCTACAGCTAAATGGAATAAGCAATCTCTAAATGCTAGGATGAGATCTGACCCTGCTTTTGCTACTTCACCTATCTGTGTTACTGATAAGGATTATGAATTCTCTGTTGATCGTGATATAATTACTTTGGTTGAATCTGATCCTTTTCATGGCTATGAATCTGAAACTGTTGTGGCACATCTTACTAAATTAAATGATATAGCCACCTTGTTCACTAATGATGAGAGATCTCGCTACTTTTATATCCTTAAAATATTTCCGTTCTCATTAAAGGGTGATGCTAAGATATGGTTTAATTCTCTTGATCCTGGTTGTGTGCGCAGTCCCCAGGATATGATTTACTACTTCTCTGCTAAATATTTCGCTGCTCATAAGAAACAAGCTGCTTTAAAGGAAATATACAACTTTGTGCAAATTAAAGAAGAGAGTCTCCCACAAGCTTGGGGGAGGCTTCTCAAGTTACTTAATGCTTTGCCTGATCATCCTCTTAAGAAAAATGAAATACTTGATATCTTTTATAATGGACTAACCGATGCTTCCAGAGATTACATAGATAGTTGTGCTGGTTCTCTTTTCAGGGAAAGAACACCGGATGAAGCAGAGACCTTATTGAATAATATGTTGACAAATGAAAATAATCGGGCACCTCCTGAGCCAGCTCCTGCTCCAATTAATGATCCTATTCCTAAACCAACTCCAAAGAAGAGAGGTGTCCTATTTCTCAGTCCCGAAGATATGCAAGAGGCAAAGAAATCTATGAAAGAAAAAGGTATTAAAGCAGAAGATGTTAAGAATTTACCTCCTATTGAAGAAATACATGGTCTTAATTTACCGCCTGTCGAAGAAACATATGATCTTGATCCTTTATTTACTGAAGAACCTCCAGACCCCGATAACCCGACACAGGTAGTAAAGGTAAATTCTCTCTATAGATATGATAAAGCTGAAATCCCTCCTACTAAAATTGCTAGTCAATGCTTGGATGAGTTTGATAATTTTATGTTTAAGCAAGAAGACTTCAATGCTTATTTTGGTAGACAATTAAAACAAGATGCTAATATGATTAAATACTTGGGTGATTATATGGCTAATATTAGAGGTGAACTTAAACTTGTTAGCAAACATGCTTCTATGGTTACCACTCAAGTAGAACAAGTACTTAAAGCTCAAAAAGAATTGCTCAATGAGATGAATAGTAAGAAAAATGATTATGCTGTTAAAGTGGCTACTAGAACTGGTAGAATGACTCAGGAACCTTTGTATTCGGAAGGCCACCCTAAGAGAATTGAGCAAGAATCTCAGAGAAATAATATTGATGCACCTAGTTCTTCTAAAAGGAAGAAAAAGAAAAATGATAGAACTTTGCAAACTTCTAGTGAACCTATTGCTGAACCACCTGATAATCCAAATGATATCTCTATGTCTGATGCTGAAACACAATCTGGCAATGAACATGAACCTAATGAAAATGTTAATGATGATGTTCATAATAATGCTCAACCTAGTAATGATAATGATGTAGAAATTGAACCTGCTGTTGATCTTGATAACCCACAATCAAAGAATCAACGTTATGATAAGAAAGACTTTGTTGCTAGGAAATATGGTAAAGAAAGATAACCTTGGGTTTGTTGGAAATATGCCCTAGAGGCAATAATATATTAGTTATTATTATATTATATTTTGTTGTTCATGATAATCATTTATTATCCATGCTAGAATTGTATTGATAGGAAACTCAGATACATGTGTGGATACATAGACAACACCATGTCCCTAGTAAGCCTCTAGTTGACTAGCTCGTTGATCAATAGATGGTTACGGTTTCTTGACCATGGGCATTGGATGTCGTTGATAACGGGATCACATCATTAGGAGAATGATGTGATGGACAAGACCCAATCCTAAGCCTAGCACAAGATCATGTAGTTCGCATGCTAAAGCTTTTCTAATGTCAAGTATCATTTCCTTAGACCATGAGATTGTGCAACTCCTGGATATCGTAGGAGTGCTTTGGGCGTGCCAAACGTCACAAGTAACTGGGTGGCTATAAAGGTGCACTACGGGTATCTCTGAAAGTTTCTGTTGGGTTGGCACGAATCGAGACTGGGATTTGTCACTCCATGTAAACGGAGAGGTATCTCTGGGCCCACTCGGTAGGACATTATCATAATGTGCACAATGTGATCAAGGAGTTGATCACGAGATGATGTGTTACGGAACGAGTAAAGAGACTTGCCGGTAACGAGATTGAACAAGGTATCGAGATACCGACGATCGAATCTCGGGCAAGTATCGTACCGATAGACAAAGGGAAATGTATAAGGGATTGATTGTATCCTTGACATCGTGGTTCATCCGATGAGATCATTGTGTAGCATGTGGGAGCCAAGATGGGTATCCAGATCCCGCTGTTGGTTATTGACCAGAGATTTGTCTCGGCCATGTCTGCCTGACTCCCGAACCCGTAGGGTCTACACACTTACGGTTCGATGACGCTAGGGTTATAGGGAAAGTATGTACGCGGTTACCGAGTGTTGTTCGGAGTCCCGGATGAGATCCCGGACGTCACGAGGAGTTCCGGAATGGTCCGAAGGTAAATAGTGATATATAGGAAGTATGGTTTTGGCCACCGGAAGTGTTCCGGGCATCACCGGTAGTGTACCGGGACCACCGAAGGGGTCCGGGGGTCCATCGGGAGGGGCCACGGGCCCCGGAGGCATGAATGGGCCAAGTGTGAGAAGGGACCAGCCCCTAGGTGGGCTGGGGCGCCTCCCCACCAAGGCCCATGTGCCTAGAGAGAAGAGGGGGCAAACCCTAAGGGCAGATGGGCCCTAAGGCCCATGCCTGGCGCGCCTCCCTCTCCCCCCCACTTGGCCGCCACCCCAGATGGGGATTGGGGCTGCCGCCACCCCTAGGGTGGAAACCCTAGGTGGGGGCGCAGACCTCCCTCTCCCCCTATATATAGTGGAGGCAAAGGGGCAGCCCAACACGCAAAGTTCTTCCCCTGTTGGCGCAGCCCTACCTCTCTCCCTCCTCTTCTCTCGTAGTGCTTGGCGAAGCCCTACTGGAGTTCCGCGCTCCTCCACCACCACCACGCCGTCGTGCTGCTGCTGGACGGAGTCTTCCCAACCTCTCCTTCTCCCCTTGCTGGATCAAGGCGTAGGAGACGTCACCGGGCTGCACGTGTGTTGAACGCGGAGGCGCCGTGGTTCGGCGCTTAGATCGGAATCAACCGTGATCTGAATTGCTACGAGTACGACTCCATCCGCGTTCTTGCAATGCTTCCGCTTAGCGATCTACAAGGGTATGTAGATGCACTCTCCTTCCCCTCGTTGATAGATTACTCCATAGATTGATCTTGGTGATGCGTAGAAAATTTTAAATTTCTGCTACGATCCCCAACAGTGGTATCGGAGCTAGGTCTATGCGTAGTTTCTATGCACGAGTAGAACACAAGTTGTTGTGGGCGTCGATTTTGTCAATTTACTTGCCATTACTAGTCTTATCTTGATTCGGCGGCATCGTGGGATGAAGCGGCCCGGACCGATCTTACACGTACTCTTACGTGAGACAGGTTCCACCGACTGACATGCACTAGTTGCATAAGGTGGCTAGAGGGTGTCTGCCTCTCCCACTCTAGTCGGATCGGATTCGATGAAAAGGGTCCTTATGAAGGGTAAATAGAAATTGGCATATCACGTTGTGGTTTTGGCGTAGGTAAGAAACGTTCTTGCTAGAAACCTATAGCAGCCACGTAAAAATTTTGCAACAACAATTAGAGGACATCTAACTTGTTTTTGCAGTATATGCCTTGTGATGTGATATGGCCAAAAGGATGTGATGAATGATATATGTGATGTATGAGATTGATCATGTTCTTGTAATAGGAATCACGACTTGCATGTCGATGAGTATGACAACCGGCAGGAGCCATAGGAGTTGTCTTAATTTATTTATGACCTGCGTGTCAACATAAACGCCATGTAATTACTTTACTTTATTGCTAAAGTGTTAGACATAGTAGTAGAAGTAATAGATGACGAGACAACTTCAAGAAGACACGATGCTGGAGATCATGATGATGGAGATCATGGTGTCATGCCGGTGACAACAATGATCATGGAGCCCCGAAGATGGAGATCGAAAGGAGCAAATGATATTGGCCATATCATGTCACTATTTGATTGCATGTGATGTTTATCATGTTTTACATCTTATTTGCTTAGAACGACGGTAGCTTAAATAAGATGATCCCTCGCAATAATTTCAAGAAAGTGTTCCCCCTAACTGTGCACCGTTGCGAAGGTTCGTTGTTTCGAAGCACCACGTGATGATCGGGTGTGATAGATTCTAACGTTCGAACACAACGGGTGTAAGCCAGATTTACACACGCAATACACTTAGGTTGACTTGACGAACCTAGCATGTACAGACATGGCCTTGGAACACGGAAGACCGAAAGGTCGAGCATGAGTCGTATAGAAGATACGATCAACATGAAGATGTTCACTGATGTTGACTAGTCCGTCTCACGTGATGATCAGACACGGCCTAGTTGACTCGGATCATGTTTCACTTAGATGACTAGAGGGATGTCTATCTGAGTGGGAGTTCATTGGATAATTTGATTAGATGAACTTAATTATCATGAACATAGTCTAAATTGTCATTGCAAATATGTTGTAGATAAATAGCTCACGTTGTAGCTCCCTGTTTCAATACGTTCCTAGAGAAAGACTAAGTTGAAAGATATTGAAAGCAATGATGCAGACTAGGTCCGTAGTCCGAGGAGTGTCCTCACTGCTACACAAAAGGCTTACGTCTTTGATGCACCGCTCGATGTGCAAACCCCTACAACGTCGTCTGTGGATGTTGTGAACACCTGACAGACACATCCTGATGACTACTTGATAATTTAGTGCACCATACTTTACGGTTTAGAATCAGGATTCCAATGACGTTTTGAACGCCATAAGACATATGAGATGTTCCAAGAGCTGAAATTGGGATTTCAGGCTCATGCCCGTGTTGAGAGGTATGAGACCTCTGACAAGTTCTTTTGCCAACAAGATGGAGGAGAATAGCTCAGCTAGTGAGCATGTGCTCAGAATGTCTGGGTGCTACAATCACTTAAATCAAGTGGGAGTTAAACTTCCAGATAAGATGGTGATTGATAGAGTTCTCTAGTCACTATCACTAAGCTACTAGATCTTCATGATGAACTATGACATGCAAGGGATGGAGTTGATCCCGGAGCTGTTCGCGGTGCTTAAGACCGCAAAAGGTAGAAATCAAGAAGGAGCATCAAGTGTTGATGGTTTAACAAGACCACTGGTTTCAAGAAGGGCAAGGGCTAGAAGGGAAACTTCATGGATGGCAAACCAGTTGCCGCTCAAGTGAAGGAACCCAAGGTTGAACCCAAACCCGAGACTAAGTGCTTCTATCATAAGGGGAACGGTCACTGGTAGCGGAATTACCCCAAATGCATGGTAGATAAGAAGGCTGGCAACTTCAACAAAGTATATACGTGTTATTAATGTGTACTCACTAGTACTCCTGGTAGCACCTGGGTATTGGATACCGGTTCAGTTGCTATTATTGGTGACTTGAAGCAAAAGCTATGGACTAAACGGAGACTGGCTAAGGGCGAGGTGACGATGTGTGTTGGAAGTGTTTCCAAAGTTGATGAGATCACCATCGCACGCTCCATCTGCCTTCGGGATTAGTATTGAACCTAGATAAATGTTATCAGGTGTCTACGTTGAGCATGAATATGATTAGATCATGTTCATTGCAATACGGTTATTCATTTAAGTTAGAGAATAATGGTATTCTGTTTACATGAATAATACCTTTCATGGTCATGCACCCTATGTGAATGGTTCATTGAATCTCGGTCGTGGTAATACACATGTTCACGCCAAAAGATGTAGAGTTAATAATGATAGTACCACTTTCTTGTGGCATTGCCGCTTAGGTCATATTGGCGTAAGATGCATGAAGAAACTCCATGTCGATGGATGTTTGGAGTCACTTGATTTTGAATCGCTTGACACATGCGAGCCATGCCTCATGGGCAGGATGACTAAGACCCCATTTTTAGGTAAAATAAAACGGGCAAGTGACTTGTTGGAAATCATACATGTTGATGCGAGTGATCCAATGAGAATTGAAGTGTGCGGTGGATATCGCTATTTTCTCATCTTCACTGACGATTTGAGTAGATATAGGTATATTTACTTAATGAAGCACAAGTCTGGAACGTTTGAAAAGTTCAAGCGATTTCAGAGTGAAGTTAAGAACCATCATAACAAGAAGATCAAATTCCTACGGTCTGATCGATGAGAATTTCTGAGTTATGAGTTTGGCAATCACTTAAGACATTGTGGAATTGTTTCACAGTTGAAGCCACCTGGAACACCACTGGGTTATGGTGTGTCCAAACATCATAATCGAACCTTATGAGATATGGTGCGATCTATGATGTCTCTTACCGATCTACCGTTTCATTTTGAGGTTATGCATTAGAGATAGCTGCATTCACTTTAGATAGGACACCATCTAAGTCCGTTGAGACGACATCGTGTGAACATTTCTTTGGCAAGAAACCAAAGTTGTCGTTTCTTAATGTTTGGGGCTGCGATGCTTAAGGCTTCAGCCGGAGAAGCTCGAACCCAAAGCGGACAAACACATATTCATAGGATACCCAAAGGTGACAGTTGGGTACACCTTCTATCTCAGATCCGAGGGAAAATTGTTTGTCACTAAGAACGGGTCCTTTCTCGAGAAGGAGTTTCTCTCGAAAGAATTGAGTGGGAGGAAGATAGAACTTGATGAGGTTGTCGAACCTTTATTTCAACCAGAGAGTGATGCAACACAGAAAGATGTTTTCTGTGGCGCCTACGTCTATTGAAGAGGAAGTTAATGATAGTGATCATGAAGCTTCGGATCAAGTTGCTATCGAACCTCATAGGTCGACAAGGATATGTACTACTCCTGAGTGGTATGGTAATCCTGTCTTAGATATCATGTTGTTAGACAACAATGAACCTACGAGCTATGGAGAAGCGATGGTGGGCCCGTATTCCGACAAATGGTTAGAAGCCATGAAATCCGAGATAGGATCCATGTATCAGAACAAAGTATGGACTTTGGTGGACTTGCCCGATGATCGGCAAGCCATTGAGATAAATGGATCTTTAAGAAGAAGACGGACGTGGGCGGTAATGTTACCGTCTATGAAGCTCGACTTGTGGGAAAGAGTCTTTTCACAACTTCAAGGAGTTGACTACGATGAGATTTTCTCACCCATAGAGATGTTTAAGTCCGTCGGAATCATGTTAGCATTAGCTGTATTTTTCGATTATGAAATCTGACAGATGGATGTCAAAACAAGTTTTCTTACCAGTTTTCGTAAGAAAAAGTTGTATGTGATACAATAAATGGTTTTGTCGATCCTAAGGATGTTAAAAGGTATGCTGGCTCTAGCGATCCTTCTATGGACTAGAGCAAGCATCTCGGAGTCAGAATATATGCTTTGATGGAGTGATCAAAGCTTTTAGGTTTATACAATGTTTGCTAGAAACTTGTATTTGTAAGAAAGTGAGTGGGAGCACTACAACATTTCTGATAAGTATATGTGGATGACATATTGTTGATCCGAAATAATGTAGAATTTCTGGAAAGCATAAACGATTGTTTGAAGAGTGATTTTCAAAGGAAGACCTGGATAAAGCTGCTTACATATTGGGCATCAAGATCTATAGAAATAGATCAAGACGCCTAATGATACTTTCAAAGAACGCACACCTTGACATGTTTTTGAAGGAGTTCAAAATAGATCAGTCAAAGAAGGGGTTCTTACCTGAGTTGTAAGGTGTGAAGTTGAGTAAGACTCAAAGCTTGACCACGGCAGAAGAAAGAGGAAGGACGAAGGTCACCCCCTATGCTTTTGTCATAGGCTCTATACGGTATGCCATGCTGAGTACCGCACCAGATGTGTGCCTTGCCACATGTCTGGCAAGAGGGTACAAAGGTGATCTAGGACTGGATCACCAGATAGCGGTCAATATTATCCTTAGAGGAATAAGGAAATGTTTCTCGGTTATGGAGGTGATGAAGAGTTCGACGTAAAGAGTTACGTCGATGCAAGCTTAACACCTATCCGGATAGCTCTGAGTAGAGATACCGGATACGTATAATGGAGCAACAATTTGGAATAGCTCCAAGTGGAACGTGGTAGCAGCATCTACGATATGACATAAAGTTTTGTGAAATACATAGGGGTCTGAATATTGCAGACCCGTTGACTACAACCTCTCTCACAAGCATAACATGATCAAACCCAGAACTCATTGAGTATTAATCACATAATGATGTGAACTAGATTAGTGACTCTAGTAAACTCTTTGGATGTTGGTCACATGGCGATGTGACCTGTGAGTGTTAATCAAATGGCAATGTGAACTAGATTATTGACTAGTGCAAGTGGGAGTGTCGGGACCCCGATTCCAAGTCACGTCGATCTAGCCGGTAACACCTCATATCACTTTGCGGCCTCACGCACGGTATTCCCACGGGTGTCGCCTTACCATGGCCCGGGACCGTTTGCGTCTTTTGGCTCACGTATATGATAGTGTCGCTAGCATCCATATGACAGAGAACCCGGGCCGACATGGCTAGTCGTGAACCCAAAGCGGCACTAACCTATGGGGACAGGCATACATGAATCACATCAAGCATGTCGGTCAGCAGCGTGTAAATCCGGGCTGTAGCACTAGGTTAACAGGACTCCGGGAACCCGGGCTATAGCAGGCTAGGCAGGACTCCGGATGTCACCACGTGACATTTCCCGAAAGGGACAGACACAGGAACGAAGTGAAACACATGCCGGCCAGTCAAGTGTCCTGAGCAGTAGTGCTGGGCTAACAGGACTCCGGTGAACCGGGCTGTAGCGGACTACTATGGCTCATGGAAGCACTAGACTACATTTCCCCATAAGAGAGGCTGCCAAGGATAAACAACTAGATTGTCGGATCCCACACATACCAAGCATTTCAATCATACACACAATATGCTCGATATGTGTAAATACAACATGGCATCACAACATAACTCTACAACTCAAGTATTTATTCATTAGGCTCCGAGGAGCGAGATATTACAAACATGGGTCTCATGACCCAACAATCATAGCATACAAGTCAAAGCACATGCGGAAGCTTAACATGTCTGAGAATAGACATCTACAAATGAAAAAGGCTAAGAAGCCTGACTATCTACCAGATCCTGCCGAGGGCACAAGATCGTAGCTGAGGTATCAAGCTAAACGTCGAAGTCCACGCGGAACTACTAGTGAGACTGAAACCTCTCTGCAAAACATAAGTTAAGCAAACGTGAGTACAATTGTACTCAGCAAGACTTACATCAGAACTAACTACATATGCATCGGTATCAACAAAGGGGGTGGTGGAGTTTAACTGCAGCAAGCCAGCTTTGACTCAGTGGCTAACCTGAACTACGACTACAAGCAACTCTTTTGAGGTGGCGCACACGAGTCCACTAATCACCACGTCAATACACTACTATGGATTCATTCCCGTCTTCCTACGAGAAGGCCATCCATGGAACTCACACTTGTCTTGAGCATTTTAGAGTATCCACTTCAAGTTGTCTATGTACCACGTAAGCATCCAAGAAGTCCATAACCGAGGACACGGCTATTCGAATAGATCATGATAACCCTGCAGGGGTGTACTTCTTCACACACGCTCTCACCACTTATCACCATGTACACGTCATGTATCTCGGCAACCTTCAAGCGGAAGCCTGGCGAGGGTGTCGGCCACGACCTGACTAACCACACAAGACTCTGGTCCAGGTTTATCACCTATTCGGGTTCCATCCGCAAGGAGATCCGGCCGGGGTGTCGCTCACGGCCCCAAATGATGTGTGCAGGGTTCCCAAGCCCACCTCGCCGGATGGATCTACGCTTGGTACACCGTGCCACTTGTGCCTAGCCTGTCCCAAGCCCACCTGGTCGGGTGCTACTTGGTAGACTACTAACAATACCTACAAACACCAGAAACTATTTGCAACTCCTGGACAGAGATCAAGTTAGCTAATAAATCGAGAGAGCTTGGAGCGCCCGGAGCCCAATGTGTGGTAGTAACTAGTCATTGGACAACTTACACAAAACTCAGTTCTTAAGGACGGTTCCAGTGAGACAACCCACCATGTACTCCTACATGGCCTCTCACCGCTACCTTTACCAAATCATGTTCACACGCTTAACTCTCAGCACCAGAACATATCGTACCACTCCAATTCATTCCCGATGAATCAGACCTGACACAACTCTAAGCAATAGCAGGCATGGCATGGCAAGAACACAACATGGCTCAATCAGATCCTACACATGCTAGTGGGTTTCAACTATTTACGATGGCAATGACAGGTCATGCAGAGGAAAGGGGTTAAACTACCGCAGCATGTAACAGTTGAATCGTTGTTGTCCTAATGCGGTAAAAGAGAGCAGGAGCGAGAGAGTGGGATTGTATCGGAATGAACAAGGGGGTTTTGCTTGCCTGGCACTTCTGAATATATCATTGGGTCTTCATCAGTGTCAACGATCACAGCGTCGGTACAACGTCTATCGAGAGGGGACAACCACCGGCAACAGAGAAAGAACACAATCAATGCAATGCACAATATGATGCATGATCATGACATGTCAATATGCTATGTTTTGAGCTAATGCAACTAGCAACATGTTAAATGGAGTTGGTTTGAACCCTAGGTTCAAATTCAAACTCCATATGTGAAATTCAAATGCCATTTAATTGATTTGACATGATCAGCAGGTATAAGTTGATCTAACATGCATGAAAGTGGCACAAATGGATTCCTTGAATTTTTCTGATAATTTTTCATATATAATTTATTTCATTTGGAGCTACGGTTGATTTTCTATGATTTTTAGAAGTTTTAGCTATTTTCTGAAATAAATAAATCATTTCTGATTTATTTAAAATCCCAGAAAAGCTTTACAGCGTCAGCATTGCGCAAGGGTGATGTCAGCGGGTCAACTGGTCGGCCAGGTCAAACCTGACCAGTGGGACCCACTGGTTAGTGACCCAGTCAACTAACCAAGTTAGTTAGTGTTAAACTAACCCTAACCAGGCTGTTAGTAGGGCGGGGCCCGCATGTCAGTGTCTAGTTTAGTTAACTAAATTGGTTAGCTCTACTTAATCTCGAGTTAACTAATTAGGGGCTTGGGCCCACATGTCAGAGGCTAATTAAACTAACTAAATAAATTAACACTAACCTGGGTTAATTAGCAGGGCTGGCCCCACGCGTCAGTGACCCAGGGTGGTCAAACCCTGGTCAGACGGGGTCAACCCCCCGGGTCAACTCAGTCAAACCTGCCGGCGACTAACCGCCGGCGAGGTCCGAGACGGCGACGATGCGCGGAATCGCAGCACAGGCCATGGTTCGAGGCGCGGATGGCACCGTTGGGACCCTGAGCCTCGTCCGCGTCGGCTGGTGCTAGCGGGGTCGCCGGAGACGACCTAGATCGACGGCGGTGTCCGCTTCCGCGGCGGCCGGAGTTCGGTGAAGATGGACAGCGTGCTACGGTGCACGGGAGGACGAGTGGGTAGGTGTTCTGGGTTCCTGGGAATGCGCTGAGGACGAAAACATGCTCTGACGCGACGTTTGTGGGCTCTAGCCACGGCGGCGACATGGCCGGCGGCGAGCAAGCTTTCGGGCAGGGTGGTGGAGCTAGCTAGGGCGCAAATTAGGCAACGGGGCATGGGGGAAACGGTGCAGAGGCTCACCGCAGTTCTTCTGGTGCTGCTGGCGAGGCAGGGGAGGCACGGGGTCCGGCGAATCGACGACGAAGTCGCCGGCGGCCGAAGGTTGAAGAAGAGCTCGAAGGCGACGCTGCAGGGCTTCCGGCGGGGCATGGTTCGGTGAGGGGGTCGAGGACGACGTCGTGGAACTCGTGGGCACAACCGAGGGGCGAGGGGGTAGCTGTGGCCGTGGTGGTTCTCGTCGGCGGCGGCGGCCGCGTTCGGTCGTGCGCGTGAGAGAGAGACAGAGGAGGGGATGAGGGCTAGGGAGAGTGCGAGAGAGGTCGGAGGATGCGTGGCGTCGCGAGGGAGGGCTAGAGCGACGAGGAGGCAGGCAGGGAGGCAGGAGGTGGCCGGCGTGCGGCGAGCACGCGCCCCTGCCTTCTGGCGCGAGGTAGGGGGTGACTGGCACTGGCCAATCGGCTGGGCTGGCACAGTGTCGGGCCAGCAGTGGCCTAGGTAAGCTCTCTCTCTCTTCTCTGTTTTCTAAATTGTTTCTGTTTTCTATTTTTCTGTAATTGTTTTGGGTTTAGTTTTAACACCAAACCATTTTATGAAATCCTGAAAATAATTATGTGGCTAGAACTAAAATATCCAAAACCACATAAAATGTTCCAGAATTATTGGACATATATTAATTATATAAAGAATATATATCCAATGCAAATAGTTATTGAATTAATTCAAAGGCCCAAAATAAATGTTTCTGAGATACCAAAAACATTGGTTTGAATTTTACCTCTTGCCAATATTTTCAGAGACTAAGAGGAACATTTTCTTGGACTTCTTTGAAGACATTTTAATGTTGATTATTTTTGAACTGGTTTCTGAGGGTTTCAACAAACCTCAATTCAACTTTCAGAAATTTTAGACATAATGCATGAGTGCAGATGCAACAATTTCACTCAGGTACTCTAGGGCTGTGACAGGGAGACTGTTGGAAATATGCCCTAGAGGCAATAATAAATTAGTTATTATTATATTATATTTCATTGTTCATGATAATCGCTTATTATCCATGCTAGAATTGTATTGATAGGAAACTCAGATGCATGTGTGGATACATAGACAACACCATGTCCCTAGTAAGCCTCTAGTTGACTAGCTCATTGATCAATAGATGGTTACGGTTTCCTGACCATTGGCATTGGATGTCGTTAATAACGGGATCACATCATTAGGAGAATGATGTGATGGACAAGACCCATTCCTAAGCCTAGCACAAGATCGTGTAGTTCGTATGCTAAAGCTTTTCTAATGTCAAGTATCATTTCCTTAGACCATGAGATTGTGCAACTCCCGGATACCGTAGGAGTGCTTTCGGTGTGCCAAACATCACAACGTAACTGGGTGGCTATAAAGGTGCACTACGGGTATCTCTAAAAGTGTCTGTTGGGTTGGCACGAATCGAGACTGGGATTTGTCACTCCGTGTAAACGGAGAGGTATCTCTGGGCCCACTCGGTAGGACATCATCATAATGTGCACAATGTGATCAAGGAGTTGATCATGGGATGATGTGTTACAGAACGAGTAAAGAGACTTGCCGGTAACGAGATTGAACAAGGTATCGAGATACCGACGATCGAATCTCGGGCAAGTATCGTACCGATAGACAAAGGGAATTGTATACAGGATTGATTGAATCCTTGACATCGTGGTTCATCCGATGAGATCATCGTGGAGCATGTGGGAGCCAACATGGGTGTCCAGATCCTGCTGTTGGTTATTGACCGGAGAGTTGTCTCGGCCATGTCTGCATGACTCCCGAACCCGTAGGGTCTACACACTTAAGGTTCGATGACGCTAGGGTTATAGGGAAAGTATGTACGCGGTTACCGAATGTTGTTCGGAGTCCCAGATGAGATCCTGGACGTCACGAGGAGTTCCGGAATGGTCCGGAGGTAGATTGATATATAGGAAGTATGGTTTTGGCCACCGGAAGTGTTCCGGGCATCACCGGTAGTGTACCGGGACCATCGGAGGGGTCCGGGGGTCCACCGGGAGGGTCCACGGGCCCCGGAGGCATACATGGGTCAAGTGTGAGAAGGGACCAGCCCCTAGGTGGGCTGGGGCGCCTCCCCACCAAGGCCCATGCGCCTAGAGAGAAGAGGGGGCAAACCCTAAGGGCAGATGGGCCCTAAGGCCCATGCCTGGTGCGCCTCCCTCTCCCCCCACTTGGCCGCCACCCCAGATGGGGATTGGGGCTGCCGCCACCCCTAGGGTGGAAACCCTAGGTGGGGGCACAGCCCTCCCTCTCCCGCTATATATATTGGAGGCAAAGGGGCAGCCCAACACACGAAGTTCTTCCCCTGTTGGCGCAGCCCTACCTCTCTCCCTCCTCGTCTCTCGTAGTGCTTGGCGAAGCCCTGCTGGAGTTCCACGCTCCTCCACCACCACCACGCCGTCGTGCTGCTGCTGGACGGAGTCTTCCCAACCTCTCTGAGGGATTCCTGGATTAGGGGGTGGCCGGATAGCCGGACTATACCTTCGGCCGGACTCCTGGACTATGAAGATACAAGATTAAAGACTTCGTCCCGTGTCCGGAAGGGACTTTCCTTGGTGTGGAAGGCAAGCTTGGCGATACGGATATGTAGATCTCCTACCATTGTAACCGACTCTGTGTAACCCTAGCCCTCTTCGGTGTCTATATAAACCAGAGGGTTTTAGTCCATAGGACGAATATACAATCATACCATAGGCTAGCTTCTAGGGTTTAGCCTCTCTGATCTCGTGGTAGATCTACTCTTGTACTACCCATATCATCAATATTAATCAAGCAGGACGTAGTGTTTTACCTCCATCGAGAGGGCCCGAACCTGGGTAAAAACATCGTGTCCCCGGTCTCCTCTTACCATCCGCCTAGACGCACAGTTCGGGACCCCCCACCCGAGATCCGCCGGTTTTGACACCGACATTGGTGATTTCATTGAGAGTTCCTCTGTGTCGTCACTTTTAGGCCCGATGGCTTCTCCGATCATCAACAGCGATGCGATCCAGGGTGAGACCTTTCTCCCCGGACAGATCTTCGTATTCGGTGGCTTTGCACTGCGGGCCAATTCGCTTGGTCATCTGGAGCAGATCGAAAGCTACGCCCCTGGCCATCAGGTCAGATTTGGAAGTTTGAGCTACACGGCCAACCTCCGCGGAGATTTGATCTTCGACGGATTCGAGCCGCAGCCGAGCGCACCGCACTGTCACGATGGGCATGATCTAGCTCTGCCGCCGAACAGTGCCCTGGAGGCCGCACCCGCATCAGCTCCGACCCTTAATTCGGAGCCAACTGCGCCAATCAAGGATGGGTGGTTGGACACCGCCTCGGGGGCTGCAATCTCTACGGCGATCAAGCCGAACACCAGCCCTATTCTCTGCGAAGCCCGTGACTCCAAGGAGCCGGACTCCTCTCCAGACTCCGAGCCCTCTGCGCCCCTACCGATCGAACCCGATTGGGCGCCGATCATGGAGTTCACCGCCGCGGACATCTTTCAGCACTCGCCCTTCGGCGATATTCTGAATTCACTAAAGTCTCTCTCTTTATCAGGAGAGCCTTGGCCGGACTATGGTCAGCAAGGTTGGGATGCGGATGATGAAGAAATTCAAAGCCCACCCACCACCCACTTCGTAGCCACTGTCGATGATTTAACCGACATGCTCGACTTCGACTCCGAAGACATCGATGGTATGGACGCCGATGCAGGAGACGATCAAGAACCAGTGCCTATAGGGCACTGGAAAGCCACCTCGTCGTATGATATATACATGGTGGACACCCCAAAAGAAGGCAATGGCGATGGAACAGCGGAGGATGACCCCTCCAAGAAGCATCCTAAGCGCCAGCGTCTGCGGCGCCGCCCTAAATCCCGTCAAAGAAAAAACGGTGATTCCGACACAGGAGATAATAACACCCCGGACAGTGCCGAAGACAACCACCTCCAGCAAGATTCAGCACAGGAGGATGGAGAAGCCAGCCCTCATGAGAGAGCGGCAGACAGAGAGGTCGAGGACGATAATTATATGCCTCCCTCCAAAGACGAGGCAAGCCTCGACGATGACGAATTTGTCGTGCCGGAGGATCCTGTCGAACAAGAGTGTTTCAAATGTAGGCTTATGGCCACGGCGAGCAGCCTCAAGAAAAAACAGCAATAGCTTAGAGCTGATCAAGATTTGCTAGCCGACAGATGGACTGAAGTCCTTGCGGCCAAAGAGTATAACTCGAACGCCCCTCCAAGAGCTACCCAAAGCGCAGGTTGCTACCCCGATTAGAGGAGGAAGCACCTAAACCTACATCACCAGTGCATGATGCGGCCGACCGGCCACCCCGTGGCCGCGACAGAGAGGCCTCTTGGCCCTCCACTCAAGCCGCACCCCGGAGCCGCTCAAAAAATACCAAGGCACGGGAAAACACGCCAGACCTGCGAGATATATTGGAGGACAAGGCAAGGCAAACAAGATCGATCTACGGATCACGTGGGCGCCCCACGGTACGAGACTGTAATCGTCACTCCGGATACAGTAAATCCGGCCGGGCCGAACACAGTAGACAAAGCTCGTTTGAGCTGCGCCGTGATATAGCCCAATACAGAGGCGCCGCACACCCACTATGCTTCACAGATGAAGTAATGGATCATAAAATCCCCGAGGGTTTCAAACCCGTGAACATCGAATCATACAATGGCACAACAGATCCTGCAGTATGGATCGAGGACTATCTCC
This sequence comes from Triticum urartu, assembly GCF_056163025.1. Lineage (NCBI taxonomy): Eukaryota > Viridiplantae > Streptophyta > Magnoliopsida > Poales > Poaceae > Triticum > Triticum urartu. Next base: position 443,346,349 of record NC_141879.1, on the reverse strand, counting down.
TTCATATCCACATGGCCCGCGGTGATGACCTACACGCCATCAAATACCTCCCACACAAGCTTAAAGGACCAGCTCGGCATTGGCTTAATAGCTTGCCAGCAGAATCAATTGGTTGTTGGGAGGACTTGGAAACCGCATTCCTCGACAATTTCCAGGGCACTTGTGTGCGACCACCAGACGCCGATGACCTCAGCCACATAATTCAGCAGCCAGAGGAATCGGCTAGACAATTCTGGACACGGTTCCTAACCAAGAAAAATCAAATCATTGAATGTCCGGACGCAGAGGCCCTAGCAGCCTTCAAGCATAACATCCGCAATGATTGGCTTGCACGGCACCTAGGATAGGAAAAGCCAAAATCTATGGAAGCCCTCACGACACTTATGACCCGCTTCTGTGCGGGAGAAGACAGCTGGCTAGCTCACAACAATAACATGACCAAGAGCCCTGGTAATTCGGATACCAAGGACAGCAGTGGCAGGTCGCGTCGCAACAAGCAAAAGCGCCGCATTAACGGCGACAATGCTGAGGATACGACAGTTAATGCCGGATTCAGAGGCTCTAAACCCGGTCAGCGGAAAAAGGCATTCAAAAGAAATACTCCGGGCCCGTCCAGTTTGGACCGAATACTCGACCGCTCATGCCAGATACATGGCACCCCCGAAAAACCAGCCAATCACACCAACAGGGATTGTTGGGTGTTCAAGCAGGCAGGCAAGTTAAATGCCAAAAGCACGGACAAGGGGCTGCATAGAGATGACGAGGAGGAGCCCCGGCCGCCGAACAACAGTGGACAGAAAGGTTTTCCCCCACAAGTGCGGACGGTGAACATGATATACGCAACCCACGTCCCCAAGAGGGAGCGGAAGTGTGCGCTAAGGGACGTATACGCGATGGAGCCAGTCGCCCCAAAGTTCAACCCATGGTCTTCCTGCCCGATCAGTTTTGATCGAAGGGACCACCCCACTAGCATCCATCATGGCGGATTCGCCGCATTGGTTCTAGACCCAATTATTGACGGATTTCACCTCACTAGAGTCCATATGGGCGGCGGCGGCAGCCTGAACCTGCTTTACCAGGATACAGCACGGAAAATGGGCATCAATCCCTCGAGGATTAAACCCACTAAAACGACCTTTAAAGGCATCATACCAGGTGTAGAGGCCAACTGCACAGGCTCAGTTACACTTGAAGTGGTCTTCGGATCTCCGGATAATTTCCGAAGCGAGGAGTTAATCTTCGACATAGTCCCGTTCCGCAGTGGCTATCACGCACTGCTCGGGCGAACCGCATTTGCCAAGTTCAATGCGGTGCCGCACTATGCATACCTCAAGCTCAAGATGCCAGGCCCTCGAGGAGTCATCACGGTCAATGGAAACACCGAACGCTCTCTCTGGACGAAGGAGCATACGACGGCTATCGGAGCGGAAGTACAAAGCAGCCTCTCAAGGCAATTCTCCAGTCCGGCCATTAAATGTCTGGACACCGTCAAGCGCGCCCGGAGTAACCTACAACAAGACCACCTGGCACATTTTGAGCAAGCGTAGCAATGCGGCCCCAACCCCAGCCCTCGCGAACTTGCGAAACCAGTGTTGCCGTACATAACTACGCTCTGGAAATACCATGGGCAAAGGGGGAGGGGCACCATCACGGCACGCCCAAAACACGGCTTAAACCGCACTAGGGGCTGCCGACTTCTTCATTTTCTCTTACTTTCAGGACTCCACTCTTCGGAAGGCCTGTCCGGCAGTACAATTGCCGCACAAACGATACAACAACCAGGGGAGAAGAAAGCTACGCCGCACTACGGAACTCTAAGGTGGTCTCTATAACGAGCAGTATACCTGTTTCACATACCATTCCGCAGCTCGCCCCTGGAAAGGACATGTTAAATAGTCCCATCTTTTTCTTATCGCACCATTTGTATCGTTCTGCTTTGATCGCAGCCTTTTTAAATAAACAATGCATAGCTTTCATTTATTATTGCATTACTCTTTTTTACGAATATATGTTCATTAATGACATGTTGCACCCGTACACTTTGGTACGGCCAATACGCCAGGGGCTTAAGTACCCCACAATACGGTGTGAGAAGTCTGAACACTTTCACAAGTGCGGCACCCCGAACTTATAGCATTATATGCATCGGCTCCGAATCATGTCTTGGGTCAATAGTTGGGTTTGCCCGGCTCCTATGTTTTGGTACCTTACGTTCCGTTATATTGGCTAAGGTAGCACTAGGAGAACTACTGCTATTGTGCCCCAGTTGAGCTGGGCTAAGCACCTCAGTAGAGAAAGCTAAAACTGACCATCATGATGAGGCGAGAGCTGGTCGCTGTTCGAGAGGTTTTTGAGTCCCTAAAGACTTATGCCGCTTAGAGCGAGGAGTCAGCTTTGTCCGGCCTAGGCGTGGATAGCGCCCCGAACTCGGTCTTCCGAACACTAGGGGCTTCGCCGAAATTTAAAATTATAGAATTATATGGCTAAGTGAGAGTGTTCAAGCATTATAGTACGATTGCCTTGTTCGTTGTGTTGAGAACCTCCCTCGAAGGACCCAAGAATGGGAAAAAGAGCGCTCATGTTTATCCCGAACACCCCAGCACTCGTGGCATGGGGGCAGAAGCCGACGACTCGCCATCTCTCAAATTTGATAAACGGCCACACAGAAGGTAATATTTTAAATTCAAAAGCATTGCTTAGCGCATATGAACAAGTTTTCAGCGTACAGGATCACAAATGCGAGCTTACTCAAAAATTACATCTTTGGAGCATTCATCCACTATAAGGCGGGCACCCTTCAGGACGCCCTCATAATACGCTTCCAGTACGCGATGCTCCTTGCCCGGCGGCGGCCCGTCCTTCACCAGCTTCTCCGCATCCATCTTGCCCCAGTGCACTTTAGCATGGGCAAGCGCCCTACGGGCACCTTCGATGCAGACGAGCGCTTGATTACTTCAAGCCATGGACAGGCATCCACCAGCCGCCTCACCAGCCCGAAGTAGCTCCCAGGTAGAGCCTCTCTAGGCCAAAGCCGAACTATGAGGCCCTTTATGGCCTGTTCGGCCACCTTGTGGAGCTCGACCATTTGCTTCAGCTAGTCACTCAAAGGCACCAGGTGTCCGGCCTCAGCATACTGAGACCAGAGCACCTTCTCCGTCGAGCTCCCCTCCTTGGCTCGGTAGTAGGCGGCGGCATCAGACGCACTGCAGGGCAAATCTGCGAATGCTCCTGGAGAGCTCCGGACTCGGGTAAGTAACAAGTAATTCACTTTCACGTGCTTGCTTTGCATAAGGAATGCCTTACCCGCCGCTATCTTCTTCATCGCTTCAATTTCTTGGAGGGCTTTCTGGGCTTCGGCCTTGGCAGACTTCGCGCTTTCGAGGGCTGCCGCAAGCTCGAACGCTTGCGTCTTTGAGTCAAGCTCCAAACTCTCGTGTTTTTTCACGAGAGCCTGGAGCTCTTTCTGCACCTCTTCCACCCGCGCCTCCTGCTTCCCTCTCTCTGTGCGCTCCGCGACCGCTCTGTTTTCGGCCTCGGACAGCGCTTTCTTAAGGGTTGCCACCTCGGTCGTGGCCCCTATAATAGCACGTTGATCCTGTCATTTTTTGCAACCACATCTTCTCTATATACTTGCGCAAGGTATTACTTACCTTCCTTCTCCTCAAGTTGCCTCTTGGCATGGCCGAGCTCGTTCTCGGACCGCGCGAGGTTTTGCTTCAGCGTATCCACCTCCGCAGTCAGTGCGGCGGAGGCCAGCAGCGAAGCCTGCATACGCATATTGACTTGATTATGTTAGACTCCTGCGAATGTTAGTGGATCCTCTATTCGGCTTTTCTTTCCGAACGTCGAACAGAGCATCAGGGGCTACTGTCTATGCGGTAATATTTTTACATATCTTTTACTTACCTCAAAGCCTGTTAGAAGGCTGGCACAGGCTTCAGTCAGTCCGCTCTTGGCGGACTGAACCTTCTGGATCACCGCACTCATAATAGTGCGGTGCTCCTCATCGATGGAGGCGCCGTTAAGCACCTCCAGCAAATTGTCCGGTGCCTCCGGTTGGACGGAGGTCACCGGCTCGGTAGGCTTTCTCCTCTTGGAAGGAGGCTGCCGACCGGAGTCCGGAACCGTTGAAGGTTCCGGCGCGGTGTCCGGCTCAAGGCCAAACCCGGAGCCCTTGGGGGTTTTATCCCCTTTGCGCCTGGAGTCCGGGAGGTCGCCTTGCGGCGCCTCCAGGACCACCTCCTCCTGGCTTGGAACCTATTGGGACAGCACCTCGGCGTCGTCCGTAGGGTGGGGGGAGGTAGCGGGCGGAGGAGAATTCACGTGCGATGAATCCAGGGAGCCACTCGACGACTCGTCGAGCCCGGCCTTGGGCGGACTACATAGTCATATTCGGCGTAAGGAGGGGCTGTGCAAGAAAGGAACACCATGAATTGCTCTGGTGTCCGAATACTTACGATCTCGCCAGGGGCTTGGCCCTGTGCGGCCACTCCTCTTCGCCATCGTCGGCGTTGGTGGAGCAGTCCGGAGGAAGGGTCTTCCCCTTCTTGGACCCTTCGGCCTCCCCAGTTGGGGCGGCCTTCCTTTTCTTCCCTCCCCCCGCTGGAGGGGGAGAGGTCTCTTCTTCCTCCTCCTCGTCTTCACGGGAGGAGTGCGTCTTGGAGTCGTCGGATGATGAATCCGACACCTCCAGGTGCCGGGCACTCTTTCGAGTCCCCATGGCCTTCTTCTTGGCCTTCTTCTCCGGCACCACATAGGGTGCCGGAGCCAGCAGCTTCGCCAAGCGAGCGTCCGCTGGGCCTTCGAGCAAAGGAGCCGGACAGTTGATCTGTCCAGACGTCTCCTCCCAATCCTGTCAAAGGTAAGGGAGCTTAGATCCCGCATGGAGTCAAACTATGAAAATCTAATACCCTGTAAAAGGTAAAAACAGCTTACCGCGCTAGCGTGACACTGCGTGCTGAATCCGCGATCCTCGGTAGTGGATGCGGGGGCCTCGGCGCCCTTGAAAAGCACCTTCCAGGCATCTTCGTACGTCGTGTCGAAGAGCCTGCTCAGAGTTCGGTGCTGCGCCGGGTCGAACTCCCACAGGTTGAAAGCCCGTTGTTGACACGGGAGGATCCGGCGGATGAGCATAACCTGGACTACGTTGACAAGTTTGAGCTTCTTGTCCATCAGGGTTTGGACGCGTGTTTGGAGTCCGGTCAGCTCTCCTTTTTTACCCCACAACAGGCCCGTCTCTTTCCAGGAGGTGAGCCGCGTAGGGGGTCCGGATCGGAACTCGGGGGCTGCAACCCATTCAGGGTCGCGCGGCTCGGTGATGTAAAACCACCCCGATTGCCACCCCTTTAGGGTCTCCACGAAGGAGCCCTCGAGCCATAGGACGTTGGGCATCTTGCCCACCATGGCGCCTCCGCACTCCGCCTGGGTGCCGCGCACCACCTTCGGCTTGACATTGAAAGTCTTGAGCCATAGGCCGAAATGGGGGCGGATGCAGAGGAAAGCCTCGCACATGACGATAAACGCCGAGATGTTGAGGACAAAGTTCGGGGCCAGATCGTGGAAATCCAGGCCATAGTAGAACATGAGCCCCTGGACAAATGGGTGGAGAGGGAAGCCCAGTCCACGGAGGAAATGGGGGAGGAACACCACCCTCTCATGGGGCCTAGGGGTGGGGATAAGCTGCCCCTCTTTGGGAAGCCGGTGCGCAATGTCGTTAGACAAGTATCCGGCCTTCCTCAGTTTTTTTATGTGTCCCTCCGTGATGGAGGAGACCATCCACTTGCCTCCCACTCCGGACATGGCTGGAGAAGGTTGAGATGGGGTGTGCGGACTTGGGCGCTGGAGCTCGAGTGCGCGGAAATGGATAGGCAAAGGAGGAAGAAGGCATGGATGAAAAGGTGGATCCTTATCCCCTTATATGGGCGAACGTGACTATGCGTCCCCACCATCCTGGTAAAACTCGCTTATCTTCCCAGCGCCGTAATCAATGGTGCGGTTGGGTTACCCACGCCGTATTGATGAGAATCCTGGAATAAGGGGACACGATCTCTGCTTTGACAAGACGTGCCAAGGAAACCGCCTCACTAAACGCGCTGAGGTGGGATAGTAAAACGATTCGAATAAAGACTTGGTCGTGGTATGATGTCACGCTGCGGAATACATTAGCAGATTAGATTTGTGTAAATATTATTCTCTCTATGGCAATATGTGGGAACTTATTTTACAGAGCCGGACACTACCTTTGTGTTCAAAATCTTCTATGAAGTACTTGGAGGAGGAACCCGCCTTGCAATGCCGAAGACAATCTGCGTGCCGGACTCGTCGTCATTGAGGCCTGGTTCAGGGGCTACTGAGGGAGTCCTGGATTAGGGGGTGTCCGGATAGCCGGACTATACCTTCGGCCGGACTCCTGGACTATGAAGATACAAGATTGAAGACTTCGTCCCGTGTCCGGAAGGGACTTTCCTTGGCGTGGAAGGCAAGCTTGGCGATACGGATATGTAGATCTCCTACCATTGTAACCGACTCTGTGTAACCCTAGCCCTCTCCAGTGTCTACATAAACTGGAGGGTTTTAGTCCGTAGGATGAATATACAATCATACCATAGGCTAGCTTCTAGGGTTTAGCCTCTCTGATCTCGTGGTAGATCTACTCTTGTACTACCCATATCATCAATATTAATCAAGCAGGACGTAGGGTTTTATCTCCATCGAGAGGGCCCGAACCTGGGTAAAAACATCGTGTCCCCGGTCTCCTGTTACCATCTTCCTAGACGCACAGTTCGGGACCCCCTACCCGAGATCCGCCGGTTTTGACACCGACACTCTCCTTCTCCCCTTGCTAGATCAAGGCGCAGGAGACGTCACCGGGCTGCACGTGTGTTGAATGCGGAGGCGCCGTGGTTCGGCGCTTAGATCGGAATCAATTGCGATCTGAATCGCTACGAGTATGACTCCTTCATCCGCGTTCTTGCAACGCTTCCGCTTAGCGATCTAAAAGGGTATGTAGATGCACTCTCCTTCCCCTCGTTGCTAGATTACTCCATAGATTGATCTTAGTGATGCGTAGAAAATTTTAAATTTCTGCTACGATCCCCAACAGGGTTCAGAAACCCATGCCTTTTCCTCCCAAACCATCCAAGAAAAAGGATGATGAGGATTTTGAGCGCTTTGCTGAAATGATTAGACCTATCTTTTTGCATATGCGATTGACTGATATGCTCAAAATGAATCCTTATGCTAAGTACATGAAAGATATTGTTACAAATAAAAGAAAGATACCAGAAGCTGAAATTTCCACCATGCTTGCTAATTATACTTTTAAGGGTGGAATACCAAAGAAACTTGGAGATCCGGGAGTACCCACTATACCATGCTCCATTAAAAGAGACTATGTTAAATCTGCTTTATGTGATCTTGGAGCCAGTGTTAGTGTTATGCCTCTCTCTTTATATCATAGACTTGATTTGAATAAGCTGACACCTACTGAAATATCTTTGCAAATGGCTGATAAATCAACTGCTATACCTGTCGGTATTTGTGAGGATGTGCCTGTTGTGGTTGCAAATGTTACTATTTTAACGGACTTTGTTATTCTTGATATTCCCGAGGACGATAGTATGTCTATTATTCTTGGAAGACCCTTTCTGAATACTGCAGGGGCTGTTATTGATTGCACTAAAGGCAATGCCACTTTTCATGTTAATGGTAATGAGCATACGGTTCACTTTCCGAGGAAACAACCTCAACTTCATAGTATCAATTCTATCGGAAAAATTCCATCGATTATATTTGGAGGTTTTGAATTTCCTCTTCCTACTGTCAACAAGAAATATGATATACTTATTATTGGGGATGTGCATATCCCCATTGAGGTAACCTAGTGTTATTCGAAATTTCTCCGGTTTCATGTTAATCGGAATGAGTTTGTTAACAAGACTTGATCAACCTTGTTAGTGGATTTCTTTTGACGAACATGAGATGGATGAAACTAGAAGCACAACCTTCCGTACCCTCTCTATACTTTCTGTTATTTAGTTGAATTAAAGTAAAAATAGATAATCTTCTGTCTGTTATCTGATTATCCGTGCAATATAAAAATACCTCGAAAATAAAAGTTCTCCAAATGCCCTGAAAATTAAATATGATTTTTTCTAGAATATTTGAGGATTTATGGAACAAAGAACACACCAGGGGGGCCAACCACCTTGCCACGAGGGTGGAGGGCGCGCCCACCCCCCTAGGGCGCGCCCCCTACCTCGTGGGCCCATGGTGGCCCTCCTCCACTTATTCCTGCACCCATCCTCTTCTTCTTCCTCCCACAAACACGAAAAACCAACTCAAGCACGAGTTCCAGCCCTCTTTGCTGTAATTTTCGATCTCCTTGCTCAAAGCACCTCTCATAAAACTGCTTGGGGAGATTGTTCCTTGGTATGTGACTCCTCCATTAGTCCAATTAGTTTTTGTTCTAGTGCTTTATTCATTGCAAGTTTTTGTTGCTTAGGTGACCCTGTTCTTGAGCTTGCATGTCAAATTTATATGGTTCCAAGTAGTTTTGATGCATGATATAGGTTCTAGGCACTTGTAGGAGTGGTTGCTATCAATATTATTGAGTTTGGTTTACTTTTATTTTGAAGTTACTAAAAATTTCAGAATTTTTCAGAAAATGATGAGGAGATTATTGAGGGGCTCATCGAGCCAAAGCTCGAAGGAAAAGTCACTGAAGCCTAAGTATAATTTGCTGCGCACCGCGGAGGTTCAGACGTGTGAGTGGCCTTCCGAGGATTTCTTGAGAGCAGCCGGGATTTATGAAGATTTTCATGAATTGGCTCATAATGCAGGCCTCACCGCTTTCCTCCATGACCAATGTGATCAGTATCTCTTACTCACAAATACCTTTGTGCAAAACTTTCATTTTCATTCTAGGAACTCACCACCTACGGTGGAGTTTCATTTATATGATGAGCATAAGCAAATGTCACTTTATGATTTTTGTCAGATTTGTTTAGTCCCTTTTGAGGGCAAGACAAAAGAACCACATCGTGATGATGTGGAGGGATTTATTAATACTATCACTGTAGGGGAAACTAGGAAGGTTTCCGACGCACGAATCACTAGCATACATTTTCCTGTCTTACGTTACTTTGCATTATTTGCTAGTCGTTGCTTAATTGGTCGCGGAAACTGTGGAAACCTTAGTATCCCTGATACTATTATTTTGCTCCAACGTTTATATAGTGATAACACTTTTAGTATGGGCGGCATTATTGCTAGACGGTTAAGTATGAACCGTACTAAGGGTCCCATATTTGGAGGCATCTATGCTACATGCCTAGCTGCACATTTTAACATACCTATTAGGCATGCTGAGAAGGAAGAAAAAGTGCTGCCTCGTGTTTATTTAGATTATAAAAGTATGGTGGCACATCATTTTATTGTTAAGAATAGGGCAGGAGAGCTTAAATATCAATTGTTCTTTAATAAACATCATCCTGAGACTATTACCTTGCCTGCTCCTTCTTTGTTTGATTTGACTGTAGGCACGTACCTTGTTCCGTTGACGGCTATTCACGCCTACCGGAACCCTGCACCAGCCGAGGAGCCAGAACCGGAACCACAATTTGATCCTTCACGACAGTCTAACTATTAGTGGGATCCGGAGATGATTGTCAGCCAGTGGCAATCGGAGCCTTCTTCTTCCTCATTGCAGTACGACCCCAACAACTATTATTATGGATATCAGCCAGGCCAGCCGTGGCCATAGACCAACTTAGGCCAAAAGCCTAAGCTTGGGGGGGGGGGGTACGTATTTCTCACCGACATTACATTTATGTTCACACGCACTCATTGCTAGATGTCGGTGCTCATACTTTTTCATTGTATCATCCATGCTAGTTTATTTCCTTTTATGCTTTCTTCTTGTGTGTTTAATAAACCTTAAGAAAAAACCAAAAAAATTAGTTGTAGCTTTTAATTAATTTACTTTCCATGCTTGTAGTAGTAATTAAAAAGAAAACCCAAAAATATTTCTTGTTCTTCTTTTGCTTGTTGGGAGCTTTCCCGTGTAAATAGTTTTATTTCTTTTCTTTGGGGGTCAGTAGGAGAAGACCATGATTAAATTGTTGAAGTGGCTCTTATATGCTTTATTGTTGATTTAACCAAGATCCCATATTGCTTTGTCTTCTCTTGTTCATTGAATGCTCGCAGATTCCAGCTTAGTCCAATGCACGTGCACTCTTATTATTATTCACATCGTTCGGTCGTGCAAGTGAAAGGCAATTATGATGATATATGATGGACTAACTGATGAGAAAGGCTGGTATGAACTCAACCTCTTTTGTTTTTGTAAATATGATGAGTTCATCGTTCTTGATTCAGCTTGTTATGAATAAACATGTTCGCAATGACAATTAGAGATCATAGTTGCTTGTGCCATGCTTGATTAGCTATGAGTTATAATGGTTTACCTTGCGTGCCAACATGCTATTAAAATGGTTATGATGTGGTATGATAGGGTGGTATCCTCCTCTGAATGATTTAAGTGACTTGACTTGGCACATGTTCACGCATGTAGTTGAAACAAATCAACATAGCCTTCACGATATTTATGTTCATGGTGGATTATATCCTACTCATGCTTACATCCAATGTTTATCAATTTTAATGCATGTACATGGCTGTTGTCGCTCTCTAGTTGGTCGCTTCCCAGTCTTTTGCTAGCCTTCACCTGTACTAAGCGGGAATACTGCTTGTGCATCCAATTCCTTAAACCCCAAAGTTATTCCAGATAAGTCCACTATACCTTCCTATATGCGGTATCTACCTGCCATTCCAAGTAAATTTGTATGTGCCAAACTCTAAACCTTCAAATAATCATCCTATTTTGTATGCTCGAATAGCTCATGCATCAACTAGGGATGTCTGTATCTTCCATGCTAGGCGGGTTATTCTCAAGAGGAGTGGACTCCGCTCCTCACTCATGAGAAAATGGCTGGTCACCGGGATGCCCAGTCCCATGCTTTATGCAAACTAAATCAAAATAATTGCAAAACAAAACTCCCCCTGGGACCTGATGTATGTTGGAGGCACTCGTTGTTTCGAGCAAGCCATGGATTGATGTTTGTTGGTGGAGGGGGAGTATAAACTTTACCATTCTGTTTGGGAACCGCCTATAATGTGTGTAGCATGGAAGATATCGCCATCTCTTGGTTGTTATGTTGACAATGAAAGTATACCGCTCAAAATATTATTCACCTCTATTTCAAAACCGAGCTCTGGCACCTCTACAAATCCCTGCTTCCCTCTGCGAAGGGCCTATCTATTTACTTTTATGTTGAGTCATCACCCTCTTATTAAAAGCACTAGCTGGAGAGCGCAGTTGTCATTTGCATTCATCACTGTTAATTTATATTGGGTGTGACTATGATTGGATCTCTTTTACCATGAATTACAATGTCTAGTCAGTCCTTGATCTCTAAAGGTGCTCTGCATTTATGTTTTGCGGTCTCAGAAAGGGCTAGCGAGATACCATCTTGTTATATCATATTATGATTGTTTTGAGAAAGTGTTGTCATCCGAGATTTATTATTATGGCTTGCTAGTAGATTATGCTATTGATATGGGTAATCATGAGACCTGAGAATTATTGCAAATGTGGTTAGTTATAATCTTTGCTGAAAACTTGAATGCTAGCCTGACATATTTATAACAACAAGAGCAAACAAAGTTTGTAAAAGTTATTCTTTATTTCTTTCAGTTTGTCAACTGAATTTCTTGAGGACAAGCAAGGGTTTAAGCTTGGGGGAGTTGATACGTCTCCGTCGTATCTACTTTTCCAAACACTTTTGCCCTTGTTTTGGACTCTAACTTGTATGATTTGAATGGAACTAACCCGGACTGACGTTGTTTTCAGCAGAATTGCCATGATGTTGTTTTATGTGCAGAAAACAAAAGTTGTCGGAATGACCTGAAACTCCACGGAATATCTCACAATAAATAATAAAAAATCCTCGCCAAAGATGAAGACTAGGGGCCCACACCCTTGCCACGAGGGTGGGGGGCGCTCCCTAGGGGGAGCGCCCCCCTACCTCGTGGGCCCCCTGGAGACCTCCCGACTCCAATTCCAACTCAATATAACTGCTTTCGGGGAGAAAAAAATAGGAGAGAAGAATTCATTGCGTTTTACGATACGGAGCCGCCGCCAAGCCCTAAAACCTCTCGGGAGGGCTGATCTGGAGTCCGTTCGGGGCTCCGGAGAGGGGGATTCGTCACCGTCGTCATCATCAACCATCCTCCATCACCAATTTCATGATGCTCACCGCCGTGCGTGAGTAATTCCATCGTAGGCTTGTTGTGCGGTGATGGGTTGGATGAGATTTATCATGTAATCGAGTTAGTTTTGTTAGGGTTTGATCCCTAGTATCCACTATGTTCTGAGATTGATGTTGCTATGACTTTGCTATGCTTAATGCTTGTCACTAGGGCCCGAGTGCCATGATTTCAGATCTGAACCTATTATGTTTTCATCAATATATGAGTGTTCTTGATCCTATATTGCAAGTCTATAGTCACCTATTATGTGTTATGATCTGTTAACCCCGAAGTGACAATAATCGGGATACTTACCCGTGATGACCGTAGTTTGAGGAGTTCATGTATTCACTATGTGCTAATGCTTTGTTCCGGTTCTCTATTAAAAGGAGGCCTTAATATCCCTTAGTTTCCATTAGGACCCCGCTGCCATGGGAGGGTAGGACAAAAGATGTCATGCAAGTTCTTTTCCATAAGCACGTATGACTATATTCGGAATACATGCCTACATTACATTGACGAATTTGAGCTAGTTCTGTGTCACCCTATGTTATGACTGTTACATGATGAACCGCATCCGGCATAATTATCCATCATTGATCCGATGCCTACGAGCTTTCCATATACTGGTTTACGCTTATTTACTTTCCCGTTGCTATTGTTACAATCACTACAAAATACCAAAAACATTACTTTGCTTTCGTTACTCTTTTGTTACTGTTACCATCACTATCATATTACTTTGCTACTAAACACTTTGCTATAGATACTAAGTTTCCAGGTGTGGTTGAATTGACAACTCAGCTGCTAATACTTGAGAATATTCTTTGGCTCCCCTTGTGTCGAATCAATAAATTTGGGTTGAATACTCTACCCTCGAAAGCTGTTGCGATCCCCTATACTTGTGGGTTATCAATTGGTCATACAAGCAATTCATGAATGATTAGTATAAGGAAGATAACTTCCACATACAAATGTATTATCTTGGACATCTTCTATGATTGTGAATACTCATTAATTATTTTCAAACTTGAGAAAATTAGTTGAAGTTGGACAAGGAAGACATCGTAATGAGTTATGGTTGTGTATGTTTGTATAGAAGTTATATTGTTATGGATCCTCCAACATGTGGTGTCTGCTTATGATCTTTTGCTAGCCAAAAATTTGTACTAAGTAGAGATACTACTTGTGCATCCAAAAACCCTTAAACCTAGTATCTTGCCATGAGTGTCCATCATACGTACCTATGGATTGAATAAGATCCTCCAAGTAAGTTTTCATCGGTGCATAAAGTAATAAAAAATGCTCCTAAATATGTTTGATCTTTTATTGTAAGGGAAAATAACTGTTGTACAAACTTGTGATGGCAAAGTAATAAAAGTGGCGGACTGCATAATGAAGGTTTCTATCATAAGGGGCAATATAACATGACATTTCTTTGCATTAAGAGCTTGGGCATCCGAAAATGAAAAGCGCATGACAACCTCTACTTCCCTCTGCGAAGGGCCTATCTTTTACTTTTCAGTGTTTACTTTTATGCAAGAGTCAATAGTATACATTCTCATTTCAACCTCAATTATTCTCTAGTTAGCAAGCATCATGTGGTGGGGAAAGATCTAGGCACATATGGCCAGTCAAATATATTTGATCATGATTTATTATTGTTGACAATTATCTCAATGATAAATGAGTTGGGAGGCGAAACATTCAACCTCTATCTTTCTCTGTGTTCGATGGATGCCATTTGTTCTAAAAATATGTTTTGAGTACTAGCAATCATAGAAGACTATATTATGATTGAGTATGTGGAGCTCTTACTTAGACTTTGTTGAATAAGTTGAATTGCAATTGTTTGGTGACTAAGAATATAGGTTGTTAAGTTTCAAGAGAAGGCATTGTTTGAGTCGTAACATGTGAATTGATTGCAAATTTATCATCATGAGTTTTATGAGAAAGAGTTGTTGTTATGATGCTAGGAAAAGTGATTGAAATTACCATTGATCAAACTTATGCACTTTGCTAGCATTCACACTTCATAAATTATTTCTTTTATCATTTACCTACTCGAGGATGAGTAGGAATTAAGCTTGGGGATGCTGATACGTCTTCGACGTATCTATAATTTATGAAGTATTCATGACATGTTTACAACAAATTTATATTGTGTTAGTATGATTTGCATGGAACAAACCCGGACTGACGTTGTTTTCAGCAGAACTACTGTGGTGTTGTTTTTTGTGCAGAAATAAAAGTTCTCCAAATGCAACGAAACTTTTTGACGATTTTTTTGGAACAAAAGAGGCACCAGAAGCTTCATGGGAGGGCCAGAAGAGCCACGAGGTGGCCACAACCCACCAGGGCGCGCCAGCCCCCTCTAGCGCGCCCTGCTGTCTTGTGGGCCCCTTGTGGCCCATCTTCGCGTGAAAACGACGCCCAAAAATCCTATATATTAAAAAAAACAGAAATAACCCTAGATTAGAAGTTCTGTCGCCGCAAGACTCTGTAGCCACGAAAAATCAATCTCGACCCCGTTCCGGCACCCCGCCGGAGGGGGAAATCATCACCGGTGGCCATCTTCATCATCCCGGCAACCACCATGATGAGAGGGAGTAGTCCACCCTCGGGGCTGAGGGTTTGTACCAGTAGCTTTGTGTTTAATCTCTCTCTATCTATCTCTCTCTCTCTCTCGTGTTCTTGATTTGGCACAATCTTGATGTATCGCGAGCTTTGTTAATATAGTTGGATCATATGGTGTTTCTCCCTGTCTATCTTGTTGTGACGAATTGAGTTTTCCCTTTGAGATTTTGTTATTATTAGACTGAATAACTTTATGGATTTGAGAGCACTTGATGTATGTCTTGCTATGAATACCCGTGGTGACAATGGGGTATCATATTGATTCACTTGATATATGTTTTGGCACTCAACTCGCAGATTCCCGAGGTGACATTGGGGTAATCTATGCATAGGGATTGATGCATATTATCGTCCTTGTTTCTCTGATAGAAATCTTGGGGCACTTTTTGAGATTCTTTGTGTTATATTGAGTATTATGAATCTGAAATTGTTTGATGCTCGTATAATCAACTCACAGATACTCGTGGTGACATTGGAGTATCTAGGTGACATTAGAGTTGGTTGATGTGTATCATATGGTGTTATTTTAGTACGAACTCTTAGGTAGATAAATTGGAAAGGATAACTTAGTGTTATTTTAGTACGAACTCTTGGATAGATCGATCGGAAAGGATAACTTTAAGGTGGTTTCGTACCCTACAAACAATTTCTACTTATTTCTCCGCTAGATAAGAACTTTAGAGTGATTCTTTATCGCACGTTGAGGGATGGTTGTATGATCCAATTGTATTAGCATTGTTGAGAGATTGCACTAGCGAAAATACGGACCCTAGGCCTCATTTTCAAGCATTGCAATACCGTTTGTGCTCAATTTTTTTTACTTGCTACCTTGCTATTTTTTATTGTTCCTATTAAAAAAATCAAGAGACTCTTTGTTATTTGGTTGCACGGTTGTTTGAGAGAGACCATCTTCATCCTACGCCTCCCACGGATTGATAAACCTTAAGTTATCCACTTGAGGGAAAATTTCTACTGTCCTACAAAACTCTGCGCTTGGAGGCCCAACACGAGTCTACAAGAATAAAGTTGTCTATTATGCATCACAAGGTCGCCCGGGCTGCTCTCACAACCCCACACAGCAAGGGCAGCCATGCAACATCCGATCTCGGTGCATTCGCATATCCGGCTCACGCAAACCAAACAACACGACATGAAATGAACGATGCTGACATGTGACCTGGGATCACCCGACGCATGCGGACCAGAGCACGAAACGCACAGGCAAACACAATGAAAACCCCCACAAAATGTGACCTCGAGCGCGCCCGCAACCCACACGTCATGGACCCCCTAGGACCTTGGCTCGATGAGGAGCACCCATGGCCAATCAGACAGCGGGGAGGGCGCCAGACATGCATCGACGCGAGATGCACGTGGATCGAATGGTGAGAAGGGCACTCGCGAGTGAGGATGCCCCAAGAAGGCGGGTACTCAAACACCCTTTATAGGAGTAACTAGCACATATGCCCATGCGTTGCAACAGGAGAAAAAATAGTATGCATTTAAAGTTAGTGAGAATTATATGTGCAAGCAAAACCATGTGTGCATGTGAATAAGGAACATTTAGCTTCTCAGTTTCGCGGGGTGTGAAGTAACCAATCCGCTATTTTTCATTCATTGATCGAGGGCATTTAACAGTTTTGTTACGTCATCGTACGCCAGAGAAGGCCCATGAATTATTCAATCTACTTTTTCCTTTTAATCGAGAAGATTTTAAGGTATAAAGTTTCTGAGTATTGTACGAAACATGAACCATTTTAAAATTCTAAATAGTTTTTTTTAAATCATGTACACTTTTAGAAAAACACGAACAAAATTTGAAGCAGGAACATCTTTTGAAATTCACAAACATTTTTTAAAAACACCAAAAATTATTTGAATTTGTGAACATTTTTTAGAACGGGAACATGGGTTGAAAATTCATAACATTTTTCAAAAATGTGTATCTTTTAACATTATTTTGAATTGTGAAAATTTCACTAAAACAAGATTATTGTCCGAATTTGGAGCATTTATTCAATTGCCCTTTTCTTTTTAGAAATCTCAAACAATTTTGAAAAACAATAAAAGTTCTTGAAAAAATTATAAATTCTGAATATTGTACGAAACATGAACCATTTTTTAAATCCTGAAGATTTTTTTAAATTGTGTACACTTTTAGAAAAATGCAAAAAAAAAATTTAAAAAGGAACATCTTTTAAAATTCACAAACAATTGTTGAAAACACCAACCTTTTTTTAATAAATCATGAACATTATTTGAATTTTTGAATATTTTTGTAGAACGGGAACATGTGTTGAAAATTCATAACATTTTTTGAAAATGTGTATCTTTTAATATTATTTTGAATGGTGAAAGTTTCACTAAAACAAGAATATTTTCCGAATTTGGGGCATTTTTTAAATGCGATTTTCTTTTTAAAATCTCAAACAATTTTGAAAAAAAATAAAAGTTTTTGAAAAAATAGATAGATATAGATATAGATATATAGATATAGATATAGATATAGAAGTATAGATATAGAATAAATATAGATATAGATTTCTTATACTCAAGGTGATGATGCCCCCGTATTATAGGAGGTCTCTAAGTCATCGGCCTGGGCCACCCTTTGACTATTTGCGTCGGATGCATCCTCCTTGGATATAATCGGGTGTTTATGTGATCACCTACCGATGGTGCGTATGGAGTTTGAGGACCGCCGTGGCCGTCAGAGAGGTGCATTTCTTCTATTGCTAACATAAATGAAGGAAGAGAAACGAAAGCCTTTGGATTTGGAATAAACGTACGGTGGATTTATGAGCAACAACACTTGTACAGTTATAAGGGTAACCCTGAACGATCCCCTAAAAAATAGTGGATAATCCGAAGAATAAATCCATAATGGAGTATTTTTATTTCACTAATTTTTTGCCGGACCTAACCAATCCTATATATAATGGAGTAGTTTTTTTCATTTTGCATTTCATTTTCGGCCACGGAAACACATTTCTTTGCTTCTTTATTATTTCATTTAACGATATTTTGATACATTGGAGTACACAATTCATCAGTTCTTCGCTACGAGAGCAAAACCAAAGAAAACAAGAACCACAATTAGACACTTTAAAAGATATCCAACTTTCATAATTGCTTCTACTAGTTGGCTTAATATCATCTCTACGTTTTTATTGTTGATTCTCTCTATTGGCTACTCGATATTGCACACTTCTTTCTTACTCGATTCCGACAAATTCGACGTTGCTTCGCATCTAGTCTCATCTCTTGCCTCTATTCTAGCAACCAATGCACAAGTATCTATTAAATTTTGTGCTATCAATGGATCAGTGTAATCTTCTTCCCAATATCAAAACTTGCATCCATCCTACACACAAATTTGAGCAAGCAATGAGCTACCCAAATTGCACCGAATCTGGTGAACAACCGAATCAAAAGAAGCACATACCCAATCTTTTTTGCACTTGCAGAACACCCATTTGAGATGTTCCGGCACGGCGGAAACTCGGCGCACCACCTGTCGCGGGCAGTCGTCGCACTTTATGACCGGCAATGGGGAGCCGACGAGATGCCGGGCTAGCGCCGAACCCGAGCGACGGCCAGGCGTTTCTTTGCCGGCGAACCGCCGACGGGAGATATCTGAACGGCTAAAGGCTGAGTCAATACCTGCATGCGGCGCAGAGGCGTTGTCGGGGCTATATGGTCCTGTATCCGACCAATCCATGGCAAAGGCGCAAACGGTGGTGGGCGGATGCGTCAAATCCGGCGGCGGCATCCTCAGATCTACCGATTGTGCGCCGGCGACGAGTCGAGAGAGGCACAAATCCAGGCGGTCAAGGACCATGGCGGAGTCTACGGGCATCCGCGGTGGCAGGCGGGGGGTGGGAGAGACGGCCGAGTCAATACCTGCATGCGGCGCAGAGGCGTTGTCGGGGCTGTGTGGTCCTGTATCCGACCAATCCATGGCAAAGGCGCAAACGGTGGTGGGCGGATGCGTCAAATCCGGCGGCGCAGCCTCAGACCTACCGGTTATGCGCCGGCGACGAGTCGAGAGAGGCACAAATCCGGGCGGTCAAGGACCGCGGCGGAATCTACGGGCATCCGCGGTGGTACGCGGGGGTGGGAGAGACGATGCTGACGTAGATGCAGCACGGGAGCAGGGCGGGTAGGCAGCGGAGTGGAGGTGATTTTTTTTCTTCCAAGGCCGAGCGAGGCACTAAAAATAGACGCGGCGGAGATGGCTGAGGATGACTATTGGGGATCGGCTAGGTGCCGGTTAGAGGAGTAAAACAGTTTTTTTACTCCCCTAACCGAATATAGGGAATTGGTTAGAGTAGCCCTAACGCAACAGTAGAGGAGCCAAACCCGCGGTGAAGGCTTGTGGTGTTTTTTTTTAGAAAAGAAGGATGACCCCCGGCCTCTGCATCTGGGAGATGCATACGGCCACATCTGGGAGATGCATACGGCCATGCCCAGGTTAACCACCGACACATTTGCATTGGAGGTGTGGTATCATCACAACGTCTACAATGTTAGATTTTGGTGGTACTGTTTCTTTTGCCAGTTTGCGCCATCCGGGCCTTTTGTTTGTATCCCCTTCACGCTAGATTATGAGTCAATAAAAAGGACCCTTTATCTAAGACAAACAGATTTTGTATTATTATTTCCGGAGAAACACCAAAATAGAACAATTACAGAAAGCACGGCACAATCAGGTATGGTCTATTTCAAAGGCTATGGTCATGCGAGTGAAAAGTGGGTAATCTAAAGCTTTAATTGTTGGGTCTGATCACCAGTGCTGAAGCAGCATATAAACATATATCCATACCCTTCAGGTAACTGAAGGATGGTGGTGCATGACCCCAGCTGTTCTGAATCATATATCTGGTATAACTCGGGTATCTTCGAAAGGTTTCGTAGTGTCCCTGCTTCATTTCCGGGGTTCGAAGTCATCGTCAACATCATATGCAGGGTTGCATAAGCATCTAAATAGCCTGCCAATTCCCTGTACAACAACATTTTTGAACTTATCTCACTAAACATATTTGAATGTGTAACGTATACATATGTTTGTATGGTTGTTGAAAAATTGCCTGAGTAAGCGCGGGAGTCCGATATGTCACTGTCTGTGATGCCTCCTCGTCTGAACTTTCATCAGAGCTGCTGTCATCGTCGAGAATGGTTGGCTTTGATGGCCCTGGTAATGCCTCCTTTTCCCTCTATTCTCATTCAAGTTGATCAAAGATGGAATTTATGAAATGAAATATACTTAATTCAGGTTTGTTTATTTACACATGTAGCACAGGAATTATCGGAAAGAAAACGTGAAACAAATGTACCTGAAATATTTTTCCGAGATTTCTCAAGGCCATTGCACGGGCCTTGAGATCCTCTTTCTTGACATTATTTTCATGCAGCACCTGTGAAGAAGTCAAAAACTTGTCAAATCATATTGTTGTACTACTAGTAACAGATTAATATGGGAGTATTTCAGTAAGGAAGACGCACATACCATTTCACAGACATGTAGGAGCGTGACTTCAATATCCACAACGTTGAGCTTCCAAATTGAACTCATCATCAGGTCCTTGTTCATTCTCATCTGCATGTCGACGTCCTTCTCGGTGGCAGCGCCGCCGTCCTTGGCGCTCTGCCGGCACGCCTCCTCTTGCAGCTGCAGCAGCTGCAGAGCTCCTGCATTGTTCTTTTCGCCCCTTAATCAGTCGGCAACTTCAACCATCACAGCCATGGCAACAATTGGGGAAGTTTTCACCTTTCGCTGCCGTGATCTGTGATCTCCAGAGGTGGCCCTTGTTCCTCACCCACTCGGTCAGGAATGGAACTCCCAGGTACATGGCCTTCTTGCCGAGCTCCTTGGCGGCTTGTCGGGAGTAAACGTATCCGATGGTGCGACGAATGTCCAGTGCGTATGCTGTGAGCAGCAAAGCATTTCACAAAGATTCAGATGAAACCCATCAAGAGAAGAACACAACTGTAGTTTGTATGGATCATCATACTGACAAGTGCTGGAAAGCCTTTTCGCCTCAGATTCGGCACGATGAACGAATCCTTCCGTGTCACCACTCACATACTGCGAGAGGAATTTATTGAGGAATCTAGCTAGCTTCTCTTCTCGTTCCCTTTGTACACCCTTCATCAGAGCAGTGTTTTTCAGAGTGGGATACAAAATGGTTTGGGCAAAACAGTGGGCGTCTACCACAGATACGTATGTGCCTACCTTGAGCCTGTCCTGGAGCTTCTCGGCGCTGCCGTTGTCGCCGCTGGCCATCTCTGAGGAAGCCATGGTTGCCATTGCAAGATGCCCAATGTAGTCCTCGAACAGCTCGCTCCCGAACAGGAGGGTGAAGACCAGAGCACCATCTAGAATGTTGTCCCTGAAAAGCAGAAAAATGTTGTCAGAGTGAAGCTTGAATTGCTGCTTCCGAGCTGTGTTTCATCTGGGGTTGGATCAACTGGGGCAGGCAGACACCTGGATATGCTGGTCTTGCCATAGCCGTCGTAGGCCTTTCTCTGCAAAGGGTCACTCAGGACCTGGTAGGCCTCTCCAAGAGCCTACATATATAGCACCATAACAACAAGAAGCTCAACACCCACCCACTAAAGAAATCAAAGCAACCGATCCTGCTACAATATCGAGTTGAGTCGAGCCAGACGTAGCAAGAACCTGAAACTTGTCGGACGCCTGCGGATCGTCGGGGTTTTTGTCAGGATGCACCTGCCTCGCCTGAAGACAAGACAGGAAACAAAACCTCCAAATCAGCAAGCTAGCGGAAAGCGACAACAATGCGCTAGGCAGGCAGGTAAAAGGGGGACCTTGATGTAGTAGGCCTTGCGGATCTCGTCGTCCGAGGCGGCGGGGCTGACGCCGAGCGCGTCGTAGTACTCGGTCTCCTTCGCCATGGCGGCCGCCGCTCCCTGTCAAAGAAGAACTCTCCCGGAACGGAACAGGAAACCACCAGAGCAGAGGATGGAAGTGGTGGTCTGGTGGAGGAAGAAGAGTAAAGGAGAGCCGCATCATCACCATTCATTGCGCAACGAGGTGGGGAGCCACCCTCCACAGGCCACCGGGCCATCTTTATCTTTCCAGTGACGCACAGCGCGGCGCGGCCGGGGGGAGCATTAAACAAATCGCCGGGCGGCAGTGGTGGTGGAATGGAACGTGGCATAGCATTTTTATTTCTTGAGATGTCCTTCTTTCTCCGGGGAGCACCGGATCAAGAGTTCATTCTACTCTTATTCATGCGTCGTTGCTTGACCAGAACTTATTTGCAAACCAATGATATACACCAATTGAAGCTGTGCGCAAGGAATAATAATAAGGGCATCGCTTCAGCATCCGTCCGTAAATGAAGGACCAGTCCGCAAACGCTGATGCGAGAACCAGCCATCTAATGCAGTTTTATCTATGCCTGCCAGTAAATGACATTTTGAAATTCAAGTAAAGTCCGGGCATTCATCTGCTCCCCGCCCGCCATTCGCATCCGGACAAGCCGAGGCGAAGAAAACTCCGAGAAGAGAAGCGGCGCCGCGTTTACGTCGGTGATGTAAGGCACTTGCACTACGATGTTGTCGTGGACTTCCTACCAAGCTGCTTGGCAGCGTACAAGTACTGAGCCTTGTAATGCTTCAGCCATGGCGGCGTATGTACGGTGGGCGACACTATCGGGGCACCGCGGCACGAGCCCCGACCTCCATCTCGTTCGCGACCAGCACGCCCACCGCCACGTCCGCCACCAGCATGCCCTCCACCGGTCTTTTGTTTCTTGAGCTTCTCCTTATTTGTGGCCTTCACTTTGACACGACAATTTTGCCGCATCGCCGAGTTGATCTTCCGGCCTAACGTGATGCTCGGATCCTCCTGCACCTCCACCACCTCCAACTCCGGCAGGCTATGCTCCGATTCCAAGCGTCGATGTGAGAGGGAAGGTAGGATAAAAGGATGTGAATTGGGTGGAGAGCGGCGAGATGGAAGAAGAGTGGGGGGTTTTGCTGCGAAAACAGGGCGGGCAGCTATAAAAGTGCGGGCTCCGCCTTCCTTTTGGGTGGGCCAGGGGTGTCAGCGTCTGACGTGTTTCGTGTCCGGACTCTAGCAATCCCCCACGCTTGGTTTCAGTTTGTAAAAAAATATGATCCGGACTGCTCCGCGGACGGATAAGGATCGACATTGGATGAAATTCGGGCTTCGGATCGAATACGCCGTGCCCTAATACATCTAAACTCATCAAGATAAACCATGCCAAATTGTTCCTACTTTTGAAACACGGGATCCGTGTTGGAAACGAATATTTTGGCAATGCAACTCGATGTATTGATCGGTGCATAGCGCATGTATATATGGAGTACAAGGTGGGCCACAACCTCAACTATACAATGACTAGGAGGTGGGCCGGACTATACAATATACATGCACAAACCATATATTCAACACCCCCCGTAGTCGAAGCGTCGCCGGAGACGCAAAGACTGGACCTGAACTCCTCGAAAACAGAAGTAGGCAGTCCTTTTGTCATAACATCGGCAAACTGTTGCGCCGTCGGGACGTGGAGGATCCGGATGCGCCCAAGGGCCACCTGCTCATGAACAAAGTGTATGTCGAGCTCAATGTGCTTCGTTCGTCGATGATGGACCGGGTTGGCGGAGAGGTACACGACGGAGACGTTGTCGCAGTAGACGAGTGTAACGCCCTTGATGCGACTATATCTCCCACGTGTCGAGGCACGACTTAGAGGCATAATCGCATTGAAGGCATATGTCGCAAGTGAGGTAATCTTCACACAACCCATGTAATATAATAAGGGAAAGAGATACATAGTTGGCTTACAATCGCCACTTCACCCAATTACATGAACAAAGCATTACATCAATCAGATACACTCAAGGCCCGACTACGGAGCCAAAATAAAAGAAGAACCCCAAATGCGACAAAAGGTCCCCGATCGACCCCAACTGGGCTCCACTACTGATCAACTAGAACGAAACCACACAAAGGACAAGATCTTCATCGAGCTCCTCCTGAGCTTGATTGCGTCATCTGCACGGTCTCATCGGCACCTGCAAACTGGTTTTGGAAGTATCTGTGAGCCACAGGGACTCAGCAACCTCGCACCCTCGCGATCAAGACTATTTAAGCTTATGGGTAAGGTAAAGGTATGAGGTGGAGCTGCAGCAAGCGACTAGCATATATGGTGGCTAATCTATTCGCAAAAGAGAGCGAGAAGAGAAGGCAAAGCATGGTCGATAAAAGTATGATCAAGAAGTGATCCTGGACTACCTACGTCAAACATAACTCCAACAACCGTGTTCACTTCCCGGACTCTGCCGGAAAGAGACCATCACGGTTACACACGCGGTTGATGTATTTTAATTAAGGTCAAGTTCAGGTTTTCTACAACCGGACGTTAACAAATTCCCATCTGCCCATAACCGCGGGCACGGCTTTCGAAAGTTCAAATCCCTGCAGGGGTGTCCCAACTTAGCCCATAACAAGCTCTCACGGTCAACGAAGGAATAGACCTCCACCCGAGACGTTCCGATCAGGCTCGGTATCCCGCTACAACAAGACATTTCGACAGGGTAAAACTAAACCAGCAACACCGCCCGATGTGCCGACATCCTGATAGGAGCTGCACATATCTCGTTCTCAGGGCAACACCGGATAAGCAATCCGTACAACTAAAACCAGCCCTCGAGTTTCCTCGAGGTGGCGCTGCAAGGGGCTCTAGTTTGGACCAACACTTAGACAAGCACTGGCCCGGGGGGGGGGGTAAAATAAAGATGACCCTCGGGATGCGCGACTCCCAAGGGGAAAAGGCTGGGTGGCGAATGGTAAAACCAATGTTGGGCATTGCTGGAAAAGCTTTACTTAAGGCGAACTGTCAAGGGGTTCCCATAATAGCCCAACCGCGTGAGGAACGCAAAATCCGGGAACATAACACCGATATGACGGAAACTAGGGCGGCAAGAGTGGAACAAAACACCAGGCATAAGGCCGAGCCTTCCACCCTTTACCAAGTATATAGATGCATTAATTAAATAAGATATATAGTGATATCCCAACAAGTAAGTAAATGTTCCAACAAGGAACGGCCTCCAATCTTCACCTGCAACTAGCAACGCTATAAGAGGGGCTGAGCAAAGCGGTAACATAGCCAATCAACGGTTTGCTAGGACATGGTGGGTTAGAGGTTTGACATGGCAACTTGGGAGGCTGACAAGCAAATGGTAGGCATCGCAGCATTGGCATAGCAAGAGCGAGCAAACTAGCATAGCAAAGATAGTAGTGATTTCAAGGGTATGATCATCTTGCCTGAAATCCCGCAAGGAAGAAGAACGAGTCCATGAAGAAGATAAACGGACGTAGACGAACGGATCCTCACAACACGACGTTACCGGAACCAACCCGAAGAAGCAACACCGGAAAGAAGCAAACAATCATGGTAAACAACCACCACATAGACATGGCATGATGCACAAACAAGTATGATGCATGTCATGGCAAAGTGCACAAGCAATCCTACAAATTAATTGGAGCTCAATATGCATCGGGATGCATATTGACAAAACACCACATCAATTATTTAGTTCTCTCTTGTTTATGTACCCAACAATATTAAATGTTATTAAACAGGGCAAGAGGGTGAAGCAAATGAAAACTACCTATCTAGTCAAGGTTAAATGAGGCCGGAAGCAACGAACAACAATTCCGGAAACTCCCCATGAGCACATTATAAATTTGGTACTGTTCTGCCCTAAACACAATTTTAGAGTTGTTAAACATGCAAGATGATGCCACCATGTTAAACTAGGCAAAATTCTACCCCATTTACATATAAAGATTATTAAAATCCGAGTTACGGTTATTTAGTTATGAATAAAATCATTTTAACATGGCATAGGAGCAAATTAATGCAAACAGCATTTTAAATATTTTAAACATAGATGAAGGTTGGATATTATTAATCTACACAAAATTCTGAGCAAGTTTCATATATAAAACATTTTAATCCGATGCACGGTTAGTGAGTTTTTAAATGCATGAATATGAGGGTCTAAACTGCAAAACTACTGTCTCAGGATAATAGACAAATCGTCCAGACGCTGGAAAAAACATGCATCGGGCCGAATCTGAGGAAGCCCAACAGCGAGGAAAAAAAATAGAGGAGGGGGGGATCTGGGGTCGGCTCACCCAGTGGGCCTTGGCCCGGTTCGCTGGAGAGGCCACGGCAGGCCGGATCTGACGAAGGGGAGGCGCGCTGGGCCGGAGGCGAGCGAGGCTGGACCGCGGGGAGGACGACTGGGCCGGCGCGGTGCGGATCTGGCCCGGCTGGCCTGGCGCTGCGCTGCGCTGCGCTGGTCGGGGAAGCAGGCCGGCGATGAAGGGCCGGACAAAGGGGAGCTGGGCCTGGTGCGGAGGCTGGGCCGGACCAGGTCGCGATCAACGGCGGACGCGCTCGTCGTCCTCCTCGACAGGAGAAAGAGCGAGGCCATGGCGGCGGCGGTGGTGGCTCGATCCGGCGACGGCGGCCGGCGTCAGGAGCGGGGAAGGTAGGGACGGACGGGAATGGCCTGGAGGGGCTCGGGGCGCTGCGGATCCGAGGAGGATGGCGCCGGATCCAGCCAGGGCCAGGCTGTGGAGGTACGGCGACGTGCGGCAGACGGCGGCTCCGGCCGGCGAGCTCAACGGCGGTGGAGCAAGGACAGCGAGGCGCGAGGCGCTGGCGACGGGCGACGCTCGGGCTGGGTGGCGGCGCGGTCGGGCTCGCGCGGGCCAGATCTGGGCCCCGCGGGCCGGCGGCGAAGTGGGCGTAGGGGAGGTGAGGTGGCGGCTTCTGATTGGAGGATAGGGGCGGCGGGGCTGATGTGACGCCTTCTGATTGGCTGGAGTGAGGTGGCGCGCGGGGGCGGACATGTCCGGTGCAGCGCGGACGCGTCCGGTGGCGCGGGGAGGAGTGGATCTAGGGTTTAGACTGCGAAATGATCCGAAATTTCGGGGAGGGGTGCTCTTTTATAGGTAGAGGGAGCTAGGAGAGTCCAAATGAGGTGTGGTTTTTGGCCACGCGATCGTGATCGAACGACCGAGATGATGGAGCAGAGTTAGGTGGGTTTTGGGCCAAATTGGAAGGGTGTTGGGCTGCAACACACACGAGACCTTTTCGGTCCCTCGGTTAACCGTTGGAGTATCAAACGAAGTCCAAATGGTACGAAACTTGACAGGCGGTCTACCGGTAGTAAACCAAGGCCGCTTGGCAAGTCTCGGTCCAATCCGGAAATGTTTAATGCCCACACACAAAAGAAAGGTAGAAATGACCACCGGAGAAGAATGAAGCGCCGGATTGCGAAACGGACAACGGGGAAAAAGCTCGGATGCATGAGACGAACACGTATGCAAATGAAATGCGCATGATGACATGATATGCAATGCATGACACGCAAGCCATGCCAAAGCAACAACAGCGAATAACTGATCGACACTTGGCACATCGGTCTCGGGGCGTTACAACGAGTGTGGCCTTGTGAACATCACAAAGCAACTCCTGGAGCAGCCGACGAAGCCAAGAGCATTCGGCAACGGCGTTAGCCACTGCCCGATACTCTGCCTCGGCACTTGAGCGAGAGACTGTGGGCTGTCGCTTGGAAGACCAAGAGATCAAAGACGGCCCAAGGTAGACACAGTACCCCGAAGTGGAGCGCCGTGTGTCCGGGCAGCCAGCCCAGTCCGCATCAGAGTAGGCGACGAGGTCGGTAGAGGCGGAGGCCGTCAGTGTAAGTCCCATGGACGTAGTGCCGCGTATGTAACGGAGGATACGCTTCACCAAGGTCCAGTGAGAGTCACGCGGAGCATGCATGTGAAGACAGGCCTGATGAACGGCATACTACAAGTTGGGGCGCGTCAGAGTGAGGTACTGCAAGGCACCCACAATGGAGCGATAGAAGGCCGCGTCGGATGCGAGAGAGCCCTCCAGAGTTGAAACCTTGGCCTTGGTGTCAACAGGCGTGGGAGCAGGCTTGCAGTTAAGCATGCCGACATGATCGAGAAGCTCATGGGTGTAACGCTGCTGGTGCAGAAAGAACCCATCTGGCCGTCGAACCACCTCAATGCCGAGGAAGTAGTGGAGGGGCCCCAAGTCCTTCAGGGCAAACTCATCGCGAAGACGAGCAGTAAGCCGCTGGAGAAGCGCGACAGTGGAAGCCGTCAGGATGATGTCGTCGACGTAGAGCAACAAGTAGGCCGTGTCAACCCCGTGATGGTACACAAAGAGGGACGCGTCAGAGCGGGTCGATGTAAATCCGAGCATCTGCAGGAAGGCAGCGATGCGCTGGTACCAGGCCCGAGGCGCCTGCTTTAACCCGTAAAGAGAACGGGAGAGCAAGCACACATGGTTCGAATGTGTGGCGTCGACGAAGCCGGTGGGCTGCTCACAAAACACCTGCTCGGCGAGGTGGTCGTGCAAGAAGGCGTTGGAGACGTCCAACTGATGCACGGGCCAAGCTCGGGAGACGGCCAGCTGAAGCACGGTGCGGATCGTGCCCGGTTTAACAACCGGAGCAAAAGTGTCGGTGAAGTCCATGCCCGCACATTGCCAAAAGCCTCGAACCACCCAGCGAGCTTTGTAGCGCTCGAGAGTCCCGTCGGGATGAGTCTTATGCCGAAAGACCCACTTGCCCGTGATGATGTTGGCACGAGGTGGCCGAGGGACAAGCTGCCAGGTGCGGTTCCGTTGGAGCGCATCGAACTCTTCCTGCATCGCAGCGAGCCAATGAGGGTCCCGAAGGGCGGCTCGAGCTGACGATGGGAGAGGGGACGGCTCGGAGACGGAAGCGGCGAGAAGATACTCATCGCTGGTGTACCGCGTACTCGGGCGGAAGGTACCGGCCCAAGAGCGAGTCATCGGGCGGGACAGCGAGTCCGGGGCGACGGGCGAGGACGAAGAAGAGCCCACCGCCACTGATGCCGCGGGTGAGACCGTGGGCGAGGCCGCCGGCGAGGGCGCGGGGGGTGCCGAGGAGGGGTGCAGCCCCTAAGGAAACCGGCCGGGGAGGAACTCGACCCGGGGCACGGGGGGCACCCTCAAAGCCAGGAGGCGGCCCGAGAGAAGCGCCCGAGCGGCCGTCACCAAGAGCGGGCAAGGCCGCAACATCCGAAGGTACCTGCTGAAACGGAAAAACCATCTCATCAAAGTAAACGTGTCGGGAAGTGATGACCCGATGTGAGTAGGATCATAGCAGTGGTAGCCTTTGGTGTTGGGGGGGTAGCCGAGAAAAATACAGGCCACGGACCATGGTGCGAGCTTATGAGAAGTAGTGGAAGAGATGCTAGGGTAGCACAAGAAACCGAAAATGCGAAACTCGGTGTAGGAAGGTGGCGTGCCGAACAAAAGATGATGAGGAGCAAAATTCCCGCGAGGCCAGAAACGTGGTGGCACATTGGCGTGAAAGAGGAGGGTGCGAACGCAGTCATTAAGAGTGCGAAGCACGCGCTCAGCGCGGCCATTTTGTTGCGAAGTGTATGGGCAAGTGAGACGAAAAATCGTGTCGTGTGTGGCGAGAAGGTTGCGGATTGCAAGATTATCGAACTCCTTCTCGTTGTCTGTTTGCAACGCATGAATGGGGCGACCAAACTGCGTGGAGACATAGGAGTAGAATGCGGTGAGAGTGTCAACAGAATCCGACTTTCGCCGCAACGGGAAGGTCCACACATAGTGCGAAAAATCATCAAGGACAACAAGATAATAGAGATAGCTCGTGTTACTTGCAACAGGAGAGGTCCAAACATCACTATCAATTAACTCAAATGGGTATGAAGCAACATGCGAGGAAGTGCTAAAGGGTAAACGAGTATGTTTGCTGAGACGACAAGCATGACAAGTGTGATCGTCGATCTTATTACACATGAATGAAAAACTGCGAAGAATATGACGAAGGGTGGCAGGATTGGGATGACCGAGACGAGCATGCCAAAGGTCCACTCCAGCGGAAAGCGCCATGGGTGCAGCGACGGAGGATGTGGAGGAGTGGACCGGGTAGAGATCGTCGGGGCTGTCACATCGGTGAAGCACCATCCGGGTACGTGCATCCTTAACAGAAAAGCCAAACATGCCAAATTCAACGGTGATAGGATTTTCACGTGTAAGAGAACGAACAGAAACAGGATTTTTAATGATGTCAGGTGAAACGAGTATGTTAGAAAGATGTAGTGGAACGGAGTTAGAAGGAAAAGTAGCATGGCCGACATGAGTGATGGGCATGATAGAACCGTCGCCCACGGTAATGCGAGCAGCAGTGTGAACAGGGTGAGCGATAAGAAGGTTATCGGGGTTGGCGGTCATGTGAGTCGTGGCTCCGGTGTCCATGTACCAGTCGCCACCGCCGGTGTACTGCTGTGGCGTGGGGGCGGTGTGGAGGGCCGCTAGTAGCGCGGGGTCCCATGGTGCCGGCGGGAGGGCCGGGGCCGACGGCAGAGGCTGTGGCGGCGGCGCCACGAGCCCACCGGCCGGAGGCAGCCCATAGGCCGCCAAGGGGCCGTAGAGCGGCGCCGGCGGATACGCCTGAGGGGCCGCGTACAGAGCCTGATGAGGGGCCGGGCGGGCGCCAAAAACACCGGGTACGGGGGCGCGCGGTATGGGCATGAAGTATGCGTGAACAACCCCCGTCCAGGGGTTCTGGCCGGCCTGCCAAGGCGCCGGCGGGAGCGGGTGCTGCGGCTGGCGCGGCGCCCCGCCATGGGCAGCTGGCGGCTGCTGCTGCTGCTTGCGGCCACCTCGGCCGCGACGCCCGCCCCGGCACTGCTCCTGCTCGGCGGGGGGTGGCGGAGGGGCCTACGGCGGCGCGGGATATGGGAACCCGGGCGGCGGATGCACGTGGAGGGGCCCCTGAGCGGGCCGCGGCGGGGGAGCCGGAGCAGTGGGCGGCGCACCGCCGCGGGTTCCGGCGGTGAGAGCCGTATGGGTGGCCCGGGCGCGCGACATCCGCATCCTCTTCTCCTCCAGCTTCAGGTACGCGACGATCTTGGGGAAGGTCGGGTTGGTGATGAGAGGGATGTTGGAGGCGGCGTTCCCGAAGTCTTCGTTCAGGCCGGCGATGAGAGTGTTGAGGAGGAGCTCGTCAGAGACCTTCTCGCCGAGGTCACGGAGCTCGTCGACAAGCTTCTTGAGGCGCATGCAATAATCGTCGACCGACGAGTCAAGCTGCTGGCACCCAAAAAACTCGCTGTGCAAGAAAACCTTGCGTTGGAGCGCTTTGTCGGTGAAGAGGCCATTGAGCTTAGTCCAAACGGCGTGAGCGTCATCATTGGCGGAGACCACCGTGTGGAAGAGGTCCTTCGGGATGGTGGTGTAGAACCAGCGGATAAGAGTGGCGTCGATGGACGTCCACTCCTCATCGTCCTCCATGAAGCGGGAGTCCACGGAGCCATCGATGTGATCCCGGAGATTGTACTCACGGAACACAAGGGAGAAGTACGTCTTCCAGGCATAGTAGGTGGAGGTGAGTTGATCTAGGACGACGGGAACCCGAGCGAGGATATTGAGATCACGGATGACAACGGGATCGGGGCCGTCGAAGGGGTTGGTGTGGCGGCTGCGGGTGATACCGGTGGAACCCAGGGAGGCCATGGTCGAGATGTTGGAAATATGCCCTAGAGGCAATAATAAAATGGTTATTATTATATTTCTTTGTTCATGATAATTTTCTATTGTTCATGCTATAATTGTCTTATCCGGAAATCGTAATACATGTGTGAATACATAGACCACAACACGTCCCTAGTGAGCCTCTAGTTAACTAGCTCGTTGATCAAAAGATAGTCATGGTTTCCTGACTATGGACATTGGGTGTCATTGATAACGGGATCACATCATTAGGAGAATGATGTGATGGACAAGTCCCAATCCTAAGCATAGCTCAAAGATCGTATAGTTCGTTTGCTGTAGCTTTTCTGAATGTCAAGTATCATTTCCTTAGACCATGAGATTGTGCAACTCCCGGATACCGTAGGAGTGCCTTGGGTGTGCCAAACATCACAACGTAATTGGGTGACTATAAAGGTACATTACAGGTATCTCCGAAAGTGTCTGTTGGGTTGGCACGAATCGAGACTGGGATTTTTCACTCCGTATGACGGAGAGGTATCTCTGGGCCCACTCGGTAATGCATCATCATAATGAGCTCAATGTGATCAAGTGGTTGATCACGGGATCATGCATTACGGTATGAGTAAAGTGACTTGCCGGTAACGAGACTGAACAAGGTATTGGGATACCGACGATCGAGTCTCGAGCAAGTAACATACCGATTGACAAAGGGAATTGTATACGGATTGATTGAATCCTCGACATCGTGGTTCATCCGATGAGATCATCGTGGAGCATGTGGGAGCCAACATGGGTATCCAGATCCCGCTATTGGTTATTGACCGGAGAGTCATCTCGGTCATGTCTACATGTCTCCCGAACCCGTAGGGTCTACACACTTAAGGTTCGGTGACGCTAGGGTTGTTAGGAAGACTTGTATGTGATTACCGAATGTTGTTCGGAGTCCCGGATGAGATCCCGGACGTCACGAGGAGTTCTGGAATGGTCCGGAGGTAAAGATTTATATATGGGAAGTTGTCATACGGTCGCCGGAAAGATTCGGGGGCATATCGGTATTGTACCGGGGCCACCGGAGGGGTTCCGGGGGTCCACCGGGAGGGTCCACCTCTTCCGGGGGGCCTTATGGGCTGTATGGAGAAGGGAACCAGCCCAAGTGGGCTGGGGCGCCACACCCCCCTAGGGCCCATGCGCCTAGGGTTTGGGGGAAACCCTAAGGGGGGGGGGCGCCCCCTTGCTTGGGGGGCAAGCCCCCCTCCCCTTGGCCGCCGCCCCCCCTCTAGATCTCATCTAGAGGGGCCGCCCCCCCTTCCCCTTCCCCTATAAATAGAGGGGTGAGGGGAGGGCTGCATACAACATCCAAGGCGCAGCCCCTCCCCTCCCCAACACATCTCCTCCTTCATAAGAGCTTGGCGAAGCCCTGCCGGAGTACTGCAGCTTCACCACCACCACGCTGTCGTGCTGCTATTGGAGCCCTCTTCCTCAACCTCTCCGTCCTCCTTGATGGATCAAGGCGCGGGAGACATCCTCGCTCCGTACGTGTGTTGAACGCGGAGGTGCCGTCCGTTCGGCGCTAGGATCTTCGGTGATTTGGATCACGACGAGTACGACTCCATCAACCCCGTTCTCTTGAACGCTTCCGCTCGTGATCTGCAAGGGTATGTAGATGCACTCCTCTCTCCCTCGTTGCTAGATGACTCCATAGATAGATCTTGGTGATGCGTAGAAAATTTTAAAATTCTGCTACGTTCCCCATCAGTGGTATCAGAGCTTGGTCTATGCGTAGTTACTATGCACGAGTAGAACACAAAGTAGTTGTGGGCGTCGATATTGTCAATTATCTTGCCGTTACTAGTCTTATCTTGATTCGGCGGCATCGTGGGATGAAGCGGCCCGGACCAACCTTACACGTACGCTTACGTGAGACCGGTTTCACCGACTGACATGCACTAGTTGCATAAGGTGGCTGGCGGGTGTCTCTCTCTCCCACTTTAGTCGGATCGGATTCGATGAACAGGGTCCTTATGAAGGGTAAATAGAAATTGGCAATTCACGTTGTGGTTTTGGCGTAGGTAAGAAACGTTCTTGCTAGAATCCTATAGCAACCACGTAAAAACTTGCAATAACAATTAGAGGATGTCTAACTTGTTTTTGCAGCAAGTGCTTTGTGATGTGATATGGCCAAAGGATGTGATGATTGATATATGTGATGTATGAGATGATCATGTTCTTGTAATAGGAATCACGACTTGCATGTCGATGAGTATGACAACCGGCAGGAGCCATAGGAGTTGTCTTTATTTATTTATGACTTGCGTGTCAACATAAACGTCATGTATTTACTTTACTTTATTGCTAAAGCGTTAGCCATAGTAGTAGAAGTAATAGATGACGTGACAACTTCAAGAAGACACGATGATGGAGATCATGGTGTCATGCCGGTGACAACGATGATCATGGAGCCCCGAAGATGGAGATCAAAGGAGCAAATGATATTGGCCATATCATGTCACTATTTGATTGCATGTGATGTTTATCATGTTTTACATCTTATTTTCTTAGAACGACGGTAGCTTAAATAAGATGATCCCTCGAATTAATTTCAAGAAAGTGTTCCCCCTAATTGTGCACCGTTGTGAAGGTTCGTTGTTTCGAGGCACCACGTGATGATCGGGTGTGATAGATTCTAACGTTCGAATACAACGGGTGTAAGCCAGATTTACACACGCAATACACTTAGGTTGACTTGACGAGCCTAGCATGTACAGACATGGCCTTGGAACACAGAAGACCGAAAGGTCGAGCATGAGTCGTATAGAAGATACGATCAACATGAAGATGTTCACCGATGTTGACTAGTCCGTCTCACATGATGATTGGACACGGCCTAGTTGACTCGGATCATGTTTCACTTAGATGACTAGAGGGATGTCTATCCGAGTGGGAGTTCATTGAGTAATTTGATTAGATGAACTTAATTATCATGAACTTAGTCTAAAATCTTTACAATATGTCTTGTAGATCAAATGGCCCACGTTGTCCTCAACTTCAACGCGTTCCTAGAGAAAACCAAGCTGAAAGACAATGGCAGCAACTATACGGACTGGGTCCGAAACCTGAGGATCATCCTCATAGCTGCCAAGAAAGATTATGTCCTAAAAGCACCGCTAGGTGACGCACCCGTCCCACAGAACCAAGACGTTATGAATGCTTGGCAGGCACGTGCTGATGATTACTCCCTCGTTCAGTGCGGCATGCTTTACAGCTTAGAACCAGGGCTCCAAAAGCATTTTGAGAGACACGGAGCATATGAGATGTTCGAAGAGCTGAAAATGGTTTTTCAAGCTCATGCCCGGGTCGAGAGATATGAAGTCTCCGACAAGTTCTTCAGCTGTAAGATAGAGGAAAATAGTTCTGTCAGCGAGCACATACTCACAATGTCTGGGTTGCATAACCGCTTGACTCAGCTGGGAGTTAATCTCCCGGATGACGCGGTCATTGACAGAATCCTTTAGTCACTTCCACCGAGCTACAAGAGCTTTGTGATGAACTTCAATATGCAGGGGATGGAAAAGACCATTCCTAAGGTATATTCAATGCTGAAATCAGCAGAGGTAGAAGTCAAAAAGGAACATCAAGTGTTGATGGTGAATAAAACCACTAAGTTCAAGAAAGGCAAGGGTAAAGAGAATTTCAAGAAGGACGGCAAGGGAGTTGCCGCGCCCGATAAGCAAGCTGCCGGGAAGAATCCAAAGAATGGACCCAAACCCGAGACTGAGTGCTTTTATTGCAAGGGAAGTGGTCACTGGAAGCGGAACTGCCCCAAATACTTAGCGGACAAGAAGGCCGACAACACTAAAGGTATATGTGATATACATGTAATTGATGTGTACCTTACCAGTACTCGTAGTAGCTCCTGGGTATTTGATACCGGTGCGGTTGCTCATATTTGTAACTCAAAACAGGAGCTGCGGAATAAACGGAGACTGGCGAAGGACGAGGTGATGATGCGCGTCGGGAATGGTTCCGAGGTCGATGTGATCGCCGTCGGCACGCTACCTCTACATTTACCTACGGGATTAGTTTTAAACCTCAATAATTGTTATTTAGTGCCAGCTTTGAGCATGAACATTGTATCAGGATCTCGTTTAATTCGAGATGGCTACTCATTTAAATCCGAGAATAATGGTTGTTCTATTTATATGAGAGATATGTTTTATGGTCATGCTCCGATGGTGAATGGTTTATTCTTAATGAATCTTGAGCGTAATGCTACACATATTCATAGCGTGAATACCAAAAGATGTAAGGTTGATAATGATAGTCCCACATACTTGTGGCACTGCCGCCTTGGTCACATAGGTGTCAAACGCATGAAGAAGCTCCATGCAGATGGACTTTTAGAGTCTCTTGATTATGAATCATTTGACACATGCGAACCATGCCTCATGGGTAAAATGACTAAGACTCCATTCTCAGGAACAATGGAGCGAGCAACCAACTTATTGGAAATCATACATACTGATGTGTGCGGTCCAATGAGTGTTGAGGCTCGCGGTGGCTATCGTTATGTTCTCACCCTCACTGATGACTTGAGTAGATATGGGTATGTCTACTTAATGAAACACAAGTCTGAGACCTTTGAAAAGTTCAAGGAATTTCAGAGTGAGGTTGAGAATCAACGTGACAGAAAAATCAAGTTTTTGCGATCAGATCGTGGAGGAGAATACTTGAGTCACGAATTTGGCACACACTTAAGAAAATGTGGAATAGTTTGACAACTCACGCCGCCTGGAACACCTCAGCGTAATGGTGTGTCCGAATGTCTTAATCGCACTCTATTGGATATGGTGCGATCTATGATGTCTCTTACCGATTTACCGCTATCATTTTGGGGCTATACTTTAGAGACTGCCGCATTCACTTTAAATAGGGCTCCATCAAAATCCGTTGATACGACACCGTATGAATTATGGTTTGGAAAGAAACCTAAACTGTCGTTTCTAAAAGTTTGGGGATGCGATGCTTATGTCAAGAAACTTCAACCTGAAAAGCTTGAACCCAAGTCGGAAAAATGCGTCTTCATAGGATACCCTAAAGAAACTGTTGGGTATACCTTCTACCTCAGATCCGAAGGCAAGATCTTTGTTGCCATGAACGGGTCCTTTCTAGAGAAAGAGTTTCTCTCGAAAGAAATAAGTGGGAGGAAAGTAGAACTTGATGTTCCTGAGGTGCCTGCACAAGAAAATGTTCCTGAGGTGCCTGCACCGACTAGAGAGGAAGTTGATGATGATGATCATGAAACTTCAGATCAAGTTGCTACTGAACTTCGTAGGTCCACGAGGACACGTTCCGCACCAGAGTGGTACGGCAACCCTGTCTTGGAAATCATGTTGTTAGACAACGGTGAACCTTCGAACTATGAAGAAGCGATGGCGGGCCCGGATTCCGACAAATGGCTGGAAAGTCATGAAATCCGAGATAGGATCCATGTATGAAAACGAAGTATGGACTTCGACTAACTTGCCCGATGATCGGCGAGCTGATGTGAACTGGGACCCGATCTTTCGATGAGAGAGGATAACTACGATTTTGGGTGGGACTTGACCCTCACGATCCGACTACCAACCGTACAGGAAGAACCGTACACGACTGATATCCACGGCAATCGCTGAACCAAATCCACTGCGTTATCGACCGAGCCAACGGCGCGATCGACCTATCCACGAAGGATTTTTCCTGCAAGCAAATCGAAGAACATGCAAGAAAATAATAGCCAAGCAATCTCAAAATTGCGAATATGCTAGATGGGATTAATCTCACAAGATGGGGTTCCGATAGGATGTCTTGACGGTCGCACTAGCCGCTACGAGCGAAGACAAATAAAAGTAGCAATAGCTAAACTTCTCTAAACAAAACCCGAGTCTAAAATCTATTTTAGGCTAACTATTTATTAAGGGTACAGCCGCGTGCGCACGGTGCCGCGTTGACGTGTCCTTGTCTGCTACGAAGAGATG
Source organism: Triticum urartu (assembly GCF_056163025.1). Lineage (NCBI taxonomy): Eukaryota > Viridiplantae > Streptophyta > Magnoliopsida > Poales > Poaceae > Triticum > Triticum urartu. The sequence continues at coordinate 443,308,782 of NC_141879.1, read as the reverse complement.
CGGCTGGTGCATGTCCTTGTTGATGTTAGACTCTTGGAGATCAAATCCATGTATGCATACATGCATTGCATGGCATGCAGCCCACATGGGACTTGGGGCCCACGTCCTTTAAATTAATAATGTCATGCATGCTTGACTCAGCCTGAACCAAATTGTTGCTTATACGTCTGCAGTTGTTACTGGTTCATGCATCTTTCATCTGTGTATATTTCTTTCTAGTTCTTCCTTTACATCCTTCCTTCCTGAGTACAAGAAAACTAAAACATGAGCGTAGCATTATATTCCTATTATTTAAATTATACGTACAAAGAAACGAAAGTACCTTGTCATGTATTTGTCGTGTAATATTTGTAGACCTTTTTACCATAGCTATGTCCACATCATCCTCCTTTTCTTGAAAATAAAGTCGTCCTCGACTTTCATTTGTCTGGAACACACCATATAGCAAAGCAAAAATACATGCAACGTATATATGTTGTTCCAAAGGCGTTAGCTCATGAGGGTGTGATAAATGTGTAATAGCACAATTATGAATATCATGATAATTTTTTTTCATATCAAAGCATAATATTACGAAAACCATGATATATTTTATCCCACATAGTGTCTATATATGAATTATAGGGACGCAAATGAACGACCTGAACATGCAGTATGTCTAGTTCAGAAGATGAGACACTCAAAGGAAATATTTCTGGATTGATAGCAAGCATACTATGCATAGTATGATGTGTTGATTTAGCTTTCCCATCATTAATTATTTCATCAGGGGTCATAGGAAGCAAGGCAATGGTTTTTCCTTCAAACACGAGAGTATACAAATTGGTTCTACCATGATGAGTAACACTATTATCAAATTGCCAAGGTCGACCTAACAATAAAAAACACGCTTGCATAGGTACGACATCACAGTCAACTTGACCATGATAGGAACCAAGTGTAAAAGGTACTCTCACACAACGTGTTACCTTCAACTTACCACAGTCATTGAACCATTGGATGTTATATGGATGGGGGTGTCTCGTAGTGGTGAGGCAAAGTTTCTCGACCATCTCTATACTCGCCAAATTATTGCAGCTTCCACCATCAATGATCACACGAACGGAATGCCCTTTGACAACAAACTTAGTTTGAAAAAGATTATGACGTTGAGACATCTCAGCACGCCCCACCTGGGCACTAAGTACTTGCATGGTTACAAGGCTCGGGAATTTATCTACCATTGTAGCATTAACATGTATCTCCTCCATGTCATCCTCCTTAGTGTCACTTGCATTATTAGTAGCCACCATAGCACATGTATCCTCATCCAAATCACTAGCAGAAGAGTACTCACCATCTTCCCGCACAATGAATGTACGTTTATTCGGGCAATCCTTCATCAAATGCCCGCCACCTTTGCATATATGACACTTCATGTCTCTTGTGCGTCCAGACGAAGTGGTGGGTGCTTGAGAAATTGCTCTCGACGCCGCAGAGGATTGTGGAGCTGATTTCGAACTTGTTGGGAGTGCACCATTGTTCGAGACATGTGGTGTTGCCTCGGTAGTGGGTGGGATAGTTGGAGAATGTGTCCATGATGAGTGACGACCTGCAGAAAAGTTACCTCGTCCCTTGTTGTGTCGTCCCTGTACTTCCCTTTCAGCTTTACAAGCAAAATGGGACAAACGAGTAATAGAATTGTACTCCTTATAGTTCAATATATCCTGAATATCACGATTCAAACCACCTAAAAATCTAGCCATCATAGCATCGTCGGTTTGAACTAATCCACATCGCACTAAGCTAGTTTGCAATTCTTGATAATAATCCTCTACAGAATTGCTACCTTGTTTTAAACGTTGCAATTCATTTAGTTTATCACGAGCATAATAGGAAGGAACATAGCGTTGTCGCATAGCTCGTTTTAAACCATCCCAAGTAGTAGGTATATTATTCGCATTAATACGACAATATTCACTCCACCACATGGAAGCAAAGTTTGTAAATTCACTAGTGGCTGCCCTAACCCTTTGGTTCTCAGGAATATCATGACATGCAAATTTTTGTTCAACAGAAAGTTTCCAGTCAAGATAAACATCTGGATTATATTTACCATTGAAAGCAGGCATAGTAAATTTGATTTTGGCAGTAGAGTGTTCATAATCTCTAACATCATACCTGGGTTGACCTCGTGCCATACCGTGACGGTTGAAACGTAGTTGTCGATGAGCACGGTCATTGTGGTGGTTGACCATTTGGTCGTCTTCGGTGTCACCAGAATAATCCTCGTAGTTGTCCCCATGTTGCTCGACGCGGGGAGGAATTTGTTGGTGCTGGTTTATGGTAGCGACATCAGTGGCAGTAGCTGGGTGTTGTGGATGACCCATGGGCACACGCCGAGCTCGCGAAATAGCGCCGCCACCCGTGGAGTTGCGAGGATCAGCATTGTTGTTTATGGGGGGTGCAGTCCGCAACTCGTCAAGACGTGACAAGATGTCCTTTAGCTGTGTGTTTGCAACACCCTGTGCATCCTCTATGGCCTTGAGCCTTTCTTCAGTCGCAATCTGAGCACCCTCAAGTTGGGCAAGACGCTCGCTGGTGACTTTCACATCCGCGGTGAGACCCTCAAGTGTGGGTTGATCCTGTGTCATTGTTAGCGAAAGAAAAAAAACACAATTTATAATCCCTATCAACTAACCGGATGTGGTAGACAAATTTTCTCTCACACTCAAGCTTAGTATCAAATTCTTACTTGTTCTTACCAATGCAACAGGTGATGATCGGCGCGTTGGTGTTGGCCTCAAACGACCGATGAAGATTGGATGGAGCGAGAACCAGGAATCAGTAGAGCCGGAACCTGTACTTATTGGTAGAAAAAGTGTAGCTTGGCAAAGGCTTCTCAACTCACAATTTCAGTGGCACAATTTAGCAAAAAGCAATGCAAGTTGAATAATTGCTCAAACTCCTAACTAGTACTGGCAATCGACTAGAAAGAGAGAAAATAATCTAAGCCCAGATACTGAATCAAATGAGTGTGAAAAGCGATGCAAATATGTTAGCTCTAAATAGCTAGATATAAGTGAGGTATAAACTGTCGCTCGTACAGAGCAGAAGTCCTGGATATCAAAATGCTATGCGGCCTCAACTTTGCACTTTTCCTTTCTTTTCTTTCTTTTTTTCCTTTCTCTTTGTTTCTTTCTCTTTTTTTTTGCTATTTTTTCTCTGTTTTTCTCCTCTCTTTTTCTTCTCTCTTTTTTTTCTTTTTTTTTGCTCCTTTGTTTTTTCTTACAAGCCGGTTACTATCAGACGAAATAAAAAAAAACGCTTCAAAACAAGCTGTGTGCTACTAGTACCGGAGAAGAGATAGAAAAGCAAACTAGTCAGAGGAAAAGCAAGACACAACTTGTACTTTTGATAGGACGTGTGCTGCTAGCGGTGGCACTAAAAGTAATGATGGATGGTTACCCAGATGGAATCAAGATGCTTGGTCTCTAGCGGCAGCAGTATGGGGCGTGCGCGCGGCAGCACATGAACAAATTTTAAGGTGGATGGGATGTGGGTACAGATGCAGCGACTCAGGCGCGTGTGCGGCAAACACTTAAACTTGGCAGATGAGGTACACCGTGCGCGGCGGATGGACTGATGTGGCAGAAAATATGGTGGACAAAAACAAAGTTCGATCTGGTAGATAATTTACTCTCGGACTAATCTAGACCAGCACTAGTATTAGATGAATGCAATCAAAAATTCAACTACACAAATACTAGATGCAAAAATTGCTAAAGGCTAAAAGAATAGGTGCAGCGGATGAACTAATCTAATTTTTGGCTTTTTATGGGTTGTAGGACTAAAATCAATCTAATCTAATAAAACTGTAAATCTCTCATCGATGAACCTGAAAACTGATACCACTTGATGTGAACTGGGACCCGATCTTTCGATGAGAGAGGATAACTACGATTTTGGGTGGGACTTGACCCTCACGATCCGGCTACCAACCGTACAGGAAGAACCGTACACGACTGATATCCACGGCAATCGCTGAACCAACTCCACGGCGTTATCGACCGAGCCAACGGCGCGATCGACCTATCCACGAAGGATTTTTCCTGCAAGCAAATCGAAGAACATGCAAGAAAATAATAGCCAAGCAATCTCAAAATTGCGAATATGCTAGATGGGATTAATCTCACAAAATGGGGTTCCGATAGAATGTCTTGACGGTCGCACTAGCCGCTACGAGCGAAGACAAATAAAAGTAGCAATAGCTAAACTTCTCTAAACAAAACCCGAGTCTAAAATCTATTTTAGGCTAACTATTTATTAAGGGTACAGCCGCGTGCGCACGGTGCCGCGTTGACGTGTCCTTGTCTGCTACGAAGAGATGCGGCTGGTGCACGTCCTTGTTGATGTTGGACTCTTGGAGATCAAATCCATGTATGCATACATGCATTGCATGGCATGCAGCCCACATGGGACTTGGGGCCCACGTCCTTTAAATTAATAATGTCATGCATGCTTGACTCAGCCTGAACCAAATTGTTGCTTATACGTCTGCAGTTGTTACTGGTTCTTGCATCTTTCATCTGTGTATATTTCTTTCTAGTTCTTCCTTTACATCCTTCCTTCCCGAGTACAAGAAAACTAAAACATGAGCGTAGCATTATATTCCTATTATTTAAATTATACGTACAAAGAAACGAAAGTACCTTGTCATGTATTTGTCGTGTAATATTTGTAGACCTTTTTACCATAGCTATGTCCACATCACGAGCCATAGAAAATAAATGGATCTTTAAGAAGAAGACAAACGCGGATGGTAATGTGACCATCTATAAAGCTCGACTTGTTGCTAAGGGTTATCGACAAGTTCAAGGGGTTGACTACGATGAGACTTTCTCACACGTAGCGAAGCTGAAGTCCGTCCGAATCATGTTAGCAATTGCCGCATTCTATGATTATGAGATATGGCAAATGGACGTCAAAACGGCATTCCTTAATGGTTTCCTTAAGGAAGAATTGTATATGATGCAGCCGGAAGGTTTTGTCGATCCTAAGAATGCTGACAAGGTGTGCAAGCTCCAACGCTCGATTTATGGGCTGGTGCAAGCATCTCGGAGTTGGAACATTCGTTTTGATGAGATGATCAAAGCGTTTGGGTTTATGCAGACTTATGGAGAAGCCTGCATTTACAAGAAAGTGAGTGGGAGCTCTGTAGCATTTCTCATACTATATGTGGATGACATACTGTTGATGGGAAATGATATAGAATTCTTGGAAAGCATAAAGCCCTACTTGAACAAGTGTTTTTCAATGAAGGACCTTGGAGAAGCTGCTTATATATTAGGCATCAAGATCTATAGAGATAGATCGAGACGCCTCATTGGTCTTTCACAGAGTACGTACCTTGACAATATATTGAAGAAGTTCAAAATGGATCAGTCAAAGAAGGGGTTCTTGCCTGTATTGCAAGGTACGAGATTGAGCACGGTCAATGCCCGACTACGGCAGAAGATAGAGAAAAGATGAGTGTCGTCCCCTATGCCTCGGCCATAGGGTCTATCATGTATGCTATGCTGTGTACCAGACCTGATGTAAACCTTGCCGTAAGTTTGGTAGGAAGGTACCAAAGTAATCCCGGCATGGAACACTGGACAGCGGTCAAGAATATCCTGAAGTACCTGAAAAGGACCAAGGAAATGTTTCTCGTTTATGGAGGTGACGAAGAGCTCGTCGTAAAGGGTTACGTCGATGCTAGCTTCGACACAGATCTGGATGACTCTAAGTCACAAACCGGATACGTGTATATTTTGAATGGTGGGGCAGTAAGCTGGTGCAGTTGCAAGCAAAGCGTTGTGGCGGGATCTACATGTGAAGCGGAGTACATGTCAGCCTCGGAGGCAGCACAAGAAGCAGTTTGGGTGAAGGAGTTCATTACCGACTTAGGAGTCATACCCAATGCGTCGGGTCCGATGACTCTCTTCTGTGACAACACTGGAGCCATTGCCCTTGCCAAGGAGCCCAGGTTTCACAGGAAGACCAGGCATATCAAGCGTCGCTTCAACTCCATTCGTGAAAGTGTTCAAAATGGAGACATAGAGATTTGTAAAGTACATACAGACCTGAATGTAGCAGATCCGTTGACTAAACCTCTCCCTAGAGCAAAACATGATCAACACCAGAACTGCATGGGTGTTCGATTCATCACAATGTAACTAGAATATTGACTCTAGTGCAAGTGGGAGACTGTTGGAAATATGCCCTAGAGGCAATAATAAAATGGTTATTATTATATTTCTTTGTTCATGATAATTGTCTATTGTTCATGCTATAATTGTCTTATCCGGAAATCGTAATACATGTGTGAATACATAGACCACAACACGTCCCTAGTGAGCCTCTAGTTAACTAGCTCGTTGATCAAAAGATAGTCATGGTTTCCTGACTATGGACATTGGATGTCATTGATAACGGGATCACATCATTAGAAGAATGATGTGATGGACAAGACCCAATCCTAAGCATAGCTCAAAGATCGTATAGTTCGTTTGCTGTAGCTTTTCTGAATGTCAAGTATCATTTCCTTAGACCATGAGATTGTGCAACTCCCGGATACCGTAGGAGTGCCTTGGGTGTGCCAAACATCACAACGTAACTGGGTGACTATAAAGGTACATTACAGGTATCTCCGGAAGTGTCTGTTGGGTTGGCACGAATCGAGACTGGGATTTGTCACTCCATATGACGGAGAGGTATCTCTGGGCCCACTCGGTAATGCATCATCATAATGAGCTCAATGTGATCAAGTGGTTGATCACGGGATCATGCATTACGGTACGAGTAAAGTGACTTGCCGGTAACGAGACTGAACAAGGTATTGGGATACCGACGATCGAGTCTCGGACAAGTAACGTACCGATTGACAAAGGGAATTGTATACGGATTGATTGAATCCTCGACATCATGGTTCATTCGATGAGATCATCGTGGAGCATGTGGGAGCCAACATGGGTATCCAGATCCCGCTGTTGGTTATTGACCGGAGAGTCATCTCGGTCATGTCTATATGTCTCCCGAACCCGTAGGGTCTACACACTTAAGGTTCGGTGACGCTAGGGTTGTTAGGAAGACTTGTATGTGATTACCGAATGTTTTTCGGAGTCCCGGATGAGATCCCGGATGTCACGAGGAGTTACGGAATGGTCCGGAGGTAAAGATTTATATATGGGAAGTTGTCATACGGTCACCGGAAAGGTTCGGGGGCATATCAGTATTGTACCGAGGCCACCGGAGGGGTTCCGGGCGTCCACCGGGAGGGTCCACCTCTTCCGGGGGGCCTTATGGGCTGTATGGAGAAGGGAACCAGCCCAAGTAAGCTGGGGCGCCACACCCTCCTAGGGTCCATGCGCCTAGGGTTTGGGGGAAACCCTAAGGGGGGCGCCCCCTTGCTTGGGGGGCAAGCCCCCCTCCCCTTGGCCGCCGCCCCCCCTCTAGATCTCATCTAGAGGGGCCGCCCCCCCTTCCGCTTCCCCTATAAATAGAGGGGTGAGGGGAGGGCTGCATACAACATCCAAGGCGCAGCCCCTCCCCTCCCCAACACATCTCCTCCTTCATAAGAGCTTGGCGAAGCCCTGCCGGAGTACTGTAGCTTCACCACCACCACGTTGTCGTGCTGCTATTGGAGCCCTCTTCCTCAACCTCTCCGTCCTCCTTGATGGATCAAGGCGCGGGAGACATCCTCGCTCCGTACGTGTGTTGAACGCGGAGGTGCCGTCCGTTCGGCGCTAGGATCTTCGGTGATTTGGATCACGACGAGTACGACTCCATCAACCCCATTCTCTTGAACGCTTCCGCTCGTGATCTACAAGGGTATATAGATGCACTCCTCTCTCCCTCATTGCTAGATGACTCCATAGATAGATCTTAGTGATGCGTAGAAAATTTTAAAATTCTGCTACTTTCCCCATCACAAGAGGGGAGGGCGGCGGCGCGTGGTGAAGCGGCGCGGCGGGAGGGATTGCGGCGCGGCGCGGATGACGTCGCTGCGGGTGGCGGGCGGAAGCGCGAGGCGGCGGCGGCACACAGGGGGGCGGCGGGCGGCGGCGGCGGCGGGTGGCGGCGGCGATGGGATCACGGCGGCGGCGGTAGGAGTTAGGGTTAGGATCGTAGGTATGATGCCATGTTGGAAATGAATATTTTGGCAATGCAACTCGATGTATTGATCGGTGCATAGCGCACGTATATATGAAAGACAAGGTGGGCCACAATCTCAACTATGCAATGATTAGGAGATGGGCCGGACTATACAATATACATGCACAAACCATATATTCAACAATCCGGATAGTGGTAAATATACGTGATACGCTGGAATTGAAATAAGACTTGATAACATAGTATTAGTGGTTCGGTACATCTCCAAAACACATCGTTGGCTGGCATTTCTATACCCCTTCATAATAAAAGGATAATCTTTTAAAAAATATGACATGCATGCTGATATGCGGCCAGTGTACATACCGCCCGTACATGATGCCCTCATTTTTTTTTCTCTCATTCCTTTTAAACTTCAAAAGAGTGTCCGCAACGTGAATTGAACTCATAGCCACTAAGTTCAAAGAGAATCACACTAATCAATTAGAACATATTGACACTCGTGCCTATTTACGTCGGTTCTTTTCCTTTTCTTCTTCAGTTCGGGGAAGCTTTCAGTTTAGCTGGGCCGGCCCATCTCGGTCATTTTTCCACTATATTTTTAAAATTTTCATTTGTTTTTGTTTCTCTTAAATTTTTTTTGTTTTTTTTTCAAAAAATGCTCGCTCTTTTTAAAAATAATCCAGAAATTCAAAAGATATTCACATTTTTAAATTTTGTTCATAAAATACAAAAAAAATCATTTAAAAAAATGTCCATGTCTTTCAAAATTGCTTAGAATGTTTGAACACAAACAATTTTAAAAAAGAGTGGACACGATTTTGAACATGGAATTTTTTTGGAACTTTTATTTTTTTTTGGAAAACACTAACAAATTTGTATTAAAAAATACAAACAAAATTTTGAAACCTTTTTTTTTTGAATTCCCCTAAACATTTTTTATTTGTGTAGAATTTCTTTTAAATAGGAACATTTCGGAAATCCCCAAAAAAACTGAAAGTGCGAACATTGTTTGAAATTCCCCAAACATTACTTGAATTTGTGATCAAATTTTCATGGCCTCGTATGACCAGTTCAAAGCACCATGCCAAGTTATTTGTGTTTCGACAAATTTTGTATTTTCTAGGAGTTTTCTCGGTGAAAAAGGGCCGATAAATGGTCGGACGTGACGCAACATGCATACGATGTCGGAAGTCGTTCAAACCTGGCATGGATGCCTACCATGGGCAAACCCAACTAATGGCAAAAGTTAGGGTCATCTCAAGGATGTCCAAAAAAACACCATGTGCAACGTAGCGTGTCTAGGTAAGCCTGAAGGCTCCGTTCGAGAGTACGTTTTTTTTTGCTGACATCCGTCAGATACCCCAAAAAATTTCATGGCCTTGTATGACCAATTCAAGGCACCATGCCAAGTTGCTTTGGTTTTCAACACTACCCCGCATCACATGTGCCATTGTCATTCATCCCCGCTCCGATTAGTGAATGATAATTAAGGGGTCTTTCTTGTGGACGTAGCTAAAATTTTAGTCTTCATTCACCCCCTGCTGCAACAATCAGTGATGAAGGGCGATAGGCCGTGTCACTAACCTACCTCCGCAACCAGTGTCACACTAGTAGTAATAACCTTTCGTTCAAAGTTGGCACATGTTGGGTGGTCAACTTCATCCAACATCAAGAAGACTATTAACATAAACATATAAAGAGGATATCAAATCCTAATGCAAAATGATCTACCACATACTAGGGTTCAAACTAGGGAGACTACTCTTACATCGAAGGCACAAAAATTATGAGATGAATTATGACAAGTTCAGAAACGTAATACAAGATTGAATCCACTCCAACTAGTGTATTACTAATGGAGAGGGATGAGATGGTGAAGTCCTTGAATCGATTCCCCCTCCTGATGCCTTCTGGAGGCTAGAGTTCTGCTTTCTGGATGGCTTTCCGGAGTCTGTCTGCCTTTGATCCACGACCCAATCTTCACGTGGTAGAACTAGTTGACCAGGAGGTGGCGGCAACAGCTGGTACGACTCGTACTAGACACCGTCTTACACTCTAGAAGCATCACACGTCCTCCTATTTTCTCCGATGTGCTTCATTCATTAGTGGTTATAATATATCACATTTATGTACTTGATTTTATCGCCATTTGCTCAAGTTTTCTCTTTAATGCTTCATTTCTTTCCAAGAGTGCATCCTGAGGAAAATCAACAAAAAGACATGTGTGAATGCAGTAAAAATCCACAAAGCCTATCATGTAGGCACAAAATGAACGCTAAAAGCACACATGTTGGACTCATCAGTCTGCAATACAGAGGTTAGGCACAGAGAATCTTCAGATCATGGTGTACATGAATGTCGGATTCAGGGCTTCGCGGACCCAAGAAGGTTCGAACTCTGGGGCATGTGCAAAGATCTCAACCTATCAAGATTCAAGATTGTCGCCCCGCAGCCTAGCCTAGCCTGATTCGCGAGAGTGGGGAAGAAGATGAGCACACCAGTTTACCCAGGTTCGGGCCACCTTGCGGTGTAAAACCCTACTCCAGCTTTGTGGTGGATTGGCCTCATGAGGAGGTTTGGGGATGAACTAGTATAGTGGATGAGCTGCCTCGTGAGGGCTCAGGGGATGAGAATGAGTCGACCAGGGTCGGATCCCCTTCTACGGTGGTGGCTAACCTATATTTATAGTGGCCTTGGTCCTCTCCCCAAAATTTAGGCGAGAAGGGATCCCACAATGACCAATTTTGAAAGGGGACAAGTAGTACATCTAATCCTGACGAAAGGTGGTCTTCGCCTGCAAAGCTTTCGGTCATGACGCGGCTGTGGGCTTGATGATGAAATCCTTCCTGCCGAGCTCATGGTCTTGGTCTTGTTGCACCGGAATGGAAATCTTTGGGGGGTTCCTCGGGAACCCACGCCTGTCCTTGTCTCCTTAGCACCAAAGAGGAAACCGCATCCTCTGCGCCCACTAGCGCCCGCCTAGCTTTGGCCGTCATGGCTTGCATCATCGCAACCTCGCGAGGTTGGGTACCTACTTAGAAATCTCTGCTCCTAGGGAGGCCGCCTAGGAAGGCCGCTCCCTCGAGAGGTATTGGCGTCATCCGCCTCGCGAGGCCAGGGCCCTCGCAAGGGTCTTGTCATGGAGTTCGTGCAAATGGTTCGTACCAGACCGTTGAAGGATCCACAGCATGGGCCGCAGGCAGGCAAGTTTGGGTACCCTGGTTCCCAGAACACCGACAGTAGCCCCCGACCCAAGGCGCGCTCGGGCTGGCTTCAAGGCAAAGACAAGGGACAAGGGCGAAGTACCACGGGCCCCAAACGCCTGCGTCTAGGCTAATGCGTGGCGACCAACGGGACGCAGACGCCTCCGCTTCCCCACGTCGCCTCGGCAACTGCTCCAAGTTGACAGCAGCCCGATGCATGCAGCAGGGCCATCATCACTCGGAATGTGGAGGGACGCCGGTTATCCTTCCTCTGCCCATAAATGGGTGAGGGGGCGGAGCCCCCTAGTTCATCTTCGCCTTCTCGCTTCCCTGCCTTCCTATCTCCATGGCATCTTCCTCCTTGTCGAAACAACCATGGCGCCAGCGGGGAGGTTCTCGGTCGAGGAGAAGGGCGAGGCCTCTCAAGTGGGACCGGAGGCGCCGCCACCCAAAAGAGGGTGTGGCCGTCCCCGCAAATCCGTGGCCACATAGGCGACATCTTCACGGGGGCGCAGGCGTCCACCTCTGGCAGCTCGCAATGACCCGAGCAGCCAGGAGAGGGGCCTCCCCCATGAGGGTGGTCACAGGGGCGCTAGCAGCCACGGCCAAGGGGGGAGGCGTGTGATACATCTCCAACGTATCTATAATTTATGAAGTATTCATACCATGTTTACAACACTTTTATATGGTTTTGGTATGATTTGCATGGAACTAACACGGACTGACGCTGTTTTCAGCAGAACTACCGTGGTGTTGTTTTTTGTGTAGAAATGAAAGTTCTCAAAATGAGCTGAAACTTTTTAACGATTTTTTTGGAACAAAAGAGACCCCCGAAGCTTCGTGGGAGGGCCAAAAGAGCCATGAGGAGGGAACAACCCACCAAGGCACGCCTGGTGGGCCTGGCTTGCCCCGGTGGGTTGTGCTCACCTCGAGGCCCATCTTAGCGTGAAACCAACGCCAAATAATCCTATAAATAGAGAAACCATCAGAAATAACCCTAGATCAGCAGTTCTGCCGCCGCAGGCCTCCGTAGCCACCGAAAACCAATCTAGACCCCGTTCCGGCACCCTGCCGGAGGGGGGAATCATCTTCGGTGGCCATCTTCATCATCCCGGCGGCCACCACGATGAGGAGGGAGTAGTCCACCCTCGGGGCTGAGGGTTTGTACCAGTAGCTATGTGTTTAATCTCTCTCTCTCTCGCGCGCGTTCTTGAGATGTCACGATCTTGATGTATCGTGGGCTTTCTTAATATAGTCGGATCATATGGTGTTTTCCCCTCTCTATCTTGTTGTGATGAATTGAGTTTTTCCCTTTGAGATTTTGTTGTTATCAGATTGAATACTTTCATGGATTTGAGAACACTTGATATATGTCTTGCAATTGAATACTTGTGGTGACAATGGGGTATCGTATTGATTCACTTGATATATGTTTTGGCACTCAACTCGCGGATTCCCGAGGTGACATTGGGGTAATCTATGCATATGGGTTGATGCACGTTCTTGTCTTTGTTTCTCCGGTAGAAATCTTGGGGCACTCTTTAAAGTTCCTTGTGTTGGATTGAATATTATGAATCTGAATTTGCTTTGGTGTTATTTTAGTACCAACTCTTGGTTAGATCGATCGGAAAGAATAGCTTCGTGTTATTTTAGTACGGACTCTAGGATAGATTGATCGAAAAGAATAGCTTTGAGGTGGTTTCGTACCCTACAAACAATTCTGTCTTATGTTCTCTGCTAGATAGGAAGTTTGGAGTGATTCTTCGTTGCACGTTGAGGGACGGTTATATGATCCAATTATATTAGTGTTGTTGAGAGATTGCACTAGTGAAAGTATGGACCCTAGGCCTTGTTTTTAAGCATTGCAATACCGTTTTTGTGCCCGTTTACTATTTGCTACCTTGCTGTTTTTATTTAGTCAGATTATAAAAATATATTTCTACCATCAATATTACACTTTTATCACCATCTCTTCGCTGAACTAGTGCACCTATACAATTTGCCATTGTATTGGGTGTGTCGGGGACACAAGAGATTTCTTGTGTTTGGTTGCAGGGTCATTTGAGAGAGACCATCTTCATCCTACACCTCCCACGGATTGATAAACATTAGGTCATCCACTTGAGGGAAAATTGCTACTATCCTACAAAACTCTGCGCTTGGAGGCCCAACACGTGTCTACAAGAATAAATTTGCGTAGTAGACATCAAGCTCTTTTTTGGCGCCATTGTCGGGGAGGCTAGGTAAGCGGCACTCACATCCCGTCAACGAAGCTCTTTTCTGGCGCCGTTTCCAGGAAGATATATCTTTAGATCTTGTAATCGAATCTTTTAGTTTCTTGTTTTACCACTAGTTTGGTTTATAAAAGAAAAGTAAAAAATGGAATTGAGGTTGCATCATATTATTCGTCTTTATAATATCTTTAATGAAAATGATGGAAAGGAAAATTGTGCTCAATTGTTAGAAGAAAAATTCTATAAAATGTTCGACAAAAAATCTTTGAATGATGAGCATGATTGCAATGTTGTTGCTATGAACTATTTGAATATCCATGATGCTAACGATATGCAAAGCCATAAGCTTGGGGATGCTATGTTTGATGAAGATGATATTTTTAGTTCCCCAAGATTTGATGTTCAAATTTGTTATAATGATTGCATGCCTCCTATTTCAACATGGCAATGGGTACCGGCAACATGCGAACCCGGTGGGTAAAACCCTATTAGGGTAAGGGTTTGGGATAAATAAATACCCATGGGTTTATAAATGGGAAAAAATTGTACCCATCGGGTAAGCGGGGTATGGGTATGGGAATGCAATACCCATACCCGTGCACCCGCGTACCCGCATACCCAAATACTAATTTCTTCTAACAGTGGGCTCCATGTGTCATTCACTAAAGGAACCTAGCCATTGCATAACGCAACCGCTAACCTCGACCCAAAATCCTCTCCCCTTACGCATGTGCATGATCTTGTTTAAATGCGTTGATCTTATTTTGTGAACTCGCGGTTTTGTTGATTGTATTATATAGTTTCCTTCGGTTGATTATTTCAAAGTAGGGGATGCAAAAGTACCTTCAATAAAAGAAAATTAGAGAAAATTGTGTTCATCTTGTTTGTCCTGTAATTGAAAAATAGAATAGCTGTGAATGTTTATCTAAAAGTTCACATAAAGGCTAGACACCCATGTATATGAGTGATAACCCACAAGTATAGGGGATCGCAACATTTTTCGAGGGTAGAGTATTCAACCCAAATTTATTGATTCGACACAAGGGGAGCCAAAGAATACTCTCAAGTATTAGCAGCTGAGTTGTCAATTCAACCACACCTGGAAACTTAATATCTGCAGCAAAGTACTTAATAGCAAAGTAATATGATAGTAATGGTAACGGTAGCAAAAGGTAATGATAGTAAAAGTGATGTTTTTGGTATTTTGTAGTGATGATAGCAATAGCAACGGAAAAGTAATAAGAGAAGAACAATATATGGAAAGCTCGTAGGCAATGGATCGGTGATGGAGAATTATGCCGGATGCGGTTCATCATGTAACAGTCATAACCTAGGGTGACACAGAACTAGCTCCAGTTCATCAATGTAATGTAGGCATGTATTCCGAATATAGTCATACATGCTTATGGAAAAGAACTTGCATGACATCTTTTGTCCTACCCTCCCGTGGCAGCGGGGTCCTTACGGAAACTAAGGGATATTAAGGCCTCCTTTTAATAGAGTACTAGAAGAAAGCATTAACACATAGTGAATACATGAACTCCTCAAACTATGGTCATCACCGGTAAGTATCCCGATTATTGTCACTTCGGGGTTAACGGATCATAACACATAATAGGTGACTATAGACTTGCAAGATAGGATCAAGAACTCTCATATATTGATGAAAACATAATAGGTTCATATCTGAAATCATGGCACTCGGGCCCTAGTGACAAGCATTAAGCATAGCAAAGTCATAACAACATCAATCTCAGAACAAGTGGATACTAGGGATCAAACCCTAACAAAACTAACTCGATTACATGATAGATCCCATCCAACCCATCACCGTCCAGCAAGCCTATGATGGAATTACTCACGCACGGCGGTGAGCATCATGAAATTGGTGATGGAGGATGGTTGATGATGACGATGGCGACGGATTCCCCTCTCTGGAGCCCCGAACGGACTCCATATCAGCCCTCCCGAGAGGTTCTAGGGCTTGGCGGCGGCTCCGTATCGTAAAACGTGATGATTTCTTCTCTTTGATTTTTTTCTCCGCGAAAGCAAATATATAGAGTTGGTCTTGAGGTTGGAGGAGCTCCAGGGGGCCCACGAGGTAGGGGGGCGCGGCCTAGGGGGGCAGGCGCGCCCCCACCCTCGTGGACATGTGGTGGCCCCCCTGGTCTCATCTTTTGTAGGTATTTTTTATATTTTCCGAATAGATGTTCCGTGAAGTTTCAGGTCATTCCGAGAACTTTTGTTTCTACACATAAATAACACCATGGTAATTCTGCTGAAAACAACGTCAGTCCGGGTTAGTTTCATTCAAATCATGCAAGTTAGAGTCCAAAACAAGGGCAAAAGTGTTTGGAAAAGTAGATACGACGGAGGCGTATCAACTCCCCCAAGCTTAAACCTTTGCTTGTCCTCAAGCAATTCAGTTGACAAACTGAAAGTGATAAAGAAAAACTTTTACAAACTCTGTTTGCTCTTGTTGTTGTAGATATGTAAAGCCAGCATTAAAGTTTTCAGCAAAGATTATGACTAACCACATTCACAATAATGCTTAGGTCTCAAGCTTACTCATATCAATGGCATAATCAACTAGCGAGCAATAATAATAAATCTCGGATGACAACACTTTCTCAAAACAATCATAATATGATATAACAAGATGGTATCTCGCTAACCCTTTCTGAGACCGCAAAATATAAATGCAGAGCACCTTTAAAGATCAAGGACTGACTAGACATTGTAATTCATGGTAAAAGAGATCCAGTCAAGTCATACTCAATGTAAACTAACAGTAATGAATGCAAATGACAGCAGTGCTCTCCAACTGGTGCTTTTTAATAAGAGGATGATGACTCAACATAAAAGTAAATAGATAGGCCCTTCGCAGAGGGAAGCAGGGATTTGTAGAAGTGTCAGAGCTCGGTTTTGAAATAGAGGTGAACAATATTTTGAGCGGTATACTTTCATTGTCAACATAACAACCAAGAGATGGTGATATCTTCCATGCTACACACATTATAGGCGGTTCCCAAATGGAATGGTAAAAATTTATACTCCCCTTCCACCAACAAGCATCAATCCATGGCTTGCTCGAAACAACGAGTGCCTCCAACTAACAAGAGTCCCAGGGGGAGTTTTGTTTGCAATTATTTTGATTTAGTTTGCATAAAGCATGGGACTAGGCATCCCGGTGACCAGCCACTTTCTCGTGAGTGAGGAGCGGAGTCCACTCCTCTTGAGAATAACCTGCCTAACATGGAAGATACGGACAACCCTAGTTGATACATGAGCTATTCGAGCATACAAAACAGGATATTTATTTGAAGGTTTAGAGTTTGGCACATACAAATTTACTTGGAACGGCAGGTAGATACCGTATATAGGTAGGTATAGTGGACTCATGTGGAGTAACTTTGGGGTTTATGGAGTTGGATGCACAAGCAGTATTCCCGCTTAGTACAGGTGAAGGCTAGCAAAAGAGTGAGAAGCGACCAGCTAGAGAGCGACAACAGTCATGAACATGCATTAAAATTAATCAACACTGAATGCAAGCATGAGTAGGATATAATCCACCATGAACATAAATATCGTGAAGGCTATGTTGATTTTGTTTCAACTACATGCGTGAACATGCGCCAAGTCAAGTCACTTAAATCATTCAGAGGAGGATACCACCCTATCATACCACATCACAACCATTTTAATAGCATGTTGGCACGCAAGGTAAACCATTATAACTCATAGCTAATCAAGCATGGCACAAGAAACTATGATCTCTAGTTGTCATTGCAAACATGTTTATTCATAATAAGCTGAATCAGGAATGATGAGCTAATCATATTTACAAAAACAAAAGAGGTCGAGTTCATACCAGCTTTTCTCATCTCAGTAAATCCATCATATATCGTCATAATTGCCTTTCACTTGCACGACCGAATGATGTGAATAATAATAGTGCGCGTGCATTGGACTAAGCCGGAATCTGCAAGCATTCAATAAACAGGAGAAGACAAGGCAATATGGGCTCTTTTGTCAGATCAACAATAATGCATATAAGAGCCACTTCAACAATTTAATTATGGTTTTCTCCTATCGACCCCAAAGAAAAGAAAAGAAATAAAACTATTTACACGGGAAAGCTCCCAACAAGCAAAAGAAGAACAGGAAATATTTTTTGGGTTTTCTTTTTAATTACTACTACAAGCATGGAAAGTAAACTAATTAAAAGCTACAACTATTTTTTGCGTTTTCTAAGGTTTATTAAACACACAAGAAGAAAGCATAAAAAGGAAAATAAACTAGCATGGATGATACAATGAAAAAGTATGAGCACCGACATCTAGCAATGAGTGTGTGAACATAAATGTAATGTCGGTGAGAAATGCGTACTCCCCCAAGCTTAGGATTTTGGCCTAAGTTGGTCTATGGCCACGGTTGGCCTGGCGGATATCCATAGTAATAGCTGAGGTCGTACTGCGATGAAGAAGACCCTGACTGCCACTGGTTGGCAATCATCTCCGGATCCCACTGGTAATTAGACTGTCGTGGAGGATCAACTGGTGGTTCCAACTCTGGCTCTGTGGCTGGTGCAGGGTTCCGGTAGGTGTGAATGTCCTCCGGCGAGACGAGGTACTGGCCTGCAGATAAATCAAACAAAGAAGGAGCAGGCAAGGTAATAGTCTCTGGATGATGTTTATCAAAGAACAATTTGTATTTAAGCTCCCCTTCCCTATTCTTTATAATGAAATCATGTGCTACCGTACTCTTATAATCTAAATAAACACTAGGCAACAATTTTTCTTCCTTCTCATAATGCCTAATAGGTATGTTGAAATGTGTAGCTAGGTGTGAAGCATAGATACCACCAAAAGATGGGCCCTTTGTACGGTTCAGACTCAACCGTTTAGCAATAATACCGCCCATACTCACACAGTTATCACAAAATAAACCATGGAACAAAATAATAATATCAGGAACACTGAGGTTTCCACAGTTTCCGCGACCAATTAAGCAACGACTAGCAAATATTGCAAAGTAGCATAAAACAGGAAAATGTATGCTAGTGATTCGTGCATCGGAAACCTTCCTCGTTTCCCCTACGGTGATGGTATCAATAAACCCATCCACATCGTCATGATGTGGTTCCTCTATTTTGCCCTCGAAAGGGATCAAGCAAACCCGACAAAAAAACATAAAGTGACATCTTCTTAACCACATCATATAAATGAAACTCTACCGAAGGAGGTGATTCCCTAGGATAATAGTAGAAGTTTTGCACAAAAGTATTGGTGAGTAAGAGATACTGTTCACGTTGGTTCTGGAGGAAGTCGGTGAGGCCTGCATTATTAGCCAATTCATAAAAATCCTCATAAATCCCGGTGGCTCTCAGGAAATCATCGGAGGGCCATTCACATGGCCTAACCTACACGGTGCGAGGCAAATTATATTTGGGCTTCTGTGCCTCTTCATTTTGCTTTTCCCTTGAGCTTCAGCTCGATGAGCCCCTCAAAAATCTCTTCATTATTTTCTGAAAAATTCTGAATTTTTTAGTAACTTCAAAAATAAAAGTGAACCAAACTCAATAATATTGTAGCAACTACTCATACAAGTGCCTAGAGCCTATATCATGCATCAAAACTACTTGGAACCATATAAATTTGACATGCAAGCTCAAGAACATGGTCACCTAGGCAGCACAAATTTGCAATGAATAAAGCACTAGAACAAAAACTAATTGGACCAATGGAGGAGTCACATACCAAGGAACAATCTCCCCAAGCAGTTTTGTGAGAGGTGCTTTGAGCAAGGAGATCGAAAATGGCAGCTAAATGAGCTAGAACTCGTGCTTGTGCTGGATATTCGTGTTTGTGGGAGGAAGAAGGAGTGCGTGGGTGAAAGGATAAGTGGAGGAGGGCCACCGTGGGCCCACGAGGCAGGGGGCGCGCCCAGGGGGTAGGGCGCGCCCCTGACCCTCGTGGCCAGGTGCCAGCTCCTCCTGCTGTGTTCTCAGTGCCAAATATTCCAGAAAATCATATTTAAATTTCAAGGCATTTGGAGAACTTTTATTTTCGGGGTATTTTTATATTGCACGGATAATTCAGATAACAGACAGAAAATACTATTTTTATTTTATTTAAAATAAATAACAAAAAGTAAAAGTGGGGTACAGAAGGTTGTGCCTTCTAGTTTCATCCATCTCATGATCATCAAAAGGAATCCACTAACAAGGTTGATCAAGTCTTGTTAACGAACTCATTCCGAATAACATGGAACCGGAGAAATTTCGAATAACACTATGTTACCTCAATGGGGATATGCACATCCCTAATAATAAGAATATCATATTTCTTCTTGACAGTAGGAAGAGGAAATTCAAAACCTCCAAATATAATCGATGGAATTTTTCCAATAGAGTTGATACTGTGGACTTGAGGTTGTTTCCTCGGAAAGTGAACCGTATGCTCATTACCATTAACATGAAAAGTGGCATTGCCTTTAGTGCAATCAATAACAGCCCCTGCATTATTCAGAAAGGGTCTTCCAAGAATAATAGACATACTATCGTCCTCGGGAATATCAAGAATAACAAAGTCCATTAAAATAGTAACGTTTGCAACTACAACAGGCACATCCTCACAAATACCGACAAGTATAACAGTTTATTTATCAGCCATTTGCGAAGATATTTCAGTAGGTGTCAACTTATTCAAATCAAGTCTACGATATAAAGAGAAAGGCATAACACTAACACCGGCTCCAAGATCACATAAAGCAGTTTTAACATAGTTTCTTTTAATGGAGCATGGTATAGTGGGTACTCCTGGATCTCCAAGTTTCTTTGGTATTCCACCCTCAAAAGTATAATTAGCAAGCATGGTGGAAATTTCAGCTTCCGGTATCTTTCTTTTATTTGTAACAATATCTTTCATATACTTAGCATAAGGATTCATTTTGAGCATATCAGTTAATCGCATACGCAAAAAGATAGGTCTAATCATTTCAACAAAGCGCTCAAAATCCTCATCATCCTTTTTCTTGGATGATTTGGGAGGAAAAGGCTTGGGTTTCTGAACCCATGGTTCTCTTTCTTTACCATGTTTCCTAGCAACAAAGTCTTTCTTATCATAACGTTGATTCTTTGATTGTGGGTTATCAAGATCAACAGCAGGTTCAATTTCTATATCATTATCATTACTAGGTTGAGCATCATCATGAACATTATCATTAGTTTCAGGTTCATTACTAGATTGTGTTTCAGCATCAGAGATAGAAATATCATTTGGATTCTCAAGTGTTTCAGTGACAGGTTTACTAGAAGCATGCAAAGTCCTATCATTTTTCTTTTTCTTCCTATTAGAAGGACTAGGTGCATCCGCATTATTTCTCTAAGAATCTTTCTCAATTCTCTTAGGGTGGCCTTCAGGATACAAAGGTTCCTGAGTCATTTTACCACCTCTAGTCATAACTCTAACATCATTATCATTATTCTTACTATTCAATTCATTGAGAAAATCATTTTGAGCTTTAATTACTTGTTCTACTTGAGTGGTAACCATAGAAGCATGTTTACTAATAAGTTTAAGTTCACCTTTAACATTAGCCATATAATCACCCAAGTGTTCAAGCATATTTGAATTGTATTTCAATTTTCTACCAAAATTAGCATTAAAATCTTCTTGCTTAGCCATAAATTTATCAAACTCATCTAAGCATGGGCTAGCAAATTTAGTAAATGGGATTTCAGCTTTATCATATCTATAGAGAGAATTTACCTTTACTACCTGTCTCGGGTTATCAAGACCATGAGTTTCCTCAATAGGTAATGGATTAAGATCATATGTTTCTTCAACAGGCGGTAGATTAAGACCATGTATTTCTTCAATAGGAGGTAAATTCTTAACATCTTCAGCTTTAATACCTTTTTCTTTCATAGATTTCTTTGCCTCTTGCATATCTTCAGGACTGAGAAATAGAATACCCCTTTTCTTCGGAGTTGGTTTAGGAATAGGCTCAGGAGTTGGTTCAGGAACCAGTTCAGGAAATGTCCAATTATTTTCATTTGCCAACATATTATTCAATAGAATTTCAGCTTCATCCGGCGTTCTTTCCCTGAAAACAGAACCAGCACAACTATCCAGGTAATCTCTGGAAGCATCGGTTAGTCCATTATAAAAGATATCAAGTATTTCATTTTTCTTAAGAGGATGATCAGGCAAAGCATTAAGTAACTTGAGAAGCCTCCCCCAAGATTGTGGGAGACTCTCTTCTTCAATTTGCACAAAATTATATATATCCCTTAAAGCAGCTTGTTTCTTATGAGCAGGGAAATATTTAGCAGAGAAGTAATAAATCATATCCTGGGGACTACGCACACAACCAGGATAAAGAGAATTAAACCATATCTTAGCATCACCCTTTAATGAGAAAGGAAATATTTTAAGGATATAAAAGTAGCGAGTTCTCTCATCTTTAGTGAACAGGGTGGTAATATCATTTAATTTAGTAAGATGTGCCACATGAGTTTCAGATTCATAGCCATGAAAAGGATGAGATTCAACCAAAGTAATTATATCAGGATCAACAGAGAATTCATAATCCTTATCGGTAACACAGATAGGTGAAGTAGCAAAAGAAGGGTCAGGTTTCATCCTAGCATTTAGAGATTGCTTATTCCATTTAGCTAATAACCTCTTGAGTTCGTATCTATCTTTGCAAGCTAAAATAGCTAAAGAAGCTTCTTTATCAAAAACATAACCCTTATGAATAACAGGTGAATCTTCATCATCACTTTCATCAGTATTATCAGATTCAATATTTTCACTCTCTCTAACCCTAGCAAGTTGTTCATCAAGAAATTCACTAAGTGGCACAATAGTATCAAGCATAGAAGTAGTTTCATCATAAGTATCATGCATAGCAGAAGTGGCATCATCAATAACACGCGACATATCAGAACGAATAGCAGAAGCAGGTTTAGGTGTCGCAAGCTTACTCAAAACAGAAGGTGAATCAAGTGCAGAGCTAGATGGCAGTTCCTTACCTCCCCTCGTAGTTGAGGGATAAATCTTAGTTTTTGGATCTCTCAAGTTCTTCATAATGATAAGCTGATATAAATCCCAAGTGACTCAAAGAATAGAGCTATGCTCCCCGACAACGGCGCCAGAAAATAGTCTTGATAACCCTCAAGTATAGGGGATCGTAACAATTTTCGAGGGTAGAGTAATCAACCCAAATTTATTGATTTGACACAAGGGGAGCCAAAGAATACTCTCAAGTATTAGCAGTTGAGTTGTTAATTCAACCACACTTGGAAACTTAATATCTACAGCAAAGTACTTAATAGCAAAGTAATATGATAGTAATGGTAATGGTAGCAAAAGGTAATGATAGTAAAAGTGATGTTTTTGGTATTTTGTAGTGATGATAGCAATAGCAACGGAAAAGTAAATAAGCGAAGAACAATATATGGAAAGTTCGTAGGCAATGGATCAGTGATGGAGAATTATGCCGGATGCGGTTCATCATGTAACAGTCATAACCTAGGGTGACACAGAACTAGCTCCAGTTCATCAATGTAATGTAGGCATGTATTCCAAATATAGTCATACGTGCTTATGGAAAAGAACTTGCATGACATCTTTTGTCCTACCCTCTCGTGGCAGCGGGGTCCTTACAGAAACTAAGGGATATTAAGGCCTCCTTTTAATAGAGTACCGGAACCAAGCATTAACACATAGTGAATACATGAACTCCTCAAACTATGGTCATCACCGGTAAGTATCCCGATTATTGTCACTTCGGGGTTAACGGATCATAACACATAATAGGTGACTATAGACTTGCAAGATAGGATCAAGAACTCTCATATATTGATGAAAACATAATAGGTTCAGATCTGAAATCATGGCACTCGGGCCCTAGTGACAAGCATTAAGCATAGCAAAGTCATAGCAACATCAATCTCAGAACATAGTGGATACTAGGGATCAAACCCTAACAAAACTAACTCGATTACATGATAGATCCCATCCAACCCATCACCGTCCAGCAAGCCTACGATGGAATTACTCACGCACGGCGGTGAGCATCATGAAATTGGTGATGGAGGATGGTTGATGATGACGATGGCGATGGATTCCCCTCTCCGGATCCCCGAACGGTCTCCAGATCAGCCCTCCCGAGAGGTTTTAGGGCTTGGCGGCGGCTCCGTATCGTAAAACGCGATGATTTCTTCTCTATGATTTTTTCTCCCCAAAAGCAAATATATAGAGTTGGTCTTGAGGTCGGAGGAGCTCCAGGGGGCCCACGAGGTAGGGGGGCGCGCCCTAGGGGGGCAGGCGCGCCCCACCCTCGTGGACAGGTGGTGGGCCCCCTGGTCTTCATCTTTTGCAGGTATTTTTTATATTTTCCAAATAGATGTCCCATGAAGTGTCAGGTCATTCCGAGAACTTTTGTTTCTGCACATAAATAACACCATGGTAATTCTGCTGAAAACAACATCAGTCCGGGTTAGTTTCATTCAAATCATGCAAGTTAGAGTCCAAAACAAGGGCAAAAGTGTTTGGAAAAGTAGATACGATGGAGACGTATCAATGAGTGGACATTTTTTAGTGCAATCTATTTCGTGCTTATTGCTATCCATTTCTGAAAATTAATACCATTATTTTTATTCCATCACACAACAAATCATCATCTATATGTGCTCAAATGCTCAAATGTGGTATATATGTACTGAAATGTTGGGTACATATGTGAAAATATTGAAAAATACACGATGAAGTGTGAATTGGGTAAGGTGATCGAGATGGGTATTTTAACCCGTGGGTATTACCCGCACCCGACCGGGTACGGGTATGGGAACAGTTTGAAACCTGAGGTGCGGGTACGGGTATGGGTATGGGCAAAAAATAATGAGACGGGTAATGGTTTGGGAGGCCATTACCCGCACGCAAACCCAGCGGGTGCCATGTTGACTCCTATTTATGATGATTATAATGATGAAAGTGGATATGGAGAGGTTATGACTTTATTTAGTGGTGAATCCACCTTTTTGGATGAGGCATCAATTGACTATGATAACAAAGTTACAATCTATAATGATTATGGTGATGACATCTATACTATAAAGAATAATGATAACCATGGAACTTGTCATCATGATTTTAATTTTCACTCCCATGATAGTTATTTTTTTGAGTTTGCTCCCACTACTATTGATGAGAATAAATTTGCTTATGTGGAGAGTAACAAAATTTCTATGCTTATGCATCATTAAAAGAATGATTTATGTGATAGCTATATTGTTGAATTCATTCATGATGCTACTGAAAATTATTATGAGAGAGGAACATTTGCTTGTAGGTATTGCAATAATATCGAGTTTCCTCTCTATGTGTTGAAATATTGAAGTTATGCTTGTTTTGCCTTCCTATGCTAGTTAATTCTTGCTCTCATAGATTGTTTGCTCACAAAATCCCTATGCATAGGAAGTGGGTTAGGCTTAAATGTGCTTGCCATGTGTTTCATGATGCTCCCATCGTGTTTCAATTCTTTACTTTATATGAGCATCATAAAATCATCATGCCTAGCTCAAAGGCATTAAAGAAAAGCGCTTGTTGGGAGACAACCCAACATTTACCCCTACTATTTTTGTGTGTTCACATGATTAAGCTATTGTATTAATCATGTTTTATAGCTTTCGTTTCAATGAAGTGCCAAGTAAGACCTTTGGGATGGTCTATGGTGATAGTTGATTTGATCTTGCTGAAAAACAGAAACTTTTGCACCCAGCACAATAATTTTCATTTTTTGCAGAAGAGTGATAAAATCCTTATTATTTTTTCATAAGATTGATATACAAATTTCCCACATTGTCCTAATTTTTCAGAATTTTTGGAGTAGCATAAGTATGATTGTTGTCCAGATCATTATAGATTGTTCTGTTTTTGACAGATTCTGTTTCCAATGCATAGCTTGCTTGTTTACTAGTTTCTATGGCTTATATTGCTCAATATAAATTGTGGAGATGATAAGGTACAGTAGGCATTGTGTGAGAATAATTATGAATCTTGTTTTTGACAGTACCAAAGTGAATGATTTGCTTTATCATACTAACCTATCTCATGAAGTTCCGTTAAGTTTTGTGTGATTGAAGTTCTCAAGTTTTGGGTGAGACGTCAATATGAGGAGAATAAGGAGTGACAAGACCCTAAGCTTGGGGATGCTCAAGGTACCCCAAGTTAATATCCAAGGAAGATCCAAGCAACTAAGCTTGGGGATGCCCCGGAAGGCATCCCCTCTTTTGTCTCCAACATTATCGGTAATCTTACTTGGGGCTATATTTTCATTCGTCACATGATATCGGTTTTTCTTGGAGCATCATTTTATTTTGTTAGTATTTGCTTGCTGTTATTTATAATAATGTTTTTCATCTTTTATTTCAATAAGAGTGGCAATGATAGCCTTTGCCATGCTTATTTTGAAAGTCTACATGTTGCTGTTTCAAAACAAAAAGTTTATCGCTATTGCAAAAATTCCCGAGAAAAGTAAGAATGTGATAAAATGTTGAAACTTTTTGCAAAATGAGATCTGATAATTTTTCTACAGTGTGGCAAATTTTCATAACTTTTGGATTTAGGGAAGTATTGATACTCTTGCATTCTTTACAGATTGTACTGTTTTGGCAGATTGCTGTTATGTTTGCATATGTTTGCTTGTTTAATGATTCTATTTGAGGATAGGAGTATTAAATATGCAGAGGCATTTAGTATTCAATGTTGAATAATAATTTTAGTGATTTTCTAAAGTAGATAATTATAAGGTTTTTGCATTGGTTTATACTAACTTATCTCACAAGTTCTTGTTTAGTTTTGTGTGGATGAAGTTTTTAAGATTTAGGGAAACCATGATATGAGAAGAATTAAGGAGACACAAAAGCTCAAGCTTGGGGATGCCAAAGGAATCCCAAGATAATATTTCAAGAAGTCTCAAGCATCTAAGCTTGGGGATGCCCCGGTAGGCATCCCACCTTTCTTCTTCAACAATTATCGGTTAGTACCGGTTGAGCCTAAGTTTTTTGCTTCTTCACATTGTTGGGGAACATAGTAATTTCAAAATTTTCCCTATGCACACGCAAGATCATGGTGATGCATAGCAACGAGAGGGAAGAGTATCGTCCATGTACCCTCGTAGACCATAAGCGGAAGCGTTATGAGAACGCGGTTGATGTAGTCGAATGTCTTCACGATCCAACCGATCCAAGTACCGAACGCACGGCACCTTCGAGTTCAGCACACGTTCATCTCGATGACATCCCACGAACTCTGATCCAGCAGAGCTTCACGGGAGAGTTCCGTCAGCACGACGGCGTGATGACGGTGATGATGTTGCTACCGATGCAGGGCTTCACCCAAGAACCACTACGGTATGATCGAGGTGGATTATGGTGGAGGGGGGCACCGCACACAGCTAAGGGATCAATGATCAACTTGTGTGTTCTAGGGTGCCCCCTACCCCCGTATATAAAGGAGCAAGGGGGGAGGCCGGCCGACCCCTGTAGGGCATGCCAGGAGGAGGAGTCCTCCTCCTAGTAGGAGTAGGACTCCCCTTTCCTACTCCTACTAGGAGGAGGAAAGGAAGGGGGAAGGGGAGAAGGAAGGAGAGTGATGAAAGGAGGAAAGGGGGGTTGGCCCCTAGTCCAATTCAATATGGGCTAGGGGGGCTGCGCGCCCTTGCCTCCTCTCTTCTACCACTTGTCCCATGAGGCCCATTACTTCTTCCCCGTATTCCCGTAACTCTCCGGTACTCCAAAAAAATACCCAAATCACTCGGAACCTTTCCAATGTCCTAATATAGTCATCCAATATATCGATCTTTACGTCTCAACCATTTCGAGACTCCTCGTCATGTCCTCGATCTCATCCAGGACTCTGAACTACCTTCGGTACATCAAATCACATAAATTCATAATACCGATCGTCACCGAACGTTAAGCGTGCGGACCCTATGGGTTCGAGAACTATGTAGACATGACCGAGACATGTCTTCGGTCAATAACCAATAGCAGAACCTAGATGTTCATATTGGCTCCTACATATTCTATGAAGATCTTCATCAGTCAAACCGTATAACAACGTACGTTGTTCCCTTTGTCATCGGTATGTTACTTGTCCGAGATTCGATCGTCGGTATCCCAATACCTAGTTCGATCTCGTTACCGGCAAGTCTCTTTACTCATTCCGTACTGCACTATCCCACAACTAACTCATTAGTTGCATTGCTTGTAAGGCTTATAGTGATGTGCATTACCGAGAGGGCCTAGAGATACCTCTCCGAGAATCGGAGTGACAAATCCTAATCTTGATCCATGCCAACTCAACAAGTACCATCGGAGACACCTGTAGAGCACCTTTATAATCACCTAGTTACGTTGTGACGTTTGGTAGCACACGAAGTGTTCCTCCGGTAATCGGGAGTTGGATAATCTCATAGTTATAGGAACATGTATAAGTCATGAAGAAAGCAATAGCAGTAAACTAAAACGATCAAGTGCTAAGCTAACGGAATGGGTCAAGTCAATCACATCATTCTCCTAATGATGTGATCCTGTTTATCAAATGACAACTCATGTCTATGGTTAGGAAACATACCCATCTTTGATCAACGAGCTAGTCAAGTTGAGGCATACTAGTGACACTATGTTTGTCTATGTATTCACACATGTATTATGTTTCAGGTTAATACAATTCTAGCATGAATAATAAACATTTATCATGAAATAAGGAAATAAATAATAACTTTATTATTGCCTCTAGGGCATATTTCCTTCACACATGATGTGTGATATTCTTAGAATGTCATTTTATTTTTTGCTTGTTGTTTTAATAAAATACCTAGATCTAAACGTTTTTGAGTAAGAGAGAGTCCTCAAGTAGCTACCTATTTACTTAACTACTCGCTTGATCTTCACTTATATCTTTTTTGGGGTAGCTTGTCATTTGCTCTAGTGCTTCACTTATATCTTTTTGAGAACGGTGTGCTTTAGTATTTTTGAAAAAATTCTCTCTTGCTTCACTTAAATTAATTTGAGAGGAAGAAATATTATGCTCATGATCTCCAATTATATTTGTTTGAGCTTATCAAAAGCAACACATGAAAATTAGTTCCAAAGTGATAGATATCCAAGAAGGATATAATAAAAACTTCCATGAAGATCATTGGACAAACTTGATTCCTTGTAATAGTTTTGAGATATGATGATGTGATATGTGAGTCATGTTGATGAGTAATTATGCTTTAGTAAGAATATTTGTGTTAAGGTTTGTGATTCCCTATGCAAGCACGAAAGTCAATAGTTGTGCAATGAAATTACATCCTACTTGTGGTGCATTATTCGATGTTAATTATCCTCAATGCTCGCTTATGAAATTATTCATTTCTTGGTTGGTCGCTTCTCAATCTTTTGCTAGCCTTCATTTTGCACTAAGTACGATCACTACTTGTGCATCCAGAATCCTTTAAACAAGTTTTGTCACATGAGTCCACTGTACCTACCTATATGCGGTATTCTTTTGCCGTTCTAAGCAAATTTGTATGTTCCATCTCTAATTTCAAAATAAATTTCTCTTTTATGTGCTTGTACTGCTCGCGAGGCAGTGAGGGGTATTAGGGATGTATTATCCTCACGATGAGTGTTTATTCACTTGTCATTGCACGGGAGTAAGGCAAAGGTATTAGGGATGCCCAGTCCCAAAATGAAAAATGAATTTACTTTATGTTGTCAAATAATAAATTCCTTAGAAAGTTTTGGTATGGACGGCACCCGTGGATACGGTTAGCCATGGAATGTGAAAGTATGGTGGAAAAAGGAATAAACTTTAATTTCTGTTTGGGAACCACCTATGATATATCTGGCATGGAAAGTGTTGGGAGCTCTAAGTCATTTTCATTGGTGGGAAAAGTATGCCTCTCAAAATGTTTTTATCTCTCAATTTTCGCTTCGAGTTCTGGCACCTCTGCAAATCCCTACTTCCCTCCGCGAAGGGCCTTTCCTTTACTTTATGCAATTTTTATTTTTAATTTGAGTGTCCATCTTCTCTTATAAAGCACCAACTAGGGGCACTATGATCGTACTTGAGCATTGGGTGTAGTTAATATGCGAGTGTGTTTCATGAATGGATCAAATTGAGCATGATGGGCTAGGGATAACTTTTTTTAGCGTTGATATTTTGAAAGACATGGTTGCTTGTTGATATGCTTGAGTATTGATGTCCTCATGTCAAATTATAGACTATTACTTTGAATCATTCAAGTCCCAATGTCCATGCTACAAAAGAAAAGAGTATATGATGAATATGATAGGTAGCATTCCACAACAAAAATTCCATTTTAAATTGCTACTTTATCATGATAAGTTTTATGAGAAAGAGTTGCTGTTATGATGATAGGAAAAGTGATTGAAATTATCATTGATCAAACTTATGCACTTTGCTAGCATACACACTTCATAAATTATTTCTTTTATCATTTACCTACTTGAGGACGAGTAGGAATTAAGCTCGAGGATGCTGATACGTCTCCAACATATCTATAATCATGAAGTATTCATGCCATGTTTACAACAATTTTATATGGTTTTGGTATGATTTGCATGGAACTAACCCGGACTGACGCTGTTTTCAGCGGAACTACCGTGGTGTTGTTTTTTGTGCAGAAATGAAAGTTCTCCAAATGAGCTGAAACTTTTTGACGATTTTTTTGGAACAAAAGAGACCCCCGAAGCTTCATGGGAGGGCCAGAAGAGCCACGAGGAGGGCACAACCCACCAGGGCCCACCTGGTGGGCCTGGCTCTTGCCCCGGTGGGTTGTGCTCACCTCGAGGCCCATCTTAGTGTGAAACCAATGCCAAAAAATCCTATAAATAGAGAAACCATCAGAAATAACCCTAGATCATAAGTTCCACTGCCGTAGGCCTCTATAGCCACCGAAAACCAATCTAGCATTGTGCTTAAAATGCTCTTATTGAAAATCGTAGTACCACAGACATGCTTCGAGATAGCATGGACATGGTCAACAGGCAAAGGTCAGATTTTGGATACTCAAAGGATCCATCAGGAACAACTTGTAGAATAAGCCTTACAATTTCCTCAGGGAAGAATGGATAACCTTGCTAAAAAGGATGAACTATAACCATAAGTCCTCCGGCCAGGTGTGCTAGGCATGACATCACCTTACCGGGTCATATAAAGATGTTATAACTCCTGGAAATATGTTCCAACCATCATATATGACCGAGATTCAGATCTGATTGGTGTCAGGATAACTCAGATTTAGGATGCCTGAGAAGAAAGATGCAACACAAATTGAAGAGATGACATTGTAAGGTTCTCGGGAAATGAACTATGGAAGCGAGTTCCGAACAAGGGTTCACCATTAAATCAAGGAGAGGTGAGGAGGTGACTGATTGACTCAGTGACAATCCATTGAGATTTCCAAAAAGATGGATTTCCACAACTATGTGAACAAGGAGATAACATAAGCTAGATCAAATGACTTAATGATGTATGCTCGAGGAAAACATACACAGTTAAACATTGGTTGAAATGTGCACCCGAAATATGGGCTAGGTAGCACGATCAATGTTCGAATGATGATTCAATAAGCCATAGACGTAGCATGAAACTATAGACCAATAACTTCAAAGCAATAGGGTTGCTAGAAGTTTAGAATTTACACATCACAGAACATTTGTCGGTATTCGATTAGAAACAACACGGGGACCAAGAAAAGAATGGTGATGATGATCATGACAAATTCTGTCGAGAGGTTTCATGGAGATGTAATCGGTCGGCGATGACATCAAGTCAAAGGAATGATCAAGCGAAAAGTTATTGGAACCACGAGTACGCCACAAACTTGGAATCCAGCTTATTGTTCAAGGCAAAAAGATCTCATGTGGAAAGTCGGCGTAAGCTTAGCTCATCATCGAAAGTTGTGCTTCGGGATTAAGGACCAGGTAGCACAGTTAAATTTAGCACGATAATGATATAGCCGATCAGGCTTGGAATGACTTGAAGGATTATTAAACTCATAAGCAACAAAGATTACTTAGAGTTATCGAACCAGAGTGTGGAATCGGTTCACTTACCGGTGTTCTTGAGCGACTAACAACTCAGAACCCACGAAAAAATGGAATCAATGAGAATGTAGCACTTGATGAAGAACTCATAAGAAGTTATGCAGTTCCATGATAATCCTAAGATACCAGGGGGGTAATACTCGACAACAAATCAAAGTAGAGGTTGGACTGGGGTATTACTCCGCAGAAGACAAGTGCTTAAACTTGCACGAGAAATGGTATTTAAAGGAGAACATGGTCGAAACCACGATTGCAAAAGGACAGATCCCAAATATAAGATGAACTTATACCAAAGGAATAATTAATTTAAGAGAAGCTTTAATGATAAGATCTACATCGTGTCCATGGGCATGAACGCAAGGTTCAAGGTCGACTCCCACTCCTTCAATGCAATAACTTTCATTCACTGCTCTAGTTAAAAATGATTTCAGTGTCAAAACCTACCTGGTGAATTACCAGAGGAGTATGACCCGTGAAAACTTTCGGGTTCACACAGATTACGAAAGGCATAGGTTCAACCCGTCAGGGTATCGTGGAATCATATACCACAAGCTTCAATCATAAACACCACCAGCTCGAAAACAGAGCATGGTTGAGAAAACAGAGGATACAATTCACCAAAAGCATTATGTATCTGAGGAAAGGCTCACAAGGTTATTGAATAAGGAGGACACTGTCGAATAATAATCCAATAAAGGATCTGATGGTCCATAGCGGAGCTGATGTGAGCATCGACACACAATTAGTTGAAGATAGGATGCAAGGGCCTCAGATTATAGAACACCTGAATGATTCGATGCTTAGTTATCAAAGGAATTATGATTTCCAAATAGAAGGATCAGAAGCAGATGCTCTGATCAAGGGTGGATAAGTTCAATAGACCTAAGGGTACAATTGACGGCAAACATATTGATCGAGAACAAGCTCATGTTCAGAAATGACGTCTGAGCTAGAAAGATAATTTAAAAGGATCAACTGATAATTGCGTGCATTCGCACTCATGTTGAATCATTAGGATCAAAATTACAGTGTCTAAGGATACTAACGAATATTGCCAGACATATGGAAAGCATCCAAAATGCAAGTAGACAAGTATTGCAGAGCAATAAGCTACTAAGGATTCTTGGAGGATCGAATAGTATTTCGAAGACCATTGTGAAACACATGAACAACTGGGGGGTGAGCGGATACTCGATAAGTGCGAGAATTATCCATAGGGTTATTCAGGTGACAAAGAACAGCAAGGCAGTAAGCTCAAAGGATCATCGAAACAACGACGAGTATTTCGGGGTATCTTGTAATAACAAGACCAACTGGGGATGAATGTAAGAATAACAACTGCAAGTAGTTATCCATAAGGGTTGACGGTGGAAGGGGAATTGCAAACGTGATGAACACAAGTTCTCGGGTTAACAGCGGAGCGTATCTTCAGGGTCTTCACGTGCAGCAGACGATCATCAGTAATAAGGGGCTCTCCGGGTGAAAGTGATAACAAGCTCCTAATGTTAGATTTAGCAAAATTCATTTAACCCGAATAGAAGAGAGATCAGAGTACCAGAGTATAGACAAGGAGTAAAAGATCCTAATACCACCCAATGGCGACGTGGGCCCGTAAGGCGCACAACCATGTTAGTAAAAGTTTTGTAACGACTAGACTCAACGTCGGCCAAGGAGTGTGGAAGGGGGATTCCTACATGCAGTCGGCTCTGATACCAACTTGTGATGCCCCCGATTCAATCGTACACTAATCATACACACAAACATGTACGATCAAGATCAAGGACTCACGAGAAGATATCATAACACAACTCTACAAATAAAATAAGTCATACAAGCATCATATTACAAGCCAGGGGCCTCGAGGGCTCGAATACAAGAGCTCGATCATAGACAAGTCAGCGGAAGCAATAATATCTGAGTACAGACATAAGTTAAACAAGTTTGCCTTAAGAAGGCTAGCACAAACTGGGATACAGATCGAAAGAGGCGCGGGCCTCCTGCCTGGGATCCTCCTAAACTACTCCTGGTCGTCGACAACGGGCTGCACGTAGTAGTAGGCACCTCCCGAGTAGTAGTAGTCTTCATCAACAGTGGCGTCTAGTTCCTGGACTCCATCGTCTGGTCGCAGCAATCGGGTATAGAAAGGGGGAAAAGAGGGAGCAAAGCAACCGTGAGTACTCATCCAAAGTACTCGCAAGCAAGGAGGTACACTACATATGTATGCATTGGTATCAAATGGAATAAGGGTATCATATGTGGACTGAACTGCAGAATGCCAGAATAAGAGGGGGATAGCTAGTCCTATCGAAGACTACGCTTCTGGCCACCTCCATCTTGCAGCATGTAGAAGAGAGCAGAAGGTAAGTCCACCAAGTAGCATCATGTAGCATAATCCTAACCGATGATCCTCCCCTCGTCGCCCTATGAGAGAGCGATCACCGGTTGTATCTGGCACTTGGAAGGGTGCGTTTTATTAAGTATCCGGTTGTAGTTGTCATAAGGTCAAGGTACAACTCCAAGTCGTCCTGTTACCGAAGATCACGACTATTCGAATAGATTAACTTCCCTGCAGGGGTGCACCACATAACCCAACACGCTCGATCCCATTTGGCCGGACACACTTTCTTGGGCCATGCCCGGCCTCGGAAGATCAACACGTTGCAGCCCTACCTAGGCACAACAGAGAGGTCAGCACGCCGGTCTAAATCCTATGGTGCAGGGGTCTGGGCCCATCGCCCATTGCACACCTGCACGTTGCGAGGGCGGCCGAAGAGCGGACCTAGCAACCTCCATTACCAAGGAATTTGCATTACGTGGTCCAACCCGGCGCGCGCCGCTCAATCGCTGACGTCACGAAGGCTTCGGCTGACACCACGACGTCGAGTGCCCATAACTGTCCCCGCATAGATGGTTAGTGCGTATAGGCCAGTGGCCAGAATCAGATCAAATACCAAGATCTCGTTAAACGTGTTATCTTGAAATAACCGCGAATGCCGACCAGGGCCAGGCCCACCTCTCTCCTAGGTGGTCTCAACCTGCCCTATCGCTTTGCCACAAAGATCCACATAGAGGGCCGTTGGGACAAAGGTCCTTTCAGCCCCCAATCCGTGAATCACTCGCGGGTGCTCCACGAGCCGACTCGACTTTAGTCACCACATGTATCATGTATAAAGTATATAGTATATACCCGTGATCACCTCCCGAGTGATCACGGCCCGATAGTATAGCATGGCAGACGGACAAGAATGTAGGGCCACTGATGATAAACTAGCATCCTATACTAAGCATTAGGATTGTAGGTAAAGGTAACAACAGTAGTAGCAAGGACAGGCTATGCATCAGGATAGGATTAACGGAAAGCAGTAACATGCTACACTACTCTAATGGAAGCAGTATAGAGGAGAGTAGGCGATATCTAGTGATCAAGGGGGGGGGCTTGCCTAGTTGCTCTGGCAAGGAGGGGGTCGTCAACACCGTAGTCAATCTGGAGTACCAGCAATGGTCTCGGGGTCTACCGGAAATAAGTAACGGAGGGGGAACAAAATAAATAACAGAGCAAACAAGGCAACACAAAGCATAACATGGCAGTACGCGGTGCTAGGTGTGCCCTATCGCAGTACTAGGTGATACCGGGAAAGGGGGGAAACATCCGGGAAAGGATTCCTGGTGTTTTGTGTTTTTGGACAGATAAACTGGAGGGGGAAAGTTGCGAGTTCGATAGGTTAGGGATGTGTGGCGGACTAACGGGCTGCGTATCCGGATCCGTCTCGTTGTTCCGAGCAACTTTCATGTACAAAGTTTTTCCACCCGAACTACGATTTATTTTATATTAATTTTCAAAGATTTAATCAATTTTATGGAATTATTAAATTTGAATAATAAACAGTGAAATACTTTTGTCACCTAGTGATGTGCCAGCCACAGTCAATGACATGTGGGGCCAGGTCAAAGTCAACAGCACAGTCAACTGTTGACTAGGTCAACCAGTGAATAGTGCGTGGGTCCCGCATGTCATTGTCTCACATTAACTAAACAACCTTAATTAATTTTATCTAAATGATGATTAGGTTAATTTATTCTAATTAGTTTAGTTAAATGAGATTAATTAATTTAATTAACTAATTAATTAATTAATTACACACATTTTCCCCTTTTTTTCTAAACAGTACAGGGGCGTGGGCCCTTACTGGAAGTGGCTCAGGACCCAATCGGGCGGGCGGTTACGGGCGCTGGGCGCAGCCCGAGCGGGCGCACGCCCAGGGGCGCGCGGGATGGCGGACCCGGCGGGGCGCCGGAGCCTGGGGAGGCTGGTGGCCGGCGGTGAGGGGTGAAGCGGGGGGGTGGGGTGGCTAAGCAGCATGGCAACAGCGGCCATAGGGAGCGGCGGGCGCGCGGAGCACGTAGCGGAAGGGCAAGGCTTCGAGCGCGCGAGTGAGGGTGGCCACAGGGAAGCGCCGGCAGCGGCAACAGCTGACGGTCAGCAGCTGCGGCGGCCGCGGTCGCGGGGCACCGACAGCTGGCAAGGGCGGGCGACAGCAGGCAAGGGCGGGCGACAGCTGGTAAGGGCGGGCGACAGCGAGGTGCGGGCGTGCACACACGGGCACGCAAGAGGGCACAGAGGCACGCAGGGGTGCAGGGGAGCGCCCAGGCGACGGTTCGGCGCGGGAGGACGCGTGCTTCAGAGAACTCCGGGCACGACGACGGGCTGCCAGGGAGGAAGAGGGGATGGGAAGGGGGCTCACATAGCCCTGTAGTTGAGCGAGGCGTGCTCGAGGAGGAGGACGAGGAAGGGGCGGCTCCCGGGTCGCCGGCGATGAGAGCGGCGGGGCGACGGGGTCGAGGGCGCGGCGCAGGAACGACGGCCTCGGCACGGGGCGAGGAGGAGGAGGCCGAGGCAAGCGAGACAATGGCGGCGTCCGCGGAAACCTCAGGCAGCGGGCACGCCGGCGAGGTGGCCGTCGACGAGGCAGGCCGCGGCGGTGGCGTTCCGAGCGGCGGCGGCGGTTCGATCCCCTTCTGGATCGGGGGAGCGGGAGAGACGAGAGAGTGGGGGGGAGTGGGGAGTGGATGTCGGTTAGGGTTTGGGTGCCCAGGGGAATAAGGGAGTGCGTGGGGGGCGACTGGGCCTGTGGCCTGGTGGGCAGCTGGGCCACGGCCCAGCAGGGGCTTTGTATCTCTTTTTTTAATCTTTTCTATTTTTATTTTATTTTCACTTTTATGTTTTCTATTATAGTTTTAATAGCTTTTAGCTTTCTAAATTTTAAGACCAGTACCTAAATGGAGGTTGCAAATTAGCCCATCGCCACAATATATTTTGGGTATTTAAAATATTTAGTTTGCATTTTTATAAATTTCAAAAAGGCATTTATAATAGGTTTAGCTGTTGTTTTGTTTATTTTAGTGCATTTGAATACTTTACAGAAGTGTGGTTTCTTCTCCATAATTACCTACGCATTATATGGCACAACCCGAACATTTTAGTTCTAATATTTGAAAACTTTTATTGTTTGCTTGATTTTGAATTTGAATTCAAACCGGTTTCGAACTAACGTGAGATTAGCAACAGTAATCGAGGTGACGTGGCATCATTAGCAGAGGTTTACTGTAGCTTGAATATCCGGGCGTCACATACGCCCATAAGCATTTGGGCAAGTTCTTGCTGCTTTGCTACACTGTCTTTGAAAACATTGATCAGTTGTTATTGCGCACGAATGTGCACCTCTTATTCCTCCACCATTTCCATCATTGCTTTAGCCATTAATTGGTTCACAAACATACATTTTTTCTATTGCATTTGAGACAGAGGAAACTGAACAGATTCTTATGGCGATTTTGGCAGGCTTGTATTATTGATAGTGGAGAGTGTCTCGACCACTGCATCATAACATAAATTAGGAGGGGAACCAAACAGATTAATCAAGAGTTATTGCCATATTACCTGGCCTAGATTTATTGGAAAGAAACAATGAGGTTGCCTTGCTGTTTTTAGAGTTTGTCTTCTTATCTTCAGTAGCCTGCACCAAATTAATACACTAGCATTGCTATCATTGGCCAGGTCACATAATAGGAATGCAACATTGACACAATGAACATTTGGGCAACCAGACCACACTAGCCTACACCAAATTAACACAATATGGAACAGCTATCATCAGCCAGGTAAGATAATACGAAAGCAACATTGACACAATGAATGGATGGGCAACCAGAGCAACACAACAATTCAGTAATGTGCATGATATGAGATAGTACACTCATGCAGCTCAGTATGCAAAACTACCAGGAAGTTTTCCTTACAGAAATCAACATTGTCACCTTTAACATTTTGCTACAACTAATTTTAGATCACATAAAGGTTGGATTCACACCGATTAACAAAATACATGATGATGTAAAAATATAGTGATATACAACAGGTACTTACATCAGCATTGGAGCATAGAGAATTCCCGCAAGATACTTTCCTCGAATACGATCCCAATGGAGGAAGTCTTCTATCGTTTAACCTTATTTTCTAAAAGAGAGATGGGTAAGAAACATGTAGAAAATATGATCAGAATGCAATAAAATTTCATGATGCGAGGATACGCACACACTTCTTAGAATGGAGTTGACATATTTTTGCTGGACTGGAGCGGACTAGTTCTTTGGCCACTGGAATCTGCTTATTATCAGTGGGAGTTGGGTTTCTCTGTGCTGGGGCAGTATCTATGAAAACTAGAGTTGGTTTATTATCTCCCGGCGTTTGGATCTTTTGCAAAGACCTGGTTTGTAACCCTTCAGATTCTAACATAGCCGTCTTCCGCTTGCATGCCTTATATAGAAGAATGGTGCTTCAATTATAAAACATGCTACATCAGAGATGGAATAGGTACTGAAGAATAGAAAGGCATGAAATATTGACATGTATTCCCTCCATCCGGAAATAAATGGATGGGTCCAGGCATATTTCAGTTCTAGATACATCCACCTTTATCCATTTCTGCGACATGTTATCCGGACGGAGGGAGTATGATGTAAGAGCTAGGGATACGACAGGACAACAATGTAAAAAACACTACTTGAATATAAAACTGTATGCTAGCAGAATACATACAGAAAAACACTAAGGCAACATATGCGTGTATGATTGGGAAACTAAGATGGCATTGCAAGAGACCACTAGAACAACACTTCAATGTAAAAAAAAGAACATGGTATGGTAGACAGATGAAGTACATACTGATGAATAACAATGCATAAGATATTGAGAAGCATGATGTCCAAACTAAGCAGATGGCATTGTGATAGAGTAGAATGACAATACTTGAATTTGAAAACATGTTATCATGAATGGAATAGGTACTGAAAAATAGGAAGGCATGCCATATTTATATGCATGATCAGCAGGCTAAGCACAAGGCATTGCAACAGAGTAGATGCACTCCAGGACATTATATGCATGTTGTACCCATATCAAGGGCCAAGTTAGAGCAAGGACCTTGTGGGCTGAATAGGATTCATCATAGTCTTGAGAAGAACTGCCTTTACATGTTCCATCATATTGGGTATCATTGACGTCAAGTTTGTTGGCCGTTACATTGCTCCGTGAGGTTCTTGTGGATAAATCAGTGTGTGCAATTATATCTGACATGCATGGAAGACAACTAGTAGTTAGATTTATGTAATGAGTGCCTGTAGGAGACGACATAAGTAGTAGGACTGGGGTCAGCAACAGGTTTGAAAAACTAAAGGGAGAACACAGATGAAAGCTATAGAATATGTATCATTTGTACTCGAGATTAACTAGATGGCATACAAACGTATTAAAGAATAACATAGGTTATACTAGAAGTGGTATAATACTATAATCACAGGCATGTGGGATAGCATTGGCTAATGGATGATAACTATGGAACATCGTTACTTAAAGAACAAGTCTCTTAATTGGGGTACAACCCTTTTTTGTGATCCTCTAACATGTGATCGAACTTCAGCTTCTCCTTTTGACTTTCGCACTGTGTCCTTGCATCGACAATGACCTGGTGGAGATCATCATCATCGGGCACATCGTCTGGTTCCTCTTGATCTTCATCAACTTCCCCCATTGTAGCATCATGATATTCAGGGGGCACATAGTTGTCATTGTCCTCTTCTTCTTCGATGTCTTCCATCATAACCCCTATTTCTCTGTGGTTCGTCCAAACATTATAGCGTGGCATGAAACCCTTATAAAGCAGGTGGGTGTGAAGGATTTTCCGGTCAGAGTAAGACTTCGTATTCCCACATATAGGGCATGGACAACACATAAAACCATTCTGCTTGTTTGCCTCAGCCACTTCAAGAAAATTATGCAGGCCCTTAATGTACTTGGAGGTGTGTCTGTCACCGTACATCCATTGCCGGTTCATCTGCGTGCATTACATATAATCATGTGTGTCAAAAGTAAGAAAATTTGATAAGTATCTATCTAAAGCAAGAATTGTTTTTCTTTCAGAAAGAATATAAGAACAAGAGGCTCACCACGGTGGTGTCGGCGACGAGATCAGCGCGGGCGATCGACGGCGGTGAAGACGAGGACGGGACATGATGGACCGCTAAACCTATGCAAATCTCGAGGAAAATGGAGCTTGGAGGTCGAGCTTCGAGAGGAGAAAACTTAACTAGCATGGCTGGGGCATTTCATCGAACACCTCATGTGCATAGGAGGTGAGCTAGAGCACCCAAATGCCCTCCCCTCGCCGGCCAAAAAAATAGAGCAGTGTGGACTGATCTGCTCGCCGGCGAGGGGGTATATATAGGCAACTCATTTGTCCCGGTTCGTGGCTGGAACCGGGACTAAAGGCCACCCTTCTGTCCCGGTTCTAGGCACGAACCGGGACCAATGGCTATGGGCCAAGAGCGAGGCCCATTGGTCCCGGTTCGTGCCTAGAACCAGGACAAATGGGTCCACATAAACCGGGACAAATGCCTCCCGAGGCCCGGCCGGGCCCTTGGGCGCACGAATCGGGACGTATGCCCCCATGGGTCCCGGTTCTTGACTGAACCGGGACTAATGGGCTTGGCAGGCTCCAACCAAAGCCCTGTTTTCTACTAGTGCTTAGCTAAACTATGGAACAACGTTAACTCCTAAACAAGACCCGTAAGAGATCAACATGAATATAGAGTGAAATGTGATAATCTATCTTCCATGCTGAGATGAATAACAAAGCCATAAATGTTGCACACAAGTAAGATGAGGGTACAACCTACCTGGCCGCCATCCATAGGAGTGAGCATCATGTGCTGACTTGTCGATGGCCCTGCAGTTGTTGTGGCTATCCATGCCGGGCACGCGCATTCGATGCAGGGAACTGTTGAGTGGGGACTATAGCTCCCTTATGGTGTATGCTTCCCTTGTTGGAGCAGCTGCGGTGAGTCGGAAGACGGTGTGGCTGAAGATGCATAAAATGTATAATGTTAAGAATGACACATCTCTCTGATATGAAGAAATACCCTAAAAGATCAACAGCAAGGTACGAGAGTGGTCACACGTGTGTTGACTGAACACTAAATTGGGGTCACACGATTTTATTTTATTTGGTACTGTTCGATCTACGCCGGATGGCTTGATGGCCATCTTGTGCCTCTTGGCTGACACTGTTCAGAATCTTCCCCGAAGAGCCAGCGACCATCCGTAGAGCAGCCTGCCTCCGCCGTCTATGGCCCCGACCAAAACCTCGCTCCCCGCCCCACCACACTGCCGTGGTTGCGCCGCCCCCGGGCCAATCCACAAAGACTCGCCGTCATCCAGATCCAGCGGCGGCATTACCTTCAACCCACGCAACTCTAAGATAGCCATCTAAGCGCTGCTTCTGCGGCGAACTTGCGCCCCCACACCCTTACGTTAGACACCAGCCAACCAACAGCCTAGGAGTTCCGCCGGCTCGAGGGGTGTTGCTTCCCATTGGGAATCGATTGGCCCAAAATAAAAATTCAGACAACTAACACCTAAATAAAGTGATTTGAGATGAGGGTGCGACCTATCTGGTGGCCCGGTGAAGTAGGCAGCTCCAGCTACCGAGTCAGTGAGGCCGACGCGGTTGCGGTGGCTACCGGCGGCAGGGAAGCATAGATGTCGCGATAGTCGACGGCTACAAGGAAGCAGCGCCGGGGTTCTGGACGGATCCAAAGTTGGAGCCGCTCCGGCGCCGTGAACAACGGCGAGGGTGAATCGGCTCCGGTACGATTCACGTAGCCGGCGTCGAGGCAGCTCTGGCAGCACTGAGTAAGAGGCACACGACCCAGTGCACGACGGCAAATGGACAACGTCTCCGGGATTAGAGAGGAGGGCGGCCATGAATTTGGTGCGGTGGGGGGCACCATGGAGGAGGGGCTAAGGTTTCGCGGCTCGGGAGAAGGGAGCTTCCGGGGAGAAGGTGATTTGGCGCCCACGAGGTATGAATGGGGAATTGGGAGGGGTAACCATGTCTTACGGACGCATTTGTCTGAAATGTGTGTGTGTGTGTGTGGGGGGGGGGGTTACAGTTCTACCCCTGCCTTTAGGCTTCTCGGCTTGGGTTTGTGTACTGAGGGTCGGGGATACTAGAGTAATTTTGCTTCTCCCAAATAGTGGGCGTGAGCGATTTTGGCCGAGGAGGGCATGTTTTGAAATATAGTGGGCGCGAGCGATTTCGTGCGAGGAGGGCGTGTTTTGAAGTATAGTGGGCGCGAGCGATTTCGGGCGAGGTGAGCGTGTTTTGAAATAGTGGGCGCGAGCTATTTCGGGCGAGGAGAGGGTGTTTTGCCGACCATGGTTTATGAATTATTCGGCACATGTCATTTCGGCCGAGGAGAAGGCGCGCTTGGATGAAGTTACGAACCTACCCTTGATGTACAATGGGCCAATTGATGTGTGTTCCACATAGGCCGGTAATTTCATGTCTCCCATTTATTTGCTCGGGCGAATTCCATCGACCAGAGGGTGTTTAACGGTTCATTCAAATTTTCAGAGAACGAGCATCCACGTCTACCTTACCAAGTCGATTCGAATAATTTTTTGAAATATTAGCTTGCCACTTCTTTTTAAAATGGAGATATGATGCTCGGGAGTAATGTGTTTTTACATGCTCGTTGCTAACGATTTACTATATGACAAATAGTTGACCCACTCAAGAACGGGAATCAAACCCAAAATGAAATATCTTGATTCAATGAAATAGCTCGTTCACCAGGTCAAAATAGTGAACTAAATCCAAAATTGAACACCTCAATCGAGTAGCATGCTGTACAGTATTATAATACTCCATGAACATGTTGAAAGTAAAATTAATGAACTTGTTTGATATACGCATATCTCCGTTCATGTGTGGATTACAGACAACATGTTCTCCAATTTAAATATTTGAATGCAAGTTTATATCGAAACATGGTTTATATCAGTCTTTGATGCATAAAACGTGACCTCCCCCTCTCCTGGACTCTTGCTCTCCCTCTCTCGCCGACAATCCTCAATTCTGTCGCACACATCCAACACACAAACCTTGTTGATCCCTCTCCCTCTCCCTCTCTCTCAATCTCTGTCTCTCTCTTTGTGTGTATGTGTGTGTGTGGGGGGGGGGGGGTCTTTCTAGTTCGCATGCATATATACTCCATCTATAGGTCTCTGTCACACACTATGTATGATTCTCTAGTCCAAGATAAATATCTTGGGTGCACTCATCGTACGCACACAAATTCCTTGGCTCGTTGCCCATAACTCTCTCACGCACCACTCTGTTGTCTTGGAGCTCTTCCCTCTCTCTCAAACTCTCCATCTCCCTGGGTCACACATACACATGCACATTTCACTTGCACTCGATAGACCCATCTAAAACTCTATCTCTCTCCCTCGTTCTCTCTCCATCTCACATGCACACACACACACAATCTCATGCCTAGCCAAGTATGATGGTCTCTCACTCAATTGTAGGCACACGCAGTCCCCCCTATATGTAAATGACTAGCTAATCTTAGTCTCCATTACAAACATGTGCAT
The DNA here is from genome assembly GCF_056163025.1 of Triticum urartu. Classification (NCBI taxonomy): domain Eukaryota; kingdom Viridiplantae; phylum Streptophyta; class Magnoliopsida; order Poales; family Poaceae; genus Triticum; species Triticum urartu. The sequence goes on along the minus strand of NC_141879.1, from coordinate 443,265,075 downwards.
GGTCTATCTCAATTTCTCTCGGGGCATCTTTCTATCGCGCACGCACCTCCCTCGATCTCCCACCCATATAGTCTCCTCACGATCTCGAGGGGATCTCTCTATCACAAACACACCCTCTTTCCCTCCCCATGTGTCCATGTTATCCATGTGTCCCTCTCGACCTTTGTTCCTTGTTGGCCAGACCTCTATTGGACATGTGCTATAGGGGTGTCTCTCTCCATTGCAAACAATCACGCACTAGCTATCTTCGTGTATCTCCTCACCCCGCTTTTCTATCTCGGAGATGCATGCGTGATATGTTTGCATAAGAAACGAAAACACACACACTCTCTCTTATTTATCATTTGTTTTCCCTTTCTCTTTCACACACATACTATTTTTGCACACTCACTCATTCTCCTCCACACGCACTTGATCTCTCTCGACTTAGGCACTCTCTTTGGTCCATAGCATATAGATTTATTGAAAAGTCAAACATCACAAAGTTTGACCATGTACGTGGAGAAAAACATTTACATCTAGAACGGCGAACATATACCATTAGATTAATCATGAGATGTAGTTCCGTATGATGTATCTTTGGTATTGTAGATATAAATAACATTTGCGTAAACCTGGTCAAAGTTTCCAAAATTTGACTTCTAAAAAATTTACATGCACTACATGATTGAGCGGATGGAATATCTCTTTCCCCCTCTCAGCTCTCTGACGCACCACTCAGCCTTATCGGGGCTCCTCTATCTCTCTCAAACTTTATATCTCACTGGTTCACACATACACATGTCTCGCTCGCGCTACATAGACCCATCTAACATTGTCCGCCCTTGTTCTTGTTGGAAATATGCCCTAGAGGCAATAATAAAATGGTTATTATTATATTTCCTTGTTCATGATAATTGTCCATTGTTCATGCTATAATTGTGTTATCCGGAAATCGTAATACATGTGTGAATGCATATACCACAACATGTCCCTAGTGAGCCTCTAGTTGACTAGCTCGTTGAACAATAGATGGTCGTGGTTTCCTGACCATGGACATTGGATGTCATTGATAACGGGATCACATCATTAGGAGAATGATGTGATGGACAAGACCCAATCCTAAGCATAGCACAAGATCGTCTAGTTCGTCTGCTAATGCTTTTCTAATGTCAAGTGTCTTTTCCTTAGATCATGATATTGTGTAACTCCCGGATACTGTAGGAATGCTTTGGGTGTACCAAACATCACAATGTAACTGGGTGGCTATAAAGGTGCACTGCGGGTATCTCCGAAAGTGTCACTCCGTATGACAAAGAGGTATCTGTAGGAATGCTTTGGGTGTACCAAACATCACAATGCTTTTGGTTGGCACGAATCGAGACTGGAATTTGTCACTCTGTATGACAAAGAGGTATGTCTGGGCCCACTCGGTAATGCATCATCATAATAAGCTCAATATGTCTAAGTAGTTAGTCACGAGATCATGCATTACGGAACGAGTAAAGTGACTTGCCGGTAACGAGATTGAACGAGGTATTAGGATACCGACGATCCAATCCCGGACAAGTAACGTACCGGTTGACAAAGGGAATTGTATACGGGATTGATTGAATCCTCGACATCATGGTTCATCCGATGAGATCATCGTGGAGCATGTGGGAGCCAACATGGGTATCCAGATCCCGCTGTTGGTTATTGGCCGGATAGATGTCTCGGTCATGTCTGCATGATTCCCGAACCCGTAGGATCTACACACTTAAGGTTCGGTGACGCTAGAGTTGTTATGGAAATTAGTATGCGGTTACCAAATGTTGTTCAGAGTTCCGAATGAGATCCCGGACGTCACGAGGAGTTCCGGAATGGTCCGGAGATAAAGATTTATATATGGGAAGTCCTTATTCGGTCGTCAGAAGGGGTTTCGGGGGTCCACCGGGAGGGTCCACCTGCCCCGGAGGGCCCTATGGGCTGAATATGGAGGGGAACCAACCCCTAAGTGGTCTGGGCGCCAAACCCCCTAGGGCCCATGCACCTAGGGTTTAGGGGAAACCCTAAAGGGGGCACCCCCCTTGGCTTGGGGGGCAAGCCACCCTCCTTGGCCGCCCCCCTCTAGATCCATCTGTAGGGGTCCGACCCCCTCTCCCTTGCCCCTATAAATAGAGGGGAGGTGGGAGAGCTGCCGCACCCTTCCCCTGGCGCATCCCTCTCCCTCCCCAACACCTCCTCCTCCATAGTTGAGCTTGGCGAAGCCCTGCCGGAGAACTGCAAGCTCCACCACCACGCCGTCGTGCTGCCGGAGCTCTTCCTCAACTTCTCCTCCCCCTTGCTGGAACAAGAAGGAGGAGACGTCCCCGGGCTGTACGTGTGTTGAACGTGGAGGCGCTGTTGTTCGGTGCTTAGATCAGAATCAACTGTGATCTGAATCGCTGCGAGTACGACTCCTTCATCCGCGTGCTTGTAACACTTCCGTTTCACGATCTTCAAGGGTATGAAGATACACTCCCCTCTCTCTCATTGCTAGTCTCTCCATAGATTGATCTTGGTGATGCGTAGAATTTTTTTAATTTCTGCAATGATCCCCAACAGTGGCATCATGAGCTAGGTCTATGCGTAGTTTCTATGCACGAGTAGAACACAAGATGTTGTGGGCGTCGATTTTGTCAATTTACTTGCCGTTACTAGTCTTATATTGATTCGGCGACATCATGGGATGAAGCGGCCCGGACCGACCTTACACGTACGCTTACGTGAGACTGGTTCCACCGACTGACATGCACTAGTTGCATAAGGTGGCTAGCGGGTGTCTGCCTCTCCCACTTTAGTCGGATCGGATTCGATGAAAAGGGTCCTTATGAAGGGTAAATAGAAATTGGCATATCACGTTGTGGTTTTGACATAGGTAAGAAATGTTCTTTCTAGAAACCTATAGCATCCACGTAAAAACTTGCAACAACAATTAGAGGACGTCTAACTTGTTCTTGCAGCATATGCTGTGTGATGTGATATGGCCAAAAGGAGGATGTGATGAATGATATATGTGATGTATGAGATTGATCATGTTCTTGTAGTAGGAATCACGACTTGCATGTCGATGAGTATGACAACCGGCAAGAGCCATAGGAGTTGTCTTAATTTATTATATGACCTGCGTGTCAATGATAACGCCATGTAATTACTTTACTTTATTGCTAACCGTTAGCCATACTAGTAGAAGTAACAGTTGGCGAGACAACTTCATGAAGACACAATGATGGAGATGATCATGGTGTCATGCCAGTGACGATGATGATCATGGCGCCCCGAAGATGGAGATCAAAAGGAGCAAAATGATATTGGCCATATCATGTCACTATTTGATTGCATGTGATGTTTATCATGTTTATACATCTTATTTGCTTAGAACGACGGTAGCTTAAATAAGATGACCCCTCGCTAAAATTTCAAGAAAGTGTTCCTCCTAACTGTGCACCGTTGCGAAGGTTCGTTGTTTCGAAGCACCACGTGATGATCGGGTGTGATAGATTCTAACGTTCGAATACAACGGGTGTAAGCCAGATTTACACATGCAAAACACTTAGGTTGACTTGAGGAGCCTAGCATGTACAGACATGGCCTCGGAACACGAGAGACCAAAAGGTCGAACATGATTCATATAGTAGACACGATCAACATGGAGATGTTCACCGTTGATGACTAGTCGATTCGGATCATGTATCACTTAGATGACTAGAGGGATGTCTATCTGAGTGGGAGTTCATTAAATAATTTGATTAGATGAACTTAATTATCATGAACTTAGTCTAAATATCTTTACAATATGTCTTGTAGATCAAATGTCCCACGCTAATGTTGCCCTCAACTTCAACGCGTTCCTAGAGAAAACCAAGCTGAAAGACGATGGTAGCAACTATACGGACTGGGTCCGTAACTTGAGGATCATCCTCATAGATGCCAAGAAAGCATATGTCCTTGAAGCACTGCTAGGTGAAGCGCCCATTTTCCCAGCAACTCAAGATGTTATGAACGCCTCGCAGTCGCATAGTGATGATTACTCCCTGGTTTAGTGCGGCATGCTTTACAGCTTAGAACCGGGGCTCCAAAAGCATTTTGAGCAACACGGAGCATATGAGATGTTCCAAGAGCTAAAAATGGTTTTCCAAGCTCATTCCCGGGTCAAGAGATATGAAGTCTCCGACAAGTTCTATAGTTGTAAGATGGCGGAGATAGTTCTGTCAGCGAGCACATACTCAAAATGTCTTGGTTGCACAACCGCTTGTCTCATCTTGGAGTTAATCTCCCGGATGACGCGGTCATTGACAGAATCCTTCAGTCGCTCCCACCTAGCTACAAGAGCTTTGTGATGAATTTCAATATGCAGGGGATGGAGAAAACCATTCCTGAGGTATATTCAATGCTGAAATCAGCGGAGGTGGAGATCAAAAAGGAACATCAAGTGTTGATGGTCAACAAAACCACTAGTTTCAAGAAATGCAAGGGTAAGAAGAAATTCAAGAAGGACGGCAAGGGAGTTGCCGCGCCCGGTAAGCCAGTTGTGACGCCCCGAGACCGTTGCGCCAGGTGTCTTCCAGTTATTGGCTGTTGTTGCTTTGTCATTTGTTTGCGTGTCATGCATTTCATATCATGTCATCATGTGCATTGCATTTGCATACGTGTTCGTCTCATGCATCCGAGCATTTTCCCCGTTGTCCGTTTCTCAATCCGCTCCTTTTGCCTCTTTTCGTGTGCGGGTGTTAAACATTCTCGGAGTGGACCGATATTTGCCAAGCAGCCTTGGTATACTACCGGTAGACCGCCTATCAAGTTTCGTTCCATTTGGAGTCCGTTTGATGCTCCAATGGTTAACCGGGGAACCGTTAAGGCCTCGTGTGTGTTGCAGTCCAACACCCCTCCAAAGTGTCCCAAATCCCATCCAAACCCCCTCCATCCTCTCGGTCGTTCAATCATGATCGCGCGGCCAAAAACCTCACCTCATTTGGTGTAACATCCCAAATTTTCAATTTGGAATGTTATACACTAGATCATCATGCATATCATATTTTCTTGCATCTTGCCCAATCCTAGAAATTTCACACAACTCAAGGACCTTCGGAGAGAGTTCGAGATTTCGTTATTTTCATATTTGAGAGTTTTCTCGAATTTTGAAAAAGAGGATCATTGGATTTATTTATTTTATCTTCAATAATTTTTCCGGTGTCAAAATATGAGAGAGGGAATAATATGACTTTCCAAAAATTTAGGAAAAATGAAGATTTAACAAATAGATCAAGTTTTGGTTTTGCCGGAATTTTTATTTGCATTTTATTCGGATAGGGAAAAATGCGTGTATTCAAAAATTGCATTTTAGGCTCGGAGAAAAGTTCATTTTGTTCGGCTCATTTTTAGGAGTCGGGGAAAATTTACTTTAGGAATTTTGGAGCTCGTTTAGATTTTCTTTTCTTTTGTTTTCTGCGCGCGAAACTATTTAAAAAAGAAGAAGAAAAAGCCAGGCCAGCCGGGCCAAAGGCCCAGCCAGCCGGCCGGCCACCCCAGCCCCTGCGCCCCTGCGCGCCAGGCAGCGCCAGCGGCAGCCGCCGCCTCCCAGGCCGATTCCCAGGAGGAATCCTTTTAGGTCGGTAGCCCCCCCTCTTTCCTTTATTCCGTTTTCTTTTTCATCTAGGATTCCTATTCCTAGTCTAATTCCTTGCCCCCTACCCCAAGTAACCTCTCCCCTCCCCAATATAAATACCCCAACACCCCCCCTCTAAACCCATCAAATCAAAACCCCAAGCCCTCCACCGCACCCCACACCCGCGCCGCCGCCGCCCTGCGTCACCGCCGCCGCCGCACCTTGTCCACGCCGCCGCCCTACGCCACGCCGCCGGAGCCCCTCGCCGGAGACCTCGCCGGAGGTTGCCCCGCGTCTCTTTTCCTCGGATCGTTTTCTTCTAATCGTTCCGATTCTTTTTCTTCTTTTCCGATTCGTTTTCTTTCCGGTTCTTCTCTAAACCGTTCCGGTTTTCTAGATCGGTTTTTCGTTTCGGTTTTTCTTCTCCGAAACTCTAGATCGGATTCGTTTTCTTTTCCGATTTAGTTGCCTTTGGACCATTCGCCGGACCGTTCGTCCTAACGAACGTGATCACCGGATTCTTCTAGGTTAACGAACGTCCGTTCATTTAACCGTTCTTCTTTTTCTTTTCGTCGGATTTATTCCGCGATCGCGATCTCAGATCCGATCTTCATTCTAGTTTATCTTCTCGCTCGTTTATCAGAATCAGGTGATTCAAGCGCCTAGAGTTTCGTTTCGAAACCGCCGTTCCGTCTAATCAACTTAAACAAGTTTTTGCCCCGGTAAAATTTGACCTAGTTTCAACTTGCTAGAACCGAGTTGTTTTCTTCCGCCGTTTGTTGTCGGTTTCTTTGTTTGGTTCTTTCTTTCTTTGCAATCGGAGTTCTTAAGTTGAACTTTCTGGTTCGTTCTCTTGTTCGAGTTTTACCTGTGCATTAGATGAGTACTTATTGTGTGCTTGTTGTTTGTCTGCGATAGATCACCCGGATTGCGCCGCCTGTTACTTCGAAACCCTAGGACTCGCGGATCATCAGCAAGGCAAGTAACACTTTGATCATACCTTTTCTACAACCCATGTTTTATTGCATTAGATCAATCCTCTCACACTGCATGATTAGGATCTAATTAAATTGTGGGATGGGAAGTAGATGAGGTAGTACCTATTACCTGTATTACTATGAAACCTTTGGGAGTTACTTCTACGTTTGCTATTTATGCCATGCTATGCTAGTAGACGTGGATTGGGTGAGTGATATCCATGACAGATGTGAGATTGATAATTTTAATGGTTTATCTAAGGTGGCAACTTAAACACACATCTGGGTGGATTGAGGCACCTGATGTCTATCAGGACTTGCCTATTTTTTTTTGGACCGCCACCCAGGCTCAAAGGGATCATAAGATCTTTCATGCTAGAAACTTCCGTGTGCAGCCACAAGCCATTATGGGCTCTGACATAGTTGACTAAGTTGTGCGAACTCTTACGGGGTGGACTAGCAGATGTAGGGGTTGTAGGTGGTACGGTCTACCCCACATGTAAGGTGCTAGCGCTTCTGAAAGACTATGTCTCGGTCATCCGTCTTCTCAAACACCATGTAGTGCGAGAAATCAAACGGAGGCGATCGAGTCTTGTGGGGAAAAGTGCACAAACCTCTGCAGAGTGTACAAACTAATCATGGTTAGCCGTGTCCCCGGTTATGGACATCTTGAGTATCTAGTACTTGAATATCATGTGAATCTCAACATGTTACTTCTAATTAATGTTGTTGGGTTTTAATTATTTTTAATTGGGATTGAGAATGCTGTCAACCATTCTCAATGTTACACAACCACCATGATAGTTAAATAAATTTATTCCTTTGCAGTAGGGAAAAATTGGCTTTACGCAAAAACCTTATAACCATAGAGCTTTTCCACCAGCCAAATATGCATGTAGTGATAGTCATTATTCATAATTCTCTATGGTGTGAATTTGCCAGTACATTCAATGTACCGACCCGTTTCGGGCTGCAACGTCTTATGTTGCAGGTTTCTTACGACGAGTAAGTGTTACGTTAGGGTTACGATTTCTACACTCAACTTTGCCATTGGTGTTGATGGGAATCCATAACCTTGTTGCTTCCGCTATATCGGATTGAGGTAATAGTATTTACGTTACTTTATACATGTGATTTACCTCTGTTATAAATCCTTCGAGTACTGTGTGTGTCAGCATACTGATCCAGGGATGACACATAAGCATAGAGACTTGATCCATTCGGGTCGGGTCGCTACAAGATGGTATCAGAGCACACGTTGACTGTAGGACATGACCACTAAGTTAAAGCCATAGATCACCATTCTCTTCTCATTTTCTAACTCCTCATCTTTTCTACTCTTTTAGGATGACGCACGCGAAGATTAAGTACGCTCAACCGGATGAAGGCACACCATTTGGATTTCACCTGAAGGAAGTCACCAAGTACCTGAACATTGGATTACCAAGCTTCACGGGAACCTTCAACGCCACTCTGCCTGAAGAGGAGCGCTGGAAGATTCAAGCTCACGTTCCGGGAAGAACATTCGCGCCAATCACGAAGCCCATAGATAGCGTTTTCAATGCACCAACTTGGAGTTTGGGAAAGAGCATGGCAGCTCATATCACCATAGGACGCATTGGAGAAGTTTATCAAGAAGACCTCAAGGACACTATCTACCAGATTTGCGGACGCCGAGATGAACAATGGGAGTTAGTCAGCACCAAGAAGGATAGATCCATTGCATCTTTCATCCAGGAGTTAAACCAGCACATTCGACGCCACGAGAACCAGATGTGCAATGATGCGATAGAGTTGAAGAATGCAAAGGCAAGGATCATCGAGCTAGAAGGAGAACTGAGGTCTACACGCAAGGACTACATGGACGAGATCGTAGCTCTAGCGAGGCACAATGTCGATCTTAAGCAGGAGATTGAAGAACTCAAAAGGAAGTTAGCATCCACGGAGGACGACGAGTACGTCGCCTGTCCGGACAACTACATCATCATCGACGACACCGATTCGGATCCAAGTGAACCCGACTTTGAAGACGAAGCTGGAGCAGATATCATGGAGTCTTCCACCGGTTCAAATTTCTAGATGACCACCAGATAGTAGTAGTATTTCCCCCATGTAAACATTATAGTCGAGCACTTTTACGATAGTTTTAGACCGTTTGTAAGCCCTTGTTTGATTGATTGAAGTGATTTTGTGTGCATTTTCTCATGTGCATATGGGTAGTGTTTTCCCTTTAGACCCCCTCTATTCTCAATTCTCGTCTTTTCTAAAACCCTCAGATGCCTCCGAGACATGACAATGGATTCCCACCGGAGCTCACTCAGTTGATCCAGCAGCGGAATCAATTGATGCAGATGTTAGTCCAGAACCAGCAGAACAACAACAAGAACCCACCACCACCACCACCTGTTGACCACTTAGCCCGTTTCCTTAGGCTGAATCCGCCGGTGTTTTCTAGTAGCACCGAGCCGGTAGTAGCAGACGATTGGCTCCGCAAGATAGGAAGGGAGTTGACCACTGCAGGATGCACGGATGGTGAGAAAGTGAAGTTTGCCACACATCAGCTTGACGGACCCGCGGCAGCATGGTGGGAGAATTTCACAGCCACTTACCCAGTAGACACTGTCACATGGGATCAGTTTCAGCAAGCTTTCCGCACTGCCCATGTTTCAGCAGGAGCTATGGCCATAAAGAAGCGTGAGTTTCGCAACTTATGCCAAGGAGGAAGGACAGTTGGCCAGTACGTTGACGATTTTAGCAAGTTAGCACGTTATGCCCCAGATGACGTTGCTACGGATGCAGCTAAGCAGGAGAAGTTTCTGGAGGGACTGAATGATGAATTAAGCATGCAGTTGATGGTAGCGAGTTTCAACAACTACCAGGAGTTGGTATTTCGTGCCATCATGATTGAAGGGAAGCAACAGCAGATTGAGAACTGTAAGAGGAAGTATGGACAGGGGAAGTATAACTCTGGAGCCCAGCAGAAGCCCCGTTTTGCCCCTAAACCGGGATTTCAGTTTCAGCACACCCATGGAGGAGGTAGCTCGCACAACCATAATGGCCACAAGAATGGTAATGGGGATGGAGGAAGCAACGTCCAGAACCGGACCACCCCATCCACCCCAGCCAAGAAGGACCTGAGCCACGTCACTTGCCATAAGTGTTCCAAGACCGGACATTATGCCAATGAATGTCCCGAAGGCCAGAATGGAAATGGCAATGGAAGCTCTGGGAAGAAGCCGAACCCTTTCAACAGGGGACAGGTGAACCACATTAGTGTGGAGGAGGTTGAAGATCAGCCTAATGCAGTAATCGGTAAGTTTCTGGTGAAGTCATTTACCGCACTCGTTCTTTTCGACACTGGTGCATCGCATTCATACATATCAAGGGGATTTGTGGATAAATATAACCTGCCAACCCAAGCCCTTAGGTCACCCATGTTAGTAAGCTCACCAGGAGCGGAGTTTATGGCTAGACGATGGTGTGATCGGTTACCATTAAGGATTGGTAACTATGTGTTTCCCTCAGACCTAATAGTATTGGAATCTCAAGGATTGGATGTGATATTAGGCATGGATTGGTTATCAAAGTATGAAGGGAATATTGAGTGTGCTAGTAAGTCAATTTTTCTTACCACACCAGAAGGAAGAAGGATATTGCAGCATATGTAGCAGTTTGTGATGTATGTCAGAGAGTAAAGGCAGAGCATCAGAAGCCAGCAGGATTGTTACAACCATTGCCGATACCTGAATGGAAGTGGGATAAGATAGGCATGGATTTTATCACAGGACTACCCAGGACGAAAGCAGGCTATGACTCGATATGGGTAGTAGTTGATCGTTTGACGAAGGTAGCACATTTTATTCCAGTTAAGACCACTTACACCAGTGCTAAGTTGGCGAAGATATACATGACTAGGATCATTTGTTTGCATGGAGTTCCGAGGAGTATCGTATCAGATAACAGTTTCGTCCCATGACAATAGTTACGAAGTTGGAGACCGTCAATTCTTTGGACCAGATTTGATTAAGGAGTCTGAACAGAAAGTTAAGTTGATTCGCGATAGGCTCAAGGTAGCCCAGTCCAGGCAGAAGAGCGACGCAGATTCTAAACGCAAGGAGAGAGTTTACGAAACCGGAGACAGAGTTTATCTCCGAGTATCCCCACTTCGAGGAGTTAAGCGCTTTGGAGTTAAGGGAAAGTTAGCACCGCGTTTCGTTGGACCGTATAAGATCTTGCAACGTATGGGAGAAGTCGCTTATAAGTTGGAATTACCAGAGGGACTGTCAGGAGTTCATGATGTATTCCATGTTTCTCAGCTGAAGAGATGTCATGCCGAGATGGCAGAGATACCGCTAAGAGATACCGTGCCACTCGAAGCGATTCAGTTAAAGGATGACCTAACATATGAGGAGAAGCCAGTCAAGATTCTCGAGTTTGCCAGTAGAGTTACCCGCAGTAAGGTTATCAAGTTTTGCAAAGTTCAGTGGAACCACCACTCAGAGGATGAAGCCACCTGGGAGAGAGAAGAAGATTTGCTCAAAGACCACCCTCACCTATTTTCTAGCCAACCCGAATCTCGAGGGCGAGATTCATCTTAAGGGGGGTAGGTTTGTAACATCCCAAATTTTCAATTTGGAATGTTATACACTAGATCATCATGCATATCATATTTTCTTGCATCTTGCCCGATCCTAGAAATTTCACGCAACTCAAGGACCTTTGGAGAGAGTTGGAGATTTCGTTATTTTCATATTTGAGAGTTTTCTCGAATTTTGAAAAAGAGGATCATTGGATTTATTTATTTTATCTTCAATAATTTTTCCGGTGTCAAAATATGAGAGAGGGAATAATATGACTTTCCCAAAATTTAGGAAAAATGAAGATTTAATAATTAGATCAAGTTTTGGTTTTGCCGGAATTTTTATTTGCATTTTATTTGGATAGGGAAAAATGGGTGTTTTCAAAAATTGCATTTTAGGCCCGGAGAAAAGTTCATTTTGTTCGGCTCATTTTTAGGAGTCGGGGAAAATTTACTTTAGGAATTTTGGAGCTCGTTTAGATTTTCTTTTCTTTTGTTTTCTACGCGCGAAACTATTTAAAAAAAAAGAAAAAGCCAGGCTAGCCGGGCCAAAGGCCCAGCCAGCCGGCCGGCCACCCCAGCCCCTGCGCCCCAGGCAGCGCCAGCGGCAGCCGCCGCCTCCCAGGCCGATTCCCAGGAGGAATCCTTTTAGGTCGGTAGCCCCCCTCTTTCCTTTATTCCGTTTTCTTTTTCATCTAGGATTCCTATTCCTAGTCTAATTCCTTGCCCCCTACCCCAAGTAACCTCTCCCCTCCCCAATATAAATACCCCAACACCCCCCCTCCAAACCCATCAAATCAAAACCCCAAGCCCTCCACCGCACCCCACACCCGCGCCGCCGCCGCCCTGCGTCACCGCCGCCGCTGCACCTTGTCCACGCCGCCGCCCTACGCCACGCCGCCGGAGCCCCTCGCCGGAGACCTCGCCGGAGGTTGCCCCGCGTCTCTTTTCCTCGGATCGTTTTCTTCTAATCGTTCCGATTCTTTTTCTTCTTTTCCGATTCGTTTTCTTTCCGGTTCTTCTCTAAACCGTTCCGGTTTTCTAGATCGGTTTTTCGTTTCGGTTTTCTTCTCCGAAACTCTAGATCGGATTCGTTTTCTTTTCCGATTTAGTTGCCTTTGGACCGTTCGCCGGACCGTTCGTCCTAACGAACGTGATCACCGGATTCTTCTAGGTTAACGAACGTCCGTTAGTTTAACCGTTCTTCTTTTTCTTTTCGTCGGATTTATTCCGCGATCGCGATCTCAGATCCGATCTTCGTTCTAGTTTATCTTCTCGCTCGTTTATCGGAATCAGGTGATTCAAGCACCTAGAGTTCCGTTTCGAAACCGCCGTTCCGTCTAATCAACTTAAACAAGTTTTTGCCCTGGTAAAATTTGACCTAGTTTCAACTTGCTAGAACCGAGTTGTTTTCTTCCGCCGTTTGTTTTCGGTTTCTTTGTTCGGTTCTTTCTTTCTTTGCAACCAGAGTTCTTAAGTTGAACTTTCTGGTTCGTTCTCTTGTTCGAGTTTTACCTGTGCATTAGATGAGTACTTATTGTGTGCTTGTTGTTTGTCTGCGATAGATCACCCGGATTGCGCCGCCTGTTACTTTGAAACCCTAGGACTCGCGGATCATCAGCAAGGCAAGTAACACTTTGATCATACCTTTTCTACAACCCATGTTTTATTGCATTAGATCAATCCTCTCACACTGCATGATTAGGATCTAATTAAATTGTGGGATGGGAAGTAGATGAGGTAGTACCTATTACCTGTATTACTATGAAACCTTTGGGAGTTACTTCTACGTTTGCTATTTATGCCATGCTATGCTAGTAGACGTGGATTGGGTGAGTGATATCCATGACAGATGTGAGATTGATAATTTTAATGGTTTATCTAAGGTGGCAACTTAAACACACATCTGGGTGGATTGAGGCACCTGATGTCTATCAGGACTTGCCTATTTTTTTTGGACCGCCACCCAGGCTCAAAGGGATCATAAGATCTTTCATGCTAGAAACTTCCGTGTGCAGCCACAAGCCATTATGGGCTCTGGCATAGTTGACTAAGTTGTGCGAACTCTTACGGGGTGGACTAGCAGATGTAGGGGTTGTAGGTGGTACGGTCTACCCCACATGTAAGGTGCTAGCGCTTCTGAAAGACTATGTCTCGGTCATCCGTCTTCTCAAACACCATGTAGTGCGAGAAATCAAACGGAGGCGATCGAGTCTTGTGGGGAAAAGTGTGCAAACCTCTGCAGAGTGTACAAACTAATCATGGTTAGCCGTGTCCCCGGTTATGGACATCTTGAGTATCTAGTACTTGAATATCATGTGAATCTCAACATGTTACTTCTAATTAATGTTGTTGGGTTTTAATTATTTTTAATTGGGATTGAGAATGCTGTCAACCATTCTCAATGTTACACAACCACCATGATAGTTAAATAAATTTATTCCTTTGCAGTAGGGAAAAATTGGCTTTACGCAAAAACCTTATAACCATAGAGCTTTTCCACCAGCCAAATATGCATGTAGTGATAGTCATTATTCATCATTCTCTATGGTGTGAATTTGCCAGTACATTCAATGTACTGACCCGTTTCGGGCTGCAACGTCTTATGTTGCAGGTTTCTTACGACGAGTAAGTGTTACGTTAGGGTTACGATTTCTACACTCAACTTTGCCGTTGGTGTTGATGGGAATCCATAACCTTGTTGCTTCCGCTATATTGGATTGAGGTAATAGTATTTACGTTACTTTATACATGTGATTTACCTCTGTTATAAATCCTTCGAGTACTGTGTGTGTCAGCATACTGATCCAGGGATGACACATAAGCACAGAGACTTGATCCATTCGGGTCGGGTCGCTACATTTGGACACTCCTAGCTCCCTCTACCTATATATTTGTGTCTCCCTCCGATTTTTCGCGGATAAACCCTAGCCATCTCCCTCCTCGCGCCGTCGGACACGTCCATCCCGCGTCGGACATGTCCGCTGGACGCGTCACCCCGACGAATCAGGGTGCGCCACGTCGCCTCCTCCGCCGCCCGAGCCAATCCGAGCTTGCCAACTCAGCGTGACGCCTCCCTCTCTCTCCTCCCGCGCCATCGCGGCCCGCCGGAGCCCGAGGCCGGCCCGCCCCGGGCGCGACCGGGCACGACGAGCCCGCGCGTCCTTCCGCGCCCCACCGCCGTCTTCGCCGTTCGCCGCCGACGCCGGCGCCGCCGCTCGCCGTCTCCGCCTCCGCATGCCTCACCGGCGACCGCCGCCCGCTCCGGCGCCCGGCTCCGCCGCCCCACTCACCGCACCCCACGCTGCCGGAACCCGCGTCCGCAACCCCGCTCCGCCGCCGCGCGCCTTGCCCCGCCGCCCGTGTGCCTCGCCGCCTCGCGCCGGCCACCGCGTGCCGCCGCCGCCATTTTGCGCCGGAGCCACGCCTCGCACCGCCCCACTTCGCTGGTTGCCTCGCCGGCTGTGCCCCGGCCCCAACCGCCGTCCTCCTCCACCAGATCCGACATCCTCGAGCTCCCTCGCGAACTCGGGCTGTCTCCCCCGTCTCCGGCGAACTTCTCCTGCGAGATCCGGCCGGAGTGGACCAGATCCACCAGGAGATGACCCAAACACCTCCCCACGTCCCGGATGCCCTCGTCCCGCGTTGACTTTCTGCGAGGTCTAATTTTCTCTAAGTCCCAGATCTGTGACATTTTCATGCCTACTTCATCATGCCATAACTTCGTGCTCGGTGCTCCATTTTGCATGCATGATATATCAAAATGTTCATCATGATGTCCTCTTCATTTTGTTCCACTGTGCCATGTTTGTTTGAGTCCATCTTGATGCCTAAAATGCTGTTGCAAGAGTGCTTCATAATGTTAGTTCCTGATTCTTATCAGTTTATGAGCATTTGTCATTTTTGCCATGATTATTGTGTGCTGCATATGAGCATGACCTCTACATGTGTTTTGGGCTATGCCATGCCATCTTTACAGGGGTGTATGCCATGTATTTTTGTGATCAATGTGGTGACTAGCACAAGAATGCAAAGTAGCTCTCGTGATATTGCTGATTTCAGAGACTTCGAATTTCACTAAGTCTTTGTCTGCTGTTATTTTTATGCCATGTATTCATGTTGCTACAGAGAGATCCGTGCCTTGTTTGAGTATGTTCAGTAAAGATGATTTTGAGCTATTGTTATGCTCTATCCATACATGCCCTTGTTTACATTTATAGAGTACGCTAGCATGACTCAATCTTGCTCTACTTTTGCTATAAAATGTTCCCGATAGATTGGTTACGTGTTAATCAATTTTGCCAAGGTTGTTGTAGTTGATCCATGCATGCTATGAGATTGTTCTTGCCATGGTTAGCTACTTGATCATGTCTTCTTGCTGGGAGTATGCTTAGTTTGTCATACAATGCCTTGTGGTGAGTGCATCGAGCTCGCAAACATGCCTACGTAACTCTGTTTTTGCCATGTCCAGTTTTCTGCTAAGTCTGAATCTGTTAACGAAACTTGCTATGTTTACATGGGTGCCATCTTATCTTCTGATCCTTTTTGGCTTATGGTCAGTAAGGGACTTTTGTTATATGCTTTGAGTATTTTCATGCCATGCCTTTCTTTGCCATGATATGTTCCCGTAGCATGTTGTTATCTTGCTCTAAACATTGCTTCCTAATGTTAAATCCTGGCATGTTATTCTCACTAAGTCTGAGAAGCTGATATCTTTTGCACTTTTGCCATGCTTGTTTGAGCCTGCTATTGTGTGATTTAGCAGTAGCTCAGTGTTCATCTTTTGTCAAGTATCTCGAGTGGATCACTACCATGTGCTTGGTTGCTATGTTAGAGTGCAGTAGCTTTGTTTCTTGTTGCATTTTATATGGCATCGTGCTGTTAATTGCAAAATAGTGCCATTATTGTTTTGCTTGCCATTTAAAAACCGTGCATCCAATTACAGTGATCTTCATATCGATTTCAAACGAAATCAACTCATCTTTCCAGAGGCACTCTTGGTTTGCCATGTTGAGGCCTGGTTCAATATTTTCCTTCCAGAGCTCGCATATGCATTGCAAATCACATCCCCCATGTCATGCCATGTTTTGCATCATGTTGCTTGCGCATTGCACCGTGGTTGATTGTTGTTCCCTTTGCTTGTGTTCTTGCTTTGGGTAGATCCGGTAGACGAGTTCGTGTTCAAGGAACCCGTTGAGTACGTTTACGAGGATCAAGCTTACGTAACCTCGGAGAACTTTGCAGGCAAGATGACCATACCCTCGAAATCATTTCTATCTTTGCTTGCTAGTTGCTCGCTCTATTGCTATGCCTATGCTGCGATACCTACCACTTGCTATATCATGCCTCCCATATTGCCATGTCAAACCTCTAACCCACCTTGTCCTAGCAAACCGTTGTTTGGCTATGTTATCGCTTTGCTCAGCCCCTCTTATAGCGTTGCTAGTTGGAGGTGAAGATGGAATTTGTTCCATGTTTGGAACATGGTTATTGTTGGGATATCACAATACCTCTTATTTAATTAATGCATCTATATACTTGGTAAAGGGCGGAAGGCTCGGCCTTATTCCTGGTGTTTTCTTCCACTCTTACCGCCCTAGTTTCCGTCATACCGGTGTTATGTTCCTTGATTGTGCGTTCCTTACACGGTTGGGTGTTATGGGGACCCCTTGACAGTTCGCTTTGAATAAAACTCCTCCAGCAAGGACCAACTTTGGTTTTACCATTTGCCACCTAGCCTTTTTCCCTTGGGTTCAGCAGACTCAAGGGTCATCTTTATTTTAACCCCCCCGGGCCAGTGCTTGTCTAAGTGTTGGTCCGAACCTGTCAGCAGCCGGTGGCCACCAGGGGCAACTCTGGGCTGGCCTACCGGAATCTTGGACAATCCGGTGTTGCCCTGAGAACGAGATATGTGCAGCTCCTATTAGGATGTCGGCGCATCGGGCGGCTTTGCTGGTCTTGTTTTACCATTGTCGAAATGTCTTGTAACCGGGATTCCGAGTCTGATCAAGTCGTCCTGGGAGAAGGAATATCCTTCGTTGACCGTGAGAGCTTGTGATGGGCTAAGTTGGGACACCCCTGCAGGGTTTTGAACTTTCGAAAGCCATGCCCGCGGTTACGGGAAGATGGGAATTTGTTAATGTTCGGTTGTAGAGAACTTGACACTTAACTTAATTAAAATGCATCAACCGCGTGTGTAGCCGTGATGGTCTCTTCTCGACGGAGTCCGGGAAGTGAACATGGTTTCGTGTTATGCTTGAACATAAGTAGTTTCAGGATCACTTCTTGATCGCTTCTAGTTCACGACCGTGCTTTGCTTCTCTTCTCTCTCTCTCATTTGCGTAAGTTAGCCACCATATATGCTAGTGCTTGCTGCAGCTCCACCTCACTACCTTTTTCCTACCCATAAGCTTAAATAGTCTTGATCGTGAGGGAGTGAGATTGCTGAGTCCGCGTGACTCACAGATTACTTCCAAAACCAGTTGCAGGTGCCGATGATAACCGTGCAGGTGACGCAACCGAGCTCAAGGAGGGGCTTGATGAAGATCGTGTTCATTGTGTTGTTTCGTTTCCAGTTGATCAGTAGTGGAACCCAGTTGGGGCGATCGGGGATCTATTGCATTAGGGGTAACTTTCTTTATTTGGTTCTGTAGTCGAACCTTGATTGTATCTGGATGATGTAATGCTATATGTATGTATTGTGTGAAGTGGCGATTGTAAGGCAACTCTGTATCTCTTTCTTATTCAGTACATGGCATGTGTAAAGATTACCCCTCTTGCGACATGCCTACAATGTGGTTATGCCTCTAAGTCGTGCTCCGACACGTGGGTGATATTGCTGCATCGTGGGTGTTACAAGTTGGTATCAGAGCCTTCCCCGACTTAGGAGCCCCCTGCTTGATCGAATCGCTGGCGTTGTTGAGTCTAGAAAAATGTTTTGAGCCTTATAGGATTATATATATATATATCGGAGAGTTGGATTCTTTTTACTCCTCGGTCCCCTTCGTCGCTCTGGTGAGGCCTCCTGACGTAGAATTTTGACTCTTCTCTCCTCAAATTTCACTAAAAAATTAGGATCAGGCGGGTATCTTGGAATCGTTTCGATGGTTTTGTGACAAGAACATTGTTCTTGGTGCCTCCTGACATTCAGGGGTTGTGGCAGTGTCCCGAGGAGTTGAGCTCCGAGGTGTTGTCGTCACAATTTTATCGTTGCAGTTCTGGAATACCTGAGTTTCGCCGACATCGAAAATCTCTTTTATGAAGTTGTTGGTGAGATAACCTCGACGCCACCCAGTACCGGGGCGGGAGTTCGGGAGTATTGCCATAACTCGTATAACGGATGCTTTTCGAAGGTTGAGGTAAATGATTTCCGAAGGATTCTTGGTTATGTGTTGAAGGATGGATACAACTGGATGTAGGATTTGTTAGTTTGGGTGATATATTATGCTTCCCCTGTATCCCCAACACCTGATTGCATAACCAGAAAGTTTCGGGAGTTTATAAGTGGGAATTCAAGTAGCTCCTAGGATATCTTTCCGACAGATGTATGATATGAGATTGGGGTTCGACATCTAGTGGTCTGCCTATCCACGGTTGGTTTTACAGTGTTCTCGTTGTGTCTTAAAGAGTCCTTGGCTATGCTGACTCGGGATGCTTCGTATGTCATGTGCACTGCCTTGTATATGATGGTGTTGTATGATCGAGCCCGTTTGGGCCCCACCACAAAAACTTCAGATGAAATCTCTATCATATGTTTGTTCCGGCTTATTCTGCAAGCCAATCCTTTGTTTTGTTTTGAGTTGTGGTATTCGAGTTGCTTCAAAGTCAAATGTTGATTCCATACCTTTCCTAAGTGGTGTTCTCATATTCCTATGTGAATACTAATCCTTCCTAATAATCAAGATTGTCATGTCAATCCTTTTCAACCAGTGTGTTTCTCTTCAAGTGGATCCGTTCATTTTCAACATCCGCAAGACCAACTCTAAGTATTCTCAACGGTGTTTGTTTCATTCATCCCAAATTGTCTTTATTTTCCCACCCTCCCACCCTTTTCCTTCAAGGACTCAGATTTCTGAATCAAGTATCATTTTATTGATGGGAAGTCTCTCCATTCGTTTCCTTCAATGTTCTTATCCGGTGATTCTCATGAAGATGTTCTACTAGCTCATCATTATTCGTTCTTTTTCTTCTCCGGTGGTTTCAATTCAACCTTTCGTGTTGATCATATCCTTCTCCTCATTTCAAATGCTTTTCCCATGACCGGTGCACCTCATAATCATTCCACGCTCGCTATTCTATTGTTCCAGAGTCCTCAAGATATCTCAGAAGATTAGTGTTTTCACTCCTAATCCGTTCAAGCTATTTCGAGATTGTTATCTCATTCAAGCAACTTAATTCAACCCGCGCAATCTCCCTTTCAAGTAATCGTTCAATGGTGTATCTTTTGAATGGGCCCTAACCCATAGGTCTTTTCCCAGGATCTTACCTGACTCTTCTAATCTCCCCGTAGTTATTCTCTAATTCATTTGAAAGTTTGACGTAAGAATGAGTTATCATCAGTCAAATGCTTTCTCCAAGATCTTTCACATTCTTTTCATCATTGGTTCAACCTTTCTAATTTCCATTCCGGAGTGCCTCAACTACCCTAGGTGGTGTTCCTCGTCGTCATTCTCGAATTATGAAGACCGAAGAAGAGTTTTTCCTCCAAATCTTATCCGTTCTATCAAAGATTCGTGGTTCTAGCTTCATGCCATCCTCTCAAAATTGTTTTGATTATGAGAATTCTTTTCACCCATCTGAAATAATTCAGGAGTATTTTTCAGTGTGATTATCCGGAGGCCATCATCTCAGAATTATTCACTCAAATTTTCAGCTATCATTCTCCAAATGTTACCGGTGAATCGTTCAAATATCCTCTAATCAGTTCATGATCTATCCGTTCTCAGGTATCTAAATCCCCTCAAGTATCTTCATTTGTTCTCTAATTCTTCCCGGTGCTTCTTTATTTTTTCTTCTTCAATCATTTTCAATTCTCACGGTGGTTCTTCCAAGATTCTCTCTTCCTTGGTTATCATATCTATGCATTCGTGCTTTCCAAATCTTACCGGAAGTTCGTTGAAGACCTTTCTAAGTTTGCGCAATATCTATCTTAATCCTGTCTACGAGAATAAGTAGTTTGCCAAATCCGTTGCTTGCCATCAATCTAAATTGGAGAAGGATGAACATAACATAATTCTTATTCTTGATTCACCCAAATGATTAATTCTTTATTCCGGAGGCTCATCAAATTCTCGGTTCGAGATGATTTATCTTTTCTTTCGGAGTTCCAAGTTCTCTCAATTATTTCATCGCGAAGATTCATCTAAATCATTGCAAGGATTCACCTTGTGTTTTCAACTTCAATTTCCTTATATCATCCTTTTATGACCGGAGTTCTTCATGGAGGCTCTACATGATGTTTCATAAAGGATTTAATTCCTTCTCGAAGTTTTCATCGAGATTCTTTTCTAAGGAGCTCAAGTATTCTTCATCTTGCAACCCGGAGTGCAATTCTTTTTTACCTTATCTTTTGAGCGGTGTTTCATTCTTGATAATTTTCCTTTGTGTTTCATGATTCACAAGTTATCAAGAATTAGGTATTGTAAACCCGTCAATCTCTTCAGTGGAGTTATCTTGGGTTATATTTCACCTTAAGCTTTCCCTAAGGGTTGTTGCTATTTATGGTGCTCACAAATGACCCAAGTTCTTCATTTATCCTATCGGTGAGATAAGTTTCCTCGTCTCCTTGTTCATATCAATCCAAATCCTTTGTTTCCGTTAGTGGCGGAATTTCACCTTATAGTTTTCAGATGTTCTCCATAAGCCCACTACAATCTGATTTGTTTCGTTGTTGGGTTTCCAACAATTCTGTTATAACCTTCTTGGAAGGGTGCTCTCCAAGCTCATTGGTGGCAGAAGTTGGCATTTTCTTCTACATTCTTTTACTTCAATGAACTATCTTCTATTCTTCCTTCTGGAGGCATTGTGATGTTGCTCTCTTCAACCCATCTTCTTGTTTTGTCAGGATCGTGTTCTTTTCGTGCTTCTCCATTTAACCGGAGTGTTGTGTCCTCTGCTCAAGTTCTTTTCGCCTTATTAAGTCTTGCATCTTGTTCCAATCGGGGTGCTTGCTTCTACTTCTTGTCCATTGTAACTTTTTCTTATGTCTTTCAACCCACAAGGTTCCCGTAATGTACCTCCTGTCTAACGGAGTGTTTTCAACTTCATCCATCTCCGTTGTATTCTTTCTCGAAATGGTTTAGCCTTTTCAAGGTTCGTGGTTTCACTTGTTTGTCAAAGAAGCAACTTAGCTTTACCTCTTCTCTTCCTCTTCCATTTTCCCTCCGGTGCCATCCTAGATCTCGGGGCGAGATCCTCTCGTAGTGGTGGAGTGTTGTGACGCCCCGAGACCGTTGCGCCAAGTGTCTTCCAGTTATTCGCTGTTGTTGCCTTGTTTGAGTATGTTCAGTAAGGATGATTTTGAGATATTGTGATGCTCTATCCATCCATGCCCTTGTTTGCATTTATGGAGTACCCTAGCATGACTCAATCTTTCTCTACTTTTTCTATAAAATGTTCCTAGCAGATTGGTTACGTGTTAATCAATTTTGCCAAGGTTGTTGTAGTTGATCCATGCATGCTATGAGATTGTTCTTGCCATGGTTAGCTACTTGATCATGTCTTCTTGCTGGGAGTATACTTAGTTTGTCATGAAATGCCTTGTGGTGAGTGCATCAAGCTCGCAAACATGCCTACGTAACTCTGTTTTTGCCATGTCCAGTTTTCTGCTAAGTCTGAATCTGTTAACGAAACTTGCTATGTTTACATGGGTGCCATCTTATCTTCTGATCCTTTTTGGCTTATGGTCAGTAAGGGACTTTTGTTATATGCTTTGAGTAGTTTCATGCCATGCCTTTCTTTGCCATGATATGTTCCCGTAGTATGTTGTTATCTTGCTCTAAACATTGCTTCCTGATATTAAATCATGGCATGTTATTTTCACTAAGTCCGAGAAGCTGATATCTTTTGCACTTTTGCCATGCTTGTTTGAGCCTTCTATTGTGTGATTTAGCCGTAGCTCAGTGTTCATCTTTTGTCAAGTATCTTGAGTGGATCACTGCCATGTGCTTGGTTGCTATGTTAGAGTGCAGTAGCTTAGTTTCTTGTTGCATTTTATATGGCATCGTGCTGTTAATCGCAGAATAGTGCCATTATTGTTTTGCTTGCCATTTACAAACCGTGCATCCAATTCCGGTGATCTTTATATCAATTTTGACCAAAATCAACTCAGCTTTCCAGAGGCACTCTTGGTTTGCTGAGTTGAGGCCTGGTTCAATCTTTTCCTTCCAGAGCTCGCATATGCATTGCATATCACATCCCGCATGTCATGCCATGTTTTGCATCATGTTGCTTGCACATTGCACCGTGTTTGATTGTTGTTTCCTTTGCTTGTGTTATTGCTTTGGGTAAAGCCGGGAGACGAGTTTGTGTTCGGGGAACCCGTTGAGTACGTTTACGAGGATCAAGCTCACGTCAACTCGGAGAACTTTGCAGGCAAGATGACCATACCCTCGAAATCACTTCTATCTTTGCTTGCTAGTTGCTCGCTCTATTGCTATGCCTATGCTGCGATACCTACCACTTGCTATATCATGCCTCCCATATTGCCATGTCAAACCTCTAACCCACCTTGTCCTTGCAAACTGTTGTTTGGCTATGTTACCGCTTTGCTCAGCCCCTCTTATAGCGTTGCTAGTTGGAGGTGAAGATGGAGTTTGTTCCATGTTTGGAACATGGTTATTGTTGGGATATCAGAATATATCTTATTTAATTAATGCATCTATATACTTGGTAAAGGGTGGAAGGCTCGGCCTTATGCCTGGTGTTTTGTTCCACTCTTGCCGCCCTAGTTTCCGTCATACCAGTGTTATGTTCCTTGATTTTGCGTTCCTTACACGGTTGGGTGTTATGGGGACCCCTTGACAGTTTGCTTTGAATAAAACTCCTCCAGCAAGGACCAACTTTGGTTTTACCATTTGCCACCTAGCCTTTTTCCCTTGGGTTCAGTAGACTCAAGGGTCATCTTTATTTTAACCCCCCCGAGCCAGTGCTTGTCTAAGTGTTGGTCCGAACCTGTCAGCAGCCGGTGGCCACCAGGGGCAACTCTGGGCTGGCCTACCGGAATCTTGGACAATCCGGTGTTGCCCTGAGAACGAGATATGTGCAGCTCCTATTAGGATGTCGGCGCATCGGGCGGCTTTGCTGGTCTTGTTTTACCATTGTCGAAATGTCTTGTAACCGGGATTCTGAGTCTGATCAGGTCATCCTGGGAGAAGGAATATCCTTCGTTGACCATGGGAGCTTGTGATGGGCTAAATTGGGACACCCCTGCAGGGTTTTGAACTTTCGAAAGCCGTGCCCGCGGTTATGGGCAGATGGGAATTTGTTAATGTCCGGTTGTAGAGAACTTGACACTTAACTTCATTAAAATGCATCAACCGCGTGTGTAGCCGTGATGGTCTCTTCTCGGCGGAGTCCGGGAAGTGAACACGGTTTCGTGTTATGCTTGAACGTAAGTAGTTTCAGGATCACTTCTTGATCGCTTCTAGTTCATGACCATGCTTTGCTTCTCTTCTCGCTCTCATTTGCGTAAGTTAGCCACCATATATGCTAGTGCTTGCTGCAGCTCCACCTCACTACCTTTTTCCTACCCATAAGCTTAAATAGTCTTGATCGCGAGGGTGTGAGATCGTTGAGTCCCCGTGACTCACAGATTACTTCCAAAACCAGTTGTAGGTGCCAATGATAACCATGCAGGTGACGCAACCGAGCTCAAGGAGGGGCTCGATGAAGATCATGTTCGTTGTGTTGTTTCGTTTCCAGTTGATCAGTAGTGGAGCCAAGTTGAGGCGATTGGGGATCTATTGCATCAGGGGTTGTCTTTCTTTATTTGGTTCCGTAGTCGGACCTTGATTGTATCTAGATGATGTAATGCTATATTTATGTATTGTGTGAAGTGGCGATTGTAAGGCAACTCTGTATCTCTTTCTTATTCAGTACATGGCATGTGTAAAGATTACCCCTCTTGCGACATGCCTACAATGTGGTTATGCCTCTAAGTCGTGCTCCGACACGTGGGTGATATTGCCGCATCGTGGGTGTTACAAGTTGGTATCAGAGCCTTCCCCGACTTAGGAGCCCCCTGCTTGATCGAATCGCTGGCGTTGTTGAGTCTAGAAAAATGTTTTGAGCCTTATAGGATTATATATATATATCGGAGAGTAGGATTCTTTTTACTCCTCGGTCCCCTTCGTCGCTCTGGTGAGGCCTCCTGACGTAGAATTTTGACTCTTCTCTCCTCAAATTTCACTAAAAAATTAGGATCAGGCGGGTATCTTGGAATCGTTTCGATGGTTTTGTGACGAGAACATTGTTCTTGGTGCCTCCTGACATTCAGGGGTTGTGGCAGTGTCCCGGGGAGTTGAGCTCCGAGGTGTTGTCGTCACAATTTTATCGTTGCAGTTCTGGAATACCTGAGTTTCGCCGACATCGAAAATCTCTTTTATACAGTTGTTGGTGAGATACCCTCGACGCCACCCAGTACTGGGGCGGGAGTTCGGGAATATTTCCATAACTCGTATAACATATGCTTTTCGAAGGTTGAGGTAAATGATTTCCGAAGGTTTCTTGGTTATGTGTTGAAGGATGGATAAAGCTGGATGTAGGATTTGTTAGTTTGGGTGAGATATTATGCTTCCCCTATATCCCCAACACCTGATTGCATAACCAGAAAGTTTCGAGAGTTTATAAGTGGGAATTCAATTAGCTCCTAGGATATCTTTCCAATAGATGTATGATATGAGATTGGGGTTCGACGTCTAGTGGTCTGCCTATCCACGGTTGGTTTTACTGTGGTCTCGTTGTGTCTTAAAGAGTCCTTGGCTATGCTAACTCGGGGACGCTTCGTATGTCATGTGCACTGCGTTGTACATGATGGTGCTGTATGATCGAGCCCGTGTGGGCCCTACCACGAAAAATCCGGATGAAATCTCTATCATATGTTTGTTCCGGCTTATTCTGCAAGCCAATCCTTTGTTTTGTTTTGAGTTGTGGTATTCGAGTTGCTTCAAAGTCAAATGTTGATTCCATACCTTTCCTAAGTGGTGTTCTCATATTCCTATGTGAATACTAATCCTTCCTAATAATCGAGATTGTCATGTCAATCCTTTTGAACCGGTGTGTTTCTCTTCAAGTGGATCCGTTCATTTTCAACATCCGCAAGACCAACTCTAAGTATTCTCAACGGTGTTTGTTTCATTCGTCCCAAATTGTCTTTATTTTCCCACCCTCCCACCCTTTTCCTTCAAGGACTCAGATTTCTGAATCAAGTATCATTTTATTGATGGGAAGTCTCTCCATTCATTTCCGTCAATGTTCTTATCCGGTGATTCTCATGAAGATGTTCTACTAGCTCATCATTATTCGTTCTTTTTCTTCTCCGGTGGTTTCAATTCAACCTTTCGTGTTGATCATATCCTTCTCCTAATTTCAAATGCTTTTCCCATGACCGGTGCACCTCATAATCATTCCACGCTCGCTATTCTATTGTTCCAGAGTGCTCAAGATATCTCAGAAGATTCGTGTTTTCACTCCTAATCCATTCAAGCTATTTCGAGATTCTTATCTCATTCAAGCAACTTAATTCAACCGGCGCAATCTCCCTTTCAAGTAATCGTTCAATGGTGTATCTTTTGAATGGGCCCTAACCCACAGGTCTTTTACCAGGATCTTACCTGACTCTTCTAATCTCCCCGGAGTTATTCTCAAATTCATTTCAAAGTTTGACGTAAGAATGAGTTACCATCAGTCAAATGCTTTCTCCAAGATCTTTCACATTCTTTTCATCATTGGTTCAACCTTTCTAATTCCCATTCCGGAGTGCCTCAACTACCCAAGGTGGTGTTCCTCGTCGGCATTCTCGAATTTTGAAGACCGAAGAAAAGTTTTTCCTCCAAATCTTATCCGTTCTATCAAAGATTCCTGGTTCTAGCTTCACGCCATCCTCTCATAATTGTTTTGTTTATGAGAATTCTTTTCACCCATCCGAAGTAATTCAGGAGTATTTTTCAGTGTGATTGTCCGGAGGCCATCATCTCAGAATTATTCACTCAAATTTTCAGCTATCATTCTCCAAATGTTACCGGTGAATCGTTCAAATATCCTCTAATCAGTTCATGATCTCTCCGTTCTCTGGTATCTAAATCCCCTCAAGTATCTTCATTTGTTCTCTAATTCTTCCCGGTGCTTCTTTATTTTTTTCTTGTTCAATCGTTTTCAATTCTCACGGTGGTTCTTCCAAGATTCTCTGTTGCTTGGTTATCATATCTATGCACTCGTGCTTTCCAAATCTTACCGGAGGTTCGTTGAAGACCTTTCTAAGTTTGCGCAATATCTATCTTAATCCTGTCTACGAGAATAAGTAGTTTGCCAAATCCGTTGCTTGCCATCAATCTAAATTGGAGAAGGATGAGCATAACATAATTCTTATTCTTGATTCACCCAAATGATTAATTCTTTATTCCGGAGGCTCATCAAATTCTCGGTCCGAGATGCTTTATCTTTTCTTTCGGAGTTCCAAGTTCTCTCAATTATTTCATCACGAAGATTCATCTAAATCATTGCAAGGATTCACCTTATGTTTTCAACTTCAATTTCCTTATATCATCCTTTTATGACCGGAGTTCTTCATGGAGGCTCTACAAGATGTTTCATAAAGGATATAATTCCTTCTCGAAGTTTTCATCGAGATTCTTTTCTAAGGAGCTCAAGTATTCTTCATCTTGCAATCCGGAGTGCAATTCTTTTTTACCTTATCTTTTGAGGCGGTGTTTCATTCTTGATAATTTTCCTTCGTGTTTCATGATTCACAAGTTATCAAGAATGAGGTATTGTAAACCCGTCAATCTCTTCAGTGGAGTTATCTTGGGTTATATTTCACCTTAAGCTTTCCCTAAGGGTCGTTGCTATTTATGGTGCTCACAAATGACCCAATTTCTTCATTTATCCTACCGGTGAGATAAGTTTCCTCGTCTCCTTGTTCATATCAATCCAAATCCTTTGTTTCCGTTAGTGGCGGAATTTCACCTCATAGTTTTGAGATGTGCTCCATAAGCCCACTACAATCTTATTCGTTTCGTTGTTTGGTTTCCAGCAATTCCGTTATAACCTTCTTGGAAGGGTGCTCTCCAAGCTCATTGGTGGCAGAAGTTGGCATTTTCTTCTACATTCTTTTATTTCAATGAACTATCTTCTATTCTTTCTTCCGGAGCATTGTGATGTTGCTCTCTTCAACCCATCTTCTTGTTTTGTCAGGATCGTGTTCTTTTCGTGCTTTTCCATTTAACCAGAGTGTTGCGTCCTCTGCTCAAGTTCTTTTCGCCTTATCAAGTCTTGCATCTTGTTCCAATCGGGGTGCTTGCTTCTACTTCTTGTCCATTGTAACTTTTTCTTATGTTTTTCAACCCACAAGGTTCCCGTAATGTACCTCCTATCTAACGGAGTGTTTTCAACTTCATCCATCTCCGTTGTATTCTTTCTCGAAATGGTTTAGCCTTTTGAAGGTTCGTGGTTTCACTTGTTTGTCAAAGAAGCAACTTAGCTTTACCTCTTCAATTCCTCTTCCGTTTTCTCTCCGGTGCCATCCTAGATCTCGGGACGAGATCCTCTCGTAGTGGTGGAGTGTTGTGACGCCCCAAGACCGTTGCACCAGGTGTCTTCTAGTTATTCACTGTTGTTGCCTTTGAAGGAAATATGCCCTAGAGGCAATAATAAAGTTATTATTTATTTCCTTATATCATGATAAATTTTTATTATTCATGCTAGAATTGTATTAACCAGAAACATGATACATGTGTGAATACATAGACAAACAAAGTGTCACTAGTATGCCTCTACTTGACTAGCTCGTTGATCAAAGATGGTTAAGTTTCCTAGCCATTGACATGGGTTGTCATTTGATTAATGGGATCACATCATTAGGAGAATGATGTGATTGACTTGACCCATTCCGTTCGCTTAGCACTTGATCGTTTAGTTTGTTGCTATTGCTTTCTTCATGACTTATACATGTTCCTATGACTATGAGATTATGCAACTCCCATTTACCGGAGGAACACTTTGTGTGCTACCAAACGTCACAACGTAACTGGGTGATTATAAAGGTGCTCTACAGGTGTCTCCGAAGGTACTTGTTGGGTTGGCATATTTCGAGATTAGGATTTGTCACTCCGATTGTCGGATAGGTATCTCTGGGCCCACTCGGTAATACACATCACTTAAGCCTTGCAAGCATTGCAACTAATGAGTTAGTTGCGGGATGATGTATTACGGAATGAGTAAAGAGACTTGCCAGTAACGATATTGAACTAGGTATTGAGATAACGACGATCGAATCTCGGGCAAGTAACACACCGATGACAAAGGGAACAACGTATGTTGTTATGCGGTTTGACCGATAAAGATCTTCGTAGAATATGTAGGAGCCAATATGAGCATCCAGGTTCCGCTATTGGTTATTGACCAGAGACGTGTCTCGGTCATGTCTACATAGTTCTCGAACCCGTAGGGTCCGCACGCTTAAAGTTCAATGACGGTTATATTATGAGTTTATGTGTTTTGATGTACCGAAGGTAGTTCGGAGTCCCGGATGAGATCGGAGATATGATGAGGAGTCTCGAAATGGTCAAGACGTAAAGATCGATATATTGGACGACTATATTCGGACATCGGAAAGGTTCCGAGTGATTCGGGTATTTATCGGAGTACCGGGGAGTTACGGGAATTCGCTGGGGAGTGTATGGGCCTTATTGGGCTTTAGGGGAAAGAGAGAGAGGCAGGCCGTGCGCCCCCAAGGCCTAGTCCGAATTGGACTAGGGGGAAGGGCTGCGCCCCCTCCTTCCTTCTCTTCTCTTTTCCCTTTCCTTCTCTCCTACTCCTACTACTTGGAAGGGCTCCTAGTTCTACTAGGAAAGGGGGAATCCTACTCCCGGTGGGAGTAGGACTCCCCTAGGGTGCGCCATAGAGAGGGACGGCCCCTCCCCTCCTCCACTCGTTTATATACGTGGCCAGGGGGCACCCCAGAGACAACAATTGATCTCGTGATCTCTTAGCCGTGTGCGGTGCCCCCCTCCACGATAATCCACCTCGATCATATCATAGCGGTGCTTAGGCGAAGCCCCGCGTCGGTAGAACATCATCATCGTCACCACGCCATCGTGCTGACGAAACTCTCCCTCAACACTCGGCTGGATAAGAGTTCGAGGGACATCATCGAGTTGAACGTGTGCAGAACTTGGAGGTGTCGTGCGTTCGGTACTTGATCGGTCGGATCATGAAGACGTACGACTACATCAACCGCGTTGTGCTAACGCTTCCGCTTTCGGTCTACGAGGGTACGGGGACAACACTCTCCCCTCTCGTTACTATGCATCACCATGATCTTGCATGTGCGTAGGAATTTTTTTGAAATTACTACGTTCCCCAACAGTGGTATCCGAGCCTAGGTTTTATGCGTTGATGTTGTGCATGAGTAGAACACAAGTGAGTTGTGGGCGATATAAGTCATACTGCTTACCAGCATGTCACACTTTGGTTCGGCGGTATTTTTGGATGAAGCGGCCCGGACCGACATTACGCGTACGCTTACGCGAGACTGGTTCTACCGACGTGCTTTGCACACAGGTGGCTGGCGGGTGTCAGTTTGTCCAACTTTAGTTGAACCGAGTGTGGCTACGCTCGGTCCTTGAGAAGGTTAAAACAACACCAACTTGACAAACTATAGTTGTGGTTTTGATGCGTAGGTAAGAACGGTTCTTGCTCAGCCCGTAGCAGCCATGTAAAACTTGCAACAACAAAGTAGAGGGCGTCTAACTTGTTTTTGCAGGGCATGATGTGATGTGATATGGTCAAGACGTGATGAGATATAAGTTGTTGTATAAGATGATCATGTTTTGTTGAAGTTATCGACAACTGGCAGAAGCCTTATCGTTGTCTCTTTATTGCATAAGATGCAAGCGCCAAATAATTGCTTTACTTTATCGCTATGCGATAGCAATAGTTGCAAGAGCAATAGTTGGCGAGACGACCATGAGATGACACATTGATATAGATCAAGATGATGGAGATCATGGTGTCATGTCGGTGACGATGGAGATCATGACAGTACTTTGGAGATGGAGATCAAAGGCGCAAGATGATCATGGCCATATCATGTCACATATTATGATTGCATATGATGTTTATCTTTTATGCATCTTACTTTGCTTAGTTATGACGGTAGCATTATAAGATGATCTCTCACCAAATTTCAAGATAAAAGTGTTCTCCCTGAGTATGCACCATTGCGAAAGTTCGTCGTGCCCAGACACCACGTGATGCTCGGGTGTGATAAGCTCTACGTCCATCTACAACGGGTGCAAGCCAGCTTTGCACACGCAGAATACTCAGGTTAAACTTGACGAGCCTAGAATATGCAGATATGGCCTCGGAACACTGAGACCGAAAGGTTGAACGTGAATCATATAGTAGATATGATCAACATAGTGATGTTCACCATTGAAAACTACTCCATTTCACGTGATGATCGGTTATGGTTTAGTTGATTTGGATCACGTGATCACTTAGATGATTAGAGGGATGTCTATCTAAGTGGGATTTCTTAAGTAATATGATTAATTGAACTTTAATTTATCATGAACTTAGTCCTGGTAGTATTAGCATATCTATGTTGTAGATCAATAGCTCACGTTTAGCTCCCCTGTTTTATTTTTGATATGTTCCTAGAGAAAACTAAGTTAAAAAATATTAGTAGCAATGATGCGGATTGGATCCGTGATCTGAGGTTTATCCTCATTGCTGCACAGAAGAATTATGTCCTTAATGCACCGCTAGGTGACAAACCTATTGCAGGAGCATATGCAGATGTTATGAACGTTTGGCTAGCTCAATATGATGACTACTTGATAGTTTAGTGCACCATGCTTAGACGGCTTAGAATCGGGACTTCAAAGACGTTTTGAACATCATGGACCATATGAGATGTTCCAGGAGTTGAAGTTAATATTTCAAGCAAATACCCGAGTTGACAGATATGAAGTCTCCAACAAGTTCTATAGCTAAAAGATGGAGGAGAATAGCTCAAGCAGTGAGCATGTGCTCAGATTGTCTAGGTACTACAATCGCTTGAATCAAGTGGGAGTTAATCTTCCAGATAAAATAGTGATTGACAGAATTCTCTAGTCACCATCACCAAGTTAGTAGAACTTCGTGATGAACTATAATATGCAAGGGATAACGGAAATGATTCCCAAGCTCTTCGTGATGCTGAAATCGACGAAGGTAGAAATCAAGAAAAGCATCAAGTGTTGATGGTAAACAAAACCACTAGTTTCAAGTAAATGGACAAATGGAAGAAAGGGGAACTTCAAGAAGAACGGCAAGCAAGTTGCTGCTCAAGTGAAAAAACCCAAGTCTGGACCTAATCCTAAAACTGAGTGCTTCTACTGCAAAGGGACTGGTCACTGGAAGCGGAAACTACCCCAAGTAATTGGCGGATAAGAAGGATGGCAAAGTGAACATAGGTATATTTGATATACATGTTATTGATGTGTACTTTACTAGTGTTTATAGCAACCCCGCGGTATTTGATACTAGTTCAGTTGTTAAGAATAGTAACTCGAAACGGGAGTTGCAGAATGAACAGAGACTACTTAAGGGTGAAGTGACGATGTGTATTGGAAATGGTTCAAAGATTGATATGATCATCATCGCACACTCCCTATACTTTCGGGATTAGTGTTAAACCTAAAATAAATGTTATTTAGTGTTTGCATTGAGCATAAATATGATTGGATCATGTTTATTGCAATACGGTTATTCATGTAAGTTAGAGAATAATTGTTGTTCTGTTTACATGAATAAAACCTTCTATGGTCATACACCCAATGAAAATGGTTTTTTGGATCTCGATCGTGGTGATACACATTTTCATAATATTGAAGCCAAAAGATGCAAAGTTAATAATGATAGTGCAACTTATTTGTGGCACTGCCGTTTAGGTCATATTGGTGTAAAGCGCATGAAGAAAATCCATGCTGATGGACTTTTGGAATCACTTGATTATGAATTAGTTGATGCTTGCGAACCATGCCTCATGGGCAAGATGACTAAGACTCCATTCTCCGGAACAATGGAGCAAGCAACAGATTTGTTGGAAATCATACATATTGATGTATGTGGTCCGATGAATATTGAGGCTCGCGGCAGGTATCATTATTTTTTGATCTTCACAGATAATTTGAGCAGATATTAGTATATCTACTTGATGAAACACAAGTCTGAAACATTTGAAAAGTTCAAAGAATTTCAGAGTGAAGTGGAGAATCATCGTAAAAAAATAAAAATTTCTACGATATGATCGCAGAAATAAAATATTTGAGTTACGAGTTTGGTCTTCAGTTAAAACAATGTGAAATAGTTTCACTACTCACGCCACCTGGAACACCACAGTATAATGGTATGTCCGAATGTCGTAACCGTACTTTATTAGATATGGTGCAATCTACGATGTCTCTTACCGATTTACCACTATCATTTTAGGATTATGCATTAGAGACAGCTGCATTCACATTAAAAAGGGCACCATCTAAATCCGTTGAGACGACAACGTATGAACTGTGGTTTAGCAAGAAACCTAAGCTGTCGTTTCTTAAAGTTTGGAGTTGCGATGCTTATGTGAAAAAGTTTCATCTTGATAAGCTCAAACCCAAGTCGGAGAAGTGCGTCTTCATAGGATACCCAAAGGAGACAGTTGGGTACACCTTCTATCACAGATCCAAAGGCAAGACATTCGTTGCTTAGAATGGATCTTTTCTAGAGAAGGAGTTTCTCTCGAAATAAGTGAGTGGGAGGAAAGTAGAACTTAATGAGGTAACTGTACCTGGTCCCTTATTGGAAAGTAGTTCATCACAAAAATCTGTTCCTGTGACTACTACACCAATTAGTGAGGAAGCTCATGATGATGATCATGTAACTTCAGATCAAGTTACTACCGAAACCTCGTACGTAAACCAGAGTGAGATCCGCACCAGAGTGGTACGGTAATCCTGTTCTGGAGGTCATGTTACTTGACCATGACGAGCCTACGAACTATTAGGAAGCAATGATGAGCCCAGATTCCGCGAAATGGCTTGAGGCCATGAAATCTAAGATGAGATCCATGTATGAGAACAAAGTATGGACTTTGATTGACTTTCCCAATGATCGGCGAGCCATTGAGGTTAAATGGATCTTCAAGAGGAAGACGGACACTGATAGTAGTGTTACTATCTACAAAGCTAGAATTGTCGCAAAAAAGGTTTTTTCGACAAGTTCATGGTGTTGACTACGATGAGAGTTTCTCACTCGTATCTATGCTTAAGTCTGTCCGAATCATGTTAGCAATTGCCACATTTTATGAAATCTGAAAAATGGATAAACAAAACTGCACTCCTTAATGGATTTATTAAAGAAGAGTTGTATATGATGCAACCAGAAGGTTTTGTCAATCCTAAAGGTACTAAAAAAATATGCAAGCTCCAGCGATCCATCTATGGACTGGTGCAAGCATCTCGGGGTTGGAATATACCCTTTGATAAGTTGATCAAAGCATATAGTTTTATACAGACTTGCGGTGAAGCCTGTATTTACAAGAAAGTGAGTGGGAGCACTACAACATTTCTGATAAGTATATGTGAATGACGTATTGTTGATCGGAGATAATGTAGAATTATTCTGCAAAGCATAAAGGAATGTTTGAAAGGATTTTTTCAAAGAAATACCTCGGTGAAGCTGCTTACATATTGAGCATCAAGATCTATAGAGATAGATCAAGACACCTGATAAGTTTTTCAATGAGTACATACCTTGACAAGATTTTGAAGTAGTTCAAAATGGAACAGTCAAAGAAGGAGTTCTTGCCTGTGTTACAAGGTGTGAAGTTGAGTAAGACTCAAGACCCGACCACGGCAGAAGATAGAGAGAGAATAAAAGTCATTCCCTATGCCTCAGCCATAGGTTCTATAAAGTATGCCATGCTATGTACCAGACCTATTGTATACCCTGCCCTGAGTTTGGCAAGGGAGTACAATAGTGATCTAGGAGTAGATCACTGGACATTGGTCAAAATTATCCTTAGTGGAATAAAGGATATGTTTCTCGATTATGGAGGCGACAAAAGGTTCGCCGTAAAGGGTTACGTCGATGCAAGTTTTGACATTGATCCAGATGACTCAATCTGGATACATATTAAAAGTGGGAGCAATTAGCTAGTGTAGCTCTGTGCAGAGCATTGTTGACATAGAAATTTGCAAAATACATATGGATCTGAAGGTGGCAGACCGGTTGACTAAACTTCCCTCACAAGCAAAACATAATCACACCTTAGTACTCTTTGGGTATTAATCACATAGCAATGTGAACTAGATTATTGACTCTAGTAAACCCTTTGGGTGTTGGTCACATGACGATGTGAACTATGGGTGTTAATCACATGGTGATATGAACTATTGATGTTAAATCACATGGCGATGTGAACTAGATTATTGACTCTAGTGCAAGTGGGAGACTGAAGGAAATATTCCCTAGAGGCAATAATAAAGTTATTATTTATTTCCTTATATCATGATAAATGTTTATTATTCATGCTAGAATTGTATTAACCGGAAACATGATACATGTGTGAATACATAGACAAACAGAGTGTCACTAGTATGCCTCTACTTGACTAGGTCGTTGATCAAAGATGGTTAAGTTTCCTAGCCATTGACATGGGTTGTCATTTGATTAACAGGATCACATCATTAGGAGAATGATGTGATTGACTTGACCCATTCCGTTAGCTTAGCACTTGATCGTTTAGTTTGTTGCTATTGCTTTCTTCATGACTTATACATGTTCCTATGACTATGAGATTATGCAACTCCCGTTTACTAGAGGAACACTTTGTGTGCTACGAAACGTCACAACGTAACTGGGTGATTATAAAG
This sequence comes from Triticum urartu, assembly GCF_056163025.1. NCBI lineage: Eukaryota > Viridiplantae > Streptophyta > Magnoliopsida > Poales > Poaceae > Triticum > Triticum urartu. Next base: position 443,229,795 of record NC_141879.1, on the reverse strand, counting down.
GTGCTCTACAGGTGTCTCCGAAGGTACTTGTTGGGTTGGCGTATTTCGAGATTAGGATTTGTCACTCCGATTGTCGGATAGGTATCTCTGGGCCCACTCGGTAATACATCACTTAAGCCTTGCAAGCATTGCAACTAATGAGTTAGTTGCGGGATGATGTATTACGGAACGAGTAAAGAGACTTGCCAGTAACGAGATTGAACTAGGTATTGAGATACCGACAATCGAATCTCGGGCAAGTAACATACTGATGACAAAGGGAACAACGCATGTTGTTATGCGGTTTGACCGATAAAGATCTTCGTAGAATATGTAGGAGCCAATATGAGCATCTAGGTTCCGCTATTGTTTATTGACCGGAGATGTGTCTCGGTCATGTCTACATAGTTCTCGAACCCGTAGGGTCCGCACGCTTAAAGTTCGATGACGGTTATATTATGAGTTTATGTGTTTTGATGTACCGAAGGTAGTTCGGAGTCCCGGATGAGATCGGAGATATGACGAGGAGTCTCAAAATGGTCGAGACGTAAAGATCGATATATTGGACGACTATATTCGGACATCGGAAAGGTTCTGAGTGATTCAGGTATTTATCGGAGTACCGGGGAGTTACGGGAATTCGCCGGGGAGTGTATGGGCCTTATTGGGCTTTAGGGGAAAGAGAGAGAGGCAGACCGCGCGCCCCCCAAGGCCTAGTCCGAATTGGACTAGGGGGAAGGGCTGCGCCCCCTCCTTCCTTCTCTTCTCTTTTCCCTTTCCTTCTCTCCTACTCCTACTAATTGGAAGGGCTCCTAGTTCTACTAGGAAAGGGAGAATCCTACTCCCGGTGGGAGTAGGACTCCCCTAGGGCGCGCCATAGAGAGAGACGACCCCTCCCCTCCTCCACTCCTTTATATACATGGCAAGGGGCACCCCAGAGACAACAATTGATATCTTAATCTCTTAGCCGTGTGCGGTGCCCCCCTCCACGATAATCCACCTCGATCTTATCGTAGCGGTGCTTAGGTGAAGCCCTGCGTCGGTAGAACATCATCACCGTCACCACGCCGTCGTGCTGACGAAACTCTTCCTCAACACTCGTCTGGATCGGAGTTCGAGGGACGTCATCGAGTCTAACGTGTGCAGAACTCAAAGGTGCCATGCGTTTGGTACTTGATCGGTCGGATCGTGAAGATGTACAACTACATCAACCGCGTTGTGCTAACGCTTCCGCTTTCGGTCTACGAGGGTACGTGGACAACACTCTCCCCTATCGTTGCTATGCATCACCATGATCTTGCGTGTGCGTAGGAATTTTTTTGAAATTACTACATTCCCGAACAGCCTTGTCATTTGTTTGCGTGTGATGCATTTGATATCATGTCATCATGTGCATCGCATTTGCATACGTGTTCGTCTCATGCATCCGAGCATTTTCCCCGTTGTCCGTTTCTCAATACAGAGCACCTATGTCCTCTGGTTCCTCCTTTTTCCTCTTTTCATGTGCGGGTGTTAAACATTCTCGGAGTGGACCGAGATTTGCCAAGCGGCCTTGGTATACTACCGGTAGACCGCCTGTCAAGTTTCGTGCCATTTGGAGTCTGTTTGATGCTCCAACGGTTAACCGGGGAACCGTTAAGGCCTCGTGTGTGTTGCAGCCCAACACCCCTCCAAAGTGGCCCAAAACCCATCCAAACCACCCATCCTCTCGGTCGTTCGATCACGATCGCGTGGCCTAAAACCGTACCTCATTTGGACTCTCCTAGCTCCCTCTACCTATATATTTGTGTCTCCCTCCGATTTTTCCCGGATAAACCCTAGCCATCTCCCTCCTCGCGCCGAAGGACACGTCCATCCCACGTCGGACATGTCCGCCAGACGCGTCACCCCGACGAATCAGGGTGCGCCACGTCGCCTCCTCCGCCGCCCGAGCCAATCCGAGCTTGCCACCTCAGCGCGACGCCTCCCTCTCTCTCCTCCAGCGCTGCCGTGCCCCGAGGCCGGCCCACCCTGGGCGCGACCGGGCCTGACGAGCCCGCGCGTCCTTCCGCGCCCCGCCGCCGTCTTCGCCGTTCGCCGCCGACGCCGGCGCCGCATGCCTCGCCGGCGACCGCCGCCCGCTCCGGCGCCCGGCTCCGCCGCCCCGCTCACCGCGCCCCACGCCGCCGGAACCCGCGCCCGCAACTCCGCTCTGCCGCCGCACGCCTTACCCCGCCGCCCGCGTATCTCGCCGCCTCGCACCGGCCATCGCGCGCCGCCGCCGCCGTTTTGCGCCAGAGCCACGCCTCGCACAGCCCCTCGTCGCCGGTTGCCTCGCCGGCCGTGCCCCGGCCCCAACCGCCGTCCTCCTCCGCCGGATCCGACATCCTCGAGCTCCCCCGCGAACTCCGGCCGTTTCCCCCGTCTCCGGGGAACTTCTCCGGCGAGATCCGACCAGAGTGGACCAGATCCACCAGGAGATGAACCAAACACCTCCCCACGTCCCGGATGCCCTCGTCCCGCGTTGACTTTCTGCGAGGTCTAATTTTCTCTAAGTCCCAGATCTGCGACATTTTCATGCCTACTTCATCATGCCATAACTTCGTGCTCAGTGCTCCATTTTGCATGCAAGATATATCAAAATGTTCATCATGATGTCCTATTCATTTTGTTACATTGTGCCATGTTTGTTTGAGTCCATCTTGATGCCTAAAATGCTGTTGCAAAAGTGCTTCATAATGTTAGTTCCTGATTCATATCAGTTTATGAGCATTTGCCATTTTTGCCATGATTATTGTGTGCTGCATATGAGCATGACCTCTACATGTGTTTTGGGCTATGCCATGCCATCTTTACAGGGGTGTATGCCATGTATTTTTGTGATCAATGTGGTGACTAGCACAAGCATGCAAAGTAGCTCTCGTGATATTGCTGATTTCAGAGACTTCGAATTTCACTAAGTCTTTGTCTGCTGTTATTTTTATGCCATGTATTTATGTTGCTACAGAGAGATCCGTGCCTTGTTTGAGAATGTTCAGTAAGGATGTTTTTGAGATATTGTTATGCTCTATCCATCCATGCCCTTGTGTGCATTTATGGAGTACCCTAGCATGACTCAATCTTGCTCTACTTTTGCTATAAAATGTTCCTCGCAGATTGGTTACGTGTTAATCAATTTTGCCAAGGTTGTTGTAGTTGATCCATGCATGCTATGAGATTGTTCTTGCCATGGTTAGCTACTTGATAATGTCTTCTTGCTGGGAGTATGATTAGTTTGTCATGCAATGCCTTGTGGTGAGTGCATAGAGCTCGCAAACATTCCTACGTAACTCTGCTTTTGCCATGTCCAGTTTTCTGCTAAGTCTGAATCTGTTAACGAAACTTGCTATGTTTACATGGGTGCCATCATATCTTCTGATCCTTTTTGGCTTATGGTCAGTAAGGGACTTTTGTTATATGCTTTGTAGCGACCCGACCCGAATGGATCAAGTGCTCTGTGCTCCGGTGTCATCCCTGGATCAGTAATGCTGACACCACACAGTACATCGAAGGATTTATAGCAGAGTGGCAATCACACACTTATTACATCGTTATCTAAAAGAGAACTTATTACAAATAATATGGCTTAAGGCCATCTAATAACAATAACAGCGGAAGACTCGGAAGATAAATGGGTCCATCAACTCCAACGACATCACTGAGTATAGAACCACGACCTAAAAGCACCTTACTCATCGTCTGAAGAGTCTGCAACATGAGAAGTTGCAGCCCGAAAACGGGTCAGCACATGGAATATGCTGGCAATGTAACACATAGAGAGTAATGGAATGAAACAACTATACTACATGCATATATGGCTGGTGGAAAGCTCTATGGTTACAGTTTTGCGTAAAGCCAGTTTTTCCCTACTGCAAAGGAATACATTTATTTAACTATCAAGGTAGTTGTTAAACATCGAGAATGGTTGACAGCATTCCGATCCCAATTAAGTGAACAATTAAACCCAACAACATTAATTAGAAGTAACGTGATGAGATTCACATGATATTCAAGTACTAGATACTCAAGTTGTCCATAACCGGGGACACGGCTAATCATGATTAGTTTGTACACTCTGCAGAGGTTTGCGCACTTTTCCCCACAAGACTCGATCGCCTCCGTTTGGTTTCTCGCACTACAGGGTGTTTGAGAAACGGATGACCGAGACACAGTCTTTCAGAAGCGCTAGCACCTTACGATCGGGTAGACCGTACCACCTACAACCCCTACATCTGCTAGTCTACCACTGTAAGAGTTCGCATGACTTAGTCAACTATGCCAGAGCCCATAATGGCTTGTGGCTACACACGGAAGTTACTAGCATGAATGATCTTATGATCCCTTTGAGCCTCGGTGGCGGTCCAAAATAAAACAGGCAAGTCCTGATAGACATCAGGTGCCTCAATCCACCCAGATGTGTGTTTAAGTTGCCACCTTAGATAAACCATTAAAATTATCAACTCACATCTGTCATGGATATCACTCACGCAATCCACGTCTACTAGCATAGCATGGCATAATAAGCAAACGTAGAAGTAACTCCCAAAGGTTTCAAAATAAACAGGTAATAGGTACTACCTCATCTACTTCCCATCCCACAATTTAATTAGATCCTAATCATGCAATGTGAGAGGATTGATCTAATGCAATAAAACATGGGTTGTAGAAAAGGTATGATCAAAGTGTTACTTGCCTTGCTGATGATCCGTGAGACCTAGGGATTCGAAGTAACAAGCGGCGCAATCCGGGTGATCTAACGCAGACAAACAACAAGCACACAATAAGTACTCATCTAATGCATAGGTAAAACTCGAACAAGAGAACGAACCAGAAAGTTCAACTTAAGAACTCCGGTTGCAAAGAAAGAACGAACTGAACAAAGAAACGGAAAACAAACGGCGGAAGAAAACAACTCGGTTCTAGCAAGTTTGAAACTAGGTCAAATTTTACCGAAGAAAAAACTTGTTCAAGTTGATTAGACGGAACGGCGGTTTCGAGACGAAACTCCAGGCGCTTGAATCACCTGATTCCGATAAACGAGCGAGAAGAAAGACTAGAACGAAGATCGGATCTGAGATCACAATCGCGGAATAAATCCGACGAAAAGAAAAGAGACGAACGGTTAAACGAACGGGCGTCGTTAACCGGGAAAAATCGGTGATCACGTTCGTTGAGACGAACGGTCCGAAAGAAGAATGAAAACCGATCTAGGGTTTTCGGAAAAGAAACCAAAAAGAAAAACCGGAAAGAAACCGGAAAAGAAAACGGAAAAGAAACGGAACGGTTCTTTTAAGAAAAACCGAACCAGGGAAAGAAAAAGGCGGCGCGGCTACCTCGGGAGGCGGGGCTCCGGGCGGCGGCTTAGGGCGGCGGCGGCGGCTTAAGGCGGCGGCGGCTTAAGGCGGCGGCGGCTAAGGGCGGCGGGGCTGGCGCGCGGCTCGGGGCGGGAGGCGGCGGTGGCTGTGGCTTGGGGTGGAGAGGGGGGGGGCTTGGGTATTTATATAGGAGGGGGGGGGTGTTGCTTGGGGAGGGGGTAAGGGGCAAGGGCGGCGGCGGCCTGGAGTCCAAGCCGGACTCGGCTTGCGGCGGGGCTAGCGGCTGGCTGGGCCTTGGCCCGGCTGGCCTGGCGCGCGGGAACTGCTCTTTTTTTTAAATCGGTTACGCGCGCAGGAAAAACAAAAGAAATAAAATCTAAACGAACTCCAAAATTCCTAAAGTAAATTTTCTCCGACTCCTAAAAATGAGTCGAACAAAATGAACTTTTCTCTGGGCCTAAAATGCAATTTTTGAAACACGCATTTTCCCTATCCAAATAAAAAGCAAACAAAACTCCAGCAAAACCAAAATTTGATTTATTCATCAAATCTTCATTTTTCCTAAATTTGGGAAAGTCATATTATTCCCTCTCTTATATTTTTGATATTGGAAAAATAATTGAAGATGAAATAAATAAATCAAATGATCCTCTTTTCAAAATTTGAGAAAACTCTCAAATATGAAAATAACGAAATCTCCAACTCTCTCTGAAGGTCCTTGAGTTGCGTGAAATTTCTAGGATCGACCAAAATGCAAGAAAATATGCTATGCATGATGATCTAATGTATAACATTCCAAATTGAAAATTTGGGATGTTACATGCTTTGAGTAGTTTCATGCCATGCCTTTCTTTGCCATGACATGTTCCCGTAGCATGTTGTTATCTTGCTCTAAACATTGCTTCCTGATGTTAAATCCTGGCATGTTATTTTCACTAAGTCTGAGAAGCTGATACCTTTTGCACTTTTGCCATGCTTGTTTGAGCCTTCTATTGTGTGATTTAGCCGTAGCTCAATGTTCATCTTTTGTCAAGTATCTCAAGTCAATCACTGCCATGTGCTTGGTTGCTATGTTAGAGTGCAGTAGCTTAGTTTCTTGTTGCATTTTATATGGCATCATCCTGTTATTCGCAGAATAGTGCCATTATTGTTTTGCTTGCCATTTACAAACCGTGCATCCAATTCCGGTGATCTTTATATCGATTTCGACCGAAATCAACTCATCTTTCCAGCGGTAGTCTTGGTTTGCCAAGTTGAGGCCTGATTCAATCTTTTCCTTCTAGAGCTCGCATATGCACTGCATATCACTTCCCGCATGTCATGCCATGTTTTGCATCATGTTGCTTGCGCATTGCACCATGGTTGATTGTTGTTTCCTTTGCTTGTGTTCTTGCTTTGGGTAGAGCTGGGAGACGAGTTCATGTTCGAGGAACTCCTGGAGTACATTTACGAGGATCAAGCTCACGTCAACTCGGAGAACTTTGCAGGCAAGATGACCATACCCTCGAAATCACTTCTATCTTTGCTTGCTAGTTGCTCGCTCTATTGCTATGCCTATGCTGCGATACCTACCACTTGCTATATCATGCCTCCCATATTGCCATGTCAAACCTCTAACCCACCTTGTCCTAGCAAACTGTTGTTTGGCTATGTTACCGCTTTGCTCAGCCCCTCTAATAGCGTTGCTAGTTGCGGGTGAAGATGGAGTTTGTTCCATGTTTGGAACATGGTTATTGTTGGGATATCACAATATCTCTTATTTAATTAATGCATCTATATGCTTGGTAAAGGGTGGAAGGCTCGGCCTTATGCCTGGTGTTTTGTTCCACTCTTGCCGCCCTAGTTTCCGTCATACTGGTGTTATGTTCCTTGATTTTGCGTTCCTTACACGGTTGGGTGTTATGGGGACCCCTTGACAGTTCGCTTTGAATAAAACTCCTCCAGCAAGGCCCAACTTTGGTTTTACTATTTGCCACCTAGCCTTTTTCCCTTGGGTTCTGCAGACTCAAGGGTCATCTTTATTTTACACCCCCCCGGGCCAGTGCTTGTCTAAGCGTTGGTCCGAACCTGTCAGCAGCCGGTGGCCACCAGGGGCAACTCTGGGCTGGCCTAGCGGAATCTTGGACAATCCGGTGTTGCCCTGAGAACAAGATATGTGCAGCTCCTATCAGGATGTCGGTGCATCGGGCGGCTTTGCTGGTCCTGTTTTACCATTATCGAAATGTCTTGTAACCAGGATTCTGAGTCTGATCGGGTCGTCCTGGGAGAAGGAATATCCTTCGTTGACCATGAGAGCTTGTGATGGGCTAAGTTGGGACACCCCTGCAGGGTTTTGATCTTTCGAAAGCCGTGCCCGCGGTTATGGGCAGATGGGAATTTGTTAATGTCCGGTTGTAGAGAACTTGACACTTAACTTAATTAAAATGCATCAACCGCGTGTGTATCCGTGATGGTCTCTTCTCGGCGGAGTCCGGGAAGTGAACACGGTTTCGTGTTATGCTTGAACGTAAGTAGTTTCAGGATCACTTCTTGATCGCTTCTAGTTCATGACCGTGCTTCGCTTCTCTTCTCGCTCTCATTTGCGTAAGTTAGCCACCATATATGCTAGTGCTTGCTGCAGCTCCACCTCACTACATCCTACCCATAAGCTTAAATAGTCTTGATCGCGAGGGTGTGAGATTGCTGAGTCCCCGTGACTCACAGATTACTTCCAAAACCAGTTGCAGGTGTCGACGATAACCGTGCAGGTGACGCAACCGAGCTCAAGGAGGGGCTCGATGAAGATCGTGTTCGTTGTGTTGTTTCGTTTCTAGTTGATCAGTAGTGGAGCCCACTTGGGGCGATCAGGGATCTATTGCATCAGGGGTTGTCTTTCTTTATTTGGTTTCTTAGTCGGACCTTGATTGTATCTGGACGATGTAATGTTATATTTATGTATTGTGTGAAGTGGCGATTGTAAGGCAACTCTGTATCTCTTTCTTATTCAGTACATGGGATGTGTAAAGATTACCTCTCTTGCGAAATGCCTACAATGCGGTTATGCTTCTAAGTCGTGCTCCAACACGTGGGAGATAGCCGCATCGTGGGTGTTACAAGTTGGTATCAGAGCCTTCCCGACTTAGGAGCCCCCTGCTTGATCGAATCACTGGCATTGTTAAGTCCAGAAAAATGTTTTGAGTCTTATAGGATTATATATATCGGAGAGTAGGATTCTTTTTACTCCTCGGTCCCCTTCGTCGCTCTAGTGAGGCCTCCTGACGTAGAATTTTGACTCTTCTCTCCTCAAATCTCACAAAAAAAATTAGGATCAGGCGGGTATCTTGGAATCGTTCCGATGGTTTTGTGACGAGAAGATTGTTCTTGGTGCCTCCTGACATTTAGGGGTTGTGGCAGTGTCCCGGGGAGTTGAGCTCCGAGGTGTTGTCGTCACAATTTTATCGTTGCAGTTCTGGAATACCTGAGTTTCGCCGACATTGAAAATCTCTTTTATGCAGTTGTTGGTGAGATAACCTCGACGCCACGCAGTACTCGGGCGGGAGTTCGGGAGTATTGCCATAACTCGTATAACGGATGCTTTTCGAAGTTTGAGGTAAATTATTTCCGAAGGTTTCTTGGTTGTGTGTTGAAGGATGGATACAGCTGGATGTAGGATTTGTTAGTTTGGGTGAGATATTATGCTTCCCCTGTATCCCCAACACCTGATTGCATAACCAGAAAGTTTCGGGAGTTTATAAGTGGGAATTCAAGTAGCTCCTAGGATATCTTTCTGACAGATGTATGATATGAGATTGGGGTTCGACCTCTAGTGGTCCGCCTATCCACGGTTGGTATTATAGTGGTCTCGTTGTGTCTTAAAGAGTCCTTGGCTATGCTGACTCGGGGACGCTTCATATGTCATGTGCACTGCCTTGTACATGATGGTGTTGTACGATCGAGCCCATGTGGGCCCCACCACGAAAACTTCGGATGAAATCTCTATCATATGTTTGTTCCGGCTTATTCTGCAAGCCAATCCTTTGTTTTGTTTTGAGTTGTGGTATTCGAGTTGCTTCAAAGTCAAATGTTGATTCCATACCTTTCCTAAGTGGTGTTCTCATATTCCTATGTGAATACTAATCCTTCCTAATAATCGAGATTGTCATGTCAATCCTTTTGAACCGGTGTGTTTCTCTTCAAGTGGATCCGTTCATTTTCAACATCTGCAAGACCAACTCTAAGTATTCTCAACGGTGTTTGTTTCATTCGTCCCAAATTGTCTTTATTTTCCCACCCTCCCACCCTTTTCCTCCAAGGACTCAGATTTCTGAATCAAGTATCATTTTATTGATGGGAAGTCTCTCCATTCGTTTCCTTCAATGTTCTTATCCAGTGATTCTCATGAAGATGTTCTACTAGCTCATCATTATTCGTTCTTTTTCTTCTCTGGTGGTTTCAATTCAAGCTTTCGTGTTGATCATATCCTTCAACTCGTTTCAAATGCTTTTCCCATGACCAGTGCACCTCATAATCATTCCACGCTCGCTATTCTATTGTTCCAAAGTGCTCAAGATATCTCAGAGGATTCATGTTTTAACTCCTAATCCGTTCAAGCTATTTCGAGATTGTTATCTCATTCAAGCAACTTAATTCAACCGGTGCAATCTCCCTTTCAAGTAATCGTTTAACGGTGTATCTTTTGAATGGGCCCTAACCCACAGGTCTTTTCCCAGGATCTTACCTGACTCTTCTAATATCCCCGGAGTTATTCTCAAATTCATTTCAAAGTTTGACGTAAGATTGAGTTATCATCAGTCAAATGCTTTCTCCAAGATATTTCACATTCTTTTCATCATTGGTTCAACCTTTCTAGTTTCCATTCCGGAGTGCCTCAACTACCCAAGGTGGTGTTCCTCGTCGTCATTCTCGAATTTTGAAGACCGAAGAAGAGTTTTTCCTCCAAATCTTATCCGTTCTATCAAAGATTCGTGGTTTTAGCTTCATGCCATCCTCTCATAATTGTTTTGATTATGAGAATTCTTTTCACCCATCCGAAGTAATTCAGGAGTATTTTTCAGTGTGATTATCCGGAGGCCATCATCTCAGAATTATTCACTCAAATTTTCAGCTATCATTCTCCAAATGTTACCGGTGAATCGATCAAATATCCTCTAATCAGTTCATGATCTCTCCGTTCTCAGGTATCTAAATCCCCTCAAGTATCTTCATTTGTTCTCTAATTCTTCCTGGTGCTTCTTTATTTTTTTTTCTTCTTCAATTGTTTTCAATTCTTACGGTGGTTATTCCAAGATTCTCTCTTCCTTGGTTATCATATCTATGCATTCGTGCTTTCCGAAGCTTACCGGAGGTTCGTTGAAGACCTTTCTAAGTTTGCGCAAAATCTATCTTAATCCTGTCTACGAGAATAAGTAGTTTGCCAAATCCATTGCTTGCCATCAATCTAAATTGGAGAAGGATGAGCATAACATAATTCTTATTCTTGATTCACCCAAATGATTAATTCTTTATTCCGGAGGCTCATCAAATTCTCGGTTCGATATGCTTTATATTTTCTTTCGGAGTTCCAAGTTCTCTCAATTATTTCATCGCGAAGATTCATCTAAATCATTGCAAGGATTCACCTTGTGTTTTCAACTTCAATTTCCTTATATCATCCTTTTATGACCGGAGTTCTTTATGGAGGCTCTACATGATGTTTCATAAAGGATTTAATTCCTTCTCGAAGTTTTCATCGAGATTCTTTTCTAAGGAGCTCAAGTATTCTTCATCTTGCAATCCGGAGAGCAAGTCTTTTTACCTTATCTTTTGAGGCGGTGTTTCATTCTTGATAATTTTCCTACGTGTTTCATGATTCACAAGTTATCAAGAATGAGGTATTATAAACCTGTCAATCTCTTCAATGGAGTTATCTTGGGTTATATTTCACCTTAAGCTTTCCCTAAGGGTCGTTGCTATTTATGGTTCTCACAAATGACCCAAGTTCTTCATTTATCCTACCGGTGAGATAAGTTTCCTCGTCTCCTTGTTCATATCAATCCAAATCCTTTGTTTCCGTTAGTGGCGGAATTTCACCTCATAGTTTTGAGATGTTCTCCATAAGCCCACTACAATCTTATTCGTTTCGTTGTTGGGTTTCTGACAATTCCGTTATAACCTTCTTGGAAGGGTGCTCTCCAAGCTCATTGGTGGTAGAAGTTGGCATTTTCTTCTACATTATTTTACTTCAATGAACTATCTTCTATTCTTTCTTCCGGAGGCATTGTGATGTTGCTCTCTTCAACCCATCTTATTGTTTTGTCAGGATTGTGTTCTTTTCGTGATTTTCCATTTAACCGGAGTGTTGTGTCCTCTGCTCAAGTTCTTTTCGCCTTATCAAGTCTTGGATCTTGTTCCAATCGGGGTGCTTGCTTCTACTTCTTGTCCATTGTAACTTTTTCTTATGTCTTTCAACCCACAAGGTTCCCGTAATGTACCTCCTGTCTAACGGAGTGTTTTCAACTTCATCCATCTCCGTTGTATTCTTTCTCGAAATGGTTTAGCCTTTTCAAGGTTCATGGTTTCACTTGTTTGTCAAAGAAGCAACTTAGCTTTACCTCTTCTCTTCCTCTTCTGTTTTCCCTCTGGTGCCATCCTAGATCTCGGGACGAGATCCTCTCATAGTTGTGGAGTGTTGTGACGCCCCGAGACCGTTGCGCCAGGTGTCTTCCAGTTATTCGCTGTTGTTGCCTTGTCATTTGTTTGTGTGTCATGCATTTCATATCGTGTCATCATGTGCATCGCATTTGCATATGTGTTTGTCTCATGCATCCGAGCATTTTCCCCATTGTCCGTTTCTCAATCCGGAGCTCCTATGTGCTCCGGCGCCTCCTTTTTCCTCTTTTCATGTGCGGGTGTTAAACCTTCTCGGAGTGGACCGAGATTTGCCAAGCGGCCTTGGTATACTACCGGTAGACCGCCTGTCAAGTTTCGTGCCATTTGGAGTCCGTCTGATGCTCCAATGGTTAACCGGGGAACCGTTAAGGCCTTGTGCGTGTTGCAGCCCAACACCCTTCCAAAGTGGCCCAAAACCCATCCAAACCCCCTCCATCCTCTCGGTCATTCGATCACCATCGCGTGGCCGAAAACCGCACCTCATTTGGACTCTCCTAGCTCCCTCTACCTATATATTTGTGTCTCCCTCCGATTTTTCGCGGATAAACCCTAGCCATCTCCCTCCTCGCGCCGCCGGACACGTCCTTCCTGCGTTGGACATATCTGCCGGATGCGTCACCCCGATGAATCAGGGTGCGCCACGTCGCCTCCTCCGCCGCCCGAGCCAATCCGAGCTTGCCACCTCAGCGCGACGCCTCCTTCTCTCTCCTCCCGCACCGCCGCGCCCCGAGGCCGGCCCGCCCTAGGCGCGACCAGGCCCGACGAGCCCGCGCGTCCTTCCGCGCCCTGCCGTCGTCTTTGCTGTTCGCTGCCGCTTGCCGCCGCATGCCTCGCCGGCGACCACCGCCCGCTCCAGCGCCCGGCTCTGCCGCCCCGCTCACCGCGCCCCACGCCGCCGGAACCCGTGCCCGCAACCCCGCTCCGCCGCCGCACGCCTTGCCCCGCCGCCCGCGTGCCTCGCCGCCTCGCGCCGGCCATCGCGCGCCGCCGCCGCCGTTTTGCACCAGAGCGACGCCTCGCACCGCCCCTCGTCGCCAGTTGCCTCGCCGACCGTGCCCCGACCCCAACCGCCGTCCTCCTCCACCGGATCCGACATCCTCGAGCTCCCCCGCGAACTCCGGCCGTCTCCCCCGTCTCCGGCGAACTTCTCCGGCGAGATCCGACCGGAGTGGACCAGATCCACCAGGAGATGAACCAGACACCTCCCCACGTCCCGGGTGCCCTCGTCCCGCGTTGACTTTCTGCGAGGTCTAATTTTCTCTAAGTCCCAGATCTGCGACACTTTCATGCCTACTTCATCATGCCATAACTTCGTGCTCGGTGCTCCGTTTGGCATGCATGATATATCAAAATGTTCATCATGATGTCCTATTCATTTTGTTACATTGTGCCATGTTTGTTTGATTCCATCTTGATGCCTAAAATGCTGTTGCAAAAGTGCTTCATAATGTTAGTTCCTGATTCTTATCAGTTTATGAGCATTTGTCATTTTTGCCATGATTATTGTGTGCTGCATATGATCATGAGCTCTACATGTGTTTTGGGCTATGCCATGCCATCTTTACAGGGGTGTATGCCATGTATTTTTGTGATCAATGTGGTGACTAGCACAAGCATGCAAAGTAGCTTTCGTGATATTGCTGATTTCAGAGACTTAGAATTTCACTAAGTCTGTCTGCTGTTATTTTTATGCCATGTATTCATGTTGCTGCAGAGAGATCCATGCCTTGTTTGAGTATGTTCAGTAAGGATGATTTTGAGATATTGTTATGCTCTATCCATCCATGCCCTTGTTTGGATTTATGGAGTACCCTAGCATGACTCAATCTTGCTCTACTTTTGCTATAAAATGTTCCTGGCAGATTGGTTACGTGTTAATCAATTTTGCCAAGGTTGTTGTAGTTGATCCATGCATGCTATGAGATTGTTCTTGCCATGGTTAGCTACTTGATAATGTCTTCTTGCTGGGAGTATGCTTAGTTTGTCATGCAATGCCTTGTGGTGAGTGCATAGAGCTCGCAAACATGCCTACGTAACTCTATTTTTGCCATGTCCAGTTTTCTGCTAAGTTTGAATCTGTTAACGAAACTTGCTATGTTTACATGGGTGCCACCATATCTTCTGATCCTTTTTGGCTTATGGTCAGTAAGGGACTATTGTTATATGCTTTGAGTAGTTTCATGCCACGCCTTTCTTTGCCATGATATGTTCACGTAGCATGTTGTCATCTTGCTCTAAACATTGCCTCCTGATGTTAAATCCTGGCATGTTATTTTCACTAAGTCTGAGAAGCTGATATCTTTTGCACTTTTTCCATGCTTGTTTCAGCCTTCTATTGTGTGATTTAGCCATAGATTAGTGTTAATATTTTGTCAAGTATCTCGAGTGGATCACTGCCATGTGCTTGGTTTCTATGTTAGAGTGCAGCAGCTTAGTTTCTTTTTGCATTTTATATGGCATCGTGCTGTTAATCGCAGAATAGTGCCATTATTGTTTTGCTTGCCATTTACAAACCGTGCATCCAATTCTGGTGATCTTTATATCGATTTCAACCGAAATCAACTCATCTTTCCAGCGCCACTCTTGGTTTGCCAAGTTGAGTCCTGATTTAATATTTTCCTTCCAAAGCTCGCATATGCACTTCATATCACATCCCGCATGTCATGCCATGTTTTGCATCATGTTGCTTGCGCATTGCACCATGGTTGATTGTTCTTTCCTTTGCTTGTGTTTTTGCTTTGGGTAGAGACGGGATATGAGTTCATGTTCGAGGAACCCGTTGAGTACGTTTACGAGGATCAAGCTCACGTCAACTCGGAGAACTTTGCAGGCAAGATGACCATACCCTCGAAATCACTTCTATCTTTGCTTGCTAGTTGCTCGCTCTATTGCTATGCCTATGCTGCGATACCTACCACTTGCTATATCATGCCTCCCATATTGCCATGTCAAACCTCTAACCCACCTTGTCCTAGCAAACTGTTGTTTGGCTATGTTACCGCTTTGCTCAGCCCCTCTTATAGCATTGCTAGTTGCAGGTGAAGATGGAGTTTGTTCCATGTTTGGAACATGGTTATTGTTGGGATATCACAGTATCTCTTATTTAATTAATGCATCTATATACTTGGTAAAGGGTGGAAGGCTCGGCCTTATGCCTGGTGTTTTGTTCCACTCTTGCCGCCCTAGTTTCCGTCATACCGGTGTTATGTTCCTTGATTTTGCGTTCCTTACATGGTTGGGTGTTATGGGAACCCCTTGACAGTTTGCTTTGAATAAAACTCCTCCAGCAAGGCCCAACTTTGGTTTTACCATTTGCCACCTAGCCTTTTTCCCTTGGGTTCTGCAGACTCAAGGGTCGTCTTTATTTTAACCCCCCGGGCCAGTGCTTGTCTAAGTGTTGGTCCGAACCTGTCAGCAGCCGGTGGCCACTAGGGGCAACTCTGGGCTGGCCTATCAGAATCTTGGATAATCCGGTGTTGCCCTGAGAACGAGATATGTGCAGCTCCTATCAGGATGTCGGCGCATCGGGCGGCTTTGCTGGTCCTGTTTTACCATTGTCGAAATGTCTTGTAACCGGGATTCTGAGTCTGATCGGGTCGTCCTAGGAGAAGGAATATCCTTCGTTGACCGTGAGAGCTTGTGATGGGCTAAGTTGGGACACCCCTGCAGGCTTTTGAACTTTCGAAAGCCGTGCCCGCGGTTATGGACAGATGGGAATTTGTTAATGTCCGGTTGTAGAGAACTTGACACTTAACTTAATTAAAATGCATCAACCGCGTGTGTAGCCGTGATGGTCTCTTCTCGGCGGAGTCCGGGAAGTGAACACGGTTTCGTGTTATGCTTGAACGTAAGTAGTTTCAGGATCACTTCTTGATCGCTTCTAGTTCATGACCATGCTTTTCTTCTCTTCTCGCTCTCATTTGCGTAAGTTAGCCACCATATATGCTAGTGCTTGCTGCAGCTCCACCTCACTACCTTTTTCCTACCCATAAGCTTAAATAGTCTTGATCGCGAGGGTGTGAGATCGTTGAGTCCCCGTGACTCACAGATTACTTCCAAAACCAGTTGTAGGTGCCGATGATAACCATGAAGGTGACGCAATCGAGCTCAAGGAGGGGCTCGATGACGATCATGTTCGTTGTGTTGTTTCGTTTCCAGTTGATCAGTAGTGGAGCCAAGTTGAGGCGATCGGGGATCTATTGCATCAGGGGTTGTCTTTCTTTATTTGGTTCCGTAGTCGGACCTTGATTGTATCTAGATGATGTAATGCTATATTTATGTATTGTGTGAAGTGGCGATTGTAAGGCAACTCTGTATCTCTTTCTTATTCAGTACATGGCATGTGTAAAGATTACCCCTCTTGCGACATGCCTACAATGTGGTTATGCCTCTAAGTCGTGCTCCGACACGTGGGAGATATTGCCACATCGTGGGTGTTACAAGTTGGTATCAGAGCCTTCCCCGACTTAGGAGCCCCCTGCTTGATCGAATCGCTGGCGTTGTTGAGTCTAGAAAAATGTTTTGAGCCTTATAGGATTATATATATATATATATCGGAGAGTAGGATTCTTTTTACTCCTCGGTCCCCTTCATCGCTCTGGTGAGGCCTCCTGACGTAGAATTTTGACTCTTCTCTCCTCAAATTTCACTAAAAAATTAGGATCAGGCGGGTATCTTGGAATCGTTTCGATGGTTTTGTGACGAGAACATTGTTCTTGGTGCCTCCTGACATTCAGGGGTTGTGGCAGTGTCCCGGGGAGTTGAGCTCCGAGGTGTTGTCGTCACAATTTTATCGTTGCAGTTCTGGAATACCCGAGTTTCGCCGACATTGAAAATCTCTTTTATGCAGTTGTTGGTGAGATAACCTCGACGCCACCCAGTACTGGGGCGGGAGTTCGTGAGTATTGCCATAACTCGTATAACGGATGCTTTTCGAAGATTGAGGTAAATGATTTCCGAAGGTTTCTTGGTTATGTGTTGAAGGATGGATACAGCTGGATGTAGGATTTGTTAGTTTGGGTGAGATATTATGCTTCCCCAGTATCCCCAACACCTGATTGCATAACCAGAAAGTTTCGGGAGTTTATAAGTGGGAATACAAGTAGCTCCTAGGATATCTTTCCGACAGATGTATGATATGAGATTGGGGTTTGACGTCTAGTGGTCCGCCTATCCACGGTTGGTTTTACAGTGGTCTCGTTGTGTCTTAAAGAGTCCTTGGCTATGCTGACTCGGGGACGCTTCATATGTCATGTGCACTGCCTTGTACATGATGGTGTTGTACGATCGAGCCCGTGTGGGCCCCACCACGAAAACTTCGGATGAAATCTCTATCATATGTTGTTCCGGCTTATTCTGCAAGCCAATCCTTTGTTTTGTTTTGAGTTGTGGTATTCGAGTTGCTTCAAAGTCAAATGTTGATTCCATACCTTTCCTAAGTGGTGTTCTCATATTCCTATGTGAATACTAATCCTTCCTAATAATCGAGATTGTCATGTCAATCCTTTTGAACCGGTGTGTTTCTCTTCAAGTGGATCCGTTCATTTTCAACATCCGCAAGACCAACTCTAACTATTCTCAACGGTGTTTGTTTCATTCGTCCCAAATTGTCCTTATTTTCCCACCCTCCCACCCTTTTCCTTCAAGGACTCAGATTTCTGAATCAAGTATCACTTTATTGATGGGAAGTCTCTCCATTCGTTCCCGTCAATGTTCTTATCCGGTGATTCTCATGAAGATGTTCTACTAGCTCATCATTATTCGTTCTTTTTCTTCTCCGGTGGTTTCAATTCAAGCTTTCGTGTTGATCATATCCTTCTTCTCATTTCAAATGCTTTTCCCATGACCGGTGCACCTCATAATCATTCCACGCTCGCTATTCTATTGTTCCAGAGTGCTCAAGATATCTCAGAAGATTCGTGTTTTCACTCCTAATCCATTCAAGCTATTTCGAGATTGTTATCTCATTCAAGCAACTTAATTCAACCGGCGCAATCTCCCTTTCAAGTAATCGTTCAATGGTGTATCTTTTGAATGGGCCCTAACCCATAGGTCTTTTCCCAGGATCTTACCTGACTCTTCTAATCTCCCCGTAGTTATTCTCTAATTCATTTGAAAGTTTGACGTAAGAATGAGTTATCATCAGTCAAATGCTTTCTCCAAGATCTTTCACATTCTTTTCATCATTGGTTCAACCTTTCTAATTTCCATTCCGGAGTGCCTCAACTACCCTAGGTGGTGTTCCTCGTCGTCATTCTCGAATTATGAAGACCGAAGAAGAGTTTTTCCTCCAAATCTTATCCGTTCTATCAAAGATTCGTGGTTCTAGCTTCATGCCATCCTCTCAAAATTGTTTTGATTATGAGAATTCTTTTCACCCATCTGAAATAATTCAGGAGTATTTTTCAGTGTGATTATCCGGAGGCCATCATCTCAGAATTATTCACTCAAATTTTCAGCTATCATTCTCCAAATGTTACCGGTGAATCGTTCAAATATCCTCTAATCAGTTCATGATCTCTCCGTTGTCAGGTATCTAAATCCCCTCAAGTATCTTCATTTGTTCTCTAATTCTTCCCGGTGCTTCTTTATTTTTTTCTTCTTCAATCGTTTTCAATTCTTACGGTGGTTCTTCCAAGATTCTCTCTTCCTTGGTTATCATATCTATGCATTCGTGCTTTCCAAATCTTACCGGAGGTTCGTTGAAGACCTTTCTAAGTTTGCGCAATATCTATCTTAATCCTGTCTACGAGAATAAGTAGTTTGCCAAATCCGTTGCTTGCCATCAATCTAAATTGGAGAAGGATGAGCATAACATAATTCTTATTCTTGATTCACCCAAATGATAAATTCTTTATTCCGGAGGCTCATCAAATTCTCGGTTCGAGATGCTTTATCTTTTCTTTCGGAGTTCCAAGTTCTCTCAATTATTTCATCGCAAAGATTCATCTAAATCATTGCAAGGATTCACCTTGTGTTTTCAACTTCAATTTCCTTATATCATCCTTTTATGACCAGAGTTCTTCATGGAGGCTCTACATGATGTTTCATAAAGGATTTGATTCCTTCTCAAAGTTTTCATCGAGATTCTTTTCTAAGGAGCTCAAGTATTCTTCATCTTGCAATCCGGAGTGCAATTCTTTTTACCTTATCTTTTGAGGCGGTGTTTCATTCTTGATAATTTTCCTTCGTGTTTCATGATTCACAAGTTATCAAGAATGACGTATTGTAAACCCGTCAATCTCTTCAGTGGAGTTATCCGGGGTTATATTTCACCTTAAGCTTTCCCTAAGGGTCATTGCTGTTTATGGTGCTCACAAATGACCCAAGTTCTTCATTTATCCTACCGGTGAGATAAGTTTCCTCGTCTCCTTGTTCATATCAATTCAAATCCTTTGTTTCCGTTAGTGGCGGAATTTCACCTCATAGTTTTGAGATGTTCTCCATAAGCCCACTACAATTTTATTCGTTTCGTTGTTGGTTTTCCAACAATTCCGTTATAACCTTCTTGGAAGGGTGCTCTCCAAGCTCATTGGTGGCAGAAGTTGGCATTTTCTTCTACATTATTTTACTTCAATGAACTATCTTCTATTCTTTCTTCCGGAGGCATTGTGATGTTGCTCTCTTCAACCCATCTTCTTGTTTTGTCAGGATTGTGTTCTTTTCGTGATTTTCCATTTAACCGGAGTGTTGTGTCCTCTGCTCAAGTTCTTTTCGCCTTATCAAGTCTTGCATCTTGTTCCAATCGGGGTGCTTGCTTCTACTTCTTGTCCATTGTAACTTTTTCTTATGTCTTTCAACCCATAAGGTTCCCGTAATGTACCTCATGTCTAACGGAGTGTTTTCAATTTCATCCATCTCCGTTGTATTCTTTCTCGAAATGGTTTAGCCTTTTCAAGGTTCGTGGTTTCACTTGTTTGTCAAAGAAGCAACCTAGCTTTACCTCTTCTCTTCCTCTTCCGTTTTCCCTCCGGTGCCATCCTAGATCTCGGGACGAGATCCTCTCGTAGTGGTGGAGTGTTGTGACGCCCCGAGACCGTTGCGCCAGGTGTCTTCCAGTTATTCGCTGTTTTTGCCTTGTCATTTGTTTGCATGTCATGCATTTCATATCATGTCATCACGTGCATCGCATTTGCATACGTGTTCGTTTCATGCATCCGAGCATTTTCCCCGTTGTCCGTTTCTCAATCCGGAGCACCTATGTCCACCGGCGCCTCCTTTTTCCTATTTTTGTGTGCAGGTGTTAAACATTCTCGGAGTGGAATGAGATTTGCCATGCGGCCTTAGTATACTACCGGTAGACCTCCTGTCAAGTTTCGTGCCATTTGGAGTCCGTTTGATGCTCCAACGGTTAACCGAGGAACCGTTAAGGCCTCGTGTGTGTTGCAGCCCAACACCCCTCCAAAGTGGACCAAAACCCATCCAAACCCCCTCCATCCTCTCGGTCGTTCGATCACGATCGCGTGGCCGAAAACCGCACCTCATTTGGACTCTCCTAGCTCCCTCTACCTATATATTTGTGTCTCCCTTCGATTTTTCGCGATTAAACCCTAGCCATCTCCCTCCTCGTGCCGCCGGACACGTCCATCCCGCGTCGGACATGTCCGCCGGACGCGTCACCCTGACGAATCAGGGTGCACCACGTCGCCTCCTCCGCCGCCTGAGCCAATCCAAGCTTGCCACCTCAGTGAGACGCCTCCCTCTCCCTCCTCTAGCGCCACCGCGGCCCGCCGGGGCCCGAGGCCGGCCCGCCCCGGGCGCGACTGGGCCCGATGAGCCCGCGCGTCCTTCCGTGTCCCGCCGCCGTCTTCGCCGTTCGCCGCCAACGCTGGCTTTGCCGCTCGCCGCCGCATGCCTCGCCGGTGATCGCCGCCCGCTCCGGCGCCCGCTCCGCCGCCCCGCTCATCGTGCCCCACGCCGCCAGAACCCGCGCCCGCAACCCCGCTCCGCCTTCGCGCGCCTTGCCCCGCCACCCGCGTGCCTCGCCGCCTCGTGCCGGCCACCGCGCGCCGCAGCCGCCATTTTGCGCCAGAGCCACGCCTCGCACCGCCCCTCGTCGCCGGTTGCCTCGCCGGGCATGCCCCGGCCCCAACCGCCGTCCTCCTCCACCGGACCTGACATCCTCGAGCTCCCCCGCGAACTCCGGCCGTCTCCCCCGTCTCCGGCGAACTTCTCCGGCGAGATCCGGCCAAAGTGGACCAGATCCACCTGGATATGAACCAAACACGTCCCCACGTCCCGGATGCCCTCGTCCCGCGTTGACTTTCTGCGAGGTCTAATTTTCTCTAAGTCCCAGATCTGCGACATTTTGCATGCATGATATATAAAAATGCTAATCATGATGTTCTATTCATTTTGTTCCATTGTGCCATGTTTGTTTGAGTCCATCTTGATGCCTAAAATGCTGTTGCAAGAGTGCTTCATAATGTTAGTTCCTGATTCTTATTAGTTTATGAGCATTTGTCATTTTTGCCATGATTATTGTGTGTTGCATATGAGCATGAGCTCTACATGTGTTTTTAGCTATGCCATGCCATCTTTACAGGGGTGTACGCCATGTATTTTTGTGATCAATGTGGTGACTAGCACAAGCATACAAAGTAGCTCTCGTGATATTGCTGATTTCCGAGACTTAGAATTTCACCAAGTCTTTGTCTGCTGTTATTTTTATGCCATGTATTCATGTTGCTACAGAGAGATCCATGCCTTGTTTGAGTATGTTCAGTAAGGATGATTTTGAGATATTGTTATGCTCTATCCATCCATGCCCTTGTTTGCATTTATGGAGTACCCCAGCATGACTCAATCTTGCTCTACTTTTGCTATAAAATGTTCCTGGCAGATTGGTTACGTGTTAATCAATTTTGCCAAGGTTGTTGTAGTTGATCCATGCATGCTATGAGATTGTTCTTGCCATGGTTAGCTACTTGATCATGTCTTCTTGCTGGGAGTATGCTTAGTTTGGTATGCAATGCCTTGTGGTGAGTGCATCGAGCTCGCAAACATGCCTACGTAACTCTGTTTTTGCCATGTCCAGTTTTCTGCTTAGTCTGAATCTGTTAACGAAACTTGCTATGTTTACATGGGTGCCATCATATCTTCTGATCCTTTTTGGCTTATGGTCAGTAAGGGACTTTTGTTATATGCTTTGAGTAGTTTCATGCCATTCCTTTATTTTCCATGATATGTTCCTGTAGCATGTTGTTATCTTGCTCTAAACATTGGCTCCTGATGTTAAATCCTGGCATGTTATTTTCACTAAGTCTGAGAAGCTGATATCTTTTGCACTTTTGCCATGCCCGTTTGAGCCTGCTAATGTGTGATTTATGCGTAGCTCAGTGTTCATCTTTTGTCAAGTATCTCGAGTGGATCACTACCATGTGCTTGGTTGCTATGTTAGAGTGCAGTAGCTTAGTTTCTTGTTGCATTTTATATGGCATCGTGCTGTTAATCGCAGAATAGTGCCATTATTGTTTTGCTTGCCATTTACAAACCGTGCATCCAATTCCGGTGATCTTTATATCGATTTCGACCAAAATCAAATCATCTTTCCAGCGGCACTCTTGGTTTGCCAAGTTGAGGCCTGGTTCAATCTTTTCCTTCCAGAGCTCGCATATGCATTGCATATCACATCCCGCATGTCATGCCATTTGCATAATGTTGCTTGCGCATTGCACCAGGGTTGATTGTTGTTTCCTTTGCTTGTGTTCTTGCTTTGGGTAGACGGGAGACGAGTTCGTGTTCGAGGAACCCGTTGAGTACGTTTATGAGGATCAAGCTTACGTCAACCTGGAGAACTTTGCAGGGAAGATGACCATACCCTCGAAATCACTTCTATCTTTGCTTGCTAGTTGCTCGCTCTATTGCTATGCTTATGCTGCGATACCTACCACTTGCTATATCATGCCTCCCATATTGCCATGTCATACCTCTAACCCACGTTGTCCTAGCAAACCGTTGTTTGGCTATGTTACCACTTTGCTCATCCCCTCTTATAGCGTTGCTAGTTGCAGGTGAAGATGGAGTTTTTTCCATGTTTGGAACATGGTTATTGTTGGGATATCACAATATGTCTTATTTAATCAATGCATCTATATACTTGGTAAAGGGTGGAAGGCTCGGCCTTATTCCTGGTGGTTTGTTCCACTCTTGCCGCCCTAGTTTCCGTCATACCGGTGTTATGTTCCTTGATTTTGCGTTCCTAACACGGTTGGGTGTTATGGGGACCCCTTGACAGTTCGCTTTGAATAAAATTCCTCCACCAAGGCCCAACTTTGGTTTTACCATTTGCCACCTAGCCTTTTTCCCTTGGGTTCTGCAGACTCAAGGGTCATCTTTATTTTAACCCCCCGGGCCAGTGCTTGTCTAAGTGTTGGTCCAAACCTGTCAGCAGCCGGTGGCCACCAGGGGCAACTCTGGGCTAGCCTACCGGAATCTTGGACAATCCGGTGATGCCCTGAGAACGAGATATGTGCAGCTCCTATCAGGATGTCGGCGCATCGGGTGGCTTTGCTGGTCTTGTTTTACCATTGTCGAAATGTCTTGTAACCGGGATTCCGAGTCTGATCGGGTCGTCCTAGGAGAAGGAATATCCTTCGTTGACCGTGAGAGCTTGTGATGGGCTAAGTTGGGACACCCCTGCTGGGTTTTGAACTTTCAAAAGCCGTGTCGCGGTTATGGGCCGATGGGAATTTGTTAATGTCCGGTTGTAGAGAACTTGACACTTAACTTAATTAAAATGCATCAACCGCGTGTGTAGCCGTGATGGTCTCTTCTCGGCGGAGTCCGGGAAGTAAACATGGTTTCGTGTTATGCTTGAACGTAAGTAGTTTCAGGATCACTTCTTGATCGCTTCTAGTTCACGACCGTGCTTTGCTTCTCTTCTCGCTCTCATTTGCATAAGTTAGCCACCATATATGCTAGTGCTTGCTGCAGCTCCACCTCACTACCTTTTTCCTACCCATAAGCTTAAATAGTCTTGATCGCGAGGGTGTGAGATTGCTGAGTCCCCGTGACTCACAGATTACCTCCATAACCAGTTGCAGGTGCCGATGATAACCGTGCAGGTGACGCAACCGAGCTCAAGGGGGGCTCGATGAAGATCGTGTTCGTTGTGTTGTTTTGTTTCTAGTTGACCAGTAGTGGAGCCCAGTTGGGGCGATCGGGGATCTATTGCATTAGGGGTTGTCTTTCTTTATTTGGTTCCGTAGTCGGACCTTGATTGTATCTGGATGATGTAATGCTATATTTATGTATTGTGTGAAGTGGCGATGGTAAGCCAACTCTGTATCTCTTTCTTATTCAGTACATGGGATGTGTAAAGATTACCCCTCTTGCGACATGCCTACAATGCGGTTATGCCTCTAAGTCGTGCTCCGACACGTGGGAGATATAGCTGGATCATGGGTGTTACACCAGTTGCCGGGAAGAAGCCAAAGAATGGACCCAAGCCTGAGATTGAGTGCTTTTATTGCAAGGGAAACGGTCACTGGAGGCGGAATTGCCCCAAGTACTTAGCGGATAAGAAGGCCGGCAATACCAAAGGTATATATGATATACATGTTATTGATGTGTACCTTACCAGCATTCGTAGTAGCTCCTGGGTATTTGATACCGGTGCGGTTGCTCATATTTGTAACTCAAAACAGGAGCTGTGGAATAAGTGGAGACTGGCATAGGACGAGGTGACGATGCGCGTCGGGAATGGTTCCAAGGTCGATGTGATCACCGTCGGCACGCTACCTCTACATTTACCTACGAGATTAGTTTTAAACCTCAATAATTGTTATTTAGTGCCAGCTTTGAGCGTGAACATTGTATCTGGATCTCGTTTACTGCGAGATGGCTACTCATTTAAATCTGAGAATAATGGTTGTTCTATTTATATGAGAGATATGTTTTATGGTCATGCCCCGCTGGTCAATGGTTTATTCTTATTGAATCTCGAACGTGATGTTACACATATTCATAGTGTGAATGCCAAAAGATGTAAGGTTGATAATGATAGTCCCACATACTTGTGGCACTGCCACCTTGGTCACATTGGTGTCAAACGCATGAAGAAACTCCATGTAGATGGACTTTTGGAGTCTCTTGATTATGAATCATTTGACACGTTCGAAGCATGCCTCATGGGAAAAATGACCAATAATCCGTTCTCTGGAACAATGGAGCAAGCAACCAACTTATTGGAAATCATACATACTGATGTGTGCGGTCCAATGAGCGTTGAGGCTCGCGGTGGCTATCATTATGTTCTCACCCTCACTGATGACTTAAGTAGATATGGGTATGTCTACTTAATGAAACACAAGTCTGAAACCTTTGAAAAATTCAAGGAATTTCAGAGTGAGGTAGAGAATCAACGTGACAGAAAAATAAGGTTCTTACGATCAGATCGTGGGGGAGAATATCTGAGTCATGAATTTGGCACACACTTAAGGAAATGTGGAATTGTTTCACAACTCATGCTGCCTGGAACACCTCAGCGTAATGGTGTGTCCGAACATTGTAATCGCACTCTATTGGATATGGTGCGATCTATGATGTCTCTTACCGATCTACTGCTATCATTTTGGGGTTATGCTTTAGAGACTGCCGCATTCACTTTAAATAGGGCTTCGTCGATATCCGTTGAGACGACAACATATGAATTATGGTTTGGGAAGAAACCTAAGCTGTCGTTTCTGAAAGTTTGGGGATGCGATGCTTATGTGAAGAAACTTCAACCTGAAAAGCTCGAACCCAAATCAAAAAAATGCATCTTCATAGGATACCCTAAGGAAACTATTGGGTATACCTTCTACCTCAGATCTGAAGGCGAGGTCTTTGTTGCCAAGAATGGATCCTTTCTAGAGAAAGAGTTTCTCTCGAAAGAAGTAAGTGGGAGGAAAGTAGAACTTGATGAGGTACTGCCTCTTGAACCGGAAAGTAGCGCAGCTCGGCAAGATGTTTCTATGGTGCCTGCACCGACTAGAGAGGAAGTTAATGATGATGATCATGAAACTTCGGATCAAGTTGCTACTGAACTTTGTAGGTCCACAAGGACACGTTCCGCACCAGAGTGGTACAGCAACCCTGTCCTGGAAATCATGTTGTTAGACAATGGTGAACCTTCGAACTATGAATAAGTGATGGCGGGCCTGGATTCCAATAAATGGCTTGAAGCCATGAAATCCGAGATAGGATCCATGTATGAAAATGAAGTATGTACTTTGACTGACTTGCCCGATGATCGGTGAGCCATAGAAAATAAATGGATCTTTAAGAAGAAGACAGACGCGAATGGTAATGTAACCATCTATAAGGCTCGGCTTGTCGCTAAGGGTTACCGACAAGTTCAAGGGGTTGACTATGATGAGACCTTCTCACCCGTAGCGAAGCTGAAGTCTGTCCGAATCATGTTAGCAATTGCCGCATTCTATGATTATGAGATATGGCAGATGGACGTCAAAACGGCATTCCTTAATGGTTTCCTTAAGGAAGAATTGTATATGATGCAACCGGAAGGTTTTGTCGATCCTAACAATGCTGACAAGGTATGCAAGCTCCAACGCTCAATCTATGGGCTGGTGCAAGCATCTCGGAGTTGGAACATTCACTTTGGTGAGATGATCAAAGCGTTTGGGTTTACACAGACTTATGGAGAAGCCTGTGTTTACAAGAAAGTGAGTGAGAGCTCTGTGGCATTTCTCATATTATATGTGGATGACATACTATTGATGGGAAATGATATAGAATTCTTGGAAAGCATAAAGGCCTACTTGAATAAGTGTTTTTCAATGAAGGACCTTGGAGAAGCTGCTTACATATTAGGCATCAGGATAAATAGAGATAGATCGAGACGCCTCATTGGTCTTTCACAAAGCACATACCTTGACAAGATATTGAAGAAGTTCAATATGGATCAGTCCAAGGGGTTCTTGCCTGTATTGCAAGGTGTGAGATTGAGCATGGCTCAATGCCCGACCTTGGCAGAAGATAGAGAAAAGATGAGTGTCATCCCCTATGCCTCAGCCATAGGGTCTATTATGTATACCATGTAGTGTACCAGACCTTATGTGAACCTTGTCGTAAGTTTGGTAGGAAGGTACCAAAGTAATCCCTGCATGGAACACTGGACAGCGGTCAAGAATATCCTGAAGTACCTGAAGAGGACTAAGGATATGTTTCTCGTTTATGGAGGTGACGAAGAGCTCGTCGTAAAGGGTTACATCGCTGCTAGCTTCGACACAGATTTGGATGACTCCAAGTCACAAACCGGATACGTGTATATTTTGAATGGTGGGGCAGTCAGCTGGTGCAGTTGCAAGCAAAGCGTCGTGGCGGGATCTACATGTGAAGCGGAATACATGGCAGCCTCGGAGGCAGCACATGAAGCAATCTGGATGAAGGAGTTCATTACCGACCTAGGAGTTATTCCCAATGCGCCGGCCCTGATACATCTCCAACGTATCTATAATTTTTGATTGCTCCATGCTATATTATCTACTGTTTTGGACTATATTGGGCTTTATTTTCCACTTTTATATTTTTTTGGGACTAACCTATTAACCGGAGGCCCAGCCCAGAATTGTTGTTTTTTTGCCTATTTCAGTATTTCGGAGAAACAGAATATCAAACGGAGTCCAAACGGAATAAAACCTTCGGGAACGTGATTTTCTCACCGAACGTGATCCAGGAGACTTGGACCCTACTCCAAGGAGTCAAAGAGGCGGTCACGAGGGTGGGGGGCACCCCCCTAGGGCGCGCCCCCTGCCTCGTGGGCCCCTCGGTGCTCCACCGACGTACTCCTTCCTCCTATATATACCTACGCACCCCCAAACAATCAGAACAAGAGCCAAAAACCTAATTCCACCATCGCAACTTTCTGTATCCACGAGATCCCATCTTGGGGCCTGTTCCGGAGCTCCGCCGGAGAGGGCCGTCATCACGGAGGGCTTCTACATCATCATAGCCTCTCTGATGAAGTGTGAGTAGTTTACCTCAGACCTTCGAGTCCATAGTTAGTAGCTAGATGGCTTCTTCTCTCTTTTTGGATCTCAATACAAAGTTCTCCGCCTCTCTTGTGGAGATCTATTCGATGTGATGTTCTTTTTGCGGTGTGTTTGTTGAGAGCGATGAATTGTGGGTTTATGATCAAGTCTACCTATGAATAATATTTGAATCTTCTCTGAATTCTTTTATGTATGATTGGTTATCTTTGCAAGTCTCTTCGAATTATCCGTTTGGTTTGGCGAACTAGATTGGTAGTTCTTGCCATGGGAGAAGTGCTTAGCTTTGGGTTCGATCTTGCGGTGTCCTTTCCCAGTGACAGAAGGGGCAGCAAGGCACGTATTGTATCGTTGCCATCGAGGATAACAAGATGGGGTTTATTTCATATTGCATGAATTTATCTCTCTACATCATGTCATCTTG
Source organism: Triticum urartu (assembly GCF_056163025.1). Taxonomy (NCBI): domain Eukaryota; kingdom Viridiplantae; phylum Streptophyta; class Magnoliopsida; order Poales; family Poaceae; genus Triticum; species Triticum urartu. Next base: position 443,201,419 of record NC_141879.1, on the reverse strand, counting down.
CTTAAAGCGTTACTCTGTTTTTAACTTAATACTCTAGATGCATGCTGGATAGCGGTCGATGAGTGGAGTAATAGTAGTAGATGCAGAATCGTTTCGGTCTACTTGTCACGGACGTGATGCCTATATACATGATCATGCCTAGATATTCTCATAACTATGCTCAATTCTGTCAATTGCTCAATAGTAATTTGTTCACCCATCGTAGAATACTTATGCTCTTGAGAGAAGCCACTAGTGAAACCTATGGCCCTCGGGTCTATTCTCATCACATCAATCTCCATCACTTTAATCTTGCTTTGCTTTTTTACTTTGCTTTTACTTTTTACTTTGTATCTCTATACCAAAAATACCAAAAATATTATATCTAGCAGATCTCACTCTCGTAAGTGACCGTGAAGGGATTGACAACCCCTAATCGCGTTGGTTGCGAGTAGCTATCGTTTTGTGCAGGTACGAGGGACTTGAGCGTGGCCTCCTACTGGATTGATACCTTGGTTCTCAAAAAATGAGGGAAATACTTACACTACTCTGCTGCATCATCCCTTCCTCTTCGGGGAAATCCAACGCAAGCTCAAGAGGTAGCAAGAAGGATTTTTGGCGCCGTTGCCGGGGAGTCTACGCAAAAAGTCAACATACCAAGTACCCATCACAATCCCTATCTCTCGCATTACATTAGTTGCCATTTGCCTCTCGTTTTCCTTTCCCCCACTTCACCCTTGTCGTTTTATTCACCCTCTCTCTCTCTCTATCCTCCCTCTCTATTTGCCCGTTTCTTATTTACTCGTATGGTTGGAATAGTTGTTTATTTATTACTAAATAGAGAACCTAAGATCTATGGATCCTCATCCGCTTGCTAATATTTTTAAGAGATCCAATTATGATGAACCAATTGCTAGTGAGTTTTGTGCACTAGATTATCTTTATGAGGTTTTGCTTGAAATTCGTGAATCTGAAAAGTGTGATGAATTAATTTATGAAGCGATTCATGATAGATCTTTGAATAAAAAGCATGATTGCAATGATTTTACTATAAAATATCTTGATGTCAATTGTGCTAATAATATGCAAAACCCTAAGCTTGGGGATGCTAGTTTTGCTATGTCCTCTACTTGTTGCAATGATCATGATTGGGGTGATTCTTCTTATGATATTGAAAATTTATTTAAGCCCCATGATGAATATGAGATTGATAATAGTGTTTGCAATATTATTGAAAGTGGGTTTGGAAGAGTGTCAACTTTAGATCCCACATATTTGGAGAATGTTCAATCTTATGAAATTTTTGATAAAAGTGGGTCTGGAAAGGTCATGACTTTAGTTAATATTAATCCCACTATTTTGGAAGAGTGTCAACTTTGCATGCATGTGGATCATGTTGAAAAATATTTTATGTGATAGCCATTTTGTTGAATTTCCTTATGATCCTACATGTAATTATTACGAGAGAGGAAAATATGGTGGTAGAAATTTTCATGTTACTAAATTACCTCTCGTTATGTTGAGATTGCTATTGTTTCTTTCCACTTCCTTGCATATGCTAGTTTTTGGTTGCCTTGATAATTTGTTTTCCTATAAGATGCCTATTCATAGGAAGTATGTTAAACTTAAATGTGTTTGTCACGTGTTTTATGATGCTCTCTTTGTGCTTCAATTCTTGTCTTTCATGTGAGCATCATTGAAATATTATGCCTAGCTATAAGGCTTTAAAGAAAAGCGCTTGTTGGGAGTCAACCCAATATTTATCCTTGCTGTTATTTAATAAATAAATTATTTAGCCTCTGTTTTGTTTGTGTTTTTTGTGTTTAATTAGTGTTTGTGCCAAGTAGAACCGTTGGGAAGACTTGGGGAAAGTCTTGTTGAACTTGCTGTAAAAAACAGAAACTTTAGCACTCACGAGAACTGCTGTCATTTTTATTTGAAGAGTGATATTTAGTTAATTCTTTTTAAAGATGATTAATAGATAAATTCCTCACGTCCATCAATTTATTTTAGAATTTTTGGGGTTCCAGATCTTGCGCTAGTTACAGATTACTACAGACTGTTCTGTTTTTGACAGATTCTGTTTTTCGTGTGTTGTTTGCTTATTTTGATGAATCTATGGCTAGTAAAATAGTTTATAATCCATAGAGAATTTGGAATACAGTAGGTTTAACACCAATATAAATAAAGAATGAGTTCATTACAGTACCTTGAAGTGGTCTTTTGTTTTCTTTCGCTAACGGAGCTCACGAGTTTTCTACTTTAAGTTTTGTGTTGTGAAGTTTTCAAGTTTTGGGTGAATTCTTTTGATGGATTATGGAACAAGGAGTGGCAAGAGCCTAATCTTGGGGATGCCCATGGCACCCCCAAGATAATCGAAGGACACCAAAAAGTCAAAGCTTGGGGATGCCCCGGAAGGCATCCCCTCTTTCGTCCACTTCCATCGGTAATTTACCTGGAGCTATATTTTTATTCACCAACATGAGATGTGTTTTGCTTGGAGCATCTTGTATTATTTGTGTCTTTGTGTTTTAGTATGCCACAATCATCCTTGCTGTACACACCTTTTGAGAGAGCCATACATGAATTAAAATTTGATAGAATACTCTATGTGCTTCACTTATATCTTTTGAGCTATGTAGTTTTACTCTATGTGCTTCACTTATATCTTCTTGAGTTAAGTAATTTTGCTCTATGTGCTTCACTTAGATTTTTTGAGCACGGTAGTGGATTTGTTTTAAAGAAACTATTGATCTCTCATGCTTCACTTAAATTATTTTGAGAGTCTTAATAGCATGGTAATTTGCTTAATAATAACATGCTTGGTATTCAAGATTTGTGAAACTTTCTTTTGAGTGTGTTGAATACTAAGAAAAGTTGGATGCTTGATAATTGTTTTGAGATATGGAGGTATTAATATCAAAGTCATGCTAGTAGAGTAATTGTGAATTTGAGAAGTGCTTGAGTTAAAGTTTGCAAGTCCCGTAGCATGCACGTATGGTAAACATTATGCAACAAATTTGAAACATGAGGTGTTATTTGATTGTCCTCCTTATGAGTGGCGGTCGGGGACGAGCGATGGTCTTTTCCTACCAATCTATCCGCCTAGGAGAATGCGCGTAATACTTTGGTTTTTGATGGCTTGTAGATCTTTGCAATAAGTATATGAGTTCTTTATGACTAATGTTGAGTCCATGGATTATACGCACTCTCACCCTTCCATCATTTCTAGCCTCTACGGTACCGTGCATTGCCCTTTCTCACATCGAGAGTTGGTGCAAACTTCGCCGGTGCATCCAAACCTCGTGATATGTTACGCTCTTTCACACATAAACCTCCTTATATCTTCCTCAAAACAGCCACCATACCTACCTATTATGGCATTTCCATAGCCATTCCGAGATATATTGCCATGAAACTTTCCACCATCCAGTTTATCATGACACATCCATCATTGTCATATTGCTTAGCATGATCATGTAGTTGACATAGTATTTGTGGCAAAGCCACCATTCATAATTTTTTCATACTTGTCACTCTTGATTCATTGCATATCCCGGTACACCGCCGGAGGCATCCATATAGAGTCATACTTTGTTCTAGTATCGAGTTGTAATCATTGAGTTGTAAATAAATAAAAGTGTGATGATCATCATTTAATAGAGCATTGTCCCAAAAAAGGCCAAAGAAAAAAAAGAAGGCCCAAAAAAAGAGAAAATAAAAAGGGGCAATGCTACTATTCCTTTTTCCACAGTTGTGCTTCAAAGTAGCACCATGTTCCTCATATAGAGAGTCTCTTGAGTTATCACTTTCATATACTAGTGGGAATTTTCATTATAGAACTTGGCTTGTATATTCCAACAGTGGGCCTCCTCAAGTGCCCTAGGTCTTCGTGAGCAAGCAAGTTGGATGCACACCCACTTAGTTTCTTTTGTTGAGCTTTCATACATTTATAGCTCTAGTGCATCAGTTGCATGGCAATCCCTACTCCTTGCATTAACATCAATTAATGGGCATCTCCATAGCCCATTGATTAGCCTCGTTGATGTGAGACTTTCTCCTTTTTTGTCTTCTCCACATAACCCCCACCATTATATTCTATTCCACCCATAGTGCTATATCCATGGCTCACGCTCATGTATTGCGTGAAAGTTTATGAGTTTGAAATTATTAAGGTATGAAACAATTGCTTGGCTTGTCATCGGGGTTGTGCATGATGAGAGCATTCTTGTGTGACGAAAATGGAGTATGACTAAACTATATGATTTTGTAGGGATGAACTTTCTTTGCCATGTTACTTTAAGAAAACATAATTGCTTTGTTGGTTTGCTTGAAGTATTATTATACTTTATGTCAATATGAACTTTTGTCTTGAATCTTCCTAATCTGAATATTCATACCACAATTAAGAAGATTTGCATTGAAATTATGCCAAGTAGCACTCCGCATCAAAAATTCTCTTTTTATCATTTACCTACTTGAGGACGAGCAGGAATTAAGCTTGGGGATGCCTGATACGTCTCCAACGTATCTATAATTTTTGATTGCTCCATGCTATATTATCTACTGTTTTGGACTATATTGGGCTTTATTTTCCACTTTTATATTATTTTTGGGACTAACCTATTAACCGGAGGCCCAACCCAGAATTGTTGTTTTTTGCCTATTTCAGTATTTCGGAGAAACAAAATATCAAACGGAGTCCAAATGGAATAAAACCTTTAGGAACATGATTTTCTCACCGAACGTGATCCAGGAGACTTGGACCCTACTCCAAGGAGTCAAAGAGGCAGTCACGAGGGTGGGGGCGCCCCTGACGTACTCCTTCCTCCTATATATACCTACGTACCCCCAAACGATCAGAACATGACCAAAAACCTAATTCCACCGCCGTAACTTTTGGTATCCACGAGATCACATCTTGGGGCCTGTTCCGGAGCTCCGCCAGAGAGGGCCGTCATCACGGAGGGCTTCTACATCATCATAGCCTCTCCGACGAAGTGTGAGTAGTTTACCTCAGACCTTCGGGTCCATAGTTAGTAGCTAGATGACTTCTTCTCTCTTTTTGGATCTCAATACTAAGTTCTCCCCCTCTCTTGTGGAGATCTATTCGATGTAATCTTCTTTTTGTGGTGTGTTTGTTGAGACCGATGAATTGTGGGTTTATGATCAAGTCTATCTATGAATAATATTTGAATCTTCTCTGAATTCTTTTATGTATGATTTGTTATCTTTGAAAGTCTCTTCGAATTATCCGTTTGGTTTGGCCAACTAGATTGGTAGTTCTTGCCATGGGAGAAGTGCTTAGCTTTGGGTTCGATCTTGCGGTGTCCTTTCCCAGTGATAGAAGGGGCAGCAAGGCACGTATTGTATCGTTGCCATCGAGGATAACAAGATGGGGTTTATTTCATATTGCATGAATTTATCTCTCTACATCATGTCATCTTGCTTAAAGCGTTACTCTGTTTTTTACTTAATACTCTAGATGCATGCTGGATAGCGGTCGGTGAGTGGAGTAATAGTAGTAGATGTAGAATCATTTTGGTCTACTTGTCACAGACGTGATGCCTATATACATGATCATGCCTAGATATTCTCATAACTATGCTCAATTCTGTCAATTGCTCAACAGTAATTTGTTCAGCCACCGTAGAATACTTATGCTCTTGAGAGAAGCCACTAGTGAAACCTATGGCCCCCGGGTCTATTCTCATCATATCAATCTCCATCACTTTAATCTTGCTTTGCTTTTTGCTTTGCTTTTACTTTTTACCTTGTATCTCTATACCAAAAATACCAAAAATATTATATCTAGCAGATCTCACTCTCGTAAGTGACCGTGAAGGGATTGACAACCCCTAATCGCGTTGGTTGCGAGTAGCTATCGTTTTGTGCAGGTACGAGGGACTTGAGTGTGGCCTCCTACTGGATTGATACCTTGGTTCTCAAAAACTGAGGGAAATACTTGCGCTACTCTGCTGCATCATCCCTTCCTCTTCGGGGAAATCCAACGCAAGCTCAAGAGGTAGCAGGACCGATGACTCTCTTCTTTGACAACACTGGAGCTATTGCCATTGCCAAGGAGCCCATGTTTCACAAGAAGACCAGGCATATCAAGCGTCGCTTCAACTCCATTCGTGAAAATGTTCAACATGGAGACATAGATATTTGTAAAGTGCATACGGACCTAAATGTCATAGATCCGTTGACTTAACCTCTTCCATGAGCAAAACATGATCAACACCAGAACTCTATGGGTGTTCGATTCATGACAATGTAACTAGATTATTGACTCTAATGCAAGTGGGAGACTGTTGGAAATATGCCCTAGAGGCAATAATAAAATGGTTATTATTATATTTCCTTGTTCATGATAATTGTCTATTGTTCATGCTATAATTGTGTTATCCTGAAATCGTAATACATGTGTGAATACATAGACCACAACATGTCCCTAGTGAGCCTCTAGTTGACTAGCTCATTGATCAATAGATGGTCGTGGTTTCCTGACCATGGACATTGGATGTCATTGATAACGGGATCACATCATTAGGAGAATGATGTGATGGACAAGACCCAATCCTAAGCATAGCACAAGATCATGTAGTTCGTCTGCTAAAGCTTTTCTAATGTCAAGTGTCTTTTCCTTAGACCATGAGATTGTGCAACTCCAGGATACTGTAGGAATGCTTTGGGTGTACCAAACGTCACAACGTAACTGGGTGACTATAAAGGTGCACTACGAGTATCTCCGAAAGTGTCTGTTGGGTTGGCATGAATCAAGACTGGGATTTGTCGCTCCGTATGACGGAGAGGTATCTCTGGGCCCACTCGGTAATGCATCATCATAATGAGCTCAATATGTCTAAGCAGTTAGTCACTGGATCATGCATTACGGAACGAGTAAAGTAACTTGCCGGTAACGAGATTGAACGAGGTATTAGGATACCGACGATCGAATCCCGGACAAGTAACGTACTGATTGACAAAGGGAATTGTATACGGGATTGTGAATCCTCAACATCGTGGTTCATCCGATGAGATCATCATGGAACATGTGGGAGCCAACATGGGTATCCATATCCCGCTGTTTGTTATTGGCCGGAGAGATGTCTTGGTCATGTCTGCATGATTCCCGAACCCATAGGGTCTACACACTTAAGGTTCGGTGACGCTAGAGTTGTTGTGGAAATTAGTATGCGGTTACCAAATGTTGTTTGGAGTCCTGGATGAGATCTCGGATGTCATGAGGAGTTCTGGAATTGCCCGGATATATATATATGTATATATATATGGGAAGTCCTTATTCGGTCGCCGGAAGTGTTCGGGGGTTTATCGGTATTGTACCGGGACCACCGAAGGTTTCTGGGGGTCCACCTGCCCCGTAGGGCCCTATGGGCTGAATATGGAGGGGAACCAGCCCCTAAGTGGGCTGGGCGCCAAACCCCCCTAGGGCGCATGCGCTTAGGGTTTAGGGGAAACCCTAAAGGGGGTGCCCCCTTGGCTTGGGGGGCAAGCCACCCTCCTTGGCCGCCGCCCCCCTCTAGATCCATCTAGAGGGGGGCGGCCCCCTCTCCCTTGCCCCTATAAAGAGAGGGGGGTGGGAGGGCTGCCGCACCCTTCCCCTGTATCAACCCTCTCCCTCCTCAACACCTCATCCTCCGTAGTTGAGCTTGGCGAAACCCTGCCGGAGAACTGCAAGCTCCACCACCACGCCGTTGTGCTACCGGAGCTCTTCCTCAACTTCTCTTCTCCCCTTGCTCGATCAAGAAGGAGGAGACGTCCCTGGGCTCTACGTGTGTTGAACGCGGAGGCGCCGTTGTTCGGCGCTTAGATCGGAATCAACCGCGATCTGAATCGCTGCGAGTACGATTCCTTCATCCGCGTTCTGGTAACGCTTCCATTTCGCGATCTTCAAGGGTATGAAGATACACTCCCCTCTCTCTTGTTGCTAGTCTCTCCATGGATTGATCTTGGTGATGCGTAGAATTTTTTTAATTTCTGCAACGATCCCAACAGTTCTCTCTCTATGTGACACGCACCCCCTAAGTACCATAATCCCTCACTCCATCATAGGCGCACACACTCCCCCCTAAGTATGATTATCTCTCACTAGCCATCAGGAACACACGTATTGTCTCCTTCCATCCATACGTCTATCTTGATATCTCTCGGGGTATCTTCTATCGTGCACACACCTTGTCACTCGATCTCCCACCCATGTAGTCCCATCACGATCTCCAGGGGATCTCTCTATGACAAACATACACTCTCTCCTCCCCATGTCTGCATTTTCTCCGTACGTCTCTCTCGACCTCTCTCCCTTGTTTGTCAGACCCCTCTTGGCCACGTGCTAGGGTTCTTTCTCTCTCGGTTGAAAACAACCACGCACTATCTCCTCACCTTGCTTCCGCTGTCGAAGATGCATGTGTGATATGTTTGCATAAGACACACGCACTTTTTCTCTACTTTTATCGTGTTCTGTCCATGTGTCTTTCACACACGCACACACACTTTTTTCAATCACTCTTTCTATTTCACACACACTCTCTCTAGTTAGGTACTCTCTCACGTCCATAAGCATATGGATGTTTTCAAAAGTCAAACCTCAGAAAAGTTAGACCATGTATATGTGGAGAAAAACATCTACATCTGGAACGATCATTAGATTCATCACAACATGTACTTAATTCATACTATCATTTATCATTGGTATTGTAGATATAAGTAATTTCTTTATAAACTTGGTCAAAGTTTCAAAAGTTTGACTTTTAGAAAAATGTTGGAACTACATTATCGAATGGAGGGAGTAACTCTTTCTCTCTTTGCTATCTCTCATGGGCCTCCCCTCTCACTTGAACTCTCTATACCGATGGATTATATGCTAACTGTGTCAGCGTATAGCTTCGTATATTGTTAAGTTGACCGGTCAACCAGTCCACATGGTGCCTTGTCAGCTCGTGTTCTCTATCTTCGTGTGCTAGCCCATGTGGCAGTGGGTGAAAATAAGTAAACTAGAGGCCCATCTGACACGTGGTGAAGTAAACAAAGTTTAAACCACTCGGGGTAGCACCCCGCATGCTAGTAAATTGAGGGCGCATTGAGGACACACTTCTTCCACGTGAAGGACGCACTCACGCACAATTCAACACTGTGCGGTGGCATGCACAGAAGGACGCACTCACGCACACCCAGTAGGCCAGCACACAACACACCAGCACACATGTACACCGTCGTCGCCGCCGGTTGAGATGGACGCCGAGGCAGCCAACAAGCGAAGGCGGCTCGAGCCAAAACCACATCTGGCGAGCCTGGATTTCATCAGCAGCCTCCCCGACGACATGTTGCTCGTGATCATCGGCCTCCTCCCCAGCAAATCTACAGTGCGGACCACCCTGCTCTCCCGGCGGTGGCGCCCCCTCTGGCGCCGCGTCCCCCTCAACCTCACCGTCGACAGCTGCCTCTGCGAAGGGGATTACAAGCGCATGGCCGCAGTCTCCAAGATCCTTTTATCACACCCTGGGCCAGCTAGACACCTTGACATCCGCATGTTCAATACCAACTGCAAGGTCCAAGCCAAGTTCGACGAGTGGTTCTTAACCCCCCACCCAAGATCAACTTGAGGAGCTCAGCTTTGAAGCTGGACGATGTCGCTATCTGCCGCCGTCCGTGCTCCACCTCACGCCAACCCTGCACCGCACCAGCTTCATCTCCTGCTATCTTTCCTAGATTAATGCCGCGCACGCCCTTCTTCTCCCTCAACTCAAGCAGCTCGACCTCTTCGACGTTTTCATCTTGAAGAAGGCTATGGAGCACCTGCTGCGCAGCTGTACTATGCTCGAGTACCTCCGTCTTGAGCAGATCCACGGGTTCATTAGCCTCCACATCGCCTCGATGAACCTCTGATGGATTTAAGTGTCTTGCTAGCCCCGCAACAAGACATAAATTGGGAAGAGATCACTCCAGCTGTTCCACGTTATGGTCATTGAGAATGCGCCTTTCCTTGAGAGATTGCTTGTATCTGATCTAGAAGGTCCAACAAAAATCAGGGTCATTGATGCGTCGAAATTGACAGCATTGATGTACTCGTCTGCCAAATTCTCCAAACTCTTTATTGGATCCGTAATCGTTCAGGTAAATCAATCATCTTCTTCTTCGTCTTCTTGTAATTCACATTTTCAAATTTCTTCTTCATGTATTTATGACCGTCTTCCAGAAAATGATTCCCACAAGCTTGACCCAGTCTACGCGCACAGTGAAGATCTTGGCAATAAAATCTATCGACCCCAATCTAGATCAAGTTGTTGGATTCCTTACATGCTTTCCGTGCACGAAGAAGCTACTCATCGAGGTGAAACTTCTTTCCTATTAGTAAATGGTAATCACAAGTAGCTCAATTTTTTTTGTATTTTTCCCAAATTACGATGACAAGTGTAGTGTTCAAAACTGCATCTACGCGCTGCATCGAAAGAAATGTGTTAGTTATTTTTCTCAAGTGATGACCTGCATTGTTTTTTTGTTGTACTACTATAGTAGCCTAGGCTAGTCATAGTGGAAAGTAACTTAGACTAGTAACTCTATGGTTACCCTAAGAGCAAGTACTATCTCCGTCCTGGTTTACTCTTCCTATTTTGTAGTATCAAAATTTGACCATAGATTTAACTGACAAAATGTTAATGCATGTCACTAAAGTTTATATCGTTGGATTCGTATTTGAACATAATTTCAAATGGTATATTTTTTTGGGACATGCATTGGCATTTTCTTAGGTAAATCTATGGTAAAATTTTTACACTAAATACTAGGTAGTAAAAAAGTGGTCTATAACAGCCCTCCACTATGTAGGCCAAAACATGTGCCAAATTCACTTGTGATGCATTTGGCATCGATGCCCCTCCATTGCTCACCTGGTGCCCCAATCTGGATCACCTACTTTGCTCCGGTGCCAAATTAACTCACGCAATGAAAAAACACTTGCGTGGGAGAGAGAGAGGACCGAGGCAATAAAAAAACACTTGTTTGGGAGAGTGGGAGGCTGGTGTAGTTAGTTTGATTGATTTGTTTATACATGTGGGTCTGTGTACACAGCGGTGCCAACTCTCTCACATCGTGAGAGCGGTGGCAAAATCTTTTGATTTGACATCGGTGCGTATTATGTGGCATACTTTTGAGAAATATGGCATCAGCCACATAGTGGAAGGCAAAAAATGCCCAAGCTCTTCACGTGCTCCTAGGTAAATGAGAGGAAAGAGAAAGAGAGAGAGTAAAAAAAATATCACTAGCCAGCCAACCCTATCGTATGAGCGAATGGTGTGGTACCTCTTGATGACACGACAATCTTATACAGCCAGCTGATCTAATATGTTCTCTTCTTTTGCAGATAAAAAAGACATGAAAGTGAAAAATGTGCTGCACTATAACAATCTCATCGAATGCCTTGATCTCCATATTACAGAAATTGATTTGATCGACTACCGAGGCAGCACATCTGAGATTAAATTGGCCAGGTTCTTTGTTCTGGAGGCAAGTGTGCTCAATGTAATGAGGTTTGGCGTTCTCTGGCGCAACAATGAATGGCGTGGTGATCACCGCAAGAGTCTAAGCCTAAATGACAAAGTCTCCGCAGAAGCTGAATTTGTTTTTGAAACATCAAGTGGCCAGAGACTCGAAAATTTATTTGCCCATTAGTGACTTGTCAGGGAGGTGGATTTTAGTTTGTACGATAATGCTGCATCCACCTAAACTAATGAAAGTTCTTACGTCCTAGTAATTCCCTCTTTGTAGGTGCAACATTACTCCTAACATTTGTAATATCAGTTTGAAACTTGTAATATTGCTGTGTCTTATTCCCGCGTTTTCGAAATCCTGTGAATCAAAGAGGTCCTGAGTTGGTGATGATGTTGTGCCTGCCATCTTTCACCGATAGCCGTCGGATCTAGGTCTGACGCATACAAACCAAACTTCTCCAGTTTTACAAAAGATGCCCGCACTTGTTCCCTATTTACAAACAACTCCTTATCTCTCTCAATCAGCCTTATCTCCTCCCCACCACGTCTAGAAGGCCATGGAAAAATCTGGCGTGATGGCCGCTGCCGGCGCTGTCCACCCCCAATCTTGGTGTTCCGTGCAATGCACGGGCATCTATGCACGGGAAATTATGTCAAACATGGCTAGTTGTAAGCAGGCTAGCTCTACAACCATGATGATAGTGACTGCAGACAGTGAGGCTGACTATGGTATGCCAAACACGGCGCTTATACTCAGGTGTCATCTCCGGCGCAGGGTCTTGTCACTTCACTGTGAGGAGGGAACACGTAATAATTTGACCAACAGGTAGTACAGTACTACTACATTGGTAGTACTACTAGTACTATCACCACCGTCTGGATTTAGTAGTACTACCACGTCCATCTGGATTTAGTATTTGACTAGCAATATCTAGTAATGCATGTCGCAAAAAATGTACTACTCCCTCTGTAAATAAATACATGGTGTATTGTTTTATTCCTTCTGGTAGATGGCTCAAATCTGAAGTCTCATCAATCAGACTACTATTGTACTCACCGAGCGCTCAGCTTTGTAAGCTACCAACAAAAAATTGCAATCAAAGACTATTATTGTACTCCCTCCGTACTAGTGCATTAGTCACGTTACGAAAACCAAATATTAATCCCAAAACTTTTAGGCGCGGTGCATTAACTACCCACCTCATTCCCTGTTTTTTGCCACGAAAAAGAAATCACTCAATACGAGATGTGGGGTGCATATGCATCCAATGACTTGAGACTACTCCCTCCGTCTAGGTGTATAAGTCATCTTAGAGCAAGTGAAAAAGAGGCGTGGGCTCTCATGCAAGAGCCTAGCTATATGCGTATTCCTAGGCCGATATACAATAAATATGAAGAAAGAGAGAGAGAAGATGAGAAAAAGTAGTACTCTTATAGCCAGCCTTAGGCTGCTTCCAATGCATGGGTGCTTAGATGAGGTGCTAAGCACATTAAATAGCTTAGCAACTATACTCCCCAATGCATAGGTGCTTATCTTATGGTAGCTAAGCTTGCTTCATTTAATGATTTAGCAACTAAAGCTCTTCATGTATTGGTGGGCTTCCTTCATTTAAATGTTTTGTCGAGGTTCACGCGCTTTGCATTGTTTCTTCCTTGGGTCACCACACCCATCTCTCTCCTCTTAAATAACTTGCCACATCAGATTTTTTTTGCCTACATGGAATGCTTAGCACCTGTACAAGGTGGAGCATTGGGAGGGGCCTTATAGCTAACCTTATTGTATGAGTGGCTACAAGTTATGGCTTTATATGACATGGCAACATCATATAGCCAGTAGCTGGCTATACTATTAAGCATGTTCTTAGGCTGCCCGTAATGGGTGTATCATAGGTAGCATCATGCTTGCCAAGTAAACAATTTTGATGAGGTGGCATGAAATTAAATGAAGAAAGAGATGTTTGAGTATCATATCATGATACCATATCATATTAAATGATGTGCTACTTTGTATCATGCATGGCAATAAATGTGGTCCTCTATGATATCAAGATATGATACTATGCATTACGGATGTAGTATCATACACTAGTATCATATGCATGATACTAGTATATGATACTCCCCATTACAACCAGCCTTAGATTGTGCACCGTGACCAAGATGAAGGGGAAAGCGAGAGAACTTAATGTCTTTTCACTAATTAATAGGATTACATGCAATGAACTAACCACTGCATGTCATGTTTGGTAGTCTCAAGTCATTGAAAGCATGCACGGCCCACATCTCTCATTGGTTGATATGTCACGAAATAAGAAACGAGGAGGGAGTTAATGTACCGTGCCTAAGTGTTTTGGGATTATTTGGTTTTCGTAAGGTGACTTACACAACATTTTTGGTTACATGCATTAACATTTTATTAGTTAAATCAAAGGTCAAAACTTGCAGCAAAATGCAAAGGGGACCAATAAACACTAAACATCAAAGTTCTCTTGTTTGGCCCCAACTAGAGGTCTAGTGAGATGACTATACTGCACCGACACAGAGGGGGATGCAGCTTCATTGACTTACTATACCTGCGTTTGGATGAATGACACATGGGCCAAACAGGTGGTTGGCCCATCTGTCATACAGCCAAAGGCACGTGCAGTAGAGGGTCGAGGAGTAGATGGCCAACACACACGTGAATGCAACATAGTCTGCACTTCTCATATAAAGGCTCCCCGCTAGTCCAATCTATGAAATCCTATGCACCTACAACCCTAACCAAGGGCAAGAGTGATCACTCCAATCGCAAGATCAGTTGACTAGAAGCTAGACCCATGGAGGCGATGAGCACGAGCATCAGCCGACTGTGCCAGATGGTCCACGACACCGGCCTGCGGCCCGGCACCGAGGAACGTCTCCAGGTCGTGCTTGAGGCCGCCAGGGCGAGAGGCCGCTTGGATGACAGCTTCATCTCCTTGTTCGACGAGGACCTCATTGGCTTCCTCGACAAGTTCACCATCGCCAAGAAGCTCGCGGACGACCTTGACGTACGCCTCCAGCCCACGTGCCCAGGCTCTGCGATGCCCGCCACCCTCAACGGCCTCTATGGTGACAACATCTTCGATGCACTGGTGACCCTGCGACTGCCCGCCGTCGCACCGGAGAATGTCCACCTCGAGGTTGCGCTCGCCGCGCAGCGCCTGGCGCAGCAAGACACCGTCGACATAATCACCCACGTCTATGCGCAAATCATCCACAAGGACTACTATGTTCCAGAGGAGGACGATAGGTCGCTGGCCTTCTTGATTTGCAGGGCAACCTTGGACGACATTGTTCAGAAGCACATTGATCTCGTCGCCAATGCCGCTGCTTCTCACACGTTGGTTGGTGACCCAGCACACTAGGGCGTGAGGATGTCGTTGATGGATCTGTATGTATCTTTATCTTTTTGTCAAATCCATGTATTAGTATATGGTACTACTAGTTATTACCTTACCTTTCACATCAACTTCATAATTTTCGTACATACTCCATGGATGAACCGCGCCAGAACCAAACTTCTCGTTACTCTAAGGAAAATTGTTATTTCTATCTATCGGTCGCGCCATGGAGGAGAACCAAATTTTACAAGTTACAAGTTCAAAAGGAAAAGTCTGCCATGTTTGTGTCGCACCTCCACACGGTTGATCCGGCACACCACTCAAGGAGGAATGCGTGATGTGTTGCATTTTCACTTACAAGTGGGACCGCAGTTGAGCAAACCGACTATCGGCAAACCCCCACCCCGCCCACCGCATGATGGCTGAGAAAAAGGAGGGAGAAGAGATGGCTGTAGCACGGACTCCAAGAAACATTGGTGTTGGATGGGACTCGTGTGGGTGGCATGTGCCGCACTGCTAGACATGAATGCTAGTTATGGCCCATGCCACCCCACAATATCGAGCCTATATCGAGGTGCTGGTTACGTAGAACAAATTTCCTGGAGTCCGTGCTCAGCCCTCCTCTATCTCTCTTCTCAGCCAGCTAGCAGATGTGCAGAGCCCATCGTCTGTTTGCTCACATGCGGTCCCACATGTCAGTGAAAACGCAAGAGGACCCACTGAACCTGCACATCTTTCACCTCGATGTGCTGGTGATGAAAAGCAAACCCAATAAAGATCTTTGGTGGCCGCTTTTGGAGTAACTCAAGAGTAGTAAGATTCTATTTATAGTTTAACCCAAGATGCACATCACGTGGCTTCAACTACCACTCCATTTTCTTGCATGACACGACCTGGATGCTGGATGTCCCACGTGTCGGCAAAATGAAGAAGAACTCAACCAAATCTTCTCCAATTTAGACCAGAGGATTAGGAAGCACGGCAAGCCCTGTGCCTACATCATACTACGTACAAGCGCACCTCACGCAGTCACACTATCACCATATTTGCGGGCTCCGTGCGACACCTAGCTCTAGTTGATCTAACTAGAACTAACTATTGGTTGGCTCTATGTGATGTGGCAACTTCATACTACTACAGATGCTAGCTATACTACTACGGCACTAACACTCCAAGAAGTGAGTCGGAAACCATTTATAAGTTGAGTTTATGGCATGCATATGCAAATGACCATTCGTTACATACAACAAGTCATCAACACACAACGACAACGAGGATACATGTTGGATTATAGATTAGTTCCAACAAAACATTCTAGTAAATACTAAAGTTTTCATCACACAACAAATAACAAGCAATGATATGAACTTCAGCTCAACCAATCCTCGGCATTGGAAACGCTTGCTTTGAACCAGAAGAGTTTCTCTCGGAAGGGCCAGCTACTGTCAATCTCCAGACCAATGCAGGAATGATCATCCAGGCTGAAGCAACCTATTTCATGACCCATATTGTGATAGCCATGGTAGGGAAGCATAGCAATGTTCGAGGTATAGATACAGTTGCTTCTCATAAATGGTAGTAACGTTGTGTCACAAGCAGCTAGATCGCCTTTCATCATGATTGGATAGTTTTGTCCAAGGAAGAGCGAGTTTCCTCCAAGAGTATCAATACTAAACCAGGGAGAAGGTGTTGGCGCTAGCACAGTAGCATCCATCCCGAATACCCTGCAACAGATGTTGGAATAGGTCCGGAGAGTGCGACCATGGGAGACAACACCTGCTTCCTTAGTCACATCAGCGGTGTCCTGTATACAGACAAGAAGAGGTGATCCATCAGAATAAGTTGCCAGGCGCCACTGAGTATATGGGTCCTCATGCTCGTGATCATCATCATTGTCATCTCCCCCTTGGTTATAAAATTTTTCAAGTATAGGTGGTGGAATGTTCACAGGACCTTGGAAACACAAGAAGGTTAATTAGTAAAGGGAAACTAACTAACCTGCATGGATGTGGATGAAACAATTATAATTACGATGGAAGACAAACGTACAGAGAGCATAAGATTTCCATGCAAAAACAGTGCCACGAGTGGTGGAAGCAAACACAAGACCCTCGTATTGAATTGCATCACAGTACTCATCTGTGTATAGAAACTGATTTTTGAGCAATATCCATCTAGTCAAACTATGAAGGAAGGCAACAAGCTTGTCGAATATAGCAACAACTCCATAGTCCATTAAATCCCAAGAGCGGTCGGGAAGTTGACAAATTGCTATATTCTGTAGACGACAGTCACCATGACCGTAGTTGAACATACGTAGATAACCGGTGTGCTCAACCTCTGGGCAGTCTGAGATTTTTGGAAGTGGAACCCTGTGACGAGTGTACACATTCACAAGTTCCCACTCGCACTTGGACCCAATATAAACAACCCAATCTCCATTTGCGCCTGCCCAAGCCTTACCCTCAAGTGATGGCATCTTAACATCACACGTATCATTATCAAGCGTCACCAACTTGCATAAGGCGAGGCCTCCGTCGTCTGCGCCCCAATGAGCAGGGTCACGATGAAGAAGATAGGGGAGATCAAACCGCTCCTGGACCCTTGGGTTCATTGTAATGATGTTATTAGTTGAGTCAAGAATGGTCTTGAACGAACCTGCCATGCTAGCCGAGGTGATGACGTTGCACCGATCAATGAGTTCCTCCACCACGTCCTCATTCAGATTGGGGCAAGAATAACGGGGTCGTTTCCGACCTGTTCCCTCCATGGAGAAGACGATCGAACAATGGCAGAAGGAAGGGTGAAAGAAAATGGAGGAGGGAGGAAGAGCGTGCGATAACAGTTCCAAATCGAGACAAAAAGGCGAAGAGTCGATGGACGGTTGCCACGGTACACGAAGCGGCGCCCCGGCCTACATAGACGTCCGTTCGAAAATTGTACAAAAGGACTCGCCGTCGTCTCACTGACATGTTGGAACGGGACCACATGTCAACGAAACATGGTGTGTAATTTCTCATGCAAAATGCGATCTGGCCGTGTTGGCCCGAGGTGCTGAAAGTGCAACTATCCCTGACTGGTTTTGGTAATTCTAAACAACGTATAGCTCATTGAGCTAATACTATTTCAAGATAAATATTTTAGGAAAGTTGATGACCCACAAGTGTAGGGGATCTATCGTACCCTTTTCGATAAGTAAGAGTGTTGAACCCAACGAGGAGCAGAAGGAAATGATAAGCGGTTTTCAGCAAGGTATTCTCTACAAGCACTGAAATTATCGGTAACAGATAGTAGTGTGATAAGATAAATTGTAACGAGCAACAAGTAATGAAAGTAAATAAGGTGCAGCATGATGGCCCAGTCCTTTTTGTAGCAAAGGACAAGCCTGGACAAACTCTTATATGAAGTAAAGCGCTCCTGAGGACACATGGGGATTATCATCAAGCTAGTTTTCATCACGATCATATGATTCACGTTCGGTACTTTGATAATTTGATATGTGGGTGGACCGGTGCTTGGGTACTGCCCTTACTTGGACAAGTATCCCACTTATGATTAACCCCTATTGCAAGCATCCGTAACTACAACAGAAGTATTAAGGTAAACCTAACCATAGCATGAAACATATGGATCCAAATCATCCCCTTACGAAGCAACTCATAAACTAGGGTTTAAGCTTCTGTCACTCTAGCAACCCATCAGCTACTTATTACTTCCCAATGCCCTCCTCTAGGCACAATCAATGGTGAAGTGTCATGTAGTCGATGTTCACATGACACCACTAGAGGAAAGACAACATACATCTCATCAAAATATCGAACGAATACCAAATTCACATGACTACTTATAGCAAGACTTCTCCCATGTCCTTAGGAACAAACGTAACTACTCATAAAGCATATTCATGTTCATAATCAGAGGGGTATTAATATGCATACTGGATCTGAACATATGATCTTCCACCAAGTAAACCAACTAGCATCAACTACAAGGAGTAATCAACACTACTAGCAACCCACATGTACCAATCTAAGGTTTGGATACAAAGATTGGATACAAGAGATGAACTAGGGTTTGAGATGAGATGGTGCTGGTGAAGATGTTGATGAAGATTGACCCCCTCCCAATGTGAGGATCGTTGGTGATGACGATGGTGATGATTTCCCCCTCCCAGAGGGAGGTTTCCCTGGCAGAACAGCTCCACTGGAGCCCTAGATTGGTTCTGCCATGGCTCCGCCTCATGGCGGCGGAGCTTCGTCCCGTGATCTTGCTTATGATTTTTTCCTCGACGAAAGACTCTGTATAGCCAAAGATGGGCATCGGAGGGCCACTAGGAGCCCACGAGGTAGGGGGCGCCTTGGGGGGTAGGGCGCGCCCCCACCCTCATGGCCAGGGTGTGGGCCCCTCTGGTACTTTCTTCGCTCATTATTTTTTATATATTCTGAAAATAACTCCCATGGAGTTTCAGGACTTTTGGAGCTGTGCAGAATAGGTCTCTAATATTTACTCCTTTTCTAGCCCAGAATTCCAGCTACCGGCATTCTCCCTCTTCATGTAAACCTTGTAAAATGAGAGAGAATAGGCATAAGTATTGTGACATAACATGTAATAACAGCCCATAGTGCAATAAATATCAATATAAAAGCATGATGCAAAATGGACGTATCAACTCCCCCAAGCTTAGACCTCGCTTGTCCTCAAGCGAAAAGCCGAAATCGAAAAATATGTCCACATGTTTAGAGATAGAGGTGTCGATAAAATAAAATACGGACATGAGGGCATCATGATCATTCTTAGGACAACAACATACTTATATATTGTCATATGATCTCTTATGCTAGAGTAACAATTCAATCATAATTTCAAGTATGAATCATAAACTTTATTGAAAACTAACAACTACAATCTCAGTTATTGAAGCAATTGCAATTTATCATAACATAGAAAAGAGTCAATAAGAGCTTTTCAGTAAGTCCACATACTCAACTATCATTTAGTCTTCCACAATTGCTAACACTCGCGCGAAATGTATGGTTATGAAGTTTTAGCCGGACACAGAGAAAGATAGGGGCTTATGGTTTGCCTCCCAACTTTTTACCTCAAGGGTAATGTCAACAATAATAGTTCATGAAAACTCACATCCAATTAGCTATATATATCTGGATCCTTCCAACACATTGTGCTTGCCAAAGGATAAAATGTAAAAAGTAAAGGTGAAGATCACCATGACTCTTATATAAGGTAGAAGATAAAAGTAAAAGATAGGCCCTTCGCAGAGGGAAGCAGAGGTTGTCATGCGCTTTTATGGTTGGATGCACAAAATCTTAATGCAAAAGAACGTCACTTTATATTGCCACTTGTGATATGGACCTTTATTATGCAGTCCGTCGCTTGTATTTCTTCCACATCACAAGATCGTATAAAGCTTATTTTCTCCACATTAATAGATCATACATATTTAGAGGGCAATTTTTATTGCATGCACCGATGACAACTTACTTGAAGGATCTTACTCAATCCTTAGGTAGGTATGGTGGACTCTCATGGCAAAACTGGTTTTAAGGATATTTGGAAGCACAAGTAGTATTTCTACTTGGTGCAAAGAACTTGGCTAGCAGAGAGCGAAAGGCAAGCTCAACATGTTGGATGATCCATGACAATATAATTTATCTCAGATGTAAGAAAACACAACCCATTACGTTGTCTTCCTTGTCCAACGTCAACTCTTTAGCATGTCATATTTTAATGAGTGCTCACAATCATAAAAGATGTCCAAGATAGTATATTTATATGTGAAAACATCTCTTTCTTTATTACTTCATATTAATTGCAACGATAACCAAAACTATGTTTGTCAACTTTCAGCAACTTTTATTCATCACACTTTTTATATGTGAAGCCATTACTCTCCATAAGATCCATGTGATCTCTTTATTTATTTTTATTATTTCTCTTTTATTTTATTCCCTTAAGATCATAGCGAGATAATCAAGCCCTTGACTTAACACTAATCTTTATTATATATAGCTCACAGACTCGATTACATAGAAGGATCATAAAGCAAAACTCACAACTAGATCATACTAAAACTTTATTCTACTAGATCAAGATATTACCAAAAGGATCGAACTAAGAAAAACGGTAAAGATAAAAGTTGTGATGGTGATACGATACCGGGGCACTCCCCCAAGCTTGGCAGTTGCCAAGGGCAGTGCCCATGCCCGATGCTTAGTTCTTCTTTGTTGGTGAAGAAGGTGCTGGTGATGATGGATAGTCGCACATCGAGCGTAGGAGATCCTCCAATTTGCGGATAATGCCCTTGAGTGCGATGATATGCTCCTTCAACAAAATATTTTCACTTGTGAGATACTTGTTTTGAATGCGAGCTAACTCAATCATCTTGAAAGCTTCAATATCCATTGGGGTAAAGAGATTGTGGTGAGGTTGAAGGTTGTCTTCTTCTGCTACTACCGGGACCTGATCCTCATGGCCTTCTCGATCCCATCATCCTTGTTGATCTCTCTGGGTTCTTCTCTCTTCAGCTCTATCTTCATTAGCCAAGCATCGTTGTCCTCATTATTGGTGGAGGAGGGAGACGACATGATGCCGGACCTTGACAACCCTAGCAGAAAACATCTCGAAACAAAAATAGGAGATATTTGCGTGATACGGTGGTCAAAACCTTCGGGAGATTATATAGTGAATTTTTACCGACCAAAAGAAGTATCGTGCAATAAAACGGAGTCCGGAGGGCACACGAGGTGCCCACGAGGCAGGGGGCGCGCCCTCCACCCTTGTGGAAGCCTCGTGTCCTTTCCGGACTGCTTCTTATTTTCCTATTTTTTATATATTCCAAAACAGAGAAAAATTGCCATTAGAACTGTTTTGGAGTCAGTTTACTTATTGTAACACGTACCTATTCCTTTTCGAAGTCTGGAACGTTCCGGAAAGTGTCTCTTATGTATTCCTCTGGGGTTACGGTTTCAATAACATTAGTTTCAACATTTATAGGATTACTTGAGATATAATGTTTGATTCTTTGACCGTTCACCCCCCCTCGGATTTGTGCCTTCGAAGTTGTTGATTTTTACAGCACCGGAATGATAGACCTCCTCGATGATGTAAGGACCTTCCCATTTACAGAGGAGTTTGCCTGCAAAAAATATCAAACAAGAGTTGTATAGAAATACATAATCACCTATATTAAACTCACGCTTTTGTATCCTTTTGTCATGCCATCTTCTAACTTTTTCTTTAAACAACTTGGCATTCTCGTAGGCTTGGGTTCTCCATTCATCAAGTGAGCTAATGTCAAATAGCCTCTTTTCACCAGCAAGTTTGAAATCATAGTGGAGCTCTTTAATGGCCCAATATGCCTTATGTTCTAGTTCAAGAGGTAAGTGACATGCTTTACCATAAACCATTTTATACGGAGACATACCCATATGGTTTTTATATGCAGTTCTATAGGCCCATAATGCATCATCAAGTTTCTTGGACCAATTCTTTCTAGATCTATTAACAGTCTTTTGCAAAATTAATTTAAGCTCTCTATTGCTAAGTTCTACTTGACCACTAGACTGTGGGTGATAAGGAGATGCAATTCTATGATTAACATCATACTTAGCAAGCATTTTATGAAAGGCACCATGAATAAAATGTGAACCACCATCAGTCATTAAATATCTAGGGACTCCAAACCTCGGAAAAATAACTTCTTTAAGCATCTTAATAGAGGTGTTATGATCAGCACTACTAGTTGGAATAGCTTCTACCCACTTAGTAACGTAATCAACAGCAACTAAAATATGTGTATACCCATTAGAGGAAGGAAAAGGTCCCATATAATCAAAGCCCCAAACATCAAATGGTCCAACAACAAGTGAATAATTCATAGGCATTTCTTGACGTCTCCTAATATTACCAATTATTTGACATTCATCACAAGACAAGACAAACTTACGAGCATCCTTGAAGAGAGTAGGCCAATAAAAACCGGATTGCAATACCTTATGTGGAGTTCTATCTCCAGCGTGGTGCCCTCCATAAGCCTCGGAGTGACACTTGCATAGGATCTGTTCTTATGTTCATGCTTAGGTACACAACGTCTAATAACACCATCTACTCCTTCTTTATAAAGATGTGGGCCATCCCAAAAGTAATGCCTTAAGTCATAGAAGAACCTTTTCTTTTGCTGGTATGTGAAACTAGGTGGTATAAATATAGGAACAATGTAATTAGCATAATCAACATACCATGGAGCAGTTCAAGAAGCATTTATGATAGCCAACTGTTCATCAGGAAAGCTATCATCAATAGGTAGTGGGTCATCAAGAACATTCTCTAACCTAGACAAGTTGTCTGCAACGGGGTTCTCAGCTTCCTTTCTATCAATAATATGTAAATCAAATTCTTGTAGCAAGAGAACCCATCTAATAAGTCTAGGTTTAGCATCTTTATTTTCGATGAGGTATTTAATAGCAGCATGATCACTGTGAATAGTTACTTTAGAGTCAACAATATAAGGTCTGAACTTATCACAAGCAAAAACAACTGCTAAAAATTCTTTTTCAGTAGTAGCATAATTTTTCTGGCCATTGTCTAGAGTTTTACCAGCATATTGAATACCATTTAATTTCTTATCAACTCTTTGCCCTAGAATAGCACCTACAGCATAATCACTAGCATCACACATAATTTCAAAAGGTAAATTCCAATCAGGTGGCTGAACAATAGGTGCAGAAATCAAAGCTTTCTTAAGTATTTCAAATGCCTCTACACAATCATCATCAAAGACAAAAGGAATATCTTTTTGTAATAGATTAGTCACAGGCCGAGAAATTTTTGAGAAGTCCTTAATGAACCTCCTATAAAAACCGACATGACCTAGAAAACTTCTTATACCTTTGATGTCCTTACGACACGACATCTTTTCAATATCATCAACTTTAGCTTTGTCAACTTCAATACCTCTTTCAGAAATTGTATGCCCCAAGACAATACCTTCATTAACCATAAAGTGGCACTTCTCCCAATTCAAGACAAGATTAGTTTCTTCACATATCTGCAAAACTCGATCAAGGTTGCTCAAGCAATCATCAAAAGAGGATCCATAAATGGAGAAATCATCCATGAAAACCTCACAAATCTTTTCACAAAAGTAAGAGAATATAGCCATCATGCATCTTTGAAAGGTAGTAGGTGCATTACATAAACCAAAAGGCATACGTCTATAAGCAAAAGTACTGAAAGGGTAGGTAAAAGTGGTCTTTTCTTGATCCTCAGCTGACACATGTATTTGAGAGAAACCAGAGTAACCATTTAGAAAGCAAAAATGTGTATGTTTGGATAATCTTTCTAGCATTTGATCAATAAAAGGTAAAGGGTAATGATATTTTTAGTAGCTTTATTTAGTTTGAGGAAATCAATTACAATCCTATAACCTGTAATAATTCTTTGCGGAATCAATTCATCTTTATCATTAGGAACGACAATAATACCTCCCTTCTTAGGGACACAATGGACAGGACTTACCCACTGACTATCAGCAACGGGATAAATTATACCTGCGTCAAGGAGCTTTAATATTTCCTTTCTTACCACTTCTTTCATCTTAGGATTTAGCCGTCGTTGGTGATCAATAACTGGTTCGACGTCTTTCTCCAAATTTATTTTGTGTTGGCATAGAGTGGTACTAATGCCCTTAAGATCATCAAGAGTATATCCAATAGCAGCACGGTGCTTCTTCAGAGTTTTCAATAATTTCTCTTCCTCCTTCCCTGAAAGGTTAGCACTAATAATAATAGGATATATCTTCTTTTCATCAAGATAAGCATATTTAAGAGTATCAGGTAATGGTTTAAGCTCAAACACGGGATCACCCTTGGGTGGAGGAGGATCCCCTAGAATTTCAACATGCAAGTTGTGTTTCAGAATAGGTCCCTGTTTAAAGAATACTTCATCTATTTCCCTTCTTTCATTCATAAACATATCATTTTCATGGCCTAGCAAATATTGTTCTAAAGGATCAATAGGAGGCACGGCAATAGAAGCAAGAGCAATAATTTCATCTTTACTAGGCAATTCTTTATCACGGGGGTGTCTACTAAATTTAGCAAAATTAAATTCATGAGACATATCCCCTAAACCAACAGAAACAATATCCTTATTGCAGTGTATCTAACCATTAACAGTATTCAAGAAGGGTCTACCAAATATAATGGGACAAAAGTCATCTTGTGGGGAACCAAGAACAAGAAAATCAGCAGGATATTTAACTATCCCACACAAGACTTCAACATCTCTAACAATCCCAATAGGTGAAATAGTATCTCTATTGGCAAGCTTAATTGTAACATCTATATCTTCTATCTCAGCAGGTGCAATATCATGCATAATTTCTTTGTATAAGGAATGAGGTATTGCACTTGCACTAGCACCCATATCACATAATCCATGATAGCAATGATCTCCTATTTTAACAGAAATAACAGGCATGCCTACAACAGGTCTATGTTTATTTTTAGCATCAGGTCTAGCAATTCTAGCAGCTTCATTACAGAAGTAAATAACATGCCCATCAATATTATTGGACAAGACATATTTAACCATAGCTATTTTAGGTTCAACTTTAACTTGCTCAGGGGGTTTGTGTGTCCTAATATTACTTTTGTTGACTACAGTTGAAGCTTTAGCATGATCCTTTATTCTAACAAGGAAAGGTGGTTTATCAACATAAGCAGTAGGAACAATAGGATCATTATAAGTGATAGTCTTTTCTTCAATTTTAATAGGTGCAACTACTTTTACTTCAATGGGAGGATTATATTTAAACCACTTATCCTTAGGGAGATCAACATGAGTAGCAAATGATTCACAAAAGGAAGCTACTATTTCAGAGTCAAGTCCATATTTAGTGCTAAATTCACGAAAAGCATCGGTATCCATAAAAGATTAACATAATCAAACTTAGGTGTTATACCTGACTCCTTACCTTCGTAGAGATCCCAATCTTCAGAGTTGCGTTTAATTCTCTCCAATAAGCCCCATTTGAATTCAATAGTCTTCATCATAAAAGAACCAGTACAAGAAGTATCGAGCATGGAGCGATTACTAGGAGAAAGGCGAGCATAAAATTTGTCAATAATCATTTCTCTTGAGATCTCATGATTACGGCATGAATATAACATTGACTTAAGCCTCCCCAAGCTTGAGTGATGCTTTCTCCTTCGCGAGGCCAAAAGTTATATATATATAATTACGATCACGATGAACAAGATGCATAGGATAAAACTTCTGATGAAATTCCAATTTCAATCGTTTGTAGTCCCATGATCCCATATCATCACATAGCCTATACCCTGTCAGTGCATCTCCCTTCAAAGATAAAGGGAAGACTGTAACGTCCCAAATTTTCAATTTGGAATGTTATACACTAGATCATCATTGCATATCATATTTATTGCATTTTGGTTGATCCTAGAAAATTTCACGCAACTCAAGGACCCTCGGAGAGTGTTGGGGATTTCATTATTTTCATATTTGAGTTGTCTCAAATTTTGAAAGTATGATCATTTGATTTTGTTTATTTTATCTTCAATTATTTCTATTACAAAAATATGAGAGAGGGAATAAAATGACTTTCCCAAAATAAAGAAATATTGAGGATTTAATAAAAAATCAAATCAGATTTATTCTGGTTTTATTTGCTATTTTATTTGAATTTAGGAAAAATGCGCGTTTTTCAAAATTGCATTTAGGCCCCAAATAAATGTTCATCCCGTGCGGCTTGATTTTAGAAGCCGGGGAAATTTTATTTTGGGATTTTTGGAGTCCGTTTAGTATTCCTTTTGGTTTTTTTCAAGCGTAACTATTTAAAAAAAAGTCCGAACCGAACTTGGGCCGTAACCGGCCAGGACTCCGCCTGGCCGGGCCTTCTTATAAGTGCCCCGAGGCCCCGGCCAAGCCCAAGCCGCGCCCCCGCCCGAAACCCTAACCCTAGTCGCCCGCCGCCGCCGCCACCGCCCGCGCCGCCGCCGCCCGCCGGAGCCCCGCCGCCGCTGGATCCGCCGCCGGAGGTTGTCTCGCCGCCGTCGTTTTTTTTGAAAAACCGTTCGGTTTTCTGATGGTTTTGTTCGTTTTTTAGTTTTAGTTTTTTTAAATAGATTGGTTTTTCCGGTTTATTTAATTACCGAGCATTCGTCCGTTCGTTCGTTTTAACGAACGTTCATCATTTTTCTTTTTCTCGGATTAAATCCGCGATTTTCCAGATCGCGGTTTGTGATCTGATTTTCGTTTTAGTCTAACTTTTCGCTCATTTATCGAAATCAGGTGATTCAAGCGCCTGGAGTTTCGTCTCGAAACCCTCTTTCCGTTTAACCAACTTACACAAGTTTTTGCCACTGTAAAAATTGCCCTAGATCCAGAATAGTAAACGAAGCTTGTTTCTTTTGCCGTTTGTCTTTCGTTGCTTCGTTCGATTTGATTCTTTTTGCCAACCAGAGTTCTTAAGTTGAACTTTCTGGTTAGATCTCTTATTTGAGTTTTACCTGTGCATTAATTGAGTACTTATTGTATGCTTGTTTGTTTGCGATAGAGTACCCGGAGTGCGCCGCTTGCTACTTCGAATCGCTAGGTTTCCCGGACCATCAGCAAGGCAAGTAACACTTTGATCATGCTTTCAAACTACCCGGTTTTATTGCATTAGATCTATCTTCACACATTGCATGATTAGGATCTAATTAAATTGTGGGTTTGGGAAATAGTTGAGATAGTACCTATTACCTGTTATTACCCAGTTTTCTTTTACGTTTGCTTATTATGCCATGCTATGCTAGTAGACATGGATTGGGTGAGTGTATCCATGACAGATGTGAGATTGTTGATTAATGGTTTACTTAAGGTGGCAACTTAAATACACATCTGGGTGGATTGAGGCACCTGGGTATTCTAGCGATTGCCTGTTTTTCTTTATGGACCGCCACCCAGGCTCAAAGGGATCATGAGATTATTCATGCTAGAAACTTCCATGTGCAGCCACAAGCTATTATGGGCTCTAGCATAGTTGATTAAGTTGTGCGAACTCTTATAGTGGTAGACTAGCAGATGTAGGGGAAAGTAGGTGTAACGGTCTACCCGATCGTAAGGTGCTAGCGCTTCTGAAAGACTATGTCTCGGTCATCCGTCTTCTCAAACACCATGTAGTGCGAGAAACCAAACGGAGGCGATCAAGTCTTGTGGGGAAAAGTGCGCAAACCTCTGCAGAGTGTATAAACTAATCATGATTAGCCGTGTCCCCGGTTATGGACATCTTGAGTATCTAGTACCTGGATTATCATGTGAATCTCAACATGTTACTCTAAAATATAATTTTGTTGAGTTTTGTTTAATGATGATGCTTAATTGGGATTGAGAATGCTGTCAACCATTCTCAATGTTTAACAACCACCATGATAGTTAAATAAATTTTATTCCTTTGCAGTAGGGAAAAATTGGCTTTACGCAAAACTGTAACCATAGAGCTTTCCACCAGCCAAATATGAATATAGAATAGCCTATTTCATTCCATTACTCTCTATGTGTTATTTTGCCAGCATATTCCATGTGCTGACCCGTTTCGGGCTGCAACGTTAATGTTGCAGACTTTTCAGACGACGATTAAGGAGTTTTTAGGTCGTGGTTCTATACTCAGTGATGCCGTTGGAGTTGATGGACTCACTTATCTTCCAAGCCTTCCGCTATTATTGTCATTAGATGGCCTTAAGCCATATTTATTGTAATAAGTTCTCTTTTGAGACACTCGATGTAATAAGTGTGTGATTGCTACTCTGTTATAAATCCTTCAAGTACTGTGTGGTGTCAGCATTACTGATCCAGGGATGACACCTGAGCACAGAGATTGGACCGTTTGAGGTTTGGTCGCTACAAAGACCTTCTTCTTGATAACATCCTCGGGCATACCTGCAAGCTTAAATAATCCACAAACTTCATCAACATAGATTAAGTGTAAATCGGGATGCAATGTTTCATCTCCTGCAAAAGGATTAGCTAGCAGTTTCTCTATCATACCCGAAGGAATTTCAAAGTAAACATTTTCAGTAGGTTCAGTAGGGTGAGGGGTAGCTAATTGTGTTTCATGACGAGGTGAAGATACCCCGAACAAACCCCTCAAAGGATTATACTCCATAGTAACAAGTGACAGTGAATTTCAGCACACTATATAAATTTTTCCTTACCAAATTCCACCTACCAAAGGCGCTTCACTCCTCGGCAACGGCGCCAGAAAAGAGTCTTGATGACCCACAAGTGTAGGGGATCTATCGTAGCTTTTCGATAAGTAAGAGTGTCGAACCCAACGAGGAGCAGCAGAAGGAAATGATAAGCGGTTTTCAGCAAGGTATTCTCTACAAGCACTGAAATTATCGGTAACAGATAGTAGTGTGATAAGATAAATTGTAACGAGCAACAAGTAATGAAAGTAAATAAGGTGCAGCATGATGGCCCAGTCCTTTTTGTAGCAAAGGACAAGCCTGGACAAACTCTTATATGAAGTAAAGCGCTCCCGAGGACACGTGGGGATTATCATCAAGCTAGTTTTCATCATGATCATATGATTCACGTTCGGTACTTTGATAATTTGATATGTGGGTGGACCGGTGCTTGGGTACTGCCCTTACTTGGACAAGTATCCCACTTATGATTAACCCCTATTGCAAGCATCCGCAACTACAACAGAAGTATTAAGGTAAACCTAACCATAGCATGAAACATATGGATCCAAATCATCCCCTTACGAAGCAACTCATAAACTAGGGTTTAAGCATCTGTCACTCTAGCAACCCATCATCTACTTCTTACTTCCCAATGCCCTCCTCTAGGCCCAATCAATCGTGAAGTGTCATGTAGTCGATGTTCACATGAAACCACTAGAGGAAAGACAACATACATCTCATCAAAATATCGAACAAATACCAAATTCACATGACTACTTATAGCAAGACTTCTCCCATGTCCTTAGGAACAAACGTAACTACTCACAAAGCATATTCATGTTCATAATCAGAGGGGTATTAATATGCATAATGGATCTGAACATATGATCTTCCACCAAGTAAACCAACTAGCATCAACTACAAGGAGTAATCAACACTACTAGCAACCCACATGTACCAATCTAAGGTTTGGATACAAAGATTGGATACAAGAGATGAACTAGGGTTTGAGATGAGATGGTGCTGGTGAAGATGTTGATGGAGATTGGCCCCCTCCCGATGAGAGGATCGTTGGTGATGAAGATGGTGATGAGTTCCCCCTCCCAGAGGGAAGTTTCCTAGGAAGAACAGCTCCGCCGGAGCCCTAGATTGGTTCCGCCAAGGTTCCGCCTCGTGTCGGTGGAGTTTCGTCCCGTGAGCTTGCTTATGATTTTTTTCCTCGACGAAAGACTCCATATAGCCAAAGATGGGCATGGGAGGGCCACCAGGGGGCCCACAAGGCAGGGGGCGCGCCCAGGGGGTAGGGTGCGCCCCCCACCCTCGTTGCCAGGGTGTGGGCCCCCTCTGGTACTTTCTTCGCTTAGTATTTTTTTATATATTCTGAAAATAACTCTCGTGGAGTTTCAGGACTTTTGGAGCTATGCAGAATAGGTCTCTAATATTTACTCCTTTTCCAGCCCACAATTCCGGCGCATTCTCCCTTTTCATGTAAACCTTGTAAAGTGAGAGAGAATAGGCATAAGTATTGTGACATAACGTGTAATAACAGCCCATAATGCAATAAATATTGATATAAAAGCATGATGCAAAATGGACGTATCAAAAGCTCAATGATTGGCATGGCATGGATTAGAAAGTGGACCCCTCAAAATGCTAAGGACAAAATATTGGCTCAAGCTCAAAGCACAAGACTCTACATTTTACTTTTAGTGATCCAAGATCACATTGAGTCCATGGGAAAAGCCAATACTATTAAAAGGGGTGAGGTGTTGCTTAATGAGTTACTTGCTCAAAATTCTTAGTGACATGCTCCAAAAACCCTCAACTACTTTCTCATATCCACATATGTCCCAAACCAAAAGTCAAACTCGGCCCCACCGAAACTTTCTATCCGGCGCCACCGAGTTCTCTTGACATAGCCACTGCCACAAACCCTAGTCACTTCGGTCTCACTAATAGGGATCTCGGTCTCACCGAGATGGGATTGCAACCTTTTTGTTTCCCTTCATAACATTTTGGTCCAACCGAGATAAACGATCGGTCCCATCGAGATTGCAATGCAAACTCTCTGTTTCCCCTTCGTAACGTTTTGGTCTAACCGAGATGAGCGAATTGGTCCCATCGAGTTTGCCTGACCAACTCTCTGTTTGTTTATTACCAAAATCGGTCTCACCGAGTTTGTGTAATCGGTCTCACCGAGATTACGTTATGCCCTAACCCTAATGGAATCGGTCCCACCGAGTTGACATGTCGGTCCCACAAAAAATCCTAACGTTCACATTTTGAACTAAATCGGTTCGACCGAGTTTTATAATTCGGTCTCACCGAGTTTGGTGATATGTGTGTAACGGTTAGATTTTGTGTGGAGGCTATATATACCCCTCCACCCACTCTTCATTCGTGGAGAGAGCCATCAGAACATGCCTACACTTCCAACATACATTTTCTGAGAGAGAACCACCTACACTTGTGTTGAGGTCAAGATATTCCATTCCAACCACATAAATGTTGATCTCTAGCCTTCCCCAAGTTGCTTTCCACTCAAATCATCTTTCTACCAAATCCAATCCAATGAGAGAGAGTTGAGTGTTGGGGAGACTATCATTTGAAGCACAAGAGCAAGGAGCTCATCATCAACACACCATCTATTACCTTTTGGAGAGTGGTGTCTCCTAGGTTGGCTAGGTGAGGGAGTCCTGGATTAGGGGGTGTTCGGGTAGCCGGACTATACCTTCAGCCGGACTCCTGGACTATGAAGATACAAGATTGAAGACTTCGTCCCATGTCCGGATGGGACTTTCCTTGGCGTGGAAGGCAAGCTTGGCGATGCGGATATTCAAGATCTCCTACCATTGTAACCGACTTTATGTAACCCTAACCCTATCCGGTGTCTATATAAACCGGAGGGTTGTAGTCCATAGGGAATCAACTCCATACACAACACTCATACCATAGGCTAGCTTCTAGGGTTTAGCCTCCTTGATCTCGTGGTATATCTACTCTTGTACTACCCATATCATCAATATTAATCAAGCAGGAGTAGGGTATTACCTCCATCGAGAGGGCCCGAACCTGGGTAAAACAAAGTGCTCCCTGCCTCCTGTTACCATCCGGCCTAGACGCACAGTTCGGGACCCCCTACCCGAGATCCGCTGGTTTTGACACTGACATTGGTGCTTTCATTGAGAGTTCCTCTGTGTCATCGCTTTTAGGCCAGATGGCTCCTTCGATCATCAACAACTATGCAGTCCAGGGTGAGACTTTTCTCCCCGAACAGATCTTCGTCTTCGGCAGCTTCGCACTGCGGGCCAATTCGTTGGCCACCTTAAGCAGATCGAAAGCTACGCCCCTAGCCATCAGGTCAGGTTTGGAAGCCTAAACTACACGGCTGACATCCGCGGGGACTTGATCTTCGACGGATTCGAGCCACAGCTAGGTGCGCCGCACTATCTCGATGGGCATGATATAGCTCTGCTGCTGAACAGCGCCTTGGAGGCCGCACACGCATCGGTTCCGACCATTGATTCAGAGCCTACTACACCGATCGAGGATCAGCGGTTGGACGCTGCCTCAGGGGCTGCGATCTCAAAAGCGATCGAGCCGAACTCCAGCCCCGCACTCCGCTTGGCCCATGACTCCGACGAGCCGGATTCCTCTCCGAACTCCGAGCCCCCCGCGCCCCTGCCGATTGAATCCGATTGGGAGCCGATAATGAAGTTCACCGCCACGGACATCTTTCAGCACTCGCCCTTCGGCGACATCCTGAATTCTCTAAAGTCTCTCTCTTTATTAGGAGAGCCCTGGCCGGACTACGGTCAGCAAGGTTGGGATACGGACGATGAAGAAATTCAAAACCCACCCACCACCCACTTCGTAGCTACTGTCGATGACTTAACCGACATGCTTGACTTCGACTCCGAAGACATCGACGGCATGGACGACGATGCAGGAGACGAACAAGAACCAGCACGTGTAGGGCACCGGAAGGCCACCTCGTCATATGACATATATATGGTGGATACTCCAAAAGATGGAGATGGCGATGGAACAGTGGGGGATGACGCCCCCAAGAAACAGCCAAAGCGCCGGTGTCAGCGGCGCCGCTCTAAATCCCGCCAAAGCAAAAATGGTGATTCTGGCACGGGAGATAATACTACCCCGGATAGCGCCGAAGAACACCCACCTCAGCAAGATTCGGCACAGGAAGATGGAGAAGCCAGCCCTCATGAGAGAGCGGCAGACCGAGAGGTCGAGGATGATAACTATACGCCTCCCTCCGAAGACGAGGCAAGCCTCGATGACGACGAATTCGTCATACCATAAGACCCCGCCGAACAAGAGCGTTTTAAACGCAGGCTTTTAGCCACGGCAAGCAGCCTCAAGAAAAAGCAGCAACAGCTTAGAGCTGCCCAAGATTTGCTAGCTGTCAGATGGACTGAAGTCCTTGCAGCCGAAGAGTATGGACTCGAACGCCTCTCCAAGAGTTACCCGAAGCGCAGGCTGCTACCCCGATCAGAGGAGGAAGCACCTACATCACCAGGGCATGACATGGCAGACCGGCCACCTCGCGGCCGCGACAAAGAGGCCTCTCGGCCCTCCACCCAAGCCATGCCCCGACGCCGCTCAAGTAAGGCACGGGAAAACGCGCCCGACCTGCGAGACATACTGGAGGATAAGGCAAGACAAACAAGATCGATCTACGGATCGCGCAGGCGCCCTACGGCATGTGACAATGATCTTCACTCCGGATACAACAAATCCGGCCGGGCCAAACACAACAGACATAGCTCTTCCGAGCTGCGTCGTGATATAGCCCAATACAGAGGCGCCGCACACCCGCTATGCTTCACGAATGAAGTAATGGATCACAAAATAGCAGAGGGTTTCAAACCCGTAAACATCGAATCATACGATGGCACAACAGATCCGGCAGTATGGATTGAGGATTATCTCCTTCACATCCACATGGCACGCGGCGATGATCTACACGCCATCAAATACCTCCCGCTCAAACTTAAAGGACCGGCCCGGCATTGGCTTAACAGCTTGCCAGCAGACTCAATCGATTCTTGGGAGGACCTGGAAGCCGCATTTCTCGACAACTTCCAGGGCACTTACGTGCGACCGCCGGATGCCGACGACTTAAGCCACATAATTCAGCAGCCAGAAGAATCGGCCAGACAATTCTAGACACGGTTCCTAACAAAGAAAAACCAGATAGTCGACTGTCCGGACGCAGAGGCCCTAGCAACCTTCAAGCATAACATCCGCGACGAGTGGCTTGCCCGGCACCTAGGACAGGAAAAGCCGAAATCCATGGCAGCCCTCACGACACTCATGACCCGCTTTTGCACGGGAGAAGACAGCTGGCTAGCCCGCAGTAACAACTTATCAAAGAACCCTGGTAATTCGGATACCAAGGACAAAAGTGGCAGGACACGTCGGAATAAGCAAAAACGCCGCGTTAACAGCGACAACAATGAAGACACGGCAGTCAATGCCGGATTCAAAGGCTATAAATCCGGTCAGCGGAAAAATCCATTCAAAAAGAATACTCAGGGCCCGTCCAGTTTGGACCGAATACTCGATCGCTTGTGCTAGATACATGGCACCCCCGAAAGGCCAGCCAATCACACTAACATGGATTGTTGGGTGTTCAAGCAGGCAGGCAAGTTAAGGGACGAAAACATAAACAAGGGGCTGCACAGCGACGATGAGGAGCCCAAGCCGCCGAACAACAATGGACAGAAGGGCTTTCCCCCACAAGTGCGGACGGTGAACATGATACAGGCAACCCACATTCCCAAGCGGGAGCAGAAGCGTGCGCTACGGGATGTATACGCGATAGAGCCAGTCGCCCCAAAGTTCAACCCATGGTCCTCCTGCCCGATCACTTTTGATCGAAGGGACCATCCCACTAGCATCCGTCATGGCGGCTTTGCCGCATTGGTTCTCGACCCAATCATCGACGCATTTCATCTCACAAGAGTCCTCATGGACGGCGGCAGTAGCCTGAACCTGCTTTATCAGGATACAGTGCGGAAAATGGGCATAGATCCCTCAAGGATTAAGCCCACAAGAACGACCTTTAAAGGTGTTATACCAGGTGTAGAAGCCAACTGTACAGGCTCAGTAACACTTGACGTGGTCTTCGGATCCCCGGACAATTTCCGAAGCGAAGAGTTAATCTTCGATATAGTCACGTTTCGCAGTGGCTATCACGCCCTGCTCGGACGAACCGCATTCGCAAAGTTCAATGCGGTGCCGCACTACGCATATCTCAAGCTCAAGATGCCAGGCCCTCGAGGAGTAATTACGGTCAACGGAAACACCGAACGCTCCCTCCGTACGGAGGAGCATACGACGGCTCTCGCAGCGGAGGTACAAAGTAGCCTTCTCAGGAAATTCTCCAGTCCGGCCATTAAAAAGCCAGACACTACCAAGTGCGCCCGGAGTAACCCACAGCAGGACCGCCTGGCACACTCTGAGCAAGCGTAGCAATGCGGCCCCAACCCCAGCTTTCGCGACATAGCGAAACCAGTACCTCGCGTACATAACTACGCCCTTGAAATACCATGGGCATAGGGGAAGGGGCACAATAACGGCACACCCAAAATACGGCTTAAAACGTACTAGGGGCTGCCGGATTCTTTTTTTAATTTTTTGCTTACTTTCAG
Source organism: Triticum urartu (assembly GCF_056163025.1). Lineage (NCBI taxonomy): Eukaryota > Viridiplantae > Streptophyta > Magnoliopsida > Poales > Poaceae > Triticum > Triticum urartu. The sequence continues at coordinate 443,165,681 of NC_141879.1, read as the reverse complement.
GACTCCATACTTCGGACGACCTGTTCGGCAATTCGACTGCCGCACAAACGATGCAAGATCCAGGGAGGCTGACAAGCCATGCCGCATTATGGAACTCCCAGGTGGTCTCTATTACGAGCAGTATACCTGTTTTAAATACAATTCCGCGACCTGCCCCTGGTCAGGACATACTGAATAGTCCAATATCTTTTGCTTACCGCACCATTTGTATCGTTCGGCTTTGATAAATAGCCTCTCTATAAACAATGCATAGTTTTTGTCTATTTTTTGCATTACTCTCTTTTATATATGTTCATTAATGACATGTTGCACCCGTACACTGTGGTACGGCAAGTAAGCCAGGGGCTTCAGTACCCTTCAATATGGCGTGAGAAGTCCGTACACTTTCACAAGTGCGGCACCCCGAACTTATAGCACTATATGCATCGGCTCCGAATCATGATTTGGGTCAATAGTTGGTTTGCTCAGCTCCTATGTTTTGGTGCCTTACGTTCCACTCTATCGGCTAAGGTAGCACTAGGAGAATCACTGCGATTGTGCCCCGGTTGTGCTGGGTTAAGCACCTCAGTGGAGAAAGCTAAAACTGACTGTCATGATGTGGCGAGAGACCGGTCGTTGTTCGAGAGGTTTTTCGAGTCCTTAAAGGCTTATGCCGCTTCGAGCGAGGAGCTGGCTTTGTCCGGCCAAGGCGTGGATAGCGCCCCGAACTCGGTCTTCCGAACTAGGGGCTTCGCCGAAATTTAAAATTATGAAGTTCTATGGCTAAGTGAGAGTGTTCAAGCATTATAGTCCGACTGCCTGGTTCGTCGTGCTGAGCGCCTCCCTCGAAGGACCCAACCATGGGAAAAAGAGCGCTCAGGTTTATCACCGAACACCCTAGCACTAGTGGCATGGGGGCAGAAGCCGACGACTGGCCATTTCTCAATTTTTGATAAACGGCCGCACAGAAAATAATATTTTAAATTCAATATGCATTGCTTAAAGCGCCTATGAACAAGTTTTCAGCGCACAGGATAAAAACGAGCGAGTTTATTCAAAAATTACATCCTTGGTACATTCATCCGCCACAAGGCGGGCACCCGCAAGAACATCCATGTAATAGTTCTCGGGCTTGCGATGCTCCTTCCCCGGCGGCGGCCCGTCCTTCACAAGCTTCTCACCGTCCAGCTTACCCCAGTGCACCTTTGCACGGGCAAGGGCCCGGCGGGCACCTTCAATGCAGACGGAGCGCTTGATGATCTCGAGCCTTGGACAGGCCTCCACCAGCCGCCGCACCAGCCCGAAGTAGCTCCCAGGCAGGGCCTCTCCGGGCCATAGCCGAACTATGAAGCCCTTCATGGCCTGTTCGGCCGCCTTGTGGAGCTCGATCAGCTGTTTCAGCTGGTCGCTCAAGGGCACAGGGTGTCCGGCCTCAGCATACTGAGACCAGAACACCTTCTCCGTTGAACTGCCCTCTTCAGCTCGGTAGAATGCGGCGGCATCGGATACGCTGCGGGGAAGATCTGCGAATGCCCCTGGAGAACTCCGGATTCGGGTAAGTAACAAGTAGTTTACTCTTATATTTCTGCTTTGGATAAAGAATGCCTTACCCGCTGCTATCTTCTTCACCTCCTCCAACTCTTGGAGGGCCTTTTGGGCTTCGGCCTTCGCAGACTTGGCAGTCTCAAGGGCCGCCGCGAGCTCGGACGCTTGGGTCTTTGACTCAAGCTCCAAACTCTCATGTTTTTTCATGAGAGCCTGAAGCTCTTGCTGCACCTCGCCGACCTGAGCCCCAAGTTTCACTCGCTCGGTGCGCTCCGCGGCCGTTTTCTTTTCGGCCTCGAACAGCGCCTGCTTGAGGGTCGCCACCTCAGTCGTGGCCCCTATAATAAGCAGTGCAATCCTGTTATTTTTTGCAATCACGCCTCTCTATAGGCACTTTTTCTGTAAGGTATTTCCTACCTTCTTTTTCCTCGAGCTGCCGCTTGGCAAGGCCGAGCTCTTGCTCGGTCCGCTTGAGGTCCTGTTTCAGGACACCCACCTCCGCAGTCAGTGCGGCGATGGATAGCAGCGAAGCCTGCACACGCATATTGACTCTTTATTGTTAGACTCCTGCGAAATTTACTAGATCCTCTATTCGGCTTTTCTTTCCGAACGCCAAACAGAGCATCAGGGGCTACTGTCTATGCGGTACTATTTTTATATATTTTTACTTACCTCAAAGCCTGTTAGAAGGCTAGCGCAAACTTCAGTCAGTCCGCTCTTCGCGGACTGAACCTTCTGGATCACCGTACTCATAATAGTACGGTGCTCCTCGTCGATGGAGGTGCCTTCAAGCACCTCCAGCAGATTGTCCGGCGCCTCCGGTTGGACGGAGGCCGCCGGCTCAGAAGGCTTGCTCCTCTTGGAATGAGTTCGCCTGCCGCGGTCCGGAATTGTTGAAGATTCCGGCATGGTGTCCGGCTCAAAGCCGGACTTGGAGCCCTGGGGGGTCTTGTCCCCTTTACTCCTGGAGTCCGGGAGGTTGCCTTGCGGCTCCTCCAGGACCACCTCCTCCTGCCCCGGAGCCTGCCTCGACGCCACTTCGGCGTCGTCCGCAGTGCAGGGGGAGACAGCGGGCGGAACTAAGTTCACGTCAAATGAATCCAGGGAGCCGCTCGACGACTCGTTGAATTCGGCCCGGGGCGGAGTGCATAATTACATTCGACATTAGGGAAAGCTGTGTGACAAAGGAACGTCATGAGTTACTCTGATATCCGAACACTTACGATTTCGTCGGACGCTTGGCCCTGTCCGGCCACTCCTCTTCGTCCTCGTCGGCGTCGGGGGCGTAGTCCGGTGGAGGGGTTTTCCTCTTCTTGGACCCTTCGGCCTCCCCTACTAGGGCGGCCTTCCTCTTCTTTCCTCCCCCCGCTGGAGGGGGAGAGGTTTCTTCTTCCTCCTCCTCGTCTTCACGGGAGGAGTGCGTCTCGGACTCGTCGGATGGCGAGTCCGACACTACCATATGCCGGGAACTCTTTCAAGTCCCCATGGTCTTCTTCTTCTTGGCCTTCTTCTCCGGCACCACATATGGCGCCGGAGCCAGCAGCTTCACTAGTAGAGCTGGGGCTGGGTCTTCGGGCAGCGGAGCCGGACAGTTAATCGGTCCGGATACCGCCCGCCAAGCCTGTCAAAGGTAAGGGAGTTTAGATCCCGCATAGAGTTAAACTATGAAAAAAACTTAACATCCTGTAAAAGGTGAAACTAGCTTACCTTGATAGCGTGACACTGCGAGTTGTATCCGCAATCCTTGGAAGCGGATGTGGGAGCCTCGGCGCCTTTGGTTAGCACCCTCCAGACGTCTTCATACGTCGTGTCGAAGAGCCTGTTAAGGGTTCGGTGCTGCGCCGGGTCGAACTCCCACAGATTAAAGTCCCGTTGTTGACATGGGAGGATCCGGCGGACGAGCATTACCTGGATTACATTAACAAGCCGGATTGGTTTGTTCACCAGGGACTGGATGCATGTTTGCAATCCGGTCACCTCTTTTTCGTCACCCCACGACAGGCCCGTCTCTTTCCAGGACATAAGCCGCGTGGGGGGTCCGGATCGGAACTCGGGGGCTACGATCCAGTTCGGATCGCGCGGCTGGGTGATGTAAAACCACCACGATTGCCACCCCTTCAGGGTCTCCACGAAGGAGCCCTCGAGCCATAGGACGTTGGCTATCTTGCCCGCCATGGCGCCTCCGCACTCCGCCTGGCTGCCGCGCACCACCTTGGGCTTGACATTGAAGGTCTTGAGCCAGAGGCCGAAATCGGGGTGGATGCGGAGGAAATCCTCGCACACGACGATAAACGCCGAGATGTTGAGGACGAAGTTTGGGGCCAGATCGTGGAAATCCAAGCCATAGTAAAACATGAGCCCCCGGAAAAATGGGTGGAGTGGAAAACCCAGTCCGCGGAGGAAGTGGGGAAGGAATACTACCCTCTCATGGGGCCTTGGGGTGGGGAGAAGCTGCCCCTCCTCGGGAAGCCGGTGCGCGATGTCTTTGGACAAGTATCCGGCCTTCCTTAGCTTTTTAACATGGCCCTCTGTGACGGAGGAGACCATCCACTTGCCTCCCGCTCCGGACATTGCTGGAGAAGGTTGAGGTGGGAAGTGCGGGCTTGGGCGCTGGAGCTCGAGTGCGCAGGAGATGGATAGGCAAAGGAGGAAGAAGGCGTAGGTAAAAAGGTGGATCCTTATCCCCTTATATGGGCGGATGCGGTTATGCGTCCCCACCTGCCTAATAAAACTCGCTTGCCTCCCAAGCGCCATGGTAAATGGCGCGGTTAGGGTTACCCACGTCCATATTGATGAGAATCCCGTAAAAAGGGTACACGATCTCTGCTTTGACAAGAAGTGCCAAGGAAACCGCCTCGCAAAACATGCTGAGGTGGAAAAGTAAAAACGATTCGAGTAAAGGACTTGGCCGTAGTGTGATGACGCACAGCGGAATACGTCGGCAAATTTGATTTGTGTCAATATTATTCTCTCTATGGCAATATGTGGAAACTTATTTTGCAGAGCCGGACACTACTCTTGGTGTTTACAATCTTCTACGAAGGACTTGGAGGAGGAACCCGCCTTGCAATGCCGAAGACAATTTGCGCGCGGACTCATCGTCATTGAAGCCTGGTTCAGGGGCTACTAAGGGAGTCCTGGATTAGGGGGTGTTCGGGTAGCCGGACTATACCTTCAGCCGGACTCCTGGACTATGAAGATACAAGATTGAAGACTTCGTCCCATGTCCGGATGGGACTTTCCTTGGCATGGAAGGCAAGCTTGGCGATGCGGATATTCAAGATCTCCTACCATTGTAACCGACTTTATGTAACCCTAACCCTATCCGGTGTCTATATAAACCGGAGGGTTGTAGTCTGTAGGGAATCAAGTCCATACACAACAATCATACCATAGGCTAGCTTCTAGGGTTTAGCCTCCTTGATCTCGTGGTAGATCTACTCTTGTACTACCCATATCATCAATATTAATTAAGCAGGAGTAGGGTATTACCTCCATCGAGAGGGCCCGAACCTGGGTAAAACAAAGTGTTCCCTGCCTCCTATTACCATCCGGCCTAGACGCACAGTTCGGGACCCCCTACCCGAGATTCGCCGGTTTTGACACCGACACTAGGTGTTACTTGGGAGCCTCCGTCAAGATTGTGGAGTTGAACCAAGGAGTTTGTACGGGCAAGGAGACCGCCTACTTCGTGAAGATCTACCCTAGTGAGGCAAGTCCTTCATGGGCGATGGCCATGGTGGGATAGACAAGGTTGCTTCTTCATGGACCCTTCGTGGGTGGAGCCCTCCGTTGACTCGCGCAACCGTTACCCTTCGTGGGTTGAAGTATCCATCAACGTGGATGTACGATAGCACCACCTATCGGAACCACGCCAAAAATCTCCGTGTCGACATTGCGTTTGCTCCCTCCAAACTCCTCCCTTTACCTTCATATGCAATTGTTTTACATTCTGCTGCTATATTCTTAGAATTACATGTGTAGGTTGATTACTTGATTTGTGCTAAGTTGCTAAAATCTGCCAAGACTTAAAATTGGGAAAAGGCTAGATTTTTATTTGGTCAACTAGTCTAATCACCCCCTCTAGACATACTTTCGATCCTACAAGTGGTATCAGAGCTTTGGTATCCATTTGCCTTGATTTCCATAGATTTTGGTGATCATAGCCTTGGTTTCACAACCTAGGAGAGTATGGCGTCTAGCGAGGGTAATTACCACCGTAGAGGTCCTTATTTTAATGGTACAAATTTTGCTAGTTGGAAGCATAAGATGAAAATGCATATTCTTGGACATAACCCCGCCGTTTGGACTATTGTGTGTATTGGCTTGCAAGGTGAGTTCTTTGATGGGAGAGAACCGAACCGTGAAGCTACCGTGGAAGAGTTGAAGATGCTGCAATACAATGCTCAAGCTTGTGATATTCTATTCAATGGATTGTGCCCCGAAGAATTCAACAAAATCATCCGTCTTGATAATGCAAAGGAAATTTGGGATACTTTGATTGATATGCACGAAGGTACCGACTCCGTCAAGGAATCCAAATTGGATGTGCTTCAAAGTCAACTTGACAAGTTCAAAATGAAGGATGGTAAAGGTATTGCTGAAATGTACTCTAGGCTTGCTCTCATCACAAATGAGATTGCCGGCTTAGGGAGTGAAGAGATGACCGATAGATTCATCATCAAGAAGATCCTAAGAGCCTTGGATGGAAAATATGATACCGTGTGCACATTAATCCAAATGATGCCCAATTACAAAGATCTCAAGCCAACGGAAGTCACTGGAAGAATTTTGCTCATGAGATGTCACTCAAGGATAAGGAAGAGCTTCACAACAAGTCAAGTGGTGCTTACAAAGCCTCATGTGATGCTCCCACATCATCAAGTGAGAAACAAGCCTTCAATGAAGAATTGAGCCTAATGGTGAATAATTTCAACAAGTTCTACAAGAGTAGAAGCAAGGAAAGAAGTTCCAAGTCAAGGTCCTACAATGACAAAAGATCTTCAAGTCATGAACGTAATTGCTACAATTGTGGAAGACCCGGACACTACTCCAATGAGTGTACGGCTCCCTACAAAAGAAGAGAAGATTCTCCCAAAAGAAGGAGTAGGAGAGAAGAATCACCACCGAGAGAGAGAACGAGTAGAGATGACCGTTATGAACGAAGAACATCACGAAGAAGCAAGGATTCAGAAAGGAAGGACAAATCATCAAGGAGCTACACAAAAAAAGACATCAAGCTCACGTTGGTGAATGGGTATCCGGCTCCGACTCCGACAATCACTCCGAAAGAAGTTATCACTCCAACTCCGAATATACTCAAGATGAAGGTGTTGCCGGTCTAGCACTTGTGTCAACCAACTCCTACGACATATTTAAGTCACCAAATGAAGGAATTGGAAGATGCTTCATGGCTAAAGGCCCAAAGGTATCACACCCCCAAGTATGTTGATTTCAATAGTGATGAAGATGAATTGCTAGGTGATGATGATTTACTTGCTGACAATTCTAGTGATGAAAACTATGATGAACCTGCTATTAATCATGCTAATCAAGACAAAACGAATGACGATGATAAGAAGGCGATTGAGTGTCTAACTAAAGAAGTAAACACTCTTAAGTTAGCTCATGAAACTACCTTGGAAAATCATCGAGAGCTTTTAAAGACTCATGAGAAGTTACGCTTCGAAAATCTCAACCTTGAGCAAGAGCATGGGCTCTTAAAAGCGATCAATGATGATCTTCGCAAGAAAAGTTCTTCTTACATTGCCAAGCGTTTACTCTTATCTACTTAGATGCCACAAGTTAAACCTAGCAACAAGAGTAAGAAAGATTCTTCTTCTAGTAGTAACAATATTCATGCTAAACCCAATGTTGTTGATTCTAGTCGTTCTCTTGATTCGAGTAATGATTCTCTTAGCCAAGTTACACTTGAGCAAGAAAATAGCTTATTGAAGGGAATTATAGAGAAAGGTGTTTACAAGAGCCTTGCAGGAAGTAAGCAATTTGAGGAAATTGTACGCAAGCAAGGAAGACACCGGAAGAATCAAGGTGTTGGTTTTGAACAAAAATTCAATGCCAATGGAGTTGAGTGGGAATAAGATCAATACCCCATGATGAAATTTGTTCCTCAACAAGAGAAGTATGATCCTACTTCTTTCCAAGGGACACAAGCTCAAGATGATCTTCCACCACAAGACCACAAGCAAAAAGGCAAGGACAAGCTTCAAGAGGAGATTGATGCATTTGAGGAAGCTCCCAAAGCCTTGGTCAAGTGGGTTCCCAAGACTACATCAAGTTCTACTTCATCAAGTATGACTACAACTCCAAGGATTCCCATCAAGATGGTGTGGATCCCGAAGAAGAAGAATTAGAGAGTTCTTGAGGGTGACTCCGCCAACATACTTCACTCATATCATTTTGGCAAGGACAGGTGCAAACAACTTCCACATCTTGCACTAGTTCAAGGAGTCACAAACCCTCTTGTTGGTAAGACAAGGGACAAGGTAACCTAATGCCTTCATGGACATCATCCTATGTGAACATCACTCTATGTCTATGGATATCCTTGTTTGTTCCTTGTGGGACTAACCCGTGTAGGTATTGAAAGTTCAACTCACTCTAATGGATAGCTCCAAATGATATACATCAACATTGAGCATCTACATCTTCAACACCTACATGAAGTCATCATCGACAAAACCGAAGGTTAGTTCATCCCTCTTAGGGGGGATATGACATCTAGGGGAGCTTTACTCTAATCAATTGAGCTAAATCAACTCTAATGATGTGAACACAACAATACTTTATGTAAAAGTGGCAACCCCACTCGTGCTTAAACGATGAGTATGGCCTATGATCAAATGTTCTCATTTGACTCCTAAGTCAATATACTCATATATAGATGACCTAGTCATCGCAAATTGCTTGATAGATGCTAGAGTGATTGTGCATGCTTTGTCACATATTTCATTTGTCACTTTATTGTGTGAGCATGTTGGATGCATAATTTACTCATTCGAGGACATCCATTTGTTGCTTTGATTGTTTGGCTTTTTCTCTTTTGCCAAATGGATGGACAAGAGTGCCTAAGAACTCCCTCTAGCTATCTATGCTTTTCTCGTCTCAAACTCTATTCATGCTACATCACAAAGTTTGATCAAGTCACATTCAAACCACTCTGTGTGAGGAGCACTCGGAGTCCCCGATTCATCATAGACTTAAACTTCCAAAACGTCTTTGTGTATTTCGGTATGATCGAGTCATCCATTTCGGTCACACCAAGATCACTAAGTTGATCTAGGTTTTCAATCTCGGTGCAACCGATTTGAACTTTTCGGCCACACCGAGTTGCAGTAACCACTTGCGATTCTGCATCTCGGTGCCACCGAGTTGTTCCACTCGGTCACAACGTCAGGGTTGGGATACATAAACCCATAGGTGAGATTTTGGAAATTTCTTCGAAACCTCTCAGCCCGCGCGTATCCTGCTCTGCCGCCTGAGGTCTCCAGATCGTCTTGTCGCTGCCAGCGACCTCCCGCCACTGGTTTCCATCAGCGTCAACGGAATTCTGCCCCTCTGTTGCCACCGTAGCGAACAGCTCTGAATTAGGGTACGAGTTCGATCCTTTGTGCTATTCTTTTACCTCTGATTCGTAGCACATTGTTTTGCCATGATCATCACCACGTATGCAAACACTCTATCCATTGAAAACATCCTTTAGGTTAGATTTGATTTGAAGATTTAGGGTTAGGTCTCCAGCAAACTCATCTCAGACCGACCGAATTGTAGAAATTGGTCTCACCAATTTGGCTTAGGCCATTACACTTGCACTTTCGGTCTGACCGAAAACTGCAAATTGGTGTGACCGAGTTCGATTCTTTGTGAAACCCTAGCAGTCTCAGTGCCACCGAACTGTGACTCGGTCTGACCGAGTTCACTAGTTTAGGTTCCAAAAGCTGCTTCGGTATCACCGAGTTTACAAATCGGTAGCTCCGAAATGCTTTCTGTGGAGAACTAAAACTAAGTTTTTAAGTCATCTGTTTTGCAAAAACTCTGCACTTTGTGATGCTCTCATAGGGTCTGCTTTCAGTAAGTTTGCAGAGATGTCTGATCAAAGTGACAGTCAGAACAGGTCAGAGGAATAGGTGCAGATGAGTGAGGGTTCAGATCCATCAAGCACCTCAGATGATGGCAGCAGGATCACACCTAGTAACTTGCCCAAGGCAGCCAACATGACAAGGAAGAAGAAAACCTCAGACTCTGAGGATGAAGACTATGTGGCTGTTGAGGATGAGGCTACCTCAAAGAAGAAAGTGTTGAAGAAGGAGTATGGCTCAGCTGCTACAACAAAGCCAGTGATGCACAAGAAGGCACCTGCCAAGAGAATGCCAACATCCAAGCCTAGGAAAGCAGCCTTGGAAGAAACTATGGAGTTCACTATTGAACCCAAAGAGGTTGGAGAAGGCAAGAAGAGAAAGGAGAGGCTCAAGAAGACCACTGCCAGAGTTCTAGGGAGATCATCCATGTTCAAGGATCCCGCAGAAGATGAAGAAGAAGAAGAAGAGGATGCTCCAGCACCCAAAGCTCAGAAGCTTATGGGAGATGCTCTAAAGTCAGGGGCTGCAACATCAAAGCCCAAAGCTGCTCCAAAATCTTAAGCTCAGAAGCCTCCTAAGCCCAAGAGGAACACTAGAAGTATACCTGCTGAGGAAAAGAACAAGGCCCCAGTGCCTCAAGCTAAAGAAGAGGAAGATAATTCACTTGTTTTGAGGAAGTTGAAGCCCAAGATTCCTGACCATAATGATGCTCATCCAGTAGCTGAAGACATGCGTATCAGAAAGGATGTTGGAATGATATTGTGGAGACAGTCTAATCCTTATGCTGTGAGGAGGAAGACAACAGTTGATTACATGTTTCACACAAAGGAACAACAAGACTTCTATGAAACTATTTTGCTTGACAAGAAGCCCATTGTGCGTGACATGAGATGGGTTGATTGGGAATACATCCAGGAGGATGAAGATCACTTTCCAGGAGTTTATGACAGCTTCAAAGCATGTGGAGTAGATGAGTTTGTTGGACAAAAGCTAACAAAATGGAATGATGAGCTGATCATGCAGTTTTACTCCACTCCTCGCTTTTACCCAGATGGGAAGATCATTTGGATGTCAGAAGGTACTAGGTACCAATCCACAGTTGAGGAGTGGGCCAAGCTGATAAATGCCCCAGAGGAACACGAGGATGACTTGGATGTGTATGCCAAGAAGAAGAAAGACCATAACACTATGGCAAACATGTACAATGAGATCCCAGATAAAGCTTTGGAGACTCACAAGCTTGGATCAGTACATTTCTTGTTGTCTGGTCTTCCTACCATCAACTGGATCCTTTGGCACACATTGCTACCCAAGTCAGGAGATCACAAGATGAACAGAGGGCATTCTATCAACCTACTACAGCTTTTTGATGTCCCTCAGAAGTTCAAGGTCATGAGTCTGATTGTAGAGACAATCAAGAGGACTGCTGCTGACCAGAAGAGAAGTTGAGGGTATGCTCCACACATTCAGAAGCTCATCAACTCCAAGATGGGAGCAGGAACATATCTATTGGATAAGGAGCATCTACCCTTACATCCTGATTTTGAAGACAACATAGTTGTGATGAACGAGGAGGAACCATCTTCAGTCCAAGCACAAGAGAAGAGAGCCAAAGCTAAGGCAGAGAAAGCTGCAAGGATGCCAAGTGCAGAAGAAGCATCTCAAGTTTCCCTCAAGTCAAAACAAGATCAATTAGGCTATATGATTCAAGCTACACTGAGGATTGAGAAGGGCTTGGCCACCCTGACTCAGAATCAAGAGAGACTGGAGAGGATTGTTGAGACAAAATTCTATGATCTTGACCTCAAGGTAACTGAGATACAGATTGCCGTCGAGCAGATCCAGGAGGAAGCAGAAGAGAAGCGAGGCAAGGTAACCACAGATGCATTTCAGCGAGTGCCTAGAGGACAGAGGTCTATGGCCGTGCGAGTGACAGATTCTAGAGCTACAACATCAGCACCAGTAGCCACAGCCTCAGTACCACCTCCAGCAGCCACTACATCACCGGAGGCCTTCGTCCTTGGAGTTCTCTCTACACCACCTCCCGAAGACCGAGCCTGAGAGACGCATAGCACTATGCATTTTCAAACTTTTTGATAATTTGTTGCCAAAGGGGGAGAAATATGTATAGATCATAGGCTTCGAGGGAGAGAGAGAGTGTTGCTTTTTATCTCTCTTGTTTTTTCTTTGAACCTTTTATGCGCTTGGTTGATACACTATGTCTTTGTATGTGTGAGATACTTGTTTGATTAGATGCTACCTTAATACTTGCTTGGATAATATTATCTCTTATATTCTTATATGATCATTCAGTTTGCTTGGTGATGAGTGCATGCTTTTAAGTTATATCATTTTGAGCGCTCCACCAAGATGTATGTGACATGGAAGAGTAACCCATGATCCTAATCGATTGTGCATTTGCATTCAAAAGGAAATTTTAAATAATGCACAAATTTATGGGGAGCTCTTGCTTATCACATACTTCTCAAAGCGATGATGTATTTCAATCTTATAATCATTTGTCGAAGCTTTGATCTATATGTTGTCATCAATTACCAAAAAGGGGGAGATTGAAAGTGCAACTATCCCTGGGTGGTTTTGGTAATTCTGAACAACATATAGTTCATTGAGCTAATACTATTTTAAGATAAATATTTCAGGAAAGCTCAATGATTGGCATGGCATGGATTAGAAAGTGGACCCCTTAAAATGCTAAGAACAAAAGATTGGCTCAAGCTCAAAGCACAAGACTCTACATTTTACTTTTAGTGATCCAAGATCACATTGAGTCCATAGGAAAAGCCAATACTATTGAAAAGGGGTGAGGTGTTGCTTAATGAGTTACTTGCTCAAAATGCTTAGTGATATGCTCCAAAAACCCTCAACTACTTTCTCATATCCACATATGTCCCAAACCAAAAGTCAAACTCGGCCCCACCAAAACTTTCTATCCGGCGCCACCGAGTTCTCTTGACATAGCCACTGCCACAAACCCTAGTCACTTTGGTCTCATCGATAGGGATCTCGGTCTCACTGAGACGGGATTGCAACCTCTCTGCTTCCCTTCGTAACGTTTCGGTCCAACCGAGATGAGCGATCGGTCCCACCGGGATTGCAATGCAAACTCTTTGTTTCCCCTTCGTAACGTTTCGGTCTAACCGAGATGAGCGCATTGGTCCCATCGAGTTTGCCTGACCAACTCTCTGTTTTCTTATTACCAAAATCGGTGTCACCGAGTTTGTGTAATCGGTCTCACCGAGATTACGTTATGCCCTAACCCTAATGGAATCGGTCCCACCGAGTTGACATATGGTCCCGCCGAAAATCCTAACGTTCACATTTTGAACTAAATCGGTCTGACCGAGTTTTATAATTCGGTCCCACCGAGTTTGGTGATTTGTGTGTAACGGTTAGATTTTGTGTGGAGGCTACATATACCCCTCCACCCACTCTTCATTCATGGAGAGAGCCATCAGAACATGCCTACACTTCCAACATACATTTTCTGAGAGAGAACCACCTACACTTGTGTTGAGGTCAAGATATTCCACTCTAACCACATAAATCTTGATCTCTAGCCTTCCCCAAGTTTTTTTCCACTCAAATCATCTTTCTACCAAATCCAATCCTATGAGAGAGAGTTGAGTGTTGGGGAGAGTATTATTTGAAGCATAAAAGCAAGGAGTTCATCATCAACACACCATCTATTACCTTTTTGGAGAGTGGTGTCTCCTAGATTGGCTAGGTGTTTCTTGGGAGCCTCCGTCAAGATTGTGGAGTTGAACCAAGGAGTTTGTACGGGCAAGGAGATCGCCTACTTCGTGAAGATCTACCCTAGTGAGGCAAGTCCTTCATGGGTGATGGCCATGGTGGGATAGACAAGGTTGCTTCTTCATGGACCCTTCATGGGTGGAGCCCTCTGTGGACTCATGCAACCGTTACCCTTCGTGGGTTGAAGTCTCCATCAACGTGGATGTACGATAGCACCACCTATCGGAACCACGCCAAAAATCTTCGTGTCTACATTGCATTTGCTCCCTCCAAACTCCTCCCTTTACCTTAATATCAATTGTTTTACATTACGCTGCTATACTCTTAGAATTGCATGTGTAGGTTGATTACTTGATTTGTGCTAAGTTGCTAAAATCTGCCAAGACTTAAAATTGGAAAAAGGCTAGATTTTTATTTGGTCAAGTAGTCTAATCACCCCCTCTAGACATACTTTCGATCCTACAGGTCCCGCATTAGTTATCGACCTTTATTTTTTTAATGCCATGCCATTCAGTTTTGAAGCATGACTAACTGGTACTGTATGCAGAGAAAATATAATCTACTCTACCACTACTCCACCTCTAGTACTAGTAGTATAAAAAAGATATATAGGCCGGAGCTTCAACACTTTCTTGCTAAGGGCTGCCCACTTGCTTCTCACACTATCACCCTCTCTCCAGATCTAAAAAGACGGCCTCTCTCTCCCTCCTCACCGGTGGTCACAGATCCGCCGGGGAAGAAAAGGGCGTGCAGCGTTGACACACTCGTCGGTGGCGAGCGAGGTCACGCACTAACGAAAAGGCCGTCCTCTCAGACCTAGCGCCCGCGCAGGATGGCCTCCGTCCCCAAGCTCGCTACCATAGCGTGTGCAGAGGACGACGACCACGAGCGAAGCCACTTCCCGCCGACCCTCAGGTATGCTACCCCTTTTCGAACCATACCCTTGTTCTATTGCCCCATCTGCCACGTTGCTGCATGTGGATCTTTTTCCACTCCACCATCTTCCCAATTTGCTATCCTCTGCCCAGCTGGTCACGCAGACGAAAACCTTAACTTGCACTATTAAAGGAAACCCTACTTCATGAAGACTAATCCATGTCTGGGTTGAATAAGGAAAGGAAGGCAGACTGTACTGTCCAAGAGACTAGGCATCGAACCCGCATCTAGGTTGAAAAGGGGAAAATCAATAGCTAAGGAACGAGTCCCGTGTCTCTTGGTTGAACAAGGGTAGAAAGGCATGACAACACAACAGAGAAAGACCAGGTTGATCAGTTTGTTGTCCTCACATAGGAAAAGGGTGGCTAAAGAGAACAAAAATGGGATGTAATCCACATATGCTGCCTGGATATTTGTTGCTCTGGGCAACCATACCTCCCTCTCCAATCTATCTGTCTGTGGAGGTACATCGTACTAGTGCACCCACTGTCTGAATGGGCCTCCCATGCTCTTATTGCCACTTTTTTGCTATTAGTATAACACCAGCGGTCAAGTCAAGCAATGCTACTGCTAAAGTGATGCCACATTTAACTAATGGCGCACTCAGTCTAATGCCACCGATAAATTTAAGCATTGCCATTTAATTTCACTAGATTATTTCAGGGTTAGCTATTGATTGTGGATGTATTAAAGATTTTTCAGCTAAGGCATTCTAATGATGTTGCACAACCAGTATACCAACGATGAATCTTGTTACTACCTTCAGATTTTTGCATTGTTAATGCTTATAGATTACATACCTCACTTTCATGAGATAAGCCAAAAAAATTTGTACAGTGTCAAGAGGAAAGGTCAAGAGTGGGCACCTCCTCCTCCGGCTGTTCTCTTGATCTGTTCGATCAAGTTTTTATGTTTGATCGATTATCAAGATTGGGATAACAATTTTTAGGCCCCCTCGAGTTCGAAATGATATTTACCTTGAAGGTACATGGTGTGCAATTTTTTATACTATCATTAGTTAATAATGCTAGTTACCTTCAAACTTTTTTTTGGTTTAATGCTCTTGCACAACTAGTATACCAATGCTAAAACTTGTTACCTTTACATTTTGTATTGTTAATTCTTATAGAAATCTTCCAGTGCTAGAGCTTATGGAAATATGTTCAGTAAAACCATTGTACTGTACCCTGTAATAAAATAACTACTTTACTATTGCACTAGCCACTGGATTAGTGTATATTTGTACTACGAATGGTGTTGCATTAGCGTATAGACATATATAAAGTGTGGCAAGCTTTCCCAGATATGTGCTCAAGAAAACTACTACCTATTTTTCTAAATACTAGACGTTTGGGTACTTTAAATTGAGCTGTGAAAACGTCTTATATTAAGGAACAAAGGGTGTAGAGTTCACTCAAATTAGAGCATCTCCAATAGCTTGTCTATATGGATGTCTATACTCGTTTTCCACGACGTGAGCCCAAAACAGGCGTCCAACAACTTGTGTATATGGTCGTCCAAATATACACATCCTCTAAATCTACCTCGACAATGTCCACGCCTGGACATTATGAAGGCGTCGTCTAAACTCAGCTGTAGTCATGATTTATTCCTCTCCCCAGTGACGGCCCACCTGTCATGGTCCCTGTATATAGATGTTCTGATGCAAACCTGGACGTGTATATAAGGGAATCTTTTTAGACCATTGTCTATATGAATATATAGACATCCAAATATACACATGCTATTGGAGATGCTCTTATCCCGGTAAAGCTAGTCACATCTTTGTTAAAATTAATGTTCATTATGTTATCAGAGGAGGTCTGTATGTTTGTCTATAATGCCTGTCGACTACATACCTGACATCATGATGTAATGTTAAGTCATTTCCTTTTGTATAGTGTCACTGAATTGTCAAGGCGGTGATGGATTTTTATTTTAGTTAAACTGCATAAAATATGCTTAAAAGAAGAGGAAAAGTCAGGAATGGCTCATTTTTTCAGAAAAAACTATGTATGCCTTCCTCACATCAGCCGTTGTTGCCTTATTTATTCCTTCAAACAGGTGGTTAGAAACAGTCTTGCTACCTTTTCCCATTAAGAAATTGGAATGCTTATATTTGTGAGTCTATGCTTCAACTAGTGCCACTTTTATAGTAACCACACTTTCAATATCTATGCAAACAGGGATGCTTAATTTTAGTGGAACTGCACGAAAAGTCCAAATGGTTCAACATTAGGAGCATGCTTTCTTCCAAACCTTTATATCCAATTGGTGGCACTATGAGCTGTTCATTACGAAGGTACATGGTTTGCTACTATCTTGCTACTCTTTTTGTACTGTCATTAGATAGGAATACTAGTGGTTTGCATGTGAATTTATTCGCAGGGTGGACCTACATTGGAGGTGCAGGACATGATTCAATGATTGGATGCTCAATTTTGGTTGTATCGATTTCACCTCTTCCATCACTGCGAACATGGATATCATTGGTCTAATGAAGAATATGCGTCTACACTGGACCAACAAATCAATTCAGTATGGAATTGTCCAGGGCAAAACATGACTGTATCAAATTGTCCAGTGCAAAACATGACACATGCTAAGCGGAAGAGACATGTTTAAACCGAAAATACAAGGTGGGGTATATGTTTACTAGCTGCTTGAGATTTTTGCAGACAGAGATGTCTGCCCATTGCTATTTGGCAAACAAACAAAGTGACCACAATTTTGGTTGAACTGCACAGGAGAATAGTATAGTCACTGCATGTAGTGCCATTTCAAAATTGACACAAAAAGATTGGATAGTCACTTCATGGACTGCAGAAAAGTAGTACTATACTATTTATTGGCCAACACTAGGTGTTTCATTGCTTTGGTCTGATTATACAATGGGCATCATTTTGCCTAAGTTAAAGTTTGTATTCCAAAAATAGTCTCGCCGTGTGATCGAGAGCAGACCAAATCATATTGTAGTGTATGTTCCTCCATCATGTGTGGTTCATTCTCATGGTTCCAGCTGTTGGTGAAACCACTAACGTTTGCAAGAGGAATTGTAGACTTCACAAACAAATTTGTCTTTCACTCTGTACTGAATGTTGGCCGAGAGAAGCATCCATGTTAGTAGGAAGAACATATGTTTTTTCAGGACTTTGCTTTTGGAGCTACATATTTGTATATGATCTGTGAATCATTGAGATGCATTAACATGTTGATCTTATGTATGGGAATCGTACTAGTTGGTTTTGAATTTGGGCTACTAATGTGAACATATTACAATGCCAGGCTTGTGAGTCTCGTGTGAACATTTCGAACGGATCGGCTCTTACTGTTGTGCACAACATGATCCATATTTCCGTGTTCTCAATGTTTACAAGTTACTAACAGTTCCTTATTTCTGTCCGCTCAGTGTTTACAAGTTACTCATTGATCACTAGCTAGCCTACTAATGCGCTCCTAGCAGTTTTAGTTGCGACGCAAGATCCGAAGTGGCAGTTTTTTGAATAAAAATGCCTACCTCTGAAGAAACTGACAAGCTGCTCTGAAGAAAATGCCATGCAAATCTGAAGAAACTGCCAGCAAAAACGTTGGCAAATGGCTTATCTCCCAGCGAACGTTCATCAGCTAATGCGATCCTACACGCACACCATCCGACCTACTTGATCCTACACGTACACTATCCGACCTACTCGATCCTACAGGGATAAATAGCGGATCACGCACATACTACCTCCTTTCCGATTTGGCAAAGAGGGAGTACCTCATCTGGATGATTCGAGTGCACTCGTTTGACCGTCATGCCGGCATGCGACCCAGCACGGACGGGACGCACCACTGACGGGACGGGATGGCATAGTCATAATTTCACTTTTTCTAGTTTTCCACCGCGATGACATTGAATTTTGATGACCGCGATGACAGTTGCGTTTCCCGCGACACGCTGGTTCGCCTACCTTCCGCCTATAATTACTATTTCTCGGCCTTCTCCGGTGGCACCATCACCCAACTCGCCATATCCTCATAAGCCCCCATAGGCCCGACGTTGCTCGCCACTTATCCTCACTCTCGCCACGTCTGCCATGCCCCCGCCCGTCCGCGATAGGCGACGCCGGAGGCGGTTATCATCGGAACTAGTGTTCGGTTTTTCACCGGAAGGCATACAGAGGGAGGAGGCATTCTATCGGTCTTTAGATGGCAGTGCGGAGTATGAGGAGTTGTTGGAGCACAACTGCCTGGCGGAGGAGTAGCATATCGCCGATTTGCGCCGCCAGCGGGACATGGAGTAGCAACACACCGACGCTCTGAGTCGCGAGCAGAGCGCCCGCAACTAGGCCGACTACGTGGAGGCCGGCGCCCGGCAAATAGCCCTGGAGGCTGTCGGGCACGCACGCGTTCGCGACGCTGAATTTTACTACCAGCTCGTCAAGTGGGTTTCCCGCTTAGAAGCTGAAGCTTTGGTGGACCACGCCGGCATGGAAAGGGCCAACGCGCGCGAGCAACGCGCCCTATCGCACCTCTGGCAAGTCAGGCGAGGCGGAGGACGCCGGTGTTGGCGTTTAGCGTGTACCATAGATGGCAGTCGGCATCGTCTAGTTAGGTAAGAGTAAGTTAGTACTTGTACACTACTAGAGTATTAGTGGGAGTAGATAGTTAACTTGGCTATGATGGTTGTCAACGTGGAAGTTCAGTACTCTATATCTGGATCAGACCTGTTACTTTGCTCTGACTGTTAAACTTTCCGTTCGAACGTATGGAATGGGCTGTTATTTTTTTAAATGGGTTGTATTTGTACGCCACGGGTTTAGAGGCTGACTTGTGGGCCTACCAGGTTGACGCGTACACAATCAGGAGATGATTGTACGTGGAGAGGATGACAACAGGGACCCACCAAGGTCATGGCAGTACACAAGCAAGTGCCTCCTTATTTCAAAACAATAGGAAAAATGGCTCCTCCTAATGGATTTCTGACATCTGGGTCCCATGCCATTGTCAACGTAGTCAATAAACGAGAGAATTGCACAATGAGCGGCTAACACCAGGGACCCAGTAGCTCACCCAGTTATTTTTGTTTTGGGTTAATTTGATAAATGCCATTCCAAATCTGGTGATTCCGAGAAATGCCACTGCAATTTCCAAACTTTGAAAAATGCCATTTCATGCCATTTCCAGTGGCATTTTTCGAATTTTGGAGTGGTGTTTTTCAAAGTTTGCAAAAATTACAGTGGTGTTTTTCAAAGTTTGTAAAAAATGGAGTGGCATTTTTCAAAGTTTGGAAATTGCAGTGGCATTTTTATGAATCGCCATAATTGGAGTGGCATTTATCTAATTTGTTTTTGGGACGGAAGCATGGTGTGAACTGGGCTTTGCGGGGCACTCTGGCCTGTCTAGACAACCTTTTCTTTTATGTTTACCACAGACCAGCCCAGTAGTTCCTTTTCTTTTTGAAAATGGCTAGCCCAGTTTTTTGTGATTTGTCAAGTGAGTCACTTTGCCAGGCCTGTTGGGCTGCAAATCTTTCAAGACGAGGAGAGCTTCATTCGGCTGGCCGAGAAAATGGCCTACCAGTAATGAGAAATGGGTTGTACATTTTTAAAACACATCAAACTGGCAATTAGTTTCAAATTTATTTTTTTATTTTGAGATTTTAAATTGCATTGATTTTTATGCGTGGACAATTTGTTGGATTTTATATTGATATACATTTATTTTAAAAATCAGTTTGAATGTGACTCAAAATTTCGGGATTAAAAACAGTTCGGACCGCACCGAAATATGCAAAATTTCGTATAATTTTTTAACCGTGGCCACAATATGGGCTGTAATGCTAACAAAAAGAATATGGGCTCCAAAAAAACCTTAAGAATTATCAAATGGGCTATAAATTATTAGAAATAATGGCAGATGGGTTGTATGCTATTTTCCACAGATTTGAGGCTTTCCTAAAAAAGGTTGACGCACATGCAGTGGCTGTTGGATGTTCATCCAACGGCCGTCGTGCTTCTACAATCTCTGCTCTTCCTACTCCAGCCGCTCAAACAAGCGCCGCCGGGACTGCCTACTCCCTCCTCCCGCGGCCGGCTGTGCTGCCGCGTAGGCCTCACCACCCCACCATACTCCCATCGCTGGCCTAGCCATCCCGGCGACGCCAGACGAACCAGTAAACCCTCATACTCCCCTCCACGTGGGAAATAACTGCCGAGTCTTCCTTGGCTTCGTGTCATTCCCTTCCTAGGCCTCGCCTTCGTCCACCGCCTTGGTGCTCTCGGCGCGGCATGGTCAATGTGGTCAATGAACGACATGCATCGGAAGTGGACTGTACGTGGAGAGGCTGACAGCTGGGTCCACGGCTGCACGCAAGGAAATGCCTCCTTATTATGCGTAAAATAATGATTCCTCCACCTGACAGTTGGGACCCACTGGAAGGGCCTCTGTATTTGGCGAAAAAACGTTCCCCCCGCTGACAGGTCGGACCCACCAGCTATATCTTCGCACGCAAGGAAGTGCCTCCATATTACGCACAAAAAAATGAATACTCCCCCTGCTAGCTGGGACCCACCATAGTGGGAGGCTGACTTGTGGGCCTACTAAGATGATGTGGATGGAGGGCTTTGTCAACTTAGTCAATATGAACGATTCTAGCTCTAGTGACCGTACGATGTCCATCCAACGACCGTAGTGCTTCTTCAATCTCTGGTCTTCTTACTCCAGCCGCCCAAACAAGCATCGGCCGTGCCGCCTGCTCCTGTCTCCCATGTCCGGCTGTGCTGCCACCACTGGCCATGCCATCCCTCTATACGCACCAACACCTCCTGTTATTCTCCGGCAACGGCAGCCTCACATCACAGCCAAAGCAGTCAACCCACGTACTCCCCTCCGCGTCGGCATCCACTATCACGTCTTCCCCGGCTCCACATCGTACCCTTCCTGGGCCTCGCCGTCGTCTACCGCCCTGGTTCTCTCGGCGTGGCGTGGTCAACATGGTCAAGGAACGACTTCCATCGGAAGAGTACTGTACATGGAGAGGCTGACAGCTGGGTCCACGGCAGCAGCTAGGAAGTGCCTCCTTATTACGTGCAAAATAATTATTCCTCCACCTGACAGCAGGGACCCACAGCACGGGCCACTGTTTTTCACGAAAAAAATGTTTCCCCTCTGACTGCTGGGACCCACCAGCTACATCTTCGCATGGAAGGGAGTGCCTGACAGTCAGGACCCACCTGGTGGAAGCATACGTAGCGTTGTCATTCTGGCCGCGAATGTGTTCGTACATACGATCGGTCTGTCTGCAGGCTGCAGCGATGAACCGTGGCCATGTAAGGAAGGGCACATGTCATAGTAAAGGCGCACACGTAGCATGTACACGTACGTACAGCGCCAGGGTGCAAGAAAGTAAATACGGCCACGTACGTCCATACGGGTGGGGTCTCGAACGCCTACTTGCACATACGTACGGCCAGGGCTGGTGTACATCGCCGGGTCAGAATGGAGAAACTGTGTCATCGTCGTGTTCATGGGGAGCAACGGAATGCGTCATGTTCATAGGGAGGCAACGGAATACGTGGTGTTCATCGGGAGCCAACCGGCTTGGATGGAATAGCCAATGGAAACGAGGCCTGGCATACCGCAGAACGGGGGAAACAACCTTGTGTTCGACCGACCACAGTCGAAATGGGATCCTGTTCATTGGGAGGGGTCTGGCGTACCGCAAAACGGAGGAAACGGACTTGTGTTGGAGTGCCATGGTCAAAACGGGGGTCCTTTTCATCGGGAGGGGTGTGGCGTACTACAAAACGGGACTCCACAAGATACTGTTCATATCCACCGTCGACCTCCTCCAGCCTCCACGGGCTACTGTTCATCCACCATCAACCTGCTCCAGCCTCCACCTGCGACTGTTCATCCACGGGCTCCTGTTCATCTAGCCTCCACCGCTCCTCTACTGGCTACTGTTCAACCAGCCCTCTCCATGGGGTCCAACGCCCACGATTCGGCAATATCTCCCACGTGTCGAAGCACGCCTTAGAGGCATAACCGCATTGTAAGCAATGTTGCAAGTGAGGTAATCTTCACACAACCCATGTAATGAATAAGGAAAAGAGGTACATAGTTGGCTTACAATCGCCACGTCACACAATACATGAATAAAGCATTACATCATCCAGATACAAACAAGGTCCGACTACGGAACCAGAATAAAAGAAGACTACCCCAAATGCTACACATATCCCTGATCGTCCCAACTAGGCTCCACTACTGATCAACTGGAATGAAACAACACAAAGAACGAGAACTTCATCGAGCTCCTCCTTGAGCTCGGTTGCGTCACCTGCACGGTTTCATCGGCACCTGCAAACTGGTTTTGTAAGTATCTGTGAGTCATGGGGACTCAGCAATCTCACACCCTCGCGATCAAGACTATTTAAGCTTATAGGAAGGGTAAACATATGAGGTGGAGCTGCAGCAAGCGACTAGCATATTTGGTGGCTAACATACGCAAATGAGAGCGAGAAGAGAAGGCAAAGGCACGGTCGAGCAACTATGATCAAGAAGTGATCCTAGAACAACCTACGTTCAAGCATAACTCCAACACCGTGTTCACTTCCCGGACTCCGCCGAGAAGAGATCATCACGGCTACAGACGCGGTTGATGCATTTTAATTAAGTTAAGTTACAAGTTTTCTACAACCGGACATTAACAAATTCCCACCTGCCCATAACCGCGGGCACAACTTTCGAAAGTTCAAAACCCTGCAGGGGTGTCCCAACTTAGCCCATCACAAGCTCTCACGGTCAACGAAGGATATTCCTTCTCGCGGGAAGACCCGATCAGTCTCGGAATCCCGGTTACAAGACATTTCGACAAAGGTAAAACAAGACCAGCAAAGCCGCCCGATGCGCCGACATCCCGATAGGAGCTGCACATATCTCGTTCTCAGGGAAACACCGGATAGGTCAAGTTACGAGTAAAACCAGCCTTCGAGTTTCCCTGAGGTGGCCCCGCAGGCTGCCCGGTTCGGACCAACACTTAGACAAGCACCGGCCCGGGGGGGGGGCTAAAATAAGGATGACCCGAGAGAGAGCGACTCCCAAGGGAAAAAGTAGGTGGTGGTGAGGCAAATGGTAAAACCAAGGTTGGGCCTTGCTGGAGGAGTTTTATTCAAAGCGAACTGTCAAGGGGTCCCCATAACACCCAACCATGTAAGGAACGCAACATCAAGGAACATAACACTGGTATGACGGAAACTAGGGCGGCAAGAGTGGAACAAAACACCAGGCATAAGGCCGAGCCTTCCACCCTTTACCAAGAATATAGATGCATTAATATAATAAGAGCTATTGTGATATCCCAATAACAATCCATGTTCCAACATGGAACAACTCCAATCTTCACCTGCAACTAACAACGCTATAAGAGGATCTGAGCAAAGCGGTAACATAGCCAAACAACGGTTTGCTAGGACAAGGTGGGTTAGAGGCTTGGCATGGCAATATGGGAGGAATGATAAGGCATGTGGTAGGTATCGTAGCATAGGCATAGCAAAAAAGCGAGCATCTAGCAAGCAAAGATAAAAGTGATTTCGAGGGTATGCTCATCTTGCCTGAGATCCCGCAAGGAAGAAGAACGAGTCCATGAAGAAGACAAACGGACGTAGCCAACGTATCCTCACAAACGCAATGTTACCGGATTACCGAGAAGAAGTACACCGGAAAGAAAGCAAACAACATAGTGAACAACCACCACATAAGCATGACATGATGCACAACCAAATATGATGCATGTCCGGATTAATGAGGCATGGCATGGCAAAATGCACAAACAATCCTACAAATTAAATGGAGCTCAATATGCAACTCCGTTGCATATTGACGAGACACCACGTGATTTATTTAGTTCGATCTTGTTTATGTACCCAAGAATATTAAAAGTTGTTAGCATGGCAAGAGGTGAAGCGTAATGAAACTAACTATCCAGGCAAGTTTACATGAGGCTGGAACAACAAGCAACAAGTCCGGGAAAACCTCATGTGCAATATTTTAGGTTTGGTACTGTTCTACCCTAAAAACAATTTTAGAGTTATTAAACATGCAAAGTAAAGCCACCATGATAAACTAGGCATTTTTCTACCCCATTTACATAAAAAGATTATTAAGTTCGGAGCCACGGTTAATTAGTTATGAATTAAATCATTTTACATGGAAATATGGCAAAATATAGGCAAACATCATTTTAACCATTTTAAACATAGATGAAAGTTGCAAATTATTAATCTACACGAAATTCTAAGCAAGTTTCATATATTAAGTTTTTACAAAAGATGCCTGGTTGGTGATTTATTAAATGCATGGACTCTAGGGGCTTTTCCGCAAAACTGACGTTCCCTGGAAAAATAGTAAAGCGTTCTATGGAAAAAACACAATACGGGACGGATCTGGTTGGGTAGACTGGGCACAGGATGTGAGTGCCTCACCATGGGCTCTTGGCCCGGTCGGTGCTGGGTTGGTCTACTGGCGCAGGACGCGGGCTGTTGGGCTGGAGGCGATCCCGGCCTGGTCCGTGCGGGCGAGCGCTCTTTCATCTCTGACGAGAGGAAGCAGGAGGCACCGGGACTTGCAGTGTCGGTGGACCTCCGGGAAGAAGATGGCGGCGGCTGAGCGGAGCTATGGGCGAGGAGCGGCAGCGCGGCGGCGGGATCCGGCCAGGAAGGGCCTGGAGGCGGCGGACCGGCGGAACTGGAGGCGGCGCGACGAACTGAGGATGCAACGGCCTCGGCTCCAGCGGGTGGTGAGGACGACGTAGAGGCGACCCGAGGTCACAGGTGAACAGGACGGCGCGGCTCATCTCCATGGACGGACGACCATGGCAAAATAGAGAGAGAGACGGGGTCCGGGTGGTGTTGCTCTGGCGAGGGGCAACGGGTGGCGATGGAGCTCGGGCGTGAGCTCCTGCTTGAGGAAGACGATGGGGAGGAAGAAGCCTCGGGCAGTGAGGAGGTCCGGCGGGAGTCGCGGCTCCACGTTCGACGCTGGGACGAGACAAAGAAGGTCGGCGGCAGCTGGATAGATTGGATGGATCGGACATGAGCGGGCTGCACTGCTGATTGGGTGGCGCTGAAAACAAGGGGAAGATGGCGGCGGTGCTAGGGAATTGGGTCGATGGGGAAAACAACGAGGAGACCAGGGGAGGCGCTGGTTGGTTCACTAGTGATCCCGAGGGGAACCAGAGAGAGTGGCAGCGGCGCTAGGTAGGATCCCTAGAAATTAGGGATTTGGTCTCGGTTTAGACTACTGTGTATAGCGGGTAGGTTAGGCTAGGGGCTATCTCGTCCCTCCGATCGTAATCAGATAGACGGGAAAAAATATGTTAGGAAGTCCAATTAACAAAACGGAGACATTTTTTAGATGTTTGGGGATGATCCGGACACAACGGTAATGACTATCCGGGTCGGGTCCGGGACAGCTTTCGAACGCGCGCGCGAGGAGGTCCGCGGGCTGACGAGAGAGCTTCGGCTAGGCCTGGCGGTAGGTAGTGGGCTGTGTAGACGGTCTCGAGCTGACAGAAGAGAAGGGAGGGAGGCTCGGCGACTGTTTTCGGAGACCGAAAACATCCGACGTTAGACCGGCTATAATGCCGCTATAGTTTAACAGTTGGGCTATCAAACGAACTCCGAATGCGATGAAACTTGACAGGCGGTCTATCTACACTATAATAAGACCCCATGCCAACTTTCAACCCAATCCAAGAACATTTTCCGGCCACTAATAAAATACTATTTTGGACATGCCGCGGGCGCATGCAAGTGTGTCTGGGCTCAGAACAGACAACGGAAGGAACTGGGAGACCCGGACTAATGCAAGTTTTGAAAACATGATGATGCAATGCACATGATGACATTACAAGATGCAACACGCAAGCAAATGGCATGGCAACATCGGCGAATAACTGGAAGACACCTGGCGCATCGGTCTCGGGGCATCACAACACTCCACCACTATGAGAGGATCTCGACCCGAGATCTAGAATGGCACCGGAGGGAAAAACAGAAGAGAAAGAGAAGAGGTAAAACTAAGTTGCTTATTTGACAAACGAGTGAAACCACGAACCTTGCGAGGTTGAACAAATTTGAGAAAAGAATACAACGAAGGTGAATAAAGTTGAAAACCTCCGTTGGAAACGAGGAACAAGGAACATCATGAGAACCCTGTAGGTTGAAAGACATGAGAAAAGGGTTGCAATGGACAAGAAGTACATCCAAGCACTCCGGTAGAAACGAGATGTACAAGGAACAATAAGGATCAATTACGATAACACTCCGGTTAAAACCAGATAGAGAAGGAATAAGATTGATGTAATTTGGACAGCACTCCGACTATAAATGGAAGGAATCGAGCATGATCTTGGGAAGATTGGATGATACTTGATGAAATCAACAACACATTACCTCCGGAACTATTGAAAGAACGGCACAATGGGTAAGAACGATTTCAGACGGCACTACGGTTGAGAAGGGAGCCAAAACTTGACAGAATGGGAAGAACTTGAAAAGAGGGCATGACACTCCGGTTAAATGGATAAGCACAAAAAGAACATGATCTTTGACAAAACGAGATGATGGTTTAATATAGCAACAATGCCATGCCTCCGGAACGAATGTAAGAATGTAATCAAAAGAACGGAGATGAAAGCAACATCTTCTACCTCAAATGAGCTTGAAAAGCATCTTTAGGAGAAGGGTCGAACGGAGTTGTTGGAAATCCAACAACGAAAAGAATAAGCTTGATATGGTCTTATGGAATACTTCTTCAATTATGAGGTGACAACCTGCCACTCACGGGAAAAAGAATTGGATTGATATGAACAAGGAGACGAGAAACTTATTTCGCCAGGAGGATAAATGAAGAACTTGGATCATTTATAAGCACCATAAATAGCAACAATCCTTAGGGAAGGCTTTAGGTGAAACATGACACAAGATAACTCCAACGAAGAGGTTGATGAATTTAAATATCTCATTCTTGACAACATGTGAATCATGAAACATGAACTCAAATTATCAAGAATGACATAATACCACCTACAATGATACGGTAGAAGGAATTGCACTCCGGATTGCAAGATGAAGAATGCTTGAGCTCCTCTGAAAATAATGTTGATGAACACTTCGAGAAGGAATTAACTCCTTGATGAACCATCATGTAGAACCTTCATGAAGAACTCCGGTAAACAAAAGAATGATCAAATGAAAGGAAAGAGAAGTTGAAACCATAAGGTGAATCCGTGAAAAGATTGGATGAAGCTTTGCAACGAGATAAAGTGGAAACTTGGAACTCTGGAAGGAAAGATAAAGCATCTCGAACCGAGAATGTGATATGATGAACCACTCCGGAAAGCAGAAATTGAATAAACTCGATGAAACAATAATAAGAATTACATTATGTTTATCCTTCACCAATTCAAATTGATGCCAAGCAACGGAATTTGCATACTACTTAATCTCGTTGGAAAGGATTAAGAGAGATATCGCATAAACTTGAGATGGTCTTCAACGATCCACCGGTAGAATTGGAAAGAACAAATGAATTGATATGATAACGAAGGAAGAAAATCTTGAAAGAACCACCATGGGAATTGAAAATAAAATAAGTAAAGGGATGAATCACCCGTAAGAATTAGAGAACGAGAGCTGAAAGCTGGAATGAATAATTATGAGATGATGGCCTCCGGAGAATCAAACTGAAAAGACTCCTGAATTGCACCGGATGGGTAAGAAGAATTCTCACAATCAAAAACAATTATGAGAGGATGGCATAAGTCTAGCACCATGAATCTTCACGATAATGGAGGAAGATTTAAGAGAAACTCTTCTTCGGTCTTCAAAATCTGCGAATTACGACGAGAAACACCACCATGAATTATTGAGGCACTCCGGAATAATCAAAAGCGAAGAGGTTGAGCCAACGATGAAAAGAAATTGAGAGATCTTGGAGAAACACATATGACTGATGAAAATTCATTCCTATGTCACACTTTGAAAGATTTGAGAAAAGCTCCGGTAAAATAAGAAGAGTCAGGTAAGATCCTGGAAAAAGACCTGTGGGTTAGGGCCCACTCAAAAGATACACCGTTGAACGATTTCTTGAAAATAGAGATTGCACCAAATGAATTAGATGGCTTGAATGAGATAACAACCTCGAAATAACTTGAATGAATCGGGAATGGAAACGTGAATCTTCTGAGATATCTTCAACACTCCAGAACAAATGAATGGCGAGAATGTATGATTATGAGGTGCACCGGCATGAGAAAATATTTGAAACGAGGAAAGGATATGATCAACAAAGCTTGAATTGAATCCACCAGAGAAGAAAGAGAATGAATAGTGATAACTTGAAGCTCCGTTAGTATCTTCTTGAGAATCACCGGATAAGAACATTGACGGAAAGAATGGATTGGGTTCCCATCAATAAAAGTATACTTGAATAAGAAATCTGAGTCCTTGAAGAAACAAAGGGAGGGAGGGCGGGAAAACAAAGACAATTTGGAATGGATGAAACGAACACCGTTGAGAAACTTAGAATTGATCTTGCGGATGTTGAAATGAACGGATCCACTTGAAGAGGAGCACACCGGTTGAGAAGAAATTGAAATGACAAACTCGATGATCAAGAAGGATTAGCATCCACAAAGAAGTATGAGAACACCGCTTAGGGAAGGTATGGAATCAACACTTGACTTCGAAGCAACTCAAATACCACAACTCAAAAAAAAAACAAGGATTGGCTTGCAGAATAAGCCGGAATAAACATATGATAGAGATTTTGTCCGAAGTTTTCGTGGTGGGGCCTACACGGCCTCGATCGTACAGCACCATCATGTACAAGGCAGTGCACATGACATACGAAGCGTCCCCGAGTCAGCATAGCCAAGGACTCTTTAAGACACAACGAGACCACTGTAAAACCAACCGTGGATAGGCGGACCACTAGACGTCGAACCCCAATTTCATATCATACATCTGTCGGAAAGATATCCTAAGAGCTACTTGAATTCCCACTTATAAACTCCCAGAATTCTCCCGGTTATGCAATCAGGTGTTGGGGATACAGGGGAAGCATAATATCTCACCCAAAACTAGCAAATCCTACATCCAGCTGTATCCATCCTTCAACACATAACCAAGAAACCTTCGGAAATCGTTTACCTCAACCTTCGAAAAGCATCCGTTATACAAGTTATGGCAATACTCCCGAACTCCCGCCCCAGTACTGGGTGGCGTCGAGGTTATCTCATCAACAACTGCATAAAAGAGATTTTCGATGTCGGCGAAACTCAGGTATTCCAGAACTGCAACGATAAAATTGTGACAGCAACACCTCGGAGCTCAACTCCCCGGGACACTGCCACAACCCCTAAATGTCAGGATGTACCAAGAACAATGTTCTCGTCACAAAACCATCGAAACGATTCCAAGATACCCGCGTGATCCTAAATTTTTTTAGTGAAATTTGAGAAGAGAAGAGTCAAAACTCTACGTCAGGATGCCTCACCAGAGCGGCGAAGGGACTGAGGAGTAAAAAGAATCCTACTCACCAATATATATAATCCTAAATGACTCAAAACATTTTTCTAGACTCAACAACGCCAACGATTCGATCAAGCAGGGGGCTCCTAAGTCGGGGAAGGCTCTGATACCAACTTGTAACGCCCACGATTCGGCTATATCTCCCACGTGTCGAAGCACGACTTAGAGGCATAACCGCATTGTAAGCAATGTAACAAGTGAGGTAATCTTCACACAACCCATGTAATGAATAAGGAAAAGAGGTACATAGTTGGCTTACAATCGCCACGTCACACAATACATGAATAAAGCATTACATCATCCAGATACAAACAAGGTCCGACTACGGAACCAAAATAAAAGAAGACTACCCCGAATGCTACATATATCCCCGATCGTCGCAACTGGGCTCCACTACTGATCAACTGGAATGAAACAACACAAAGAACAAGAACTTCATCGAGCTCCTCCTTGAGCTCAGTTGTGTCACCTGCACGGTTTCATCGGCACCTACAAACTGGTTTTGGAAGTATCTGTGAGTCACGGGGACTCAGCAATCTCACACCCTCGCGATCAAGACTATTTAAGCTTATAGGAAGGGTAAAAGTATGAGGTGGAGCTGCAGCAAGCGACTAGCATATTTGGTGGCTAACATACGCAAATGAGAGCGAGAAGAGAAGGCAAAGGCACGGTCGAGCAACTATGATCAAGAAGTGATCCTAGAACAACCTACATTCAAGCATAACTCCAACACCGTGTTCACTTCCCGGACTCCGTAGAGAAGAGACCATCACGGCTACACACGCGGTTGATGCATTTTAATTAAGTTAAGTTACAAGTTTTCTACAACCGGACATTAACAAATTCCCATCTGCCCATAACCGCGGGCATGGCTTTCGAAAGTTCAAAACCCTGCAGGGGTGTCCCAACTTAGCCCATCACAAGCTCTCACGGTCAACAAAGGATATTCCTTCTCGCGGGAAGACCCGATCAGTCTCGGAATCCCGGTTACTAGACCAGCAAAGCCGCCCGATGCGCCGACATCCCGATAGTAGCTGCACATATCTCGTTCTCAGGGCAACACCGGATAGGTCAAGCTATGAGTAAAACCAGCCCTCGAGTTTCCCCGAGGTGGCCCCGCAGGCTACCCGGTTCGGACCAACACTTAGACAAGCACTGGCCCGGGGGGGATAAAATAAGGATGACCCTTGAGAGAGTGACTCCCAAGGGAAAAAGTAGGTGGTGGTGAGGCAAATGGTAAAACCAAGGTTGGGCCTTGCTGGAGGAGTTTTATTCAAAGCGAACTGCCAAGGGGTCCCCATAACACCCAACCATGTAAGGAACGCAACATCAAGGAACATAACACTGGTATGACGGAAACTAGGGCGGCAAGAGTGGAACAAAACACCAGGCATAAGGCCGAGCCTTCCACCCTTTACCAAGAATATAGATGCATTAATATAATAAGAGATATCGTGATATCCCAACAACAATCCATGTTCCAACATGGAACAACTCCAATCTTCACCTGCAACTAACAACGCTATAAGAGGAGCTGAGCAAAGCGGTAACATAGCGAAACAACGGTTTGCTAGGACAAGGTGGGTTACAGGCTTGGCAAGGCAATATGGGAGGCATGATAAGGCATGTGGTAGGTATCGTAGCATAGGCATAGCAAAAGAGCGAGCGTCTAGCAAGCAAAGATAGAAGTGATTTCGAGGGTATGGTCATCTTGCCTGAGATCCCGCAAGGAAGAAGAACGAGTCCATGAAGAAGACAAACGGACGTAGCCAACATATCCTCACAAACGCAACGTTACCGGATTACCGAGAAGAAGTACACCGGAAAGAAAGCAAACAACATAGTGAACAACCACCACATAAGCATGACATGATGCACAACCAAATATGATGCATGTCCAGATTAATGAGGCATGGCATGGCAAAATGCACAAACAATCCTACAAATTAAATGGAGCTCAATATGCAACTCTGTTGCATATTGACGAAACACCATGTGACTTATTTAGTTCGATCTTGTTTATGTACCCAACAATATTAAAAGTTGTTAGCATGGCAAGAGGTGAAGCATAATGAAACTAACTATCTAGGCATGTTTAAATGAGGCCGGAACAACAAGCAACAAGTCTGGG
Organism: Triticum urartu; assembly: GCF_056163025.1. Taxonomy (NCBI): domain Eukaryota; kingdom Viridiplantae; phylum Streptophyta; class Magnoliopsida; order Poales; family Poaceae; genus Triticum; species Triticum urartu. The sequence goes on along the minus strand of NC_141879.1, from coordinate 443,133,639 downwards.
AAAACCTCATGTGCAATATTTTAGGTTTGGTACTGTTCTGCCCTAAACACAATTTTAGAGTTAATAAACATGCAAAGTAAAACCACCATGATAAACTAGGCATTTTTCTACCCCATTTACATAAAAAGATTATTAAGTTCGGAGCTACGGTTAATTAGTTATGAATTAAATCATTTTACCTGGCAATATGGCAAAATATAGGCAAACATCATTTTAACCATTTTCAACATAGATGAAAGTTGCAAATTATTAATCTACACAAAATTCTAAGCAAGTTTTATAAATTAAGTCTTTACAAAAGATGCCTGGTTGGTGATTTATTAAATGCATGGACTCTAGGGGCTTTTTTGCAAAAATGACGTTCCCTGGAAAAATAGTAAAGTGTTCTATGAAAAAGACACAATACGGGCCGGATCTGGTTGGGTAGACTGGGCACAGGATGTGAGTGCCTCACCATGGGCTCTTGGCCCGGTCGCTACTGGGTTGGTCTACTGGCACAGGACGCGGGCTGCTGGGCTGGAGGCGATCGAGGCCTGGTCCGCGCGGGCGCGGTCAACGCACGCGGGCGTGCGCTCGTTCGTCTCTAACGAGAGGAAGCGGGCGGCAGTGGGACTTGCAACGTCGGTGGACCTCTGGGAAGAAGATGGCGGCGGCTGGGCGGAGCTGTGGGCGAGGAGCGGCAGCGCGGCGGCGCGATCCGGCCAGGAAGGGCCTGGAGGCGGCAGATCCGGCGGAACTGGAGGCGGCGTGACGAACTGAGGAGGCAACGGCCTCGGCTCCAGCGGGCGGTGAGGACGACACAGAGGCGACCCGTGGTCGCAGGTGAACAGGACGGCGCGACTCATCTCCATGGACGGACGGCCATGGCGAAATCGAGAGAGGGACGGGGTCCGGGTGGTGTTGCTCCGGCGAGGGGCAACGGGTGGCGATGGAGCTCGGGCGTGAGCTCCTACTCGAGGAAGACAATGGGGAGGCAGCAGCCTCGGGCGGTGAGGAGGTCTGGCGGGAGTCGTGGCTCCACGTCCGACGTTGGGACGAGACGAAGGAGGTCGGCGGCGGCTCGATTGATTGGATGGATCGGACAGGAGCGGGCTGCACTGCTGATTGGGTGGCGCTGAAAACAAGGGGAAGATGGCGGCGGTGCTAGGGAATTGGGTCGATGGGGAAAACAAGGAGGAGACCAGGGGAGGCGCTGGTTGGTTCGCTAGTGATCCCGAGAGGAACCAGAGAGAGTGGCGGCGGTGCTAGGTAGGATCCCTAGAAATTAGGGATTTGGTCTCAGTTTAGACTAGTATATATAGTGGGTAGGTTAGGCTAGGGGCTATCTCGTCCCTCCGATCGTAATTGGACGGACGGGAAAAAATATGTTAGCAAGTCCAATTAACAAAATGGAGACGTTTTGTAGATGTTTGGGGATAATCCGAACACAACGGTAACGACTATCTGGGTCGGGTCCGGGACAGCTTTCGGACGCGCGCGCGAGGAGGTCCGCGGGCTGACGAGAGAGCTTCGGCTAGGCCTGGCGGTAGGTAGTGGACTGTGTAGATGGTCTTGAGCTGAGAGAAGAGAAGGGAGGGAGGCCCGGCGACTATTTTCGGAGACCAAAAACGTCCGACGTTAGACCGGCTATAATGCCGATATAGTTTAACGGTTGGGCTATCAAACGAACTCCGAATGCGATGAAACTTTACAGGCGGTCTATCTACACTATAATAAGACCGCATGGAAATTTTCAACCCAATCCAAGAACATTTTCCGGCCACTAATAAAATACTATTTCGGACATGCCGCGGGCGCGTGCAAGTGTGTCTGGGCTCAGAACGGACAACGGAAGGAACTAGGAGACCCAGACTAATGCAAGTTTTGAATACATGATGATGCAATGCACATGATGACATGACAAGATGCAACACGCAAGCAAATGACATGGCAACGCCGGCGAATAATTGGAAGATGCCTGGCGCATTGATACGTCTCCAACGTATCTATAATATTTGATTGCTCCATGCTATATTATCTACTGTTTTAGGCAATATTGGGCATTATTATCCACTTTTATATTACTCTTGGGACTAACCTATTAACCGGAGGCCCAGCCCAGATTTGCTGTTTTATGCCTATTTCAGTGTTTCGAAGAAAAGGAATATCAAACGGAGTCGAAACGGAACGAAATCAACTGGAGAAGTTATTTTCGGAACGAAAGCCACCAGATAGACTTGGACTCCATGTCAGGAGATACGGGAGGTGCTCACGAGGGTGGGGGGTGCGCCCCCCTAGGGCGCGCCCCCTGCCTCGTGGGGCCCCCGTGGCTCCTCCGACGTACTTCCTGCACCCATATATATATCGTCGTACCCTAAAACTTCCAGAACAGAGATTAGATCGGGAGTTCCGCCGCCAGAAGCCTCCGTAGCCACCGAAAACCAATCTAGACCCGTTCCGGCACCCTGCCGGAGGGGGCAATCCTTCTCCGGTGGCCATCTTCATCATCCCGGCGCTCTCCATGACGAGGAGGGTGTAGTTCTCCCTCAGGGCTGAGGGTATGTACCAATAGCTATGTGTTTGATCTCTCTCTCTCGTGTTCTTGATTTGGCACGATCTTGATGTATCGCGAGCTTTGCTATTATAGTTGGATCTTATGTTTCTCCTCCCCCTCTTCTCTCTTGTAATGAATTGAGTTTTCCCCTTGAAGTAATCTTATCGGATTGAGTCTTTAAAGACTTGAGAACACTTGATGTATGTCTTGCCGTGGATATCTGTGGTGACAATGGGATATCACGTGATTCACTTGATGTATGTTTTGGTGATCAACTTGCGGGTTCCACCCATGAACCTATGCATAGGGGTTGGCACACGTTTTCTTCATGATTCTCTGGTAGAACTTTGGGGCACTCTTTGAGGTCCTATGTGTTGGTTGAATAGATGAATCTGAGATTGTGTGATGCATATCGTATAATCATACCCGCGGATACTTGAGGTGGCATTGGAGTATCTAGGTGACATTAGGGTTTTGGTTGATTTGTATCTTAAGGTGTTATTCTAGTACGAACTCTAGGGCTGTTTGTGACACTTATAGGAATAGCCCAACGGATTGATTGGAAAGAATAACTTTGAGGTGGTTTCGTACCCTACCATAATCTCTTCGTTCGTTCTCCGCTATTAGTGACTTTGGAGTGACTCTTTGTTGCATGTTGAGGGATAGTAATGTGATCCAATTATGATATCATTGTTGAGGGAACTTACACTAGCGAAAGTATGAACCCTAGGCGTTGTTTCAACGCATTGCAATACCGTTTACGCTCACTTTTATCACTTGTTACCTTGCTGTTTTTATAATTTCAGATTACAAATACCTTTATCTACTATCCATATACCACTTGTATCATCATCTCTTCGCCCAACTAGTGCACCTATACAATTTACCATTGTATTGGGTGTGTTGGGGACACAAGAGACTCTTTGTTATTTGGTTGCAGGGTTGCTTGAGAGAGACCATATTCATCCTACGCCTCCTACGGATTGATAAACCTTAGGTCATCCACTTGAGGGAAATTTGCTACTGTCCTACAAACCTCTGCACTTGGAGGCCCAACAAAGTCTACAAGAAGAAGGTTGTGTAGTAGACGTCAAGCTCTTTTCTGGCGCCGTTGCCGGGGAGGTTAGCGCTTGAAGGTATATCTTTAGATCTTGCAATCGAGTCTTTTAGTTTCTTGTTTTATCACTAGTTTAGTTTATAAAAGAAAACTACAAAAAAAAATGGAATTGAGTTTGCCTCATACGCTTCATCTTTTTAATATCTTTCGTGAGTATGATGGAAAGGAAAATTGTGCCAAAGTGTTAGAAGAAGAATGCATTAGAATGTTTGGCACTAAATATTTGAATGATGAGCATGACTGAAATGTTGTTAGTATGAATTCCTTGAATATCCATGATGCCAATGATATGCAAAGCCACAAGCTTGGGGAAGCTATGTTTGATGAAGATGATATTTTTTGTCCCCTAAGTTTTGACGAGCAAATTTATTATGATGAAAGCATGCCTCCTATTTATGATGATTATATTTATGAAAGTGGATTTGGAGAGGTCATGACTTTATTTTGTGTTGAATCCACTATTCTGGAAGAGGTTCCAATTGATTATGAGAATAAAGTTGCTATCTATGATGATTATTGTGATGACTTGTATGCTATAAAAAATAATGATACCATGAAACTTGTCATCATGATTTTAGTTTTCAATTGGGTTATGCCTCACATGATAATTATTTTGTTGAGCTTGCTCCCAGTACTATTCATGAGAAGAAATTTGCTTATGTGGAGAGTAATAAAATTTCTATGCTTGTAGACCATGAAAAAAATGCTTTATGTGATAGTTATATTGTTGAATTCATTCATGATTCTACTGAAAATTATTATGAGGGAGGAATATATGCTTGTAGGAATTGCAATAATATCAAGTTTCCTCTCTATGTGCTTAAAGTTTTGAAGTTATGCTTGTTTTGCCCTCCTATGCTAGTTGATTATTGTCCACACAAGTTGTTTGCTCACAAAATCCCTATGCATAGGAAGTGGGTTAGACTTAAATGTTCTAGTCATATTCTTCATGATGCTCTCTTTATGTTTCAATTCTTATATTTTATGTGAGCATCATTGTCATTATCATGCCTAGCTAGGGGCATTAAACGATAGCGCTTGTTGGGAGGCAACCCAATTTTATTTTTGTTATTTTCTTTTTACTCCTGTTTAGTAATAAATAATTCATCTAGCCTCTGTTTATATGTGGTTTTATGTGTTTAATTAGTGTTTGTGCCAAGTAGAACCTTTGGGAAGACTTGGGGAAAGTCTTGTTGATCATGCTGTCAAAAACAGAAACTTTAGCGCTCACGAGAATTGCTGCCATTTTTATTTGGAGAGTGATATTTAGTTAATTCTTTTTGAAGATGATTAATAGATAAATTCCTCAGGTCCAGAAATTTATTTGAGAATTTTATGAGTTCCATAAGTATACATTTGATCCAGATTACTACAGACTGTTCTGTTTTTGACAGATTCTGTTTTCATTGTGTTGTTTACTTATTTTGATGAATCTATGGCTAGTAAAATAGTTTATAAACCATAGAGAAGTTGGAATACAGTAGGTTTAACACCAATATTAATAAAGAATTAGTTCATTACAGTACCTTGAAGTGGTGTTTTATTTTCTTATACTAACGGAGTTTACGAGTTTTCTGTTAAGTTTTGTGTTGTGAAGTTTTCAAGTTTTGGGTAAGGATTCGATGGACTATGGAATAAGGAGTGGCAAGAGCCTAAGCTTGGGGATTCCCATGGCACCCCAAGGTAATATTCAAGGACAACCAAGAGCCTAAGCTTGGGATGCCCCGGAAGGCATCCCCTCCTTCGTCTTCGTTCATCGGTAACTTTACTTGGAGCTATTTTTTTATTCGCCACATGATATGTGTTTTTCTTGGAGTGTCAATTTATTTTGTTAGGATTTGCTTGCTGTTATTTAGAATAATTTTTTGCATCTTTTATTTCAATAAAAGTGGCATTGATAGCCTTTACTATGATATGTGTTTTTCTTGGAGTGTCAATTTATTTTGTTAGGATTTGCTTGCTGTTTGAAAACAGAGAGTTTACCGCTGTTGCAATAATTCCCTAGAAAAGTCAGAATGTGATAAAATGTTGAATTCTTTTGAATATTAAGCTCTGATAAATTTACTACAGTGGGAATTTTCTTTCATAATTTTTGGAGCTAGGGAAGTATGGATGTTGCTGCATTCTTTACAGACTATCCTGTATAGGCAGATTGCTGTTATGTTTGCATTGTTTGCATATGTTTGCTTCTTTAATGATTCTATTTGAGGATAGGACTATTAAATATGCAGAGGAATTTAGTATGCAATGTTGAATAATAATTTTAGTGATTTGCTACAGTAGAGTATGATAAGGTTTTGGCAATGGTTTATACTAACTTATCTCACGAGTCCTTGTTGAGTTTTGTGTGGATGAAGCTTTTGAGATTTAAGGAGACCTTGATATGAGAGGAATTAAGGAGACACAAAAGCTCAAGAGTGGGGATGCCCAAGGCACCCCAAGATAATATTTCAAGAAGTCTCAAGCATCTAAGCTTGGGGATGCCCGGTTGGCATCCCACCTTTCTTCTTCAACAACTATCGGTCAGTATCGGTTGATCCTAAGTTTTTGCTTCTTCACATGATGTTTGCCATTCTTAGGATGTAATTTTATTTTGCTTTGATTGCTGTTTGAATAAATTACCAAGATCTGAAATTATTAAATGTTAGAGAGTCTTCACATAGTTGCATAATTATTAAATTGCTCATTGATCTTCACTTATATCTTTCGGAGTAGTTTGTCGATGCTCTAGTACTTCACTTATATCTTTTAGAGCATGGTGGTAGTTTTATTTTGAAGAAATAGATGAACTCTCATGCTTCACTTAGATTATTTTGAGAGTCTTAAATATCATGGTAATTTGCTTAAAATCCTAATATGCTAGGTATACAAGATTAATAATAAAACTTTCTTATGAGTGTGTTGAATACTATGAGAAGTTTGATGCTTGATAATTGTTTTGAGATATGAGGATGGTGATATTAGAGTCATGCTAGTTGAGTGGTTATGAATTTGAGAAATACTTGTGTTGAAGTTTGTGATTCCCATAGCATGCACGTATGGTGAACCGTTATGTGATGAAGTCGGAGCATGATTTATTTATTGATTGTCTTCCTTATGAGTGGCGGTCGGGGACGAGCGATGGTCTTTTCCTACCAATCTATCCCCCTAGGAGCATGCACGTAGTACTTTGTTTCGATAACTAATACATTTTTGCAATAAGTATGTGAGTTCTTTATGACTAATGTTGATTCCATGGATTATACGCACTCTCACCCTTCCACCATTGCTAGCCTCTCTAGTACCGCGCAAATTTCACCGGTACCATACACCCACCATATACCTTCCTCAAAACAGCCACCATACCTACCTATTATGTCATTTCCATAGCCATTCCGAGATATATTGCCATGCAACTTTCCACCATTCCGTTCATCATGACACATTCATCATTGTCATATTGCTTAGCATGATCATGTAGTTGACATAGTATTTGTGGCAAAGCCATTGTTCATGATTCTTTTATACTTGTCACTCTTGATTCATTGCATATCCCGGTACACCGCAGGAGGCATTCATATAGAGTCATACTTTGTTCTACTATCGAGTTGTATCAGTGAGTTGTAAATAAATAGAAGTCTGATGATCATCATTCAATAGAGCATTGTCCCAAAAAAGGCCAAAAAAAAGAAAGGACAAATAAAAAAAGGGGGGCGGATAATGCTACTATCCTTTTACCACACTTGTACTTCAAAGTAGCACCATGATCTTCATGATAGAGAGTCTCCTATGTTGTCACTTTCATATACTAGTGGGAATCTTTCATTATAGAACTTGGCTTGTATATTCCAATGATGGGCTTCCTCAAAATGCCCTAGGTCTTCGTGAGCAAGCGAGTTGGATGCACACCCACTAGTTTCTTTTGTTGAGCTTTCATATACTTATAGCTCTAGTGCATCCGTTGCATGGCAATCCCTACTCACTCACATTGATATCTATTGATGGGCATCTCCATAGCCCGTTGATACGCCTAGTCGATGTAAGACTATCTTCTCCCTTTTTGTCTTCTCCACAACCACCATTCTATTCCACCTATAGTGCTATGTCCATGGCTCACGCTCATGTATTGCGTGAAGATTGAAAAAGTTTGAGAACATCAAAAGTATGAAACAATTGCTTGGCTTGTCATCGGGGTTGTGCATGATTTAAGTACTTTGTGTGGTGAAGATGGAGCATAGCCAGACTATATGATTTTGTAGGGATAGCTTTCTTTAGCCATGTTATTTTGAGAAGACATAATTGCTTAGTCAGTATGCTTGAAGTATTATTATTTTTATGTCAATATGAACTTTTGTCTTAAATCTTTCAGATCTGAATATTCATATCACAATTAAGAAGAATTACATTGAAATTATGCCAACTAGCATTCCACATAAAAAATTATCTTTTTTATCATTTACCTACTCGAGGACGAGCAGGAATTAAGCTTGGGGATGCTGATATGTCTCCAACGTATCTATAACTTTTGATTGCTCCATGCTATATTATCTACTGTTTTAGGCAATATTGGGCTTTATTATCCACTTTTATATTACTTTTGGGACTAACCTATTAACCGGAGGCCCAGCCCAGATTTGTTGTTTTATGCCTATTTCAGTGTTTCGAAGGAATATCAAACGGAGTCGAAACGGAACGAAATCAACTAGAGAAGTTATTTTTGGAACGAAAGCCACCAGATAGACTTGGACTTCACGTCAGGAGATACGGGAGGTGCTCACGAGGGTGGGGGGTGCGCCCCCCTAGGGCGCGCCCCCTGCCTCATGGGGCCCCCGTGGCTCCTCCGACGTACTTCCTGCACCCATATATATCGTCGTACCCTAAAACTTCCAGAACAGAGATTCGATCGGGAGTTCCGCTGCCAGAAGCCTCCGTAGCCACCAAAAACCAATCTAGACCCGTTCCGGCACCCTGCCGGAGGGGGCAATCCTTCTCCGATGGCCATCTTCATCATCCCGGCGCTCTCCATGACGAGGAGGGTGTAGTTCTCCCTCAGGGCTGAGGGTATGTACCAATAGCTATGTGTTTGATCTCTCTCTCTCTCTCTCGTGTTCTTGATTTGGCACGATCTTGATGTATCGCGAGCTTTGCTATTATAGTTGGATCTTATGTTTCTCCTCCCCCTCTTCTCTCTTGTAATGAATTGAGTTTTCCCCTTGAAGTAATCTTATCGGATTGAGTCTTTAAAGACTTGAGAACACTTGATGTATGTCTTGCTGTGGATATCTGTGGTGACAATGGGATATCACGTGATTCACTTGATGTATGTTTTGGTGATCAACTTGCGGGTTCCACCCATGAACCTATGCATAGGGGTTGGCACACGTTTTCTTCGTGATTCTCCGGTAGAACTTTGGGGCACTCTTTGAGGTCCTATGTGTTGGTTGAATAGATGAATCTGAGATTGTGTGATGCATATCGTATAATCATACCCGCGGATACTTGAGGTGGCATTGGAGTATCTAGGTGACATTAGGGTTTTGGTTGATTTGTATCTTAAGGTGTTATTCTAGTACGAACTCTAGGGCTGTTTGTGACACTTATAGGAATAGCCCAACGGATTGATTGGAAAGAATAACTTTGAGGTGGTTTCGTACCCTACCATAATCTCTTCGTTCGTTCTCCGCTATTAGTGACTTTGGAGTGACTCTTTGTTGCATGTTGAGGGATAGTAATGTGATCCAATTATGATATCATTGTTGAGGGAACTTACACTAGCGAAAGTATGAACCCTAGGCGTTGTTTCAACGCATTGCAATACCGTTTACACTCACTTTTATCACTTGTTACCTTGCTGTTTTTATAATTTCAGATTACAAATACCTTTATCTACTATCCATATACCACTTGTATCATCATCTCTTCGCTGAACTAGTGCACCTATACAATTTATCATTGTATTGGGTGTGTTGGGGACACAAGAGACTCTTTGTTATTTGGTTGCAGGGTTGCTTGAGAGAGACCATCTTCATCCTACGCCTCCTACGGATTGATAAACCTTAGGTCATCCACTTGAGGGAAATTTGCTACAGTCCTACAAACCTCTGCACTTGGAGATCCAACAACGTCTACAAGAAGAAGGTTGTGTAGTAGACATCACGCATCGGTCTCGGGGCGTCACACCAGCCCTCCACCGGCTACTGTTCAACCAGCCCTCCATGGGGTCATATTCATCCAGCCCTCAACGGAGTCCTGTTCATCCACCCCCAACCGGCTCGATCGGGGTCCTGTTCATCCAGCGGCAACGACCTCTACTACCACGGGGTCCTGTTCATCCAAGCCCCCACCGGGAACAGTCCATTCAACCCCCCCCCAACAACGCTCATTGTTCATCCAGAGGCAGCATCGATCGGCTTCAGTTAGCAGCAGTAGCTAAGGAATCGCTTGATCGGGTTCAGTTAACAGCCATCGATCCATCGCTCGGGTTCAGTAATGCGTAGCCCGCAGTGCAATCGCTCGAGTTCAGTAGGCGAACGCCTCGTTCGGGTTCAGTTAGAGCCCAATGCCTCGCACCCACACGCACGTACATGTACGAGAGAAACGCGCATCGCTCGGCCCCGACCACCCACCGTTACCGGGAACTCCCCAATATTTTCCTCGCCCTCGCTTCTACCATGGTTTTTTCCATCATGCACGGCCCAAAGAATGTCATGCAGCTGCGTCTTTGGCCCGCCCAGGACGAAAAGCCCATTTTCTGTCATGATTTTTTGTCATAGAAATAGGAGCCCACCACATCTATGTTGATACCAGGTTCTGTCACAATCATCGTCATAGAAGTGTCATAAGCATCATAGTAAAAAAATCGTTCAGCCCAAAATGTCACAGTTGTGTCTTTTTTTGTAGTGGTAGATGCATGCAAGAGTCGGTCTACTAACCTTGGATGTGATGCCTATATAATGATTATTGCCTAGATATCGTCATGAGTATTTGAAGTTCTATCAATTGCCTAACAGTAATTTGTTTACCCACCGTTTGCTATATTTCTCGAGAGAAGCCACTAGTGAAACCTACGGCCCCCGGGTCTCTTTCTCATATTATTTTCCTTCGTGATCTATTTTATTTGCCTTTTATTTTCAGATCTATTAAACCAAAAATACAAAAATACCTTCCTACAATTTATTTTATTTGGCGTTCGATCTATCAATATTTACAACTCTCTCACGTTTGTTTGCCATATTTTGGCGCTGCTACCCGAATGGGATTGACAACCCCTTTTACACATCGGGTTGCGAACGTTGTGTTGCTTGGTTCTCCTACTGGTTCGATAACCTTGGTTTCATATCTGAGGGAAATACCTACCGCCGCTATGCTGCATCATCCCTTCCTCTTTGGGGAAATACTGAAGTAGCTTCAAGCGACATCAAAAGGAATTTCTGGCATCGTTGCCGGGGAGGATCTTCAACATATACCAGGTTCCTAATCACAACTCTCATCTTGCAATTTACATTATTTGCCATTTGCCTCTCGTTTTCATCTCCCCCACTTCACAAAAAATTGTCGTTTTATTCGTCCCTCTTTTCCATTTGTTGTTTTCTTGCCGGATCTATTTTTTTAGTGCAATCTTGTTGAGTAGTCACCATGACTGAAGAGAATACCAAGTTGTGTGATTTCTCAAATACCAACAACAATGATTTTATTGGCACTCCGCTTGCTCCTCCCGCCACTAGTGCGGAGTCTTGTGATATTAATACTGCTTTACTGAATCTTGTTATGAGAGATCAATTTTCCGGTACTCCTAATGAGGATGACGCGTCCCATCTTAATACCTTTGTGGAATTATGCGATATGCAAAAGAAAAAATATGTGGACAATGATGTTGTGAAGATGAAATTATTTCCGTTTTTTGCGTGATTATGCAAAAAATTGGTTCTATTCTTTGCCTCGCAATAGTATTGATTCATGAATGAGTGAAAAGATGATTTTATCACTAAGTATTTTCTGCCTGAAAAATTATTTCCCATAGAACCCAGATCATGAATTTCAAGCAACTTGAAGATGAGCATGTTGCACAATCTTGGGAAAGGATGAAAATGATGCTAAGGAATTGCCCAACTCATGGGTTAAATCTTTGGATGATCATACGAAAATTCTATGCGGGATCGAATTTTGTTTCTTGTAATCTTTTTTGCTAATAATATCATTGCAAATTATTCACAATGGCATACCGAAAGAGCTCCTGCTAGTAAAAAAGTTAATTCAGTTGAAAAAATTTCTTCTTTGCGTGAAAAAGTTGATGCTCTTATGAAAATGGTTGCTATTAAAGGTGCTCCTATTGATTTTAATGATATGCCTTTGTCTAATTTGATTGAGCAAAATAGTGATGCCATAGATGTGAATTTTATCTCTCGAAATAATTTCAATAACAATGCTTATAGAGGTAATTTTAATCCTAGGCCTTTCCCTAGTAATTATTCTAATAATTATGGTAATTCCTATGGAAATAAATATAATAATAATAGGAACACCTCTGATCTTGAGAATAATATTAAATAATTTATCAACACGCAAAAAGTTTTCAACACCTCCATAGAAGAAAAGTCGAATAATATTGATGATTTGTCTAGAAGTGTTGATAGACTTTCTCACGATGTGGAAAGTCTCAAGATGAAATTTTTTGTGCCTAAGGTTGATGAATCAATTAAAGCTCTTTATGTTTCTATGGATGAAATTAATAAAAGAACCGCTATGCTTAGAGCTAAAAGAGAATTTTTAGAAAAAACATTTTCTAGTGGTTATTTTTGCAAAAGTGATGAAGATCTTAAAATGATTGGTGTTTCTTCTATTGATTCCTTGTTTAGTAAAGTTAAGACTAATGAAAAAGGGACTCGAGAAGAGGCAACTTTAGTTAGAAGGCATCCCGATAATTCAGAGGGTGAAAATCTTATTGAGAAAACTGATAAAAGTGGGTTTGAAGAGGTCAAAACTTTAGCTAGTGATGTGCCCACTCTTTTGGATTACAAAGACTTTAATTATGATAGTTGCTCTTTGATTGATTGTATTTCTTTGTTGCAATCCATGATAAATTCACCCCATGCTTATGAACAAAATAAAGCTTTTACTAGACATATTGTTGATGCTATGATGAAAGCTCTTGAAGAAAAATTGGAAAAGTTTCAATTCCTAGAAAATTGCATGATGAATGGGAACATACTATCAAAGTCAGGCTTAAAAATTATGAGTGTATTTCTTTGTGTGACTTGGGTGCTAGTGTTTCTACTATTCCGAAATCTTTATGTGATGTGCTTGGTCTTACGGATATTGAATCATGTTCTTTGAATTTGCACTTGGCGGATTCTACTATTAAAAAGCCTATGGGAAGAATTAATGATTTTCTTATTCTTTCAAATAGGAATTATGTGCCCATAGATTTTATTGTTCTTGATATTGATTGCAATCCATCTTGTCCAATTATTCTTGGTAGACCATTTTTCGCACTATTGGTGCCGTGATTGATATGAAAGAAGGCAATATTAAGTTCCAATTTCCTTTGAGGCGGGTATGGAACACTTCCCTAGAACAAGAATTAGGCCACCATATGAATCAATCATGAGTGCATCTTATGGATCTCGAAACAAAGATGACAAAACCTAGATCCTTGCTTTATTCCTAGCTAAGGGTGTAAAACTATAGCGCTTGTTGGGAGGCAACCCAATGAATAAAATTTATTTTTGCTTTTTGCTTTCTGTTCTTGAGTGTTAGCACAATTATGCTACTTTTATGATTGTGTTTTTATGTTTTAATTAGTGTTTGTGCCAAGTAAAGCTTTTAGGATCTTCTTGGGTGATAGTTGTTTGATCTTGCTGAAAAAACATAAACTTCTTCGCTCACGAAAATAATTATCATTTTTAACCAGAGAGCGATAAAATACCCATTACTTTTGCAGTAGATTAGTATAAAAATTTCTCAGGTCGTTCTAAGTTTTCAAAGTTTTTGCAGTTACAGAAGTATTTGAAATACCCAGATTACTACGGACTGTTCTGTTTTTGAAAGATTCTGTTTTCTTTGCATTGTGTGCTTGTTTTGATGGCTATATGGTTTTCTTTGATGAGTTTTTACCATAGAAAAGTTGGAATACAGTAGTTATAATGCAAGAACAAAATATGAATTGGTTTGATATAGTACTTATAGTAGTGATTTATTTTCCTATAGTTACGGATCTCACGAAGGCTTTTGTTGAGTTTTGTGTGATTGAAGTTTTCAAGTTTTGGGTTATCTTACGATAGATGAAGGAATAAGGAGTAAGAAGAGCCTAAGTTGGGGATGCCCTAGTATCCCAAGCTATTACCCAAAAGAGAGCAAGAAAATAATCTTGGGGATGCCCCCGAGTGGCATCCCCTCTTTCTTCTAACGACCATCGATATTTTACTCGAAGCTATATTTTTATTCATCACATACTATGTGTTTTGCTTGGAGCGTCTTGTATGATATGAGTCTTTGCTTGTTTTATTTTGTGTTTTAAGTTTTGATTCCTTGCTGGACACACCTATTTGAGAGAGCCAAGATTATGTCATGACTTGTTAGAATTGCTCTCTATGCTTCACTTAAATTTTTATGAGCTATGGACTTGCTCTAGTGATTCACTTATATCATTTTGAGCACGGTCTGCTTTAGTATTTTTGAAGAAATTCTCTCTTGCTTCAGTTGAATTTATTTGAGATAAAGAAATTTTATGCTCATGATCTCCACTTATATTTGTTTGAGCTTGCCAAAAGCAACATATGAAAATTAGCCCCAAAGTGATAGATATCCAAGAAGGATATAATAAAAACTTTCATGAAGATAATTGGACAAAATAAAATTGATTCTTAGTTATAGTTTTGAGATATGACGATGTGATATGTGAGTTATGTTGATGAGTATTTATGATTTAGTAAGAATATTGCTATTAAGGTTTGTGATTCCCTATGCAAGCACGAAAGTCAATAATTATGCAATGAAATTATATCCTACTTGTGGTGCATTATTCGGTGTTAATTATGCTTAATGCTCGCCTATGAGATTATTCGTTTCTTGGTTGGTCGCTTCTCAATCTTTTGCTAGCCTTCATTTTGCACTAAGTATGATCTCTACTTGTGCATCCAAAAACCTTTAAACTAGTTTTGCCACATGATTCCACTATATCTACCTATATGTGGTATTCTTTTGCTGTTCTAAGAAAATTTGTATGAGCCATCTCTAATTTTCAAAATAAACTTCTCTTTTGTGTGTTCGTTTCGCTCGTGGAGCGGTGAGGGTTAGCTAATATTTTCCATGCTAGATGTGTTATTCTCATGATGAATGTTTATTCACTTGTCATTGCATGAGAGTAAGGCAAAGGTATTAGGGATACCCAGTCCCGAAATAAAAAATGAATTTACTTTATGTTTTCAAATAATAAATTCCTTGGGAAGTGTTGGTATGGAGGGCACCCATGGATACGGTCAGCCATGGAAAGTGAAAGTATGGTTGAAAAAGGAATAAACTTTATTTTCTGTTTGGGAACCGCCTATGATATATCTAGCATGGAAAAGTGTTGGGAACTCTAAGTCGTCTTCGTTGGTGGGAAGGACAAACTTCCCAAAAAAAATTATCTCTAAGTTTTTCTCTTTGAGTTCTGCCACCTTTACAAATCCCTACTTCCCTCTACGAAGGGCCTTTCTTTTACTTTATGCAATTTTTATTTTTGAATCTGAGTCTCCATCTTCTCTTATAAAAGCACCAATTAGGAGGCACTATGACCGTACTTGAGCATTGGGTTTAGTTAATATGCGAGTTTGTTTCATGAATGGATCAATGATTTAGCATGATGGGCTAGGGATAGCTTATTTTAGCGTTGATATTTTGAAATACATGGCTGCTTGTTGATATGCTTGAGTATTTAAGTTATCAAGTCAAAACTAGACTATTGCATTGAACAATATAAAAGTCCAAATGTCCATGCTATAAAGAAAAGAAATATGATATGACATGATAGGCAACATTCCACATCAGAAATTCTGTTTTTATCACTTACCTACTCGAGGGCGAGTAGGAGTTAAGCTTGGGGATGCTGATATGTCTCCAACGTATCTATAATTTTTTATTGTTCCATGCTGTTATATTATCAATCTTGGATGTTTTACAATCTTTTTATAGTCATTTTATATCCTTTTTTGGTACTAACCTATTGACATAGTCCCACGTGCCAGTTGCGGTTTTTGCATGTTTTTTACATCACAGAAATCAATACCAAACGGAGTCCAAATGCAACGAAACTTTACAGAGATTTTTTATGGACCAGAAGACACCTAATGGGCTAAGGCTGCGCTGGGGTGCTCTGAGGAGAGCACAACCCACCAGGGCGCGTTAGGAGGCCCAGGCGCGCCCTGGTGGGTTGTGCCCACCTCGGGTGCCCCCGGACCGCCTCTTTGCTCTACAAATACCCCAATATTCCAGAAACCCTTGGGGAGTCGACAAAAATCAATTCCAGCCGGCGCAGAGTCTAGAACCCCCAGATCAATCTAGACACCATCACCGATGGAGTTCACCATCTCCGTTGGTGCTTCTCCGATGATGCGTGATTAGTTCTATGTATACCTTCGGGTTTGTAGTTAGTAGCTAGATGGCTTCCTCTCTCTCGTTTGATTCTTAATACAATGGTCTCTTGTAGATCCATATGATGTAACTCTTTTTGCGGTGTGTTTGTTGGGATCGAATGAACTTTGAGTTTATGATCAGATCTATCTTTTTATATCCATGAAAGTATTTGAGTTTCTTTGATCTCTTTTATGCATGATTGTTTATAGCCTCGTATTTCTTCTTTGATATTTGGGTTTTTTTTGGCCAACTTGATCTATTTTGCAATGGGAAGAGGTGCTTTATAGTGGGTTCGATCTTACGGTGCTTGATCCCAGTGACAGAAGGGGAACCGACATGTGGGTATCGTTGCTACTAAAGATAAAACGATGGGGTCTATCTCTACATAGATTGATCTTGTCTACATCATGTCATCGTTCTTATTGCATTACTCCGTTTCTCCATGAACTTAATACACTAGATGCATGTTGGATAGCGGTCGATGTGTGGAGTAATAGTAGTAGATGCAGGCAGGAGTCGGTCTACTAATCTTGGACGTGATGCCTATATAATGATCATTGCCTGGATATCGTCATGAGTATTTCAAGTTCTATCAATTGCCCAACGGTAATTTGTTTACCCACCGTTTGCTATTTTTCTCGAAAGAAGCCACTAGTGAAACCTATGGCCCCCGGTTCTCTTTCTCATATTATTTGCCTTCGCGGTCTATTTTATTTGCCTTTTATTTTTAGATCTATTAAACCAAAAATACAAAAATACCTTGCTAGAATTTATTTTATTTGGCGTTCGATCTATCAATATTTACAACTCTTTCACGCCCTTTTGCCAATTTCTGGCGCCGCTACCCGAAAGGGATTGGCAACCCCTTTTACACGTCGGGTTGTGAGTAGTTGTTATTTGTGTGTAGGTGTTGTTTACGTTGTGTTGCTTGGTTCTCCTACTAGTTCGATAACCTTGGTTTCATATATGAGGGAAATACCTACCACCGCTGTGCTGCATCATCCCTTCCTTTTTGGGGAAATACCGACGTAGCTTCAAGTGACATCACTTCACCCCCTTTTTTATTTCCTGCATCGTGAGTTTGCGAAGAGCCCATGCGGGGGCATGTAATGAAATGGGTGCTGGCGCCTTTATATTATTTTTTCTTGCTACACTTCAATATTATATTGCCATTAATTGAAAGGTTCCTGCCAGGCGTGGTTAGAATTACTTAACTTGGTGCGCTCATAGCCCTTAGTGGGTTCCCTTGTCGTGGGGGTGCGCTCCGGGTCCTCCGAAGCTTCACTTAGTGATGGTGCGGTTAGAGTGCCAGAGCGACCTAGGGAGGCCCCTTGACGAGGTCCAGAGCTTTGAATGATATGGCACCTGCGATGCCGTCGGGAAACCCACGAGGGTCCAAAATCTCCGGAGTGCCATTTGCGTAGGATTCCTTGGCGTGGAGGCCTTGCGTGGGCCACTAGAGCCCCCGGGAGAGGGCCGACCGTCATTAGCACGCTGGGGCGCGATACCCAGCAAGACCCGGGTGAGCGCTCTCTGAGGTCGAGGGACCGATGGCTTGCTCAAGAGCGTGGCGCGAGGATTTTGCCAAGGCCTTGGCGGGTTGTACGCATGAGTAGGCCTGCTGGTAGGCCGGTTCATACATATACACCATGCCGAGCCCCCGCTTGCGGGACACGATAGAGGGAGCCACAGGCGGCTGCCGCACTTCATAAAGACGAAACTCAAGAGAGGAAACACCGTCTGAAGAAGAACGAAAAGGAAAATCCCCCCTTTTTCGAATAAAGACACAAGAACTGCAAGTTTCATTCCAAGAAGTAGCAAATCGGTTACAAGAGTAAAGCAAAAAATAACAACCACGTCCAACACCCACGCTAGTCTTCTAGTCTTCCTGAAAGTGCGTTATATCGACTAGAGGGGGGGTGAATAGGCGATTTTTAAGAAAGTCTTCAAAACGTGGAAGTTATGAAGACAAACGATAGAAATAAACCTATTACCCTGCAGCGGAAGGTAGACTACACTAGGAAAGCCATAGTCAAGTATTCAATAGTGAAAGCACAATGACTAATGGCAGCAATGTAGTAAGGATCAGGTAGGAAGATATTGTGAAGCCACACAGAACATGCAGTCACTCAGTGAAGACAAAAGATAGTGCGAACATACAATGACTTCACAAGGAGTAACAGTAAGTAAAGGGAAGGGAGGATGAAACCAGTGACTCGTTGAAGACAATGATTTATTAGACCAGTTCCAGTTGCTGTGACAATTGTACGTCTGGTTAGGGCGGCTAGGTATTTAAACCTTAGGACACATAGTCCCGGACACCTAGTCCTGAACACGCAGCTCAGGACACCCAATCCTCACCGTATTCCCCTTGAGCTAAGGTCACACAGACCTCGCCCAATCACTCTGGTAAGTCTTCAAGGTAGACTCCCAAACCTTCACAGACTTCGTTCACCGGCAATCCACAATGTCTCTTGGATGCTCAGAATGCGATGCCTAACCGGCTGGAGGATGCACAGTCCTCAAGTGTAATAAGTCTTCAGATCACACAGACAAGAAGACTTAAGTGATGCCCAATTCTCTTTGGCTCTGGGTGGTTAGGGCTTTATCCTCGCAAGGAATTCTCTCTCAAAGGCTTCGAGGTGGGTTGCTCTCAAACGACAAAAGCCGTACTCTCAATCTGAGCAGCCAACCGTTTATGGTTGTAGGGGGTGGGCTATTTATAGCCACTTGGCAACCCGACCTGATTTGTCCGAAATGACCCTGGGTCACTAAGGAACTAACACGTGTTCCAACGGTCAGATTTCAAACTCACACGGCAACTTTACTTGGGCTGCAAGCAAAGCTGACTTGTCTGACTCTAGACAAGATTCGCTCTCATAGTCTTCACTCGATGACATAGGTTTTGGTTAAGCATCACTTCAGTCATTCTGACTGGTTCTCTTGGACCCCACTTAAAAGTACGGTGGTTCCTATGACTCAACACAAAATAAAGAGAATTACGAAAGATCTAAGTCTTCGAGCTCCATAGGCTTCATGTGGTGTCTTCTCTTGTCATAGTCTTCAATGTGAATATCTTCATATACCACCTTTGACTTCAATGTCTTCATACATTTTTAGGGGTCATCTCTGGTAGGAAAACCGAATCAATGAGGGACTTCTACCTGTGTTATCCTGCAATTCTCACAAACACATTAGTCCCTCAACTAGGTTTGTCGTCAATACTCCAAAACCAACTAGGGGTGGCACTAGATGCACTTACAATCTCCCCCTTTTTGGTGATTGATGACAAACTAGTTGAAGTTTTGAACGGGGAATATAATCTGTGAAATTGTAAAGGATAAGGAATTGTCTTCATAAGTTGCAAGGGCTCCCCCTGAAGATGTGCATATAAGTAATTTGCTTTTGGAATGCAAATGCACATGGCAGGTTGTACTTGTGGAGATCCACTTCAACTTATGATGACAATCCAATATGCATGTGAAAGTATATGAAGATAGTGACATGCATAATGGAAAATGGACGTCTGCAGAATGATCTAAGTGCGGAATTTATCGTCGCACATGCGGAATTTATCATTGCAAAACAAAGTGGCAAATAAGTAGCAGACGACCATTGAGTTTAAGTGTTACAACTCAAAGAACCAAATGTAGCAAAACGAGAGTTGTAAGGACGAAGCAAAATATAAACCACCCGCCCATATGGACCCGCTTGAAGACTATCAACCTCATATGCTTCTCCCCCTTTTGTCAGTAAGGACCAAAAAGGTTTGAAGACATAGGGCATCTACTCGTTCCCAGGAGGAGTAGGTGAAGTAGCAGGGTCGTTGGTGGTGTTTGGCGGTGCTGAAGAGCTTGGAGCAGAGTTGAAGCGTGTTGAAGGAGGTGGCGGTGAAGTAGCATCGTCTTCATCCTCGATAACTCTGGCAGTCACTATTGCAGCAGAGGAAGAGAACTCAGAGTCTTCAAGGGATGGAGTTCCTAGCAGCACAGCCCTTCGAGGAGGTGTGGAGTCAAACTTGAATCGCTCAGTGAAGCCATCCTCTTGAAGATCATCTTCAGAACACATCATCGTTAGCCCTTTCCATGTGCGGCGACAGGTTTCATGGGCAACAAAAGCATTCTTGGTGGCAAGATTGCGAATGCGATTAACATCCACCAAGAGGCTTTTCATC
The DNA here is from genome assembly GCF_056163025.1 of Triticum urartu. Classification (NCBI taxonomy): domain Eukaryota; kingdom Viridiplantae; phylum Streptophyta; class Magnoliopsida; order Poales; family Poaceae; genus Triticum; species Triticum urartu. The sequence continues at coordinate 443,113,224 of NC_141879.1, read as the reverse complement.
TGACGCTTCAGCCAGTCATGATGCCTATCATGTTTCTGATGAAGAGCCACAAGAAGCTCTCGGTCGTTGAGAACACGAGTGCGCTTCTTGGGTCTTGGAGCAGTTGTACTGTCAGTGGCTTCAGTGAGAGCAGGATGCGGTGCACGTGTAGTGCCAGCCAAAGGATACACACGAGTTACGGCTTCAACTCCTTCAACGTTCTGAGTGAAACTTTGATGCTCTGCATTCTGAAGACTGAGAGGTTCCTTGGCAGGCTCAAGATAGATGGCTTCAATAGAGATATCCACATCAGGCAGAAAAATCCGATGATTGCGAGCAGATGGCTGATATGAGATAGCGGAGTGAAGTTTGATCAGCCGCATTACCCATGGGGCGTAGAACTTCAAGCCAAACAGATCAGAACCTGATGCAGCAAGTTGGCGAATGAGTAGTCATGTGCATTGAAGCATTTTCCATGAAGAATATAGAAGACCAAAGTCTTCATTGCACCCTCAAGCTTGGTATTTGGAGAGTGCCCTTTGATGGGCCAGAGAGTTCGCCTGATGATGTGATAGATGGTTCTTGGCAGATACTCAAGGTCTTCAACGAAGAACTCCATGGGATAAGCAGCATCTTGGGGCAATGGCTTCATCATGCTGAGCATCTGACTCATATCAGGTTCGGGCTTCTGAAAGATGCTCTCAATAGCTTCACTATGAAGCTGACAGCCATGCTCGTAGAGATCGCCAGGAGTGGGCAAAACAGTGAGCTCAATGATGTCAAATGCATTGGCTTCATGATGAACGTTTCCTGTGATCCACTCTAGGACCCAAGTCTTCGGATCTCTGCTGTACCTGCGGATGTGAAGTGTGGCATAGAATTGGAGCAGCAACTCTTCATTCCAATGCTCTTGGTCAGTAACGAACGGCAGCAGTCCAACTTCCTTGAAGCAATCCAAAGCTTCTTCCAGACAGGGCAGACCAGCTATAGCTTCAATGTCAAGGCGCTTGTGTGGGAAGATGCGACCTTGGTTGTAAAGAATGCATGAGTATTAGCTTCGTTGCGGATAGCTCCAGAACCGATCAGATGATATCCTTTCTCTTGAGTAGGGGTTCCTGGAGCTATCAAAGAATGTGTTGTCTGCCCTGAAGCCATTGATATTGAAGGAGCCAGGTGCTGATGCAGGACCTGGGAACCTTGGCAACCTTGGAATTGGCTTCTGTACCTGAGGCCTGTGCTCAACATGATAGTCGAACTGGGGACCGGCAGCAGACTCAGGAACAGAAGTGGCGGGATCAGTGGCTTCGCTGTCTTCTGATGCTTTTGTTGGTGAGGGATCCACATTAGCTTCATTGGTGGTTGTGGCAGCCTCAAGATTTTCATCGTCCACTTGACGAGCTGGAGGGTCGGTCACAAGCATGTTCTCCTTGAGAACTGCTTCTTGGTGGGACAGGGGAGTGGAACTTGTGGGACTACTTCTTCCGCGGCTGATGCAGCCGGATTGTCTTCAGCAGAGAATTGAGGCCTTGGACCTTTGTGAAGCCTGCGCAACGCGGGCGATGCCTGTGGAGTTGGAGTGGGCTGGGCCTCATAGTCTTCTTCCTCTTGTGGGCGATCCGCCCATGTAGCATCCTGTGCAATTGGCGTGAGTGGACGACCAATGCTGATGAGTTCGCTGTTCTCAAGCTGAGGAAGGACTGCACCATCTTCTACATGGTCATGTTGACCAATGTCTTCAGCAGCGATGGGGTCAGCTGCTGGAAAGTCTTCAGCTTCATGAGCCTCTATGAAAGCAGGCTCATGGATAGTCAGTTGGCGTTCAGCTTCAGGATAGACCATAGAAATGGGTTCAACTATGAAGGGCTCTGTGGGAGCAGCCCGATCTTTCTTGGTCTTCCTCTTCTTCTTGGAGGGGGCAGTAGGAGAGGCTTCAGGATTTTTCCTCTTCCTGGCTTCAGCCTCAGCAGTCCTCGTCTTCTTGAGCTCTGAAGCGGTTGACCGGCTTTTTGGCTTCGAGCCAGTCATTCTTGTTGGGAAGACAATAGGAACTGCTTCCTGCCTTGGTGCATCGGGTTCAGCCGTAGCAGGCTTCTTCTTCTTCTTTGCGGCCATCCTGGGGTCGATGCCAGGACGCCCAAGGGCCTTGCGCTTCTCAGCCTCATTGTAGGCTTGCACACATCTGTCAGCCAGAGCCTTCATGCGCTCACGCGAGCCCTGAGCTTCTGCATGTTTCTTCAGAAAGGCTTCCTTGAGCTCGTGCATCATGATCTTGAAGTTCTTCACTTCTTGCACACTGAGCTTGGCCATATGCTTCTTGAACTGAGCCTTTTCATAGTCAATCTTTTGCTTCAGTTCAACAATGCGCTGGGCGACAGCTAGCTCTGAAGCAATGGCGCCTTGGAAGGCGACACTGAGGCCAATGGGTAGCTGCAGATCTTCAAAGCTGATGTTTGGCATGTCAAACCACTCGTCAATGAGGTTGTGGATGATGGTTACATCAAAGAGAGGCAGATCATTAAAGATTTCTGCTTCTTCTTTGCTCTTGATGAGTTGCTCAAGAGCGTCATCTGCAAGATCTTCATCACTTGACAGATCGATGGCGTCATTGCGCAGAATGGCAGCAGCAGTTAGCTCTTGGCCGGTGTGAGACAGAGGCATCTTGGCCTTCTGGGGCTTGGAGATGCGTGATAAATCTTCGGACTGCACACTGTCTTCAGGAGGTGCAGTTGCCAGTGGCTTCGCCCGTGAGATTTTTGGTGGAGGGGCAGGCTTTGAAGCTTTAGGCTTCTTCATCTTCTTTTGCTTCGGCAATGCAGGCGCTTCATCTGATCCAGCGTCAGCTATAGGCTCATTCACTGCAGTCCCTTGAACTAAGATGCGGGTGATGAGGCCTTCAAGGTTGTAGAAAGGACCGATGACATTGGGTTCTGCATCTCGTGTGCCATTAGCCCTTGGAGCTGAGGGACCAGGGTTGAAGTCTAGTCCCAATGTCTTCTTGTTTTGCTTCGCTGAGTTCTGGGAAAACTGGAAGTTGCGCTTGAACAGATTGTCGTCACGACACCATAGTAGTGACGATGGGTGTGCATCAGCAGGCTGTGGCCCACGGACCATGCAGGGATAGAAGCCTTGTGCAATGGCTTCATCTTTGGACCTGGGTAGAAGATTCTTGTATAGGATGTCTCCCCACGGTCTCTTGATGGCGTTTTTCTCAGCATATTCCTGGGTTACAAATCGGTATTTGAACCATTGTTCTGCCCAATATCTTTGAATCCATTGGATTTGGGTCTTGCGCTGATTGTAATCCTCTTCAGGATCTGTCTTGTACAGTTCTGAGAGGTCATCTGGCAGATCTCTGGATGTTTCTCCACAGCGCTTTCTGTCACCCTTCCTTACTGATTTCTTTGAAGCCATAAACTTTAACCTGAAAGGCTTCAACACGTTCAAAGGCTTCAAAGGTTTTCGCTTGCTGGACCAACAGGAACTGGCTTCGGGAGAATTTATGTGATGCTGTAAGAATTCTGCAAATGAATGCAGACTATGAGAACCAAAGGATTCTCCCACGGACATGTACCTGTGACAGCATTAAGGTGCGAGGGAAGGGGAAGAGGTCATATGCATTCTTAGAAGATTTTGAAGATAAATCAGTTTAGAAGACATTGACCTCATCGTGCGAAGACATTCACTCATAGATAAGGAGTTGGTTCCAGATTTGTACGAATCCAGAGATCAGTACAAGTGAGGAATCTAACTACTTTGTGAAGCATAAGTGAATATACTAGGCATGTTATGAGATGCAGTATGAGAGAGATCTAACTTGTGTGAATAGAAACTGCTTGTGGTAGAAAGTGACAAATCCATAGGATCAACGGTGCTGTAAAAAGGAAGTTTTATTTACCACACTAAGAACTGCTAGACGGAGTGGAAGATGAGGCCGAGCAGTTTGATCTTCCGTGCCCTAACTTGGCGACGAAGGACACCTACGGCGACGGCGGAGAGGACGATGGCCGCGGTCGGCGTGAAGACGGCGTCGGAGAGGTTGCGGCAGCGAAGCGCTTCGTCGCCGGCGTCGTCGAGGGCTAGAGGTGGCGCTAGGGTTCGTGCGAGAGTGGAAGAAGAGATAATGACCGCTGTGAAGTGTGTATTTATAGGTACATGGGTGGCACTGCGCTATTACATAGGTGCCCCTGGCGATTCGCATCTGAGGAACACATGGCCATTATGCGGAATTTGGGGTTTGTTGCACGTCCCACGCACGCCTGGATTGTCGGGTGGTCGTTCCTACTTCTCCGGGTTTCATGTGGAGTAATGAGCATTGAAAACGGACTTAATGGTTGTCTCTGTATCTTCTGCTGACAAGGACGCAGAGAAGATATTCGACAGTTTCAATAGAATGCATATGATTTGGAGAGATAGAATTTGAGATAGAAAGCATAGAGAGGTTAGGGTCCGATCACATTCACTTAGTTCAAAAGATTCAACAAGAAGACATAGCTATAAGTGAATGCTGTAGAGGACGGAACACTATTATATATATATCTATATAATCAACATAGTGAAGATAATCATGAAGATATGTTGAGATCGAAGCCAAACCAAATTTGAAGACATTGCAAGGTAACGCCATGAGTGAAACACTTCAAAAATAGAACGTTTGGTGGTGGCGTTACCCACCGTATAGGAAGTATTAGACCCAGACACGGCGCACAATTATCGTGGCGCTCCGAAGTCAAATTCCATATTAATGTATTCACACTTAGAATGTATGTCTTCATTGATTGAAGATATACTTTACTTCGTGTGTTGCACATCTAAGTCATCAATATGCATATGGGTTAGGATGTGTGCCTGATCACAGGACATTTGAGGATTCCAGGATATTTAGCTCACACCGTAACTTGCAAAATCTCTTCTCATCCAAGGGCTTGGTGAAGATATCTGCCAATTTCTCTTCAGTGTTGACGTGTATGATATCAATATCTTCCTTCACAACATGATCTCTCAGAAAGTGATGACGAATTTCAATGTGCTTTGTCTTCGAGTGCTGAACTGGGTTGTTGGCAATCTTGATGGCGCTTTCGTTGTCGCAGTAAAGTGGCACTTGCTTCAGATGAATGCCATAGTCCTTGAGTGTTTGCTTCATCCACAGAAGCTGAGCGCAGCAAGATCCAACAACAATGTATTCGGATTCAGCAGTGGAGAGAGATACACAGTTCTACTTCTTTGAAGACCAACATACAAGTGATCGTCCCAGAAAGTGACATGTGCCTGATGTAGACTTGCGATCAACTTTGTCACCAGCATAATCAGCATCCGAGAATCCAACCAGATCAAACTCTGAGCCCTTTGGATACCATAATCCTAGAGTTAGGGTGTGAGCCAAATATCGAAGAATTCGCTTCACAGCTAAGTGATGCGACTCCTTTGGTGCCGCTTGAAATCGAGCACACATGCAAACACTAAGCATAATATCTGGCCTAGATGCACATAGATAAAGTAAAGAACCAATCATGGAGCGGTATACCTTTTGATCGAACTCTTTACCATTGTCGTCGGGACCCAGATGATGTTTGGCTGGCATTGGTGTTGTGAAGCCTTTGCAATCTTGCATACCAAACTTCTTCAGGCAATCTTTGAGATACTTCTCTTGAGATATGAAGATGCTATTGCGTTGTTGTCGTATTTGAAGACCGAGGAAGAACTTCAGCTCCCCCATCACGGACATCTGATATTGCTCTTGCATCATATATCCAAACTCTTCACTGTACTTCTGATTGGTGTAGCCGAAGATAATGTCATCCACATATATTTGGCACACAAACAGTTCACCATCATATGTCTTCGTGAAGAGAGTGGGGTCGAGAGAACCAGGTATGAAGCCTTTGCTCTTCAGGAAGTATTTGAGTGTGTCATACCAGGCCTGAGGGGCTTATTTGAGGCCATACAGTGCCTTGTTGAGCTTGTATACCATGTCAGGATGTTTTGGATCTTCTAAGCTAGGAGGTTGTGCAACATACACTTCTTCTTCAATCTTGCCATTGAGAAAAGCACTCTTCACATCCATTTGATATAGAAGTATGTTATGATGATTTGCATAGGCCAGCAGTATGCGTATGGCTTCAAGTCTAGCCACAGGAGCAAATGTTTCATCGAAGTCAATGCCTTCCACTTGAGTATATCCTTGAGCAACGAGACGAGCTTTGTTTATGACAACTTGACCATGCTCATCTTGCTAGTTGCGGTATATCCATTTGGTGCCTATTATATTGTGTTTCCGTGGATCAGGACGCTTAACCAATTCCCATACATTATTCAGCTCAAACTGATGAAGCTCTTCTTGCATAGCTTGAATCCATTCAGGTTCCATGAAGGCTTCTTCAACTTTCTTGGGTTCTGTTATTGAGATGAATGCGAAGTGCCCACAGAAATTTGCTAGCTGAGTTGCCCTTGAACGAGTGAGTGGACCGGGTGCATTGATGCTATCAATTATTCTTTCAATCTGCACTTCATTGGCAACGCGAGGATGTACAGGGCGAAGATCTTGCTCTTGCTGATCATTGTCGTTGTTAGAAGGAATGTCTTCAGGCTGAGCATTGCCTTCATGTTGATCAGGTGCTGAGATGATAAGTTCTTCTTCAGGATGAGCTTCAGAAGGTATAATTTCTCCAGTTCCCATTAGCTTGATTGATTCACTGGATGGAACTTCATCTAGCACATTTGGCAGTTGCTCTCTTTGTGAACCGTTGGTTTCATCGAACCGCACATCCACTGTTTCAACCACTTTGTAATGAAAGAGATTGAAGACTCTGTAGGAGTGCGAATCCTTTCCATATCCAAGCATAAAACCCTCATGTGCTTTTGGTGCAAACTTTGAGGTGTGATGTGGGTCCTTGATCCAGCACCTGGCGCCAAATACTCTGAAGTAACTGACATTTGGCTTCTTGCCAGTAAGGAGCTCATAAGATGTCTTGTTCAGAAGCTTGTGAAAATAAACACGATTGATTGTATGGCATGCAGTATCAATGGCTTCAGGCCAGAATTTTCTTGGAGTCTTGTATTCATCTAGCATCGTTCTGGCCATCTCAATGAGTGTTCTGTTCTTACGTTCGACGACGCCATTCTGCTGTGGCATGTACGGGGCTGAGAATTCATGTGTGATGCCCAAGGTATCAAGATATGTATCAAGGCCAGTGTTCTTGAATTTAGTGCCATTGTCACTTCTGATATGCTTTATCTTGGCGCCATAGTTGTTCATTGCTCGATTGGCGAAGCGTCTGAAGACATCCTGCACTTCAGTCTTGTAAAGGATTATGTGCACCCAAGTATATCTAGAATAATCATCAACAATGACAAAGCCATAGAGAAAAGCAGTAGTAGTAAGAGTTGAGTAATGAGTGGGACCGAAAAGATCCATGTGAAGCAGTTCGAAGGGTCGAGTAGTGGTCATGATTGTCTTCGAGGGATGTTTGGACCTCGTCATCTTCCCTGCTTCACAGGCACCGCATAAGTGATCTTTCTTGAACTTGACGCCCTCGATGCCTATGACTTGCTTCTTCTTTGCCAGGGTGTGGAGGTTCCTCATGCCAGCATGCCCAAGCCTTCGATGCTAGAGCCAGCATTCTCATAGTCTGCATTCATTTGCAGAATTCTTACAGCATCATATAAATTCACCCGAAGCAAGTTCTTGTTTGTCCAGCAAGCGAAAATCTTTGAAGCCTTTAAACGTGTTGAAGCCTTTCAGTGTTCATGGCTTCAGAGAAATCAGCAAGGAAGGGTGGCAGAAAGCATCGTGGAGACACATCTAGAGATCTGCCAGATGACCTCTCAGAACTGTACAAGACAGATCCTGAAGAGGATTACAATCAGCGCAAGACCCGAATCCAATGGATTCGAAGATATTGGGCAGAACAATGGTTCAAATACCGATTTGTAACCCAGGAATATGCTGAGAAAAACGCCATCAAGAGACCATGGGGAGACATCCTATACAAGAATCTTCTACCCAGGTCCAGAGATGACGCCATTGCACAAGGCTTCTATCCCTGCATGGTCCGTGGGCCACAGCCTGTTGATGCACACCCATCGTCACTACTATGGTGTCGTGACGACACTCTGTTCAAGCGCAACTTCCAGTTTGTCCAGAACTCAGCGAAGCAAAACAAGAAGACATTGGGACTAGACTTCAACCCTGGTCCCTCAGCTCCAAGGGCTGATGGCACACGAGATGCAGAACCCAATGTCATTGGTCCTTTATACAACCTTGAAGGCCTCATCACCCATATCTTGGTTCAAGGGACTGCAGTGAATAAGCCTGCAGCTGACGCTGAATCAGATGAAGCGCCTGCAGCACCGAAGCCAAAGAAGTTGAAGAAGCCTAAAGCTTCAAAGCCTGCCCCTTCACCAAAAATCTCATGGGCGAAGCCACTGGCAACTGCACCTCCTGAAGACAGTGTGCAGGTCGAAGATTTATCACACACATCCAAGCCCCAGAAGGTCAAGATGCCTCTGCCACACACCGGCCAAGAGCTAATAGCTGCTGCCATTCTGTGCAATGATGCCATTGATCTGTCAAGTGATGAAGATCTTGCAGATGACGCTCTTGAGCAACTCATAAAGAGCAAAGAAGAAGCAGAAATCTTCAATGATCTGCCTCTCTTTGATGTAACCATCATCCACAACTTCATTGACGAGTGGTTTGACACGCCAAACATCAACTTTGAAGATCTGCAACTACCCATTGGCCTCAGTGTCGCCTTCCATGGCACCATTGCTTCAGAGCTAGCTGTCGCCCAGCGCATTGTTGAACTGAAGCAAAAGATTGACTATGAAAAGACTCAGTTCAAGAAGCATATGGCCAAGCTCAGCGTGCAAGAAGTGAAGAACTTCAAGATTATGCTGCACGAGCTCACGAAAGCCTTTCTAAAGAAACATGCAGAAGCTCAGGGTTCACGTGAGCGCATGAAGGTTCTGGCTGACAGATGTGTGCAAGCCTACAATGAGGCTCAGAAGCGCAAGGCCCTTGGGCGTCCTGGCATCGACCCCAGGATGGCTGCAAAGAAGATGAAGAAGCCCGCTATGGCTGAACCTGACGCACCAAGGCAGGAAGCAGATCCCATTGTCTTCCCAACTAGAATGACTGGCTCGAAGCCAAAAAGCCGGTCAACCGCTTCAGAGCTCAAGAAGACGAGGACTGCTGAGGCTGAAGCCAGGAAGAGGAAACATCCTGAAGCCTCTCCTATTGCCCCCTCCAAGAAGAAGAGGAAGACCAAGAAAGATCGGGCTGCTCCCACAGTGCCTTTGATAGTTGAACCCATTTCCTTGGTTCGTCCTGACGCTGAACACCAACTGACAATCCATGAGCCTGCTTTCACAGAGGCTCATGAAGCTGAAAACTTTCCAGCAGCTGATCCCATCGCTACTGAAGACATTGCTCACCATTACCATGTAGAAGATGGTGCAGTCCTTCCTCAGCTCGAGCACAGCGAACTCATCAGCATTGGGCGTCCTCTGACGCCAATCGCTCAGGATGCTTCATGGGCTGATCGCCCACAAGAGGAAGAAGACTTTGAGGCCCAGCCAACTCCAACTACACAGGCGTCGCCTGCGTTGCGCAGGCTTCGCAGAGGTCCAAGGCCTCAAGTCTCTGCTGAAGACAATCCGGCTTCATCAGGCGCTGAAGAAGAAGTCCCACAAGTTGCCACTCCCCTCTCCCACCAAGAAGCGGTTCTCGAGGAGAACGTGATCGTGACCGACCCTCCTGCTCGTCAAGTGGAGGTTGAACATCTTGAGGCTACCACCACCAACACCACTGAAGCCACTGACGCTGTCATGGCTGAAGCTAATGTGGAGCCCCCACCAACAAAAGCACCAGAAGTCAGCGAAGCCACTGATCCCGCCACTTTTGTTCCTGAGTCTGCTGCCGGTCCCCAGTTCGACTATCATGTTGAGCACAGGCCTCAGGTACAGAAGCCAATCCCAAGATTGCCAAGGTTCCCAGGTCCTGCATCAGCACCTGGCTCCTTCAATATCAATGGCTTCAGAGCAGACAACACATTCTTCAATAGCTCCAGGAACCCCTACTCAAGGGAAAGGATATCATCTGATCGGTTCTGGAGCTATCCGCAGCGAAGCTATTACTCCTGCATTCTATACAACCAAGGTCGCATCTTCCCACACAAGCGCCTTGACATTGAAGCAATAGCTGGTCTGCCCTGTCTGGAAGAAGCTCTGGATTGCTTCAAAGAGGCTGGATTGTTTCCCTTCGTCACCGACCAAGAGCACTGGAACGAAGAGTTGCTGCTCCAATTTTATGCCACTCTTCACATACGAGGCTACAACAGAGATCCGAAGACTTGGGTCCTTGAGTGGATGACTGGAAATGTTCATCACGAAGCCAAAGCCTTTGATATCATTGAGCTCACTGGTTTGCCCACTCCTGGCGATCTCTACGAGCATGGCTGTCAGCTTCATAGTGAAGCTATTGAGAGCATCTTTCAGAAGACTGAACCTAATATGAGTCAGATGCTCAGTATGATGAAGCCATTGCCCCAAGATGCTGCTTATCCCATGGAGTTCTTCGTTGAAGACCTTGAGTATCTGCCAAGAACCATTTATCACATCATAAGGCGAACTCTCTGGCCCATCAAAGGGCACTCTCCACATGCCAAGCTTGAAGGTGCAATGAAGACTTTGGTCTTCTATATTCTTCATGGAAAATGCTTCAATGCACAGGACTTCTTCATTCGCCAACTTGCTGCATCAGGCTCTGATCTGTTTGGCTTGAAGTTCTACGCCCCATGGATCATGCGGCTGATCAAACTTCACTCCACTATCTCATATCAGCCATCTGCTCGCAATCATCGGATTTTTCTGCCTGATGTGGATATGTCGATTGAAGCCATCTATCCTGAGCCTGCCAAGGAACCTCTCAGTCTTCAGAATGCAGAGCATCAAAGTTTCACTCAGAACGTTGAAGGAGTTGAAGCCGTAACTCGTGTGTATCCTTTGGCTGGCACTACACGTGCACCGCATCCTGCTCTCACTGAAGCCACTGACAGTACAACTGCTCCAAGACCCAAGAAGCGCACTCGTGTTCTCAACGACCGAGAGCTTCTTGTGGCTCTTCATCAGAAATAGGATAGGCATCATGACTGGCTGAAGCGTCAGATGCAAAGCCTCTTGGTGGATGTTAATCGCATTCGCAATCTTGCCACCAAGAATGCTTTTGTTTCCCATGAAACTTCTCGCCGCACATGGAAAGGGCTAACGCTGATGTGTTCTGAAGATGATCTTCAAGAGGATGGCTTCACTGAGCGATTCAAGTTTGACTCCACACCTCCTCGAAGGGCAGTGCTGCGACGAACTCCATCCCTTGAAGACTCTGAGTTCTCTTCCTCTGCTGCAACTATGACTGCCAGAGTGATCGTGGATGAAGACGATGCCACTTCACCACCACCTCCTTCAGCATGCTTCAAATCTACTCCAAGCTCTTCAGCACCGCCAAACACCACCAACGACCCTGCTGCTTCACCTACTCCTCATGGGAACGAGTAGATGCTATATGTCTTCAAACCTTTTTGGTCCTTACTGACAAAAGGGGGAGAAGCATATGAGGTTGATAGTCTTCAAGCGGGTCCATATGGGCGGGTGCTTTATATTTTGCTTCGTGCTTACAACTCTCGTTTTGCTGCATTTGTTTTTTTTGAGTTGTAACACTTAAACTCGATGGTCGTCTGCTACTTATCTGCCACCTTGTGTTGCGATGATAAATTCCGCATGTGCGGCGATAAATTCCGCAGTTAGATCATTCTGCAGACGTCCATTTTCCATTATGCATGTCATTATCTTCATATACTTTCACATGCATAGTGGATTGTCATCATAAGTTGAAGTGGATCTCCACAAGTACAACCTGCCATGTGCATTTGCATTCCAAAAGCAAATTACTTATATGCACATCTTCAGGGGGAGCCCTTGCAACTCAGGGGGAGCATTTGCATTAGTTCAACTAGTTTTTCATCAATCACCAAAAAGGGGGAGATTGTAAGTGCATCTAGTGCCACCCCTAGTTGGTTTTGGAGTATTGACGACAAACCTAGTTGAGGGACTAATGTGTTTGTGAGAATTGCAGGATAACACAGGCAGAAGTCCCTTTGATTCAGTTTTCCTACCAGAGATGACCCCTAAAAATGTATGAAGATATTCACATTGAAGACTATGACAAGAGAAGACACCACATGAAGCCCATGGAGCTCGAAGACTTAGATCTTTCATAGTTCTCTTTCTTCTGTGTTGAGTCATAGGAACCATCGTACTGTTGAGTGGGGTCCAAGAGAACCAGTCAGAATGACTGAAGTGATGCTTAAACAAAACCTATGTCTTCGAGTGAAGACTATGAGAGCGAATCTTGTCCAGAGTCGGACAAGTCAGCTTTGCTTGTAGCCCAAGTAAAGTTGCCGTGTGAGTTTGAAATCTGACCGTTGGAACACATGTCAGTTCCTTAGTGACCCAGGGTCGTTTCGGACAAATCAGGTTGGGTTGCCAAGTGGCTATAAATAGCCCACCCCCTACAACCATAAATGGTTGGCTGCTCAGATTTAGAGTACGGCTTTTGTCGTTTGCGAGCAACCCACCTCGAAGCCTTTGAGAGAGAATTCCTTGCAAGGATAAAGCCCTAACCACCCAGAGCCAAAGAGAATTAGGCATCACTTAAGTCTTCTTGTCTGTGTGATCTGAAGACTTATTACACTTCAGGACTGTGCATCCTCCAGCCGGTTAGGCGTCGTGTTCTGAGCATCCAAGAGACGTTGTGTATTACCGGTGAACGAATTCTGTGAAGGTTTGGGAGTCTACCTTGAAGACTTACCAGAGTGATTGGGCGAGGTCTGTGTGACCTTAGCTCAAGGGGAATACGGTGAGGACTGGGTGTCCTGAGCTGCGTGTTCAGGACTAGGTGTCTGGGATTGTGTGTCCTAAGGTTTAAATACCTAGCCGGCCTAACCAGACGTACAGTTGTCACAGCAACTAGAACTGGTCCAACAAATCATTGTCTTCAGCGAGTCACTGGTTTCATCTTCCCTTCCCTTTACTTACTGTTACTCCTTGTGAAGTCATTATATGTTCGCACTATCTTTTTTCTTCACTGAGTGACCGCGTGTTCTGTGGTGGCTTCACAATATCTTCCTACCTGATCCTTACTACATTGCTGCTATTAGTCATTGTGCTTTCACTCTATTGAATACTTGACTATGGCTTGCCTAGTGTAGTCTACCTTCCGCTGCAGGGTAATAGGTTTATTTCTATCGTTTGTCTTCATAACTTCCATGTTTTGAAGACTTCCATAAAAATCGCCTATTCACCCCCCCTCTAATCGATATAACGCACTTTCAGTGCCCCGAAGATGGAGATCAAAAGGAGCAAATGATATTGGCCATATCATGTCACTATTTGATTGCATGTGATGTTTATCATGTTTTTGCTTCTTATTTGCTTAGAACGACGGTAGTAAATAATATGATCCCTCACAATAATTTCAAGAAAGTGTTCCCCCTAACTGTGCGCCGTTGCGAAAGTTCGTTGTCTCGAAGCACCACGTGATGATCGGGTGTGATAGATTCTAACGTTCACATACAACGGGTGTAAGCCAGATTTACACATGCAAAACACTTAGGTTGACTTGACGAGCCTAGCATGTACAGACATGGCCTTGGAACACAAGAGACCGAAAGGTCGAACATGAGTCGTATGGAAGATACGATCAACATGGAGATGTTCACCGATGATGACTAGTCCGTCTCACGTGATGATCGGACACGGCCTAGTTGACTCGGATCATGTATCACTTAGATTACTAGAGGGATGTCTGTCTGAGTGGGAGTTCATTAAATAATTTGATTAGATGAACTTAATTATCATGAATTTAGTCTAAAAACCTTTGCAAAATGTCTTGTAGATCAAATGGCCAACGCTCATGTCAACCTCAACTTCAACGCGTTCCTAGAGAAAACCAAGCTGAAAGATGATGGCAGCAACTATACGGACTGGGTCCGGAACCTGAGGATCATCCTCATAGCTGCCAAGAAAGAATATGTCCTAGAAGCACCGCTAGGTCAAGCACCCATCCCAGAGAACCAATACGTTATGAACGCTTGGCAGTCACGTGCTGATGATTACTCCCTCATTCAGTGCAGCATGCTTTACAGCTTAGAACCGGAGCTCCAAAAGCGTTTTGAGCAACACGGAGCATATGAGATGTTTGAAGAGCTGAAAATGGTTTTCCAAGCTCATGCCCGGGTTGAGAGATATGAAGTCTCCGACAAGTTCTACAGTTGTAAGATGGTGGAAAATAGTTCTGTCAGTGAGCACATACTCAAAATGTCTGGGTTGCACAACCGCTTGTCCTAGCTGGACATTAACCTCCCGGACGAGGCGGTCATTGGCAGAATCCTTCAGTCGCTCCCACCTAGCTACAAGAGCTTTGTGATGAACTACAATATGCAGGGGATGGTGAAAACTATTCCTGAAGTATTTTCAATGCTGAAATCAGCGGAGGTGGAAATCAAAAAGGAACATCAAGTGTTGATGGTCAATAAAACCACTAGTTTCAAGAAAGGCAAGGGTAAGAAGAACTTCAAGAAGGACGGCAAGGGAGTTGCCGCGCCCGGTAAATCAGTTGCCGGGAAGAAGCCAAAGAATGGACCCAAACCTGAGACTGAGTGCTTTTATTGCAAGGGAAAGGGGCACTGGAAGCGGAACTGCCCAAAATACTTAGCGGACAAGAAGGTCGGCAACACTAAAGGTATATGTGATATACATGTAATTGATGTGTACCTTACCAGTACTCGTAGTAGATCCTGGGTATTTGATACCGGTGCGGTTGCTCATATTTGTAACTCAAAATAGGAGCTGCGGAATAAACGGAGACTGGCGAAGGACGAGGTGACGATGCGCGTCGGGAATGGTTCCAAGGTCGATGTGATCGCCGTCGGCACGCTACCTCTACATTTACCTACGGGATTAGTTTTAAACCTCAATAATTGTTATTTAGTGCCAACTTTGAGCATGAACATTGTATCTGGATCTCGTTTAATACGAGATGGCTACTCATTTAAATCCGAGAATAATGGTTGTTCTATTTATATGAGAGATATGTTTTATGGTCATGCCCCGCTAGTCAATGGTTTATTCTTAATGAATCTTGAACGTGATGTTACACATATTCATAGTGTGAATACCAAAAGATGCAAGATTGATAATGATAGTCCCACATATCTGTGGCACTGCCGCCTTGGTCACATCAGTGTCAAACGCATGAAGAAGCTCCATACAGATGGACTTTTGGAGTCTCTTGATTTCGAATCATTTGACACGTGCGAACCATGCCTCATGGGTAAAATGACCAAGACTCCGTTCTCCAGAACAATGGAGTGAGCAACCAACTTATTGGAAATTATACATACTGATGTGTGCGTTCCAATGAGCATTGAGGCTCGCGGTGGCTATCGTTATGTTCTCACTCTCACTGATGACTTAAGTAGATATCGGATGTCTATTTGATGAAACACAAGTCTGAGACCTTTGAAAAGTTCAAGGAATTTCAGAATGAGGTAGAGAATCAACGTGACCGAAAGATAAAATTCTTACAATCAGATCATGGGGGAGAATATTTAAGTCATGAATTTGGTACGCACTTAAGTAAATGTGGAATGGTTTCACAACTCACGCCGCCTGGAATGCCTCAGCGTAACGGTGTGTCCGAACGTTGTAATCGCACTCTATTGGATATGGTGCGATCTATGATGTCACTCACTGATTTACCACTATCATTTTGGGGATACGCTCTACAGACAGCTACATTCACTTTAAATAGGGCACCGTCTAAATCCGTTGAGACGACACCGTATGAATTATGGTTTGGGAAGAAACCTAAGCTGTCGTTTCTAAAAGTTTGGGGATGCGATGCTTATGTCAAGAAACTTCAACCTGAAAAGCTCGAACCCAAGTCGGAAAAATGCGTCTTCATAGGATACCCTAAGGAAACCATTGGGTATACCTTCTACCTCAGATCCGAAGGCAAGATCTATGTTGCCAAGAACGGTTCCTTTCTGGAGAAAGAGTTTCTCTCGAGAGAAGTAAGTGGGAGGAAAGTAGAACTCGATGAAGTACTGCCTCTTGAACCGGAAAGTAGCGCAGCTCAGGAAGATGTTCCTGTGGTGCTTGCACCAACTAAAGAGGAAGTTAATGATGATGATCAAGGTACTTTGGATCAAGTTGCTACTGAACTTCGAAGGTCCACAAGGACACGTTCCACACCAGAATGGTATGGCAACCCTGTCCTGGAAATGATGTTGTTAGACAACGGTAAACCTTCGAACTATGAAGAAGCAATGGCGGGCCCAGATTCCAACAAATGGCTTGAAGCCATGCAATCCGAGATAGGATCCATGTATGAAAACAAAGTATGCACTTTAACAAACTTGCCCGAAGATCGGCGAGCGATAGAGAATAAATGGATCTTTAAGAAGAAGACAGATGCGGATGGTAATGTTACCATCTATAAGGCTCGACTTGTCCCTAAGGGTTATCAACAAGTTCAAGGGGTTGACTACGATGAGACCTTCTCACCCGTAGCGAAGCTGAAGTCCGTCCGAATCATGTTAGCAATTGCCGCATACTATGATTATGAGATATGGCAAATGGACGTCAAAACGGCATTCCTTAACTGCTTTCTTAAGGAAGAATTGTATATGATGCAGCCGGAAGGTTTTGTCGACCCTAAGAATGCTAACAATGTATGCAAGGTCCAACGCTCCATCTATGGGCTGGTGCAAGCATCTCGGAGTTGGAACATTCGCTTTGATGAAATGATCAAAGCGTTTGGGTTTATGCATACTTATGGAGAAGCCTGCGTTTACAAGAAAGTGAGTGGGAGCTCTGTAGCATTTGTCATATTATATGTGGATGACATACTTTTGATGGGAAATGATATAGAACTTTTGGACAGTATTAAGGCCTACTTGAATAAGTGTTTTTCAATGAAGGACCTTGGACAAGTTGCTTACATATTAGGCATCAAGATCTATAGAGATAGATCGAGACGCATCATAGGTCTTTCACAAAGCACATACCTTGATAAGATATTGAAGAACTTTAATATGGATCAGTCCAAGAAGGGGTTCTTGCCTGTGTTGCAAGGTGTGAAATTGAGCTCAGCTCAATGTCCGACCACGACAGAAGATAGAGAAAAGATGACTGTCGTCCCCTATGCCTCAGCCATAGGGTCTATCATGTATGCCATGCTGTGTACCAGACCTGATGTAAACCTTGCCGTGAGTTTGGTAGGAAGGTACCAAAGTAATCCCGGCATGGAACACTGGACAGCGGTTGTCGGGGATATACCCCGCGGTGTAAACCGGCCGGAAGTTAACCCGACCGGACTTGGCGGTTTATCTGAAGACCCCGCTAACACTTGGCGAGTTACTAGCGCCCCGCCCTGACCTGGCGGTCTACAAGCAACCCACCTGGTCATTATGACTCACTGGTGATCCGGCGTGCGAGACAGACGGATGACAAGGCCCAAGGCCCAGAAGGCCGGTTCACGTTTAACGGTGGGCCGGTTTAAGAGGAAAGGCATGAGGAATATTTGTCCTACAAGGATTTAAGACCTGGACTTATATCCGGTTTGTATTAGAGATAGACTAGTCCTAATCCTAATAGGACTCTACATGTAACCCGCCCCTCCAACATATATAAGGAGGGGCAGGGCTCCCCAAAAGGGACAAGATTCACAAGTTCCACAAGTTGGACAAGTTAGGTTTAAACAATAGCTCTCGAGATAGAGCACTCTTGTAACTGTGATCATCATCATCATCAATATCAATGAAGCAGGATGTAGGCTTTTACCTCCACCATGAGGGGCCGAACCTGGGTAAAAACATCGCATCTCTCGTCCCGCTCAACCCCTCTCAAGCTACCACATAGATGCGTTGGCCTCACGACTAAGTCCTGACACTAAGGACATCTGCCGTGACAATTCCATGACAGTTGGTGCCCACCGTGAGGCTTGCGCACGGTGGTGTTGAATTTTTAGAGGGCTCTCTTCCGGGATCGAGAAGATCGTGATGTAACTGGATGAAAGAGAACCGACACAGAAGGATACACATCGTCTCCGTGATAAGCAGTCGGAGTAATATACGAGAATGAGACTAAAGAAATTAGGGTTTTTGCGTTCTGTGCGCCGCCGACGCGAGACGATCAGTCTGAACCGACGGGAGATTGGTTTCGCCGGGTCCACAAGCTGTCAAGTCACAGTTTCCATCGAGATGGCCAAAAGTTTTTTCCGCTGTCTGATCCGCCAAGTTCTGTAAGTTACAGGCTCAAGTCCAGAGGGTGTTTAGTACTGCTAGTCCGTGGGATACACAAAGATAAATCAAGTGGAGATCAAAACTAGTACTTCTACCAGGTGATTAGACAAATCACTGCTCCTGCTGCCGCCAGGCCGGGGGCAGTCTGTTTCCTCGTAAAAATCAAATACTACTATGCATCCCAGGTATAGGCCAAAACAGCAGAGCAATGTTTGCAGAGAAATCCAGGAATAGTACTACTACCTATTTGGATGGGAAGGAATAAGACAAGAGGCATGCACCAAAATCAGTCAAGTTCATCACGTGAATCTCCCAATGGCCTGTTTCATGTCCAGCTTAAAAGAAAAGGAAAAATGGAGATTACGACCTGGACGACACGGATATGGACAACCAAACTAACATCGATCAAGATGAGGATTTGAAACGGGGTCAGAATCGGACTCCGCCGTGGCCTGCTGACCCTGAGCCACCTTGTTGCTCGCTTATATTATTGTGACCCACCCAAGTGCACGCCCATTTTCTTGAGCCGGCCCATGCTCCGTTGACTCATCATGAGTCACCACGATTAAATCGCCATTGCCAACGCTGTGCCTGCCGCGAGATGAGCCGTCAGGGATGTGTTGAGCCGCCCCTCCCTCTGCACACACTTATGCCGAAAAGACCGGAACGGCGGTGATGAGGGATAGTGGCTACAAACACTACTGCGGCTAGTATGTTGCATAATGTTATCAGTACTAATTCCTACGTAAATATGCTGACGTCATCATCAACTTGGCGGCTGAGTATCATTCAGACGAATCAGGTGATATCTATCAAAGTTTATTTTTCTTAACACATTGTTTTTATCAAAGAACAATTACTTGGTCTATGCTATTTTTTCGCAGGACCATTATTCCTCACAAAAAGGTCTTGCAAAAGGGGCGTGAGCAAATATTATTTTTTGCACTAGCGCTCATCCTGCGCAGGTTGCTACCCCCGCTACATCAGCACACGCGATTGACTTATTGTTCGCCCCTGCAGCCGATTCTCCCACCCGCACCGGTTTATAACGCTGCGGTCGACTCGCTGTCCGCGCCGGCTTACAAACGTCGCGGCCGACTCACCCGTCCGCACCGATTTATCCATGAGCGACTTTAATTTCACCCAGCGATCATCAATCTCATGACGGATTATTTCCGGCCTGGCACATTAGGTGATATCAATCTAAGATATATTTTATTGGCATATATTATTGTTGTCAAAGAGCAGTTTATCTTTGCCTTGGTCTGCACTATTGTTGATGCAGGACAATGTGGTTGACTCACCCGCGCCGGTTTACAGGACTGCGGCCGATTCATCTGTCCGAGCCACCTCTAATATTGTGGACGTCTCTACCGTCCGTTTATTACGGCCTGGTTTACATCGACACGCCAGGGCCGCACCTGTCTACATGAGCTGTTTATTGAGTATGAACAAGTCACAGCTTGGGTAGCCCTGTTTTCTTTCAACAATTTGGAGGCAATTATTATGTATTATCAGCCGTCGTCTGCACTAGGTGGTTCAATGGACATGCACACAAATCGCCGCCACTACAGTTTGGTTAAACTTCAAGGAGCCAGTTGGAAGGAACCATTGGCCGAGTTGCTGACACGGCTCATACGGGATCATTTATAACCCGCCGCAGCCACCTCAACCTTCTGTGGATTCACATCATGCTATCAACATCAATAATATACAAGTTATGCCGGTTTATATCACGGTCAAATATGGAGAGTCTCAAGCCAACTCCTCGAGGCACCTTTGAGACTCAGGGGCTATGATGACATGACTCAACAAATCTTGCCAGTTTCAGCCGGTTTAAGAACCCCAGGATGATGGAGGGAAAGATAACCCAGTCCTGGAGGCTACTGTTATATTGATGAAAATTTAAAGACCGTCAGAAAATTTCCGGTTTAGAAAGTATATGACAGTTACAAAATCCCGGCTCAATGAAGAAGATCTGGGTCATCAGAAAGGATTCCGGTTTAAAATCCGACTCAAGGGAAGTCAGTATGACTGCAGCTCTCAAATATCCGGTTTACAGTCCAGTTCAAGGGAAATCTGTTCTCCCACAAAGCCCTGAAGCGCTCAAATCCGGTTTAACAATGTTCGGTTCAAAAAGGAATTAACTTCTCGCAAGTTCGAGTTTAAAGGCCGTCAGAAAATTTTCCGGCTGAAAATGAAGATTCCGGTTTAAAATCCAGTTCAAGGGAAAGATGTCTCCCACAAAGCTTTGAAGATCTCAATATCCGGTTCAAGATCCCGGTTCAAGAAGAATTTATCTCTTGCAAAAAGTTAAAAATTGCCAAAGAGGACCTGCTGCCATGATGCGCGGTTCAAACATGGGTATCCCGCCTTACTGGCCTGACATATTATCGATCACATGGGGGCTTCTGCTTTATAAAGTGGGGTCTCTGTTCTTTTACATCATGTGTGGTTACACGGAGTTGTTCTAAAGCGGCCTCCGGTTTACCCCTGGAGTTAGCTTTTCAAAAGCATCATGTTATATCACTTGGGGGCTTGGTCGTGTCCGAACCAATGCAATACCTCTTGATAGGCGAGAGCCACCAGATCACTTGGGGACTTGGTCACGTCTGAACCAGTCATGCCTCTTGATCGGCCTAAGGCCACAGAATCACTTGGGGGCTTGGTCGAACCCGAACCATTGCCATGCCACTTGATCGGCATAAATGCCACAGTTTCATTTGGGGACCTGGCTGACTTGAACCATAGCTACACCTATCGGGAGCTTGGTCGTGTCCGACCATGGTAACGCCATCTGATCAGCTCAAATAAGCCTCTTTTTGCAAACAGTTTTGTCATTTCCCTTGCTTGAAATTTTCTTTGATAGATATTTCTTTCTTTTTGTTGCGTTTTTTAACCGGCAAAATTTTAAACCGGTTCACACTGTCAAATTGGCGGAACACGGTCAAATCTTAATCCGGAGACTATCTGCCCGATTTGATTTTCTGTTACCATCCTATTATGGAGTAAACCGGTGTTTATCACAACCCGACACGGTTTTATCATAAACCGGCACAATATGGAAGGAGTTATCAGTACTCAAGATTTGGGTTATCACCCTTACTACAAAAAGTTGGTAAAACCAACAATGTGATTCAATGTCACAGGTGTCGGATTTCGGGTTCCGGCAGACCCTTGAGGTTTGAACACTGGGGTGCGCGCGGAGATTTCGCCTCCTACCTACCTGCACCCCTCCGCCTCACTAAGATCTAAGCTATGGAAAGAACAACACGAATGACACAGGGTTTATACTGGTTCGGGCCACTGTTGTGGTGTAATACCCTACTCCAGTGTGTGGTGTGGTGGATTGCCTCTTGGGCTGATGATGATGAACAATACAAGGAAGAACAGCCTCGCGAGGGTCTGCTCTTGGCTGGGGCGATGAACTGCTAGGAGGAGTTCGGTCACCCTTCTCTCTTTCTCTCTGATTCTGATTCTCTCCTCTTTCTCTACTTCTCTCGTCTTTTTTCGTCTCTTCTTCGTCTTTTTTCGTCCTCCCGATCCCGTGGGGGGCTTGTCCTATTTATAGAGGCCCTGGTCCTCTTCCCAAATATCAAGCGGGAAGGGAGCCAACAATGGCGGGCTAATTTGAAGGGGGACAGCTAGTACCAGCTATCCTGACAAAAGTAGTCTTCGCCTGCACAAAGCTCTGGTGGTGACGCCGTCTTGGGCTCCACAATGACCTCTGTCTTGCAGTCCTCTTGGTCTTTGTCTTGTTGCACCGAAATGGCAACCTTTGCCTGATGCCTCGGTACTCCGCGGCTGCGCTTGCTCCCTTTGCACCAAAGAGGAAAGGAGGACGCTGCGCGGGCTGGCACCCGCCTGGCACCCTTGGTCGTCATGGCTTGCGTCACGGGCACCTCGTGAGGTACCCCGCCTTGATCTCTCCACCTCCTCGCGAGCTAGCCTGATGAGGCCGTGCCTAAGGAAGCTCCACGTCGTCCGCCTCGCGAGGCTTGGCCCCTCGCGAGGGTCTTGGGTCTGTGTTGGTGAAGATGGGCCGTGTTGGGCCCCCCTTTGAGCCACGCCGCAGGCCGCAGGCAGGCAAGTCTGGGGACCCCCGTTCCCAGAATGCCGACAGTAGCCCACGGGCCCAAGGCGCGGCCGGACTTGCCCGTGCAGGAAGGCGGAAGGGCAAGAGCGAAGCGCCGCGGGCCCTAACAGCCTGCGGCCTTGGGCGCTGCGTGGCGGTTGATTGGACTTGGGCGTCTCCACTTCCCCATGGTGCCTCGGCAACTACACGGATTGGACAAGTCCCTGCATGCAAAGCGGGTCATGATTACCTACGATCATGGAGGTCGGCGGTTGGCCTTCGCCGGCTATAAGTACGGAACGGTGCGCGCCCTTCCAGTCCATCCCTTCTTGCTTCTCCTTCTTCCCAATCCTTGCTCCGTCTTGCTGCGATGGCTCCGATCCGCCGGTTCTCGACGGCAGGGAAGGGAAAGGCTCCCTGAGAGGAACCAGACCCGATCCCGCCGAAGAAACGGCTCGTCCTCCGTGGCCCGGACGAGGGGGCCCATCAGGTGGTGTCGAGGCCTTGGTGCGAGCAGGCATCGCCGGGGTTCCCGCTTCCCTTGTACGCCCACATCGAGGGCCCTGAGGGAGCTGATGCTGATCGCCATGGGCAGCGCCGATGGGTCACGAAGGTGTGGGTCCTCCCCCCTGGGGTCCACACCGAGGGCTCCTCCCGAGAGCTCGTGCTCCACGTCGCCATGCCTCCTCAGTCTTGGATTCGCCTTCCTCCCTTCTTCGCCTCCATCATCCCGCAGGGAGAGCCCCTGGAGCTTTGGCTGCAGCACGCCGGCTGCAGCACCCTCACGACCGAGGCAGAGGTCACGGTCATTGCCCCAGGCGAGGTCTTCATGACTCGAGGCTGGAGCGAAATCGCTCGGGTTTGCAGGACAGGAGGCGCCTTCGCGATCCACTTGGAGTCCAACGGTGCTTCGGTGATGTTCTTCAAGGTCTTCGATGCGAACGGGCGCCGGCTGGAGTGCTGCCCCGGGAGAGGTGGTTGACGTCCGTGGTCGCTGCAAGGCGCTGGAAGACGAGCTGCAAGGCCTGCGGGACCAGCTCGCGAAAGAGGTCCGCCTTCGCCAAGAGCAGGAAGAAGGCGTGAAGGCTCGCGAGGCGGCCGTCAAGGAGAGGGAGGTCAAGCTCAGGAAGTGCCGCGACCGCCTAGGCGCGCTGGAGCATGAGTTGGGGGCGAGGAAGGCCGAGCTGGATGACAAGGCCCTGGTTCTTGCCGAGGACCGCGTGGCCTTCACGGAGATGGAGGCGAAGGCTCGCTCCTCGCTGAGGACGCTTTACGACAACGGCCTGGAGAGCCCGCTGGCCGGCGCCGAGGACGGCCCCGCCAAGCTGCTTCCCTTCCTGGTTCGCGCTCTTGAAGATGTCGCCCTTGGCCTTGGCCCCACGGCCGAGGCCGAGGCGCGTGTCCTGTATTCTGCAGCACTGACGCGGGTGCTCACCCAGATCTACCTTCGCGATCCCGACGTCGACCTCGACAGCCTGCTGGAGCCAGTAAGCGGCGAGCGTGCCGCTGCCATTGCCAAGGCCGTGAAGGGTCGCGCAGAGGCTTTGCTGGGAAGTTCCGAGCCTTCAGCACCAAGCCGAAGCAAGGCCCTGCCGACCCCACTGCTCCATGAGGCGCACCCACTCCGCGCTGCTCCACCGCCGACAAGTGACTCCGTCGTGGCTCCTGTCCTGCCTTTAATTCCTGCACATGTATCATGCCTCGGGGAGGCGTTTAAACTTGCGTTTGGCATTGAGACAACAGTGTGGACTGTGATATTTGCTTTTGAATTCCTTGAAATTTGCGCTTTTCCTTCCTACTTGCTTATGTTCTACGCCGGCAGAGCCCGGCCCCGCGCATACCTCACCCAGCGTTAGTCCCGACCGGAAACCAGGACGGGGCCAAGGAGTGAGGGGCTACGTGACAAGTTAGGCTCCTGAGTCGCGATGCTCAGGAGTCTCCCTTGGCGCACGAACATCAAGTAGGGAGGTGTGATGTGGATGGATCTACCGTTCTACGTCTGCAGAGCCCGGCCCCGCGCATACCTCACCCAGCGTTAGCCTTTCGGAACTAAGGAGTGAGGGGCTACGCGACCAGTTAGGCTCCTGAGTCGCGATGCTCAGGAGTCCCCCTTGACGCTCAAACGGCCTTCGTACCTTGGCTCCGCTCGAGGAGAGACGCGCGGCGAACCAGGCCCAGGGGGGCCTGGCTGGGCGGCGTGCGTCTGGGCGTGACCCAGGCGCAGGCCCCTCGCGAGGCACTCCTGAGGGGAGGCGTTACGATGAGGCTAGAAACTGAGCTCTGGGCTCCCTGAGGTTGATGCGGCCCGGGGGCCACCCTTAGTTGTTTATCACCAGCGCGGAGCATAGCGCTTCCGTATGTGTACGGGCATAGCCGCTCCTCGGCAATGTTGTCAGCCAGCACGGAGCATGATGCTTCCACTGGTACGTGGGAGGGGGCCCCCCTCCGGGAGGATCCCCCGGGGCGTGTACAGCCCCGCCCTGACACGTGGCTGGCACGGTAGGGCCTGGCGAGGTGTATCTGGGCACCCGTGAGCCAGCGCGGGACTCACGGGGCCCTACCTCTAGGCGGGTTGCGCCTGGAACTAGGCCTTATCTTGTGATGTGTCCCTGCAAATTTGGTTAGATGTCAGCACTCTACGTCCTCGGGTCCCGGCCCTCGAGCTGGTCTCAGCCGTCGCTGGTATGCCAGGTCGCGATGCCGTGGACAAGGCCAGAGGGTGAGGGCTGGAGAGCCAGTAAGAGCCCTGAGTCGCGATGCTCAGGTACCCCCCCTTTAACATGCAAGTGGTCGGCATGGAGAAGAAGAGGTGCCGTGGACCAACATCAAATAATCAAGCATGGTGGGTATAACGCATAACCGGAAATAAATGCAAATGAGATACATGCTGCTGGGTCCGGCCCGAGCGACTTGGGGATGATGCAGCCCGAGGGGCGCCCCCAACAAGGTAAGCTAACAACATGAAATAAAAGGGATACACGCCGCAGGGACGGACCCACGCGGCCTAGGAATAATGCAGCCCTGGGGGGCGCTCCCAGCTGGAAGTGAAACTTGAAAGATGTCACCTGATGACGTTGAGGGCGAAGGGGTGTTGGTGTAGCAGACTCGGTGGGCTGCGGAAGCCGATCCTCACGAGCCCCCAGGCCCAGGGGCCTCAGGAGGTTTCGGAGGCGCTGGTGGCTCCTCGCGGACCATCTCCATCCCTGCCAGGGCTGCGGAATGCCTGGCCTCTTGTGCCTCCATGATGCCCCTCGTGAGGCGCTGGTACATGGTAGCCGCGTGCGGCAAGCCGTAAGGCATGCGAACGTAGATGTGGGGTGGACCTCCGCAGCACCCCACTCGCGAGGGCCAGAGGTGCTCTAGAGAGGCGACTCGATTGAACCCTGGTATGTTGATGCAGACGCGCAGCCCACCATCCTCGCCTGGATGGGGAGCCACTGCTGGTAGACGGCGGCCGCCTTTCATGACCCTTGACTCCTGTAGCTCCTGAATGGCCTTGCTGACGAACTCCTGAGGGACTGGCTCTCCTTGCCTTACTCCTTCTTGAGGGAAACGTGCTTCGAAACACGCCTCCATGTGGTGCCCAAGCGCCTCCCTCGTGACCCTAGCCAGGTCGGTGGCCCTCCAGGGGAGAGCCCCTGAGCCCTGCCTGAGGAGGGCGCCGGGCGCGCTTTCCTATGCGATGGAAGGAGGTTCCCCCTGGGCAGGCACGGGCCCAGAGGGGCCTGCCTCCTGAGGGGCCGGGCCGGACAGTGTCTTCTTCTTCCTCGGGGCGGTCTCGGGAAGCCTCCTGCTTCCGCGATCCGGGTCTTCCAGTGACGCGGCCTGAAAGGCTCATTCCAGGGAACACACCGCGTCCTTCTCTTCACAGAGCACCGTGATGACTCCGCCACTTCCTGGCATCTTGAGGACGTTGTAGCCATGGTGAGTTACGGCCATGAACTTGGCCAGCGCTGGGTACCCAAGGATGGCGTTGTACGGCAGGCGAATGTGAGCGATGTCGAAGTCGATGAGCTCGGTGCGGTAGTTGTCGCGTGCCCCGAAGGTGACAGGGAGGCGGACCTGCCCAATCGGGACCGTGGAGCCGTCGGTGATTCCGGAGAACGGCTTGGTTGGCTGAAGCTGGCTGTAGGGCACTTGGAGATTGTTGAATGTTTCCACGGATAGGACGTTGAGCGCTGCCCCGCCATCGATGAGGGTCCTGGTGACCACCATGTTGCTGATGATTGGGGAACAAAGCATTGGGAGGACTCCGGCTGTAGCCGCACACTTGAGTTGATCTGCTGAGCTAAACGTGATGGCGCACGCGACCACCTGAGAGGGCGCGTGGCTTCAAGCCTGGGAAGGACTGCATTCACTTCGCAGGTGAACTGCTTGAAGATGCGTTGAGAGGCTGGGGCTTGAGCCCCGCCCAGGATGCAAGCGATCATGCGCGGCTCCTGGAAGCCCCCAGCCCCCTCGTCTTGGTGGCGGTCCTCGTTTCTCCTTGGCTGCGGCAGCAGCGGGGGGAGGCCTGCGTTGCCTTGCGGGCGATCCTCGCGAGGCTGATCCATCCAGTCTCCCTTGCGAGGCGGGTCTTGCCAGCGATCCTCGCGAGGTTGATCGCGCCACCCTTGGCGCGGGCCACGGTCTTCCCAGCGTCCTGCGTTCCTTCCTCCTCCTCGACCGTAGCCCCGGTCACCGTGGTCGGGGCGACGGCCGATCCTTCCTTCTCGCACGGCTCAAAGCTCTTGACATTTGTTGGTGTTGTGGGTGTGGAGGTCGTGGTACACACAGTACCGGCTGCCCTTGGAAGGTTCGGGCTGATCTCTTCCCCGCTTGGTGTCTGGTTCTGCCGCGAGCACGGCAGCCCCCTTGCGCTTCACATCCTTGGCCTTGGGCTTCTTCTCTTCTGGGTCTGCGGCAGGCAGCTCGAGGAGGGAGAGACGCCCTTCCTCAGCCCTGGCACACTTGGTTGCCAAGTTGAATAGCTCCAAGGAAGTGCACAGGTCTTCATGCATCGCCAGCTCCTCCTTCATCTTGACATCGCGCACGCCGTCGGAGAGGGCTGAGATGATGGCCCCCTCAGTCACCTTGGGAATCTTGAGGCATGCGTTGTTGAAGCGCTAGATGTACTTCTGCAGGGTCTCCCCGGGTTGTTGCTTGATGCGGCGCATGTCGCTCACGGCGGGTGGCCGGTCGCGAGTACCTTGGAAGTTGGCGATGAAGCGGGTGCGCATCTCGTCCCAGGAGGAGATCGTGCCTGGAGCCAGGTTCAGGAGCCAGGTGTGGGCCCCGTCCTTGAGCGCCATGGGAAACCAGTTCGCCATGACCTTCTCGTCTCTGTTGGCAGCTTCGATGCCCAGCTCGTAGAGTTGGAGGAACTCCACAGGGTCAGCCGTGCCGTCGTAACGAGGAGGCAGGTCTGGCTTGAACTTGCCGGGCCACGCGATGCTGTGTAGCTCGGTGGTGAAGGCGCGGCAACCTGCTGTGGCCATGGGAGGCCTTGGGTGACGGAGAGCTTGGTCTTGCATGTCCCCACGCGCTGCAGCTGGGGCTTGACGTGCGGGAGCAGGAGCATGGTCGCGACGTGCTGGAGCAGGGAGCGCCCGGGCAGCTTCTTGCGGGCGAGGGACTTCTTGGCAACTCTGCTCTTGCCGCGCTGGCACCTGACGGAGCGGGTTCCGCCCAGGGGCCACGCGCCTTGGAGCCATGGCGCCTTCTTGTGGAGGAGGCGGCCGGGGTGCCGCCGGAGCTTCGTCGCCCGTGCGGGGCGGGGTGCGGTGCAGCGGAGCGGACGGTGCAGGAGAGCCCCCTGCGGCGCGGACGAGCTCGGCGACGCGGTCGAGCCATTCTTCATAGACATCGTCGACAGGACGGTAGCGCTAGAGCTCGTTTGCCGCGATGAGCGCAGCTCGAGCCTCCATGGGTGCACGGAGTGCGCAAGACGAAGAACCAGCTGGGGTGAGCAAGGGAGTAGCGGTGCGGCCGTCTTGCCGCACGGACGGATGCTGAGACGATGCTTGCTGGTCGTCCCCCGCCGGGCCAGTGGCGGCGTTGACGGCAGGTGACGGGGAACGGCGAGGACGCCCGCCGACAGGAGCCGTCTAGGCGACGCGGGAAGCGAGAGCGGCCCGGCGCTCGGCGCGGGCCCGACGAGCGTCAGACATGGGCCCGATGGTCGGAGGAGAACGGGGCGGTGGAAGACGAATTCCAGCGCACCCCTACCTGGCGCGCGAAATGTCGGATTTTGAGTTCCGGCAGACCCTTGAGGTTCGAAGACTGGGGTGCACGCGGAGATTTCGCCTCCTACCTACCTGCAACCCTCTGCCTCGCTAAGATCTAAGCTATGGAAAGAACAACACGAATGACACAGGGTTTATACTGGTTTGGGCCACCGTTGTGGTGTAATACCCTACTCCAGTGTGTGGTGTGGTGGATTGCCTCTTGGGCTGATGATGATGAACAATACAAGGAAGAACAGCCTCGCGAGGGTCTGCTCTTGGCTGGGGCGATGAACTGCTGGGAGGAGTTCGGTCACCCTTCTCTCTTTCTCTCTGATTCTGATTCACTCCTCTTTCTCTAATTCTCTCGTCTTTTTTCGTCTCTTCTTCGTCTTTTTTCGTCCTCCCGGTCCCGTGGGGGGCTTGTCCTATTTGTAGAGGCCCTGGTCCTCTTCCCAAATATCGAGCGGGAAGGGAGCCAACAATGGCGGGCTAATTTGAAGGGGGACAGCTAGTACCAGCTATCCTGACAAAAGTAGTCTTCGCCTGCACAAAGCTCTGGTGGTGACACCGTCTTGGGCTCCACAATGACCTCCGTCTTGCAGTCCTCCTGGTCTTGGTCTTGTTGCACCGAAATGGCAACCTTTGCCTGATGCCTCGGTACTCCGCGGCTGCGCTTGATCCCTTTGCACCAAAGAGGAAAGGAGGACCCTGCGCGGGCTGGCACCCGCCTGGCACCCTTGGTCATCATGGCTTGTGTCACGGGCACCTCATGAGGTACCCTGCCTTGATCTCTCCGCCTCCTCGCGAGCCAGCCTGATGAGGCCATGCCTGAGGAAGCTCCGCGTCGTCCGCCCCGCGAGGCATGGCCCCTCGCGAGGGTCTTGGGTCTGTGTTGGTGAAGATGGGCCGTGTTGGGCCCCCTTTGAGCCACGCCGTAGGCCGCAGGCAGGCAAGTATGGGGACCCCCGTTCCCAGAACGCCGACAACAGGTATGATATATTTCATATTTGATTATTCTTAAGTGCAGCCTTGGTTATAAACCCGGGTTATATGTTGGGCATTATGACCCGTCCGGCGGTAAACCGCCAGGACACTTTAAACTTGTTGTATGCAGAAACAGGTTTGTTAAACCGGCCTGGCTTTTGACTATAAGTCGCCAGTATGATGAGAAATTATCCAGTGTTTGTTAAACCGGCCTGGTTTTTGGACTATAAGTCGCCAGTATATATATATATATATATATATATATATATATATATATATATATTTGGATTGCACCATCGGAGTTATGCGCTTATAAATCATTGGGTTATATTATTCAAATAGCCAAACTTGGCTGAATTTTCATTATGATATTGAATGAATAAGGTTTTCACCGGATTATATTATCTTGAATAGCCAACATGGCTGGATTTTTATGGTTATTAATAACCGGTATTATTGAGTTTTCAAAGTCACTATAGTGCAATGTCTACTATTTTATCAAAGGATATGATTTATTCTACAATGGAAGGAATAGTCCCGAGTCGCTGCAGGCTTACAACCCGACACTTGGGGGCTACATTATTCAAATCGAGATTACATGCAAGTCTCATGTCGCTGCAAGCATGCATCATGACACTTGGGGGCTAATGCCAAGTCATTTTTAGTCTTATTGAAGACCCGACTCATCATATTATAATGAGCCGGCCCTTGGGGGCTACCAATTGCTCCTGTCAACAATTCAAGGTACACAAGTTTTTATCCATTATATTGAAGGGTCCACTCCTCAGTTGGTAAAGCACAAAGCTCTTAACCTTGTGGACGTGGGTTCAAGCCCCATGATGGGAGTTACATCATATGATGTTATTTTCAATGAAGTATATATAAAGTCCCAGCTCAATATTATCTTACTGAACCGGCCCTTGGGGGCTACACTGGTTGAAGTTTTTTATGAGCATCAGGAAATTACAAGTCCCAGGTTGCTGCAAGCATGACAACCCGGCACTTGGGGGCTACATATATGGAATATTCAGTTTATATGATTGAGATGAACTAATCGGATTTCTTCAAGGTTGAAACACTTATTGGAGCAAGTCTTAAGTTATCACTATGTTCTCCTCTTAAGACTTGGGGGCTATAGGTATTATGCATATAAAGGAGGAACATCTTCATTTTATCAGTTTTGAGCAAATCAGGAAGATCAA
This sequence comes from Triticum urartu, assembly GCF_056163025.1. NCBI lineage: Eukaryota > Viridiplantae > Streptophyta > Magnoliopsida > Poales > Poaceae > Triticum > Triticum urartu. The sequence goes on along the minus strand of NC_141879.1, from coordinate 443,082,419 downwards.
TTACATGACCCGGTGTCGACAACAATTATGACCCGGCGCCATCAATATTTATAAACCGGCCATTTCGGTAATATTAAACCGACAAGTTTTACATCTTCAAACCGGCTGAATATCAGATAAGTATTTTCAGACCCATATTTCTTAAACCAGCGGAGCTGAGTCAAAGGAGTTATTCTTCACAATATTTCTCGGTGACAAGCCAATGTCGGCAAATTGATTATGAAGCTGGTCTGTTGACCCGGATTTCCCAGAAGGAGGAAATAACAAGGACTTAAGGATGATCAGGTACCGGTTTACAAAAATTCTTAACTCGGAGCATAACCTGTCAAATTTGTTCTTGTGTTTATTTTGCAGCATAAGTTTACCATGAATAAATCCAAGCTAAACTTGGGGGCTAATGTCGGGGATATACCCCGCGGTGTAAACCGGCCGGAAGTTAACCCGGCCGGACTTGGCGGTTTATCTGAAGACCCCGCTGACACTTGGCGAGTTACTAGCGACCCGCCCTGACCTGGCGGTCTACAAGCAACCCACCTAGTCAATATGACTCACTGGTGATCCGGCATGCGGGACAGACGGATGACAAGGCCCAAGGCCCAGAAGGCCGGTTCACGTTTAACGGTGGGCCAGTTTAAGTGGAAAGGCATGAGGAATATTTGTCCTACAAGGAGTTAAGACCTGGATTTATATCCGGTTTGTATTAGAGATAGACTAGTCCTAATCCTAATAGGACTCTACATGTAACCCGCCCCTCCAACATATATAAGGAGGGGCAGGGCTCCCCAAAAGGGACAAGATTCACAAGTTCCACAAGTTGGACAAGTTAGGTTTAGACAATAGCTCTCGAGATAGAGCACTCTTGTAACCATGATCATCATCATCAATATCAATGAAGCGGGATGTAGGCTTTTACCTCCACCATGAGGGGCCGAACCTGGGTAAAAACATCGCATCTCTCGTCCCGCTCAACCCCTCTCAAGCTACCACATAGATGCGTTGGCCTCACGACTAAGTCCTGACACTAAGGACATCTGCCGTGACAATTCCACGACAGCGGTCAAGAACATCCTGAAGTACCTGAAAAGGACTAAGGATATGTTTCTCGTATATGGAGGTGACGAGGAGCTCATCATAAAGGGTTATGTCGACGCTAGCTTCGACACAGATCTGGATGACTCTAAGTCACAAACCGGATACGTGTATATTTTGAATGGTGGGGCAGTAAGCTGGTGCAGTTGCAAGCAAAGCGTCATGGCGGGATCTACATGTGAAGCGGAGTACATGGCAGCCTCGGAGGCAGCGCATGAAGCAATTTGGATGAAGGAGTTCATCACCGACCTAGGAGTCATACCCAATGCGTCGGCGCCGATCACTCTCTTCTGTGACAACACTGGAGCTATTGCCCTTGCCAAGGAGCCCAGGTTTCACAAGAAGACCAGGCACATCAAGCGTCGCTTCAACTCCATTCGTTAAAATGTTCAAGATGGAGACATAGATATTTGCAAAGTACATACGGATCTGAATGTCGCAGATCCGTTGACTAAACCTCTTCTGCGAGCAAAACATGATCAACACCAGAACTCTATGGGTGTTCGATTCATCACAATGTAACTAGATTATTGACTCTAGTGCAAGTGGGAGACTGTTGGAAATATGCCCTAGAGGCAATAATAAAATGGTTATTATTATATTTCCTTGTTCATGGTAATTGTCTATTATTCATGCTATAATTGTGTTATCCGGAAATCATAATACATGTGTGAATACATGAACCATAACATGTCCCTAGTGAGCCTCTAGTTAACTAGCTCGTTGATCAATAGATAGTCATGGTTTCCTGACTATGGACATTAGATGTCATTGATAATGGGATCACATCATTAGGAGAATGATGTGATGGACAAGACCCAATCCTAAGCATAGCACAAGATCGTGTAGTTCGTTTGCTAGAGCTTTTCCAATGTCAAGTATCATTTCCTTAGACCATGAGATCGTGTAACTCCCGGATGTCGTAGGAGTGATTTGGGTGTACCAAGCGTCACAACGTAACTGGGTGACTATAAAGGTATACTACAGGTATCCCCGAAAGTATCTGTTGGGTTGACACGGATCGAGACTGGGATTTGTCACTCCGTATGACGGAGAGGTATCTCTGGGCCCACTCGGTAATGCATCATCATAATGAGCTCAATGTGACCAAGTGTTTGGTCACGGGATCATGCATTACGGTACAAGTAAAGTGACTTGCCGGTAACGATATTGAACGAGGTATTGGGATACCGACGATCGAATCTCGGGCAAGTAACGTACCGATTGACAAAGGGAATTGAATACAGGATTGATTGAATCCATGACATCGTGGTTCATCCGATGAGATCATCGTGGAACATGTGGGAGCCAACATGGGTATCCAGATCCCATTGTTGGTTATTGACTGGAGAGTCGTCTCGGTCATGTCTGCATGTCTCCCGAACCCGTAGGGTCTACACACTTAAGGTTCGGTGACGCTAGGGTTGTAGAGATATTAGTATGCGGTAACCCAAAAGTTGTTCGGAGTCCCGGATGAGATCCCGGACGTCACGAGGAGTTCCAGAATGGTCCGGAGGTGAAGATTTATATATAGGAAGTCCAGTTTCGGCCATCGGGAAAGTTTCGAGGGTAATCGGTATTGTACCGGGACCACCGGAAGGGTCCCGGGGGTCCACCGGGTGGGGCCACCTATCCCGGAGGGCCCCATGGGCTGAAGTGGGAGGGGAACCAGCCCCTGGTGGGCTGGTGCGCCCCCCATGGGCCTCCCCCTGCGCCTAGGGTTGGAAACCCTACGGGTGGGGGGCGCCCCACTTGGCTTGGGTGGCAAGTCCCCCTTGGCCGCCGCCCCCCCTTGGAGATCCCATCTCCTAGGGCCGGCGCCCCCCTAGGGGCCCTATATATAGTGGGGGAGAGGGAGGGCAGCCGTACCCAAGTCCCTGGCGCCTCCCTCTCCCCTCGTAACACCTCTCTCTCTCTCTCCCTCTCTCGTTGGAGCTTGGCGAAGCCCTGCTGAGATCACCGCTGCTTCCATCACCACGCCGTCATGCTGCTGGATCTCCATCAACCTCTCCTTCCCCTTGATGGATCAAGAAGGAGGAGACGTCTTCGCAACCATACGTGTGTTGAACGTGGAGGTGCCGGTCCGTTCGGCACTTGGTCATCGGTGATTTGGATCACGACGAGTACGACTCCATCAACCCCGTTCTCTTGAACGCTTCCGCTCGCGATCTACAAGGGTATGTAGATGCACTCCCCTTTCCCTCATTGCTAGATGACGCCATAGATTGATCTTGGTGATGCGTAGAAAATTTTAAAATTCTACTACGTTCCCCAACAACATCATCCCTCCCTCTCCGGGGAAATACCAACGTAGTTGCAGCTACCATCACCCGTCAATCAATAGGATCACCCGTCTGGCGGCTGCCGAGTTAACCATTGAGCATGTGGGGGCAGATTTCCTTCTCCGCTGCATCTCACTGCTACAGGAAAGGGATAGGCATGTGTGGCTGTATGGAGACGTGGCAAACAGGATGAGGTTGCTGTTGGGGCTGGCCAACAACTTATCAGTTTATGTCCACAGTTGGTTGTGTGACCAACTGTTTTGGCCGCTTCGAGTTGTTCAAACTCCCGGCAACTGTCATTCCCCTGAACATCAACTCTGCCCGGGATCATATACTGAAGTGGATGCCGGACTGCAATGCCGAGGGAGCATTCCCTCGATGAAGACCTTCAGTGGTCGAGCGCCCTGGTGGAGAGGGCCACCAGGAACGAGGGTGAGATGGACAAGCGCACCTCCATTGTGGAGGTGGTGTATATTTTGAAGAGGGTTGAGGAGGACAAGGCGGACCACCGTGCGGAGATGGAGAAGGCCGCAAAGGCCGGGAAAGGCAAAGGGAAGGCTGGGGACGGGAGATCTTCCCAGGGCGGCAGCGAGGCGCAAGCCACCGAAGATGCTGCCGGGGGAGAGCTTGCTGGGGATAATTTTGCCAGGCTGGACACCCTAGCCACGGTAGCAACGGAGCTCCAAGAGGGAGAGGAGGAGGAGATGGAGAAGGACGTGGCAGCGGCCCCTGAACATGAGTGGCTTGCGGCTGGACCGCAAGCTCCTGCACCGGACCCGGACCAGCGCACCCGTCGGTGCGCCATAGCCTGAGGGGCGGCGACCTCCAACCCGGCGCCAGCCACCAAGAGGGTGAAGAAGACCTCCGCCAAGTCTACCAAGGCCGAGGTGGCGTGTCGCCAATCCCCTCATCTTGCCCAGGCCAAGGCTCCTTCCGCCAAATGGCCACCGGCCACGGAGGTGGAATCCAGCCTTCGCTCCGGCTCGAGCTCCTCGCAGAGCTCAACTTCCCCGAAGCTCCTAACGTCACGGCAGGCGCCGAAGCTGCCGAGGAGTTCCACCCTTCCGCCTCTGAAGAGAGGACGGAAGTCTCCCCCTCCCACGGAGTTCAACTTGAACTCCATGCTCATCGCGGAAGAGTAAGGAGGGTTTCTCTTAGTGGCAGGCATCCTCTTAGGCGAACTTGAATGCTTTGGCTGACTAACCTCTCATTTTTGTCGCTGCTGGCAGGGAAGTGGAGGAAGACACGGAGACCCTCATTCACCATTCCCGGAAGAAGCTCCGGCGCCTCAGGTCACTGGAGGGCGCATAGGGCTTAGCTTCGGCAGGGAAGGACGCCGAAGACCTTGTGCCGAGCCCCCAGCCCAGCCCCCGGCCTGGGAGCGAAGACTTGGCCCCACCCGCTGGAGATGATGGAGGCAGCCCTTCCGCCCCCCCCCCACACACACACATAGAAGAGGTGGCGAGACGATGGAGGACGAGCCCCTCCCCGAGGGGCATGCCTCCTCTGCCGCTCAAACCGAAGAGATCGTCATGGAACCCTCCGCAGCAGAAGCTGTGCAGAAGGCCGCCGAGCACCCCGGCAGAGGATGAAGCCCGCGACCCGGCAACAACTGCTGCCGAGGAAATGGTGACCCCTGCCCGGCATACTTCCCCAGGTATCTGGCTGAACCTTTATTTTTCTTTTATGCTCTAGTTGCTTTCACTGGATTCTTCATTCACTTGCGATTTTTGTTTCTTCACTATTTCATGGCCTTCCCGCGTGCAGCGCCCCAAACTAAAGAACGAGATTTGCTGGAGGTGGTGGCTGACATAGGGAGGTATGCTGCGGACGAAACCGCGAGGCTCTCAGCTGCTGAGGGTCAGGATCTTGTCGTTGGGGATGTTCAAGGCTCCTTGGCGGTGGTGGAGCATTCTTTGGAGAGCGCCCCGGTAGAGGAAGTGGTTGTCGAGGCGAAGATTCCTCTTCAAACCATGGGTCCACTTCCCTCTTCCGGGAAGACCGTTGGGGCCCCGCCGTCCTCCTTAAACACGTTGGCTATGGTGCTATCGCCGCTGGATATCGTAGCCCCCGGCCCGTTCCTAATAGAGGCAGAGCTCGATGAAGAGCTTTAGCGTCTTCTGGCATCGCTACATCTGGCAGGTGGGGAGGCCGATGACTCAGCTGCCATCACCAAAGATTTGTCCTTCATGGAATCCGTGGCGGCAGGCATGAAGGAAATGCAGGCCCGGCACCACCAAAAGTGGTAAGAGCTCAAGGAACGGCGTGAATCCACCGGCAAGGTGGATCAGAGGTTGAAGGACAAGTTCCTGGAGCTGTGTGAATGGCATGACAAGCAGTTCAAGGCGCTCATGAGGCAGCAAGAGACTCTTCAGATGATGAGGGAAGATGTCATGGCTTGGGAAGGGTGCCTGGTGGACCACAAAGTATCTCTGGATGTGAGGGAGCGAAAGATCTCCCTTCGGGAGGAGAACCTTGAAGCTACCCTCCATGCCAAAGATGAAAATTTGGAGGCCTCTGTGCAGCAACCCACCAAGGAATCGGAGGACAAGCATAAGGTTGCTCTAGACACCCTTGCCACTGACCATGCTGCCCAGCTGAAGAAGCTTGTTGAAGATTTGGATGTTGCGTCTTCCGCCAAGGCAGAGTTCGATTGGCCGGTGGCCAAGCTGAACGAAGACCTTGCCGAGAGTGCCAAGAAGGTGGAGGCACTCAAAGAGGAAGCATGACAGGCGGAGCTTCACCTGGCTGATGTGAAGTCGCAGCTCTCCTCCAAGACCCAAAGCCTTGAGATCACCAATGACAACATCTCTGACATGAAGGCAAGGATCCGCTCGCTGGAGCAGTCAATGGAATCTCTTGAATCCCGATATCAGTTGCTTTCCAAGGACTTGGAAAACTGCCAAGCGTCTCCGGCAAGATGCAGAGGACAGGCTGAAGAATCGGGTCGACATGAACAACCTCTAGATCAAGAGCCTGATTGACATCGCAAAACGTCTTGGCGTCCAAGCTGCGGCGATGGGCATGGACGGCCCAGTCTACTCATCCAGCGAGCAGGAGGTCCCTAGTGTCAAGCTGGGGCTCTTCTTCAACGAGTTGATCGACAAGCTGAAGGTGCATGAAGAGGGGAGGGCCGAGTGTTTCGCGACCGAGTCGCGGAGGCTCGCTCGCGACGCCCTCTTCATGGTCTTGAGCAACATCGCCTGTCGCCATCCAGAGCTTGATCTTGATCACGGATTCAAGAAGCCACTAGCTGGTGCTGATGTCGCTGCCACCGAGGAGAAGGCCGCTCCCCACGCAGACAAGGTTCTTCATGTTTAAGCTATTCCACCGCACCGCAGGATCAAGTATCGGGCCTCTGTCGTCTCCATGGGGCCCTGTATGAAACATGACATATACTTTGTGTTTAGTCATGTTATCTCTAGTGTTTGTTGCGAGATTGATACTTCTAGCTGAATCTTTAGATGCGTGTTTATCCCTTAAAACTCTATATGCTCGTGTTTATATGATCAATTCCCATCCATGTTCTAGATGTCTGCCGATATCATATTGTCGCGACTGTCGTAAGGATCCAGCCCTTAACAATCATCTTGGCGTGGATGCGTCTCGGCAGGTTTTTCCTAGGTAGCTCTCGATGTAGCCTCTCGACCTGTGAGCGTGGCTCTGGACAGGACGATGGTGCGATCAAAGAAACTAGCCAAGGTTCCATCACATGAGGGATTTCTCGATACAAACACTCACTAGAGCTAAGGGATAAACGACTGCAAAAAATCTAAAACGCATCGATAAGAAGTGATAACATGGACTTAGCTTTCGTTTTGAGCCTCTTTTTCTTCCGACGGGCCGCGCGCGTTCGGCGCGTCCGCGGCGCCTGGAGGAGTAGAAGGCAATCAGGTGGTTTCTTTGTTCCCGACAAGGACCGACATGTATTTCTTGCAGCTGTCAGGCATCGGGGCATAGTGTCGGGCTTCTCTGGTCCTCTTCCTTTTTGCTCCTTTCCCCTCGAGTCAGTGCAGTGGCTGCCGTCGCATGGATCGTGCCAATGCAGGCAGCTTTGCCGAAGCATGCTTGCCGGGGCATCAATCGACGAACTCATGCCAGCGCTTTGCTCAGGATTACCCACGGCGGGGGAAATACTAGACCGAGCGTCGTGTGGTAACTGTCGACGTTGATGACGCCAAGGCTAAAGTAGCTCCACTGCTGACGAGGGGGATGGACAAGAAGGAGGGAGCTCGCGCCCGCACGTCTTGTGCCCCTTCCTCCGGACGGTGCTCGAATGGCGAGGACGGCATACGAGCCGCCGGTGATAAATCTACCGCCATCAGTGGCGGTCTTGGCCGTAACCGCCACTACAGCGATGCTCGGACAGCGATAGGTGGCATGGGGGAGGCCCCCCGTTTTGCTTCCGTGTCTCCACGGGTGCCACAGTCAATGGCGCCATCGAAGATGACGCGCTGCACACGCTTTCAGGTTCGCGCAAGCAAGACCCCTACCTGGCATGCCAAAGATGTCGCGGGATATCCATGGCCAGCTATGGGACCAGGAGGCCCCATGCTGGTTCGGCAGGGGGATGTCGCGTTGCACAAAGAGCAGATCGGCGCATGGCAGAGAGCACAAAAGAAATTTACCCAGGTTCGGGCCGCCATGAGGCGTAAAACCCTACTCCTGCTTTGGTGGATTGATGGTGGAATAGAGGTGGTGAAGCATAGTACACTTTCCCAGCAGGGGTTGCCTTGGGGCGGCAGCGACCATGTGTGTATGAGGGTGTCAACTCTCCAACCTTCTAACCCCTCCTACGGCTGCCATGGGCCTCCTTTTATAGATTAAGGGGTCACCACAATGGCAAAGTAGTCATTATCCACTAATATGATAGCAAACAATGCTATCATACCTAACTTTGTGGGTTGTCAGGGTGCATTAAATGCACCCCTTAGTGTCACATCACTGGTTGCCCGGCAAGGCTTGCCGGGCTATCATGCCAGCTCCGCACCTGTTCTCTTGACATGTCGTAGGACGGGTGTCATCTGTGGGTTTCTTCTATAAGAAATGGCTGCCATGTGGTGAATGGCTGCCACTTAATCACCTTGCAGCTTGACACCGCACTGATTGACGATGTGGGTCGTGCTTGAGTGGTTGGTGGCGTGGTTCTGTCCCCGCGAGCCCCGGCAGACCTTGCCGGGGTGCCTGGATCGCTTGCTTCTGGCGGTGGCCTCACCCCTTGCCGGGCTCGCCTGCCCGGGAAGGGAGGCCCTTCTCTTGCTGATATATTGCTCCTCTGGCTTGATCTTGGTCCCTCTGAACTGCATGTTGGTCCTTCAAATCTCTTGGTCCCTTGTACTCTGGCCCGGCCTCGGCTTGTCCGTGCACGAGTCAGGGGAAAATACATACCCCCGTATATTTTCCTTGACACTCTAGCAACCCATCATCTACTTATTACTTCCCAATGCCTTCCCCTAGGCCCAAATAATGGTGAAGTGTCACGTACTCGACGTTCACATAACACCACTAGAGGAGAGACAACATACATCTCATCAAAATATCGAACGAATACCAAATTCACATGATTAGTATAGCAAGACTTCTCCCATGTCCTCAGGAAGAAACATAACTACTCATAAAACATATTTATGATCAAGATCAGAGGAGTATTAATTATCATTAAGGATCTAAAAATATAACCTTCCAGCGGATAAACCAACTAGCATCAACTACAAGGAGTAATCAACACTACTAGCAACCCACAGGTACCAATCTGAGGTTTTGGGACCAAGATCAAATACAAGAGATGAACTACGGTTTGAGAGGAGATGGTGCTGGTGAAGATGTTGATGGAGATTGACCCGCTCTCGATGAGAGGATCGACGGTGATGATGATGCCTTCGATTTCCCCCTCTCGGAAGGATGTTTCCCTGGCAGAACAGCTCCGCCAGAACCCTAGATTGGTTCCGCCCAGGTTCCGCCTCGAGACAGTGGCGCTTCGGTTGGAAAGCTTCCTTTTGATTTTTTTCCAGGTCAAAACACACCATATAGCCAAAGATGGGCACCGGAGGCCTGTCTGGGGGGCCACAAGGCTGGGGGCGCGCCCAGGGGGTAGGGCACGCCCTCCACCCTTGTGGCTGGCTGGTGGGCCCCCTCTGGTACTTTCTTCGCCCAATATTTTTTATGTATTCCAAAAACATGCTCTATGAAGTTTTAGGACTTTTAGAGTTGTGCAGAATAGGTCTCTAATATTTCCTCCTTTTCTAGTCCAGAATTCCGGCTATCGACATTCTCCCTCTTCATGTAAACTTTATAAAATAAGAGAGAATAGGCATAAGTATTGTGATATAATGTGTACTAACATCCCATAATGCAATAAATATCAATATAAAAGCATGATGCAAAATGGACGTATCAACTCCCCCAAGCTTAGACCTCGCTTGTCCTCAAGCGAAAGCCGATATCAAAAAATATGTCCACATGTTTAGAGATAGAGGTGTTGATAAAAATAAAATACGGACATGAGTGCATCATGATCATGTTTAGAACAGCAACATATAATGCCATATAATTTTGTATGCTAAAGTAACAAATTCATTCACAAGATAAAGTATGAATCAGAAACTTTATTGAAAACTAACAAACTATGATCTCAGTCATTGAAGCAATTGCAATTTATCATAACATCGGAAAGAGTCAATATAAGAGCTTTTCAGCAAGTCCGCATACTCAACTATCATTTAGTCTTTCAAAAGTGCTAACACTCACGCGATACTTATGGGTTCAAAGTTTCTATCGGACATAGAGAAAGTTAGGGTCCTATAGTTTCGCCTCCCAACCTTTTACCTCAAGCGTAATGTCAACAATAATACTTTATGAAAACCTACATCCGAGTGGATATATATATAGACATATCCGGATATCTCAACATATAGTGCTTGCCAAAGGAAAAGGTATAAAAAGGAAAGGTGATGATCACCATGACTCTTGTATAAGGGTAGAAGATAAAAGTAAAAGATAGGCCCTTCGCAGAGGGAAGCACTGGTTGTCATGCGCTTTTATGGTTGGATGCACAAAATCTTAGTGCAAAAGAATGTCACTTTATATTGCCACTTGTGATAAACACCTTCATTATGCAGTCCGTCGCTTTTATTTCTTCCATCAGAAGTTCGTATAAAGCTTATTTTCTCCACACTAAGAGAGAGCAATTTTTATTGCTTGCACCGATGACAACTTACTTGAAGGATCTTACTCAATCCATAGGTAGGTATGGTGGACTCTCATGGAAAAACTGGTTTTGGGGATGTTTGGAAGCACAAGTAGTAACTCTACTTGGTGCAAAGAATTTGGCTAGCATGAGAGGGAAAGGCAAGCTCGACATGTTGGATGATCCATGACAATATAACTTTTATTACGATATAAGAATCCATAACCTATTATGTTGTCTTCCTTGTCTAACATCAACTTTTTAGCATGTCATATTTTAATGAGTGCTCACAACTACAAAATATGTCCAAGATAGTATATTTATATGTGAAGCCTCTCTTTCTTTATTACTTCCTATTAATTGCAATGATGACCAAAACTATGTTTGTTAACTCTCAATAAGTTTTATTCATCATACGCTTTATATGTGAAGTCATTACTCTCCATAAGATCAATATATGATCCCTTTTTATTCTTTATTTTATTTAATTTCCTCAAGATCATAGCAAGAAAGCAAAGCCCTTTACTCGAAACTACTCTTTATTATATATCTCAAGGACTCGATTACATAGAGGGAACATAAAGCAAAACTCAAGGCTAGATCATACTAAAAATTTATTCTAGTAGATCAATATATAACCAAAAGGATCGAACTAAGAAAAACGATAAAGATAAAGGTGTGATGGTGATACGATACCGGGGCACCTCCCCCAAGCTTGGCAGTTGCCAAGGGGAGTACCCATACTCATGTATTTGTGTCTCTTTCTTCGGAGGTGGTGATGATGGAGTTGTTGATGAAGTAGGTTTGTCGTCCATCTTCCAAGGCATAGGCTCACCATCATAGAAGGATGATCGAGTCTCCGGGATCCTCGAATCTACAGCCAAACTCATCCTCATGAATCTATATTCATACTCACAGTTTTGGTTTTATAGGTCATAGATCTGGGCTTGGAGATGCTCGATTTTCTCATGAAGCCTGAAGATGGCCTCATCAATGCTCTTCGGATCCAGCTTGTTGGTGAACTCTATGATCATCATGTGATTGGTGTTGAGTCCATGTTCCACCATCCCTTGACACTTGAAAACTTGCTGCTCCATTGCTTCGAGTCTTGTCTCTATGCTTATGGTCTTCTTCAGCCCCTCAACATCGCAGATGTGCAGCACCCCCTCACGCACCTCAATGGCTTGAGGGTGTCGCAGCACCTCCGCAAGGTAGGGGTTGATGACCTTCTCGAAAAACTTGTCCTTGGGGCCGCTTGGAGACGTCATGATGATTTAGATTTGTCAGAAAAACAGCTCGAAACAAAAACAGGAGATATTGTCTTGGTACGGTGGTCAAAACCTTCGGGAGATTATATAATGAATTTTTACAGATCAAAAGAGGTATCGTGCAAGAAAACGGAGTCTGGAGGGCACACGAGGTGGCCACAAGGACGGGGGGCGTGCCCTCCACCCTTGTGGTGGCCTCGTGTCTCTTTCGGACTACTTCTAATTTTCCTAATTTTTTAAATATTCCAAAACGGAGAAAAAATATCATTGGAAATGTTTTGGAGTTGGTTTATTTACCATACCACATACCTATTCCTTTTCGATGACTGAAACGTTCCGGAAGGTGTCCCTTATGTACTCCTCCGGTGTTACGGTATTAATTATATTGGTCCCAACATTTATGGGAGTACATGAGATATAATGTTTTATTCTTAGACCATTTACCACCTTCGGATTTGTTCCTTTGGCGTTATTGATTTTTATGGCACCAGAACGATAGACCTCCTCGCTAATATAAGGACCTTCCCATTTAGTGAGAAGCTTTCCTGCAAAAAAATTAAACGAGAGTTGTATAAAAAAACATGATCACCTACATTAAACTCACGCTTTTGTATCCTTTTGTCATGCCATCTTTTAACTTTTTCTTTAAACAACTTGGCATTCTCATAGGCTTGGGTTCTCAATTCATCAAGTGAGCTAATGTCAAATAACCTGTTCTCACTGGCAAGTTTGAAATCATAATTGAGCTCTTTAATAGCCCAATATGCCTTATGTTCTGGTTCAAGACGTAAGTGACAGGCTGTTCCATAAACCATTTTATACGGGGACATACCCACAGAATTCTTATAAGCAGTTCTATAAGCCCACAATGCATCATCAAGTTTCTTAGACCAATTCTTTCTAGATCTATTAACAGTCTTTTGCAAAATTAACTTAAGCTCTCTATTACTCAATTCTACTTGACCACTAGACTTAGGATGATAAGGAGATGCAATTCTATGATTAACATCATACTTAGCAAGCATTTTACGGAAAGCACCATGAATAAAATGTGAACCACCATCTGTCATTAAATATCTAGGGACTCCAAACCTCGAAAAAATAACTTTTTAAGCATCTTAATAGAAGTGTTATGATCAACACTACTAGTTGGAATAGCCTCTCCCAACTTAGTAACATAATCAACAACAACTAAAATATGTGTATACCCACTAGAGGAAGGAAAAGGTCCCATATAATCAAAGCCCAAAACATCAAATGGTTCAATAACAAGTGACTAGTTCATAGGCATTTCCTGACGTCTACTAATATTACCAATTCTCTGGCATTCATCACAAGACAAGACAAACTTACGAGCATCTTTAAAGAGAGTGGGCCAATAGAAACCAGATTGCAATACCTTATGTGCAGTTCTATCTCCAGCGTGGTGTCATCCGTAAGACTCAGAGTGGCACTTGCGTAGGATTTGTCCCTGTTCATGCTCAGGTACACAACGTCTAATAACACCATCTACTACTTTATAAAGGCGTGGGTCATCCCAAACATAATGTCTTAAATCATAGAAAAACCTTTTCTTTTGCTGGTATGTGAAACTAGGTGGTATAAATTTAGCAACAATGTAATTAGCATACCATGGAGTATTATGATAAGCATTTATGACAACTAATTATTCATCAAGAAAGCTATCATGAATAGGTAGTGGGTCATCAAGAACATTTTCTAACCTAGACAAGTTGTCTGCAATGGGGTTCTCAGCTCCCTTTCTATCAATAATATGAAAATCAAATTCTTGTAGCAAGAGAACCCATCTAATAAGTCTAGGTTTAGCATCTGGAATCAACAATATAAGGTCTAAACTTATCACATGCAAATACAACTGCTAAAAATTCATTTTTAGTGGTAGCATAATTTCTCTGGGCACTGTCTAGAGTTTTACTAGCATACTGGATAACATTTAATTTCTTATCAACTCTTTGTCCTAGAATAACACAAACATCATAATCACTAGCATCACACATAATTTCAAAGGGTAAATTCCAATCAGGTGGCTAAACAATAGGAGCAGAAATCAAGGCTTTCTTAAGTATTTCAAATGCTTCTACACAATGATCATCGAAAACAAAAGGTACATCTTTTTGCAAGAGATTAGTGAGAGGCCTAGAAATTTTAGAGAAGTCTTTAATAAACCTCCTATAGAAACCAGCATGACCAAGGAAACTTCGTATACCTTTCATATCTCTAGGACACGACATCTTTTCAATAGCATCTACTTTAGCTTTATCAACTTCAATACCTCTTTTAGAAATTTTATGCCCCAAGATAATACCTTCATTAACCATAAAGTGGCACTTCTCCCAATCCAATACAAGATTAGTTTCTTCACATCTCTACAAAACTCATTCAAGGTTGCTTAAGCAATCATCAAAAGAAGTTCCATAAATGGAGAAATCATCCATGAAAACCTCAACAATCTTTTCACAAAAATCAGAGAATACAGCAGTCATACATCTTTGAAAGGTAGCAGGTGCATTGCATAAACCAAAGGGCATACGTCTATAAGCAAAGGTACTGAAAGGGCAAGTAAAAGTGGTTTTATCTTGATCATCTTTTGACACAGGTATTTGAGAGAAACCAGAATAACCATCTTGAAAGCAAAAATGTGCATGCTTGGATAATCTTTCTAGCATTTGATCAATAAAAGGTAGAGGGTAATGATCTTTTCTAGTAGATTTATTTAATTTGCGAAAATCAATTACCATTCTATAACCTGTAACAATTCTTTGTGGAATCAATTCATTCTTATCATTAGGAACAACAGTAATACCTCCTTTCTTAGGGACACAATGAATAGGACTTACCCATTGACTATCAGCAATAGGATAAATTATACCTGCCTCCAGAAGCTTTAGTATTTCATTTTCACCACTTCTTTCATCTTAGGATTTAACCGTCGTTGATGATCAACAACTGGTTTAGCATCTTTCTCCAATTTAATTTTGTGCTGACATAGAGTGGGACTAATGCCCTTAAGATCATCGAGAGTATATCCAATAGCGGCATGGTGCTTCTTCAGAGTTTTCAATAATTTCTTCTCTTCATGCTCTGAAAGGTTAGCACTAATAATAACAGGATATATCTTCTTTTCATCAAGATAAGCATATTTTAGAATATCAGGTAATTGTTTAAGCTCAAACACGGGATCACCCTTAGGTGGAGGAGTATCCCCGAGGATTTCAACAGGCAAATTGTGTTTCACAATAGGCCCTTGACTAAACAGTACTTCGTCTATTTCCCTTCTTTCATTCATAAACATATCATTTTCATGGTCTAGCAAATATTGTTCTAAAGGATCAGCAGGAGGCACGGCAATAGAAGCATGACCAATAATTTCATCCTTATTAGGCAATTCTTTATCATGGGGTTGTCTATGAAATTTAGAGAAATTAAAATCATGACACATATCCCCTAAACCAATAGTAACAATATCCTTCTCGCAGTCTATATTAGCATTAACAGTGTTCAAGAAAGGTCTACCAAATATAATGGGACAAAAGTTATCTTGTGGGGAAGCAAGAACAAGAAAGTCAGTAGGATATTTTATCTTCCCACACAAGACTTCAACATCTCTAAGAATCTCAGTTGGTGATATAGTGTCTCTATTAGCAAGATTAATAGTAACATCAATATCTTCTATCTCAGCAGGTGCAATATCATTCATAATTTCTTTATATAAGGTATAAGGAATTGCACTCACACTAGCACCCACATCACATAATCCATGATAACAGTGATCTCCTATTTTAACATAGATAGCATGCATGCCAACAACAGAGCTATGTTTGTCTTTCACATCGGGTTTGGCAATCCTAGCAGCTTCATCACAGAAATAAATAACATGCCCATCAATATTATCAACCAAGAGATCTTTAACCATAACAATACTAGGTTCAACTTTAATTTGCTCAAGGGGTTTGGGTGTTCTAATATAACTTTTGTTGACCACAGTTGAAGCTTTAGCATGATCCTTTATTCTAACAGGGAAGGGTGGTTTCTCGATATAAGCAGTAGGAACAATAGGATCAACGTTATAAGTAATAGTTTATTCTTCAACTTTAATAGGTTCAACTACTTTAACTTCAATGGGAGGATGATATTTAAACCACTTCTACTTAGGGAGATCAACATGAGTAGCAAAAGATTCACAAAAAGAAGCTACTATCTCAGAGTCAAGTCTATATTTACTGCTAAAATCACGAAAAGCATCGGTGTCCATAAAGGATTTAACACAATCAAACTTAAGGTTTATACCTGACTATTTACCTTCGTCAAGTTACCAATATTCAGAGTTGCATTTAATTCTTCCCAATAAATCCCATTTGAATTCAATACCCTTCTTCATATAGGAACCAGTATAAGAAGTATCGAGCATGGATCGATCATTATGAGAAAGCCGAGCATAAATTTTTTGAATAATGATTTCTCTTGAGAGCTCATGATTGGGGCATGAATATAACATTGACTTAAGCCTCCCCCAAGCTTGAGCGATACTTTCTCCTTCACGAGACCAAAAATTATATATATATAATTCCGATCAGGATGAACCAGATGCATAGGATAAAACTTTTGATGAAATTACAATTTCAATCGGTTGTAGTTCCATGATCCAATATCATCCAATAGCCTATACCATGTCAATGCATTTCCCTTAAAAGATAAAGGGAAGACCTTGTTCTTGACAACATCCTCGGGCATACCTGCAAGATTAAATAATCCACAAACTTCATCCACACAGATTAGGTGCATATTGGGATGTAATGTTCCATCTCCTGCATAAGAATTAGCTAGCAGTTTCACTACCATATCCGAAGGAAATTCATAATAAATATTTTCAGTAGGTGCAGTAGGTTGAGGAGAAACTCTTTGTTCTTCCGGTCGAGGTTAAGATACCCCAAACAAGCCCCTCAAAGGATTATTTTCCATAGTAACAAGTGACAGTAAATTTCAGCACACTATATAAATGTTTCCTTACCAAAGGCGCTTCACTCCTCGGCAACGACGCCAGAAAAGAGTCTTGATGACCCACAAGTATAGGGGATCTATCGTAGTCCTCTCGATAAGTAAGAGTGTCGAACCCAACGAGGAGCAGAAGGAAATGACAAGTGGTTTTCAGCTAGGTATTCTCTGAAAGCACTGAAATTATCGGTAACAGATAGTTTTATGATAAGGCAAATCGTAACGGGTAACAAGTAATAAAAGTAAACAAGGTGCAGCAAGGTGGCCCCATCCTTTTTGTAGCAAAGGATAAGCCTGGATGAACTCTTATATAATGCAAAGCACTCCCGAGGACACATGGGAATTACTGTCAAGCTAGTTTTCATCATGCTCGTATGATTCGCGTTCGTTACTTTGATAATTTTATATGTAGGTGGACTGGTGCTTCCCTTCCTTGGACAAGCCTCCCACTTATGATTAACCCCTCTCGCAAGCATTCTCAACTACAAAAGAAGAATTACGGTAAACCTATAGCATGAAACATATGGATCCAAATCAGCCCCTTACGAAGCAACACATAAACTAGGGTTTAAGATTTTGTCACTCTAGCAACCCATCATCTACTTATTAATTCCCAATGCCTTCCCCTAGGCCCAAATAATGGTGAAGTGTCATGTAGTCGACGTTCACATAACACCACTAGAGGAGAGACAACATACATCTCGTCAAAATATCGAACGAATACCAAATTCACATGATTACTTATAACAAGACTTCTCCCATGTCCTCAGGAACAAACATAACTACTCACAAAACATATTTACGATCAAGATCAGAGGAGTATTAATTATCATTAAGGATCTAAAAATATAATCTTACACCGGATAAACCAACTAGCATCAACTAGAAGGAGTAATCAACACTACTAGCAATCCACAGGTACCAATATGAGGTTTTGAGAGGAGATGGTGCTGGTGAAGATGTTGATGGATATTGACCCCCTCTCGATGAGACGGTCAATGGTGATGACGATGGCTTCGATTTCCCCCTCCCGGAGGGATGTTTCCCGGGCAGAACAGCTCCACCGGAGCCCTAGATTGGTTCTACCCAGGTTCCGCCTCGTGACGGCGGCGCTTCGTCCTGAAAGCTTCCTTCTGATTTTTCCAGGTCAAAACACACCATATAGCCAAAGATGGGAACCGGAGGCCTACTAGGGGGCCCACAAGGACGGGGCGCGCGCCCTCCACCCTTGTGACTGGCTGGTGGCCCCCCTCTGGTACTTTCTTCGCCCAATATTTTTTATATATTCCAAAAACATGCTCCGTGAAGTTTCAGGACTTTTGGAGTTGTGCAGAATAGGTCTCTAATATCTACTCCTTTTCTAGTCGAGAATTCCAGCTGCCAGCATTCTCCCTCTTTATGTAAACCTTATAAAATAAGAGAGAATAGGCATAAGTATTGTGATATAATGTGTAATAACAGCCCATAATGCAATAAATATCAATATAAAAGCATGATGCAAAATGGATGCACTACAAAAAAATACACTTCCGTGATGATACATGTTTGTCACAGGAGGTCACGGTTTCTATCATGCATGTACATCCATGACAATTTTATGACAGAATCAAGATAGTCATACATGTGCTGTCGTAGAAGTGTTCCATGACATTACCAAAATTATCATCATGGAAGTGTCCGCTTCCATGATGATAAATCACGTGTCATAGAAGTGCTTTCGTCAAGGGTGATCGACACATGGCATCCACCGTAACGGGTCACCTTTAAGCTATCGGGTCCGGTTTAGGATCCGATAACCCATTAACAGCCCGGACCAATGGGAATTTTCCACGTGTAAAATTCTGATTGGCCGGAGGAAACACGTGTCACCTCGTCAGTGGGTCAGATAGGTGCCTATGATATGTCGACACGTGCAACGGCCGACCACTGGCCCATTTAGCTTACAAAGGCCGACCCGTTTGACTTGGTCAAAATTTCACGAGCTGGCCCATGAAAAGCCTGATAATGGTCTCTTCGCGAATAGCCCATTTTACGGCCCGGTAACTCACGGCCTGTTAGGGCCTACCCAAGATCGGCCCAACAACGTCATGTGGGCTGTCGAATATAACACCAACCCATTTCACTTTCGGCCCATGTATGGCCCATGACGTCTTTCGACCCGTATGAGGCCTTTCGTATCTTTAGGCCCTTTAGAGGCCCACGGTGACTCTAGTCCATAATAAACAGTAATTTTCTTTGTACCCATTAATGGCCCATGATTCACGTGGGTCGTTTCCAGCCCGTGTTAGCTTTCGGCCTACAAACAGCCCATACGTTCTTGGGCTCCTTTCCGGCCCTTGATTACTTCTGGCCCGTTACTGGCCTGTTACCCTAATGGGCCAAATTTGGCCCATGGCCAGAGTCGGCCCGTTTGTGGCCTGTTAACCCATTGCGCCGTTTCCAGCCCGTCCTATATTCTGGCCCATTAATGACCCGTTATGCCTGTGACAGAATTAAGCATTTGCTGTCCTCCGGCCTGTTAACGGCCCGTTATCGTGCTGAGCCGATACCAATTACGCTCGTTTACGACCCATGTAGGCCCATTTATCTGATGGCCCAAGGCCCACCGATTCTACGGCCCTGTTGGAGGCCCATTTATCGACGGCCCGTAGGAGGCCCATGGATCCTACGGCTTGTAGCAGGGTCAAGGTTACCACGGTCCGTATATGGCCCATGGTTGTTGTGGCCACTAGCAAACCAGGGAAAAAGAAGACTAGGAAATAAATAAGCCCGAAACTAACGCTAGGCTATTAAGGAGATTGCACAGATTACATCCACTGGGCATCAAAGATCGCCACCATTGCAAATATAGGTAACCCGTACACTATAAAAAATGGCTTGCTGTTTTCTTCAGCCGGTGGCTGCCCGTTAAGAACAATTTTTTTATCGCAACAAAACAAATTACAACTATAAAACAAAAGGTTGGCATAAAAGTTAATAGTCTGGCAGATAAATGCACCACTAGAAGTTCAGAAGCTCAGTTCATTTGACCTGACTATTACGTTTTCATGTTGTATTGTTTGATGGAGCACCATAACCTTCGCCTTCATTTCTCCTATGCTCCTAAACAACATAGCAAATGTCCAATAGTCTGGTTTCAAAACCATGCATATCGTAATGACATCGAACAATGTTTGTCCTTGTTTCACAAAGGGTCTCTATTAGGGAATGGACTTGTGTCTAGAGCACAGATATAACATTGTTTTGAGCTTGCACATCTTATCACGAGGCAGTTTGGACGAGATTGCCTTAACAACCAACCCAGTATTACGCAGGAACGTGCTTTTGGCTCTATTAGTGGACAGGTACTGACCCACCGCAACAAGAGCTGACATTGTGGTTATAGTTGCCTCGCCACCTTCAGAAGGTGGCGGTTCCACCATTTTTTCCATAGCTTGCTGAAAAGTTGAGTTTTTACATTACTAGAACAGAAGATATTAAGGAGGTAACAAAACCAAACAAAATAGCTTTGGTCTATATACAGAACTTATTCTAGTGAACCCATGTAAAATATTAGTAGTATTTTACTGCAAAGTACATAATAAAACCAGGTTCCAAACATATGACCATGTATCATGGCTAATGTATTGTCTATTTCTTCACATTGTATTGACA
Source organism: Triticum urartu (assembly GCF_056163025.1). Lineage (NCBI taxonomy): Eukaryota > Viridiplantae > Streptophyta > Magnoliopsida > Poales > Poaceae > Triticum > Triticum urartu. Next base: position 443,061,927 of record NC_141879.1, on the reverse strand, counting down.
ACTAAGGATAAAGAGACAAAGTTTATAATACGGTAAGCATAGTATGACATCATTCATATCAGAAAACAACTAAGAATAGATAAACAGGCAATTGTAACATTGTGTGGGCAAGTCCGGCACGGAACTAGATTACAGATCAAGATCAAAGGAACATCACTCCTCTCTTTTAAACCTTGTAAGGTGCAATGATACGCTAAGACAATTATGTATAAAATTGAAAAGAGTAATAGACATTGGTTGCAAACCATGCAGTTCAAGGCACAAGTCAGAGTAAGTAGTTGTTAAAAGGCATGAGGATTAAGGACTTACAACAGCGACTTTGACTAGTGTAGTCATGCCCTTCGTCTTGCTGGTGTGACAGTCCTTGAATATTTCCACAGCATTTGGTTCAGGTACTTTTGGTACTTGCGGGCTTTCCTCTGCATTTGGAACAAGTAAATATAGATCTGATAATATGGTACAACGAAAAGAGTGAAACAGAGCTAATTACAAGAGCCTCGCAGTGTGCAATATAGCTACGAGATCCTGTCGTCTGTTGGAATTTCACTTTCATACTGTTGGCCTTGTTCATTGAATAGTTCACCTAAAGAAGATAAATTTGTGAGGCACATGCGTAAATAGGACTTCAACATGTGATCTGATCACATATATATAATGTACCTGATACTTTGGATCAGACCAATGTTTAACGAGGCCTCTCCAGTCTTCATCTGATATATTTTCCACTGGAGATGTTTGGGCAAGTTCACTGTTAGCCTTGCCTTCAAAGTGAGTTTTCCTCAAGTTATACCGATACTGTCGTAGAGCAGACTTGAAAACATGGGTGCAAGCTTGTCTGATTGCATCATCTTGGCTATCCAACTTGAACCTCATATGTTGAAAATTATGGGAGTCTCATTATCAGCAACCTAGAAAGTATGGGACAGAGCAAGACGATATTACTAGTTTCCATACATAACCATACTTATAGATAAATGGTCGAGGAAGGTGTTGAACTGGGTTTCATCTTTGTCATTCCTGTACTAAATCCATGTTGGGAGGATACGTACATGACACCTAATAGCAACAACTGCCTCTGATACTAACTTGGCTGACTCTGTCGTATCACGTGGCCTTTTTAAACCTGCCTCAAAATGGATCTCCATTCTTCCTCCTATAGATTTAGTTAACCTATCGAGCATTATCCCTGATGTTTGTTTCCTCTTGCACCTAAGTGCTAGTCCAACAACGAACATAGGAAGTGTTAGTGTACGTCAAACTGTGAGACTACATATAAAGAAGCATGCAACTGTAACTTGACTCCACCAACTACCTTCTTGCTGTTGAAGATCACAAAGTTCATCTGATCTACATGTGTCAAGAGTGCTTCGAAAGTAGTGTTAGGTGGCAAGGGAGCTTGGGAACGTGCTACTAGCTGAGTTGACCAACGAGTAACTCGTGCAACTGGTGGTACCGTGGAAGGTGTTGCAACAACTAGGGCTGTCTCTGCTTGTTTGCTGGCAGCTATTGGTTTCTGTTTGGCTTGTTCTGCAGCTCGCGTAGCATGGGATACCCTTTATGTACAATTTTCTGCTGGACTTTGACCTTCTATTGCACGATCAGTACCTGTAGAATCTGAAGGATTCTTCCGCTTCCTTTTCCCTATCATTTTGTGTTCCTTCCTCTTTCTCTGTGCAATGTTAAGTCAAGCCAACAAGTAAAACGAATAACAATTTAGTTCTCCAGAACAAATTGATGCGTGATACAGACGAACTGAACTTTGATGTTAGACAAGCAAATGATAGGAGGATATAATATGTACGAAAAACAGGACGACATGAGATAATCAGAACTATGGTGTGTAAACTAAGCAGAAGACATTTCACTAAATTAGAAGCAATGCAATGGAAGTTAGGCACCATATGAAAGATGCTACAAATATCGCTCTGCCAAGTTTATAGTGTCTCATCATAAATTGAAGGTAATATGCCCTAGAGGCAATAATAAAGTTGTTATCTATATTTCCTTATATCATGATAAATGTATATTATTCATGCTAGAATTGTATTAACCGGAAACTTAGTACATGTGTGAATACATAGACAAACAAAGTGTCACTAGTATGCCTCTACTTGACTAGCTCGTTAATCAAAGATGGTTAAGTTTCCTAGCCATAGACATGAGTTGTCATTTGATGAATAGGATCACATCATTAGAGAATGATGCGATTGACTTGACCCATCCATTAGCTTAGCACTTTGATCGTTTAGTTTACTACTATTGCTTTCTCCATAACTTATACATGTTCCTATGACTATAAGATTATGCAACTCCCTAATACCGGAGGAACACTTAGTGTGCTATCAAACGTCACAACATAACTGGGTGACTATAAAGATGCACTAAAGGTGCCTCCGATGGTGTTTGTTGAGTTGGCATAGATCAAGATTAGGATTTATCACTCCGTGTATCGGAGAGGTATCCCTGGGCCCTCTCGGTAATGCACATCACTATAAGCCTTGCAAGCAATATAACTAATGAGTTAGTTACGGGATGTAGCTTTACGAAAATGAGTAAAGAGACTTGCCGGTAACGAGATTGAACTAGGTATTGAGATATCGACGATCGAATCTCGGGCAAGTAACATACCGCTGACAAAGGGAACAACGTATGTTGTTATGCGGTTTGACCGATAAAGATCTTCATAGAATATGTAAGAACCAATATGAGCATCCAGGTTTCGCTATTGGTTATTGACCGGAGATGAGTCTCGGTCATGTCTACCTAGTTCTTGAACCTGTAGGGTCCGCACGCTTAACGTTCGATGACGATCAATATTATGAGTTTATGTGTTTTGATGTACCGAAGGTGGTTCGGAGTCCCGGATGTGATCACGGACATGACGAGGAGTCTCGAAATGGTCGAGAAATAAAGATTGATATATTGGACGGTTATATTCAGACACCGGAGGTGTTCCGGGTGGTTTCCGATAAAACCAGAGTGCCACGGGTTACTGGAACCCCCCCAGGGAACTAATGGGCCTAGATGGGCCTTAGTGGAGAGAGAGAGAGAGGGGTGGCCAGGGCAGGCCGCACCCCCTCCCCCTTGAGTCCGAATTGGACTAAGAAGGGGGGCGGCGCCCCCCTTTTCCTTCCCCTATCCCACTCCTTCCTCCCCCCTCCTAGTAGGACTAGGAAAGGATGAATCCTACTCCTACTAGGAGGAGGATTCCTCCCATCCTTGGGCGCCCCAAGGGCCGGCCGGCCTCCCCCTTGCTCCTTTATATACGGGGGTAGGGGCACCCTAGAACACACAAGTTGACATTGTTTAGCCATGTGCGGTGCCCCCCTCCACCATAATCCACCTTCGGTCATATCGTTGCAGTGCTTAGGCGAAGCCCTGTGCCGGTAGCTTCATCGTCGCCGTCATCACGAAAACTGTCCCTCGACACTCAGCTGGATCTAGAGTTCGCGGGACATCACTGAGCTGAACGTGTGCAGATCATGGAGGTGCCGTATCTTCGGTGCTAGGATTGGTCGGATCGTGAAGACGTTCGACTACATCAACCGCGTTGTCAAAACGCTTCCGCTTACGGTCTACGAGGGTACATGGACAACACTCTTCCCCTCTCGTTGCTATGCATCACCTAGATGGATCTTGCGCGTGCGTAGGAAAATTTTGAAATTACTGTGTTCCCCAACATAAATGGTGTTTAAACAAATGTGAAGCAGTACAAGAAATAAATCATATGCAAGATGCAAACAACATCACACTACCAAGTTAAAGGTCTCTGGTCATTAGTGCCATTGCATATTCACAACATTGCATATTCATAGCTTATGATGTGTAAACTAAGGAAAAGGCATTTCAACAAATTAGAAGCAATGAAAGCTAGACACCATATGAAAGATGCAACGAATATCACTCTACGAAGTTAAAACTATCTCGTCATAAGTGCCATTTCAACAAATTAGTAGTACAAGCTAGAAAAGAATGCGAGATGTAACCTATATCACACTCCCAAGTCAAACATGTCTTATGATAAGTGATTGTTGCAGGTTACACAACAGTAGTACTTTGATGTAAGAACATGGTGTGATAGAAAAATATTGCATGTTCTAGAAACAGGAACATGTGTCTTATTCACAAGTATCATGTGTAAAGTAAGCAGATGGAATTCAACAAAATTAGAAGAAATAAAAGCTAGACATCATACATAACATGCAACCACATATAACAGTGCCAAGTTAGAGGGAGCACCTATGATGGTGCACTAGGGGAGACGTGCTCATCATCAACACACCTACGTTGAGTGTCTATGCATGTGTTGTCTTGCAAATCTTCTTGGGGGTGGCGCAGTAGAATCTGTAGAGGCCCTCTATTTGGAAGGAGCACCTATATCCGCTGCCTTGCTACTTTCCATCCGCTTTATTGATTTTGAATTGTCAAGTAAAACCAACAAGAAAAAGCAATTAAATTCACTCTTTAGAACTCATTCATGCATGGTACTGACAATCAGTACATTGATGTAAGGCAAACACATGATACTAGGATGGAATATGTACGAAAAACAGGACGACATGGCATATTCACAACTGTTTGTGTAAACTAAGCAGAAGCCATTTCAACAAATAAGAAGCAATGCAAGCTAGACACCACATGAAAGATGCAACCAATATGACTCTCCCAAGTTAAAAGCATCCCATCATAAATGGCATTTCAACAAATTGGAAGTAGTGCATGCTATAAATCATATGAAAGATGCAACTAATATTACACTGCATATACTAAAGGTGTCTCGTCATATAGATTCATGCGGGATACAGAAAACAATAGTTTTATGTAAGGACATGCTTAATAGAAAGATGTACTATGTACTAAAAACAGGAAGGCATGTCACATTAACAGGTATAATGTATAAACTAAGAAGAATAGCACATGCAATTTAACTAGATTGGAAGAATTACAGTCTAGACACCATATGCAACATGCAACCACATATCACACTGCCAAGTAAGAGAAAGCACCTGCGATGCTGGTGTAGGGGAAATGCGGTCATCATCTACAGAGCTATGTTCACTATCTTCATCTAGCCTTGTTGTTTCTTACGAATCATGTGGGGAAGCTCACACTGCATTCTTCAAAAGAGAATCTTTTCTCAAAGTAACTGACTGGGGTGACTGTATCATCATAAGTGATTGATGAGGGATACACAAGAACATTAGTTTGATGTAAGAACATGGTTAATAGACAAATGTACTAGTGTGTACCAAAAATAGGAAGACATGTCGTATTCAAAGGTATAATGTGTAAGCTAAGCAGATGCCATTTAACCAAATTGGAAGCAATACAAGCTAGACATCCGTCTAGAGTGGTGAGCATGATCGTCGAGGACCTGAGAGCCTGGTGGGAGGCGGGCTGCTTCGCCACCATCGTGGCTTTTTAGTTGGCTTCCAGGTGATGCATGTTTGTGATGGGCTTGACATTGGCTCGACTAGTGCCCTGCCTAGCTATTTGTCTTCTGGTGCTCCCAGGATGGTGGTTCATGTAAAAAATATCTTTCCTTATCTTAATAAAGACCGACTTCGGCCTTTCGAGTACAAGCTAGACACCATATGCAACATGAACCACATATGACACCGTGAAGTTAAAGCAAGCACCTGGGATGGTGGTTCATCGCGAGCGAGGTCATCAACTCCAAAGCTACGTTTACCGTCTCCATCTGCAGACAATGCACCCTTTATAAGGTTGAAACGTGTCTGGCCTAGCCGCGTACCATGTTGGAGCGACTTCTCTCTTTTTTTCTACTTCGGCAGCAGGGTCTGAAATACCCTTGCATAAAAGCACAATAGTGAGAGTATGGGTGAAGTGTGTGCAGAACTAGTGTACTGTAAAAGTATCAGATAGCAGGTGGCTGAAAAATAAATGATAGGAGACATATGATAGCTCTACAACATTGCATGGCAAACAAAATGAGATTCTACTCCGTATGATTTTGTAATATATGAGCACAGGGATGGCTGGGAAATGCAGGTACTCCTCCAACACACCACCACATGTGGTCCTATCAAAATAACAATCGAATGAAAATAAATAGGTTAGTCTATTTTTTTATGAACCGTCCGATCTATAAGGAATGGGCAGATGGCCTTTGTCTACCTCCCATCAGTCACTGTTGACGATCTTTCTTGAACCGCTAGAGACCACCGGCATAGATCCCTGCCTCCGCCGCCCCGCCCTCCCCTCGACCTCACACCACCGTCGTGCTTGGCAGCGCCCCCAGGCCATCCCTTTAATCCCCCCCGACCTCCAGATCAGGCACCAGCAGCTCTAGGCCCCACACACCCCTAAGATAAATACTGAGGCGCTGCTTCCCCGGTGTAATAGGCGGACTAGCACCTGTTACGCCGTGGAATGCTTCTGTTAATTGGGAATCAACCACCAGGAATTGAAATCCAGGGGGGCGACGAACCTCTAGCTAAGGTGAAATAGTATATGCAGAGAAACCTTGTGCATTGCGAGTTACTAAGAACATCTAGTATCAAGAAGAAGCGGTTAACTAGTGTCTTCTGTGGGATGAATACCATGCAAGCAGACACATAAGATTTGCACGAATAAGGGAAGAGGACTACCATTTCCGGTTGCCAGTGTTGTGTCCTTCATATGTCGCGACGATGTACTTCTTTTTGCTGGGGAACCGATGTTTTGTAGGAGGCTGCAGCCTTGGACGAACCCATGGCCAAATTGTTGATTGTGTTGCCATGGCCGTATGTTGGCGGAGGGGAAGCAGATCCGAGGCGGCAAAGAACGGCATAGAAGGAACAACTCTGGTGCGGTGGACAGTGGCGAAGTTGGAGTGGAAGTAGTGAGGCGCAGGACGGTGTGGTTGAACTGGCTCGGGTACGGACAGGTCGGCTTCGGCTCCAACTACTAGCCATGGAGGGCATTGCGGTTGAGGTTGCAGTGGGCGACGACGTCGAGGTATCGGCTCCGGCGTTATTGAGGAGGGCGGTGATTGATGGGTGGGATGGGGTGGTGGACGGAGGACGCCGTGGTTTCGCGGCTCGTGGAGAGGTAGTTTTGGCACCCACGGAGTACGAATGATGAATCGGACGGGGGAGAGCTAAGGGAAAACCATGTTTTGGTCTGGGACGCGCTTGTTTTGGCTTTTTTGAACGGATGGGACGCTCTTGTTTAAAATTTGAGGAAAGTACAAACTTTTCCCCCCTCTTAAATTGTGGACCTACCGCGGGTCGGGGGTAGGATGGTAATCCCAGGTGTCCCAAATAGTGGGCGGGAGCGATTTCGGCTGCGCGCATGTGTGCTTAGGCGACCATTGTGTATGAATGTTTTTCGGAGGCGGTTGCATGGCGTCTAGCAGAAGCTACAAACCTACCCCGGTTTAGACCTTAGGACGTCGTACCGGTAGGTTTCACGGGTCGGAGTTAGAAAAGTAATTTCCTTCTACCAAACATTGGCCTCATGCGGTTTCGGGAGAGTAGAGGCTCTTTTGGCGCTTCATTCAAAATTTTGAAATAGAAGCATTCACATTTAGAGTAATCTTGAACTTTGAGGATTGACCTAAATAGGCAACGTTAAATTTGACCTTGTATTTTTGAAAACCTCATTAAATTATCCGCTTCTTTTTGAAATTTTGACACTTGAAAATCCTATAACTACGATTATTTTGGAATGGAGGAGCTAAATTTGAATCTATTTTGTACATGACTATATATGCTATTATGTACAAAAGCAAAGCAAAGATTGGTGCCCCATAATTTAGGTATGATTTACAAATTCCATGATATCGAATTCAAATAATTGAATGGACTTCATGTTGAATTCGAATTTTTTAAACCACCTTAAGTTGAATTCAGATGTATGCTTGTTCATAGCTAGCTATTTATAATGTTCATTGTGTAACTTCCGTATGTATAATGTGCTTTACACACACAACATGAACTATGCTCACATTTATATTCAATTGCTAAAGTGATGCATTGTATTGAGTTCAAAATACTAACTATCTGGATCAATTATGTCGAAAAATAACATAGACATGCTCCAACTCGATAGAATCTAGATGTCTGATGGATCAATGATTGTTCCTTACGCGAATTGCAAATACCATGATCCCATCCTAATATTTGGATACATTTTATATCTTTAATCAATGTGTACATCAGTGTTTTACATGTAGTTTCACTCTCCATCGGTGGTCTCTCACACATGCTCACACACTCTCTCCCGAGGCGTCTTTCTCGCAGACATGCTCTCGATATAACCCTCCCTCCCTCTCCTAACCATTTGCGATTGTTTTCACTAACCTTTATCACAAGCACTCTTCCTCTCACAAGCATACACACACAATCCCCATCGACCCATTTATATATATAGACCTGCCTAAGTGTCTCCTGTACGCACATTATCTTTAGGCCTGTCTCTCACGCATTGTCTCACATCTCTTGTCCTAATCGACGAGTATGATTCTAGCAGAGCATTATGTAGGATGCCCCTTAAAGTTAGGTTGGATGAATAGTAATATCAGAGATAAGGGGTTACTTTAGTCCAAGCACCAAGGGTTACAAATCCTAGCCGACTTTGTCAGTGGACACAGAGTCCTTCACGATTCTGCTATCTTTGTCTTGTACGACTAGTCATCCATGGGTCTCCCTAAATGCATCACGGGCCGACCAATGTGGCGCAGGACGGAACCGAACCAAGGGCCTCACCTCGGCCCAACGAACCTCATGCGGTGACACACCCTCTGCCCTCAGGTCTCGTTATCTTCTCACGCCCACACATACCAACACAGACACCACACAAAAAAATTCTCCTTGTGCCTCTATCCCCTACCCCCTTGCATATACACACTCAAGGGAATCTCTTGACATGACATCATATTCGTCTCTCTCTAGACCTCTCTCATTTGTCGTGCTATATCTCCCACGCCCCTCCCCCCGCCGGCCCCTCTATCCATGCCTCTCTCGAATGCGTAATACACACACATACCTCTCTAGGCCCTGCCAAATACATCAACTACACATTCACACATGTTACATCACGTACCCCATTGATCTGAAAAGCCCTCTCTTCACATTTATTTCACATACAACATTTCTTTTGAATAAAGTGTGGCCAAAAAATTATTTTAGAATTTGTACATATATACAACATTACAAAGTTATATGGAGGAGTATGAACGTTAATTTGCATTGCATGGTGCCCACAATGATATTTATTCCGCACTGTGAGTTCTTATATTTTTATACTATATATAAAGTTAGTCATAATAAAGAGAAACGAAGAGCATCTCTCTCTCCATCGCATACACCCCCTCTATGCCTCTTTCACGTACGCACACAAACTATCTCCAGGTCCTCTAAAAGTACGCCCCAAGCACATTCATGCATGTTTCATCTTTCTCTTGCGATATATACAATGACGATAATTGTATTTGAAGCGAAAGCACGATACGTACATTGGACTTCAGAATCCACTCATTACAGTCACCATTTATATTTTGTGGTTATTATACAGTCATGGGCTCACTGTATAGCTCTGTATTTGCTCAAGGCACAGCTAGTTGACCAGTTAAATGCTCCACGTGACACCTCTAGTGTTGCATCACATTATCTCACTACCATTGGGCCCACCTGTCGGCTTGTATATACTCTACACTCTTATAAAAAACAGAGTTGGTGATGATGGTGTGCCTGCCATCCTGAAATATAGGTCGTCCGATTTATATCTGACGGATAGGAAGGAAACTATGGCAATTTTGCAAAAAGGTACCCACACACCTCTCCACTTTTGCAAATAAGGTCTTCCCTTGTTCATCCTTTTCTCTCACAAGATAAACTAGTCGTACAAATGCATCTTGATGTTACGTGCAACGCACGGGCATCTTGCTAGTAAGAATGAATACAAACGACAAAAAAATATTGGACAGTGGTTCGAAGTCATGACCGCGGGCACAACGGACAAGGTAGCCTTGTATTGGTATGCTGAGCTGTCTGTTTTAACACACAAGAGCTGGTGTGGTGATTATACACACACGCACACATGCACACGAACTGCATGCACGCAACACTCACACGAACGCATGCAGCCACGCACGCATGCAACACTCACACGTACACACGTAGCCACACACACACGCAACACTCACACGCACACACGCACGCATGCATGCACACACCACACGACCAACACACACTCTCATGCTCAAGTTCTCAACCTACACGTGCATGCGCACACATCAGGCCCTAACAGACACATACACAACCAGGTGGTTCCCGCGCACGGGTTGGAGTCTTGTCATGCCTGCGTAAATTTGTGTTTATCTGGCCTTTTCCCTATGAGAACTAACAGGTGGGACCCACAAGGAACATGGCCAATTTAACTAGTCAACATGCTGCCACACAAACTATTTGGCCGGTTAACAGAATGCAATCTGATGCTGAATGGTGAGCAAGTGACCGTATAATCACCGCAAAACGTATAAAGTGACCGTAATGAGCGTATTCTGAAGTCCGATGACCATATTACGTTTTTCTCTGTGTATGCCCTCCAAAACTACATCTCTACACATTCTCGCATGTTACATCTAACAACTATGCAATATAGCACTACTACTACACTCTAACACAATAAATCATATGTGTTTTTAGTTTTACTAGATATCATATTGTTACTTAATTATTCAGTTTGCATACATTAAAATTGCCTTTGAAATGTATGGCCAGTATCATCTACCGCGCGGGAAAAATCCCGCCCTTTCATGCTTAATCGGGTTTGTATCGATGGATCGTGCGAAACAGCAAAACTATAGTAGTACTGTAGTACTATATACAATGCAAGTAATAGTTCACTGGGACGCCGTGTTGTGTCCTCCTCCGTCGTAAGAGTGGGGAGCTCGCTTTCATAATTGTTCAAGTCCCTTTCGCCGACATGTGGGACATCAAGCTACCGGGTCCACGTGCCATACCGAAATACAGTGCAGAGCAGCAGGGGTGAAGCACCCCAGTCCTGGCGTCGACGTAGTAATGAGCAATGAGGCGTAAAATCACAAAGCTACACCTTTCCCGTAGTTAAGTTGGAGGGACGAAGTAATAATGCTAAAAAAGAAGTTGGAGGGACGAAGCAACCGCCATTCCACTCGTTGCTGAATCCGCTTCTCCCTCATCTTTTAACCACGTGTTGCTTCTGTCATTGTTCCGCCTCATGTGGGACGCGGATCGGCTTGGAAAAGCACTGAGACGTGGGACCGCATGTTAGCAAACCGCGAGGCCAACATCCTCCAAAAATAAGAAACCTCCTTCGCAATCCACGCGGCAAAAAATCACCTCCTTTTTACTAATCTTGATTCTATAATTTTTTAGATCAATATAATTGAGATTTGTATAGATAGCACACATGAGCAAAACCAAGTGGTACGGTTAAGGGCATCTACAATGTGTAGCCAAATGTGAAAATAGCTTTTGGCATCAATGGGAACCATTGTGGACGGTGCTGCCAAAGCCAAAAATATGGAACTGAAGCTCCCTGATTGATTGATTGAAGGAATAAAAAAATGCAACGTCTCTCCTCTTTCTCCCGTGCTTGGATGCATGTACAGTATAGAGCACAGAGTCTACTCCCCCGTCCCTTCTATCACAAATCACAAAGCGGTGAGGCATCAAATCACAAAGCACGGAGGAAGCAACCATTATTTCACTCTTTGCTGACTCCGCTTCTCCATCGTCTTCTTCGAGAAACCACCTCACCGCACTAAGCTGGACGGACGACACTATTGTGTACTAGTAGTACTAGTACATTTACACGTCCTTTGGTTCAACGGACTTCCTGGATGCAAATAAGGCGGTTGTCTCGGCTTGCAGGCAACACTTGCAAACGACTTACCATGGTCTCCCTCAATGGTCTTCTCCGTCGAAGGCACTTCGCCAAACCACAACGTTCGAGATATCATCGACGTCACCGCAATGGGGAAGGAAGTCAAATAGTTACTACCTCCATTTTTTTTGTACAAGGCCAGTATATCAAAATTACAATTTGCAAAAGGCCACTAACACTAATCGAGGCAAATTGATGGGGTTTGCCTCGTACAAGCAACCAAGGACATTAATATACCCTTGCATGCATGCGGAAGTGAGAAGGTTGGTTTGCATGGCGCTGCATTAATCAAGCGATGAGGAGTGAGATGGTTAGCTCTTTGGGCTTTGGAGAAAAAATATGCATTAATTGACACGTCAAACGAGGATTTGTATCGATTAATCCCGCGAAGGAAAACTCCGCCTTTCTTTTTTAACACTAGTACTCCTAGTATGTATGTACTTGTATCCTGTTTGGGTCTAGGCCTTGCATTGCCATACTTCGCCACAAATTTTTGCCAAGCTTGCCTAAAGTTTTCAAAATGAAAAGGAGGTACACTTGCACATGGCTGTCGCAGTCGCACCGCACCCTCACACAGTCCCTCCTGCACGCCACGGTCGCATCGCACCCTCACACAGTCTCTCTTGCATGCCGCAAACCCAACCAAGGGAACACACCCTCACTAACACGTGCTACCGCATGTGAGCAAACCAAACTTAGCCATCCTACCGCTGACACATAATTTTTTTTCATACAATATGTTTATCCAACCGCATGTTGGGGAGGATCCGTACGGCCCGTGCGGTGGTGTGTTGGGGAAGAAGAAGAGGTGAGGAAGAAGGGTTAGGAGACGTAGGATATTCATCCAACTGCCTGAAATGGTAGACTGACCCAAATGATGAAAGTCAGGTGACTTGCATAACAATATATGTTTTTACACATCAAAAGATCCCTAAAAACAACAACATAAAGAAAAACACGCATTCCTAGGTAAATACAATAAATATGAAGAAAGAGATAGAGATGAGATGGAAAAAGTACTAATACAATAGCCAACCTTATATTTTTTTGCAGGAAATAGCCAACCTTATAGCCCACACTATTGTATGAGTGCATATAGATGATGGCTATAGATGACATGGCAGTTCCATATAGCCATCGGCTGGCTATATTATTAACCATGCTCTAATGCGTTTTTCAAAACCGCCTTTGACTATTGACAAGATTAATAGTACATGAGATGTATAATGTGAAAATTATATCATTGGAAGCTCCTTTCACATATGAATTTGACCGTATGCTTTGTGTAAGTTGCATGCCATATATTATTACTCTAACATTTGGTCAAAGTTAGCCTCGGAAAACGCATTAGGCCATGTATAGTAGATGGAAGGAGGGAGTAGTACTGGAAGTGGATCCTCTGACATAGGTATCCCTGCCTTGCCCTCCGTTTCGGTCACTTACTGGCGGACCCCATGCTTGCTAGGCCCCGCATGTCAGTTACTCAATGGGTTCGGCCACGTTAGGGGATCCTCATCCGTAGTATACTCCCTCTGTTTTTATTTACTCTGCATAAAAAGGACGGAGTGGTGGTATAAATGACATGGGCGGGGGAGGGGGAGGGACATCGGTTTGCTCTCAACCGCGGTCCCACAAGCGAGTGAAAACGCAAGACTAAGCGTGTTCCATTCAGTGAGCGACATGGAGGGTCCAGCATGCTGGGGTGCAACACAAACGTGACAAGAGCGATGTACAGTCAAAACTGATTGACCGGTCGTCACTAGAACCACTATTCACACCAGAACCTTCGCTGCTCGGCCTACGCCAGCCACTGCCCCAAAACCACACCTCCTCTCTAGCCCATTCCCCACCCTTCGTTCCTCTAGCCCGCATCAAGCCCCTAGTTTGCCGGAAAGCCATGGTATGCCACAAGATCACGTACTACAAGATGTTGACGCCGCCGCGCAGAAATCGTGGCGGCGGTCAGCGCCATAGACCTCCGTTCCCAAGCTCGCTTTGCGGCGGGCCAATCCCCGAGTTCTCTAGAGCCAAGCTATGAGGAGGAGGAAGCCGATCCAATGTTCATGGCAGAGATCGTGGCACAGAAGGCCCCTGATGGGTATGAGACGACGGACATCGACTTTGTGTTGGCGTCTGGGTCCCCCAAGGTGCAGGCGGACCAGCGGTTCAACCTGGCAATACTAAAGAAGGACCGGGAGGCAGAGGCTCAACTTGACGCGGAGCGCGCGCATGCCACTGCCATCGAGGCTCTCCTGCACACGAAACCGGATGTCTTGGATGTGAACTGGGCGGCGGAGGCTCAACTTGACATGGAGCGCGTGGATGCCGCTGCCATCGAGGCCCTCGTGCAGGCGGAACCGGACATCCTGGACTTGAACCAGGCAGCAGAGGCTCAACTGGACGCGGAGCGCGCGGATGCCGCTGCCATCAAGGCCGTCCTGCAGGCGGAACCGGACATCCTGGACTTGAACCGGGCGGCGGAGGCTCAACTAGACACTAAGCACGCAGATGTCGCTGCCATCAAGGCCCTCCTGCAGGCAGAACCGGATGTCATGGACTTGAACCGTGCGGTGCACTTGTCCATACAGAGCGCCCGCACGCTCCGCGTGAACGAGTAGCTGGAGGCCGAGGACAACCACGGTGCGGAGACACACGTCGGCAGCTACGGCTGGTTCGCGCCGGCAGCCAAAGACGACGAGGTTGTCTTGTTCTGCGAGCAGTGATAGTTTAGCTAGGCTCTTGCATGAGATCTCACTCCCCTTACTTTTTCACATCTCTCTCCTCCACATAGGCAAAAGCGCCATGTAAGTTAGCTCTTAGAATGGCTATTAGGTTGGCTCTAAGCATTTAATATTTGCATGAGCAAGGTACCTGATTGCAAGAGAGTTGCATGCATACTATTTTTTCTTGATCTATGTGTTATAGTCGGACTGTAGAATAAGAGCCCGCTTCACTCTTTCTCCTCTCTTCTCACTCCTCCAAGTAGGATTTTAATGACATGACAAGTCTTATAGCCTGCTGACTAGGCTTTATCAGACTTTCTCTTAGGCCCTATATAAATGGAAGGAGGGAGTACTTTGAGCACTACATACTCTACTATAGATGTTGTGAGTACTCCACTAGTACTATTGGATAGGGAGCTTAAAAAAGTTACTATTGGACTAGCTATATGTGGCGAAATCCTAGTAGGAAGAGCATGCGCGAGAACGAGCACATCCATGTGGTTGAAAACAAATTGGAAACCATCTCTGTTTGAATACAAATCTAGGAGTACGTACGAATCTAACAATATTGATTGGGCGTTGTTGAATGTTGATAGTTTTTTCTGTAAGTTTGATCAAAGTAGAGATACTTTGACTACACATAAAACTTATACGTATGTAAACTAGAAAGGATCAGAGGGAGTATATTGTACATTCAAAAGCGAAACGAACATTGAATACCCTTTATATATGATTTGCGGATGCTATGATCACCGTTTCAAATTTTGAATCCGCCTTAGGTATCACACATGCACCCACTCGTTTTCTCTCGATTTCATCTCGAGGTCCGGAGATCGATTGAAAGAGGACTAGGGTGGGTACAATATGTTCATTTTGCTTATGAACGTATAATATACTGCCTCTGATCCCCAAAGACCGCCCCCCCCCCCCCGGCAGGTCATTTCTATCATAGAAACAAACCAAACCTTTATCTCCTTGCACGACACGCAATTGATCTCTCACAACATTAATCGATCTCTTCAATATGTGCCGGGGCATGAACCGAATGGGATGTCAAAACTAAGATGGGAAGCGACACGTAGTGGAGGCAAAGTGAAACTTTAAACGAACCGTTTGTTTGTATGCATGTTGGACAAATTACAACATTGGAAATACAAGCATGGTCTAGGCCCACATGCGAATGATACTCGACGGAATGTTCAGATGAGGCATGCGGGAGGATGGACTCGACCGGAGGGAGGCATGATCAATGGAGAAGAGGATTGGAGAGGAATGAGAAATAAGCAACGCCACATGATTATACTTGAACGGCTCAAATAAACAATAAGTTGTCTCGTTTTCCCTTCCGTCTTGGTCACGGAGTAAGATGCTCCCTCCGTTTTTATTTACTCTGCATATTAGGTTTGACTGAAGTCAAACTTCATAAAATTTGACCAAATTTATAGAAAACTAGAAAGATGCTCGTGCCTTGCACGGAACATCTAGATCTTGTGGGACACAAGGATGAACGAGGGAAGGCCTTATCTGCAAATGTGGAGAGGAGTGCGGGTAAGTTTTCATAGTTTCCTTCCTATCCATTGGATAGAGATCAGACGGCCTATATTGCAGGATGGCAGGCACACCATCATCAACAACTCTGCTTTTTATCTACACTAGCAAGATGCATGTGCGTTGCACGGAACATCAAGATGCATTTGTATGAGTAGTTTATCTTGTGGGAGAAAAGGATGAATGAGGGAAGGCCTTCTTTGCAAATGTGGAGAGGGGTGTGGGTATCTTTTAGCAAAATTTCCATAGTTTCCTTCCTGTCCGTCAGATATAAATCGGACGGACTCTTATAAAAAACAGAGTTGGTGATGATGGTGTGCCTGCCATCCTGGAATATAGGCCGTCCGATTTATATCTGACGGATAGGAAGGAAATTATAGCAATTTTGCAAAAAGGTACCCACACACCTCTCCACATTTGCAAATAAGGCCTTCCCTCGTTCATCCTTTTCTCTCACAAGATAAACTGGTCATTCAAATGCATCTTGATGTTACGTGCAACGCACAAGCATCTTGCTAGTAAGAGTAGAAATATGAATATTTACAATACCAAATATATATGATGTGAAAGTATATCCAATAATGAATCTAATGGTATTGATTTTTTTATTGTATATGTTATTATTTCTGTCTATAAACTTTGTCAAAGTTTACAAAGTTTGACTTTGAGCAAAGCTAAAATCCGGAGTAAATAAAACAGAGGGAGTATGCAGGGACTAGTATGGTTACTACTGCCGGAACATGGTAAGTTGGACCCCTAAATGTGGGCATGGACCGGGCACACCTCAATTATTCTTTCAAACAGTCAAACACCTACATTTAGCACACCATACGGCTACTTAATCAAGTGTTACGCTTCACTACTTGAAAAGGAAAAGGTGGTACCATACCCAAAACCACCACACTTGGGCTAGGGTAACAACTTGGTACTGTACCACATTTGAACCAGGGCACAAAAACCACCTGTTCTGTGCCTAATGCGCAACGCGGAGCACTGACGCTTGAATATGGCCGGGAAAGCAGGGAAACCGACATGTGGGGCACACCTATCGGGACGACGTGGCGCAGACTAGTCCAATGGAGGAGCTGGCCCATGACCTCCTCGCCACCGGCAACCGTTCATGTGGGTCGTGGAGGGCAGCAACGTGGCACAACTCCAGCACCTCCTCTAGACAGGGCGACCGCGGTGAGTGACACGCTCATCGTCGCTGGACACGGTCAGTTTCAGTGTGCCGAGGGTGGCGTTAGTCCTATGGCACGACCAGCAGATCAACACCTGGCTCATCGAGGATGCACGGGGCGCCAAAGTGTGCGCGCGCCGCGGCGTGTCCGCGGAGTGGTGTAGCATGGCCAACTGCATCCCCAGGACCTGAGACCATGCCAGGTTGTCTTGCTTTTTCAATGACATGTGGGGTCGCATGTGAGCAAAGGGCATCTCCAATGTTGCCACGACCGCAGCTGACTACCCTGGCACACCAAAAACTCTCGTCCCTCGCGCCGTCGCGCGGTGCGTTCCCAGCCGGCGCCAACTACCCGCATTCATGTCGTCCGTCCATATGCTATTGTTTGGAGGCTTGGTGCCCGAGGAACCAACTCCGGCGACTTAGTGATGCGCCCAGACGCTTTGGCATCACCGGAATGCGCTACTTAAAGCGGCAATGCCCAGCTAACCTACACACCATAGTGCATCGTCCTGCTACCTGGCACCACATCCGCCATGACCGCGAGCGCGAACGCTCTGCGGGAGAGCTTGTCTTCAAGGATGAAGCTCAAGGTCACCGCCCTTGCTCAAATCACCGCTTGCGACGCAATGGTGGCGTAGCCAGACGCGGACAAGACCGCACAAGCGGTGGCCACGCTGGCGGCCGACGACGGGAGCACCGTCAGCCACGCGTCCTACATCCCGTCGTCCAACGTCCGGCACCGCCAAGGTCGGGGACTCCTCCGAGGATGAGTAGGGCATGGGAGGCGACATGGCATGGTGTGCCAACTGGCAGGTCCATCTCCCGTGTTCTACCCTTCCTCGCCGGAGACCGCACCTTCATCTTGATCCCCGCCCCTGTACATGGAGATCACAGATGGAGGACGTCGGTCGCCGTCGTAGAATAGGTTTAGGGCCGGGTTTCTTTTATTTTTCTGTCCTATAAAAGTTCAAAATGTAACGAAAATATGTCGTGTTTGCATTAATCTCGGCCGGTGTATATGAACTTTCACAATAATATAGTATATTGTAGGAGTACTAACAAGATGCCCGTGCGTTGCAAAGAACATCAAGATCTTGTGGGAGAAAAGGATGAATGAGGGAAGGCCTTATCTGCAAATGCGGAGAGGAGTGCGGGTAAATTGTCATAGTTTCATTCCTATCCGTTAGATGTAGATCGGACGGCCTATATTGCAGGATGGCAGGCACACCATCATCACCAACTCTACTTTTTATTGTACCGAGACAAAGCTAACATGCGAAGTAAATAAACGCATAGGGTCTACATACACAATTTATCTTAGGCACTCCAATAGTACGTCCACTACACATTCACGCATTTCACATCTTTGTACATCTACGGGAACCTACGAAAGGGTTAACATAAATTGCCTCTCTCTCTCCTCCCTAATTTTCATGGTGGTGGCCCCCTCCCCCCAATCTACAATCAACAGCTCACACGTTTCACATTACGTTAATTATGTTACTGTGATTACATAGGTGTAGCATTACTCGTCCTAACTAAGCCAACCTCCCAGCATATCACGCGGGAAAAGACCCGGCTGCGCCATTTTAGTCGGGATTACCGAATTACTAGTACTAGTATCGATGGATCGCGCAAAGCACCAATTTTTTTTGAGCGGGCGAAGCACCTAGTTTAAAAGGAAAAAAGGCGGTACACTCACAGCACCCCTGTCGCGGTCGCATTGCACCCCACACACGTTTGGTCCTGCACACGGCTCACGCAAATGGAACGCGCTTCGTCTTGCCTCTTCACTGACACGTGGGACTGTACTTGGAGAAGCCAACCATGCGCGAAACTCCCCCCGCCCACCGCGCGACCCCCCCCCCCAAAAAAAAATGGCCCCCAAAACCCAAATTCAACCACCCTTCGGCCAACTAGCCAATAATATTCCCCAAACCCCCTCCCCCCGTCCCCCTCCACTCCATTCGCTCCGCCAAAGCCGCCCTGCCTGTCGCGCCAACACATCGGCGCCGCGGTTCGTCGAGGGGATGCACGGCGATCCTCTTGCTCCCACAGTATGCTCTCGTAGACTACCGTCCTCTAGCAGGGCCGCCACCGCTGGCGACGTTCTTGTGAAGGCGCAAGGCGGTCAGCGCCACCACCGCTGGCGATGTTCGTGTGGAGACGCACGGCGGCCAGCTTCTCCCATGGTATGCGCATTCTAGACTGAGGCCCCGCGCATGTCGGTGTAGCGTTGAATGTTAGCTGATAGACGATGTTAATCTCACTGTTTGCCAAAGTAGTTTATAGTCAATATGCTTTGCTTAAGAAGCTTCCTTGCCCTATTCTGCACTCAATCTGCTTAGCTGAGATGGCATGCCAAGCTCGATTAGTTGCTAAAATATCCTGCCATATATTTATTATGACGTAGATTGCCATGGTCTGGTAGCCAATCTCTTAGGTGAAATAGCTCTACACCGTTTTATACTCGATCTTTGTTGCTGCGATGGCCTTCGATAGTTTGATGGCTGTGTGCTTGGCCTCATTGACTGCTGAAACAGCCTGCCATAATTTAGCACTCAAATATGTTTGTTGAATTAACTTTAAATATATTTCGTTACTTGATCTGCTCGTCCAAATATCTTGCCATAGCTTTAGACATCGACCTAGGTATTTTTTTCTGGACTTCATAAAAAAGCATATACGTTTTTCCTGTAATATCTAGTAGAAGAACTAATTTGTATGTCTAACAGATGGACAGGACTTGGATAACTTCTGCTCGAAGATTCTCAACTGCATATCTCGAGGGGGTTGAAAACTTCGTGGACTTTATCAAAGCTGAGTACGATGGTCCGAAATCAGATGTGCTCTGCCCGTGTAGCAGTTGTATGAATTCAGTTACAAGACCCCAGTCAATTGTGCAAAATCATCTACACTTGTATGGGATGTCGGCCACATATACTAGGTGGGTTCATCATGGTGAAGCTGTGAACATCAATGTTACTAACTACGTGGAAGCAGCAGATCACCATCTTGATCTGCCTGATGCTCAGGTCGAAGAGGAGGAGGAGGTGGTGGTGGCGGAGCCAGTGAGTTTGACCAACATTGAAATAATGCTACGAAGTGCTCATGCATTTCGTGAACTTTCACCTACAGAAGAAAAATGGTGGGCCCGCATGTTGGAACAATATGCAACATGGCTGTCACCCCAGGAAATAAGCTCTCAATATTCTCAGCTATGGTCACCTTTCTTCAGGTGAAGACATCTGAGCGGATGACCAACAAATCATTCAATGCGATGTTGGCTGCTTTCCGCAAAGCTTTTCCCAGATGTGTCTGAGCTGCCACACACCTACAGTAAAATGAAAAATTTCCTTCGTGCAGTTGGAATTGGATATGATATGATCCATGTTTGTAATAATAATTGTGTTCTGTTCCAGAAGGATTATGCCAACTTAAGTGAATACCCAAAATGCAAATCATCAAGATGGAAAGATGGCGATGTTGTGAAGAGGATTCCTCATAATGTTCTGAGACATTTTCCAATTATACCAAGATTGCAGAGGTTGTTTCATGATGCTGAAACAAGAGAGGGTGTATTGTGGCATTCTAGGAACCAGGAGCACAGAGATCAGAATGTAATGAGCCATCCATCTCATTATAGTGAGTGGAAAAGCTTCAATCAAAAACACAAAAAGTTTGCTGATAACCCTAGAAACATTAGACTTGGCTTAGCTTCAGATGGATTTAACCCATTTGGACACCAGAGCGCCACATATAGCATGTGGCCAGTGCTTGTTATCCCTCACAACATGCCTCCAAATGCCTACACCAAAGAATCAAACGACATGATGGCCTTGCTCATCCTAGGTCCAAAAAGTCCTGCAAAGTATTCTGATTTATTCATGGAGCCTCTTGTGGAGGAACTTCAACAGCTATGGAGGGGTGTTCTCACTCGAGACCTATATAGCAGCCCACCAGCTGATTTCTTTTTGCGTGCTGTTATAATTTGGTGCATCCATGATCTGGCTTTGGGCACTATGTCAGGGCGAACGACACGTGGTTACAATGCATGTGTTCGCTGTGACAGGAATCCGCTGTCATACGCAATACTTAGCAAGATCTCTTACATTGGACACTGTCGTTTCCTTGCCAAGGACAAGACGCGTCTTACAAATTACCGAAGACATGTGTTCAATGCAAAGCATGAAAACCGTGATGCGCCAAAGAGGCTCACCGCCGATGATTTGCAAGTGGAATTAGAGAAGGTCAGGCATATTACACCAGGAAACCATCATGGTAATGGTAGCGGGAAAAGGAAGCGTGGCAAGGCAGAAGAGAGATTATTGTTTACCCCAGGTCCACTTTGTGGGACTTAGAGTATTGGAAATATTTGGATCTGCGGCATAATCTTGATGTGATGCCCGTCGAGAAAAATATATGTGATAGCATTATTGGCACACTTCTTAATATTGAAGGAAAGACGAAAGATACCTTGAAATCTAGGATTGATTTGACACACCTAGGTATCAGACAGGATTTGCAGGTGCAAGATGAAGGTAAACCACGGGATATGGCACCAGCGGTGTACATCTTGGACAAGGTAAAAAGAAAAGAATTCCGTGAGGTCCTGTCACGTGTGAGATTCCCACATGGATTCGCTTCCAACCCTGAAAGGAGAGTCAGTGCAGATGGAAACAAGGTACAAGGGTTGAAAACTCATGACTGCCACGTCCTACTTCAAAGGGTTTTACCTGTTATCCTTAGAGGATTGGGCCGCCCTGACTTATACAGAGCAGTTGCAGAGTTGGGATAATTCTTCAGGGAACTCTGCAGTAGAAATATCAGGGTAGATGCTTTGGAGCATCTTAGAGACAAGATACCAACTATCCTATGCGACCTTGAGAAGATACATCCTCTAGCCTTCTTTGATGTGATGGTGCATTTGGCTGTTCATCTACCTGATGAGGCACTACTTAGAGGTCTAGTACAGTATGGCTAGATGTACCCTATTGAAAGGCGGCTAGGCACTTTCAAGGCCTATGTTAGGAATAGAGCTAGACCCGAGGGTTCCATTGCAGAGGCCTACATTGCTACAGAAGCGTTCACATTCTGCTCAAAAGACATTGAAACAGCTGATCAGCTTAGCAAAGAGCTGGGTGAAGACAATCCCGGGCTCAATGTTTTCAATTATTCTATTTGAGTTACAAGGAAGAGTCGACAAGAGGAAAAACCTAAAGATTTGGACAAAATGGTTTGGTATGTGTTGAATAACTATCCTGAGATACTACCTTATATCAAGTAAGTGCTAAGTATTGTAGCTTATACATCGTAATCTACTAAACTTGCAACACATTCTTATATATTTAGATGTTTGACACGATCACTATGTTGTGCAGCATCTACAAAAAGGAGTTACTACGGCAAAATCCAAGAAACATTGACAAACTGGTTATGGCAGGATTTGCGAAATGGTTCAAGAGCCATGTAAGCTTTTGAATTGCACTGTCATTTTTTTAATATATTGAGTACATAAGATGATCATCTTGTATATTTTCTAACCATAGGTTAAGAAGATGCGGGAGGATGGGCAGGCAGTTGATGATTCCCTTTACGCACTAGCAATGGGTCCTGATACTCGGGTAAGACATTATGAATCTTGCTTTGTTGGAGATGTGCGCTACAACACCCTTGCACGCGATGAAGGCAGGAAGACACAACACAGTGCCATCATGAGCACGGATACGTACGACAGAGAGACAACTAAAATGTATGCTAACATAACAGACATTGTTCAGTTGCAGTATATCTCCAGTTTCGAGGATCGTCAGTGTGTGGTTATGTTGTGTAGTCGTTGGTATAACCTGTTTTCCAGGATCGCAAAACCCAGAGCTAATGATTATTTCAAATCCATCAATGTCAAGGCAGCATACCATACCAACGAGCCTTTATTTTGGCAAATCAAGCAACACAGATATTTTTCTTGGAAGACACATTTGCACGTAGCGATGACTGGAGAGTATTGCAAAGGTTTGAATAGAGAAATTCGATTAATGAAGTTGCACAAAAAGATGATGCTTACACTGCTCATGATGTAAAATATTCCACAGATGTTCCTAATATCTTTGAGAACCATCACATCAATGACGCTAGTGAAAAGATTGCCTGTCGTGCTATGGACATACAAGAGTTGATCAAGAAGAAGCCAACATTCAAGGACATTGAGGATGAAGAAGAAGATAACACTCTGGGAATTGCGATTCAGACTGATACACATGGCGAAGATGTTGACGCTGCTATTGCAGATGATGACGAGATTGCTTTTGTCGTATTTGCCTATCAGAAGACGTTTTTATCTACTATGTGAAATTGTGTTTGCTATGAGAACTGAAACCTGATGAACGTGTTGTTTAGTATTTTGCTGTGAGAACATCACTTGTTATGTATGTTCATTTGTGTTTGGTGATTGTATGAAAACTAAAAAATGATGACATTGTTGTTTAGTTGTACTCATATTTGGCTGTGAAACTTGAATTTGATGACATAGTTTGTGGTTGGAGTGCAATTTGCTCGACGTCTTCGAATGGCAACAAAGCTGACCCGACAGGGCCTGTGCTAATTTATTTATTTATTACCAAAAGGGCCTCTGTTGTTTATTTATTTATTAGCAAAAGGGGATACCCCCGGTTTCCATTAATAGAAATCATTAGATGTTCACAACACTACGCCCAGCCTGCTACACAGGTTTCATTCATTACTAGTTTCAGGGAAGTGCTCATGTCATAGCCACTGAATACATCACGAGTGCTACATACACTGCAAATAAAGAGACAATTATCCTACAGAGCACATTGATTTTTCCCATTATATTCACAAGCTCTTTCATCTCCTCATTGTTGTCAAGGTCGTTCAGTAGCTGTTGCTTGGCCATGATCAGAGGAACTACATCTTTAACCTTCTGCTCTGCATCTTCCTCTTCTGTCGTTCCTTCAGTTATCTGTCCAACACCCCAACCTGCTGGTATTGGGATTCCTCGGCTAACCAAATAATCGGCATAGTTACATTCCCCCACATCAACAACTTCCCAGAAATACAAATCACACGAATCTGCCCTTTTCTGCACGAATCAAATTGGAAGATCATCAACCAAACTATTAAATCAGCAACTGAAAGTAGCAGAACAACACTTAAACATATTATTACCCCATGATTCGCGCATTTGTAGAAGACTCTGCCGGGGTTGAGGATTGTGGTTGAGACGCGACGGATGACTCTGCGTGCTTTGCAGCAGTGGCACCACACCAACGGCAGCGGGTTGCGACGAGCAACCAGCTGTGGTGCATGTGCCAACGGGGGTGTGATGAGACCCACAGGCGATGGTACGGGTGGCGACTTGGCACATATCTAGTTGTTTCCTGCTGAAGAGCAGGTGGACGAGCAACCAGTGGACATGGTTGTTGCGGCCAGAGCTTCTGATGCTAGGTAGAGTAAGTAGAGAAGAGGAGAAGCGAATGTTGGATATGTCAGTTTCATTACTTGCAGAGTAGCATAGCACCATATATAGTCATAGTCTAGGTTTGGATTCGAACCAGCTACAGGAGCACGTCTCTATTTTTTCTAAAACTCAACAACGTCTCTTTACTGGTACACTAGCTTGTTATGTACACCTTCTCAAGTCTTTGATTTTCTTTCTTTTTTTGCGAGGAAGGAAGGAGGACAAAATTGAGCGTTTCTAGGACTCGAACCCAAGACCTCTCAGTTGAAAACCAAGGGTGCTAGTCACTTATGTGGCGAATGTTACCTGGGAGGAGGACGGTAGATGAACGCATTTTCCTTGCAGTTTTAGTTGCGACGCAAGATCGAACGGTCGCAGTTTCGGGAATGTTATCAGGCGAACGAGCCCAGATTTTCTTTGCTTCCTATATATAAAAAAGTATGCTACTTGGTGTCAGCTTAGTCAACAAATGATTGTGCCAACCTTGACCGTTGGATTGACATTCAATGTATGTCGTGTTTCTTTAGTCTCTTCTTCCTCCAGCCGCCAAAGCTAAACTAGCGCCTGCGGGACCTCCTGCTCCCGCCTCCCACGGCTGGCTGTGCTGCCGCACGTGCATCGTGGCCACATCGCACCCTAAACTCTGCGCATCTTCCCCGGCTCCTGTTTGTTCCCGTCCGAGGCATCACCATCGTCCTCAGCCTTGGTTCGCTCGCTACGGCGCCGCCCTCTGGTGTTGCCAACATGGTCAACAACCGAGAGGAATAAGGAGATGGCTGTACATGGTGAGGATGATAGTAGGGACCCAGCGGCGCGCCCAGTAATTTTGTTTTTTCGGGACGGAGAAGGGTATCAACTGGGTTGTTCGGGAGTTGTGGCCCGTCTAGCCTAGGCTTTTATTTCATATGTTTAGCACATGACGAGCCCAGTTTGTTTTTTTCCTTTCTGAAAATGGCTAGCCCAGCTATTTTTTCTTTGCAGAATAACCAACGTAGGCCTACTTGCTTTTCTACGCCCTGCTGGGCCGGAAATCTTTCAAGACGAGGAGAGATGCATTTTGCCCAGAAAATGGGCTATACGTAATAAGAAATGGGCTATAACTAATATTAAATGGGCTGTAAAATGAAAAAAATACAACAAACAGGCAATTAGTTCCAAAATACTTTTTCCTTTTGGATTTTGATATTTTAAATTTCATTGTTTTTGTGCGGGTAAAATTTCATTGGATTTAAATTAAGGTATGTTTAGTTTTTAAGTTAATTTGAGTCTGGCTAGAAATTTTGCGTTGTATGCTGTTTGGGACAGATTTGGAGGCTGACTTGTGGGTCTACTAGCTTGATATGTACGAAAGGCTTTGTCAACTTAGTCCACAAACGATTCTAGCAGAAGTGACCATTGGATGCTAATCTAGCTGCCGTGCTACTTCTTCAATATCTGATCTTCTTGCTCCAGCCGCCCAAACCAGCGCCAGTGGGACTGCCTGCTTCCGCCTCCCATGGCCGGCTGTGCTACCGCACAGTCCCCACCCTACTCCATTGCTGGCCAGAACATTCCTCTACTCACCCACACCTCCTGCTATTTTCCGGCGATGGCAGACGGACCAATAAACTCTCATACTCCCCACCGCGTGGGCAAACACTGTCGAGTCTTCCCCGGCTCCGTGTTCCCTTCCTAGGCCTCACCGTCGTCCACCGCCCTGGTGCTCTCGGCGCGTCGTGGTCAACGAACCACATCCATCGGACGTGGATTGTACGTGGAGAGGCTGACAGCTGGGTCCACGGTCGCACAGAAGGAAATGCCTCCATCTGACATCTAGGACCCAATGTAAGGGCCTCCGTATTTCATGAAAAAAATATTCCCCCCGCTGATAGGTCGGACCCACCAGCTATATCTTCGCACGCAAGGAAGTGCCACCTTATTACGCACAAAAAATGAATACTCCCCTGCTAGCTGGGACCCAGCATAGTGGGAGGCTGACATGTGGGCCTACTAAGTTGACGGGGACGGAGGGCTTTGTCAACTTAGTCAATATAAACGATACTAGCTCCAGTGACCGTACGATGTCCATCCAACGGCTGTAGTGCTTCTTCAACCTCTGGTCTTCTTGCTCCAGCCGCCCAAACCAGCATGGGTCATGCCGCGTGCTCCTGCCTCCCGTGGCTGGCTATGATGCCCCCACATCCCCTGTTATACTGCAGCGACGGCAGCCTCACACCGCAACCAAACTAGCCGACGGGATCCTGTTCATCGGGAGGGGTCTGGCATACCGCAAAACGGAGGAAACGGACTTCTCTTGGACCTCCTACAGTCGAAACGGGGTCCTGTTGATTGGGAGGGGTGTGGCGTACCACAAAACGGAGGAAACGAACTAGTGTTGGGGCGCTACGGTCGAAGCGGGGGTCCTATTCATCGGGAGGGGTGTGGCATACCGCAAAACGGGAATCAACGGGATACTGTTCATCTCCACCATCGACCTCCTCCAGCCTCCACGGTCTACTGTTCATCCACCGTTGACCTCCTCCAGCCTCCACCTGCGACTGTTCATCCACGGGCTCCTGTTCATCCAGCCTCCACCGCTCCTCCACCGGCTACTGTTCAATCAGCCCTCTCCATGGGTTCCTGTTCAACCACCCCTCCACGGGCTACTGTTCATCCAGCCCTCCACCGGCTACTGTTCAACCAGCCCTCCATGGGGTCCTATTCATCCAGCCCTCCACGGGGTCCTATTCATCCACCCCCAACCGGCTCGATCGAGGTCCTGCACATCCAGCGACAACGACCTCTACTACCACGGGGTCCTGTTCATCCAACCCTCCACCGGGAACTATTCATCCAACCCCCCCCCCAACAACGCTCACTGTTCATCCAGAGGCAGCATCGATCGGCTTCAGTTAGCAGCAGTAGCGAAGGAATCACTCAGGTTCAGTTAACAACAAGGGATCGATTGCTCGGGTTCAGTAATGTAGCTAGTGCAATCGCTCTGGTTCAGTTAGAGCCCAACGCCTCGCTCGGGTTTAGTTAGAGCATAACACCTTGCACACACACGTATGTACGAGAGAAACGTGCATCGCTTGGCCCCGACCACCCACCGTAACCAGGAACAGCCCCGATATTTTCCTCGCCCTCGCTTCTACCATGGTTTTTCCCGTCATGGACGGCCCAAAGAATGTCATGCAGCTGCGTCTCCGGCCCACCCAGGACGAAAAGCCCATTTTCTGTCATGATTTTTTGTCATAGAAGTAGGAGCCCACCACATCTATGATGATACCGTGTTTTGTCACAATTATCATCACAGAAGTGTCATAAGCATGACATGATTTTTTTCGTTCGGCCCAAAATTTCCCTGATGTGTCTTTTTTTTTGTAGTGACGTATCACTCATGAACTGGGAACCATTGTCAATAATGATACGATTGGGGACGCCGAAACAGCTCATGAGGCCCTTGATGAACTTGACGATCGAGCCAGCGGGGATGGCACGTACGGGCTCCACCTCTGCCCACTTGGTGAACTTGTTGATGGCAACATAGAGGTAGCGGTATCCGCCGGGTGCTCGAGGGAAAGGGCCCAGGATATCCAGCCCCTAGACCACGAACGTCCATGAGAGCGGGATGTCTGGAGACCTTGCACGGGCTGGTGAATCTGCTTAGCATGGAATTGGAAGGCCTCACAGGATCATACCATCTCAGTGGCGTCGTTGAGCACCGTCGGCCAGTAGAACCCACTACGGAACACCTTGCTCACGAGGATGCACGACGAGGAGTGATCTCTGTAGTCCCCATTGTGGATATCAGCCAGCAACTCGCGCCCTTGTTCTTCGGATATGCACCGTAGCGAGACGTCATTGGGGCGTCGCCGGTATAGCTCGCCGTCCTGCAAGCAATAAGCAGTAGCCTGGTGGACCACGCGCTCCACGTCCTCCTCCTTCTCTGGCAAGGTGCCACGGAGTAGGTATGCCTTGAGCTCCTCCGTCCAGCAACCCGCCTGAGGTTCCAGTGCCAGTAGTAAGAGGGCTCCTGAGGTCGGGCCACAGGACGAGGCTCTTGAGGTCAGGGTCGGCGGTAGCTCCTCCCTGAGCCATGCCGTGCCCATGGCCAGGGGCGCTGACGGCTTGTGGAGCCTCTCCTCGAAGATGCTAGGCCTCTGGGGCTGATCCGTCTCCAACATATCTACTTTTCCGAACGCTTTTCCTCTTGTTTTGGACTCTAATTTGCATGATTTGAATGAAACTAACCTCGGACTACGTTGTTTTCAGCAGAACTACCATGGTGTTGTTTTTGTGCAGAAATAAAAGTTCTCAAAATGGAACGAAACTTTGCGAGGAATTTTTATGCAATAAATAAGAATTTCTGGAGACAAGATCCACCGGAGAGGGGCACCTAGGTGGGCACAACCCATCAGGGCACCCCCCCTCTCCTGGCACGCCAAGTGGGTTGTCCCCACCCGGTGGCCCCACAGACCCTAAAACCAATGCTATAAAATCCTATTTTTCCAGAAAAAAATGAAGGAGAAAGAATTATCGTGATCCATGAGAGGGAGCCGCCGTCACCTCCTATTCTTCATCCGGAGGCCAGATCTGGAGTCCGTTTGGGGCTCCAGGCAGGGGGATCTTTGTTCTTCGTCATCACCAACCCTTCTCCATCGCCAATTCCATGATGCTCCCCACTGGGAGTGAGTAATTCCTTCGTAGGCTCGCTGGTCGGTGAGGAGTTGGATGAGATTCATCATGTAATCGAGTTAGTTTTGTTAGGGCTTGATCCCTAGTATCCACTATGTTCATAGATTGATGTTGCTATGACTTTCCCATGCTTAATGCTTGTCACTTCGGGCCTGGGTGCCATGATTTCAGATCTAAACTATTTATGTTATCACCAGTATATCCATGTTCTAGATACGATCTTCCAAGTTATAGTCACCTACTACGTGTTATGATCCGGCAATCCCGGAGTGACAATAGTCAGGACCACTCCCGGTGATGATCGTAGTTTGAGGAGTTCATGTATTCACTATGTGTTAATGCTTTGTTTCGGTTCTCTATTAAAAGGAGGCCTTAATATCCCT
The DNA here is from genome assembly GCF_056163025.1 of Triticum urartu. Lineage (NCBI taxonomy): Eukaryota > Viridiplantae > Streptophyta > Magnoliopsida > Poales > Poaceae > Triticum > Triticum urartu. The sequence continues at coordinate 443,032,062 of NC_141879.1, read as the reverse complement.
TAGTTTCCAATATGGACCCCGCTGCCACAGGATGGTAGGACAAAATATGTCATGCAAGTTCTTTCCATATGCACGTATGACTATTTATGGAATGCATGCCTACATTATATTGACGAACTGGAGCTAGTGCCGTATCGCCCTAGGTTATATCTGTCTCATGATGAATATCATCTAACAAGTCACCATCCAATGCCTACGAATTTATACCATATTGTTCTTGCTAAGTTACTACTGCTATCATCACTGTTGCACTTGTTACCAAACTACTATCACAGTTACTGTTACCATTGCTACTGCTACTATTATCAAAACTATCATACTACTTTGCTGCTGATCACTTTGCTGCTGATAATTAATCTCCAGGTGTGGTTGAATTGACAACTCAGCTGCTAATACCTTCAAATATTCTTTGGCTCCCCTTGTGTCCAATCTATAAATTTGGGTTGAATACTCTACCCTCGAAAACTCTTGTGATCCCCTATACTTGTGGGTTATCAAGACCTTTTTCTGGCGCCGTTGCCGGGGAGCATAGCTATATTTGTTGAGTCACTTGGAATTATTATCATATTATCACTATGAAGAATCTGAAGGATGCTAAGACTAATATTTTTCTCTCAAAGACGAGGGGAGGTAAGGAACTGCCATCCAGTTCTGCTTTAGATTCACCTTCTGTTATAAGTAAACTTGCAACACCACCACATGTTATTAATTTTGATATGTCGCAAGTTATTGATGATGCTACTTCTGCTATGGATAATGCTTATGATGATGCTAGTACCTTGCTTGATAATGATAATGTGCCACTTGTTGAATTTCTTGATAAACAAATTGCTAGAGTAATACACATGATGTTGTTGAATCTGATGATGAGCTTGAAACTGAAACTCCTGAAACACCTGCTAGAACTAGCCCTCCTAGATATGAATTTCCTAAGGTACCATAAGGTTATGTTATGAGTGAGGAGACAACTAGAGATATTATTGCTTGTAGAGATAGAGATGATCTAGAGAAATTATTATGCAAGTATAAAGAAAAATCTCTAAATGCTAGAATGAAATGTGATCCTAAGTTTGCTACTTCACCTATCTTTATTGATGATAAGGATTATGAATTCTCTATCGACCCAGAGTTAATTACTTTGGTTGAATCTGATCCTTTCCATGGTAATGAAACTGAAACTGTTGTGGCACATCTTACTAAGTTGAATGACATAGCCACCCTTTTTACTCATGATGAGAAAACTCGCTATTACTATATTCTCAAATTATTTAATGATAATGACAACCCTCACAATATGCATCCTAGCCAATGCATGTATGGGTTTGAAAATTATATTAGAAAACAAGATCATTTCAATGCAAATGTTATGAAACAATTGAAATACAATTCTGATATGAGTGCTTGCTTGAGTCATTTGTTATTTAGAATATCAAATGATGTTAGGGGTGTTGGAAAGCATGCTTCTTTGGTACAAACCCAATTAGAACAAGTTGCTAAATCACAAAGAGAATTGCTTGATGAAATGAATAATAATATGCATGACTTTACTGTTAGAGTTGCAACTAGAGGAGGCAAAATGACTCAGGAACCACTTTATCCTGAGGGACACCCAAAAAGAATTGAACAAGATTCACAAAGAGCTAACACTAGTGCACCTAGTCCTTCCATAAAGAAAAATAAAAAGAAAAATGATAGGACTTTGCATACTCCTAGTGAACCTGAAATAGAGAAACCTCCTGAAATGATAATGAAACTTCTATCTCTGGTGCTGAACCCCAGTCTGGTAATGAACATTCACCTAGTGATAATGAAAAAGATAATGCTGATGTTCATGAAAATACTCAACCAAATAATAAAGAACCAGACAATGATGTTGAGATAGAACCACCTGTTGATCTTGATAACCCACAACCTAAGAATAAAAGATATGATAAAAGAGACTTCATTGCTAGAAAACATGATAAAGAAAGAGAACCGTGGGTTCAAAAACATGTGCCTTTTCCACCTAAGTAAACTAAAAAGAATGATGATGAAGAATTTGAATGCTTTGCTGAAATGCTGAGGCCAGTCTTTTTGCGTACTCGCTTGACTGATATCTAGAAAATGCCTCCTTATGCAAAGTATATCAAAGACATCATCACAAATAAGAGAAAAATACCGGAAGCTGAAATCTCCACTATGCTTGCTAATTATACGTTTAAAGATGGAGTACCTAAAAAACTTGGAGATCCGGGAATAGCAACTATACCTTGCTCCATCAAAAAGAATTAAAGTGCTTTGTGTGATTTAGGAGCTGGTGTTAGTGTTATGCCTTTCTCTTTATATAAAAGACTTGATTTGAAAAAACTCACACCTACTGAAATATCTTTGCAAATGGCTGAGAAATCAACTGCCATACCTATCGGTATCTATGAGGATGTGCCCGTTGTTGTTGCTAATGTTACTATTTTGACTGACTTTGTTATACATGAGATGCCCGAGGACGAAAACATGTCAATTATCCTTGGTAGACCCTTCTTGAATACTGCAGGGGATGTTATTGATTGCAATAAAATCAAGGTCACTTTTCATATTAATGGTAATGAGCATACGGTGCACTTTTCGAAGAAACAATTCCAAGTGAAAGATATTAATGTCATTGAAAAATCTCCGACAATCACTATTGGAAGTTTTCAAATACCTCTACCTACTGTCAAAAAGAAATATGAAATGCTTATTATTGGGGACATTCATATCCCCATTGAGGTAACTTAGTGATTTATGAAAGTTCTTAGGTTTCATGCTAATCGAAAGTGGTTGTTAATAAGACTTGATCAACCTTATTAATGGATCATTTTTGAGTGGTATGAAGTTGATGAATTTAGTAAGCACTACCTTATGTCCCCACTTTTTATTTTCTGTTTTATTAGTTAAATAAAATAAAATGCCATTTTTTGTCTGTTTTCTGAATTTCCCGTGTAATAAAAAAATGACCCGAAAATAAAAGTTCTCAGAATGCCCTGAAAAATCAATACGATTTTTTTCCTGAATATTTATGAATGTTTAGTGCAAATAACATCAGAGGGAGGTGCACCAGGTGGGCACAACCCACCTAGGCGCGCCAGGACCCCCAGGCGCACCCTGGTGGGTTGTGGTCCCCACGTGGGCCCCCTCACTTATCTCTCCATACCACATCATTACTTACCTCCAGAAAAAAAATCTCCATTGCTCTCTCTCCCGTGTTCTTGCTTTCAACCCCGTGGATTTCGATCTCTTTGCTCGAAGCTCCGTTTCCGAAACTGTTTCGGGGGATTGTTGCTTGGTATGTGACTCCACCGTCTGCATGGAGTTCCAAGGACAATTGTATCAAATAGAGGAACACAGTTTACCTCAAAGTTTTGGCATCAACTGCACCAGACTTTGGGAACGAGATTGGAGTTCAGTACAGCATTCCACCCGCAGACGAATGGACAGACCGAGAGAGTCAACCAGATTCTGGAGGATACGTTGAGAGCTTGTGCACTAGATTATGGATCTAGTTGGGATGACAATTTGCCCTACGCGGAGTTCTCATACAACAATAGCTATCAAGCCAGTTTGAAGATGGCACCGTTCGAAGCCCAGTATGGACGGAGGTGCAGAACACCATTGATGTGGGATGAAGTTGGAGACCGACAGTTGTTTGGACCCAATTTGATCAAGGAGTCTGAAGAAAAGGTTAAGTTGATCCGACATAGATTAAAGGTAGCTCAGTCTAGACAGAAGAGTTATGCAGATTTGAAACGCAAGGAAATAAGCTATGAAATTGGAGACAGAGCATATTTGCGAGTGTCACCCCTGCGAGGAGTAAAACGTTTTGGAATAAGAGAAAGTTAGCCCCGAGATTTGTAGGACCGTATCGAATTTTGGAGCGTATGGGAGAAGTTGCCTACAAGTTGGAGTTACTTGAAGGACTGTCAGGAGTTCACGATGTGTTTCATGTTTCACAACTGAAGAAGTGTCATGCTAAGATGGTCGATATACCGCTAAGAGATAAAGTGCCCTTGGAGGCGATTCAGTTGGACAGTGATCTGACCTATGAGGAGAAGCCAGTCAGGATTCTTGAATTTGCCAGCCGAGTCACCCGCAGCAAGGTTATCAAGTTTTGCAAAGTTCAGTGGAGCCACCATACCAAGGATGAAGCCACCTGGGAATGAGAGGATGATCTTTGCAAAGACCACCCACACCTATTTTCTAGCCAAGCCGAATCTCGAGGGCGAGATTCATCTTAAGGGGGGTAGGTTTGTAACATCCCAAGTTTTCAATAGTGAATGTTATACATAGATCATTCATGCAAATCATATTTTATTGCATTTAGTTTTGCGATCCTCGAAATCCTAAGCAACTCAAGGACCCTAGGAGAGAGTTGGGGACTTCTCAGTTTTCATATTTGAGTTTATCAAATATTGAAACGAGGATTTTTGGTTTTAATTATTTTTCTCTCCGAAAAATATTTCATATTAAAATATATGAGAAGAGATAATATGACTTCTCCAAAGTAAATGAAATATAGGAGGAAAAATATTAAAATCAAATATTTGATTTTATTCGGAGTTTATTGCTATTCTATTTGAATTAGAAAAATTGCACATTTTTCAAAGTTGCATTTTAGGGCCAAATGTTCATCTTGTTCTAAATATTTTATTTAGACGGTGAAAATTTGTTTTGGCATTTTTAGTTTTTTATTTTATTTTCTAGGATTTATTCAAGTTCTGGCGAAATTATTTAAAAAAAGTCTCAGCGCCCGACTGGGCCGAAGCCCAGCCAAGCCGGCCCACTAGCCCCATGCCGCCATCTCCTTCCAGGAGACCGGGAGGCCGCCGCCGCCCGCGACGGCGAGTCCGGCCAGGACTCTGCCGCGCCCCCTTGCTCCCTCCCCAAGCAAGCACCCCCCTCCTTTTATACCCCGCCCCCGGAGCCCCCACCACCACCAACCCCGCCGCCTGCCTCGCCCCGCCCCGCAGCGCCGCACGCCGCCGCCTTTTGCCGCGTGCCGCCGCTCGCCGTTGCCGCCTGTCGCCGCCCCGCGTCGCCCACCGCCGCAGCCCCGCCTCACCGGAGCTGCAGCCCCGCCTCGCCGGAGGTAAAGCCGCTGTTGCCGCTACCGGTTTTTTTAGAAAAGACCGATCCGGTTTTTTTAGAAAAAAACCCTAGGTTCGTTTTTTAGAATAGATCAGTTTATTTTTTTCCCCGGTTTAGTTTAATTAGCGGACGTTCGTCCGTACGTTCATTTTAACGAACGGTGTTCACCCGTTAGCCGCAGACAACGAACGATCGTTCATTATCCTGTTCGACAGTTTTCTTTTTCTCGGATTATCCGTGATTATTTTTTATCGTGATTTCTGATCCGATTTTCGTTTTAGTTTATCTTTTCGCTCGTTTGTCGGAATCAGGCGATTCAAGCGCCTAGATCTTCGCCTCGAAACCCTCTTTCTGTTTAACCAACTTGAACAAGATTTTGGTATTGTAAAATTTGACTTAGGTCCAGATTAGTAATCGGATCTTGTTTCTTTCGCAGTTTGAGTTTCGTTTCTCCGTTTGATTTGATTCTTTTTGCAAACCGGAGTTCTTAAGTTGAGCTTTCTGGTTATATCTTCTTATTTGAGTTTTACCCATGCTTTTTGCTTGATTTCTTATGTATGCTATTGTTTGTTTGCGATAGAACACCCGGAGTGCGAAGCATGCTACTACGAGTCTCTAGGTTTTGCGGATCATTAGCAAGGCAAGTAACACTTTGATCATACCTCTTTATCACCCAGTTTTTATGCATTAGCTCCAATCCTCAAACATTGCATGATTAGGATGTGATTAACATGTGGGTTGGGAAGTAGTTGATGAGGTAGAACCTATTGCCCTGTTATTATCAAACCCTTGGGAGTTATTTCTACGTATTGCTTATATTGCTATGCTATGCTCATAGACGTGGTTTGGGCGAGCGAATCCATGACAGATGTCAGGTTATTAACTAATGGTTCAACTTAAGGTGGCAACTTAAATACACATCTGGGTGGATTGTTTGTTGGGCACCTGGGGAATCCAGTGTTGTCCTAGGATATTCCTGAGTACCCGTGTGATAATCCTAAAGCCCGCCACCCAGGCTCAAAGGGAACTCAGATATTTCATGCTAGAAACTTCCGTGTGTAGCCACAAGCTATTATGGGCTCTAGCATAGTTGAGTAAGTTGTGTGAAGCTCTTGAAGAGGTGGATCAGCAGGTAGAGGGATGTAGGTTGGTGTGGTCTGCCCGGAGTAAGGAGTTAATGCTTCTGAAAAACTGTGTCTCGGACATCCGTTTCTCAAACACCATGTAGTGCGAGAAATCCAACGGAGGAGATCGATTCTTGTGGGGAAAAGTGCACAAACCTCTACAGAGTGTATAAACTAATCATGGTTAGCCGTGCCCCGGTTATGGACAAATCTTGAGTATCTAGTACTTGGATTATCATATGCATCTCATCACTCTAAATTAATATTGTTGGGTTGATAATTACTTTTAATTGGGATTGAGTTGGAGGAACCTTCTCAATAATGTTTCAACTACCATGATAGTTAAATAAAATATATTCCTTTGTTGTAGGGAAAAATTGGCTTTTCGCAAAAACTATAACCGTTGAGCTTTCCACCAGCCAAATATGCATGTAGTGATAGCTTTATTCTGTTCTTGCTCTACTGCGTTACATTGCCAGCATATTCCATGTACTGGCCCGTTTTCGGGCTGCAACGTATTATGTTGCAGACTTTTCAGACGAGGAGTAAGGTTCGTTAGGTCGTTGCCGTGCAGCTCAGCTATGCCGTTGGAGTTGATGGACTCACTTTATCTTCCAAGCCTTCCGCTGTTATCGTATTAGATGGCCTTAAGCCATATTTGTTGTAATAAGTTCTCTGTTGAGACATTCGATGTAATAATTGTGTGATTGCTACTCTGTTATAAATCCACGAGTATTGTGTGTGTCAGCATTACTGATCCAGGGATGATACGGAAGCACAGAGACTTGACCGTTTGAGGTCGGGTCGCTACACCGAGTTTGAGGCCTTTTATCGTACTTTGACAGTGGGAGATGAGAGAGGGGTGTCGTCCATCACTGCCGCTGGTTTGCATTTTCTTGCGGTCATTACTTTGCTCTTTTCATTGCAAAATGCTTGCTTGCTAGGGAGAAGGTGGGTGCACTCAGCTCACCAGACCTTGCTATTTTACGTCGTGCATTAGAGGGCGACAACACTTATAGCTTGGGAGCTATTATGGCTCGTCGCCTCCACCTTAATAAATCCAAGGGTAAACTTCATGGTGGGATTTATGCTACTCGTTTGGCGGCTCACTTCGAGGTTGAGATACGCCCCCACGATTACCCTCTGACCAAGATTTACCTAGACTGTGCTGCCATGGGTCACCACCATTTTACTGATGATAAATCTCCTGACATTCCTATTCCTTATAACCTGGTTTTTAGCATTGAAACTCATAATATATTCCATTGCCTTCTCCTTCTTTGTTTTATTCTGTTGCTAGGGGCGGATATAGGATTATGCCTGTAGATATCATCGCCTACCGGAACGCTCAAGCTGCTGCAGAGGCAGTGGAGGAGCCTCAACAGTGGGATCAGTGGATGCCCGCTCCTCAGTACCCCTACTACCATCTAGGCTACTGATCGACTACCAAGTTAGGCCAAAAGCCTAAGCTTGGGGAGTACGTGTTTCTCACCGACGTTACATTCATGTCCGCTTGTTCATCTTGTCGGTGTTCACACTTTTTCGTTGTATCATCCATGCTTAAATTTATTTTTATTGCTTTCTTCTCGTGTGTTTGAAAAACCTTAGAAAAACCCAAAAAAAATAGTTGTAGTTAGTTTACTTTCTATGCATGCTTAGTTGTAATATTTAAAACAAAAAAAAATCCAAAAATATTTCCTTGTTCTTCTTCTGCTTGTTGGAGCTTTCCCGTGTAAATAGTTTTTCTCGTTTTTGCTTTTTCCTTTTATTTGCTTGTTCGAGAAAACCAAAAACTCCAAAAATATTTCAGCGTGTTTCTCTGAATTTCTTTTCCTTTTATTTGAGTTGTACTAAGGAGAAGACCACGATGAAAATGTTGAGTGGATCTCATATGAATAATTGTTGAACTAATAAGGAGCCCATTTTACCTTGTCTTCTCCTATTGAATAAAATGTTTGCAGATTCCAGTTTAGTCCACGGCACTCTTGCACTATTATTATTTTCATATCATTCGGTCGTGCAAGTGAAAGGCAATAATGACGATATTCGATGAACTGGCCATGGCAGAGAGAAACTGGTATGAACTCGACTTGTTTTGTTTGTGTAAATATGTTTAACCTAGTATCCATGATTCATCCCCTTATGATTAAACATGTTTCCAATGACAATTATATATTATAGTTTCTCATGCCATGCATAAGTAGCTAGGAGTGGATAATGATTTATCTTGGATATCAACATTGCGTTAAAATGATTGTGATGTAGTATGATGATATGGTATCCTCCTCTGAATGTTCGAGTGGCTTGGCTTGGCACATGTTCATGCATGTAGTTGAATCAAAACCAACATAGCCTCTATGATATTTATGTTCATGGTGATCATATCCTACTCATACTAGTGTCCAATGTTACTTATGCATAATGCATGATCATGATCGTTGTTGCTCTCTAGCTGGCTGCTTCTCAATGTAATTGCTATCCTTCGCCTGTACTAAGTGGGAATTCTGCTTGTATGTCAAAAATCTTGAACCCAAAGTTATTCCAGATGAGTCCACTGTACCTACCTATATGCGGTATTACCCTGCCTTCCTAAGTAAATTTGCATGTGCCACCTCTAAAAAATTCTAAAAAATATCCTTTTTGTGTGCCTGGATCATTCATGGAAGGACAGTAGGTGGTTGGTATCTTCCATGCTAAGCGGGTTATTCTCGGGTCGAGTGTTTATTCACTCGCCATCGCACGAGAAAAGGACGGTAATAGGGATGCCCAGTCCCAAACTGCAAACACAAAAAGAGTTAATCTCTCAAATAATCAAAAAAAACTCCCAATGGAGTCAAAACCTTTACTTTTTATCGCTTGGGAACCGCCACTAGCTTGTTTAGCATGGGAGATATTGATAACTGATGGTCGTGAAGTAAATGAGAAGGGTGCATGTCTCAAAATATCATTTATCTCTGTTTTAAAAACTTTAGCTCTGGCACCTCTGCAAATCACTGCTTCCCTCTACGAAGGGACTATCTATTTACTTTTATGTTGTGTCATCACCTTCTAAAACAAGCGCCAGAACCTGAGAGCACAACTGTCATGACTTACGCATTGTGTGTAGCTAATGTTGGGTGCATCATGACTGGATCTTTTCTACCATGAATTACAATGTTTAGTCGATGCTTGGACTTTGGAGGTGCTCTGCATTTATGTTTTGCGGTCTCGAAAAGGGCTAGCGATATTATACCATGGTTGTTTTGACAACGTGTTGCCGTTTGAGATGTCTTATTATTGCTCGCTAGCTGATTGTGTCATTGATATGAGTTAATATAATCTTTAAGAGTTATTGTTGGCATGGTTAGTTATAATGTTGGCTAAAAACATGGGTGTTGTTTAAGCGTATTTATGCAAACAAGAGCAAAAGAGTTCGTAAAAGTTTTTCTTTCTCACTTTCAGTTGATCAACTGAATTGCTTGAGGACAAGCAAAGGTTTAAGCTTGGGGGAGTTGATATGTCTCCAACGTATCTACTTTTGCTAACACTTTTTCTCTTGTTTTGGACTCTAATTTGCATGATTTGAATGAAACTAACCCCGGACTGACGTTGTTTTCAGCAGAACTACCATGGTGTTGTTTTTGTGCAGAAATAAAAGTTCTCAGAATGGAACGAAACTTTGCGAGGAATTTTTATGCAATAAATAAGAATTTATGGAGCCAAGATCCACCAGATAGGGGCACCTGGGTGGGCACAACCCACCAGGGCGCACCCCTCTCTGCTGGTGCGCCCAGGTGGGTTGTCCCCACCTGGTGGCCCCGCAAACCCTGAAACCGACGCTATAAAATCCTATATTTCCAGAAAAAAAATCAGGGAGAAAGAATTATGGTGATCCATGAGACAGAGCCGCCGTCACCTCCTATTCTTCATCGGGAGGCCAGATCTGGAGTCTGTTTGGGGCTCCAGAGAGGGGGGTCTTCGTTCTTCGTCATCACCAACCCTTCTCCATCGCCAATTCCATGATGCTCCCCACCGGGAGTGAGTAATTCCTTCGTAGGCTCGCTGGTCGGTGAGGCGTTGGATGAGATTCATCATGTAATAAAGTTAGTTTTGTTAGGGCTTGATCCATAGTATCCACTGTGTTCTTAGGTTGATGTTGCTATGACTTTGCCATGCTTAATACTTGTCACTTTGGGCCCGGGTGACATGATTTTAGATCTATACCGTCTTTTGTTATCACCATTATATCCATGCTCTAGATCCGATCTTGCAAGTTATAGTCACCTACTACGTGTTATGATCCGGCAACCCCGGAGTGACAATAGTCGGGACCACTCCCACTGATGATCGTAGTTTGAGGAGTTCATGTATTCACTATGTGTTAATTCTTTGTTCTGTTTCTCTATTAAAAGGATGCCTTAATATCCCTTAGTTTCCAATATGGACCCCGCTGCCACGGGAGGGTAGGACAAAAGATGTCATATAAGTTCTTTCCACAAGCACATATGACTATTTACTGAATACATGCCTACATTATATTGACGAACTGGAGCTAGTGTCGTATCGCCCTAGGTTATAACTATCTCATGATGAATATCATCCAACAAGTCACCGATCCAATGCCTACAAATTTATCCCATATTGTTCTTGCTAAGTTACTACTCCTATCATCACTGTTGCACTTGTTATAAAACTACTGCTATCACTGTTATTGTTACCATTGTTACTGCTACTATTATCAAAACTATCATACTACTTTGCTACTAATCACTTTGTTGCAGATAATTAATCTCCAAGTGTGGTTGAATTGACAACTCAGCTGCTCATACCTTCAAATATTCTTTGGCTCCCCTTGTGTCGAATCTATAAATTTGGGTTGAATACTCTACCCTTGAAAACTGTTGCGATCCCCTATACCTGTGGGTTATCAGGGGCTTGCGGCGGGACACCCTCTTGGCGATGTCGCCTGCTTCCTCGTTCGCTCCCCGTGGGACATGCTATAATTCCAAGCTTATGAAGCATTTTTCAATTTTAGGTACCTCTTCCAGGTAAGCCTCCATGTGCTCATCCTTCGTCTTGTACTCTTTTTTGGAGAAGCTGACGAGGAGTTGGGAGTCGCCCTTCATGGTGAGCTGCTTGACTCACAAGGCGGACGCGACCCTGAGGCCAGCAATCAAGCCCTCGTATTCCGCCATGTTGTTGCAGACCTTCTCGCCTCGCTAGAAGCAAAGTTGCACAACATAGTAGAGCTTGTCCTCGGCTGGTGATATGAGCATGACTCCAGCCCCCACGCCCTGCCGTCTGAAGGCACCGTTGAAGTGCATGACCCATCCGTCGGGCGCCTCGTCGCCGGGCATGAGGGATTGGCCCTCATCTAGCCCATGATCAGGAGCGTCGGTCCATTCCGCCAACAAATTGGCCATGGACGCCCCCTTGATGACCCCGGTCATGCTAAACTCCAGCTGGAAGGCCTGCAGCTTGATGTTCCATTTCGCAACCCTCCCCATGGTGTTGGGGTTGTGCAATAATATCTCTAGGGGATATGCCGATATGACCTTGATGGGTGGCCTTGGAAATAGTGGCGTAGCTTCCTAGAGGCGACGAGGAGCGCGAGCAGGAGCTTCTGCTGCATGGGGTAGCGCGCACGTGCATCGCGCAACACCGTGTTGATGAAGTACACTAGATGCTCGATGAGGGGCGAAGAGTCGGATGCATCTTGCTCCACGGGAGGGGGGCGAGGGACTCGTGAGGCTCAGAGGTTGACGAAGCAACGGGGTCCTCAGGAGCGCCTCTCTGGGGCAGTGATAACCCACAAGTATAGGGGATCACAATAGTTTTTGAGGGTATAGTATTCAACCCAAATTTATTGATTTGGGGAGCCAAAGAATATTCTCAAGTATTAGCAGCTGAGTTATCAATTCAAACACACCTGGAAGACTTAATATTTGTAGCAAAGTAATATGGAAGTCATGGTAATGGTGGCAAAAGTAGCAGTAGCGGTTTTGTAGTGATTGTAACAGTAGCAACGGCAAAGTAACTTAGCAAAGATCAATATGTGAAAGCTCGTAGGTAATGGATCGACAATGATAATTGCTTAGGATGATATTCATCATGTAGCAGTCATAACCTAGGGTGACACAAAACGAGCTCCAATTCATCAATATAATGTAGGCATGTATTCCGTATATAGTTATACGTGCTTATGGAAAAGAACTTGCATGACATCTTTTGTCCTACCCTCCCGTGGTAGCAGGGTCCTAATGGAAACTAAGGGATATTAAGGCCTCCTTTTAATAGAGAACTGGACCAAATCATTAGCACTTTGTGATTACATGAACTCCTCAAACTACGGTAATCATCGGAAAGAATCCCAATTATTGTCACCTTGGGCTATGCGGATCTTAACTCATAATAGGTGTCTACAACTTGCAAGATATGATCAAGAACACAAATATATTCATGAAAACATAATAGGTTCAGATATGAAATCATGGCACTCGAGCCCTAGTGACAAGCATTAAGCATAGCAAAGTCATAGCAACATCAATCTCAGAACATAGTGGATACTAGGGATCAACCCCTAACAAAACTAACTCGATTACATGATAAATATCATCCAACCCATCACCGTCCAGCAAGTCTATGATGGAATTACTCACGCACGGCGGTGAGCATCATGAAATTAGTGATGGAGGAAGGTTGGTGATGATGATGGCGATGAATCCCCCTCTCCGGTGCCCCGAACGGACTCCAGATCAGCCCTCCCGGTGAAGAACAGGAGGCGGCGGTTGCTTCTTATCATAATAGCATGCAAAGTTCTATCACCTTTCTTTTTCCTTTTTGAAGGACTAGTTGCATCAGTATTAATTCTCTGATAATCGTGCTCAATTCTCTTAGGATGGCCCTCAGGATACAAAGGTTTGTGGGTCATTTTACCTCCTCTAGTCATAACCCTAACAACATTATCATTGTTCTTACTACTCAACTCATTCAAATCATTCCGAGCTTTGAGAACTTGTTCCACTTGAGTTTTCAACATGGAAGCATGCTTACTAATAATCTTAAGATCATTAATAGTTCTACTCATATAATCACCCAAGCAGTCAAGCATATAAGCATTACGTTTCAATTGTCTACTAACATAAGCATTAAAATTTTCTTGTTTAACAATAAAGTTATCAAACTCATCCGAGCATTGACTAGCGGACTTATTATGAGGAATATCACCTTCATCAAACCTATAGAGAGTTTACCTCTACTACCTATGTCGTGTTATCAAGACCATCTATTTCTTCAATAGGTGGTAAATTCTTATCCTCTTCAGTTTTAATACCTTTATCTTTCATAGATTTCTTTGCCTCTTGCATATCTTTAGGACCGAGAAATAGAATATCTCTTTTCTTCGAAGTTGGCTTAGGAGATAGTTTAGGAAGATTCCAATCATTATCATTACTCAATATATTATTCAATAGCTATTCAGCTTTCTCAACAGTTCGTTCCCTGAAAACACAACCAACACAACAATCTAGGTGGTCCGTAGAAGCATCGGTTAGTCCATTATGAAAGATATAAAGTATTTCATTTTTCTTGAGAGGATGATCAGGCGAAGCATTAAGTAACTGGAGAAGCCTCCCTCAAGCTGGTGGGAGACTCTCTTCTTCAATTTGCACGAAGTTAAATATTTCCTTTAAAGCAGCTTCTTTCTTATGAGCAGGGAAGTATTTTTCAGAGAAGTAGTAAATCATATCCTGGGGACTATGCACACAACCTGGAGCAAGAGAATTAAACCATAACTTAGCATCACCCTATAACGAGAAAGGAAACAACTTAAGAATATAGTAATAGCGAATTTTTTCCTCATGAGCAAATAGAGTGGCTATATCATTCGATTTAGTAAGATGTGCCATGACAGTTTTAGATTCATAACCATGGAAATGATCATATTCAACCAAAGTAATTAAATCAGGATCGACAACGAATTCATAACCCTTATCACTAATGAAGATAGGCGAACTAGCAAACTTGGGATCATATTGCATTATAGCATTCAAAGATTTTTCTTTCCACTTGCATAATAATTTCTTAAGATCATCTCTATCCTTACAAGGAAGAAACTCCCTAGCTACATCTCCATCCATAACATAACCCTTAGGCATAACAGGCAATTCATATCTAGGAGAGTTGGGTCTAACAGGTGTTTCAAAGTGTTTAGTTTCAATAATGTCATCAGTTTCAGAAATATCATCATCTTCAGCATAATCAATAGTCCTAACTCTAGCAAGGTGGCCATCAAGTAATCCTCCGAGTGGCACATTTTTATCAAGCAAAGTAGTAGCATCATAAGCATCATTCATAGTAGAAGTGGCATCATCAATAACATGCGACATATCAGAATCAATGGCAGGTGTAGGTGTCGCAAGCTTACTCAAAACATAAGGTAAATCAAGTGTAGAGCTAGATGGGAGTTCCTTACCTCCCCTCGTAGTAGAGGGGAAAATCTTGGTTTTAGTATCTTTCAGATTCCTCATAGCTATCAACAGATATAAATCCCAAGTGACACAGAGAATAGAGCTATGCTCCCCGGCAACGGCGCTAGAAAAAGGTCTTGATAACCCATAAGTATAGGGGATTGCAACAGTTTTTTAGGGTAGAGTATTCAACCCAAATTTATTGATTCAACACAAGGGGGCCAAAGAATATTCTCAAGTATTAGCAGCTGAGTTGTCAATTCAACCACACCTGAAAGACTTAATATCTGCAACAAAATATTTAGTATCAAAGTGATATGAAAGTAAGGTAATACTGGCAAAAGTAACAGTAGCAGTTTTGTAGTGATTGTAATAGTAGCAACGGCAAAGTAACTTAGCAAAGATCAATATGTGAAAAGCTCTTAGGCAATGGATCATCAATGATAATTGTGTCAGATGATATTCATCATGTAGCAGTCATAACCTAGGGTGACACAAAACTAGCTCCAATTCATCAATATAATGTATGCATGTATTCCGTATATATTCATACGTGCTTATGGAAAAGAACTTGCATGACATCTTTTGTCCTACCCTCCCGTGGTAGCGGGGTCCTAATGGAAACTAAGGGATATTAATGTAGCAACCCGATCCTAATGGATCGAAGTCTTTGTGCTTAAGTGTCATCCCTGGATCGGTATGCTGACACACAGTACCCGAGGAATTATAAGAGAGTTCAATCACACACTTTATTACATCGAGGTCCTCAAAAGAGTATTTATTACAATAATATGGCTGAAGGCCTTCTAAATAAAATAATTGCGGAAGCTTCGAAGGTAAATGAGTCCATCCAACTCCACAGCAAAATTGAGTGCAAAACAACGACCTATCGCACCTTACTCTGCGTCTGAAAATTCTACAACATGAAACGTTGTAGCCACAAAGGGTCAATACATTGAAAGTATTTGCAAGTCACACCCAAAGTATAAAAACAGACCTATCATCTACATGCAAGGATATAACAAGTGGATAGCTCTAAGGTTTATTTTGCATAAAGCCAATTTTGTCCTACTTCTACTCACTAGCCAAATTTTATTTCTTTACATTTTTATTAACCTATTGTTAAATTGGACCACCTCCAACTTAACCCACCTATGAGAGCCTCCGAGGATCATAGGGTCCCAAATTGTTTTTTCCATGAGAGCCCCCGGGGATCATGGTTTAGTCAAACCCACATCAGAATAATTATTTGGGATGAGAAGACATTCTAGAGGTTTCAAGTCTAGTTGTCCGTAACCAGGGACACGGCTAATCATGATTAGTTTGTAGAATCTGCAAAGATTTGCGCACTTTTCCCCACAAGACTCGATCTCCTCCGTTGAATGTCTCGCACTGCCTAATGTTTGAGAACCGGATGATCGAGACACGGTATTTCTGAAGAGGTCCCCTTAACAGATAGATAGGCCGGTACGCCTACAATTCCACTACATCTGCTAGCCTACCATGGAAAGGTTTCCCACAACTTACTCAACTATGCCAGAGCCCATAATGGCTTGTGGCTGCACACGGAAACTACTTCATATGAAACATGTCTAACCTTTTTGAACATGGGTGGCATTCCCCACCTTTTCCTGAGTAATGCAGAGCCTTCGAGGAAATACAATACTTGTCGACTGGTCCCGACAAACCTTTCCGCCCAGATGATTGATTAATTGGTATCGCAGAGCCTTCGAGGAAATACAATACATGTAAGTTATTAATGTAGTCATTGCTTAAGTTCTCTGCAACTTTCATGAATCACACGGTACCCAATCCACGTCTACCATAGCAAGGCTAAGCAATAACTACACTATAACGATTCCCAAAGTGGCGGCAAAGACTATCAGGATTGGGCTAAACATAGGGCTATCCTATCTGGGTTTAACATAGCATAGTAGTCCTACACATGCATACTACTGTGGTGATAGAGGGCACTACATGCATAATAAAGATATAGGATTTGGTATGATCAAAAGTGCAAACTTTCCTATTAAAGTTGATGAAGTACTCCACACTCAAAGTCTTGACAATTCTACTCTTGGGACTCCGGACAATCTAGCGTGAGCAAGCAATAACATACGTAAGCACTCAAGCATGAAGATGCAAAGAAAACCGAAGAAAGAGATTCAGAAAACTCAGAAATAAGCGAATAACACTTTCAAACAGAAAACAATTTCTAATAGTACTAAAATTATGTGGGTTAGATCTTAACAGAAAGTTTAGGTCAAGAGCTTCGATTTGCAAAAAGTGTCAACCAAATCGGAGTTACAAAACTCAAGTTATGATCAAAAGAAGTTCAATTTCAAATCTGGTTGAAAACAAATTTTAAACTTTCAAAATATTGTTTAAGCTGGTTATCTAGATAGAGGGGATCATAACGAAGAATTTGGCATTGGTTTCATCGAATTTGGACAAACGAGCAAAAAGTAGTGAAGAAAATAAGATCAGGGGCTAATCTATGAATAAAATATTAACAAACGGGTCCCTGGCGGAAAATAAAAGAAAAGGAATAAATCTAACGAACGAACGTTCACTACAGAACCTAATCCGACGAAAACCGATCGCTACAGAAGCTTAACGAATGAACGTTCGCTAAATAACTAAAAACAAATCAGTTTTAAAAGAAAACCGAAAAAACCCGAAGGAAACCGGGCGGTTCGACGGCGGTTTTTTTACCAGTCGACCGACGGTGGCGGTTCGTCGACGACGACAGCTTCGGATGGCGACGGCGGCTCCGGCGGACTCGGGGATGGTGGCTCCAGGGTCGGCGGCGACGGGTGGAGACGGCGGCGTGTGCGGCGCGGGGCGGCGGAGTCGGCGCCGGAGAACGCAGCCGCTGCTGCTGCGTTGGGAGAGAGAGGGGCCCAGGGCGGCGCATATATATAGGAGGGAGGGGCGGGGCGGTGGCTTGGCGGAGGAGGCAAGACGAGGAGGTGTCCGGGACGGACACGGCGGGGCGGCGGCGACGGGGTCGTGGCAGCGGCGGACTCCTGCGGGAGGTCGGGGCACGTGCGCGGCTGGGCTGGGCTAGCCTGGCCCGATTGGCTGGGTCGGCCCAGTTCGGCGGAAAGGTTTCGTTTTTTAAAACATTTCCAGAAATAAGAAAAATAATAAAAACATAATAAATAAAATTTAAAAAATTCCAGAAAAAATTCACATAAATATGGCCTTATATATGACCTTGTGAACTTTTTTCTGGCCTAAAATACAAGTTTTGAAAAATTCATTTTTAGTACTAATAAACTCTGAAATAAAATAAATAAACTTGCAAATAAAATCGATTAAAATATTCCAATATTTCCTTGCTGTTTTTGAAGAAGTCCTTTTACCTTCTCTCTTTATTTTATTTATTTGAAATAATTGGAAAAACAATTTTGAATAAATCAATTTGATCCAATTTGCCAAATTTGAAAATTCAAAAATGGATTTGTGGGAAAACCTCCAACTCTCTCAATTGGTCCTTGAGTTGCTTAAGGCCCCTTGGATCAATTTCCAACCGAACAAAATTTCAAAAATGCACAAATTATTAATGCATGATCTAAATAATAACATCCAAATTGAAAATTGGGATGTCACAATTAAGGCCTCCTTTTAATAGAGAACTGGACCAAAGCATTAGCACTTAGTGAATACATGAACTCCTCAAAGTACGGTACTCACTAGAAAGAATCCCAATTATTGTCACCTTGGGGTATGCAGATCATAACTCCTAATAGGTGTCTACAAATTGCAAGATAGGATCAAGAACACAAATATATTCATGAAAACATAATAGGTTCATATATGAAATCATGGCACTCGGGCCCTAGTGACAAAGCATTAAGCATAGCAAAGTCATAGCAACATCAATCTCCGAACATAGTGGATACTGCGGATCAAATCCTAACAAAACTAACTCGATTAAATGATAAATCTCATCCTACCCATCACCGTCTAGCAAGCCTACGATGGAATTACTCACACACAGAGGTGAGCATCATGAAATTGGTGATGGTGGAAGGTTGGTGATGATGATGGCGACGAATTCCCCTCTTCGGAACCCCGAACGAACTCCAGATCAGCCCTCCCGGTGAAGAACGGGCAGCGGCGGCAGCTCCGTATCGTAAAACATGATGAATCCTTCTCTTTGATTTTTTTTCTTTCCAGATGTGGATATATATGGTTGGATTTAGGGTTGGAGAAGGTCCAGGGGGCCCGCAAGCCACCAGGGCGCACCCCCAGGCTTGTGGCCAAGGGGTGGACCCCCTCTGGTTGATTCTTTCGCGAGTATTTTTTATATATTCCAAAAATATTCTCCGTAAATTTTCAGGTCATTCTGAGAACTTTTATTTCTGCACAAAAATAACACCAAGGTAATTCTGCTGAAAAATAACACCAAGGATAAAAAGATGGGGTTTTCATATATTGTTTGAGTTAATTCCTCTACATCATGTCATCTTGCTTCATGTGTAACTTCGTGTCTGTGTACAAAAGTAGGGGCTCTCCTTTGTACCGCTTTACTTGTGCACGGGCAGTTAGAGCCGCGCCCGCGGCCGCACTAAGCAGGGCAGAGGAGGCAAGCCGGAACACAAGACGACCAAAGCAACGCCAATACCACAGACGCAAAGAGCAAGAGAGCGAAGTGGGCTCCCCCGGCAAGACCCTTGCCGGGGCAGCCTCCGCATCCCCGGCAAGAGCCTTGCCAGGGCAACTTTCCCAATGCCAACAGAGCGCGCTGCCCTTGAGACAAGGGGTTCCAACACCATCAACCACATTGGAACCAAGGCTAGGGAGGCACCTCCGTGGTGGCATGCAGATCTTTGTAGAGATCATTTAAATACATTATAACTAAGCACTTTTCCATCCCTCTCAGGCCACTAGCCTTTCCAACCATTTGATTGTGACTATTGAGGCTTTCAGACCATTAGATTAGATGTGAGTCACGCCTAATCCAGCTCCATTCGCTAATACGGACCGCTAACGAGCTGGGGCAGCTGCTCCCGCAGCAAAATTGTTGTCACGTGGTTTATTGGGCTCGTTATCGCTAGGACTCCACTCGTAATAGAGTAATCCTAATCCTACTAGGACTAGTCATGTAACCCGCCCCTTCAACATATATAAGGAGGGGTAGGGCACCCCAAGAGGGGACAAGCAAGAAAATAATCGCTAAGGCTAGACACAACTAGAGGAGAGCCGGTTATGCGGCGTCTCCCTCATGGGCATAATGAGATCTAGCCACAAACATCATGTAGGGCTATTACCGGATGATGTTTTCCGTGGCCCGAAGTTGTCTAAATCATTGTCTTGTGTGTTGTGTCTCTCGTCCCAATCAACCCCTCTCAAGCTACCATATAGATGCGTTGGCCTCACGACTGCTGGAATTTAGTCTATTTTGAGCAGCCCAATAACTATTTCAGAAATTCCTAATAAATCCTAGAGGCCCACTTAGCCCATTTGTGCAAGGCAAGGGATACTACTAAAGTTTAGTCCCACATTGCTAGTTTAGTGGGAGTTGGACCTCCTTATAAGGGAGGTTCTTTCCCCACTTGTACGAGCATGAGAACAAGAGGGATATCCACGCGCGCTCCTCCTCCGCCGCCCGCCTCGCCACGCCACGCCTCGTCACGACGCACCGCGGGTTGCGGGAATGAGCCGAGCCGATATCTAAATTTTTGCTACGCACGATGGGTATACGAAGGGTCACGTGGGATTTGAAACGTTTTCTGTAGTGGACACTGAATTCGAACGAAGCGCCTCTTCGGCCGCTGCCTGTTCGCTTCGTCTCCCTTCGTTGCTTCACCTCCTGCCGTAGCCTCTTCGCGTCCTTCTCCTGTGCCTATATAAGAGAGGTCGCTCCTCTCCAGAGAGACACAACAGAAGCTCCTCTTCCTCTCGCCACAAAGTTCCGACCACTGCGCTGCTGCTACGTTCTTCCCCATCCCGTCTTGCAGCGTGCACCGCAGGTCGGGGCAGTAGGCCTCCGAAACCGCACCTTTTGAGTCCTGTACGGGAGAAGGGTGATAAGGTTTTTGGGGAGCGCTCAGCGCGACTACTGGCTGCTTCATCACGGACGATCCGGTCGCCGATGACTTCTTCCCCGACGTCCATGACCTCCTCGACGACATGGCAGGCCAGGACACCGACCCCAAGTCCAGCGCTTCTGCTGCTGCTGTCCCGTACGTGTTCTTGTCTCTCCTGTTAAAGGTTCTGCCGCAGTTCTTTGTTCTAGTCCTTGTCCTACACATGATAGGTTCTACTTCATATATGCTACCTGCTATACTATCTGCTTTAGATATGATAGGCTACGTTCATATATGCAGAAGCTATTTACCTTCTCTCTGTCAGAACGCATGACTTGTTTTATCTCTACTATATTAGTCATGCTTTATCTAGTATTTCTGTTAATAAAATCATTTGGTAAATTTCTCATATTTCCAACAATCCAAAAACCTTATTATAGGCAATTTACCCCAAGTGGTTTTGCTGCTTCCATGAGACCTCCTATGTTTGAGGGTATCCCCTATAAGAGGTGGCGCGTGAGAGCAGTCTTGTGGTTTCAAACCATGAGTTGCTATCACGCCACTCTCGGCAAACCTGAAGGAGAGCTTGATGCTCAACAGGCACAAGCTTTTCAGAAAATGGATACTCTGTTTAAGGCTGCTCTCTTGAGTGTTCTTGGTGAGAACATAGTTGATGCTTATGCGTCAATTGATAATGGAAAAGATATATGGGATGCACTCGAGGCCAAGTTTGGGGTCTCGGATGCTGGCACTGAGCTGTACATCATGGATCAATTCTATGATTATAGGATGACTGAAGAGCGCTTCATGGTTGAGCAAGCTCATGAGATACAGTCATTTGCTAGAGAACTTGAGCACTTCAGTTGTATGCTACCGGACAAGTTTGTTGCCGGAGGTATCATCACTAAGCTTCCTCCTTCATGGAGGAACTTTGCTACCTTGCTGAAGCATAAGAGGCAGGAGTTTTCCGTCCTGGATCTCATTGGCACTCTTGATGTGGAAGAAAAGGCGAGAGCAAAGGACACACGTGCTCGAGGTATTGAGGGAGGATCTAGTGCCAATGTGGTACAGAAGCAGAACTTCCAGCCCCACAAGTTCAAGAACAAGGGCAAGTTTGATGGAAAAGCAAAGTTTGATGGGAAGAACAAGGCTATGCAACACACGAACTTCAAGAAGAAGAATGGCAAGAAGAAAGGTGCTTGTCATGTGTGTGGGGATCCTGATCATTGGGCTCCTAGTTGCCCTAATCGCTATGACAAGCGTCATCCTGGGAAAGGCGGCAAGACCGCTAATGTTGTCATTGGAGACACTGACATAAAGGATGTTGGGTATGGTATATTTCCCACTATTCTTTCAGTATGTCATTCTCCTGACTGGTTGATTGACACGGGTGCTAATGTGCATGTATGCGGTGATATTTCCATGTTTTCGTCTTATCAGACCGCATGCACTTCAACCGTGCTGATGGGCAACGGTTCAAGTGCTTCTGTTTGTGGTGTTGGCACGGTCGATCTGAAGTTTACTTTGGGGAAGATCGTGCAGCTGAAGAACGTGCATTATGTCCCCTCTGTCAATAAAAATCTTGTTAGCGGATCTCTTCTGTGTAGAGATGGCTACAAGCTTGTCTTTGAGTCGAATAAATTTGTAATATCCAAGTATGGAACCTTTGTTGGTAAAGGCTATGAGTCAGGAGGCTTGTTTCGTTTATCCTTATCAGACGTTTGCAATAAAGTTGTTAATCATATTTGCAACAATAGTGAATCAATGTGTGGCATTCACGTCTTTGTCATGTTAACTTTGGTTGCATGTCGCGACTAGCGAATTTGAACTTAATCCCTAGTTTCACCACCGTCAAGGGATCTAAGTGTCAAGTGTGTGTGCAAGCTAAGCAACCTCGTAAGTCTCACACGACTGCGGAAATAAGAAATCTTGCACCACTAGAGCTCATACATTTAGATCTATGTGAAATGAATGGTGTGTTGACAAAAGGTGGAAAGAAATATTTCATGACGTTAATTGATGACTCCACTAGATACTGTCGTGTGTATCTTCTGAAATCTAAGGATGAGGCTTTGAATTTTTTCAAGATCTATAAAGCTGAAGTGGAAAACCAACTTGATCGAAAAATCAAGAGGCTTAGGTCCGACCGTGGTGGAGAGTATTTTTCCAAAGAGTTTGATGCTTTTTGTGCAGAACATGGTATAATCCATGAGAGGACTCCTCCCTACTCACCTCAGTCAAATGGGGTGGCCGAAAGAAAGAACCGTACTCTAACTGATTTGGTTAACGCCATGTTAGATACATCGGGTCTCTCCAAGGCATGGTGGGGGGAGGCGATATTGACAGCATGTCATGTCCTGAACCGAGTCCCCACAAAGAACAAAGAGATAATTCCATTCGAGGAATGGGAGAAGAAAAGGTTAAAACTCTCTTATCTGCGAAGATGGGGTTGTTTGGCGAAAGTCAATGCTCCAATTTCAAAGAAGCGGAAGCTTGGACCAAAGACTGTGGATTGTGTTTTCCTGGGATATGCTTTTCATAGCATTGGCTATAGATTCTTGGTTGTAAAATCTGAGGTACCTGACATGCATGTCGGTACGATCATGGAGTCGAATGATGCGACTTTCTTTGAAGATATCTTTCCCATGAAGGATATGGCTACCTCATCTAATCAGGAGATGCCTAGTTCATCGAATCAGGAACTAGTTACAATTACCAAACCTACCATTTCAATAGAACACTTTGAAAGTCATGTGGAGGAGAAAAATGAAGTTCCTACTAGGAGCAAGAGACAAAGGATTGCAAAGTCCTTTGGTGATGATTTTCTTGTGTATCTCATAGATGACACTCCTAGTTCTATTTCAGAGGCCTATGCATCTGAAGATGCTGACTACTGGAAGGAAGCGGTTCGTAGCGAGATGGATTCCATCTTGGCGAATGAAACCTGGGAGATAACTGATCGTCCTTATGGGTGCAAACCTATAGGATGCAAATGGGTATTCAAGAAGAAGCTTAGGCCTGATGGTACTATTGAGAAGTACAAGGCTCGGCTCGTGGCTAAGGGTTATACCTAAAAGGAAGGTGAAGACTTCTTTGATACTTACTCACCTGTGGCTCGATTGACCACTATTCGAGTTCTACTTTCACTAGCTGCCTCACATGGTCTTCTCGTTCATCAAATGGATGTTAAGACTGCTTTCCTAAATGGAGAGTTGGACGAGGAAATTTATATGGAACAACCAGATGGGTTTGTACTAGATGGTCAGGAAGGGAAAGTGTGCAAGTTGCTGAAGTCTTTGTATGGACTTAAGCAAGCACCCAAATAGTGGCATGAGAAGTTTGAAAGAACTTTAATAGCTGCAGGCTTTGTTGTGAACGAAGCTGACAAATGTGTGTACTATCGCCATGGTGGGGGCGAGGGAGTTATCCTGTGCTTGTATGTTGATGACATACTGATTTTAGGAACAAATCTAAATGTTATTAAGGAGGTCAAGGATTTCCTATCTCATTGTTTTGAGATGAAGGATTTAGGAGTGGCTGATGTCATTCTGAACATCAAGTTGTTGAGAGACGATGATGGTGGGATTACATTGCTTCAATCTCACTATGTGGAAAAGATCTTGAGTCGCTTTGGCTATAGTGACTGCAAGCCCTCTCCAACACCATATGATGCGAGCGTGTTACTTTGAAAGAATCAAAGAATTGCTAGAGATCAATTGAAATATTCTCAGATTATTGGCTCACTTATGTACTTAGCCAGTGCTACAAGACCTGACATCTCTTTTGCTGTTAGCAAACTGAGTCGGTTTGTTTCAAAACCAGGAGATGTGCATTGGAAAGCTCTAGAAAGAGTTTTGCCTTATTTGAAAGGCACTGCAAATTATGGAATTCACTACACCGGGCATCCAAAGGTGCTTGAAGGGTATAGTGACTCAAACTAGATCTCAGATGCTGATGAGATAAAGGCCACGAGCGGTTATGTATTCACTCATGGAGGTGGCGCTGTTTCTTGGAAGTCTTGCAAGCAGACCATCTTAACGAGGTCAACAATGGAAGCAGAACTCACAGCACTAGATACAGCTACGGTTGAAGCAGATTGGCTTCGCCGGCTCTTGAATGACTTGCCGGTTGTTGAGAAACCTGTACCGGGTGTCCTTATGAACTGCGACAATCAAACTGTGATCACGAAAGTGAGCAGCTCAAAGGATAACATGAAGTCATCAATACACGTTCAGAGAAGGTTAAAGTCTGTCAGGAAAATGAAAAACTCCGGAGTTATTGCGTTAGATTATATCCAAACGTCTAAAAATCTGGCAGATCCTTTTACCAAGGGTCTATCACGTAATGTGATAGATAATGCATCGAGGGAGATGGGTATGAGACCCACAATATGAGTTGTTCACAGTGGTAACCTATTCTTTGTGATCGGAGATCCCGTGAATTAGATGTGGAAGACAAGCTATTGGTCAACTGAGAGGAGAGTATCCTTACTATTCACAATACCACTCCATGAAGATGCAATACTCTCCTAATCTGCATGGCAGGTTGATGTATATCTTAATGTGTTCTAAGTGGCTTATTTAAGCAGAGATGTTATCCTGCAGAACATCTTTTGAAGAACACACCTATATGAGTCTGATTGTCAAACATCGCAATCTATGAGAGTAGGGTTCTCTCTAGTAAACTCATGAAAGGTCACGGAGTATGACGCATAAGCTCCATCCGCGGGGAAGATCCACGGTAGCCACGCATCGGTCAAGGCTTTACGTGAAGCTAGATTCGCAGAAAACTTGGAGTTCAAGGCTCAGTCCACTGTTGAAGTTGCTTATTAGTGTAGCATAGAGTTCTAGGTGGAAGTTCAACTTAACAGTCTCCACTGCAGTACTGGTATATAAAATAGTGTTTTGGAATCAAAGGCAAATTTCTGTGTGCCTCTGGGATCTGGTAGGGGATTGCTGGAATTTAGTCTATTTTGCGAAGCCCAATAACTATTTCAGAAATTCCTAATAAATCCTAGAGGCCCACTTAGCCCATTTGTGCAAGGCAAGGGATACTACTAAAGTTTAGTCCCACATTGCTAGTTTAGTGGGAGTTGGACCTCCTTATAAGGGAGGTTCTTTCCCCACTTGTACGAGCATGAGAACAAGAGGGATATCCACGTGCGCTCCTCCTCCGCCGCCCGCCTCGCCACACCACGCCACGCCTCGTCACGACGCACCGCGGGTTGCGGGAATGAGCCGAGCCTGTAGTGGACACTGAATTCGAACGAAGCGCCTCTTCGGCCGCTGCCTGTTCGCTTCGTCTCCCTTCGTTGCTTCACCTCCTGCCGCAGCCTCTTCGCGTCCTTCTCTTGTGCCTATATAAGAGAGGTCGCTCCTCTCCAGAGAGACACAACAGAAGCTCATCTTCCTCTCGCCACAAAGTTCCGACCAATGCGCTGCTGCTACGTTCTTCCCCATCCCGTCTTGCGGCGTGCACCGCAGGTCGGGACAGTAGGCCTCCGAAACCGCACCTTTTGAGTCCTGTACGGGAGAAGGGTGATAAGGTTTTTGGGGAGCGCTCAGCGCGACTACTGGCTGCTTCATCACGGACGATCCGGTCGCCGACGACTTCTTCCCCGACGTCCACGACCTCCTCGACGACATGGCAGGCGAGGACACCGACCTCAAGTCCAACGCTTCTGCTGCTGCTGTCCCGTACGTGTTCTTATCTCTCCTATTAAAGGTTCTGCCGCAGTTCCTTGTTCTAGTCTTTGTCCTACACATGATAGGTTCTACTTCATATATGCTACTTGCTATACTGTCTGCTTTAGATATGATAGGCTACGGTTCATATATGCATAAGCTATTTACCTTCTCTCTGTCAAAACGCATGACTTGTTTTATCTCTACTATATTAGTCATGCTTTGTCTAGTATTTCTGTTAATAAAATTATTTGGTAAATTGCTCATATTTCCAATAACAACTAAGTCCTCACTGTAGGATATCTGCCGTGACAATTCCACGATAGTTGGCGCCCACCGTGGGGCTCGCGCAGGGTGGTATTGAGTTCTTGGAGGGATCTCTACCAGGGATCAAGGAGTTTGTGATTTTCCGGACGAAGAAGAACCTTTTTGGAATGATCTGCATCAACTTCAAGTTTATCGGTTCAGATTTATAATCTGTGAGATTTGAGGTTAAGAAAAATTAGGTTTGAATCCGTGCGCCGCCACATGCGACGGGCGGTCCATCCGTCCGGAGCCAAATCAATTACAAGGGTACCGCTGCAAGAGGCCAAGTGCAAAAAGGAATTCCATCCATACGGATGAAAATCATTAAGTTACAGTTATTTTTGTCTAATTCGCCAAGTTGCCGCCGCCGCGTACAGGATTCGCCGAGACGGTCAAATTTTTTCCATCACATTAAGCATCACAGCCTAATGGTTTCAAAGGCTGGTGTACTTCTCGACTAGTATATCACCTGAAGCCAAATCAGTTTTCTTTAATCAACTCTGATCGCTACAAGGAATCTACCAAAAGGGGGGAGTCAAACCAACTACGACCCGGTTTCTGAGTCGCCACCGAGCGCGCCTCCACCGGTCGAGCCGCCGCGGCCGTTCTGAGCCGCCTCCTGCCGCTGCTGTCTCTGCGGCCACAAGCCGCCGCTTGCCAAAACTGCCACAGCTCTTATCCCTGAAGCGTACGAGCGAACAGATCAGTGAGTTACGCGACGCCCAAAGGCTAGTTCGCTCGAGGGGAAGGCCCGTATGGAGACGTACGCCTGATAAATAAATCCAACAGGACCTCCAAAAAATTGTACGTATTAGTTCCACTTACTGCCCCAATGGCACAAGGACCAAGGATTTTGATACTCTTGTCTCTCACGAGAAGGAAGCTACCAAGGCTGATCAATTGTCGTTCTGTGCTACACGGAAATCGTCTGTCCGGTTATTCGCCGCCGCGGGCTACATCAATACACAAGAGCCTGTATCTAGCATGGTTTTCGCTCTGAAGCTACCTGATGGACCTTTGCCCGTCTCAACTGCAGCAGGGGAGAGTTGTCGGCAGCCTCGCTGCCCTCCGCTTCCGGTCGTCGCTCCTCCGTGTTGAGCCGCCTGTCTTCGTCAACTTGAGCTGGTTACTTGCCAACGTGCTTCGCCGGCTATCCGCCTTCTCCGACGCACAACTTTGCTGCTGCTGCTCACCTCCGCGGGCGCCTCAACGGAGAAGTGTTGTGGACCACCGCCGTGCTCACCTCTGCACCCGGCTCCGGCAGCAGCCGACCGGTGCCTCGAGCCGCTGCTGCGGCCAGCCCCGTCGCTCCTCCTCGAGCCACTGGGGTGCTGCTGTTACGCCGAGCCGCCCTGTGCAAAACCGTCGGGCCCCTAACGCTGCTGCCTCGCACCGCTTCGAGCGCCCGCACGACTGATCGCCCGCCGTGAGACGCCGTGCGCCGCCGTGCTTTGGTACAAGCCGCCTCGCCTTCACGGCCTTGGTCTCCGCCGCGCGCTGCGAGTTTGCCTGTAGGCCGCCTCTGCCACCCTGCTGTCGTGGGATTACTAACGCGACCAAGCCGCCGTTGCCCGGTGCTGTGCTAAAGCGCTGCTTCCCTCGCATGCTTTTACTGCAGTTTTTTTTTCAGAGACGGGAAGGCAGAAGCAGATAATAAGAGATAAGGAGAAACCTACTACGTGCATGGATTATGCGGCCAGAGTGCTAATCACATGCATATACTATTCGTTTTCTATGCACTTCCAGTACCTCATACACGGTTCAATCCCCAAACTTGATATTATCCAGCGATGCATAGCGTGGTTGCCTAGATAAAACAGAGGAAGCCAGAGGAGATGTATTGGTCCAGCATTATCCATCGCCAGTGTGCTATTTTTTTATCAGCACATATTTTGTTTGAGAACAATTACTTTGATTTGCAATATTTTTTAAAGCAGGGCAAAACAATTTTGAAAAAGGCTTCATCTCAAGTCGACGCAGCTTCAAGTTGTTTCCATCTCCACCGCGGTCGCATCGCTGGGCCACCCTTCATCGGAAGCAGCCGAGGCCGTGATCAGCCAGCGCCTCCGTTCAGCCGCCGCGGTTTTTGCTTGTGCGGTTCTGGTCTTTCTTCCGCCAGTGATCATCGTTGCAGCCTGTCTCAACTGAGCCGCCTATGCAGCCGCGCGTTCAAACTGTGGAGCCACCGCCGTGTTCAATTGACCCGACCCATCTTTGCTCTTTTTCGTGCGCGCAGCCGTCCGGCTCACCTTCCGTTCAGGACGCTCGATCCAGTACCTTTGCGGCCACCCCACGTACTTTACCGTGTTTCCAAGTCGCCGGGGCGGGCTCTGTTTCCGCGTTGACCCGTGGATGGCCATTAATTACTTATGGACGCTACTTACGGACCATTTGGCATCCTTACAAATCAGGTAATATCCATCTAACTATATTTTTAGTACATATTGTTTTTTCCAAGAACAATTACTCTTGTCCGCAATATATTTTGTGCAGGACAATGATTATCAAAAAGATGGTGCCATACTATGTCTATGGAGGGCGCGTTAGCATTATCACGCCCCGGCGTTTCCGCCCGCTTGCTGTTGAACGGGTGTGCGCAAGCCGCCGCCCGTGCAGCTCAATCTATGTCAACTCATCGAGACCGCGCCCGCGATTGACTCGCCGTCTGCGTGGCTTATCGCGCCTGCAATTAATTCGCCCGTCCGCACCGGCTTACAACGCCACGGCCGGCTCATCTATCTGCCCCGTTGATCGGCTCCACAGCGGTTGATTTCAAGCTTCATCGTGGTGATCATCAACTCTGCGGTGGATAACTACTAGCCTGACGTATCAGGTGAAATCCATCCAATATATTTTTATATTACATATTGCTTTCTCTAAAAAGAGCAACTACTCTGGCTTGCAAGTTCTCTAATGCAGTGGTCTACTGCAAAAGGGACTATTATATTACTGAGCTATTGAGTGACTCATAACGGTTTATATCACGGTCAAATATGAAGAATCTCAAGATAACTCTTTAAGTCGTCTTAAGACTCGGGGGCTACGATGACATGACTCAGTAAATGATTGCTAGTTTAAAGCAGATTCAATAACTCCGGATCAGTGGAGGGAAGATAACCCGGTTCCGGAGGCTACTGCTATATTGATGAAAATCTAAAAGCCATCACAAAGTTTCCGGCTCAAAATGAAGAATGCCGGTTTAAAATCCGGTTCAAGAGAAATCTGTCTCTCGCAAAGTTTTGAAGATCTCAACATCCGGTTTAAAATCCGGTTCAAGAGAAATTCGTCTCTCACGAAGCTTTGAAGCTCTCAATATCCGGTTTAAAATTCTGGCTCAAGAAGAATTTACCTCTTACAAAGTTTGAGTTTTCAGGAAAAATTAAAGGGACCAAAGTGAGTTCGTTGCAAAGCACAACTCAAACATAGGTACCCTGCTTCCAAGACCGTTGGGGGCTGATCGTATTCGAATCTAGCCTAACCCCTTTTGGTCCGACTTTGATCGTATTCGAATCAGAGTCGTTAAAAAAGTCTCAAGGTCATTTGGGGGCTTCCTGTTCAAACATAGGTCGTATTGGAACCAAAGAGAACATAGCTGTTGGTACCCTCTTGATCAGCGCAATGCCAAACCCACTAGGGGGCTTCTTGATCGTATTCGAATCATAGCTTAACCCCTTTTGGGTCGGACTTTGATCGTATTCGAATCAAAGTCGTTAAAAAAGTCTCTAGGTCATTTGGGGGCTTCCTGTTCAAACATAGGTCGTATTCGAACCAAAGAGAACATAGCAGTCGGTACCCTCTTGATCGGTGCAATGCCAAACCCACTAGGGGCTTACCGATTGTATTCGAATCATAGCTTAACCCCTTTTGGTTCGACTTACTGACCGTATTCGAATCAGAAGCCTCGCTTTTTCTCTTTGTTTGCCGTAAGTTTTTGAAAATAATCTTTCGAGTTTGTCTTGAGACTTTTTTGTTCAGATCTGAGGCATATATATGGGGTTTCTATTTAACCCGGTTTGGCTTTGGACGATAAGTCGGCAGCATATGACAATCATCAAACATTTGGAAGTCTTGGCTTCTAAAGATTGGGTTATCACCCTTACTGTGCAGGTCACATAAACCGGCAGTGCAAATTCAATATCACGGGTATGGTATTATAGTTATGTTTCAAAGTTATGATTCACAACAGGCTTATCTGTGACTCTTTTTTACACATCAGTGGTGCCAAGGGTTCTTGTGATCTACTTGTGTGCAGGATAAGACTACATTTGGGTGGTTACCCGCCCTGGCTTTTGACGTTAAGTCGCCAGGGCATATGTTATTTAAACTCTGTGCAGGATTTGCAGAACTATGACTTATATAAATGCTTAAGTCCAAGCTCATCATTAAGATTGATGCTTCAAAATGATTATCCGTTCTGGATTTTCTCAAAGGCTATAAATAGTCGGGTTATAAAAATTCCGGCTTACAATGGAGGCGTATTAAATCGCCATCGGCCAAGAGCCGCCGGGTATTTAAACTCCGGATTTACTTGTCAACAAATAAGGTATTCAAAGTCGCTTTGGCGCAATGACTATTATTTTATCAATGGATATGATTTATTCTACAATGGAAGGAATAGTCCCGAGTTGCTGCAGGCTTACGACCCGGCACTTGGGGGCTACATTATTCAGATTGAGATTATATCAAATATGCAAGTCCCATGTCACTGCCAGCATGCACCATGGCACTTGGGGGCTAATGCAAAGTCATTTTTTGTCTCACTTTATTGAAGATCCGACTCATCACATTGTAATGAGCTGGCCCTTGGGGGCTACCAATTGCTCCTACAAAAAATTCAAGGTACACAAGCCTCAACCCATTATATTGAAAGATCCACTACTCAGTTGGTAGAGTACAAAGCTCTTAACCTTATGGACGTGGGTTCAAGCCCCATGGTGGAGATTACATCATATGATGTTATTATCAATGAATTATATACAAAGTCCCAACTCAGTATTATCTTACTGAGCCGACCCTTGGGGGCTACACGTTGCTGCTCAAGTCTACATGATCATATTTACAAAGTCTCTGCTCATTATTGCATAATGATTCGGCCCTTGGGGGCTACAGGTGATATGCATATAAGGGAGAAAAATTTTCAAATTCTCAGTTTTGAGCAGACCAGATTGACCCGGCGTCTGCAATAATCATGACCCGGTGTCGGCAACAATTATGACTCGGCATCATCTATTTATAACCCGGCAGTTTTGGTAATCATAAATTGGCAAGTTTCTACATCTTCAAGCCGGCTGAAAATCAGATGAGTATTTCAAGACCAATATTTATTAAGCCGGCGCTTTGGAAACCGATTCAAATGGATTATTTCTTTTAATATTTCTCTACAAGAGCCAATGTCAGCAAATTTGGTTATGAAGCTGGCCTATTGACCCAGATTTTTCAGAAGAAGTGCTCGGATTTTTTGCATTGGTAATGTTTGAACACATCTGCTAAAGGAGATTTGCTATTAGATCATGAATGCGCAGCCAGGAGGAAATGACAAGGCCTTAAGGATGATTAGGTGCCGGTTCAGGAAAATATTTAACCCGAAGCACAACCTATCAAGTTTGTTCTTGTGTTTATTTTACAGGTTCAGTTTAACATGTATAAATCCGAATTAAACTAGGGGGGGCTAATATCGGGGATATACCCCGCGGTATGACCCGGCCGAAAGTATGACCCAGTCGGACTCGGCGTTTCATTGGTAACCCGCCGGAGGATTGGCGACTTACGAGTCTGGCGGCTCGCTGGCCTGACGACTCATGAGCCTGGCGACTCACGGATGACCCCGATGGCGGGTCAGATAGAGGACTAGGCCCGAGGCCCAGAAGACCGGCTCATGTTATGGTGGGCCGGCTTAAGAGGAAAAAGGCATAAGGAATATTCTCCTACAAAGGAAGCAAGACTAGGACTCCACTTGTAATAGAGTAATCCTAATCCTACTAGGACTAGTCATGTAACCCGCTCCTTCAACATATATAAGGAGGGGCAGGGCACCCCAAGAGGGGACAAGCAAGAAAATAATCGCTAAGGCTAGACACAACTAGAGGAGAGCCGGTTATGCGGCGTCTCCCTCATGAGCATAATGAGATCTAGCTACAAACAACATGTAGGGCTATTACCGGATGATGTTTCCAGGGGCCCGAAGCTGTCTAAATCCTTGTCTTGTGTGTTGCGTCTCTCGTCCCGATCAACCCTTCTCAAGCTACCATATAGATGTGTTGGCCTCACGACATCTGCCGTGACAATTCCACAACATGGCTCCCCCTTTCAGGTGAGATCTGTAGCGCGATAGGCGGCAGTAGCGGTGAAGTGCCTCCACCTCCAGGTGAGATCTGTTGCGCACACGATCTCTCTCTCTCTCTTCCTCGCCCCCTTCTCTCTCACCATCGTGGATCAGCGCCACCATAGCCTGTGTTCAATCCCACACCGCCGCCTCTGTCTCCCAGCGACGTCATCTCGCCGCCCTCGGCCTCACCATCAACTGATGCAGGGAGTGATACCGCCACCTCCATCTCCCGAGTATTTAACAAAAAACTACCACAATTCGTGGAACCGTGCCTAAAAACTACCACTTTACAAATTTGTGCGGAAAACTACCACTTTTGTTCTAATCTTTGCCTAAAAACTACCAAGTCAGAAAAGTGGCCGATTCAGATTGTTTAAGCGTGATTATAACATGCTGGGCCCACCCGTCGGGGCTGAAAAAGTCAACCCCGTTACTTTGACCGTTAGCATGTGGGGCCCACACGTCAGTTCTTTCTTCTTCCTCTAAAATTCCCTATCTTCTTCTAAAATTCCCCATGGAGATCTCCGATGGCTTTCAATGGCAGACGAATTGAGCTAGCTAGCTCTAATAGCCTGGCTCCAATCGACTTTTGCTTCGGACGAATCGAGCTAGCTAGCTCCAATTTCCTCGATGTAAAATCGCGGCCGAACATGCAGCCGGGCGGGAAGGGCGGAAGGACCAGCCGCAGAACTCCCGGCCTTGGCCATGGCACGGTCGTCGTAGATGACCACGGACCCGTCCGCCGCCACAACCCAGGACAGCTTGGCCGGAGGAGCGAATGCCAGCTTCGAGCGCGGCGGCAGCCATGGCCAGGTCGCGGAGGCCAGCGCGCAGCCATGGCCAGCTCGCCCGGAATGGAAGCTCGCGCGGAGGCCAGCTTCGAGCGCGGCGGTCGCCGACGAGCTCGCCCGGCGACGCGGAGTCCAGCCAGCGCGGCGGCTCGCTTGCTCGGGCAGCTCGCCCACAGCCGGCCCGGCGACACTATGCATACAAAGTGTTTGTAGAAATGTCCCAGTGAACACGTGGGTCCCATCTATCATAACGGTCAACATAGCGGTCAATCTAGTGGGGTTGACTATTATTATCATGTCAATGCTTACGTGTGGGCTAGCCCTGTCATAATCACGCTTAGACGAGTCGAATCGGCCATTTTTCTGACTTGGTAGTTTTTAGGCAAAGATTAGAACAAAAATGGTAATTTTCCGCACAAATTTGTAAAATGGTAGTTTGTAGGCATGGTTTCACGAATTGTGGTAGTTTTTTGTTAAATACTCCCATCTCCCCTTTCCCTGCCTCTGAACCCAACTGAGAAGAAACTCATCTCTTCCCCTCTCTCAGGGCATCCTCTCTTACCCTCCCGTGGCTCCTCGTCCTCCTCCCATGGACACCAAATTCTACAAGGATTTTTTATTCAAATTGTTCTTTGTCACTAGGTCACCGGCAAGGTCTTAGTCCATGATTTGTTCGTCTCGCGCTACAGGTGGGAATGATGTTTCATCGCGGATTGCACAAATAAGTGCCGCTTCTTGACACAGATTGGTCTGGATTTGTGCAGATGGTGGAGGTGGAGAAGTCTGAGCGAGGGCTCGAGGAGGTGGAGGAAGAGATGGTGGCCAGCAGCGCTCCTTCGGCCAGGAAAACGTGGGCACTCCGGTTCGTTCATATCGACTAAATCACGGGTCGGTGAGTCACTATTGCCCAAAACCAAGCGGTGGATGGCGCTCACAAGCAAAAGCAGTCACATAATCATCTTCAAGGCTAAGATCAACGTGCTCCTGCCCTTTAGGCCCTTTGCCATCCCGCTCCACTACCTCTCCAGAAACCACAATAATCACACTTATAAATTAATTTTTAGTATTCATCAGAATTGTACAGTATTACTTGTCCTTTTATGTTTAATTATTTTTTCTATTTAGTGTTACTTTTGAATCTTTTATAGCACAAGCATCTGTTTCTTCTTATAAATTCTATGTCACGTTTAGTCGCAGGAGCAAGACTGACATGTAGTGCCTTCTATATCCTCAATTTTCTATCTTCAAATGGTTCATATTAAGCAGATGTACTCAAACATGTAATTATGTTTCCCCAACAATTGTGCTTTATACTATCATAATTTGAAATGAATCCCTGTGTTCTAGGAGGAAAAATTCGAGCTCCATATTACTTGGTCTGCTGCTTCTTCTGGGTTGTCTTCTACCTTCCAGTAGATTCTGTGAAGCTCCAATGGCTAACAAACAGGTTAGTGCTCGTGCACTATTATGCCTCAAGTTAATTATCTTGTGATGCAATTTCATATTTTATGGTCTGATTGCTCTAGGTGGAACTGACTGCTCTACTACAGTGTGATTGCTCTAGATGGAACTAACTGCTCTATTGCACGGCATTGCTAGGTCGCCAGTCCGTTCTTGATTTCGATTATGGGCGTGATATTGTGATATTATCCATGAACTAGAGAATGGAGTGAAAACAATTGGTCTACTGATGAACTTGACAGTTAGTATTTTTTATGGCAGATGCATAGAATTTAAGTGTCAGGAGTTTGCCTTTTGGTATGTCCTTGTGGTGCGTTGCCTCTCCATTAAATTCTCATGTTCGCGGATTCTGGAGTGTAGTTATATTGTGTCATGCCTTTTTAGATGAAAATATAATGGAGTGGTATGTTCCATCACTTGGGACCATGTAACTATATTATTTGATATTTAGTATAGAGTTCTGAACTATCTTGGCTGGGCTTGATTTAGGCAAAAAAAATTACTTCTGTGAAGTTGTAGTCACAACTATAATTATCCAGGGAGGAAGTGATGTAAAAGGAGGAGATGTCTTGCACTACTGTTGCTTGGTACCAGACATGAACGACTTCATTAGGAGTTTGCTGCATGGTTGGAGGTCAGCTCAGCTTTTCTATGTGCTTAACTTTTGCAGATATAAAAAATTATGTAGTCTTGAAGCTGAAATTTAGTTGATTGAAAGTAAAGAGATTCAGAGTAAGAGACTTTTTTGCACTCAGGGGACGAGCACGGTAACATGTCTTCTCACTCCAATATTTGAGACTGAATTTGATAAAATTAGGCACTGCATTTTTTTCAAATTAATGGCAAAATACACTCATGGACAGTTTTAAATAAAACAAAAGTGTGTAATTTTCCTCTGCTTTGTGTTGAAGTCCTCTTGTATAGGGCATTTGAGGTTCTGTTTAGTGCATAAGTTGGCGAATCTTTTGCAGCAAACACTCATTTATTTGCTTTGCCATGAAATTTCCTACATACGACCGTCCTGTCTATCCAGGTGCCATATTTTTAGGTTTGATATCTAATAAGTTAACTTCAAATTTGAATGCCATGTATAGCATTTTCAGAATTGGAGTGACAGCATCGGTCGTCGCTACTACTTTAGTGATCTAAAACGTCTTATATTAGCTTATAGAGGTAGTATTTGGGTTGTCATTGACATCACACATTGACTGGCGATGTTGCATGTCAGAGGGGTCTACTCATACGTGCAGTTTTCCATTGTCTTTGGTGATTCTTTTCTTTATTTCCCACCTTGCACGTTTGGTATATTCATGGATTCACCCTTCTTTCTAATATTTTAGTTTACTAAAATTGTAACAATTGGTGTCAAAACCTTATATTCGATGCTATTGCATATCAGTACCATTACCCTGTTTGCAGATTTTTAGTTAACCTGTATTAGAAGAAATCATACGCCAACTTACAACCTACTAAAAAAAGATATTGAAAATCAAATAAAACGTAAGACAAAAAGATGACCAGTACATTGGTACTATTTGGACCATGCTTCTTACATATATGTTTGATTACATTATCTACACAATTCTATAATTGTCCACATTATTTTCCTTAGCTTAACATGCCATTGCATACATAACTATTTATTATAACAACAATTTTAAGGTGAACCATGTTTGCCGCGACTTGCACATTTTTAATGTTCAATGGACTAAGACCAGAGTTTTCTGCCTGTACACATTCTATTTGCATTACATTTTTCTGTAAAATAATACTGACAGCTTCATCATTGTGTTCTACAGGAAGGTAGTTGGTGTCACTAGAGATAATAAACCATTTGGATTCCAATACCATACCATGTTGATCTACACCTGGTGTGCTTTCTCTCCTATTTATGCTTTCATTTCAGTGGTTCTAAGGCTCACACATAATGATTGAGAAAAGTAGCACAATGTTTTTTTGGCTATTTGCTATCGATGGCATGTTGCAGTTTGCCATGGGCCATGCTAAATGTGCATCTATCTAAGGCATACTGTACCTTATGGGATTTCTCATATATTTGTAGATTTATTGTATTTTCTTTGAATTGGATTGTAGATTTGTTGTTGTGTTGTCAGAATAAACAATGCATGAATTCGGTAACTGATTTTATAGCTGCAGTCTCCTAAGCACAATTACTGGTGCTTTATTTTCTAATCTTCGGTTTTATTTTGTCGTTAAATACTATACAGCTTGGTTTTGTTACTAACTTTAATCCAATCATATATTTACATCAATCACTATTAGTTTAGTGACAAAATAGACGGGCGCAGCAACACGCGCCATCATGGTCTAGTAAATACACAAGATCAAATGAGAACCAGAAGACAACGATCCTTAGCAAGATCCTTCCCAAGGAAGTCCACGAGACCCCCGCCAAGATCCTTGCCGAGGACGACCGCGGTGCCGAGGGAAGACCCTTGCCGGGCCCCCGGCAAGGCCCTTGTCGAAGACTTCTGCGGGGCCATAGCCAGGCCCATGCCTGCCAAGACTCCACCGCCGCTCCCATGCAGCTGCTAGCTCGACCAGCTGGGCAGGCATCTGCGTAGCAGCGTGCGGCCTCCACACCAACTCAGCGAGCACCTGCGTGGTGGCATGCAGGTCTTCGTGAAGACTCCTCCACCGCGCCAGCCCAACAGCCAGCCAACGTGGCGCTGCAATGCCTCGTCAGCTTGGACGCGCGTCGGAGCCAAGTGAGGCGACGACAGCTGGGACGGGCTTCTTTGCCGCGACCGATAAAGCAAGAGGGGCACGTCGGCATCGCATTAAATGTGTTTGTCCGACGATGACAGAGGATAGGCTCAGCCACTGTACACCTTTCCACCTCTTGTGTGCCACTGTGGCGACCCCTTTTATCTATAAAAGGAGGTCTGAGGCGTACTGGAGAGGGATTCAGATATTTTGTACTAGAGGGACACTGTAGCTAGTTCAAGAACACAAGAACACTCAAATATACATCAAAGCAGGACTAGGGTTTAAGGCGTCCCCGCGGCCCGAACCTGGGTAAACGATTTTCGTGCTGACCGCCCGACCCTCTTTTTGCACAACCCCGCGCCCACCTACTATAGAAGGGATCCCAGTGATTCCATAGGTGTCATTTCCACTGACATCTTTGGTGCGCCATGTAGGGGTTTGCAGTTGTGAAAATCAGGTCTGGTTGAAGCAGCGGCTTCATCATGGTCATCACTCCAAGGAAGAAGGCGACTGAACGACCGAGCAAGTGGCATCCCCGGTGGATGAAGTGAACGCTCACGCCTTGGCATAAAAGCTAAGTCATGCAAAACTTTGGGAAATTCCTTTTTATATATAAGGTTATCGTCCTCGATGATCTTGCCCTGTGTATGGAAAACTTGCACGCAATGGGGCCCTGCCACTATTGGCAACACCCTCGTTCTGTTTCGAGTCTGCTCAACAGTTCGAGCGGCTGCGTTGAGAACGGCAGGGTGAACTTCTGCAATTGGCAACGCTCTCGTTCCGTCTCGAGTCCGCTCGATAGTTCGAGCGGCCGCATTAAGAGCAGTGAGGTGGTTTTCCCGGCAGCAGGCATACCCGGCAGGCCATTGGGGACCCGTCCTCAAAGCGCCGCGGCCTGGGTTTTCGCGCCAGCAAGCCTACCCGATTACATAGGGTGGACATACAAAGGGAGATCAAACAGGAAAATTACATGCATCGTTTCAAAAGCACTGCAGAGTTATATTACATCAGTTGTCACTGCAGTTCTAACTAAAGATAAAAATTGTCTTGGTCATGAACATGCAGCGGCGATAAGAAACGGGGTGCCTAGTCCCAGCGTTGGCCTTCTATCCTCCGAACTCCGTCGATGCGGCTGATCACGGGCTTGATACGCTCCTCGAGCATCGCGAGGTCCATGCCCTCCGGCAAGCTCTCTAGCGCAACGTCGAAGTCGAGGTTCTAGTACGCCACCTTGGTGAGGACCTTGGTCATGGCACCCCGGCAAAGCCTCCGGGCCTCATCGGCCAGAGAGGCCGCCCTGCCGGAGCTGAACTGCTCCAGGGCCCCGAGAACACCCTCGAAGAACAGGGTCAGCCTGGCATTGGGAGTCACGCTCGGCTCCGGGACATACCTCACGTTTGGCATCCCCATGGTAGCCAGCTGCGTGGTCATCCTGCCGGCGACGCCGGCGAGGCGGTCGATCCAGAGTTTCTCGCCTTTCAAGAAATCCTCGTGGTTGGCGGCTTCGTTCTTCCGCAGCTGCCTCTCCGTCTCCAGATTCTTGGTCAGGGTCTCCTCCCGAGCCCTGACCTCCGACAACGTCCCCTCAAGACCCTCCAGCTTCAGCTTCAGGTCCTGGATGGAGCCGTTGGCCTTGGAGAGTAGCTTGGCCTTGGCGAGGACCATGGCTTGCGCGTCAGCCAAAGTGCCTTTGGCCGTGTCCATCTCCCTCATCAACTCCAGGACCTGCTTCTTCAGCCCATCCCGCTCCACCTCCAGCTCGTTCACCTTGCCGGAATGGACCTGGGCCTGAGCATTGAGTGCCTCATTGTGCCTCTGCTCTAGTTCCTGGGTCCGCTGCACGACAAGCTTCTCGACCTCCTCGTCCTTACCGCGGAGTGTCGCGGAAAGTTTCTCCTCGCGAGTGGCAAGGTCCTCCTCATAGGAGTTCAGCATGGCCTAGTGCTGGCGCCGAGAGGCCTCGTCCTTGGTGGCCTGTTGTCTCGCCGCCTTCTGGGCCTTCTCGACATCGGCCTGCTTCATGACAAGCTCCAGCTTGTGCTCCACCAGCAGATCCTAGGCGGCCTTCAATTCCTCGCGGGCCTGGGGGAACCAAGTCTGTGTCTTGGCGACGCTCCCCACGAGGTCCGCCTCCGCCTTGTCCACCGCCACCATCATGGACTTGGCCTTGTCCAGGCGGGCATGGTGAAGCGCGTGGAGCTTAAGGAAGTTGGCGCTCATGCCCTGGAGGAGCCGCTCCTCCTGGGAACCGCCGCCACCGGCGCTCAGTTCGTCAACGACCTCAAGCCCGACGGCGGTGAGCACCTCGTCGTCGAACACCTCCTCTTCAGCGGGCGCCCTGGTGCTCGCTGTCCATGGGAGGTGGACGAACAGGTCATCGCCCACCTTCAGGTACTTGCCTGAGCCAGGGGCGGCGGGGGAGGAAGGATGGTCGTCAACCACCTCCTCCTCGGCAGCGCCCTTGTCGGCCTCCCCGGCAGGCCCCTTGCCGGCCTCCTCGGCAGCGGCCCTGCCGGTCTCCCCGACAGCTCCTTGGCGGCGTCCCTGGCAACCTCCTCGATGATGGCGTCCACGTCCTTCCGGTCCGCCGAGGAAGGATCTGGATACCGAGAAGGGGAATGAGGCGAAGTCAGGACCAAATTCAAAAGAAGAAAAACTAACGGGGACAGAAGGCAAACAACTCACCCATGCCAGGCTGAGAAGAAGTGGCCCTCTCCCCGCCAACATTCGGTGCCGGGATGGAGCCGCCGGTGCCTGGGTTCACCTCCTCCTCCTCCGTGCGCATGGGCTCGGTGCTTGGCGCCCTTGCCGGGGACGCGCCTCGGGGCAGCGTGGTTGATGGGGGCGGCGTGTTGGGGGTGGCCCTCGATGGCTCCTCCTGCCACCGGCCTCCTCCTGCAACCACGGCAATGTCAGCACCAAGAGATCGTGCCCCAGCACACGTTAATGGAGAGCGAGTGATGAACACACGCTGGGGCCTGCGCCGGGGGCTGCTGTCTGGGCTGCTCACCACCACCATCGGCGTACTCGAGGTACCCGCCGGGGGCTGACTGCCCGTCGAGGCCCTGGCCCTCTTCGCCACCCTCTGGGCCAGCGTCTCCATGTCCCTGCAAAGATGAAGACAAGTCAAGAACAACAGCACAGTCTGTGCGGATGGAGATGACAAAAGACAAGATACTTACTTATCATTCGCCTCCTCTTTTGTTGCCTTCCTCTTCCTCCTCGGGCTAAGGGACCCAAGGTCGAAGACGACCTCTGTGTCATCCTCTATGGGAGGAGGGGAAGCGGGTGGAGTCTGAGGACGCTTGGACGAAGAAGAGGCGGTCGCTTTCTTCTTCGCCACCGCCGCTTTCACCACCTTCCCCGCCGTCGTGGCCCTCGTCTGGCGCACGGACACCTCCTGGGTTTGTTGCGGTTGTGCAGCCCTGTCGGGCCGGACTGGCTCGCCAGAGGTGGCCTGCCGCAGGACACACCCTCTCCCCGTGGCCGGGGGGACGACTACCTCGACCTCCTCCTCGGACGACTCGTCGACCACATCTTCGATAAGAGGGGCCCTGGTGCCGGCGCTGCTAGCCTCCCCAACGGACTCTACCCACTAGATGAGCTCCTTATCCTTCGCGACCACCGCGGCCTCGCCTTCCATGCCGCCAGCGCCGCCGGCCTCCTTGGCGAGCTCCACCTCCGCCGCCCTGGCAACGATGTAGTCCAGCTCCGCCTGGGTGGTGTCCTGGACGAGCAGCGGCTCGTCGCGGACGTACTTCTCCACCAGGGTGTCGAAGAACTCCTGCACCTGATCCTCCTCCGGCTCGGCCCAATTTGGGTCAAGGCCGTGCACATTGAAGTCCGGCATGATGGCGATGATGTCGGTTTGGCGAGAGTTGTTGCTCAGCGGGACCACCCCCGCCGGCAACCCAAACAAGGGCCCCTTGGCGACCTTGCCGGCCTTAGAAGCCTTGTCGGTCCTCTCGGCCCTGCCATCGCGGCTCACGTCGAGCTGAAAAAGCCGCTGGCAGAAGTGAGCGTGCGCCATCTCCGTGAAGTTGTGGTTCAAGCCGGGGCGAAGCCTCATGACGTCGGCCGCATTCCTGAAGAGCCAGGCCGGCCTCCCCTTGTTGTGCAGTGGAGCGATTCGGTGGCGGATGAAATCCGCCCCAATTATCTCCAGGGTGAGCCCGACAACGTTGAGGTGGTGGATCCTGGTGATGGCGACCTTGAGCTTCTCATCCTGGGCGTCGACATCGCCCCATTCATCCCTGCGAACCGGCGGTGCCTGGCGAACCTGGCAAAATTCATGTGGGTCCTCCTCCTCAATCCAGCACCACCGGCTTCTCCACTCCTCCCACCTCTCCTTCTGAACGCCCTCCGGATATGTCCCCTTCTCATGGGTCCTTAGGATCCAAGTGACACAACCGGAGATGGCGCCTCCCTTCTGGATCCGAGGATAGAAGTAGTGGCGGAAGAGCGCCGTGCTGGGATGCACTCCGGCGAAGCCCTCGCAGAGATGGGCGAAAAGGGCCATGCATGCCACCGCATACGGAGTGAAATCCAGAAGGTGGAAGCCGTAGGTGTGCATGACGTCGTTGAAGAAATTAGAGAAAGGGGGGCAGAGGCCGCAGGAAAAGTAGTCGATGAAGAATGGGTACCGATTCCGGCCGGCCTTGGTGAAATCAGCAGGGATGATGCGCGTGGTCGGATGCCCCATCGTCTCCCCCCCCCCCGTCTTGCACCCCCACAAGGGCTTGAAGTTGTCCCGGAGATGGACCGCGTCGACCATCGAGGGGAAGTAGGTGAGCTGCGTTCGTCGCACCGCCAACTCACTCTCCGGCTACTCCTTCCTCCCGGCGTCCTTGGCCGCTCCCTTGCCTTTGCTGGTTTTGGGCGCCATGGCGGCTATGGGAGGTGGAGGATGAAGGACAGCGAAGACGCGGCGGCGGCGAACGAGAGCAAGAGCTTGAGAAGGAAGGAAGAGGGGACGGCGGTTCCGAGATTGGAGAAGGCGTAGAGGGTAAATGAGCAGCGTGCCTGCGGTTATTCCTTTTTACAGGGAAGGCGCGGGCCGCCTCTTTACCATTTACTGTGACATGACGCACGCGTGCGGGAACTGCCCCACGCATGACCCCCACATCACGCATGACCCTCCATGTCGCGCGTTCAAGGTGGGTCATGGGGGAGCGCAGCGGACGGAAAAGTTACTGCATTAAAAATCCGCCCCGCCTGCCCGCGCACCGTTCTGGGCCTAGCCCAACAACGCGTCGCGCTTATGTGTGGCCCAGGCCCGAGGGCTCCTGTCGGTGTACAAAAGTAGGGGCTCTCCTTTGTACCCCTTTACTTGTGCACGGGCAGTCAGAGCCGCGCCCGTAGCCGCACTAAGCAGGGCACAGGAGGGAAGCCGGAACACAAGACGACCGAAGCAATGCCAAGACCAGAGACGCAAAGAGCAAGAGAGTGAAGTGGGATCCCCCCGCAAGACCCATGCCGGGGCAGCCTTCGCATCCCCGGCAAGAGCCTTGCCGGGGAAACTTGCTCAATGCCAGCAGAGCACGCCGCCCTTGAGACAGGGGATTCCAACACCATCAACCACATTGGAACCAAGGCTCGGGAGGCACCTCCGTGGTGGCATTCAGATCTTTGTAGAGATCATAAATACACAAGATCAGACGAGAACCAGATGACGATGATCCTTAGCAAGATCCTTGCCAAGGAAGTCCACGAGACCCCCGGCAAGATCCTTGCCGAGGATGACCGCGGTGCCGCGACAAGACACTTGTCGGGCCCCGGGCAAGGCCTTTGCCGAAGACATCTGCGGGGCCGCAGCTAGGCCCACGCTTGCCAAGACTCCACCGCCGCTCCCATGCAGCTGCTAGCTCGACTAGCTGGGCAGGCATCTGCATGGCAGCGCATGGCCTCCACACCAACTCAGCGAGCACCTGCGTGGTGGCATGCTGATCTTCGTGAAGACTCCGCCACCGCGCCAGCCCAACAACCAGCCAACGTGGCGCTCCAATGCCTTGTCGGCTTGGACGCGCGTCGGAGCCAGGAGAGGCAATGACAGCTAGGACGGGCTTCTTTGCCGCCCCCGATAAAGCAAGAGGGGCACGTCGGCAGTGCATTAAATGCGTTTTTCTGACGATTGCAGAGGATAGACTCAGCCACTGTACACCTTTCCACCTCTTGTGTGCCACTGTGGCGACCCCTTTTGTCTATAAAAGGAGGCCCGAGGCATACTGGAGAGAGATTCGGATCTTTTGGACTGGAGAGACACCGTAGCTAGTTTAAGAACACAAGAACACTCAAATATACATCAAAGCAGGACTAGGGTTTTACACGTCCCCGCGGCCCGAACCTGGGTAAACAATTTTCATGCTGACCGCCAGACCCGCTCTTTGCATAACCCCGCGCCCACCAACCGTAGAAGGGATCCCAGTGATTCCATAGGTGTC
This sequence comes from Triticum urartu, assembly GCF_056163025.1. Classification (NCBI taxonomy): domain Eukaryota; kingdom Viridiplantae; phylum Streptophyta; class Magnoliopsida; order Poales; family Poaceae; genus Triticum; species Triticum urartu. The sequence continues at coordinate 442,987,616 of NC_141879.1, read as the reverse complement.
ATTTCCACCGACACTCCGTTCTTTATGAACTTAATACTCTAGATGCTTGCTGGATAGCAGTCAATGTGTGGAGTAATAGTAATAGATGTAGAATCATTTTGGTCTACTAGACATGGACGTGATGCCTATATTCATAATCATTGCCTTAGATATCATCATAACTTTGCTCTTTTCTATCAATTGCTCGGCAGTAATTTGTTCACCCACCGTATTATTTGCTATCATGAGAGAAGCCTCTAGTGAAACCTATGGCCCTGGGTCTATTTTCCATCATACAAGTTCTATTTTCCATCATAAAAGTTTCCGATATACAATTTTAGTTTCCTATTTACTCTTTTTGCAATATTTTACTTTTCGATCTATAAACCAACAATACCGAAAATATTTACTTTACCATTTATCTATATCTATCAGATCTCACTTTTGCAAGTAACCGTGAAGGGATTGACAACCCCTTTATCACATTGGGGGCAAGTTGTTTGATTGTTTGTGCAGGTATTCAGTGACTTGTGAGTTGTCTCCTACTCGATTGATACCTGGTTCTCAAACTTGTGGAAATACTTATCTCTACTTTCCTAGATCACCCTTTCCTCTTCAAGGGAAAAACAAACGCAAGCTCAAGCAGTAGCAGGAAGAATTTCTAGTGCCGTTGCCGGGGAGATCTACGCCAAGTTAAGACATACAAAGTACCCATCGTAAACTCTCATCTCTTGCATTACATTATTCACCATTTTCCTCTCATTTTACTCTCCCCTACTTCTAAAATGATTTTCGAAAAGATTTGCCCTTTTCTTCGCGCTTCTTTCGTTCATCTTTTCGTTTGCCCTTATGTCTTACTTGGTTCGTTTGCTTGTTCGCTTCGCATAATTGTGTATTTATTGGAAAGCAAGAACAAAAAGCTTATGGATACCCATTCACTTGCTAATCTTTTTAAGAGATCCATTTTTGATGAACCAATTGCTAGTGAGTTGAGTGCACTAGATTATCTTTATGAGGTTTTGCTTGAAATTCATGAATCTGAAAATTGTGATGAAGTGTTGAAAGAAGAAATTTATGAAGTGATCCACTATAGCTCCTTGAATGAAAAGAATTATTGCAATGATATTAGTATAAATTCTATTAATGACAATTATGTTAATAATATGCAAAATCCTAAGCTTGGGGATGCTAGTTTTGCTATGTCCACTACTTGATGCAATGATCATGATTGGGGTGATTCTTCTTACAATCTTGAAAATTTATTTGATCCCCATGATGAATATGAGATTGATAATAATGTTTGCAATAATACTGAAAGTGGGTTTGGAAGAGTGTCAACTTTAGACCCCACATATTTGGATAATGTTCAATCTTATGAAGTTTTTGATAAAAGTGGGTTCGAAGAGGTCATGACTTTATTTTATGATAATCCCACTATTTCGGAAGAGTGACAACTTTGCAATCATGTGGATCATGTATAGAATATGTTATGTGATAGCTATATTGTTGAATTTGAATATGATCCTACATGTAAATATTATGAGAGAGGAAAATATGGTTGTAGAAATTTTCATGTCACTAAATTACCTCTCGTTACGTTGAGATTGCTATTGTTTCTTTCTTGTTCCTTGCATATGCTAGTTTTTGCTTACGTTGATAATTTGTTTGCCTATAAGATACCTATGCATAGGAAGTATTTTAGACTTATATGTGTTTTTCACATGCTATATGATGCTCCCTCCGTGTTTCAATTGCTATCTTTCATGTGAGCATCATCGAAATTATCATTGCCTAGCTAAAAGCCTTTAAAGAAAAGCGGTTGTTGGGAGAAAACCCAATATATTTCATTTCTGTTTCGCAATAAATAATTCATATAGCCTCTGGTTAGATGTGGTTTTGTGTTTTAGTTAGTGTTTGTGCCAAGTAAGACTTTTGGGATGGCTTATGGTGATAATTATTTTGATCTTGCTAAAAAACAGAAACTTTTGCGCCCAGTAAAATAATTTTCATATTTTACAGAAGAGTGATTTTGATCCGATTCTTTTTGCACAAGATTGGTACAAAAATTTCCCTGGTTCTCCTAATTTTTCAGAATTTTGGAGTTATATAAGTATTCGAGAGTTACAGATTGCTACAGATTGTTCTGTTTTTGACAGATTCTATTTTCTTTGTGTTGTTTGCTTATTTTGATGATTCTATCAGTAGTATCGGGGGGTATGAACCATGGAAAAGTTGGAATACAGTAGATATTACACCAATATAAATAAAGAATGAGTTCTGATGACCCACAATTATAGGGGATCTATCGTAGTCCTTTCGATAAGTAAGAGTGTCGAACCCAACGAGGACCAAAAGGAAATGATAAGCGGTTTTCAGCAAGGTATTCTCTGCAAGTACTGAAATAAGTGGTAACAGATAGTTTTGTGATAAGATAAATTGTAACGAGCAACAAGTAACAGAAGTAAATAAAGTGCAGCAAGGTGGCACAATCCTTTTTGTAGCAAAGGACAAGCCGGAACAAACTCTTATAATAGGAAAAGCGCTCCCGAGGACACATGGGAATATCGTCAAGCTAGTTTTCATCACGTTCATATGATTCACGTTCGATACTTTGATAATTTGATATGTGCGTGGACCGGTGCTTGGGTGTTGTTCTTACTTGAACAAGCGTCGCACTTATGATTAACCTCTATTGCAAGCATCCGCCACTACAACAAAAGTATTAAGGTAAACCTAACCATAGCATGAAACATATGGATCCAAGTTAGCCCCTTACGAAGCAACGCATAAACTAGGGTTTAAGCTTCTGTCACTCTAGCAACCCATCATCTACTTATTACTTCCGAATGCCTTCCTCTAGGCCCAAATAATGGTGAAGTGTTATGTAGTTGATGTTCACATAACACCACTAGAGGCTAGAAAACATACATCTTATTAAAATATCAAATGAATACCAAATTCACATGACTACTAATAGCAAGACTTCTCCCTTGTCCTCAGGAACAAACGTAATTACTCACAAAGCATATTCATGTTCATAACCAGAGGGGTAATGATATGCATATAGGATTTGAACATATGATCTTCCACCAAATAAGCCAACTAGCATCAACTACAAGGAGTAATCAACACTACTAGCAACCTACTAGCACCAATCCCGGACTTTGAGACAAGAATTGGATACAAGAGATGAACTAGGGTTTGGAGATGAGATGGTGCTGGTGAAGATGTTGATGGAGATTGCCCTCTCCCGATGAGAGGAGCATTGGTGATGACGATGGTGATGATTTCCCCCTCCCGGATGGAAGTATCCCCGGCAGAACAGCTCTGCCGGAGCTCTAGATTGGTTCCGCCAAGGTTCCGCCTCGTGGCGGCGGAGTCTCGTCCCGAAAGGTTCCTTCTTATTTTTTTCTCATCGGAAGACTTCATATAGGAGAAGATGGACGTCGGAGAGCCACCAGGAGGCCCACGAGGTAGGGGCGCGCCCTAGGGGGGGCGCCCCCCACCCTCGTGAGCAGGGTGTGGGCCCCTGGCCTTCATCTTTGACGAGGATTTTTCTTTATTTATTTTAAGATGTTCCGTGGAGTTTCAGGACTGTTGGAGTTGCGCAGAATAGGTCTCTAATATTTGCTCCTTTTCCAGCCTAGAATTCCAGCTGCCGGCATTCTCCCTCCTTATGTAAACCTTGTAAAATAAGAGAGAATAGCCATAAGTATTGTGACATAAAGTGAAATAACAGTCCATAATGCAATGAATATCGATATAAAAGCATGATGCAAAATGGACGTATCAACTTCCCCAAGCTTAGACCTCTCTTGTCCTCAAGCGAAAAGCCGATAACAATAAATATGTTCTCATGTTTAGAGGTAGAGGCGTCGATAAAAATAAAATACGGACATGAAGGCATCATGATTATTCTCATAACAGCAACATATATAGATTTTGTCATATGATTACTTATGTTCAAGGGATGATCTATTCACAATGCAAAAGTATAAATCATAAACCTTACTGGGCTCCAACAAACTATAATCTCAGTCATTGAAGCAATTGCAATTTATCATAACATCGGAAAGAGTCTATGTCAGAGCTAAAAAGCAAGTCCACATACTCAACTATCATTTAGTCCTCCATAATTGCTAACACTCACGCAATACTTGTGGTTACGGAGTTTTCGGACACAGAGAAAGATAGGGGCTTATAGTTTTACCCCACAACCTTTTACCTCAAGGGTAATGTCAACAATAATGGTTCATGCTCCCCTACATCCAATTAGATATATATATATATATATCATGTTCTTTCCAACATGCTGAGCTTGCCAAAGGATAAAATGAAAAATAAAAGGTGAAGATCACCATGACTCTTGCATAAGGTAGAAGATAATAATAAAGGATAGGCCCTTCGCAGAGGGAAGCAGAGGTTGCCATGCGCTTTTATGGTTAGATGCATAAAATCTCAATGCGAAAGAACGTCACTTTATATTGCCCCTTGTGATATGAACCTTTATTATGTAGTCCGTCACTTTTATTACTTCCACATCACAAGATTGTATAAAGCTTATTTCTCCCACACCAATCAATCATACATATTTAGAGCAATTTTTATTGCTTTGCACCGATGACAACTTACTTGAAGGATCTTACTCAATCCATGGGTAGATATGGTGGACTCTCATGGAAAAACTGGTTTAAGGGTATTTGGAAGCACAAGTAGTATTTCTACTTGGTGCTGAGAATTTGGCTAGCATGAGGGGGAAAGGCAGGCTCAACAAGTTAGAGGATCCATGACAACATACTTTATCTCAGATATAAGAAAGACATAACTCATTACGTTGTCTTCCTTGTCCAACATCAACCCTTTAGCATGTCATATTTTAATGAGTGCTCCCAATCATAAAAGATGTCAATGATAATATATCTATATGTGAAAACCTCTCTTTCCTTATTACTTCCCATTAATTGCAACAATGACCAAAGCTATGTCTGCCAACTCCCAACAACTTTTAATCATCATACTCTTCTATGTGAAGTCATTACTCTCAATAAGATCAATATGAACTTTTTGTTTCTTTTTATTCTTTTCTCTTTTCTTTTATTCACCCAAGATCATGGCAAAATAATCAAGCCCTTGACTCAACACTAATCTTTATTATATATAGCTCACGGACTCGATTACAAAGAGAGATCATAAAGCAAACTCAAAACTAGATCATGCCATAAACTTTATTCTAGTAGATCAAGATATTACTAATAGGATCGAACTAAGAAAAACGGTAAATATAGGAGTTGTGATTGTGATACGATACCGGGGCACCTCCCCCAAGCTTGGCAATTGCCAAGGGGAGTGCCCATACTCATGTGATTATATCTCCTTTGTCGGTGAAGAAGGTGGTGGTGATGTTGGCTTAGTTGATGGCTTAGGCTTCTCCCTCAATTTGCGCTTGAGGACGGCATTTTGATCCCTCAGATCATCAATCTCCCACTCTAGGGTTAATATCTTTTTGCATAGGTCCTGCATATTTTCCTGCAAGAGACGAAAAGGGATAAACTCGAACTTGGGTTTCTTTACCCTATCAGGGAGACTTGACTTTTTGAACTCCACGTGCATGCCCCCAGGTTGAGGTAATGGTGCTTCATCTTCATCTGAGCTCGTCTCCTCCTTCCCCTTGGGTTCATAGTCCTCTTCTTCCTCCGTGGTCCATCCATCGTGTTCCACATCTCCATAGACCTTGGGATTTGCTAAGTAATCATCCACATAGCTTTCTCCTTCCGAATCCTGGGAAGACATGTTGATTTAATCAGCAACGGGACAGCTCGAAACGAAAACAAAGGATATTTGCGTGATACGGGAGTCAAAACATTCGGGAGGTTATATAATGAATTTTTACCGACCAAAATACGTATCGTGCAAGAAAATGGAGTCTGGAAGGCACACGAGGTGCCCACGAGGTAGGGGCGCGCCCACCAACCTCGTGGGGCCCTCGTGTCCTTCCCGGACTGCTACTTATTTTTCTATTTTTCTAAATATTCCAAAACGGAGAAATATTGCCTTAAAAATTGTTTTGGAGTCGGTTTACTTACCGTACCACATACCTATTCCTTTTCGGGGTCTGAAACATTTCGGAAAGTGTCCCTTATGTATTCCTCCCGGGTTACGGTTTCAATAATATTGGTTTCAACATTTATGGGATTACCTGAGATATAATGTTCGATTTTTTGACCGTTTACCACCTTCGGATTTGTGCCCTCGAAGTTGTTGATTTTTATGGCACCGGAACGATAGACCTCTTCGATAACATAGGGGCCTTCCCATTTAGAGAGAAGTTTTCCTGCAAAAAATCTTAAACGAGAGTTGTATAGCAATACATAATCACCTAGATTAAACTCACGCTTTTGTATCCTTTTGTCATGCCATCTTTTAACTTTTTCTTTAAACAACTTGGCATTTTCATAAGCTTGGATTCTCCATTCATCGAGTGAGCTAATATCAAATAACCTCTTTTCACCGGCAAGTTTGAAATCATAGTTAAGCTCTTTAATAGCCCAATATGCCTTATGTTCTAGTTCGAGAGGTAAGTGACATGATTTTCCATAAACCATTTTATACGGAAACATACCCATAGGATTTCTGTATGCAGTTCTATAAGCCCATAATGCATCATCAAGTTTCTTACACCAATTCTTTCTAGACCTATTAACAGTCTTTTGCAAAATTAATTTGAGCTCTCTATTGCTCAACTCTACTTGACCACTAGACTGTGGGTGATAAGGAGATGCAATTCTATGATTAACATCATATTTAGCAAGCATTTTACCGAAAGCACCATGAATAAAGTGTGAACCACCATCAGTCATTAAATATCTAGGGACTCCAAACCTCGGAAAAATAACTTCCTTAAGCATTTTAATAGAAGTGTTATGATCAGCACTACTAGTTGGAATAGCTTCTACCCACTTAGTAACGTAATCAACAACAACTAAAATATGTGTGTATCCATTAGATGCAGGAAAAGGTCCCATATAATCAAAGCCCCAAACATCAAACGGTTCAATAACAAGAGAATAATTCATAGGCATTTCTTGACGTCTACTAATATTACCAATTCTTTGACATTCATCACAAGACAAGACAAACTTACGGGCATCCTTAAAGAGAGTAGGCCAATAAAAACCAGATTGCAATACCTTATGTGCAGTTCTATCTCCAGCGTGGTGTCCTCCATAAGCCTTGGAATGACACTTGCGTAGGATCTGTTCCTGTTCATGCTCAGGTACACAACGTCTAATAACACCATCTACTCCTTCTTTATAAAGATGTGGGTCATCCCAAAAGTAATGTCTTAAATCATAGAAAAACTTTTTCTTTTGTTGGTATGTGAAGCTAGGTGGTATAAATTTAGCAACAATATAATTAGCATAATCAGCATACCATGGAGTACTACGAGAAGTACTTATAACATTTAATTGTTCATCAGGAAAGCTATCATTAATAGGTAGTGGGTCATCAAGAATATTTTCTAACCTAGACAAGTTGTCTGCAACGGGGTTCTCAGCTCCCTTTCTATCAACAATATGCAAATCAAATTCTTGTAGCAAGAGAACCCATCTAATAAGTCTAGGTTTAGCATCTTTATTTTCCATAAGGTATTTAATAGCAGCATGATCAGTGTGAATAGTTACTTTAGAATCAACAATATAAGGTCTGAACTTATCACAAGCAAATACAACTGCTAAAAGCTCTTTTTCAGTAGTAGCATAATTTCTTTGAGCATTGTCTAGAGTCTTACTAGCATAATGAATAACATTTAATTTCTTATAAACTCTTTGCCCTAGAACAGCACCTACAGCATAATCACTAGCATCACACATAATTTCAAAGGGTAAATTCCAATCAGGTGGCTGAACAACAGGTGCAGAGACTAATGCTTTCTTAAGTGTTTCAAATGCTTCTACACAATCATCATCAAAGACAAATGGTATATCTTTTTGCAATAAATTAGTTAGAGGCCGAGAAATTTTTGAGAAGTCCTTAATGAACCTCCTATAAAATCCAGCGTGACCAAGGAAACTTCTTATACCTTTGATGTCCTTGGGACATGGCATCTTTTCAATAGCATCGACCTTGGCTTTATCAACTTCAATACCTCTTTCAGAAACTTTATGCCCCAAGACAATACCTTCATTAACCATAAAGTGTCACTTTTCCCAATTCAAGACAAGATTAGTTTCTTCACATCTCTACAAAACTCGATCAAGATTGCTCAAGCAATCATCAAAAGAGGAACCATAGACAGAAAAATCGTCCATGAAAACCTCACAAATCTTTTCACAAAAGTCAGAGAATATAGCCATCATGCATCTTTGAAAGGTAGCAGGTGCATTACATAGACCAAAAGGCATACGTCTATAAGCAAAAGTACCAAAAGGGCATGTAAAAGTAGTCTTTGATTGATCTCTAGCCGACACAGGTATTTGAGAGAAACCAGAATAACCATCTAGAAAGCGATAGTGTGTATGTTTGCATAATCTTTCTAGCACTTGATCAATAAAAGGTAAGGGATAATGATCTTTCATAGTATCTTTATTTAATTTGCGGAAATCAATTACCATCCTATAACCTGTGATAATTCTTTGTGGAATCAATTCATCTTTATCATTAGGAACAACAGTAATACCTCCCTTCTTAGGGACACAATGGACAGGACTTACCCACTAACTATCAGCAACAGGATAAATTATAGCTACCTCCAGAAGCTTGAGTATTTCTTTTCTTACCACTTCTTTCATTTTAGGATTCAGACGTTGTTGAGGATCACGAACTGGTTTGGCATCTGCTTCCAAATTTATTTTATGTTGACATAGAGTGGGACTAATGCCCTTAAGATCATCAAGAGTATATCCAATAGCAGCACGGTGCTTCTTCAGAGTTTTCAATAATCTTTCTTCTTCATGCTCTGTAAGGTTAGCACTAATAATAACAGGATATATCTTCTTTTCATCAAGATAAGCATATTTAAGATTATCAGGCAACAGTTTAAGCTCAAACATGGGATCACCATTGGGTGGAGGAGGATCCCCTAAAATTTCAACAGGCAAGTTGTGTTGCAGAATAGGTTCCTGTTTAAAGAATACTTCATCTATTTCCCTTCTTTCATTCATGAACATATCATTTTCATGGTCTAGCAAATAGTGTTCTAAAGGATCACTAGGAGGTACGGAAATAGAGGCAAGACCAAGAATTTCATCCTTACTAGGTAATTCTTCCTCACGATGTTGTTTACTAAATTTTGAGAAATTAAACTCATGAACCATATCATCCAAGCCAACAGTAACAACATTCTTTGTGCAATCTATGGTAGCATTGACAGTATTTAAGAAGGGTCTACCAAATATAATGGGACAAAAGCTATCTGGTGGGGAACCAAGAACAAGAAAATCAGCAGGACATTTAGTTTTCCCACACAAGACTTCAACATCTCTAACAATTCCCATTGGTGAAATAGTATCTCTATTAGCAAGTTTAATAGTAACATCAATTTCTTCTAACTCAACAGGTGCAATGTCATGCATAATTTCTTTGTATAAGTCAATAGGTATTGCACTAGCACTAGCACCCATATCACATAAGCCATGATAACAATGATCTCCTATTTTAACAGAAATAACAGGCACGCCTACCACAGGCCTATGTTTATCTTTATCACAAGGTTTAGCAATTCTAGCAGTTTCACCTTCGAACTGAATAACATGCCCATCAATATTATTAGACAAGAGATCTTTAACAATAGCAACATTAGGTTCTACTTTAACTTGCTCAGGGGGTGTATAAGTTCTAATATTGCTTTTACGAACAACAGTTGAAGCTTTAGCATGATCCTTTACTCTAACAGGGAAAGGTGGTTTCTCAACATAAGAAGTAGGAACAATAGGATCATTATAAGTGACAGTCTTTTCTTCAACTTTAATAGGTGCAACTACTTTTACTTCTATGGGAGGATGATATTTAAACCACTTCTCCTTAGGGAGATCAACATAAGTAGCAAAAGATTCACAGAAAGAAGCTACTATCTCATAGTCAAATCCATATTTAGTGCTAAACTTATGGAAAATATCAGTGTCCATAAAAGATTTAACACAATCAAACTTAGGTGTCATACCTGACTCCTTACCTTCGTCGAGGTCCCAATCTTCAGAGGGGCGTTTAATTCTATCCAATAAATTCCATCTGAATTCAATAGTCTTCATCGTAAAAGAGCCAGCACAAGAAGTATCAAGCATGGTGCGATTTTTTTTCAGAAAGCTGAGCATAAATTTTTTGCATAATTATTTCTCTTGAGAGCTCATGATTGGGGCATGAATATAACATTGATTTAAGCCTCCCCCAAGCTTGAGCGATGCTTTCTCCTTCGCGAGGCCAGAAATTATATACATAATTGCGATCACGATGAACAAGATGCATAGGGTAATACTTTTGATGAAATTCCAATTTCAATCTTTTATAGTCCCATGATCTCATATCATCACATAGCCTATACCATATCAATGCGTCTCCCTTCAAAGATAAAGGGAAGACCTTCTTCTTAGCAACATCATCGGGTATACCTGCAAGCTTAAATAATCCACAAACTTCATCCACATATATTAAGTGCTCATCAGGATGCTTTGTTCCATCTCCTGTAAAAGGGTTAGCTAGCAGTTCTTCCATCATACCCGAAGGAAATTCAAAAGGAGTTGCGTTTTCAATAGGTTCAGTAGGTTGAGGAGCAACTCTTTGCTCTACTGGACGGGGTGAAGATACCCCGAACAAGCCCCTCAGAGAATTACTTTCCATAGTAACAAGTGACAGTAAATTTCAGCACATTATATAAATTTTTCCTTACCAAATTCCACCTACCAAAGGCGCTACACTCCCCAGCAACGGCGCCAGAAAAGAGTCTTGATGAACCACAAGTATAGGGGATCTATCATAGTCCTTTCGATAAGTAAGAGTGTCGAACCCAACGAGGAGCAGAAGGAAATGATAAGCGGTTTTCAGCAAGGTATTCTCTGCAAGTACTGAAATAAGTGGTAACAGATAGTTTTGTGATAAGATAAATTGTAACGAGCAACAAGTAACAAAAGTAAATAAAGTGCAGCAAGGTGGCACAATCCTTTTTGTAGCAAAGGACAAGCCGGAACAAACTCTTATAATAGGAAAAGCGCTCCCGAGGACACATGGGAATATCGTCAAGCTAGTTTTCATCACATTCATATGATTCGTGTTTGATACTTTGATAATTTGATATGTGGGTGAACTGGTGCTTGGGTGCTGTTCTTACTTGAACAAGCATCCCACTTATGATTAACCTCTATTGCAAGCATCCGCCACTACAACAAAAGTATTAAGGTAAACCTAAACATAGCATGAAACATATGGATCCAAATCAGCCCCTTACGAAGCAACGCATAAACTAGGGTTTAAGCTTCTGTCACTCCAGCAACCCATCATCTACTTATTACTTCCCAATGCCTTCCTATATGCCCAAATAATGGTGAAGTGTTATGTAGTCGACGTTCACATAACACTACTAGAAGCTAGACAACATACATCTTATCAAAATATCAAACGAATACCAAATTCACATGACTACTAATAGCAAGACTTCTCCCTTGTCCTTAGGAACAAACGTAATTACTCACAAAGCATATTCATGTTCATAATCAGAGGGGTAATGATATGCATATAGGATATGAACATATGATCTTCCACCAAATAAGCCAACTAGCATCAACTACAAGGAGTAATCAACACTACTAGCAACCTACTAGCACCAATCCCGGACTTTGAGACAAGAATTGGATACAAGCGATGAACTAGGGTTTGGAGATGAGATGGTGCTGGTGAAGATGTTGATGGAGATTTCCCTCTCCCGATGAGAGGAGCGTTGGTGATGACGATGGTGATGATTTCCCCCTCCCGGAGGGAAGTATCCCCGGCAGAACAGCTCTGCCGGAGCTCTAGATTGGTTCCGCCAAGGTTCCGCCTCGTGGCGGCGGAGTCTCATCCCAAAAGGTTCCTTCTTATTTTTTCTCATCGAAAGACTTCGTATAGGAGAAGATGGACGTCGGAGAGCCACCAGGAGGCCCACGAGGTAGGGGGCGCGCCCCCACCCTCGTGAGCAGGGTGTGGGCCCCCTGGCCTTCATCTTTGGCGAGGATTTTTCTTTATTTATTTTAAGATGTTCCGTGGAGTTTCAGAACTTTTGGAGTTGCACAGAATAGGTCTCTAATATTTGCTCCTTTTCCAGCCCAGAATTCCAGCTGCCGGCATTCTCCCTCCTTATGTAAACCTTGTAAAATAAGAGAGAATAGCCATAAGTATTGTGACATAAAGTGAAATAACAGTCCATAATGCAATAAATATCAATATAAAAGCATGATGCAAAATGGACGTATCAAGTTCACAACAGTACCAAAAGTGGTTATTTATTTTCTTATACTAACGATGCTTATGAGATTTTCTATTGAGTTTTGTGTTTTGAAGTTTTCAGTTTTGGGTAAGGATTTGATGGACTATGGAATAAGGAGTGGCAAGAACCTAAGATTGGGGATGCCCAAGGCACCACAAGGTAATATTCAAGGACAACCAAGAGCCTAAGCTTGGGGATGCCCCGGAAGGCATCCCCTCTTTCGTCTTCGTCTATCGGTAACTTTACTTGAGGCTATATTTTTATTCACCACATGATATGTGTTTTGTTTGGAGCGTATTGTACGATTTGAGTATTTGCTTGTTAGTTTGACACAATCATCCTTGTTGTACACACCTTTTGAGGGAGACACACATGAATCGTGATTTATTAGAACACTCTACATGCTTCACTTATATCTTTTGAGCTAGTCAATTTTGCTCTAGCACTTCACTTATATCTTTTTAGAGCACGGCGGTGGTTTTATTCTATAGAAATTGTTGAACTCTCATGCTTTACTTATATTATTTTGAGAGTCTTTAAACAGCATTATAATTTTCTTTGGTTATAAATTTAGTCCTAATATGATAGGCATCCAAGAGGGATATAATAAAAACTTTCATATAAAGTGCACTGAACACTGTGAGAAGTTTGATTCCTTATGATTGTTTTGAGATATGAAGATGGTGATATTAGAGTCATGCTAGTGAGTAATTGTGAATTTGAGAAATACTTGTGTTAAAGTTTGTGATTCCTGTAGCATGCATGTATGGTGAACCGTTATGTGATGAAGTCCGAGCATGATTTATTTATTGATTGTCCTCCTTATGAGTGGCGGTTGGGGACGAGCGATGGTATTTTCCTACCAATCTATCCCCCTAGGGGCACTACAAAAAAATACACTTCCGTGATGATACGTGCTTGTCACAGTAGGTCATGTTTTCTGTCATGCATGTACATCCATGACGATTTTATGACAGAATCAAGATAGTCATACCTGTGCTGTTGTAGAAGTGTTCCATGACATTACCAAAATTATCATCACGGAAGTGTCCAGTTCCATGAAGATAAATCACGCATCATAGAAGTGCTTTCATCAAGGGTGACTGACACGTGGCATTGACCGTAACGGGTCGCCATTAAGCTATCGGGGCCGGTTTTCGATCCGATAACCCGTTAACAGCCTGGACCAATGGGGATTTTCCACGTGTAAAATTCTCATTGGCAGGAGGAAACACGTGTTTGCTCACCGTTGGGGCAGATGTCTTCCACTCATTGGACATGAGGCGCCTATGATACGTCGACACGTGGCACGGCCCAACAGAGGCCCATTCCAGTGAAAAGGTCGGCCCAGCTAAAGGCCCACCATGTTTTTTAAGACACTAGTGGGCTGGCCCGTTAACAGTCTGCCATGTTTTGGGCCAAATTGAGGCCCATAGCACATCAGGCCCGTTCACAGCCTACTGTGTTTTGGGACAAATTACCGCCCATATCAGATCAGGCCCGTTAATAGGCCATTGTTCTTTTGGGCCCATTCTAAGACATGTTTGTATTTTAGCCTACTAAATGCCCATTAAATAGTTCGGCCCGATAATAGTTTCGGCCTTTAGTGGCCCGTGGTGCATCTGGGATGTTGTCGGCCCGGTTTAACTTTAGGCCCTTTAACGGCCCATGCATAAACTGGGCTATTTCTTGTCCGAAGTAACTTTAGGCCTCTTAACGGCCCGTAGTCTTTGTGGATAAATTTCAGCCCAACAGGCCTATCAGCCTGTTAATGGCCCGTGGAACAGTAGGGCCTAATTACAGCCAGCGTTGAATCCGTCCTGCTTACAGCCCATTTGATAATGGCCCGTGACACTTTTGGGCCTATTGCCTGCGTGGATACCGGCCTGCTTAAAGCCCATAATTTTATTGGGCCAAACAGGCCCGAGATATATTTTGGCATGTTAACTGCTCGTCCTATTTGGGCCAAACATGGGCCTTAGGCAGTTTTGGCCTGTATTGGCCCGTGAATTTTTCGGCCCAATGCTGGCCCAATCTAGGTTTTAGCCTATTAAAAGCCCATGGTATTCTCTGGCCCAGCTGGCTAGAACTTTACTTGGCCTGTTAAAGGCGGGAAACTACTATAGGTTTAGACCTGCTAATGGCCCAAGATGATTATATGCCCACGTTTTGGCCCATATGAGTAACGGGCTGGCCTGAAGACCGACAACACTGAGATCCACTGAACCTTCTGACCTAAATTACAACATACCGACCAAAGAATAAACCTGTACTATACAATAAAGAAATCATGGCATGTTACATTCACTAGGAAACAATGCTCGCTACCGGTGATAATAAAGCACAATGTGACCGTGGATTACTTACACTGGGCATCAAAGGTCGCCACTAGTGCATATAAACGCGCCGACAAGAATATACAAAACTGAGAGCACTTCAGAAGGCACTAGGCCTGGCCATGATGGGCCCCGCAAGAAGCCGAACAAGCTGATGAGACCTCAGTTGTGTCAACGATAGATGCTCCATCCCTAGCTGTATGGCACCATAGTGTGCAAGGCAGTCCTCTGACATCTTCTTTGCATCGTTGACTTCAAGTCGGAGCTGAGCTGAAGCAAGCCTTTCTGCTTTAAGTTGAGACTGAAGAAGTCAAACTGATTGAGGCAGCGACTGCGCATAGGTTGTCTCACACCTGCTGGTGAGTAGCTTCAACTCACTGTCTTCATCAAGATAGGACCTTGGGGTCATCTCGCTGTCCTCAATATGATTTGGCTCACTATCTTCCCTAAAGTTATGCCTGGCATAAGAGATACGACTCTGAAAGAGAAACAAGGAGACACGTAACAGGTTTCACAATTATATAAGCAAATAAATGGATCTGTTCTGCATAAGGAACATGTTTTTACAACTACAATTTAAAACTAGCAGTTGTTGCAAACATCCAATCAAATGTAAACAGCAAAGTAAACAACAATGGAGGAAATGATGCCTATCCAACTCTATACTAGAACAAAGTTTGAAGGCTTGAGAAGGATGAACTTACATTACATGTTAACACGGGCTGGACAAAGCCCTTCTCCATGTTGATGGAAGGATAATTCAATAAATTCCCCGAAGAAAATTCTTTATAAGCGTTGCCATTATTCTACATTTTGTAAAGAGTAAATATAGATCAAATAACATTGGAAGAAACAAAGGATAATGAAGCTCAGGTGCAGACTGATGATACATAATCAAATAGCAATTAATTAAGTACAGGTTTACAAGGAAAAAGGTACTGACAAGAGGAATGCAGACATCAACGTGTGCAGTGGCATTGGCTTTATTCAACATTTTGTTAAGAGTAAATGAAGATATGATAATTTGGAGAAAGTGGAGGGCAGGGCAGATAAGATGCAGAGTAATGCTAGACAATCAACTATCTTGCGATGCAAGTACAGTAATACCACCACCGCCCATTATTACTTGTCACTCAAATGGATGTATCTAACACTATTAAGTTCTAAATACATCCAATTGATCAACAATTAATTCAATACAGAGGGAGTACATGACAACAGGTACTTACATGAGCAATCCAAAACTTCATAACCATTGTGTCAATTCTACAGTTATCTAAGAGTAAATATAGATCTTATAATTTCAAGCAAAGGGAGGATAAAGAAACGACCATTTACAGTGATGCTACATAATCAAACAACAATGAGTGTAAGTATGCTGACAAAGGGCAAGAGGTATTGACAAGAGCAATGCAGAGCCCAGTATTGTTGTGAGATCTTATGATCCTTTGAGCAAGGAGATCCATATGAAATTAGTTTTCATACAAGAGAGAAGGTAAGGCACATGCAGAAATTTAGGAGTTCAAATTTTTAATTGATATCATAGACAATACCTGACGCTGGGCTCTCAGCAGTTCTAATAGGGGTTTGGCCAGTGGAGTAGGGGTAAAGTGTGGTATAGTTGGGCTTGTGTTTTCTGTGGCTGCTGATCTATCTGATTTATCAGGTATCACTATCACTACCTTTTCCAAATACCTAGTTTGTACTCCTTGAGGATCTTCACTCACCCTCTTTCTTTTGGACATCTATGACGAAAGAACAACATTTGACTGGAAAAACATGGTATGATGACACATGGAATAGGTACAGAAAATGGATAGGTATGGCATGTACTCATATATGATCCTTAAACTAAGCAGATTGTGTAACAAAGTAGAAGTAATGCAAGAGGTCAGATGCAAAATATGTGCGACCAATACAACCATGCCAAGTTTGTTAGGTAGTGGATTGTTCCGCAATATTCCTCTCGTGCGCCCATTCTCATATTCATTTTGATAATGTTCAATACCTGACATGCATGAAAACATAAAAACAAGTGAGATTATCTTTGTAATGCAGAAGTGATTCTAATCCAATACTACCTCCATGTAAACCCCTTTGTGCTATCTCTGCAATTCTTCTGAGAGATGCCATGCATGTTGTAATTTGGTGTGTGAATTAATATAATGTGGCCTACTACTCAAAATATGAGATCTCTAAAAGTGATGATACTTCACAGATGACAGGTTCAACATATAGTAAAGAAAAACCAGTCGACCTGACCTGACAGATTCAAAATATACTAAGGGAGAACAACTCGACCTGACCAGTCGACCACAAATGTCTCTGCTACTCTTCCCAACAAGGAACATACTTATTTAAGAAGAGAAGAGATCATCTTAAAGAAGAGCAGAAGAGCAAGAAAATTGAAGATATTACAAGTCTTCATATACAATATCGGTTGCCCACCCATGATGAACCAGAGCGCACAGAGAAATACTATTCCTTCCAGTCTCTCCATATGTGGCTCACATGCATTTCGAAACTAAAGTAGGAATATTTAGCTGACCAATTAAACATCTCTCAGTTTCACTAATATCATATTTGAATTTTTACAACTAAGCTTGTTTAGCTCGATGGGTGGAGAAGTGCTACTATGACACGAACCACGTAGGCTGATCGTGGTCATCATAAAATGGGGAAACCATAAGCATGATGAGTATAGTGTTGGCCGTGGCAGTGGGATGGCAGATCTAAAGCTGGAAACCGCGCAAAGGGTAGTTAGCAACTGATGTTTGCTTTGAAATAACAACTAAGATTTGGTATGGACAAGAAAGTACAATCAACACGTGACAAAGAAATGCAATTCTGTTGTCTCTCTATATGTCGCGACATGCATTTGGAAACTCAAGTGGGACCTTTAGCTAACCAATTAAATGTGTCTGTTAACTAATATCAGTATCATATCACAATAATATTTGAAAAACTAAGCTTTGGAATTTTGGAGTGTTCTGTTGTTTAGCTTGAAGGGTGGAGTAATGCTAGTACGACAGAAAGCACCTATGCAGATCATAGTAGAGTAGATAAAAGGGGAAAACCTAAGCATCAAGAGTAAAATCAGGAAAGTGGAACTAGCTGTACCAGTGGGTGGCACACATGATTTTCGAAACGAATATAGGAACATTAGGTGACCAATTAAACATTCTTTGTTTTGGTAATATGAGCATCATATCAGATTCGTATTTCAACACCTAAGCTTTGGAATTATGAGTGGCTTGTTGTTTCGCTTGATGGGTTGAGGTCTTGAGGAGCAGTGCTAGCACGACACGAAGCACCTAGGATGATGGTAGTGAATATAAAGGGGGGAAACCATAAACTTTACGAGTATAGTGACCGTGCCATGGTGGATCTGAAGGTGCAAACCAGACAAAGCTACTTTGGAACCAATGTTTGCTTTCAACTAGCCACTACGATTTGGTACGGACAAGAAAAGTACAGTAAACAATTTACGATCTATTTTCCGGGTGAGATCAATTACTTAAGCACATATGGAAGAGTACCACCTCTCTTGCGACGCCGTGTAGGCCCTGCTGATACGTTGAGGGTGTTGTGGGTGCGATGGCTGTCGGCTGCGGGGAAGAAGACTTTAGACGGCAGACGGCCGGGTCGGGGGATAAAATCTTGTTGCCGTGGACGAGGCGATCGTAGGAGCGGCAACGACAAGGTGGACAACGGCACCGATGAAGCGAGAGGACGCGATGAAAGGATCCTGGTCCGGCGCCATGTATGAGAGACATCCATCTCTTGCAGTGGATGGCGGGGTAGGGGTAGCGGCTCCGGCAAGGTGGAGGATGGGGTGGCGGACGGAGGAGGTTGGCCGCAGTGGGGAGGTTGTTGTGGCGCCGACGGTGTATGAATGAGGAAATGGAGGGGGAGGGGGATCTCAAACTTTGGGACGCTCTTGTCTGAAATGTGGGAAATTTACGAACTTATCCCCCGTTTAAAATTTCGGACATCACGTAGGTTGGGGATAGGACGGTAATCTCGCATCTCCCAAATATTTGCCGGTAGCGATTTCGGGCGAGGAGAGGGTGTTTTGCCGCCCACGGTTGGCGCCCACGGTGTATGAACGGGGCTGACAGGTAGGGCAGTTGTGTCACATCTGAGGGAAGTTACACATATGCCCCTATTTAAAATATTTGCCTACATCGACTTCGGACGAGGAGAGTTTGTTTTGCTGCCCACCGTGTATGAATGGGGAAATGGAGGGAGAGACACATGTCTTTCGGAGGAGCTTGAATCAAATGTGTTTTGCCGCCCATGTTTGGCGACCACCGTGTCTGAACAGGCTCAGAGGCGGTCGTGTCATGTCTGATTGAAGTTACTAGTCTACCCCTATTGACAGTAGTGTAAATCCAGTGGATAAGGATGTCAAAGTGTCAGGGGTAGACAGTAATTTCCATCTCGCAAACACTTGCTTCAGGCAGCCCACAAATGATAGTGGGTGTTTAGCCGCTTCATTCAAAACTTGGGAGAATTAGCATTCACGTTTGCCGTGGGCCCTGGCAACTAAATTCAAATCCAATTTGTATTCGATTACAAATATCCATAGATAATTCTAGGTTTTGTTATTTATTTCTTCAAAACCACAACAAAGATTTATTCCACCTTTATATATGATTATGATTTAGAAATGTCATGATCTTCGAATTCAGTAGGTTGGATACACTTAGTCAAACAGTTATTTCATCCAATACAATATGCTCACATGAAAAATAGTTCACCTTATGTCAATCATACAATTACTGAGGATTACCTCACCTAAAAAATTCAGATCATTACAACACATGGACAACATAGGGGGTCTTATAACATAATCCATTCAGAGACATGACACAACATGCAAGTGCAATAATCTATTGACAATTTAAACTGGTATC
Organism: Triticum urartu; assembly: GCF_056163025.1. Classification (NCBI taxonomy): domain Eukaryota; kingdom Viridiplantae; phylum Streptophyta; class Magnoliopsida; order Poales; family Poaceae; genus Triticum; species Triticum urartu. The sequence continues at coordinate 442,967,931 of NC_141879.1, read as the reverse complement.
TAAAGAAGAACTGGGATTACACTGGGCTTCAGATAGCAGAAACAGCAGGACCTCCTCCGTCTTCAAATGCAACATTCTTACTTCCTCCAATTCTTGAGTTGCTTGCATAATGTGTGCAACTAATTGCATAATTTCCAGCCTCAAGATCAATATTACCTCATTCATGGCAGCCACACCATCTCTTTCTGCCTCTTGTAGAGCCTCAAGAACTATAATATATGTGCTCAGACTGCTCTCTGGCGGTGTTGCCTCTGAACTGCTACCATCTGGTAACATGGATGGTGCACTGCTTCCACAAATAGATTACGGGGTTGTACAGTGTGTCCTGGTGTGAACAGTATCCTGAAAGGTTTCCGCTGGACATAAGTAAGAGATAGTTATCGCATGATTCAGGCAGTAAGCTTACATGGTAAACGACATACGAATTATTGCCGAGCATGGCAAGCTATATTTAAATGGTTCGAAGTAGCATCAACCGAAAAGAAATTAAAATGGTAAGATGAAACTAGGGATGTAAGTGGCAAATAAACAACATCCGCCAGTCCCATCTAGTTAGTTTTTTCTAGCTCCCTAGTTCATTTTCCTCAAAAAACAAAAACTCTTTTGAACTATCATACCACTAGTGGACTTTAATCGGGATTAAACGGGACCTAGTTGACATCCCTAGTTGAAAGGGAGTGTACCACCACTATATTTAAGTTGCCAAGTGCTACCTCTTGAGCACTACATTGGTTTTCCCTTGAAGAGGAAAGGGTGATGCAGCAAAGTAGCGTAAGTATTTCCCTCAGTTTTTGAGAACCAAGGTATCAATCCAGTAGGAGACTACACGCAAGTCACTGATGACCCACAAGTATAGGGGATCTATCGTAGTCCTTTCGATAAGTAAGAGTGTCAAACTCAACGAGGAGCAGAATGAAATGATAAGCGGTTTTCAGCAAGGTATTCTCTGCAAGCATTGAAATAATAGGTAACATATAGTTTTGTGATAGGATAGTTTGTAACAAGTAACAAGTAATAAACGTAAATAAAGTGCAGCAAGGTGGACCAATCCTTTTTGTAGCAGAGGACAAGCCTGGACAAACTCTTATATGATGTAAAGCGCTCCCGAGGACACATGGGAATATCGTCAAGCTAGTTTTCATCACGTTCATATGATTCGCATTCGGTACTTTGATAATCTGATATGTGGGTGGACCGGTGCTTGGGTGTTGTCCTTACTTGGATGAGGATCCCACTTATGATTAACCTCTATTGCAATCATCCACAACTATAACAAAAGTATTAAGGTAAACCTAACCATAGCATGAAACATATGGATCCAAATCAGCCACTTACGAAGCAACGCATAAACTAGGGTTTAAGATTCTATCACTCTAGCAACCCATCATCTACTTATTACTTCCCAATGCCTTCCTCTAGGCCCAAATAATGGTGAAGTGTCATGTAGTCGATGCTCACATAACACCACTAGAGGAGAGATAACATACATCTCATCAAAATATCGAACGAATACCAAATTCACATGACTACTAATAGCAAGACTTCTCCCATGTCCTCAGGAACAAATGTAACTACTCACAAAGCATATTCATGTTCATAATCAGAGGGGTATTAATATGCATATAGGATCTGAACATATGATCTTCTACCAAATAAAGCAACTAGCATCAACTACAATGAATAATTAACACTACTAGCAACCCACAGGTACCAATCCCGGACTTGGAGACAAGAATTGGATGCAAGAGATGAACTAGGGTTTTGAGAGGAGATGGTGCTGGTGAAGATGTTGATGGAGATTTCCCTCCCCCGATGAGAGAATCGTTGGTGATGACGATGGCGATGATTTCCCCCTCCCAGAGGGAAGTTTCCTCGGCAGAACAGCTCCGCCAGAGCCCTAGATTGGTTCCGCCTTGTGGCGGCGGAGTCTCGTCCGGAAAGATGGCTTATGATTTTTTTTTCCTCATCGAAAGACTCCATGTAGCAGAAGATGGCCATCGGAGGGCCACCAGGGGGCCCACGAGGTAGGGGGCGTGCCTAGGGGGGTAGGGCGTGCCCCCCACCCTCGTGGGCAGGGTGTGCCCCCTGGTGAACTTCTTGCGCTCAGTATTTTATATATATATTCTGAAAACGTCTTCCGTGCAGTTTCAGGACTTTTGGAGCTGTGCAGGATAGGTCTCTAATATTTGCTCCTTTTCCAGCCCAGAATCCCAGCTGCCGGCATTCTCCCTCTTTATGTAAACCTTGTGAAATAAGAGAGAATAGGCATAAGTATTGTGACATAATGTGTAATAACAGCCCATAATGCAATAAATATCGATATAAAAGCATGATGCAAAATGGACGTATCAACTCCCCCAACCTTAGACCTCGCTTGTCCTCAAGCGAAAGCTGAAATCGAAAAATATGTCCACATGTTTAGAGATAGAGGTGTCAATAAAAATAAAATACGGACATGAGGGCATCATGATCATTCTTAGAACAACAACTTATATAATTCTTGTCATGTGATCTCTTATGCTAAAGTAATAATTCAATCACAATTTCAAGTATGAATCATAAACTTCATTGAAAACTAACAAACTATAATCTCAATCATTGGAGCAATTGCAATTTATCATAATATAGGAAATAGTCAATATAACAGCTTTTCAGCAAGTCCACATACTCAACTATCATTTAGTCTTTCACCATTTCTAACACTCACGCAATACTTATGGGTATGGAGTTTTAATCGGACACAGAGAAAGATAGGGGCTTATAGTTTTGCCTCCCAACGTTTTACCTCAAGGGTAATGTCAACAATAATAGTTCATGAAAACTTACATCCAATTAGCCATATATAGCAGGATCTTTCCAACATGTTGTGCTTGCCAAAAGATAAAATGTAAAAAGGAAGGGTGAAGATCACCATGACTCTTATGTAAGGTAGGATATAAAGGTAAAAGATAGGCCCTTCGCAGAGGGAAGCAGAGGTTGTCATGCGCTTTTATGGTTGAATGCACAAAATCTTAATGCGAAAGAATGTCACTTTATATTGCCAATTGTGATATGGACCTTTATTATGCAGTCTGTCGCTTTTATTTCTTCCATATCACACGATCGTATAAAGCTTATCTTCTCCACACCAATCAATCATACATATTTAGAGAGCAATTTTTATTGCTTGCACCGATGACAACTTACTTGAAGGATCTTACTCAATCCATAGGTAGATATGGTGGACTCTCATGGCAAAACTGGTTTAGGGGTGTTTGGAAGCAAAAGTAGTATCTCTACTTGGTGCAAAGAATTTGGCTAGCATGAGGGGGAAAGGCAAGCTCAATCATGTTGGATGATCCAAGACAATATAATTTATCTCAGATGTAAGAAAACATAACCCATTACGTTGTCTTCCTTGTCCAACGTCAACTCTTTTAGCATGTCATATTTTAATGAGTGCTCACAATCATAAAAGATGTCCAAGATAGTATATTTATATGTGAAGACCTCTCTTTCTTTATTACTCCCTATTAATTGCAACTATGACCAAAACTATGTTTGTAAACTCTCAACAGCTTTTATTCATCATACTTTTTCTATGTGAACTCATTACTCTCCATAAGATCCATATGATCTCTTTTATTCTTTTTATTCTTTCTCTTTTCTTTTATCCACTTAAGATCATGGCAAAATAATCAAGCCCTTGACTCAACACTAATCTTTATTATATAGCTCATGGACTCGATTACATAGAAGGATCATAAAGCAAAACTCACAACTAGATCATACTAAGAACTTTTATTCTACTAGATCAAGATATTACCAAAAGGATCGAACTAAGAAAACGGTAAAGATAAAAGTGATGGTGATACGATACCGGGGCACTCCCCCAAGCGGCAGTTGCCAAGGGGAGTGCCCATACCCATGTGATTATGTCTCCTTTGTTGGTGAAGAAGGTGATGGTTTCTTGATGGCGTAGGCTTCTTCCTTAATTTACGCTTGAGGACAGAATTTTGGTCCCTTGGGTCATCGATCTCCTGCTCCAGGCTCAGTATCTTTTTGCATAGTTCCTTCTTGTTTTCCTGCAAGAGGCGAAAAGGGATAAACTCGATCTTAGGTTTCTTTACTCTATCCGGGAGGCTTGACTTTTTGAACTCCACATGCATGTCCCCAGGTTGAGGTAATGGGACTTCGTCTTCTTCTGAGCTCGTCTCCTCCCTTCCCTTGGGTTCATAGTCCTCTTCTTCTTCCGTAGTCCAACCATAATGTTCCACATCCCCATAGACCTTAGGATCTGCAAGGTAATCAGCCACATAGCTTTCTCCTTCCGAATCCTGGGATGACATGTTACTCTAATCTACAGCAGGACAGCTCGAAATAAAGACAAGAGATATTTGCGTGATACAGGAGTCAAAACCTTCGGGAGATTATATAATGAATTTTTACCGACCAAAATACGTAACGTGTAAGAAAACTGAGTCCGGAGAGCACACGAGGTGCCCACGAGGTAGGGGGCGCGCCCAGGGGTAGGGCGCGCCCTCCACCCTCGTGGAGCCCTCGTGTCCTTTCTGGACTGCTTCTTATTTTTCTAAATATTACAAAACAGAGAAGTATTTCCATTAGAACTGTTTCGGAGTCGGTTTACTTACCGTACCACATACCTATTCCTTTCCGGAGTCTGAAACGTTTCGAAAAGTGTCCCTTATGTATTCCTCCGGGGTTACGGTTTCAATAACATTGGTTTCAACATTTATAGGATTACCTGAGATATAATGTTTAATTCTTTGACCGTTCACCACCTTCGGATTTGTGCCTTCGAAGTTGTTGATTTTTATGGCACCGGAACGATAGACCTCCTCGATAACGTAAGGACCTTCCCATTTAGAGAGAAGTTTTCCTGAAAAAAATCTTAAACGAGAGTTGTATAGAAATACATAATCACCTACATTAAACTCATGCTTTTGTATTATTTTCTCATGCCATATTTTAACTTTTTCTTTAAATAATTTGGCATTCTCATAGGCTTGGGTTCTCCATTCATCAAGTGAGCTAATATCAAATAACCTCTTCTCACCAGCAAGTTTGAAATCATAATTGAGCTCTTTAATAGCCCAATATGCCTTATGTTCTAGTTCTAGAGGTAAGTGACATGTTTTTCCATAAACCAATTTATACAGAGACATACCCATAGGATTTTTATATGCAGTTCTATAGGCCCATAATGCATCATCAAGTTTCTTGGACCAATTTTTTCTAGATCTATTAACAGACTTTTGCAAAATTAATTTGAGTTCTCTATTGCTCAATTCTACTTGACCACTAGACTGTGGGTGATAAGGAGATGCAATTCTATGATTAACATCAAATTTAGCAAGCATTTTACGGAAAGCACCATGAATAAAATGTGAACCACCATCAGTCATTAAATATCTAGGGACTCCAAACATTGGAAAAACAACTTCTTTAAGCATCTTAATAAAGGTATTATGATCAGCACTACTAGTTGGAATAGCTTCTACCCACTTAGTAACGTAATCAACAGCAACTAAAATATGTGTATATCCATTAGAGGTAGGAAAAGGTCCCATATAATCAAAGCCCCAAACATCAAATGGTTCAATAACAAGTGAATAATTCATAGGCATTTCTTGACGTCTACTAATATTACCAATTCTTTGACATCCATCACAAGATAAGACAAACTTACGGGCATCCTTGAAGAGAGTAGGCCAATAAAAACCGGATTGTAATACCTTATGTGCAGTTCTATCTCCAGCGTGGTGTCCTCCATAAGCCTCGGAGTGACACTTGCATAGGATCTGTTCCTGTTCATGCTCAGGTACACAACGTCGAATAACACCATCTACACCTTCTTTATAAATGTGTGGGTCATACCAAAAGTAATGTCTCAAATCATAAAAGAACTTTTTCTTTTGCCGGTATATGAAACTAGGTGGTATAAATTTAGCAACAATGTAATTAGCATAATCACCATACCATGGAGCAGTATGAGAAGCATTTATGACATTTAATTGTTCATCAGGAAAGCTATCATCAATAGGTAGTGGGTCATCAAGAACATTTTCTAACCTAGACAAGTTGTCTGCAACGGGGTTCTCAGCTCCCTTTCTATCAATAATATGCAAATCAAATTCTTGTAGCAGGAGAACACATCTAATAAGTCTAGGTTTAGCATCTTCCTTTTCCATAAGATATTTAATAGCAGCATGATCTGTGTGAATAGTTACTTTAGAATCAACAATATAAGGTCTAAACTTATCACAAGCAAATACAACTGCTAGGAATTCCTTTTCAGTAGTAGCATAATTTCTCTGAGCATTGTCTAGAGTTTTACTAGCATATTGAATAAAATTTAATTTCTTATCAACTCTTTGCCCTAGAACAGCACCTACAGCATAATCACTAGCATCACACATAATTTCAAAAGGTAAATTCCAATCAGGTGGCTGAACAATAGGTGCAGAGATCAATGCTTTCTTAAGTATTTCAAATGCTTCTACGCAATCATCATCAAAAACAAATGGTATATCTTTTTGTAATAAATTAGTCAGAGGCCGAGAAATTTTGGAGAAGTCCTTAATGGACCTCCTATAAAAACTGGCATGACCAAGGAAACTTCTTATACCTTTGATGTCCTTGGGACATGTCATCTTTTCAATAGCATCAACCTTGGCTTTATCAACCTCAATACCTCTTTCAGAAACTTTATGCCCCAAGACAATACCTTCATTAACCATAAAGTGGCACTTTTCCCAATTCAAGACAAGATTAGTTTCTTCACATCTCTGCAAAACTCGGTCAAGGTTGCTTAAGCAATCATCAAAAGAGGATCCATAGACAGAAAAATCGTCCATGAAAACCTCACAAATCTTTTCACAAAAGTCAGAGAATATAGCCATCATGCATCTTTGAAAGGTAGCAGGTGCATTACATAAACCAAAAGGCACGTCTATAAGCAAAGGTACCAAAAGGGCAAGTAAAAGTATTCTCTGATTGATCATTGGCTGACACAGGTATTTGAGAGAAACCAGAATAACCATCTAGAAAGCAAAAATGTGTATGTTTGGATAATCTTTCTAGCATTTGATCGATAAAAGGTAAGGGGTAATGATCTTTTTTAGTAGCTTTATTTAATTTGCGGAAATCAATTACCATCCTATAACCTGTAATAATTCTTTGCGGGATCAACTCATCTTTATCATTAGGAACGACAATAATACCTCCCTTCTTAGGGACACAATGGACAGGACTTACCCACTGACTATCAGCAATGGGATAAATTATACCTGCCTCAAGAAGCTTTAGTATTTCCTTTCTTACCACTTCCTTCATCTTAGGATTCAACCGTCGTTGATGATAACGAACTGGTTTGGCATCTTCCTCTAAATTTATTTTGTGTTGACACAGAGTGGGACTAATTCCCTTAAGATCATCAAGAGTATATCCAATAGCAGCACGGTGCTTCTTCAGAGTTTTCAATAATCTCTTTTCTTCATGCTCTGAAAGATTAGCACTAATAATAATAGGATATATCTTTTTCTCATCAAGATAAGCATATTTAAGAGTATCAGGTAACGGTTTAAGCTCAAACACGGGATCACCCTTGGGTGGAGGAGGATCCCCTAGGATTTCAACAGGCAAATTGTGTTTCAGGATGGGTTCCTGTTTAAACAATACTTCATCTATTTCCCTTCTTTCATTCATAAACATATCATTTTCATGGTCTAGCAAATATTGTTCTAAAGGATCACTAGGAGGTACGACAATAGAAGCAAGACCAATAATTTAATCTTTACTAGGAAATTCCTCTTCACAGTGTTGTCTACGAAATTTAGAGAAATTAAATTCATGAGACATATCACCTAAACCAATAGTAACAACATCCTTTTTGCAATCTATCTTAGCATTAACAGTGTTCAAGAAGGGTCTACCAAATATAATGGGACAAAAGCTATCTTGTGGGGAACCAAGAACAAGAAAATCAGCAGGATATTTAGTTTTCCCACACAAGACTTCAACATCTCTAACAATTCCCTTTGGTGAAATAGTATCTCTATTGGCAAGTTTAATTGTGACATCAATATCTTCTAACTCAGCGGGTGCAATGTCATGCATAATTTCTTTGTATAAGTCAAAAGGTATTGCACTAGCACTAGCAGCCATATCACATAAGCCATGATAACAATGATCTCCTATTTTAACAGAAATAACAGGCATGCCTACCAAAGATCTAGGTTTATCTTTAGCACAAGGTTTAGCAATTCTAGCAGTCTCATCATGGAAATGAATTACATGCCCATCAATATTATCTGACAAGAGATCTTTAACAATAGCAATATTAGGTTCAACTTTAATTTGCTCAGTAGGTGTATAAGTTCTAATATTGCTTTTACGAACCACAGTTGAAGAATTAGCATGATCCTTTATCCTAACAGGAAAAGGTGGTTTCTCAACATAAGCAGTAGGAACAATAGGATCATTATAAGTGATAGTCTTTTCTTCAACTTTAATAGGTGCAGCTACTTTTACTTCTATGGAAGGATGATATTTAAACCACTTCTCCCTAGGGAGATCAACATGAGTAGCAAAAGATTCACAGAAAGAAGCTACTATCTCAGAGCCAAGTCCATATTTAGTGCTAAATTTACGGAAAACATCGGTATCCATAAAAGATTTAACACAATCAAACTTAGGTGTCATACCTGACTCCTTACCTTCGTCGAGGAACCAATCTTCAGAGTTGCGTTTAATTCTTTCTAATAAATCCCATTTGAATTCAATAGTCTTCGTCATAAAAGAGCCAGCACAAGAAGTATCGAGCATGGTGGGATTGTTATCAGAAAGCCGAGCATATAAATTTTGAATAATCATTTCTCTTGAGAACTCGTGATTGGGGCATGAATATAACATTGATTTAAACCTCCCCCAAGCTTGAGCAATGCTTTCTCCTTCACGAGGCCAAAAATTATATATATAATTGCGATCACGATGAACAAGATGCATAGGATAAAACTTCTGATGGAATTCCAATTTCAATCGTTTGTAGTACCATGACCCCGTATCATCACATAGCATATACCATGTCAATGCATCTCCCTTCAAAGATAAAGGGAAGACCTTCTTCTTAATAACATCTTCGGGTACACCTGCAAGCTTAAAGAATCCACAAACTTCATCCACATATATTAGATGCTCATCAGGATGAATTGTTCCATCTCCTGCAAAAGGATTAGCTAGCAGATTTTCTATCATACCCGAAGGAATTTCAAAGCAGACATTTTCATTTTAAGTAGGTTCAGTAGGTTGAGGAGCAACTTTTGCTCTACTGGTCGGGGTGAAGATACCCCGAACAAGCCCCTCAAAGGATTACTTTCCATAGTAAGTGACAGTAAATTTCAGCACACTATATAATTTTTTCCTTACCAAATTCCACCTACCAAAGGCGCTTCACTCCCCGGCAACGGTGCCAGAAAGGAGTCTTGATGACCCACAAGTATAGGGGATCTATCGTAGTCCTTTTGATAAGTAAGAGTGTCGAACCCAACGAGGAGCAGAAGGAAATGATAAGCGGCTTTCAGCAAGGTATTCTCTGCAAGCACTGAAATAATAGGTAACAGATAGTTTTGTGATAGGAAAATTTGTAACGAGTAACAAGTAACAAACGTAAATAAAGTGCAGCAAGGTGGCCCAATCCTTTTTGTAGCAAAGGACAAACCTGGACAAACTCTTATATGATGTAAAGCGCTCCCGAGGACACATGGGAATATCGTCAAGCTAGTTTTCATCACGTTCATATGATTCGCATTCGGTACTTTGATAATCTGATATGTGGGTGGACCGGTGCTTGGGTCCTGTCCTTACTTGGACGAGCATCCCACTTATGATTAACCTCTATTGCAAGCATGCGCAACTACAACAAAAGTATTAAGGCAAACCTAACCATAGCATGAAACATATGGATCCAAATCAGCCCCTTACGAAGCAACGCATAAACTAGGGTTTAAGCTTCTGTCACTCTAGCAACCCATTGCTACCTCTTGAGCACTGCGTCGGATTTCCCCAAAGAGGAAGGGATGATGCAGCAAAGTAGCGTAAGTATTCCCCTCAGTTTTTGAGAACCAGGGTATCAATCCAGTAGGAGGCTATGCTCGAGTCCCTCATACCTACACAAAAACAATAGCTCAACGCAACCAACGTGCTTAGGGGTTGTCAATCCATTCACGGTCACTTACGAAAGTGAGATCTGATAGAGATGATAAATAATATTTTTGGTATTTTTGGTATAGAGATGCAAAGTAAAAAGTAAAAGCAAAGTAATAATGAAGTGATGGAGATTGATATGATGATAAAGAGACCCGGGGGCCATAGGTGTCACTAGTGGCTTCTCTCAAGAGCATAAGTATTCTACGGTGGGTGAACAAATTATTGTTGAGCAATTGACAGAATTGAGCATAGTTATGAGAATATCTAGGTATGATCATGTATATAGGCATCATGTCCGAGACAAGTAGACCGAAATGATTCTGCATCTACTACTATTACTCCACTCATCGACCGCTATCCAGCATGCATCTAGAGTATTAAGTTAAAAACAGAGTAACGCCTTAAGCAAGATGACATGATGTAGAGGGATAGTTTCATGCAATATGATAAAAACCCATCTTGTTATCCTCGATGGCAATGATACAATACGTGCCTTGCTGCCCCTTCTGTCACTGGGAAAGTACACCGCAAGATCGAACCCAAAGCTAAGCACTTCTCCCATGGCAAGAACAACCAATCTAGTAGGCCAAACCAAACTGATAATTCGAAGAGACCTGCAAAGATAACTAATCATACATAAAAGAATTCAGAGAAGATTCAAATATTATTCATAGATAGACTGGATCATAAACCCACAATTCATCGGTCTCAACAAACACACCGCAAAAAGAAGATTACATCAAATAGATCTCCACAAGAGAGGGGGAGAACATTGTATTGAGATCCAAAAAGAGAAAAGAAGCCATCTAGCTACTAACTATGGACCCGTAGGTCTGAAGTAAACTACTCACACTTCATCGGAGAGGCTTGGATGATGATGTAGAAGCCCTCCGTGATCGATGCCTCCTCCGGCGGAGCTCCGGAACAGGCCCCGAGATGGGATCTCATGGATACAGAAAGTTGCGGCGGTGGAATTAGGTTTTTGGCTACTGTTCTGATTGTTTGGGGGTAGGTGGATATATATAGGAGGAAGAAGTACGTCGGTGGAGCTTCGAGGGGCCCACGAGGTAGGGGGCGCGCCCTAGGGGGCCCTCCACCCTCGTGACCACCTGATGGCTTTCTTGACGGAGGGTCCAAGTCTCTTGGGTCTTATCTGATGAGAAAATCACGTTCCCGGAGGTTTCATTCCATTTGAACTCCGTTTGATATTCCTTTTCTTCGAAACCCTAAAACAGGCAAAAAACAGCAATTCTGGGCTGGGCCTCCGGCTAATAGGTTAGTCCCAAAAATAATATAAAGTGGAAAATAAAGCCCAATATAGTCCAAAACAGTAGATAATATAGCATGGAGCAATCAAAAATTATAGATACGTTGGAGACTTATCAAGCATCCCCTAGCTTAATTCCTGCTCGTCCTCGAGTAGGTAAATGATAAAAACAGAATTTTTGATGCGGAGTCTTGGCATAATTTTAATGTAATTCTTATTAATTGTGGTATGAATATTCAGATCCGAAAGATTAAAGACAAAAGTTCATATTGATATAAAAATGATAATACTTCAAGCATACTAACTAATCAATTATGTCTTCTCAAAATAACATGGCCAAAGAAAGTTCATCCCAACAAAATCATATAGTTTAGTCATGTTTCATTTTCGTCACACAAGAATGCTCTCATCATGCACAACCCCGATGACAAGACAAGCAATTGTTTCATACTTTAGTAATCTCAAACCTATAAACTTTCACGCAATATATGAGCGCGAGCCATGGACATAGCACTATGGGTGGAATAGAATATAATGAGGGGGGTTATGTGGAGAGGACAAAAAAGGAGAAAGTCTCACATCAATGAGGCTAATCAATGGGCTATGGAGATGCCCACCGATTGATGTTAATGCAAGGAGTAGGGATTGCCATGCAACGGATGCACTAGAGCTATAAATGTATGAAAGCTCAACAAAAGAAACTAGTGGGTGTGCATCCAACTTGCTTGCTCACGAAGACCTAGGGCACTTCAGGAGGCCCATTGTTGGAATATACAAGCCAAGTTCTATAATGAAAAATTCCCACTAGTATATGAAAGTGATAACATGAGAGACTCTCTACTATGAAGATCATGGTGCTACTTTGAAGCACAAGTGTGGTAAAAGGATAGTAACATTGTCCCTTCTCTCTTTTTCTCTCATTTTTTTGGGTCTTTTCTTTTTTTATGGCCTTTCTCCCTTTTTTGGGCCTTCTCTTTTTTTATGGCCTTTATTTTGTTTTTTTTATTCCTCACTTGGGACAATGCTCTAATAATGATGATCATCACACTTCTATTTATTTACAACTCAATGATTACAACTCGATACTAGAACAAAGATGACTCTATATGAATGCCTCCGGTGGTGTACCAGGATATGCAATGAACCAAGAGTGACATGTATGAAAGAATTATGAACGGTGGCTTTGCCACAAATACTATGTCAACTACATGATCATGCTAAGCAATATGACAATGATGAATGTGTCATGATGAACGGAATGATGGAAAGTTGCATGGCAATATATCTCGGAATGGCTATGGAAATACCATAATAGGTAGGTATGGTGGCTGTTTTGAGGAAGATATAAGGAGGTTTATGTGTGAAAGAGCGTATCATATCACGGGGTTTGGATGCACCGGCGAAGTTTGCACCGACTCTCAATGTGAGAAAGGGCAATGCACGGTACCGAAGAGGCTAGCAAGGATGGAAGGGTCAGAGTGCGTATAATCCATGGACTCAACATTAGTCATAAATAACTCACATACTTATTGCAAAAATCTACAAGTCATCAAAAACCTCGGCACTACGCACATGCTCCTAGAGGGATAGATTGGTAGGAAAAGACCATCGCTCGTCCCCGACCGCCACTCATAAGGAAGACAATCAAATAACACCTCATGTTTCAAATTTGTTGCATAACGTTTACTATACGTGCATGCTACAGGACATGCAAACTTCAACACAAGTATTTCTCAATTTCACAACTACTCAACTAGCATGACTTTGATATTATTACCTCCATATCTCAAAACAATCATCAAGCATCAAACTTTTCTTAGTATTCAACACACTCATACGAAAGTTTTATTATTAATCTTGCATACCAAGCATATTAGGATTTTAAGCAAATTACCATGCTAATAAGATTCTCAAAATAATCTAAGTGAAGCATGAGAGATCAATAGTTTCTATAAAACAAATCCACCACCGTGCTCTAAAAGATATAAGTGAAGCACTAGAGCAAAATTATAAAGCTCAGAAGATATAAGTGAAGCACATAGAGTATTCTATCAAATTATAAATCATGTATGGATCTCTCAAAAGGTGTGTACAGCAAGGATGATTGTGGTATACTAACAAGCAAAGACTCAAATCATAAAAGACGCTCCAAGCAAAACACATATCATGTGGTGAATAAAAATATAGCTCCAAGTAAAGTTACCGATAGAAGTAGACGAAAAAGAGGGGATGCCTTCCGGGGCATCCCCAAGATTTGGCTTTTAGGTGTCATTAGATTATATTGGGGGTGCCGTGGGCATCCCCAAGCTTAGGCTCTTTCCACACCTTGTTCCATAATCCATCAAATCTTTACCCAAAACTTGAAAACTTCACAACACAAAACTTAAAGTAGAAAATCTCGTGAGCTCCGTTAGCGAAAGAAAACAAAAGACCACTTCAAGGTACTGTAGTGAACTCATTATTTATTTATATTGGTGTTAAACCTACTGTATTCCAACTTCTCTATGGATTATAAACTATTTTACTAGCCATAGATTCATCAAAATAAGCAAACAACACACGAAAAACAGAATCTGTCAAAAACAGAACAGTCTGTAGTAATCTGTAGCTAGCGCAAGATCTGGAACCCCAAAAATTCTAAAATAAATTTCTGGACGTGAGGAATTTATCTATTAATAATCTGCAAAAATAATTAACTAAATATCCCTTTCCAAATAAAAATGACAGCAGTTCTCGTGAGCGCTAAAGTTTCTGTTTTTTACAGCAAGTTCAACAAGACTTTCCCCAAGTCTTCCCAACGGTTCTACTTGGCACAAACACTAATTAAACACAAAAACACAACCAAAACACAGGATAAATAATTTATTTATTACTAAACAGGAGCAAAAAGCAAGGAATAAAAATAAAATTGGGTTGCCTCCCAACAAGCGTTATCGTTTAACGCCCCTAGCTAGGCATAACAAGCAAGAATAGATCTAGGTATTGCCATCTTTGGTATGCAATCCATAAGTGGCTCTCATAGTTTTGAGTTTTACTAGTATTTCCAACCATGCAAAAAAAATGCTAGTATTTCCATAGTTTTGAGTTTTCCATCAAGATATTAGTCACTCATGGTTGATATTTACTTTCAATCACATACACATAGGCACTATGTAACTAGCCTTGATTATTGGCTTCCAAAGGTCAACTTTCACTCCTACTTACAATATGTAGAGTATTTAACAAAAAACTACCACTTTCAACCAGCCATTGGAAGAAACTATTGTACAAAAAATAGCAAAAACATACCCAAAATTTCTTAATCCGTGCCAAAAACTACTACCTAGTGCCGATTAGGTTCGTTTAAACCCGTTTATGACAGGGTTGGCCCGCACGTCCGTGCTGACTAGGCAGCTTAAACCAACACATTTTGTTTGACCATTGACACGAGGGACCCACATATGACCTTCTATCATGTTATATTCCCCCTCAAATCATTATTTTTCCTGAACATTACTTCAAACAGTACTGATGCGTATTCGTCGGTGGCGCCAGTGATGAGCGAGTTGGCCGCCGCTCCGCCGGACGGGCCGAACACCACGCTGGCCTCTGCACGGGTTGGAAGGCTGGCCCGAGCGTGACTCACACGCGAGCAAGCCGTCATGCTGGCCTTCGCTTGAGCCATATGGCTGGCCTTAGCGCGGCGCGCGCGAGCAAGCCGCCGCGCCGCCGTGCCAATCTAGCTAGCAAACCTTGCAGACAAGCAGCTGGACAGAGCTATCTTGGCTAGCTAGCGATCGCGATTGCCGGACGGAGCTGGCATCCGGGCTACCGCAAGATGGGCTCCGCACCGCCGGCGGTTTTGACCTCGCCTTCTGCCGACGGTGGTAGCTGCGTCCCATGGCCGAGGATGGCTAGGTGGACGGGCCGGAGGTAGGAGGTCACTCGGGGATTTTTGTGCAGACTGACATGTTGGTCCCACAAGTCATAACGCCTAACTTGTTGATCGAATAGAAGGCATTGACTTAAGGGGCGAGATGGGTCGAAACATGCCTATAACGGCACTTTGTAGAGTAGTCATTTCTTGGTAGGGCTGGTTGGTAAGGGCATGTACAATGGTTGATAAGGTAGTCTTATCTTAAGTCTGCCACGTATGCAAGTGGTAGTAGTTTCTTGGCATTATTATTGGTTTCTTGGCATTATTATTGGTTTCTTGTAAGGAACAATGTACTACTAGCGACAAAAGGCGATTCTAGGTTGCGTTGTACTCAAACAAGTACTACTAGTGGTCGCGGGAGTGTATACCTCGTTTTGTAGGTTCGATCCCGGCCGAACGCATGGTGGCCTTTTTTTAAATAGTACTCCACAAAACGATGTAGTTTGAGTTTTGAAGTCGGACGGACATGTCGCACCACAATCTGGGTGCACTGGATAGCCCAGCCACGTGAACGGGGTTTCCTTCCCATCATCTCATGGCTCGCGTGCTCGCCCTAGTCGCACCTCGTTTGCAGCTTCCTCATCAGCTAGTACTAGCATATTTAAACTAGCGCCTCCCAATTAAGCCCGAGGAGGCGGAAAAGCCTGGCGCGGCATTGGGAACTGTGCAATATGGCTCTGTACGTGAAGTGCTGGTACTCTACTACTCTGTAGCTTATGGCATTGCACGCATGGACTTCACTTCATTATCGGCTCTATAAAATAAATTCCTCTTGACGTGATTTTTTTTGTTTTGAAACGGAGGCAAAAGCTTTGCCTCATCTCATTCATAAAGAAGGAACTACTAACAAATTTCGACGAGATCCATTACACCTCCACAAATGGAAGCAAAAAGCCTAGTCTTGCGGTATCAAATAACTCAAATGTTCTACCCCTGCAGTAACCATCACTAATAAACAAGTTTCTAGTGTCTGCGTGAGAGGAGCGGCTGAGTAGGCCAGGTATGCGCTTGAATAGAGCACCGAGAGTACCCACTACGCATGTGTACTTTCCCTGCATTGATAGTACAACATGGTTCTAGAGAACAGTACTACCCTCAACTTCCAACTGGTGCACTATACTAGAAGTATAGTACATCGCACGACTAGTTGAGAAAGTAGTACTAGTACTGCTACAGTGCGAGTACGTACTAAATAATAGCCTCGCCCCTTCACTAAGGAACGATCGAGGAGCTACAAATGGAAGGGACAAGGCTCTGCAGTTACTACACTCTTATCTCCTCCTCGCCAGTTCCCCTCCCCCCAAAGAGAAGGCAGTTCGTTGCTGCTCCCATGGATTCGCCAGGTGGTTATCCTCCTCGCCGGGGCTGGGAGACCTTGGACGATGATCTTCTAGGAGAAATCGCACGCCGCTCCGACGTCCTCACCACCACAAGACTCGGTGCTTCCTGCACCAACTTTTTCAAGACGGTGCTTAAACAGGCTTGGGAAAAGGCCATGCTTGTTGGTATTCCATGCGTCCTCGAGGAGAAGTATCTTCTATGGGACAATCCTTCGAACAGTCCACCGCTCCCTGGTCATGGTTGCACGTTGACTCCGCTAGTGTTGCCGATGTTGAGAGGTAGTCGGATTTTCTTCGATGAGCAGATCAGTCATGGAGTTTGATCATGTAGTACTTAGTTATTCCATTTACATCCCATAATTTCTTTGCTGCCCACTGTCTTATATATAGGACTAGGTCGGTGCCAATGAAGATTGGCTTGCATACGTCCGGCCGGATACCACCACCATTTTGCACAACATCCACAGCAGTGCGGTCGTTCCTATAGACCCCTTATCCACCATTGGGATCGGCCTTCCGGACTGGCTGGGCTTGAATATGTATGATGATGCCAACATGAGATTGAAGAAGATAGCAATTGCGAACCCGCCGACAAAGCGACACGGCTACAACGATTACTATCTCATCGCAGCGTTCGACATAAGGATTGTCGTCAATACAAGAGGCAGTAACGGCCGACAGGGCAGAGGCTGGCGCATGTTGCCCGCGGCAGATTTGTACCCCTACACGTTTGAAGACGCCATGTTCCATCTAGGCCGCATCTTCGCGGTGACAAGAAAGGGGAATTGTTTCATCTAGTTGCCATCCTACGGTACGGGAGATTACAAACGGAATGCACAAACCATCATTTGCATCCCTAACGGTACTCCACGATTTTGCAGGGACCAGTCATCCCCCGATCAAAATAAGATCGCCGATCCTGGATGTGCATTTGCATCCGCGATTCAGTCTAACTTGGAACCTTGTAGCTGACTTTGGCATACTGGGATCAACTATCTTAGCAGTCGTTACCCATGGTACCACTGATGTGCAACATGGTCACACAATCTACCACGATTGGACCGTCACCATCTACCCAGGTATTCCATTTAGTATTATATTTTTTAACCCTCTCGCCTTCTCTTTCATTGTTGTACTACTTACTAGTACTAGTAGGAGTACTTTTTACCTTGGAGGACACGTATAGCTAAGCTAGGCCCTTGAAGACTTGAACCTACTAGCTGCCACCATTTTTGTTTTTCCATGTCTTACTATCTCGTGCATGGACCTTGACTGTGTACGTTACCATGTGTCCAGATCTGAGATGCCATGTGTACTAGATGAACAGGGCCGAGTTTGACCCCCGTGAAGCTACGTGGGTGCCGAGGAACACTCTTGGAGAGTACTTGCTTTTCATTGGGGACAGCTACCCCATCGTGAAGCAGATGCCACCTTCCGTGCACGACACCGAAGGCCTGCCGTTCATGAACCATGGTTGTGTCTTCAGTGCGCACCACAAGATGAACGACATGCTGGGACACGATATACCTGATTTATGCTGCTTCAGCTTGGATGAATCTCCATCATGTGGAACCGGACTAGAAAGTTGCGACAATGATTCCCGTTGCCCACCACTATGGATCGTGCCATCCATGAAGAACACCTAGGACTGGAACCTGGAGGAGGACATGTAGCCCATCTATAACGTGTAAGTGGGGTATGGTAAATTGTGAACAGTAGCGCTGTGAATATATGTAGACTAGTCATGCACAAATTTATCACATGAATTGTTGATGAACTTGTGTGGCATACTGGCATTTGTCCTTTGGAATTTATTACTAGTAAATGTGCTATGTGTACGTGCAACTTGTGTGGTTGTTGCACGTGCTCCAACATGCTCTTTGATGGAAAAAAAAGGTGGCACAGCTTTGCATGTAGGTGGCGTGGCGGCATCATACAGTAGCATCGTTCGCTATAGTTGTAGCATACTCCTACTAGGATGACAACTCCTATAAAACCTTGCACTTGGCTCATTGCCTCTTAGGGAGGTTCAACAGTTCATACTCATGTGAACCTTGCACTTGGCTCTTCGCCTCTTTGGAAGGTCCAACAATGATGAGACTACAGTACAATATGCTTCTGGCAATCTGACACTGAAGGAACTGTTGCACGTCCACCGTGAGGGCGAGGGCCAGCGAGAGGGAGAGGGTGTTGTATTCAAAACGCTCTCCTCCTCCTGTGAGCCACCGCGCGCGTGGGCGAGGGAGAGGCGTAGTAAGCAAGCTTCTCCTTGTTCGCCGAGTTGACGGGACACATCAAAGCAGTACTAGTCCATACTGCGTCCTTCCCGGTTAATATGGCCTAATTTGAAATGAGAAAAATACACTGGCAGTCAACGTATGTAACAATACGCTCTTTACAGTCAATATATATAGTTTTGCGGTGATTATACGATCACTAGCTCATCGTAGAGCACTGTATTGCACCCTACTGACCGGCCACATAGTCGACGTGGCACTTTGTTGACTGGTTAAATTGTCACCTGGTTTATGGGTCCCACCTATCAGTTGGCAGAGCAAAGAAATCAGTTAAACAAAACCTTACGCAGGCGCGACAGGAGTCCAACCCTTGCACGTGAGCCACCCTGGCTGTGTATGTGAGTGCATGCATGTGTACTCCCTCGGTCTTCCAACAAAGAGTGTACATCGGCTAAAAAACAAAGAGTGTACATCTACACTTCCAATGCATTTAGCCTTTAATCTAAATCGATATTGATTGACTAATCCACCAACTTGTGCTCTAGCTATAGGCTACATGTCTATCCTTAATTTCAGCATGCAACAACCTTCATTTAATCTTCTTCTCTCAATGGTCCCATGCACACATAAGTCTGCTACTTTTGGGCGTTAATTATGCCATGGTTAATGTGTAAATCTCTAAATGTACAGTCTTTCACGGACGTAGGGAGTAGGTTGAGAAATTGAGTGTGAGCGTGTGTGTTGCGTCATGTGTTGTGTGCCGCATGGGTGAGTGAGTGTTGCGTGCGTCCATGTGTACGTGTGAGTGTTGCATGTTTCATGCATGCATGAGGCTTTTACTCCCTCCCATTGACATGTTCATATTTCAAGCTTCCTCTGTTCCCTCCATATGGTGATACTCCCTATGTTCCCAAATACGGCGTAAAAGCCTCCCTCTGTTCCCAAATATGGAGTATTTGTCTTTCTAGAGATTTCAACAAGTGACTACATATGGAGCAAAATGAGTGAATCTACACTCTAAAATATGTCTACGTACATCAGTATGTTGTATTCCATTTGAATGTCTAAAAAGACTATATTTAGGAACGGAGGGAGTAGTAAATAAATATTAAGTTCTCTTGTTTTTCCCTCCTTGGTCACGGTGCACAACCAAAGATGACTTATTCACCTGGATGGAGGGAGTAGCTGGTCAAGGTTTGACACAAAATTAATGCATTGGTAAACACAATTTTTTGAGGAAAACGAGTGCATTAGTTGAGTGTTCTTGCAAACTAGAAAAATTATTCCACCACTCATCATCTACCTTGGTTGATGAGATTTTTGAATTGAGCCCTATAAACCAGAAAGGAGGTAGTACTAATACTCCTACATTATTGGCCCCGGGTGCCTTGGCCAATGTTTCATCTTATTGGACAGGATGAGGCTACTTCCAATGCATCGGTGCTTACATGGGGTGCTAAAGCTCCTAATGCATAGGTGCTTAACTTCTTGGTCCTAAGCATCCTTTATTTAATGATTTTGTAACTAAAGTTCTTCATGCATTGGTGGGATTCTTCCATTTAAGTCTTCTGTCTAGGTTCTCGCGCTTAGTACTGGGGTCACCACACTTATCTCTCTCCTCTTAATTACCTTGCCACATCAGATTTTTTGCCTACATGGCAGCCTTGGCACCTATACAAGGCGGAGCATTGGGAGGGGCCTGAGCGTACATGCATAGGGATATTGTAGATAGGAAGTCTTCGCGATCCATTATTCCCCATCTTGGTCAGAGAGAACTATTCAACTAGTCTTCACAGTGAAGTGAAAATACACGCTGCAGTAGATGGGACACTTAATTAATAAGCCGAACCGGCGTGTTGGTGTTACTAAATCAGCCTTACCCAGTACTGCCATCATGGTTTCCAATGGAGCACGCTTCCGCAAATATGACAACGCACCTCTCTCCTCCATTAACTGACATATGGGCCCTATTGAGGTAGACCCACATGTCATTGGCATAACTATTTACACTCCGAAGGACGGTATATCCTGGTAGTAGTAGTACTAGTAGAATTGAGATTTAATGCACTTTCATCCCCATCTTTCACTCTTCTTCCTCCTCTCTTCCCCGTCGTCAACCGCACACCATTTCCCCCAGCTCACTGCTCGCCCGCCCGCACCATCCTCCTTGGTAGCTCACGCGTACCATATCCCCCGCTCACTGCTCAGTCACACATGCCATCTTCTTCGCCCACCCGCCCGAATCCACTTCCCCGCTGGCTCGCAAGCACCGGAAACCCCAGTCACTCGGCGCCCTAAAAAACCCTATGGCAGAACTGACTGACACACAGAGCCGCGATTGGAATTCCCTCCTCGATGTTCTCTTGGAGCAGATCTGTAATCGTATGGACCTTCTCAGCACTGTCCGTCTGGCCGCATGCTCAGTTTCTTTGTACCGTCTAATCGTCTGCAACCGGTCGGCTCTTTTCAAGACATCGTGCTTGCTGATGCCCAATCCTCGCAGGTGGCCCAGACACTGACTTGACGATCCTACGGAGGTTGTCGTGGTGCCCCTCGACATGCTACCACTACCCATCCATATGTCCTTCATGCACGGCCACTACTGGGCGGGCATGAAGGCCAACTGGATTGTCCTCATCCACCAATCCAGTAGTCCGTGGCATCTCGTGGATATCTACACCCAGTGAGAGATCACCCTTCCATCATTGGATACCGCCGCCATCGAGCCTCGCAGCCTGCCGGACACTCCTGCCTACTACGCACGATATGCGTTGAGCTTTTGGCTCGACCTCTATTTGCTGAAGGTTGTAATCTGCGAAGTGCCCACACCATCAGAAGACTACATGGATTACAAGCTCATTGTCGTGTTCAACATGGGATTAGTCTATCTGGAATCCGGTCGCTATACATGGTTATGGCTCATCGTCAATCCTCTTCAGTCAACATTTTTGTCTGGTGCTATAGTGCATGATGGCATCGTTTACACAGTTGATGCACAGATTGGCTGCCTACTTCTACTCACTAGCCAAATTTTATTTCTTTACATTTTTATTAACATGTTGCTAAATTGGACCGCCTACAACTTAACCCACCTATGAGAGCCTCCGAGGATCATAGGGTCCCAAATTGTTATTTCCATGAGAGCCCCCGGGGATCATGGTTTAATCAAACCCACATCAGAATAATTATTTGGGATGAGAAGATATTCCAAAGGTTTCAAGTCCAGTTGCTCAAAGTTGTCCGTAATCGGGGACACGGCTAATCATGATTAGTTTGTACAATCTGCAGAGGTTTGCGCACTTTTCCCCACAAGACTCAATCTCCTCCGTTTAATGTCTCGCACTGCCTGATGTTTGAGAACTGGATGATCGAGACACAGTCTTTCTAAAGAGGTCCCTTAACCGATAGATAGGCCAGTACACCTACAATTCCACTACATCTGCTAGCCTACCATGGAAAGGTTTCCCACAACTTACTCAACTATGCCAGAGCCCATAATGGCTTGTGGCTGCACACGGAAGGTACTTGATATGAAACATGTCCAACCTTTTTGAACCTGGGCGGCATTCCCCACCTTTTCCTGAGTAAAGCAGAGCCTTCGAGGAAATACAATACTTGTCGACTGGTCCCGACAAACCTTTCCGCCCAGATGATTGATTAATTGGTATTGCAGAGCCTTTGAGGAAATACAATACATGTAAGTTATTAATGTCGTCATTGCTTAAGTTCTCTCGCAACTTTCATGAATCACACGGTACTCAATCCACGTCTACCATAGCAAGGCTAAGCAATAACTACACTATAATGATTCCCAAAATGGCGGCAAAGACTATCAGGACCAGGCTAAGCAAAGGGCTATCCTATCTGGGTTTAACATAGCATAGTAGTCCTACACGTTCGAAGACGCTGTGTTCCATCTAGGCTGCATCTTTGCGTGACAAGCCAGGGGACTTGTTTCATCTGGTTGCCATCCTACGGTACAAGAGATTACAAAAGAAATGCACAAACCATCATTTGCATCCCTAACGGTACTCCATTATTTTGTAGGGACCAGTCATCCCCCGATCAAAATAATATCGCCGGTCCTGGATGTGCATTTGCATCCGCGATTCTGTCTAACCTGGAACCTTGTAGCTGACTTTGGCATACTGGGATCAACTATCTTAGCAGTCGTTACCCATGGTACCACTGATGTGCAACATGTTCACACAATCTACCACGACCGGACCGTCACCATCTACCAAGGTATTCCATTTAGTATTATATTTTTTAACCCTCTCGCCTTCTCTTTTGTTGTTGTACTACTTACTAGTACTAGTAGGAGTACTTTTTACCTTGGAGGACGTGTATAGCTAAGCTAGGCCCTTGAAGACTTGAACCCACTAGCTGCCACCATTTTTGTTTTTCCATGTCTTACTATCTCGCCCATGTAGCTAAGAGTGGCTATATATAACAAGCCAGTTATTTTACTTCCTCTATAACGGAGTAGTACTATTTGCTCCATAGTATTACTGACCGCCATATTTGAGCACAACATTATTATGCATGGACCTTGACTGTGTACATCACCATGTGTCCAGATCTGAGATGTCGCGTGTACCAGATGAGTGGCGCCGAGTTTGACCCCCGTGATGCTACATGGGTGCCGAGGAACACTCTTGGAGAGTACTCGCTTTTCATTGGGGACAGCTACCCCATTGTGAAGCATATGCCACCTTCCGTGCACGACACTGAAGGCCTGCCGTTCATGAAGCATGGTTGTGTCTTCAGTGCGCACCGCCGGATGAACGACATGTTGGGACACAATATCACTAATTTATCCCACTTCAGCTTGGATGAGTCTCCATCGTGTGGAACCGGACTAGAAAGCTGCGACAATGATTCCCGTTGCCCACTACTGTGGATTGTGCCATCCATGAAGAACACCTGGGACTGGAACCTGGAGGAGGACATGTAGCCCATCTATAATGTGTAAGTGGGGTATGGTCAATTGTGAATGGTAGCGCTGTGAATATATGTAGACTAGTCATGCACAAATTTATCACATGAATTGGAGATGAACTTGGGTGGCATACTAGCATTTGTCCTTTAGAATTTATTACTAGTAAATGTGTTATGTGTACGTGCAACTTGTGTGGTTGTTGCACGGTCTCCAACACGCTCTTTAAGAAAAAAAAGGTGGCACAACTTTGGCTATAGGTGACGTGGCGGCATCATACAGTAGCATCGTTCACTATAGTTGTAGCATACTCCTACTAGGACGTCAACTCCTATAAAACCTTGCACTTGGCTCATTGCCTCTTCGGGAGGTTCAACGGTTCGTACTCATGTGAACCTTGCACTTGGCTCTTCGCCTCTTCGGAAGGTCCAAAAATGATGATACTACAGTACAATATGCTTCTAGTAATCTGACACCGAAGGAACTACTGCACGTCCACCGCGAGGGCGAGGGCGAGCGAGAGGGAGAGGGAGAGGGCGTTGTAGTCAAAACCCTCTCCTCGTCCTGTGAGCCACCACGCGTGTGGCCGAGGGAGAGGCGTAGTAAGCAAGCTTCTCCTCGTTCGGCGAGTTGACGGGACACATCAAAGCAGTACTAGTACTAGTCCATACTGCGTCCTTTCCGGTTAATATGGCCTAATTTGGAACGAGAAAAATACACTGGCGGTCAACGTATGTAACAATACGCTCTTTACTGTCACTATATATAGTTTTGCGTTGATTATACAATCACTAGCTCATCGTAGAGCACCGTATTGCACCCTACTGACCGGCCACATAGTCGACGTGGCACTTTGTTGACTGGTTAAATTTTCACCTGGTTTCTGGGTCCCACCTGTCAGTTGGCAGACCAAAGAAATCGGTTAAACAAAACTTTACGCAGGCGCGACAGGAGTCCAACCCTTGCGTGCCCTGGCTGTGTATGTGAGTCTGCTACTTTTGGGCGTTAATTGTGCCTTCATTTAATCTTCTTCTCTCAATGGTCCCATGCACACATAAGTCTGCTACTTTTGGGCGTTAATTATGCCCTGGTCAATGTGTAAATCTCTAAATGTACAGTCTTTTACGGACGTCGGGAGTAGATTGAGCACTTGAGCGTGAGCGTGTGTGTTGCGTCGTGTGATGTGTGCTGCATGGGTGTGTGAGTGTTTCGTGCGTCCATGTGTATGTGTGAGTGTTGCATGTTGCATCCATGAGGCTTTTACTCCTTCCCATTGACATGTTCATATTTCAAGCTTCCTCTGTTCCCTCCATTTGGGATACTCCCTCTGTTCCCAAATACGGAGTAAAAGCCTCCCTCTGTTCCCAAATATGGAGTATTTGTCTTTCTAGAGATTTCAACAAGTGACTACGTATGGAGCAAAATGAGTGAATCTACACTCTAAAATATGTATACATACATCCGTATGTTGTATTCCATTTGAATGTCTAAAAAGACTATATTTAGGAATGGAGGGAGTAGCAAATAAACATTAAGTTCTCTTGTTTTTCCCTCCTTGGTCACGGTGCAAAACTAAAGATGACTTATTCACCTGGAGGGAGGGAGTAGATGGTCAAAGTTTGACACAAAATTAATGCATCGGTAAACATAATTTTTTGAGGAAAACGAGTGCATTAATTGAGTGTTTTTGCAAACTAGAAAAATTATTCCACCACTCATCATCTACCTTGATTGATGAGATTTTTGAAGTGAGCCCTATAAACCAGAAAGGAGGTAGTGCTAGTACTCCTACATTATTGGCGCCGGGTGCCTTGGCCAATGTTTCATCTTGTTGGACGGGATGAGGCTACTTCCAATGCATCGGTGCTTACATGGGGTGCTAAAGCTCCCAATGCATAGATGATTAACTTGTTGGTCCTAAGCATCCTTTATTTAATGATTTTGTAACTAAAGTTCTTCATGCATTGGTGGGATTCTTCCATTTAAGTCTTTTGTCTAGGTTCTCGCGCTTAGTACTGGGGTCACCACACTTATCTCTCTCCTCTTAATTACCTTGCCACATCAGACTTTTTGCCTACATGGCAGCCTTGGCACATGTACAAGGCAGAGCATTGGGAGGGGTCTGAGCGTACATGCATAGGGATATTGTAGATAGGAAGTGTTCGTGATCCATTATTCCCCATCTCGGTCAGAGAGAACTATTCAAATAGTCTCCATAGTGAAGTGAAAATACACGCCGCAACAGATGGGACACTTAATTAATAAGCTGAACCAGCGTGTTGGTGTTACTAAATCAGCCTTACCCAGTACTGCCATCATGTTTGCCAGTGGAGCATGCTTTCGCAAATACGACTATGCACCTCTCTCCTCCATTAACTGACATATGGGCCCTCTTGAGGTAGACCCACATGTCATCGGCATAACTATTTACACTCCGAAGGACGGAATATCCTGGTAGTAGTACTAATAGAATTGAGATTTGATGCACTTTCTTCCCCCATCTTTCACTTCTTCCTCCTCTCTTCTTCTTCCTCCTCTCTTCCCCATCGTCGACCGCACACCATTTCCCCCCGCTCACTGCTCGCCTGCCCGCGCCATCTTCCTTGGTTGCTCGTGCGTACCATATCCCCCCGCTCACTACTCGGCCACACACGCCATCTTCTTCGCTCGCCCGCCCGAATCCACTTCCCTGCTGGCTCGCAGGCACCGAAAACCCCAGTCACTCAGCGCCCTAAAAAAACCGATGGCAGAACCGACTGACACGCAGAGCCGCGATTGGAATTCCGTCCCCAATGTTCTCTTGGAGCAGATCTGTAATCGTATGGACCTGCTCTGCACCGTCTGTCTGGCCGCATGCTCGGTTTCTTTGTATCGTCTACTCGTCTGCAACCAACCGGCTCTTTTCAAGACACTATGCTTGATGATGTCCGATCCTCGCAGGTGGCCCAGACACCGACTTGACGATCCTACGGTGGTTGCCGTGGTGCCCCTCGACATGCTACCACTACCCGTCCACCTGTCCTTCATGCACGGCCACTACTGGGCGGGCATGAAGGCCAATTGGATCGTCCTCATCCACCAATTTGGTAGTCCGTGGCGTCTCGTGGATATCTACACCCGGCGAGAGGTCACCCTTCCATCGTTGGATACCGCCGCCATCGAGCCTCGCGGCCCGTCGGACACTCCTGCCTACTACGCACGAGACGCGTCGAGCTTTTGGCTTGACCTCTGTTTGCTGAAGGTTGTAATCTGCGAAGTGCCCACACCATCAGAAGACTACATGGATTACAAGCTCATTGTCGTGTTCAACATGGGATTATTCTATTTGGAATCCGGTCGCTATACATGGTGATGGCTCATCGTCAATCCTCTTCACCCAACATTTCTTTCTGATACTATAGTGCACGATGGCATCGTTTACGCGGTCGACGCACAGATTGGCTACCTATACTGGTGGAATATATCGCCGTGTAATTATTCTATCTCATCTCATCTTTACCTTATGAATATGACTTCCTGTTCATTGTTACAAATTTAGAATATATAGTATGTCTATAACCACATCATTGCTATATGTTCCTCTCATTTCCTAGATTTTTATGACCACACATGTTATTGTTAGAGTTGATATGAGAACAATTGGCATCTAATGATTGTTAGAATAGATATTATGAGTATAACCTCATGATTGCTATATGTTACTCTCATTTCTAGGATTTTTATAACAATGCATGTTATTGCTTGGAGTTGATATGAGAACAGTAGTAAGTGCTATGGTAGAATATGAGTAGGCCCTATCATATTTGTTTTCCTCTCATTGTTACATGATGTTTGAACCATGATATATTTCTAGAATATGAAAGCCATTGGCTTATTTTTTTAACTTGGGGTATGATTATGACCACAGTATTGCAATTCTTTGTATTCCACACATACTCTGATCATGGATTGTTTATTTTTTTCCTTTTGGTCTCCAATTTGAATTGTTGCAGCAGACGCAAATGCGCTGGCCTTCATGATTCCAGGACCTGGAATCATACCAGCCGATGGGTGGTGGTTTATCTCTCATTCACCTGACGGCGGTCATTTGATTCTCATTTGCACGTACCAAATTGACCAAACCATTGCATCAAACCACATGCAGTACAATGCCTGGGGCATACGTGACATTGATGGCTATGGCTGCTACGTGTTCTAGAAAGATCCTAGCTCCGTTGGGCCAGGCGTATTCAACTGGAGGCGGGTTTACAGCCTCGACAACCACTCCATGTTCCTCGGCCTCAGTTATCCGATCATCCAACCAATCATCGATCATATCACCGGTGATGATTACCGTGCTATGCAACTTCCATTCGCGAGGGGGAACTGCGTTTACACATCATACCATGGGTTTCATGAATCATCATATCCAGAGATTCGTCGACCCAACTTGTTGCCAGATAATCTTCAGTGTGTGAAAATCATCAAGCTTCCATGCGATGGATGGCTTTTGTAAACCCGACATGCGGCGATGTGGTTCATGCCAACAGCAAATATGCACAACTTGATTCGTACTGATATCTAGACTGAGCCATGTATCCTGCTGGTGTAGCATGACTCTCTTTTGTTGGATATTATGTATTGTTGTTAGTTTGAAGCACTCCTCTGGTTTGAAGGATAGATACCTTTCTGGGATCAAGTGCATCCTAACTCACCTGCGTAGGATGTACTGATAATGATGATGGAGATGTTGTATACCGTATTTAGTGTCACATGAGTAATACAGAGCCGCCGCCAGGCCCTAATCTATCTCGGGAGGGCTGATCTGGAGTCCGTTCGGGGCTCCGGAGAGGGGAATCCGTCGCCATCGTCATCATCAACCTTCCTCCATCACCAATTCATGATGCTCACCGCCATGCGTGAGTAATTCCATCATAGGCTTGCTGGACGGTGATGGGTTGGATGAGATTTATCATGTAATCGAGTTAGTTTTGTTAGGGTTTGATCCCTAGTATCCATTATGTTCTGAGATTGATGTTTCTATGACTTTTCTATGCTTAATGCTTGTCACTAGGGCCCGAGTGCCATGATTTCAGATCTGAACCTATTATGTTTTCATGAATATATGTGAGTTCTTGATCCTATCTTGCAAGTCTATAGTCACCTATTATGTGTTATGATCTGTTAACCCCGAAATGACAATAATCGGGATACTTACCGGTGATGACCGTAGTTTGAGGAGTTCATGTATTCACTAAGTGTTAATGCTTTGTTCCGGTACTATATTAAAAGGAGGCCTTAATATCTCTTAGTTTCCAATAGGACCCCGCTGCCACGGGAGGGTAGGACAAAAGATGTCATGCAAGTTCTTTTCCATAAGCACGTATGACTATATTCGGAATACATGCCTACATTACATTGATGAACTGGAGCTAGTTCTGTGTCACCCTATGTTATAACTGTTGCATGAGGAATCACATCTGACATAATTATCCATCACTGATCCATTGCCTATGAGCTTTTCACATATTGATCTTTGCTAGTTACTTTTCCGTTGCCACTGTTACAATCACAACAAAACCAATATTGTTACTTTTGCCATCATTACCGTTACTTCCATATTACTTTGCTACTAAAGACTTTGCTACAGATATTAAGTCTCACAGGTGCGGTTGAATTGACAACTCAACTGTTAATACTTGAGAATATTCTTTGGCTCCCCTTGTGTCGAATCAATAAATTTGGGTTGAATACTCTACCCTCAAAAAGTGTTGCGATCCCCTATACTTGTGGGTTATCAGCCGTCTACTTGCACAAACATATTCCTTTGTTTATAGCTCTATTTTTCTTTTTAGACGCAGACTGATGTCTAGTACACAACCTTCTTCTTGTAGACGTTGTTGGGCCTCCAAGTGCAGAGGTTTGTAGGAGAGTAGCAAATTTCCCTCAAGTGGATGACCTAAGGTTTATCAATCCGTAGGAGGCGTAGGATGAAGATGGTCTCTCTTAAGCAACCCTGCAACCAAATAACAAAGAGTCTCTTGTGTCCCCAACACACCCAATACAATGGTAAATTCTATAGGTGCACTAGTTCGGCGAAGAGATGGTGATACAAGTGGTATATGGATAGTAGATAATGGTTTTTGTAATCTGAAAATATAAAAACAGCAAGGTAACTAATGATAAAAGTGAGTGTAAACGGTATTGCAATGCGTTGAAACAAGGCCTAGGGTTCATACTTTCACTAGTGCAAGTCCTCTCAACAATACTAACATAATTGGATCACATAACTACCCCTCAACATGCAACAAAGAGTCACTCCAAAGTCACTAATAGCGGAGAACGAACGAAGAGATTATGGTAGGGTATGAAACCACCTCAAAGTTATTCTTTCCAATCAATCCGTTGGGCTATTCATATAATTGTCACAAACAGCCCTAGAGTTCATACTAGAATAACACCTTAAGACACAAATCAACCAAAACACTAATGTCACCTAGATACTCCAATGTCACCTCAAGTATCCGTGGGTATGATTATATGATATGCATCACACAATCTCAGATTCATCTATTCAACCAACACAAAGGACCTCAAAGAGTGCCCCAAAGTTCTACAGGAGAATCACGACGAAAATGTGTGCCAACCCCTATGCATAGGTTCATGGGCGGAACCCGCAAGTTGATCACCAAAACATACATCAACTGAATCACGTGATATCCCATTGTCACCACAGATATCCACGGCAAGACATACATCAAGTGTTCTCAATTCTTTAAAGACTCAATCCGATAAGATTACTTCAAAGGGGAAACTCAATTCATTACAAGAGAGAAGAGGGGGAGGAGAAACATAAGATCCAACTATAATAGCAAAGCTCGCGATACATCAAGATCGTATTATCTCAAGAACACAAGAGAGAGATCAAACACATAGCTACTGGTACATACCCTTAGCCCCGAGGGAGAACTACTCCCTCCTCGTCATGGAGAGCACCGGGATGATGAAGATGGCCACTGGAGAAGGATTGCCCCCTCCGGCAGGGCGCCGGAACGGGTCTAGATTGGTTTTCGGTGGCTACAGAGGCTTCTGGCGGCGGAACTCCCGATCTAATCTGTGTTCTGGAAGTTTTAGGATACGTGGGTATATATGGGTGCAGGGGGTACGTCGGAGGAGCTACGGGGGCCCCACGAGGCAGGGGGCGCGCCCCCCACCCTCCTGAGCACCTCCCATATCTCCTGACGTGGAGTCCAAGTCTATCTGATGGCTTTCGTTCCAAAAATAACTTCTCCAGTTGATTTCGTTCCGTTTCGACTTCGTTTGATATTCCTTTTCTTCAAAACACTGAAATAGGCATAAACAGCAAATCTGGGCTGGGCCTCCGGTTAATAGGTTAGTCCCAAAAATAATATAAAAGTGGAAAATAAAGCCCAATATTGCCCAAAACAGTAGATAATACAGCATGGAGCAATCAAAAATTATAGATACGTTGGAGACGTATCACAGACCTAGTGAAGCAATTACAATTTGACAATTAATAAAAAGTGAAACAAGTGACTGCAACATGCCAAAGATGTTATGAAAATGCCAACTACGTACACTAAAACATGTATTCGACAATACTACAGGTATCACACTGAGTGGCCTAAGCAAGCATTTCTTCTAGCGCAATTCTAGGGTGTTCAAAAGGGGCACGTGGATGCGTCGCAAGATACAGTCGGAGTGTGGCATGCACGCGATGTGGCACAAGACCGGCAATACCTTCCCGATGATGGTCAATGGCCGGCAGACGGGCAGCAAGAAGGTTTTGGTGCTACACACCAACAAGAACTTCGACCATTCCCGCAAAAAAAGAACTTTGACCAGCAGAGGACCAACTGGGTGATGCACCAGTACCACCTCGGGGACCTGGAGCAAGATAAGGAGCGGGAGCTGGTCCTATGCAAGATTTTCTACTAGACGTAGGGCCAGGACTAAAAGATTATAAGTAAGTTTGGTATTGGTACTTGTACTACCTTGTCGTTCACAAGTTGGTATTGTTGTTAATGATCTTTCGGTATGAACTTGGCATTTTCTTCCAACCATCATGCCGAGGGTTGACGTGGATATAAAGCTGAATTATTTGTTTCGAAACGAATTTGCAGGCACCTGATTTTTATTTGATGGGTAGCATAAGCACCTGCCGTTAGAATTCCTAGTTCTTCAAATTTTTTGAAATAAGTGCATGCACTTATTATCACGATGAAAAAATAATTTACCTGTTGCATACCAGTTATCAGTCTGTACTTGCAGAATTCTCTCGTTTATTGAGCAGGTATATTGTTTTTTTAGGTCGAGCACGTTTCAAATGGGCTGTAGACTGCCCAGGCTTGGTTTTGTTTTTAACAGGCCCAGCACATGACGACAACGGGCCACAAAGATCCAGCAGTACGTATCTACTGGTCTCTGGCCCTCCAGCGTTAGTTATATTTTTTCTTACAACATCTGCATGCAGTTTTTTTACTGAATCAAACACACAACCCAGTTCTATTTTCCTCTTAAAACGCCATGTCCTACTTCCTTTTTTAATCTCTACCTATAGTTTTACTAGTTCATATACACATTTCATTATATTGAAAATACATAAAGTTCCATTTTCATATTTACATCCTTATTTTTGTTGTTGTTTTCCCTCCCAACGCTGATTTTTTACCATTGATTTTCCCTTAAACCAACTCAATTGTCCCATGTCTTGTTTGCTTACAAAAACAAAACGATTTTTTGGCAAATCAATAAGTTATTAAAAATGTTTATCATTTCAGGACTACAATAGTTTGTACTCCACCGAAATATGCAAAATAAGGTTGAACTTTTTGACCGTGGTCCTGGGCAGAAAATGGGTTGTAATAAATTACTTAAGAATTAGCAAATGGGCTACAAATTATTAAAAAAAATAGCAAATGGGCTCTATGTTGTCCGCCATAGATTTGGAGGCTGACTAGTGGGCCTACTAAGTTCATGCATACACAAGGTTTCTCAAAAAAAGAAACTTAGTCAACAATCGACTCTACCAGCGTCAGACCGTTAGATGCCAATCTGACGGCAATCATGCTTCTTCAGTCTCTGATCTTCCTGCTCCAGCTGCCCAAACTAGCGCCGACGGAACCGCCTGCTCCCGCCTCCCGTGGCTGGTTGTGTTGCCGGGCAGGCCTCACGGCCCCACCATACTTGTATCCCTGGCCTGGCTATCCCTCTACTCACCCACACCTCTTGTTACTTTCCAGCGACGGCAGCCGAACCAGTCAACCCTCATACTCCCCACCGCGTGGGCAGCCACTATTGTGTCTTCCCCGGCTCCGTGTCATTCCCTTCATAGGCCTCGCCGTCATCCACCGCCTTGGTGCTCTCGGCGCGGCGTGGTCAACGTGGTCAACGAATGACATCCATTGGAAGTGGACTGTACGTAGAGAGGTTGACAGCTGGGTCCACGGCTGCACATAAGGAAATGCCTCCTTATTACGCGCAAAATAATGATTCCCCCACCTGACATCTGGGACCAACCGAAAGGGCCTCTGTATTTCTTGAAAAAAATGTTCCCGCCGCTGACAGCTCAGACCCACCAGCTATATCTTCGCATGCAAGGAAGTGCTTCCTTATTACGCACAAAAAATGAATACTCCCCCTGCTAGCTGGGACCCACCATACGGGAGGTTGACTTGTGGTCCTACTACGTTGACGCGGACAGAGGGCTTTGTCAACTTAGTCAATATGAACAATTCTATCACCAGTGACCGTTGGATTGATAACATCCAACAGTCGTCCTGCTTCTTCAACCTCTGATTTTCTTGCTCCAGACGTCCAAACCACCGCGTGCTCTTGCCTCCCGTTGCCAGCTGTGCTACCATGGAGGCCTCACCACCCCCTACTACTCCCATCACTGGCCAGACCCTGCGGTGACGGCAGCCTCACACCGAAGCCGAACCAGTGAACCCTCGTACTCCTCTCAAGTGGGCATCCACTGTCGTGTCTTCCCCGGCGCCACGTCATCCCCTTCCTAGGCCTCGTTGTTGTCCACTGCCCTGGTGCTCTCGGCGCGGCGTGGTCAACGTGGTCAAGGAACGACTTCCATCGGAAGAGTACTGTACATGGAGAGGCTGACAGCTGGGTCCATGGTAGTAGCAAGGAAGTGCCTCCTTATTATGTGCAAAATAATTATTCCTCCACCTGACAGCAGGGACCCACCAGACGGGCCACCGTATTTCGTGAAAAAAAACATTTCCCCCTGACTGCTGGGACCCACCAGCTACATCTTCGCATGGAAGGAAGTGCCTGACAGTGAGGACCCACCTGGTCGAAGCATACATAGCGTTGTCATTATGGTCGCGAACGTGTACATACATACTGGTCGATGTAGAGACGCGCATGTGTCGTAGTAGAGGCGCGCACGTAGCATGTACATTATGGTCGCGAACGTGTACATACATACTGGTCGATGTAGAGACGCGCATGTGTCGTAGTAGAGGCGCGCACGTAGCATGTACACGTACGTACAACTAGGGTGCAAGAAAGTAAATACGGCCATGTACGTACATATGGGCGGGGTCTCGAACACCTACTCGTGCATATGTACGGCCAGGGCTCGTGTACATGGCTGGGTCGGAACGGAGAAACTGCATCGGCGTCATGTTCATGGGGAGGCAACGGAATGCTCGTATTCATAGGGAGGCAACGGAATGCGTGTTGTTCATCGGGAGCCAACCGGCTTGGACGTAATAGCCGATGGAAACAAGGCCTGGCGTACCACAGAACGGAGGAAACGGCCTTGTGTTCGACTGGCCACGGTCGAAACGGGATCATGCTCATCAGGAGGGGTTTGGCATACCGCAAAACGGAGGAAATGGACTTCTCTTGGACCTCCTACGGTTGAAACAGGGTCCTGTTGATCGGGAGGGGTGTGGCGTACCGCAAAATGGAGGAAACGGACTTGTGTTGGAGCGCTACGGTCAAAACAGGGGTCCTGTTCATCGGGAGGGGTGTGGCGTACCACAAAACGGGACTCCATGGGATACTGTTCATCTCCACCGTCGACTGCCTCCACGGGCTATTGTTCATCCTTCATCAACCTCCTCCAGCATCCACCTGTGACTGTTCATCCACGGTGTCTCCCCTCCTGCCTCCACTAGCCATTGTTCATCCACGGGCTCCTGTTCATCCAGCCTCCACCGCTCCTCCACCGGCTACTGCTCAATCAGCCCTCTCCACAGGGTCCTGTTCAACCACCCCTCCACGGGCTACTGTTCATCCAACCCTCCACCAGCTACTATTCAACCAGTCCTCCACGGGGTCGTCCTGTTCATCCAGCCCTCCATGGGGTCCTGTTCATCTAGCCCCCAACCGGCTTGATCGAACGGGGTACTGTTCATCCAGCGGCAACGGCCTGTCCTACCACGGGGTCCTGCTCATCCAACCCCCCACCGGGAACTGTTCATCCAACCCCCCCAACAACGCTCATTGTTCATCTAGGGAAGGAGGTAGCAGGGTTCGATCGGCTTCAGTTAGTAGCAGTAGCGAAGGAATCATTCGGGTTCAGTTAACAGCAAGGGATCGATCGATCGCTCAGGTTTAGTAACGCGTAGCCTGCAGTGCAATCGCTCAGGTTCAGCAAGAGCCCAACGCCTCGCTTGGGTTCAGTTAGAGCGCAACGCCTCGCACACACATGCATACGTACGAGAGAAACACGCATCGCTCGGCCCCCGACCACCCACCATAATCGGGAACTCCCCCGATGTTTTCCTCGCCCTCACTTCTACCATAGTTTTTCCGTCATGGACGGCCCAAAGAATGTCATGCAGTTGCGTCTCCAGCCCGCCCAGGATGAAAAGCCCATTTTCTATCATGATTTTTTGTGATAGAAGTAGGAGCCCACCACATCTATGATCATACCAGGTTTTGTCACAATTATCGTCATAGAAGTGTCATAAGCATGACAGAAAAAAAATCATACGGCCCAAAATGTCACGGATGTGTCTTTTTTTTGTAGTGGAGCATGTGCATAGTACTTTGTTTCGATGACTAATAGATTTTTGCAATAAGTATGTGAGTTCTTTATGACTAATGTTGAGTCCATAGATTATATGCACTCCCATCCTTCCACCATTGCTAGCCTCTCTAGTACGGCGCAACTTTCGCCGGTGCCATAAACCCACTGAGGGAGTCCTGGATTAGGGGGTCTCCGGACAGCCGGACTATATCCTTTGGCCGGACTGTTGGACTATGAAGATACGAGATTGAAGACTTTGTCCCGTGTCCGGATGGGACTCTACTTGGCGTGGAAGGCAAGCTAGGCAATACGGATATACATATCTCCTCCTTTGTAACCGACCTTGTGTAACCCTAGCCCCTTCCGGTGTCTATATAAACCGGAGGGTTTTAGTCCGTAGGACAACATACAATCATACCATAGGCTAGCTTCTAGGGTTTAGCCTCTTCGATCTCGTGGTAGATCAACTCTTGTACTACTCATATTATCAAGAATAAATCAAGCAGGACGTAGGGTTTTACCTCCATCAAGAGGGCCCAAACCTGGGTAAAACATCGTGTCCCCTGCCTCCTGTTACCATCCGCCTTAGAAGCACAGTTCGGGACCCCCTACCCGAGATCCGCCGGTTTTGACACCGACATTGGTGCTTTCATTGAGAGTTCCTTTGTGTCGTCACCGTTAGGCTTGATGGCTCCTTCGATCATCAATAGTGATGCAGTCCAGGGTGAGACTTTTCTCCCCGGACAGATCTTTGTTTTCGGCGGCTTCGCACTGCGGGCCAACTCGCTTGGCCATCTGGAGCAGATCGAGAGTTACGCCCCTGGCCACCAGGTCAGGTTTGGAAGCTTAAACTACACGGCCGATATCCGCGGAGACTTGATCTTCGACGGATTCGAGCCCGTGCCTAGTGCGCCACACGGTCACAATGAGCATGATTTAGCTCTGCCATCGGGCAGTATTCGGGAGATCATGCCGGCAACCGCTCCAACCCTCAATTCGGAGCCAGTTGCGCCATCCACGGACGGGTGGATGGACCCCGCCACGGAGGCCGTATCCTCAGCGGCGATCGAGCCAAGTATCGACCTTACCCTTCATAAGAGCCGTGATGCCAAGCCGTCGGATCCTTCCCCGGCCATGGACTCCGAACCTCCTGCGCCCGTGCCTATCGAATCCGACTGGGCGCCGATCATGGAGTTTACCTCCGCGAATATATTTCAGCACTCGCCCTTCGGCGACATACTGAACTCGTTAAGGTCTCTCTCCTTGTCAGGAGAGTCCTAGCCGAACTATGTTCGGCAGGATTGGGATGCGGATGACGAAGAAATTCGCCGCCCACCCACCACCCACTTAGTAGCCACTGTCGACAATTTGGCCGACATGCTCGACTTTGACTCTGAAGACATCGACGGTGTGGATGACGATGCGGGAGACGAAGAGGAACCACTGCCCACAAGGCACTGGACAGCCACCTCATCATATGATATATACATGGTGGACACACCCAAAGAAGGCAGTGGCGACGAGACAGCGGAGGATGACCCCTCCAAGAAGCAACCCAAGCGCCGGCGTCAGCGGCGCCACTCTAAGTCTCGCCAAAGCAAAAGCGCTGACACCGGCAGGAGATAATAGCACTCCGGATAGTGCCGAAGACGACAACAATCCCCTCCAGCAAGATTTAGAGCAGGAGGATAGAGAAGCCAACCCTCCCGAGAGAGTGGCAGATGGAGAGGCGGAGGATGATAATTACGTGCCTCCCTCCAAAGACGAGCCAAGCCTCGACGATGACGAATTTGTCGTGCCGGAGGATCCCGCCGAACAAGAGCGCTTCAAGCGCAGGCTTATAGCCATGGCAAATAGCCTCAAGAAAAAGCAGCAGCAGCTTCAAGCTGATCAAGATTTGCTAGCCGACAGATGGACTGAAGTCCTTGCGGCCAAGGAATATGAACTCGAACGCCCCTCCAAGAGTTACCCGAAGCGCAGGTTGCTACCCGACTAGAGGAGGAAGCATTAAAACCTACATCCCCAGCGTATGACGCGGCTGATCGGCCACCTCGTGGCCGCGACAGAGAGGCATTTCAGCCAAAAGCTCAGCCCGCACCCCGACGCCACTCAAATAAAAATGACAAGGCACGGGGAAACACGCTAGACCTATGAGACTTATTGGAGGACAAAGCAAAACACGCAAGATCGATCTACGGATCACGAGAGCGCGCCACCATGCGGGACGATAACCGTCACGCCGGATACAATAAAAATAAATCCGGCCGGGCCGAACACAGCGGACAAGACTCATTTGAGCTGCGTCGTGACATAGCCCAGTACAGAGGCGCCGCACACCCCCTATGCTTCACAGACGAAGTAATGGATCATCAAATCCCAGAGGGTTTCAAACCCGTAAATATAGAATCATACTACGGCACAACAGATCCTGCGGTATGGATCGAGGACTTCCTCCTGCACATCCACATGGCCCGCGGTGATGATCTACACGCCATCAAATACCTCCCACTTAAACTCAAAGGACCAGCTTGGCATTGGCTCAATAGCCTGCCAGCAGAATCCATTGGCTGTTGGGAAGATCTGGAAGCTGCATTCCTCGACAACTTCCAGGGCACTTATGTGCGACCACCAGATGCTGATGACTTGAGCCACATAATTCAGCAGCCAGAGGAATCGGCCAGGAAATTCTGGACACGGTTCCTGACAAAGAAAAATCAAATTGTCGACTGTCCGGATGCAGAGGCCCTAGCAGCTTTTAAGCACAACATCCGCGATGAGTGGCTCGCCCAGCACCTTGGCTAGGAAAAGCCAAAATCTATGGCAGCCCTCACGACACTCATGACCCGCTTTTGCGCAGGAGAAGACAGCTGGCTGGCTCGCAGCAATAATATATCAAAGAACCATGGCACTTCGGATACCAAGGATGGCAATGGCAGGTCACGTCGCAACAAACACAAGCGCCGCATTAACAACGACAATACCGAGGATACATCAGTGAATGCCGGATTCAAAGGCTCTAAACCCGGTCAGCGAAAAAAGCCATTCCAAAGAAGCACTCCGGGCCCATCCAGTTTGGATCGTATACTCGATCGCTCATGTCAAATACACGGCACCCCCGACAAGCCAGCCAACCACACCAACAGGGATTGTTGGGTGTTCAAGCAGGCCGGCAAGTTAAATGCCGAAAACAAAGATAAGGGGTTGCATAGCGATGACGAGGACCCCCGGCCACCGAACACTGGAGGACAGAAGAGGTTCCCGCCACAAGTGCAGACGGTGAACATGATATACGCAACCCACATCCCCAAGAGGGAGCGGAAGCGTGCGTTAAGGGACGTATATGCGTTGGAGCCAGTCGCCCCAAAGTTCAACCCATGGTCCTCCTGTCCGATCACCTTTGATCGCAAGGACAACCCCACTAGTATCCATCATGGCAGATTCGCCGCACTGGTCCTAGACCCAATCATCGACGGATTTCACCTCACTCGAGTCCTTATGGACGGTGGCAGCAGCCTGAACCTGCTTTATCAGGACACAGTGCACAAAATGGGTATAGACCCCTCAAGGATCAAACCCACAAAAACGACCTTCAAAGGCGTCATACCACGTGTAGAGGCCCATTGCATAGGCTCAGTCACACTGGAAGTGGTCTTCGGATCCCCGGATAACTTCTGAAGCGAGGAGTTAATCTTCGATATAGTCCCGTTCCGCAGTGGCTATCATGCACTGCTCAGGCGAACCGCATTCGCGAGATTCAACACAGTACTGCACTATGCATATCTCAAGCTGAAGATGCCAGGACCTCGGGGGGTCATCACAGTCAATGGAAACACAGAGCGCTCTCTCTGTACGGAGGAGCACACTGCGGCCCTCGCAGTAGAAGCGCAAAGCAGCCCCTTAAGGCAATCTACCAGTTCGGCGATTCAAGACCCGGACACCTTCAAGCACGCCTGGAGTAATCGGCAACAAGACCGCCTGGCACGTTCCGAGCTCGCATAGCAATGCGGCCCCCACCCCAGTACTAGCCAAACGGCGAAATCCGTGCCACGCGTACATAATTACGCATTAAAAATACCATGGGCACAGGTGGGGAGGGGGCACGACTACGGCACGCCCCAAGACGCGGCTCAACCGCACTAGGGGCTTCCCGCTTTGTTATTTTTCTCTCTTTCAGGACTTTAATCTCTGGAAACCCCGTCCGGCAGTATGGTTGCCGGACACACGATGCAACAACCAAGGAGGCAGAAAGCTACGTCGCACCAGGGAACTCCCAGGTGGTCTCTGACAATGAGTGAAATACCTGCTTTAAATACCATTCCTCAGCTTGCCCTTGGAGGGGACATGTCAAATAGTCCTACTTTTTTCTTATCGCAATACTTGTATCATTTTGCTTCGACGCACCTTTTTGAATAAACAATGCATAGCACTAGGCTATTACTGCATTCTCTATTCTTTCTTTTTTATATATATGTTCATTTATGACATTCAGCACCCGTACACTCTGGTACGGCCAATATGCCAGGGGCTTTAGCATACCCCATAATATGGCGTGAGAAGTTTGAACACTTTTGATAGTGCGGCACCCCGAACTTATAGCATTATATGCATCAGCGCCGAATCATGTCTTGGGTCAATAGTTGGGTTTACCCGGCTCCCATGTTTTGGTACCTTACATTTCGCTATATCGGCTAAGGTAGCATTGGGAGAACTACTGCAATTGTGCCCCGGTTCAGCTGGGCTAAGCACCTCAGTAGAGAAAGCTAAAACTGACTGTCATGATAAGGCGAGAGATGGTCGCTGTTCGAGAGGTCTCGAGTCCCTAAAGACTTATGCCGCTTAGAGCGAGGAGTCAGCTTTGGCCGGCTTAAGGTGTGCATAGCGCCCCGAATTTGGCCTTCCAAATACTAGGGGCTTCGCCAAAATTTAAAATTGTGGAATTCTATGGCTAAGTGAGAGTGATAAAGCAATATATTCCGGTTGCCTTGTTCGTTGTGCTGAGCACCTCCCTCAAAGTACCCAACAATGGGAAAAAGAGTGCTCAGGTTTATCCCGAACACCCCAGCACTCGTGGCATGGAGGCAGAAGCCGACGACTGGCCATCTCTCTGATTTGATAAACAGCCGCACAGAAGGTAATATTTTAAATTCAAATAAGCGTTGCATAGCGCATATGAACAAGTTTTCATAATACAGGATCACCCGAGCAAGTTTATTCAAAAATTACATCCTTCGCACACTCGTCCGCCACAAGACGGGCACCCTTCAGGACACCCTCATAATACATCTCAGGGTGGCGATGCTCCTTGCCGTGTGGCGGCCCCTCCTTCACCAGCTTCTCGGCGTCCATCTTGGCCCGGTGCACCTTCGCACGGGCAAAGGCCCGGCGTGCACCTTCGATGCAGATGGACCGCTTTATGGCCTCCAGTCGTGGGCAGGCATCCACAAGCCGCCTCACCAGGCCAAAGTAGCTGTTGGGAAGGGAGTCGCCAGGCCACATCCATACTATAAGGCCCCTCATGGCCTGTTCGGCCGCCTTGTGCAGCTCGATCAGTTGCTTCAGCTGGTCGCTCATAGGCATCGGGTGTTCGGTCCCAGTATACTGAGACCAGAACAGCTTCTCCGTCGAGCTTCCCTCCTCGGCCTGGTAAAATTTTGCGGCATCTGACACGCTGCGGGGCAAATCTGTGAATGCTCCTGGAGAGCTCCGGACTCGGGTAAGTAACAAGTAATTTACTTTCACATGCTTGCTTTGCATATTGAATGCCTTACCCGCCGCTATCCTCCTCATCGCCTCAATCTCCTGGAGGGCCTTTTGGGCTTTAGCCTTGGCATTCTTTGTGCTCTCGAGGGCCGCGGCAAGCTCGGACTCTCACGTCTTCGAGTCAAGCTCCAAAGCCTCGTGCTTCTTCACGAGAGCCTGGAGCTCTTGCTGCACCTCGCCCACCCATGCATCTTGCTTTTCCTGCTCATGTGCTCCTTGGACGCTTTGTCTTCGGCCTTGGACAGCGCTTGCTTCAGGGTCGCCACTTCGGTCGTGGCCCCTGGCACATTCATGATGATCCTGTCATTTCACAACCACATTTTCTTTTATATATAGACAAGGTATTACTTACCTTTGTTCTCCCCGAGCTGCCTCTTGGCAAGGCCAAGCTCTTTCTCGGACCCCTCGAGATCCTGCTTCAGTGCGGCGACCTCCGCAGTCAATGGAGTCGAGGTCAGTAGCGAAGCCTGCGTACGCATACAGACATACTTATATTAGACCCCTGCAGATATTATTGACCCTCTATTCAGCTTTTCTTTGAACACCAAACAGAGCATCAGGGGCTACTGTCTATGCGGTAATATTTTTCCTATATCTTAAATACTTACCTCAAAGCCTATTAGAAGGCTGGTACAGGCTTCAGTCAGTCCGCTCTTGGCAGACTGAACCTTCTTGATCACCGCACTCATAATAGTGCGGTGCTCTTCGTCGATGGAAGCGC
Organism: Triticum urartu; assembly: GCF_056163025.1. Classification (NCBI taxonomy): domain Eukaryota; kingdom Viridiplantae; phylum Streptophyta; class Magnoliopsida; order Poales; family Poaceae; genus Triticum; species Triticum urartu. The sequence goes on along the minus strand of NC_141879.1, from coordinate 442,925,547 downwards.
CGCTAAGCGCTCCCAACAGTTCGTCCGGTGCCTCTAGATGGACAGACGTCACTGGCACGGACGGCTTGCCCCTCTTGGAAGAGGGCCGCCTGCCCGAGTCCGGAATTACTGGAGGTTTCGGTGCAATGTCCGGCTGCGGGCCGAACTTGGAGCCCCTGGGAGCCTTGCTTCCTTTGCTCCTGGAGTCTGGAAGGTCGCCTTGAGGCGCCTCCGGGACTGTCTTCCCCCGGCTCGGTGCCCCTTGAGACAGTACCTCGGCATTGTCCGTAGGGCAAGGAGAGGTGGCGGTTGGAAGTGTATCACTATCCATGTCTGACGAGTCCAAGGAACCGTCCAACGATGATACATCGATACGGGCTTGGGGCGGACTGCATAATCATATTCGACGTTAGGAGAAGCAGTGCAACAAAAGTATGCTATGAGTTACTCTGGTATCCGAATACTTACGACTTCGCCAGGGGCTTGGCCCTGAGCAGCCACTCGTCTTCGCCGTCGGCGGTGGTGGTGGAACAGTCCGAAGGAGAGTCCTTCCCTTCTTGGACCCCTCGGCCTCCCCGGTTGGGGCGGCCTTCCTTTTCTTGTCTCCCCGGCTGGAGGGGGAGAGTCTTCGTCTTCCTTCTCCTCGTTTTCATGGGAGGAGTGCATCTCGGAGTTATCGGACGATGAGTCCGATACCACCTGGCGCCGGGAACTCTTTCGGGTTCCCTTGTCCTTCTTCTTGGTCTTATTCGGCACCTCATAAGGAGCCGGAGTCCGCATCTCCGTCAGGAGAGCGTCCGCAGGGTCTTCGAGCAGGGGGGGGCGAACAGTTGATCTGCTCCGATGTCTCCACCCAGTCCTGTCAAAGGCATGGGAGCTCAGACCCCGCACATGGTTAAGCTATGGGAAATAAACACCCTATCAGATGTACAGAACTTACCGGATTCGCAGAACGCTTCGCGCTTAGCCCGCGGTCCTCGGTAAGAGAAGGAGGGACCTCGGCGCCCTTTAACAGCACCCTCTAGACGTCTTTATGTGTCTTGTCGAAGAGCTCGCTTAGAGTCTCGTGCCGGGCCGGGTCGAACTCCCATAAGTTGAAATCTCGTTGTTGACACGGGAGGATCCGGCGAAAGAGCATGACCTGGACTATGTTGACAAGCTTAAGTTTCTTGCTTGTCATGTTCTGGATACACTTCTGGAGTCCATCCGGCTCCATCGATGAACCCCAGGACAGGCCCTTCTCCTTCCAGGAAGTGAGCCGCGTGGGGATTCTGGATCGAAACTCGGGGGCTGCCACCCAGTTGGTGTCACACGGCTCGGTGATATAGAACCACCCCGATTGCCACCCCTTTATGGTCTCCACGAAGGAGCCCTCGAGCCATATAACGTTGGGCATTTTGCCCACCATGGCTCCGCCACATTCCGCTTGTTGGCCGCCCACCACCTTCGGCTTGATATTGAAGGTCTTCAGCCACAGGCCGAAGTGGGGCCGGATGCGCAGGAAAGCCTCGCACACGACGATGAACGCCGAGATGTTGAGGATGAAATTCGGGGCCAGATCATGAAAGTCCAGCCCATAATAGAACATGAGGCCCCGGACGAATGGATGGAGGGTAAACCCCAGTCCGCGGACGAAGTGGGGGAGGAAAACCACCCTTTCGTGAGGTTCCGGGCTAGGGACGACCTGCCCTGCGGCTGGCAGCCGGTGCGCGATATCCGCGGCTAAGTATCTGGCTCCATGTAGCTTTTTGATGTGTCCCTCCGTGATGGAGGAGGCCATCCACTTGCCTCCCGCTCAAGGCATGTTTGGAGAGAGTTGAGGAGAAGGATGTGGACTTGGGCGTTGGAGCTCGAGTGCGCGAGAATGGATGAGCAAGGAGGAAGAAGGCGTGGGTAGAAAAAGGTGAGATCTTATCCCTTTATAAGGGCGTACTAAACTATGCGCCCCCACTAGCCTGGTAAAACTCGCTTATCCCCCAAGCATTGTATTTGATGGCGCGGTTGGGTTACCCATGTCCGTATTGATGAGAATCCCGTAATAAGGGGAACACGATCTCTGCTTTGACAAGACGTGTCAAGAAACCGCCTCGCGTTATGTGCGGGGCTGGTTAAAGAAAAACGGTTCGAATAATTACCGGGCCATGGCGCGATGTCATGCTGCCAAAACGTGTCAGCAGATTAGATTTGTGGAAATATTATTCTCTCTACGGTGGCATGTGGAACTTATTTTGCAGGGTCGGACACTATCCTTGTATCCAAACTCTTCTGTGGTGTATTCGGAGGAGGAACCCGCCTTGCAATGCCGAAGACAACACTGCGCGCCGGACTCGTCGTCATTGAAGCCTGGTTCAGGGGCTACTGAGGGAGTCCTGGATTAGGGGGTCTCCGGACAGCCGGACTATATGCTTTGGCCGGACTGTTGGACTATGAAGATACGAGATTGAAGACTTCGTCCCGTGTCCGGATGGGACTCTACTTGGCGTGGAAGGCAAGCTAGGAAATACGGATATACATATCTCCTCCTTTGTAACCGACCTTGTGTAACCCTAGCCCCTTCCGGTGTCTATATAAACCGGAGGGTTTTAGTCCGTAGGACAACATACAATCATACCATAGGCTAGCTTCTAGGGTTTAGCCTCTTCGATCTCGTGGTAGAACTCTTGTACTACTCATATTATCAAGAATAAATCAAGCAGGGCGTAGGGTTTTACCTCCATCAAGAGGGCCCGAACCTGGGTAAAACATTGTGTCCCCTACCTCCTGTTACCATCCGCCTTAGACGCACAGTTCGGGACCCCCTACCCGAGAACCTGGGTAAAACATTGTGTCATATTGCTTTGCATGATCATGTAGTTGACATCGTATTTGTGGCAAAGCCACTGTAACACCCTCGATGCGACTATAGCTCCCACGTGTCGAGGCACGACTTAGAGACATAATCGCATTGAAGGCATATGTCGCAAGTTAGGCAATCTTCACAACATCCCATGTAATATGAATAATAAAGGGGAGAACATAGTTGGCTTACACTCGCCACGTCAATCAAGAACATAAATAACATTACATCATCCAAAACACTCATGGCCCGACTACGGCGCCAAAATAAAAGAGAACCCAACATGTGACACGGTCCCAATCACCCCCAACTGGGCACCACTACTGATCATCGGGAAAGGAAACATAGTATCATTGAGAGTCTTCGTCGAACTCCCACTTGAGCTCATATGCGTCTCCTGGAGCGGAATCATCGGGCCCTGCATCTGGTGTAATAGTAATCTATGAGCCACGGGGACTCAGCAATCTCGCACCCTCGCGATCAAGACTATTTAAGCTTATAGGTAGGGCAAGGTAAAATATGAGTGGAGCTGCAGCAAGCGACTAGCAAGTATGGTGGCTAACTTATTCGCAAAAGAGAGCGAGAAGAGGAGGCAAAGCACGAGCGAGAAACTAGAGAGCAACCTGTGCAAACATTACTCCAACACCGTGTCCACTTCCCGGACTCCGCCGAGAAGAGGCCATCACGGTAACACACTCAGTTGATTCATTTTAATTAAATTAAGGTTCAAGTTATCTACAACCGGACATTAACAAATTCCCATCTGCCCATAACCGCGGGCACGGCTTTCGAAAGTTCAATCCCTGCAGGGGAGTCCCAACTTAGCCCATGACAAGCTCTCACGGTCAACGAAGGAATAGACCTCCTCCCAAGACGTTCCGATCAGACTCGGTATCTCGGTAACTCAAGACACTTCGACAGGTTAAAACAAGACCAGCAACACCGCCCGAATGTGCCGACAAATCCCGATAGGAGCTGCACATATCTCTTTCTCAGGGCACACTCAGATTGTCCTAGGTACGGGTAGGCCAGCCCAGAGTTGCCCCTGGTGGCCACCGGTAGCTGACAGGTGGACCAACACTCAGAGGAGCACTGGCCCGGGGGGTTAAAATAAGATGACCCTTGAGTCTGCAGAACCCAAGGGAAAGAAAAGGCTAGGTGGCAAATGGTAAAACCAAGGTTGGGCATTGCTGGAAAAGCTTTAATCAAGGCGAACTATCAAGGGGTTCCCATTATAACCCAACCGCGTAAGGAACGCAAAATCCGGGAACATAACACCGATATGACGGAAACTAGGGCGGCAAGAGTGGAACAAAACACTAGGCGAGAGGCCGAGAATTCCACCCTTCACCAAGTATATAGATGCATTAAGATAACATGGCAATATAATGATATCCCAACAAGTAAATAAATGTTCCAACAAGGAACGGCCTCCAATCTTCACCTGCAACTAGCAACGCTATAAGAGGGGCTGAGCAAAGCGGTAACATAGCCAATCAACGGTTTGCTAGGACAATGGTGGGTTAGAGGTTTGACATGGAAATTTGGGAGGCTTGCAAGCAAGTGGTAGGCATCATAGCATTGGCATAGCAAAAGAGCGAGCAAACTAGCATAGCAAAGATAGTAGTGATTTCGAGGGTATGATCATCTTGCATGCACAGTTGTCAGAGTTGACTGCATCCTCAAAAGCAAACTCAATGGGCTCCTCGGTAGCGAACTCGTCTCCCGGCTCTACCCAAACAAGACAAACAAGCAACAAGGATACAATCAACCACGTGCAAGACCAAGCAATATGATGAAATGATGATATGCTATGCGGGATGCGATGCGGGATGCAAAATGCAAGATATGACAGGAAATGCATGAACCTAGCCTCAACTTGGAATTCCAAGGGTGCCACTAGAAATATGAGATGAAATCGCTTGAAAACGATATAAAGAACGCCGGAATCGGAGTTACGGTTTGGAAATAGCAAGCGATTCAAAAATGACATCGGTCTGCGATTTACAGCAAGTAGGCATCTAAATGCAATGAAATGAACATGCTACAGCACCCAAACATGACAACAAAATACATGGCAGGGATGCACACAAGATGCTTAACAAAATTCTAGCACTGAGATACGGCCAATTCATCCATTAGGAGGTTCAAACAAGCATGGCAAAAACGCAAATGGTAAAACAGATCTCAGACTTAGTGAAATTAACACTTGTCTGGAATTTCACATTATATAGCCCTCTTCGGAGCAACAAAACAACATACTACAGGACCTGAACATGACAAAGAAAGACATGGCATGGAGCTACTCAACAAGATTAACAAAAGTCCCTTAGTGACCTTGAGCCAAAAGGGATCAAAAAATATACTAACAAGCACACGAACATAGCAAAAACATAATCAGTTTTCATACTTAGTGAAAACTGGGACATGCTGAAACATAACTCACGAAGGCATGTAAACGAGCTCGATGCACTCACTACGGTGCAAGTCATGGCAAGGCAAGCATACATACATTAAGAAGGCACAAAATGCTAGCTAGACATGGCAAGAACAAAGGCATAGCATGCACGGATCCACTACAATAGCATCGGCAAAATCGCAAACAAGTTGACGATCTGCCCAGATTCACCATGAAGCAAAAGTAGAGCTCGATTGACTCAAGCTAGGGTGCTCCATAATTGCAAACAAAGGCATGGATGGATAGAGCATAACAAGATTAACAAAACTCCTTTACTGATCATCCTCAAAAGAGGCACGGATCACTAGGAAATAGCATGAACATATGGCATCATGAACTAAATAATCCCAGACTTAGTGAAAACTACTAAGTCCCTGAAAACAGAATTAGCAAGTGCACCACTTTGCAAGCTTGCACAAGTCACCACACACATCCTAAAAATACATGGTTTGCACCTCTGGATAGATGACAAAACCCTTAACAAAACATATATAGAACTCACGGGCATATCATGCACACATTAATCATGGCAAAAAAGACAAAAGTGCTAAACGGAGTAACAGATCTGACAATTAACTCAAGTAGCCCTCTTCTAACAGCATTTCGGGCATCAAGATGAGCTCAAATGAAAATGATGCAATGGAATGAAATGATGTACTCTCTGATATGCTATATGCATGAATTGGAGCTACGGATGCAAAGTTACGGGGTCTCGAACATGAGCATATGAACTAAAAATATCCGGGACTTAGTGAAAAAAACTACCCAGATCTGGATCTAGGGTTTCGGGCACGCAACCCGAGGCGGCTGGATCGAGCTCGCCGGAGAGGGCGCCGGTGGCCGGAGCGAGGCGGCGGCGGCGGGGCGCGGGCCAGGCGAGGCGGCGGCGTCGGCGGAGGCGGCGGCCGGGCGCGGCGGCGGCGGAGGCGGCGGCGGCGGCCGGGCGAAGCGGCGGGCTCTGCCGGCGAGGAGGCGGTGGCCGGCGCGGGCTCCGGCTCGCCGGCGGGAAGGAGCAAGGCGGCGGGGTCGGGCTCTCGGGGCGGCGGGGCGGAGGCGACGCCCCGGGCGGCGGCGGCCGGGCGACTGGGCCTCGGGGGCCCCTCCTGGGCCTCCCGGGCCGGCGGCGGTGGCGAAGTGGGGAGGCGGAGGCGGCGAATGGCAGCACGCCACGTGGCGGCAGACGGGCGCGGTGGACGTGTCTGTCGGCGCTGGTTTTGTCCGGCGCAGCGCGGTGGGTTGGATCTAGGGTTTGAGGAGGAGGGGATCCGGGATTTGGAATGGGGGGTCTATTTATAGGCATAGAGGGAGCTAGGAGAGTCCAAATGAGGTGCGGTTTTTGGCCACGCGATCGTGATCGAACGCTCTAGGACATGGAGCAGAGTTAGGTGGGTTTTGGGCCAAATTGGAGGGATGTTGAGCTGCAACACACACGAGGCCTTTTCGGTCCCTCGGTTAACCGTTGGAGTATCAAACGAAGTCCAAATGATACGAAACTTGACAGGCGGTCTACCGGTAGTATACCAAGGCCGCTTGGCAAGTCTCGGTCCAATCCGAAAATGTTTAATCCCCACGCACAAAAGAAAGCTAGAAATGACCACCGGAGGAGAACGAAGCGCCGGAATGCAAAACGGACAACGGGGAAAATGCTCGAATGCATGAGACAAACACGTACGCAAATGCAATGCACATGATGACATGATATGAGATGCATGACAACGACAACAACACACGGAGACAAAGACCTGAACCCGAGGAAATATATATAACTTAACGCCGGAAACGGCAAGAATTGGAGTACAAATAGGGAAAGTTACATCCGGGGTGTTACAACACTCCACCACTACGAAAGGATCTCGTCCCGAGATCTAGGACTGAAAGAACGCCGGGTACTCAGAACGGAGGTGATCCTCGCGTTCCCAGGTAGCTTCACGGTCGGAATGGTGTGACCACTTGACTTTGAGAAATTTGATTGACTTGTTGCGAGTCTTGCGTTCAGTCTCTTCAAGAATAGCGACTGGGTGCTCACGATAAGAGAGATCTTCTTGGAGCTCAATGTCCTCGAAGTTGACGGTGCGGTCAGGAGTCTTGAAGCACTTTCGAAGCTGAGAGACATGGAACACGTCATGAACATTTGCAAAGTTTGAAGGAAGCTCGAGTTGATAGGCGAGGTCGCCTCTCTTGCTGACAATCTTGAAAGGTCCCACGTATCTAGGGGCAAGCTTCTCTTTGATACCGAAACGACGAGTACCTTTCATAGGAGAGACATGGAGGTAAACATGATCTCCGATCTCGAAATCCAAATCACGGTGCTTACTATCATAGTAGCTCTTCTGCCGGGATTGGGCTGCTTTGAGGTTATCACGAATGACTTTGCACATTTCTTCTGCTTCTGTGATTAAGTCATTACCCAAAAGCTGACGTTCACCGGTTTCGGACCAGTTGAGAGGGGTACGGCACTTCCTGCCATACAGAATTTCAAAAGGGGCCTTGCCCGAACTTGCTTGAAAACTGTTGTTGTAGGAGAATTCAGCATAAGGAAGACAATCCTCCCACTTCATGCCGAAGGAGATCACACAAGCCCTGAGCATATCTTCAAGAATCTGGTTGACACGCTCGACTTGACCGCTTATTTGAGGATGGAAAGCTGTGCTGAAGAGGATGTTAGTGCCCATGGCCTTCTGAAAAGAATCCCAAAACTTCGAGGTAAAGATGCTGCCACGGTCTGAAGAGATCACTTGAGGAATACCGTGCAGAGAGACAATTCGAGAGGTATAGAGTTCCGCCAATTGAGCTGCAGTGATCGACTCTTTGATAGGCAGAAAGTGAGCCACTTTGGTGAGTTTGTCGATGACAATGAATATAGCATCATTGCCACGCTTGGACTTTGGAAACCCAGTCACGAAGTCCATTTCAATGTGGTCGAACTTCCATTCTGGAATGGCAAGAGGTTGGAGGAGACCAGCTGGCCTTTGGTGTTCTGCCTTCACTCTTCTGCAGACATCACATTCATTCACGAATTGAGCGATCTCGCGCTTCATTCGAGTCCACCAATAATCTTGCTTAAGGTCCTGATACATCTTCGTGCTCCCAAGGTGGATGGAGAGGAGAGAATTGTGAGCCTCGTTCATGATCACCTTACGAAGTTCACCTTTGGGTACAACAATTCGATCCTCGAAGAAAAGAATGTCCTTGTCATCAAGGCGGTAGCACTTGTACTTGGACTGACTCTTGGCAATCCCAATCTTCACCTTTTTCACCATAGCATCAAGAAGCTGAGCTTGGCGAATCTGGTCTTCCAAGGTAGGAGAGACTTGAAGGTTGGCGAGGAATCCTTGAGGAACAACTTGCAGATTCAGTTTGCGGAAAGCTTCACAAAGCTCGGGTTGATAAGGCTTGAGAATAAGACTGTTGCAGTAAGCCTTCCTGCTCAAAGCGTCAGCAATCACATTGGCCTTGCCTGGAGTATATTCAATACTCGGATTATACTCTTGAATCATTTCGACCCATCGAGTTTGCCTGAGGTTGAGATTAGGCTGAGTGAAGATGTACTTGAGACTCTTGTGATCAGTGAAAATATCCACTTTTCTTCCCAATAGAAGATGTCTCCAAGTCAAAAGAGCATGCACAATTGCCGCCAACTCGAGATCATGAGTGGGGTAGTTCTTCTCATTAGGCTTCAACTGGTGAGATGTATAAGCAACAACTTTCTTCTCTTGCATCAATACTGCGCCAAGACCTTGGAGAGAGGCATCACAAAAGACCTCGTACGGCTGGGATTCATCAGGCGGAGTCAGAACTGGAGCAGTGATCAATTTCTCTTTCAAAGTGTTGAAAGCAATATCACACTCCGGAGACCAAAGTGTACTTGACGTGCTTCTGGAGAAGATTTGAGAGAGGCTTCGCAATCTTAGAAAAGTTTTCAACGAATCTTCGGCAATAGCTTGCGAGACCGAGAAAACTGTGGAGTTGCTTCACGTTCTGAGGAGGTTCCCAATTCACAATTGCAGACACCTTCTCAGGATTCACGGCAATGCCCTTGGCAGAGATGATATGACCAAGATAAAGAACCTCATCAAGCCAAAATTCACACTTGGAGAACTTGGCGTAGAACTGATGTCCCCTGAGCTTATCAAGAACCAAACGCAAGTGTTTGGCATGATCTTCCTTGTTCTTCGAGAAAACCAGAATGTCGTCGAGATAGACCAAAACGAAGTCATTGGTGTAGGCATTGAAGATGAAGTTCATCATGCGAGAGAACGTCGGAGGAGCGTTGGCGAGGCCAAAAGACATGACAGTGTATTCATATGAACCAAAGCTTGTTCTGAATGCTATCTTGGGAATATCTTCTTCACGAATGCGAATCTGGTGATAACCCATACGGAGATCAAGCTTGGAGAATACTTGAGCACCTTTGAGTTGTTCGAACAGCTCATTGATGTTGGGAAGTGGGTATTTGTTCTTGATGGTCTTCTTGTTCACTGGACGGTAATCAACACAAAGTCGGTCCGTTCCATCCTCCTTCTTCACAAAAAGAACACCACAACCCCACGGAGAAGAACTAGGCCGGATGAGACCCATTTTCTCTTGCATATCGAGTTGCTTCTTCAGCTCCTTCAACTCTTCAGGTCCGAGCTTGTAAGGACGTTTGCACACAGGTTCCGTACCAGGCTCAAGATCAATAACGAATTCAACTGGCCGGTGCGGAGGCATTCCTGGAAGCTCTTTTGGAAAGACGTCTTGGTATTCGCAAACGACTGGAATTTGAGAAATGGCATCCAATTCACCCTTCTCATTGAGAGAAAACAGACGGATGGTATTATCCCGAGCGGCAAAGACAATTACATCCTCAGACGAATGAGTCAATTGAATCTGCCTGGCTGCACAATCAAGCTGAGCCTTGTGCTTAGAAAGCCAATCCATTCCGAGAATAAGATCAATATCTGAGTCACCGAGAACCGTTGGAGAAGATAGAAACTTGTAGTCACCCAAAGTGATAGAAACATCCGGAACGATGGAGTTAGCCTGCATGCGCTTATCAGGAGAGACAACTGCTAAAGGACTAGGCAAAACTTGCGAAACCAAATCATGCCTATTTGTAAACGGTCTCGAGATGAAGCAATGCGATGCACCCGTGTCAAAAAGAACTTTTGCAGGAATATCATTAACAGGAAGGTTACCCATGATCACATCTGACGAGTCCTCTGCCTGAGCTGCATTCATCAAATTGACCTTGGCATGCTTGGGGTTATGCTTGACCACAGCTGTACTTGTCGATCTGACAGGAGGAGGAGGAGGAGGAAGACGCCTCTGGTTGAGACACTTGTTGGCATAGTGACCCTTCTGTTGGCACTTATTGCACGTGACCTCTGAAAGCGGACGGTGATACGGAGCACTCGATCTTGGAGCTTGAGACGAAGTCTTGTTCTGAAAGCCAGGGTTGGGTGGGTGGGAAGAACCATTGCCACCTTTGCTCTTCTGCTGATACGGCTGACGGAACGGAGGAGGAGGAAGCCAAAACTTCTGCTGCTTGGCCACTTGAGTAGAGGAAGAAGGAGTAGCATCTCTGACTCGCTTCTTGGAAGCATCACACCTCAACTAAGCAGCCTCTTGCTTCAGTGCCATGTTGTAGAACTCATCGTATCTCAAGGGCTCAAAGAGAACAAGAGCGAGCTGAATATCTTCTCTGAGACCACCCCTGAACTGATATATCATGCTCTTCTCATCAGGGACGTCCTGCTGGCAAAGCGGGCGAGCTTCTGGAACAACTTGTTGTAGTCATAGACAGACAAAGAGCCTTGCTCAGATTGCGGAATTCCTCACGCTTGCTTTCAACCACGCTCTGGGAATATGATGAGCTCGGAAATCTCGACGGAAATCATCCCAAGTGATAACACGTCCACCTCTGGAGTCCTTGTACTGCTGGAACCATTCTGCAGCTTGATCTTTGAGTTGGAAGGAAGCAAACTTAACAAAGTCCTCAGGCCTGACGTTACTGCACTCGAAATGCTTACACAGATCCACAAGCCAATCGTCAGCATCAGTTGCCTCAACACAATTGCTAAAAGTCTTTGGCCCGTTAGCAAGGAACTGGTTGAGTGTAGCAAAGTGACTCTGATTGCTGCCTTGATTCCCTTGACTGCCTTGATTGCGCTCTTGAAGAATTTGCATGATCAGCTGTGTGTTTGCATTGGTTGCGGCCATCACAGCTTGCCATGCCTCTGGAGGAGGTGGAGGTGGTGGCGGATCAGGATTCGGAGTCGTGCGCGTTGGAGGAGCCATCCTGAAGAGGGTGACCACCATTAGCACATTGATAGACGAAATATTGAAGTTGAATCCAACGGAATGAAAATTGCAACATATAGTCTTCACATCCGAACAAAATGAACGAATGCATTCCTCTTGAAATGGTCACATATCCATAAATTGAGAAGCCACGTAGAATTAAGGTAGAGAAATAAATCAACAAGGTACGGATCAAGAACGAATAATCGGTAAGAAATCCCAATCTCAAACCAATATACGTGGAAGAAAAACTAGAGCTACTAGAATTCCCACCTATGAAACTTCCGAACCTTTCCGGTTATGCAATCAGGTGTTGGGGATACAGGGGAAGCATAATATCTCACCCAAACTAGCAAATCCTACATCCAGCTGTATCCATCCTTCAACACATAACCAAGAAACCTTCGGAAACCATCTACCTCAACCTTCGAAAAGCATCCGTTATACAAGTTATGGCGATACTCCCGAACTCCCACCCCAGTACTGGGTGGCGTCGAGGTTATCTCACCAACGAACTGCATAAAAGAGATTTTCGATGTCGGTGAAAATATCTCAAGTATTTCAGAAATGCAACGATAAAATTATGATGACAACACCTCAGAGCTCAACTCCCCGGGACACTTCTACTAAACCCCTGACAGGAGGCACCAAGACAATGTTCTCATCATAAAACCATCAGAACGATTCCAAGAGACCCGCGTGATCCTAAAAAAAATTTAGTGAAATTTGAGAAGAGAAGAGTCAAAACTCGACGTCAGGAAGCCTTACCAGAGCGATGAGGAGACTAGGAAGTAAAAAGAATTCCTAAACTCTCCGATATATAATTCCTAAAAGACTCAAAACATTTTTCTAGACACAACTCGGCCGCTAAAAACGATCAAGCAATGGGGCTCCTAAGGTCGGGGAAGGCTCTGATTACCAACTTGTAAAACCCTCGATGCGACTATAGCTCCCACGTGTCGATGCACGACTTAGAGACATAATCGCATTGAAGGCATATGTCGCAAGTTAGGAAATCTTCACAACATCCCATGTAATATGAATAATAAAGGGGAGAACATAGTTGGCTTACACTCGCCACGTCAATCAAGAACATAAATAACATTACATCATCCAAAACACTCATGGCCCGACTACGACGCCAAAATAAAAGAGAACCCAACATGTGACACGGTCCCAATCACCCCCAACTGGGCACCACTACTGATCATCGGGAAAGGAAACATAGTATCGTTGAGAGTCTTCGTCGAACTCCCACTTGAGCTCATACGCGTCTCCTGGAGCAGAATCATCGGGCCCTGCATCTGGTGTAATAGTAATCTGTGAGCCACGGGGACTCAGCAATCTCGCACCCTCGCGATCAAGACTATTTAAGCTTATAGGTAGGGCAAGGTAAAATATGAGTGGAGCTGCAGCAAGCGACTAGCAAGTATGGTGGCTAACTTATTCGCAAAAGAGAGCGAGAAGAGGAGGCAAAGCACGAGCGAGAAACTAGAGAGCAACCAGCGCAAACATTACTCCAACACCGTGTCCACTTCCCAGACTCCGCCGAGAAGAGGCCATCACGGTAACACACTCAGTTGATTCATTTTAATTAAATTAAGGTTCAAGTTATCTACAACCGGACATTAACAAATTCCCATCTGCCCATAACCGCGGGCACGGCTTTTGAAAGTTCAATCCCTGCAGGGGAGTCCCAACTTAGCCCATGACAAGCTCTCACGGTCAACGAAGGAATAGACCTCCTCCCAAGACGTTCCGATCAGACTCGGTATCTCGGTAACTCAAGACACTTCGACAGGTTAAAACAAGACCAGCAACACCGCCCGAATGTGCCGACAAATCCCGATAGGAGCTGCACATATCTCTTTCTCAGGGCACACTCAGATTGTCCTAGGTACGGGTAGGCCAGCCCAGAGTTGCCCCTGGTGGCCACCAGTAGCTGACAGGTGGACCAACACTCAGAGGAGCACTGGCCCGGGGGGTTAAAATAAGATGACCCTTGAGTCTGCAGAACCCAAGGGAAAGAAAAGGCTAGGTGGCAAATGGTAAAACCAAGGTTGGGCATTGCTGGAAAAGCTTTAATCAAGGCGAACTATCAAGGGGTTCCCATTATAACCCAACCGCGTAAGGAACGCAAAATCCGGGAACATAACACCGATATGACGGAAACTAGGGCGGCAAGAGTGGAACAAAACACTAGGCGAGAGGCCGAGAATTCCACCCTTCACCAAGTATATAGATGCATTAAGATAACATGGCAATATAATGATATCCCAACAAGTAAATAAATGTTCCAACAAGGAACGGCCTCCAATCTTCACCTGCAACTAGCAACGCTATAAGAGGGGCTGAGCAAAGCGGTAACATAGCCAATCAACGGTTTGCTAGGACAATGGTGGGTTAGAGGTTTGACATGGAAATTTGGGAGGCTTGCAAGCAAGTGGTAGGCATCATAGCATTGGCATAGCAAAAGAGCGAGCAAACTAGCATAGCAAAGATAGTAGTGATTTCGAGGGTATGATCATCTTGCATGCACAGTTGTCAGAGTTGACTGCATCCTCAAAAGCAAACTCAACGGGCTCCTCGGTAGCGAACTCGTCTCCCGGCTCTACCCAAACAAGACAAACAAGCAACAAGGATACAATCAACCACGTGCAAGACCAAGCAATATGATGAAATGATGATATGCTATGCGGGATGCGATGCGGGATGCAAAATGCAAGATATGACAGGAAATGCATGAACCTAGCCTCAACTTGGAATTCCAAGGGTGCCACTGAAAAGATGAGATGAAATCGCTTGAAAACGATATAAAGAACGCCGGAATCGGAGTTACGGTTTGGAAATGGCAAGCGATTCAAAAATGACACCGGTCTGCGATTTACAGCAAGTAGGCATCTAAATGCAATGAAATGAACATGCTACAGCACCCAAACATGACAACAAAATACATGGCAGGGATGCACACAAGATTCTTAACAAAATTCTAGCACTGAGCTACGGCCAATTCATCCATTAGGAGGTTCAAACAAGCATGGCAAAAACGCAAATGGTAAAACAGATCTCAGACTTAGTGAAATTAACACTTGTCTGGAATTTCACATTATATAGCCCTCTTCGGAGCAACAAAACAACATACTACAGGACCTGAACATGACAAAGAAAGACATGGCATGGAGCTACTCAACAAGCTTAACAAAAGACCCAAAGTGACCTGGGGCCAAAAGGGGTTCACAAAATATACTAACGGGCACACGAACATAGCTAAAACACAATCAGTTTTCAGACTTAGTGAAAACTGAGACATGCTGAAACATAACTCACGAAGGCATGTAAACGAGCTCGATACACTCACTACGGTGCAAGTCATGGCAAGGCAATCATACATACATTAAGAAGGCACAAAATGCTAGCTAGACATGGCAAGAACAAAGGCATAGCATGCACGGATCCACTACAATAGCATCGGCAAAATCGCAAACAAGTTGACGATCTGCCCAGATTCACCATGAAGCAAAAGTAGAGCTCGATTGACTCAAGCTAGGGTGCTCCATAATTGCAAACAAAGGCATGGATGGATAGAGCATAACACTATTAACAAAACTCCTTTACTGATCATCCTCAAAAGAGGCACGGATCACTAGGAAATAGCATGAACATATGGCATCATGAACTAAATAATCCCAGACTTAGTGAAAACTACTAAGTCCCTGAAAACAGAATTAGCAAGTGCACCACTTTGCAAGCTTGCACAAGTCACCACACACATCCTAAAAATACATGGGTTGCACCTCTGGATAGATGACAAAACCCTTAACAAAACATATGTAGAACTCACGGGCATATCGTGCACACATTAATCATGGCAAAAAAGACAAAAGTGCTAAACGGAGTAACAGATCTGACAATTAACTCAAGTAGCCTTCTTCTAACAGAATTTCGGGCATCAAGATGAGCTCAAATGAAAATGATGCAATGGAATGAAACGATGTACTCTCTGAGGTGAACATTTTGATATGCTATATGCATGGATCGGAGCTACGGATGCAAAGTTACGGGGTCTCGAACATGAGCATATAAACTAAAAATATCCGGGACTTAGTGAAAAAAACTACCCAGATCTGGATCTAGGGTTTCGGGCACGCAACCCGAGGTGGCTGGATCGAGCTCGCCGGAGAGGGCGCCGATGGCCGGAGCGAGGCGGCGGCGGCGGGGCGTGGGTCGGGCGAGGCGTCGGCGTCGGCGGAGGCGGCGGCCGGGCGCGGCGGCGGCGGAGGCGGCGGCGGCCGGGCGAAGCGGCGGGCTCGGCCGGCGAGGAGGTGGTGGCCGGCGCGGGCTCCGGCTCGTCGGCGGGAAGGAGCAAGGCGGCGGGGTCGGGCTCTCGGGGCGGCGGGGCGGAGGCGACGCCCCGGGCGGCGGCGGCCCCTCTTGGGCCTCCCGGGCCGGCGGCGGTGGCGAAGTGGGGCGGCGGAGGCGGCGAATGGCAGCACGCCACGTGGCGGCGGACGGGCGCGGCGGACGTGTCCGTCGGCGCTGGTTTTGTCCGGCGCAGCGCGGTGGGTTGGATCTAGGGTTTGAGGAGGAGGGGATCCGGGATTTGGAATGGGGGGTCTATTTATAGGCATAGAGGGAGCTAGGAGAGTCCAAATGAGGTGCGATTTTCGGCCACGCGATCGTGATCGAACGCTCTAGGACATGGAGCAGAGTTAGGTGGGTTTTGGGCCAAATTGGAAGGGTGTTGGGCTGCAACACACGAGGCCTTTTCGGTCCCTCGGTTAATCGTTGGAGTATCAAACGAAGTCCAAATGATACGAAATTTGACAGGCGGTCTACCGGTAGTATACCAAGGCCGCTTGGCAAGTCTCGGTATAATACGGAAATGTTTAATCCCCACACACGAAAGAAAGCTAGAAATGACCACCGGAGGAGAACGAAGCGCCGGAATGCAAAACGGACAACGGGGAAAATGCTCAAATGCATGAGACGAACACGTATGCAAATGCAATGCACATGATGACATGATATGAGATGCATGACAACGACAACAACACACGGAGACAAAGACCCGAACCCGAGGAAATAAATATAACTTAACGCCGGAAACGGCAAGAGTTGGAGTACAAATAGGGAAAGTTACATCCGGGGTGTTACAGCCACCATACATAATTCTTTCATACATGTCACTCTTGATTCATTGCACATCCCATTACACCACCGGAGGCCTTCACATAGAGTCATATTTTGTTCTAAGTATCAAGTTGTAATTCTTGAGCTGTAGGTCAATAAAAGTGTGATGATGTTCATTATTAGAGCATTGTCCCATGTGAGGAAAGGATGATGGAGACTATGATTCCCCGACAAGTCATGATGAGACTCCAGATGGAAAAAAGAGGCCAAAAAAATGAGAGAAGTCCCAAATAAAAAATGAGATAAAAGAGAGAAGGGCTAATGCTACTATCCTTTTACCACACTTGTGCTTCAAAGTAGCACCATGATCTTCATGATAGAGGGTCTCCTATATTGTCACTTTCATACTAGTGGAATTTTTCATTATAGAACTTGGCTTGTATATTCCAATGATGGGCTTCCTCAAATTACCCTAGGTATTCGTGAGCAAGCAAGTTGGATGCACACCCACTTGGTTTCTTATTGAGCTTTCATAAACTTATAGCTCTAGTGCATCCGTTGCATGGCAATCCCTACTCACTCACATTGATATCTATTGATGGGCATCTCCATAGCCCGTTGATACGCCTAGTTAATGTCAGACTATCTCCTTCTTTTTTTCTTCTCCACAACCACCTTCTATTCCACCTATAGTGATATGTACATGGCTCATGCTCATGTATTGCTTGAAAGTTGAAAACGTTTAAGAACATCAAAAGTATGAAACAATTGCTTGGCTTGTCATCAGGGTTGTGCATGATTTAAATATTTTGTGTGATGAAGATGGAGCATAGCCAGACAATATGGTTTTGTAGGGATAAGCTTCCTTTGGCCATGTTATTTTGAGAAAACATAATTGCCTTGTTAGTATACTTGAAGTATTATTGTTTTTATATCAATATTGAACTTTTGTTTTGAATCATACGGATCTAAACATTCATGTCACAATAAAGAAATTACATGGATAAATATGTTAGGTAGCATTCCACATCAAAAATTATGTTTTTATCATTTACCTACCCGAGGACGAGCAGGAATTAAGCTCGGGGATGCTTGATATGTTTCCAATGTATTAATAATTTTTTATTGTTCCATGCTATTATATTATCTGTTTTGGATGTTTTATATGCATTAATATGCTATGACTAACGTATTAACCTAGAGCCCAGTGTCAGTTCCTATTTTTTCCTTGTTTTTGAGTTTCGCAGAAAAGGAATACCAAATAGAGTCCAAACGGAATAAAACCTTTGCGATGATTTTTCTTGGCCCAGAAGACAACCAGGAGACTTGGACATGAAGTCGGAGGAGCCACGAGGCTGCCACAAGGACGGAGGGCGCGCACAGGGGGGTAGGGCGCGCCCCCCACCCTTGTGGGCCCCTCGTGCACCTCCTAACCTAATTCTTTCGCCTGTATATGTACTTTTATATCCCCAAACCACCAGGGGAGCCATCAAAACACTTTTCCACCGCCTCAACCTTCTGTACCCGTGAGATCCCATCTAGGGGCCTTTTCCGGCATCCTGCCAGAGGGGGATTCGATCACGAACGGCTTCTACATGAACTCCATTGCCCTTCTGATGAAGCGTGAGTAGTTTACTTCAGACCTACAGGTCCATAAATAGTAGCTAAATGGCTTCTTCACTCTCTTTGATTCTCAATACCATGTTCTCCTCGATGTTCTTGGAGATCTATTCGATGTCATACTTTTTGCGGTGTGTTTTCCGAGATCTAGTGAATTGTGGATTTATGATCAGCTTATCTATGAATATTATTCAATCTCCTATGAATTCTTTTATGCATGATTTGATATCTCTGTAATTCTCTTCAAACTATCAGTTTGGTTTGGCATACTAGATTGGTTTTTCTTGCAATGGGAAAAGTGCTTAGCTTTGGGTTCAATCTTGTGGTGTTCTTTCCCAATGACAGTAGGGGCAGCAAGGCACGTATTGTATTATTGCCATAGAGGATAAAAAGATGGGGTTTTCATCGTATTGTTTGAGTTAATTCCTCTACATCATGTCATCTTGCTTAATGCGTTACTCCGTTCTTTATGAACATAATACTCTAGATGCATGTTGGATAGCGGTTGATGTGTGGAGTAATAGTAGTAGATGCAGAGTCTACTTGACACGAACGTGATGCCTATATTCATGATCATTGCCTTAGATGTCATCATAACTTTGCGCTTTTCTATCAATTGCTCGGCAGTAATTTGTTCACCCGTTGTATTATTTGCTATCATGAGAGAAGCCTCTAGTGAAACCTATGGCCCCGGGTCTATTTTCCATCATATAAGTTTCCGATCTAAAATTTTAGTTTCTATTTACTCTTTTTGCGATCTTTTACTTTTCGATCTATAAACCAAAAATATTTACTTTTCCGTTTATCTATCTCTATCAGATCTCACTTTTGCAAGTAACCGTGAAGGGATTGACAACCCCTTTATCACGTTGGGTGCAAGTTGTTTGATTGTTTATGCAGGTATTCGGTGACTTGTGCGTTGTCTCCTACTGGATTGATATCTTGGTTCTCAAACTAAGGGTAATACTTATCTCTACTTTGCTACATCACCCTTTCCTCTTTAAGGGAAAAATCAACGCAAGCTCAAGAACTAGCAGCGCCTTCGTTGATGAGGGTCTTGGTCACCGCAATGTTGCTGATGGTGGGCATGCACAGCATGGGGAGCGTGCCCACCGCGGTCGTGGCCCTGGGCGGTTTCAGGGCCGATGCGGCCCTGCACAGCTCCGCGCTGCTGCTGGGCAGCACATTACCGGCAGAGAAACTGCTTGATGTGGTGGCCAGAAGTAGGCGCTTGCGACCCACCGATGATGCACACGACCGTGTGGGGCACCGCAGCCGTGAAGCGTGCGACGAACTAGTCACAGAGTTCCTCCCAAGAGGAAATCAAGGCGCGCGGGAGGTTGCGGAGCCAGGATCGAGGGGCCTCCGTGAGAGCCAGGGGGAACCAGTTTGCCATGGCTTTGTCATCGCCGCCCGCCGCCTCGATGGCTTGCGCGTACGACCGGAGGAACTCTTCGGTGTCCGTAGCGCCGTCATACTGCGAGGCAGCGTTGGCTTGAATTTTGCCGGCAACTGCACCTGACGCGGATCGGGGGTGAAAGCCGGACAACCCGCGATCCTCCCACGTGCCTCGGACGGCCATGCCGGCAAGGCGGCGCCCGCCATGGGGGCAGCGAGGTGAGGGCGAAGCACGGTCTGCGGTGGAGCGAACTTCGACACGCCCCTACCTGGTGCACCAAATGTCAGATTCAGGGCTCCATGGACCCAAGAAGGTTTGAACTCTGGGGCGTGTGCGAAGATCACAACCTCTCAAGCTTGAAGCTCATCGCTTCGCAGCCTAGCCTAGCCAGATTCGCGAGAGTGCGGAAGAAGACGAACACATCAGTTTACCCAGGTTCAGGCCACCTTGCGGTGTAAAATCCTACTCCTGCTTTGTGGTGGATTGGCCTCACGAGGAGGTTTGGGGATGAACTAGTACAGTGGATGAGCTGCCTCGCAAGGGCTCAGGGGATGAGAATGAGTCGACCAGGGTCAGATCCCCTTCTACGGTGCTGGCTAACCTATATTTATAGTGGCCTTGGTCCTTTCCCCAAAACTTAGGCGGGAAGGGATCCCACAACAGCCAATTTTAAAAGGGGACAAGTAGTACATCTAATCCTGACGAAAGGTGGTCTTCGCCTGCAAAGCTTCCGGTCATGACGCAACTGTGGGCTCGGTGATGACATCTGTCCTGTCGAGCTCATGGTCTTGGTCTTGTTGCACCGGAATGGAAACCTTTGGGGGATTCCTCGGGAACCCACGCATGTCCTTGTCTCCTTAGCACCAAAGAGGAAAATGCTTCCTCTGCGCTTGCCTGGCCTTGGCCTTCATGGCTTGCGTCATTGCAACCTCGCGAGGTTGGGTACCTGCATAGAAATTTCCGCTCCTCGGGAGGCCGCCTGGGAATGCCGCTCCCTCGGGAGGTCTTAGTGTCGTCCGCCTCGCGAGGCCAGGGCCCTCACAAGGGTCTTGTCCTAGTGGTATTGCAAATGGGACGTACTAGGCCGTCGAAGGAGCCACGCCGTGGGCCGCAGGCAGGCAAGTCTGGGTACCCTGGTTCCCAGAATGCCGACAATGAAGTGTGTCAATGCGAAGGTAATACCAATTACCTCGTATTGTGATTCTAGCGCGAAGATTGCTTCTTTTGTAGGAGGTTCACCCTTGAGTGGTCAAACTCCTCCATCCCGGAATTGTTCTCCCCTATAGTCCTACTTCGACGTGGCCATAGCATGGACGTTTAAGCAATTAAGGTCATAAGATCGGAACAATGCATTAGGTTTTGTGGATCGCCGTGTCTCGTATTGTCTTTGCTCCTCATAGATACCGACACCTAGAACCTGGAGGTCACAGATTCACTAAAGAAAACGTGTTACTTGTGTAGGTCTTTAGATCATGTTGCCTCGGCCCTTAAATTGGACAACACACATTACGTAGATAAACAACTTACTGGACAATCATAGAACTATTTTACCACAAATGACGACATATAGAATATACACAAATCAATCCCACCAATCCCCTACATCTCCCACTCCTATGGGGGACTACCCATGCACATGAGGGGGATAACCTAACATCTCAAAGATTAAACCAAGGGAAATCATCTCAATAATATCAGAAAGATCCGCAATAAGATGAATGATTAAACAAATCTCGATCTCGAGACGAGTATGAAAAGAGTTACAAACCCTAATCTTACAACCTGGAATTCCTCTTCTTCTGGCGATGATCATGGTGAATGAAAGATTGGTGGAAAATTTTAGATAGATCTCTGGAAATTCTTCTTCTCTAGATCTCTCCCCCTTAGTTCTCAACATGGTGGCAACAACTACTCTCTATGTCCGATGATGTCACCTTCACAAATAGGATGGAATTGTCCTGGCATGCTCTCACCCATGGCAGTTCGCGAGCTCTTGGATCTACAAGGGTGCACTAAGGCAGAGTTAATTTACCTTTCAGAGTCTCATTTAAATAAATGTAAAGCTGATGAGCTTCGTCATCTTTTAAATTTTGATTCAATGTTTGTAGTTGAGAGCGATGGCCGATCTGGTGGCCTTGTGTTGTTTTATCATGAGATGAATAAAGTTGTCTTGAATTATGAGTCATGTAATTTTATTGATGTTCTATTTATGAATGAGAATACTGTACAATGGCACTTTACGGGTTTTTATGGCCATCCGAACTGGAAATCACGCTTTGTCATGGAATGATATACGTAACTTGCATAATAAAGGTGACCACCCCTGGGTGGTTTTGGGAGATTCTACTGAAATATTACTCTCCTCAGAAAAAGAGGGAGGAAATGCGAGACCAAATGCAATGATGAGAGAGTTTCATAATTGTTTGGGAGAGTGTGGCCTGGTTAATATGGGGTGTGTCAGTGATCTGTTCACATGGAGGAGGGGCAAAATCAGGGAAAGATTGGATCGAGCGGTTTGTAATGTGGATTGGGCAAATAAATTTCCTCGGGTTGCGGTCATAAACGAAGAGCATGTACACTCGGATCATCGTCCCCTCATATTTTGATGATAAATTTTTTAATCGCCCAAAGAGTCGTGCGAAACAATTTGAAGCTAGATGGCTAAAAGAAGAGACGGTTATGGAAATCGTACGTACATCATGGGATAAGGCGAAGATGTTGGGCATAGGGCCGTCTCTTGCTGACCGAACACGAGTGGTGCATGCAAATTTACAAATGTGGGATCATGATATTCTAAAGGGAGCAAAAAAATAATTAACAAACTAAAAAAGAAATAGAAAAACTACGGAGGGGTCCTATAAATGCGGACTCCCTTGCGCGTCAAAAGGAGACTCTTGTCCTTATTGAAAATCTGTTGGAACAAGAGGAGATATACTAGTTACAACGGGGTCAAGCAAACTGGCTTTTGCATGGTGACCGCAACACCTCTTTTTTCCATAATGCGGCAACGGCAAGAAAGAAGAGAAATCAGATAAAAAGATTGCTTGATGATAATGGTGCTTGGGTAAAAGACAGAGAGATGAAGAATCACATTATGGGATATTTTTCAAACCTTTTTACCTCGAAAGTTAACCAACCGAACCACGAGGTTCTCTCTCTTGTCAAAAGAAAAGTTACAGATGAAATGAATAGTGTTCTTCTCACCCCATACACGGCAGAGGAGGTTCGGAAAGCCCTTTTTGATATCGGTGATTTAAAGGCACCAGGTCCTGATGGTTTACACGCCATATTTTACAAAAGGTTCTGGTCTACGTTGGGGGATGACTTAACTGATGAGGTTCTCCGGGCGGTGAATGCTTGCTCTATACCTGATGGTTGGAACAATACTGCGATTATAATGGTCCCAAAAGTCAACTCTCTAGAAAAGGTAACTCAATTTAGACCGATCAGTTATGCAATGTGGTGTATAAGGTTATTCAAAAATGATTGCTGCTCGTCTGAAGACAATCCTATTAGATATAATCAGCCCTACCCAAAGTGCTTTTATGCATGGAAGAATGATTACTGATAATATTTTAGTGCCTTACGAATGTTTCCATAAGATCAAGAAAAAAAGGACTGGTAAAGAGGGTCTGTGTGCAATCAAACTGGACATGCACAAAGCATATGACAGAGTCGAGTGGCCTTTCTTAAAGGAAATTATGCTGAGACTGGGGTTTAAGCAAGAATGGGTGAACTTGATTATGCAGTGTGTTTCCTCTGTCTAATACCGGGTTCGTTTTAATACGGAAGAAACAGAAAGTTTCAAACCTTCTAGAGGATTAAGGCAGGGGGCTCTCTCTCCCCGTAATTATTTTTGTTGTGTACGGAGGGATTGACTGCCCTCTTAGCTAATGCAGAGGAGAGTGGTACTATTTCCGGAATTAAAGTTAGCAAAGATGCACCATCAATTTCAAACCTCCTCTTTGCGGATGACTCTTTGATCCTTATGCATGCAAATTCGAGGAACGCGGAGGCACTGAAATCAGTTTTAGATGCCTATTGTGCAGCCTCGGGGCAAATGGTGAGCGTTGAAAAATCTAGTATATTTTTTAGCCCCAACACAAAAGTGGAAGACAAGGCACAAATTTGTACTATTCTGAATATTATGACTGAAGCCCTTCATGAAAAATATTTGGGTTTGCCTGCAAATGTGGGTATGGACAAGAGCAACTGTTTCCAATTCTTAATTGATCGAATTATTATGGAAATTAGTGGATGGAAAGAAAAATTGCTATCGGCAGGAGGAAAGGAAATCTTACTCAAATCGGTTGTACAAGCTATCCCAACTTATGCCACGTCCGTCTTTAAAATTCCTAAATAAATTGCAAGGAATCATTGACGTGATGTCGCATTTCTGGTGGGGTGACGAAGACAATCAGAAGGGGATGCATTGGATGGCGTGCTGGAAGATGTGTGTACTAAAAGATCAAGGTGGAATGGGATTCCGAGATATACACTGTTTTAATTTGGGCTTGTTAGCCAAACAAGCGTGGCGCCTGCTTGATAACCCTGATTCTCTATCTGCCACTGTCTTGAGAACCAAATATTTTCCGGATAGCGACCTAATGAATGCAAGTTTAAAAAAGGGTTCTTCTTTTACTTGGCAAAGCATTATGGTGGGCGTTGATTCTCTCAAAAATGGTTATATTTGGAGAGTTGGAAATGGACTAAATATTGATATTTGGAAAGATGCATGGATCCCAAACTGTGCAAATAGGAAAATTATTACTCCTAGAGGAGGGCACTTGCTATCCAAAGTTGCTGACCTTATCAATCCGGTCACCAATTTTTTGTGATGAAGATTTAGTTAGACAACGTTGTGGCCAGTTGATGCTCAAAGGGTGCTAGCGATCCCCCTCTCCATGCATAATATGACAGATTTCATTGCTTGGAATTACACAAAGAATGGGTGTTTCACGGTTTGGTCAACTTACTTAGAGGAATGGACCAAACAACATGGGAGGAAATTGAACTACACAAATGGTATGGGGAAAACAAATGTCAATCCTATTTGGAGAAAGGTTTGGAAATTATCTTGTCCAGCAAAGGTGAAGATTTTCATATGGCGTAGCTTGCACGGAACACTCCCATCTCGTGCCACACTTGCTAATAGACATTTGAAAGTTCCTCACATCTACCCATCATGTTCAAATGGACCAAAAGATACAAAACACATGTTGTTTCTTTGTCAGAAGGCGAAAGATGTTTGGAGAAAACTGGGATTGCATGAGGCCATCAGTAAAGCTTGTGTTATTGACCGTGCGGGAGAGGCAGTTCTTGAGTTTTTACTTCTTATGCCAGAGGAAGAGCTATCTACAGTAGGCACCCATAATGCACATGAATTGATTGCTATAACAGCCTGGTATTTATGTGGAATAGACGGACGCTAGTTCATGGCGGAAAGTCCCAAGATGCATACCAAACCTCAATGGGAGCTCGTGCTATACCGGCAAATTATGTTAAAGCTCATTCCTCGAGGGCAACAATTAGAACAGGGGGATGGGAAAGACCTCCCATGGGTTCTGTGAAATTGAATGTCGATGCCTCCTTTGATCAGGACATGCTTAGAGGTACAACATGGGTTGTTCTTAGAGATGACAAAGGAAGGTTCATTATTGGGGGAACTGGAGGATGGATTGTTGTGCAGATGTCTTAACAGCAGAAGCATTGGCTCTAAGATTTGGCTTATCACTTGCACAGAGGGCGGGATGTAATCGTCTTGTTGTTAACTCCGACAATATGGAAGTAGTTGACACAATGAAGAATGGAGGACATTCAGCTGGAGTGGCGGCGGCAGTTTTTGATGATTGTTATTTTATGGCGTGCGATTTTCTGCGTGTTAGTTTCGAGCATTGTAATAGGGAAGCTAATAAAGTTGCTCACGAACTTGCTTGATTAGCTAAATTTTCTATGACTAGAGATTGTTTTGAGGAACCTATGAATGAGATTGTAACTTTTCTTATTAACGATGTAACTATTATTTCCAATGAATAAAGGCGATGTTTATATTAAAAAAATGTGACCTTCACAAAACTGGCTTGTATTGATAAGGGGGTGGCGACACCGTGTGGTCTGGTACAACCGCTGGTACGAGCGGGTGCACTCGTACCTTGCGCTGTCTTGCATTGTGGTGCCTCTGATGAATTTTCATGCCCAAAACGAAAGTTCGCCCAAATGACTTCATTTGTTGGGATGTTGATTGGTTTCCTTTCAAAAAAAATATTCCCGCACATCAATACGAAAACTGTAACATCCCAATTTTTCAATTTGGATGTTATACATAGATTATCATATGCATATCATATTTTATTTGCATTTTGGTTGTGATCCTAGAAATCTTAAGCAACTCAAGTACCCAAGGAGAGAGTTGGAGGTTTCATTTATTTTCATATTTGAATTTTCTCAAATTTGAAAAGGGATCAATTTGATTTTAAAATAATTTTCCTCTCCAATTATTTCCAATAATCAAACAAAGGAGAGAAGATAAAATGACTTCTTCAAAAGAGAGGAATATTGGAGAAGAAATTTTAAAATCAAATTATTATTTCATTTCCATTTTATTTGCTACTTTATTTGAATTAGGAAAAAATATGTATTTTTGAAAATTGCATTTTTAGGCCAAAAAATGTTCATCTTGTTCTACATATTAGGTTTAGATGGTGAAAATTGTTTCTGGTATTTTTAGAATTTTTTTATATTTTATTAGGATTTTTCTTTCGGGTGAAATTTATTTAAAAAAACTTCTTCGCCCGACTCGGCCGAAGGCCTAACTAAGCCGGCCCGCGCCGCCAACCGCCTCGCCCGAACCCGTGCTCGCGTCGGACTCCGCGCCGCCACCGTTGTCCCCTTGCCCAAGTCCCCCCCCCCCCCCGTCCCTCTTTCAAACCCGCCCCACCCTGCCGCCTCCTCCCCACCCCGACCCACAGTCGTCGCTGCCGCTCGCCGCCGCCACCCTGCGCCACCGCACCGCCGCCCTGCCTAGCCGTCACCCCGCCGCCGACGCTCGTCGCCGGATACCGCCTCCTGCTGTTGACCCCGACGCCGTCGTTGACCGGTAAAAGACCGATTTTTTCGGTTAGTTAGATTAGATCTTTTTTTTTATTTATTAGGTTTATTAGCGAGCGTTCTCTGTTTAGTTAGTTTAACCGAACGAATTCGTTCGTTTAGTTCTGTTAGCGAACGTTCATTCGTCAGGTTTTTCTTTTTATTTTAATTTTCGGCCAGGGACCTATCCACGAATACTTTTATCACAGATTAGTCCCTGATCTTCAAACCCTCGTTACTTTTTGCTCGTTTATCCAAATTCCGTGAAACCAACGCAAAATCTTCATCTTGTTCCCCTCTTTCTAGTTAATCAATTTGAACATGACTTTGACAATTAAAAATTTGGTTTCAAGTAGATTTGAATTCGAATTTCTTTCGATCATAGTTTGTGTTTCGTAGCTCCGGTTCGATTGATTCTTTTTACAAATCAAAGCTCTTCAGTTGAACTTTCTGAAAGGGCAACTATCCCTAGGTGGTTTTGGTAATTCATAACAACATATAGCTCATTGAGCTAATGCTATTCCAAAATGATTATTTCAGGAAAGCTCAATGATTGGCATGGCATGGATGTGAAAGTGGAACCCTCAAAATGCTAAGGACAAAGGATTGGCTCAAGCTCAAAAGCTCAAGACTCTTCATTTTATATTTTAGTGATCCAAGATCACATTGAGTCTTTAGGAAAAGCCAATACTATCAAGGAGGGATGAGGTGTTGCTTAATGAGCCTCTTGCTTCATGTGCTTAGTGATATGCTCCAAAACCCTCAACTACTTTCACATATCCACATATGACATAAAACCTAAGACAAACTCGGTCCTACCGATTCTTCCTATCCGGCGCCACCGAGTTTCACTTGTCATTAGCCACTGCCAAACCCTACAAATTTGGTTCTACCGATAAGGATCTCGGTCTCACCGAGAAGGGATTGCAAACTCTTTGTTTCCCTTTCGTAACTTTTCAGACTCACCAAAAGAGCGAATCGGTCCCACCGAGATTGCAATGTAAACTCAGTGTTTCCCCTTTGTAACTTTTCGGTCTCACCGAGTTCCACTCGGTCTCACCGAAAGAGCAAATCGGTCCCACCGAGTTTGCCTGACCAACTCTCTGGTTAGCTAATTACCAAATTCGGTCTCACCGAGTTTGTGTAATCGGTCTCACCGAGATTACGTTATGCCCAAACCCTAACCATATCGGTCCTACCGAGTTGCATGTCAGTCCCACCGAAAATCTCTAACGGTCACTAGGTTTACATTTTCGGTCCAACCAAGTTTATTGATTCGGTCCCACCAAGATTGGAAAACTGTGTAACTGTTGGATTTTGTGTGGAGGCTATATATACCCCTCCACCTCCCTCTCATTCGATGAGAGAGCCATCAGAACACACACACCATTCCAACTCATATGTTCTGAGAGAGAATCACCTACTCATGTGTTGAGACCAAGATATTCCATTCCTACCATATGAATCTTGATCTCTAGCCTTCCCAAGTTGCTTTCCACTCAAATCTTCTTTCCACTAAATCCAAATCCTATGAGAGAGAGTTGAGTGTTGGGGAGACTATCATTTGAAGCACAAGAGCAAGGAGTTCATTACCTACACACCATTTGTTACTTCTTGGAGAGTGGTGTCTCCTAGATTGGCTAGGTGTCACTTGGGAGCCTCCGACAAGATTGTGGAGTTGAACCAAGGAGTTTGTAAGGGCAAGGAGATCGCCTACTTCGTGAAGATCTACCGCTAGTGAGGCAAGTCCTGTGTGGGCGATGGCCATGGTGGGATAGACAAGGTTGCTTCTTCGTGGACCCTTTGTGGGTGGTTGCTTCTTCGTGGACCCTTCGTGGGTGGAGCCTTGTGTGGACTCGCGCAACCGTTACCCTTGGGTGGATCCCTGTGTGGACTCGCGCAACCGTTACCCTTCGTGGGTTGAAGTCTCCATCAACGTGGATGTAGGATAGCACCACCTATCCGAACCACGGGAAAAACATCCGTGTCTCCAATTGCGTTTGAATTCTCCAAACCCTTCCCTTTACATTCTTGCAAGTTGCATGCTTTACTTTCCGCTGCCAATATACTCTTTGCATGCTTGCTTGAATTGTGGGATGATTGCTTGACTTGTCCTAAAATAGCTAAAATCTGCCAAGAACTAAAATTGGGAAAAGGTTAAGTTTTTATTTGGTCAAGTAGTCTAATCACCCCCCCCCTCTAGACATACTTTCGATCCTACAAGTGGTATCAGAGCTTTGGTCTCCATTTGCTTTGATCTCCATCGCTTTGGTGGTCATAGCCTTGGTTTCACAACCTAGGAGAGTATGGCGTCTAGCGAGGGAAATTATCACCGTAGAGGTCCTTACTTTGATGGTACTAATTTTGCTAGTTGGAAGCATAAAATGAAAATGCATATTCTTGGACATAACCCCGCCGTTTGGGTTATTATGTGTGTTGGCTTGCAAGGTGACTTCTTTGGTGGGAGAGAACCAAACCGTGAAGCTACTGTGGATGAGTTGAAGATGTTGCAATACAATGCTCAAGCTTGTGATATTCTCTTCAACGGATTGTGCCCCGAAGAATTCAACAAAATCAGCCGTCTTGAGAATGCAAAGGAAATCTGGGACACATTGATTGATATGCACGAAGGTACCGACTCCGTCAAGGAATCCAAGTTGGATGTGCTTCAAAGCCAACTTGACAAGTTCAAGATGAAGGATGGTGAAGGTGTCGCTGAAATGTACTCTAGGCTTGCTCTCATCACAAATGAGATTGCCGGCTTAGGAAGTGAAGAGATGACCGATAGATTCATCATCAAGAAGATCCTAAGAGCCTTGGATGGAAAATATGATACCGTGTGCACATTGATCCAAATGATGCCAAATTACAAAGATCTCAAGCCAGCGGAGGTGATTGGAAGAATTGTTGCTCATGAGATGTCACTTAAGGATAAAGAGGAACTTCACAACAAATCAAATGGTGCCTATAAAGCCTCATGTGAAGCCCCTACATCATCAAGTGAGAAACAAGACTTCAATGAAGAATTGAGCTTAATGGTGAAGAACTTCAACAAGTTCTACAAGAGTAGAAGCAAAGATAGAAGCTTCAAGTCAAGGTCCTACAATGACAAAAGATCTTCTAGTCGAGAGCGAAACTGCTACAATTGTGGAAGACCCGGACACTATTCCAATGAGTGTACGGCTCCCTACAAGAGAAGAGAAGATTCTCCAAAAAGAAGAAGCAAAGAATCACCACCAAGAGAGAGAAGGAGTAGAGATGATCGTTATGAACGAAGATACTCACGGAGAAGCAAGGATTCGGAAATGAAGGAAAAATCATCAAGGAGCTACACAAGACGAAGACATCAAGCTCATGTTGGTGAATGGGTATCCGGCTCCGACTCCGACAGCCACTCCGAGAGAAGTTATCACTCCGACTCCGAAGATACTCAAGATGAAGGTGTTGCCGGTCTAGCACTTGTGTCAACCAACTCCTATGACATATTTGACTCACCAAATGAAGGAATTGGAAGATGCTTCATGGCCAAAGGTCCTAAGGTAACACACCCCGAGTATGTTGATTTCAATACTGATGAAGATGACTTGTTAGGTGATGATTTGCTTGTTGACAACTCTAGTGATGAATACTATGATGAAACGTCAATTAAACATGCTAATCAAGATAAAACGAATGACAATGATAAGGAGAATATTGAAGCTCTAACTAAAGAACTAAACACTCTTAAGTTAGTTCATGAAACTATCTTCGAAGATCATCGAGAACTTTTAAGAGCTCATGAGAAATTACGCTTTGAAAAGCTCAATCTTGAGCAAGAGCATGAGTTCTTAAAAGCAATCAATGATGATCTCCGCAAGAAGAGTTCTTCTTACATTGCCAAGCGTTTACTCTTATCCACTTACATGCCTCAAGTCAAGTCTAGTGACAAGAAAGATTCTTCCTCTAGCAGTAACAATGATCATGCTAAATCCAACATTGTTGCTTCTAGTAGTTCTCTTGATTCCACTAATGATTCTCTTAGCCAAGTTACACTTGAGCAAGAAAATAGCTTATTGAAGGGAATTATAGAGAAAGGTGTTTACAAGAGCCTTGCCGGAAGTAAGCAATTTGAGGAAATTGTACTCAAGCAAGGAAGGCACCGGAGGAATCAAGGTGTTGGTTTTGAACGAAAGTTCAATGCAAATGGAGTTGAGTGGGAAGAAGATCAATACCCCAAGATGAAGTTTGTTCCTCAACAAGAGAAGTATGATCCCACTTCTTACAAAGGAACACAAGCTCAAGATGATCTTCCACCACAAGACCACAAGCGAAAAGGCAAGGGCAAGCTTCAAGAGGAGATCGATGCATTTGAAGAAGCTCCTAAGGCCTTGGTTAAGTGGGTTCCCAAGACTACATCAAGTTCTACTTCATCAAGTACCACTACAACTCTAAGGACTCCCATCAAGATGATGTGGATCCCGAAGAAGAAGAACTAGAGAGTTCTTGAGGGTGACTCCGCCTACATACTTCACTCACATTCATTTTGGCAAGAACAAGTGCAATCAACTTCCACATCTTGCACTAGCTCAAGGAGTCACAAACCCTCTTGTTGGTAAGACAAGGGACAAGGTAACCTAAAAGTTTTCATGGACATCATCTTGTGTGTGCATCACTCTATGTCTATGGATATCCTTATTTGTTCCTTGTGGGACTAACCCATGTAGGTATTGAAAGTGCAATTCACTCAAATGGATAGCTCCAAGAGATCTACATCAACATTGAGCATCCACATCTTCAATATCTACATGAAGTCATCATCGACAAAACCCAAGGTTAGTTCATCCCTCTTAGGGGGGATATCACATCTAGGGGGAGCTTTACTCTAAGACTTGAGCTAAAGCAACTCTAAAGATGTGAACACAACAATGCTTTATGTAAAAGTGGTAACCCCACTTGAGCTTAAACAATGAGTATGACCTATGATCAAGTGTTCTCACTTGACTCCTAAGTCAATATACTCATATATAGATGACCTAGTCATCGCAAATTGCTTGATAGATGCTAGAATTGGTTGTGCATGCCTTGTCACATATTTCATTTGCCATCTTATTGTGTGAGCATGCTGGTTGCATATTTTACTCATTCAAGGACATCCACTTGTTGTTTTGATTGTTTGGTTTACTTTCTTTTGCCAAGTGGATGGACAAGAATGCCTAAGTACCTCCTCTAGCTATCTATGCTTTTCTCGTCTCAAAATCTATTCATGTTGCATCACAAAATTTGATCAAGTCAGATTCCAACCACTTTGTGTGAGGAGCGCTCGGAGTCCCCGATTCGTCATAGACTTAAACTTCCAAAACCTCTTTATGATTCTCGGTCTGACTGATACCCCACTTTCGGTCCTACCGAGATCATTAAGTTGATCTAGGTTTTCGATCTCGGTGCAACCGATTTGAACATTTCGGTCACATCGAGTTTCAGTAACTACCTGCAGTTATGAATCTCGGTGCCACCGAGTTGTTCCACTCGGTCACACCGACAGGGTCGGGCTATATATAGTCACGGGCAAAATTTTGGAAATTTCTCCGAATCCCTTCGCCCGTGCGATAGCCTGCTCTGCCCTCGTGGTCTCCGGATCGTCTTCTCGCCGCCAGCCGCCTCCAGTCGCTGGTCTCCATCACCGTCAACGGGAATTCTGCCCCGCCGTTGCCGCCGTAGCAAGTCCCCGCCGAACTAGGGTATGGACTCGATCTTTGTGCTATTCTCCAATCTGATTCCTAGCACATTGTGTTCTTCATGATTCTTGCCACGATTGAAACACTCCTATCTAGTCAAAACGCCCATAGATTAGGTTTGATTCGAAAATTCTAGGTTTAGGTTTCCGCCGAAACCATTTCGGACCCACCGAGTTGAAAAACTCAGTCCCACCGATTTGGCTTATGCCATTGCACAAGTGAGACTCGGTCTGACCGAGAATTACTTATCAGTGTGACCGATTTTGGAACTCTTTGAAACCCTAGCAGTCTCGGTGCCACCGAACTGTGACTCGGTCCAACCGAGTTCACCAGTTCAGGTGCCAAAACTGCTTCGGTATCACCGAGTTTGAAAATCGGTAGATCCGAGATGATTTCAGTGGGAAACTAAAACTAAGTTTTTGGATCATTCTTTTGCAAAAATCTCTCCATTTTGTGATGCTCATCTTTTCTACCTCATCTATAATCTGTTCACAGGGTCAGCAGTCAGAGTTTGCAGCATGTCTGATCAAAGTGATAGCCAGAATGTGTCAGAACAGCAAGTGGTGGTGAGTGAGGGCACTAGTCCCTCCAGTTCTTCTGATGAAGGCAGCAGGAGCACCCCTAGCAACTTGCCAAAGGCTGCCACGAGACAGAGAAAGAAGAGGACTTCAGATTCCGAAGATGAAGACTATGTGGCAGAGGAAGAGGCCACTTCCAAGAGAGTTGAGCCAGCTCAAGGCACTAAGCCAGGCCTGAAAATCAAAAGGCCAGCAGGCAGGCAGCCAATGTCAAAGGCCAGAATGTCAACTGAGAAGCCCATAGAGCCAGTTGCAGCTGAGGGCAAGAAAAGAAAGGAAAGGGTGAAGAAGACTGTGGCTAGAGTGCTTGGCAAAGCTTCCATCATGGAAGAGGAAGAAGAAGAAGAGGTAGCTGCACCAGCACCCAAGGCACCCAAGCTAATGGGAGATGCCATAAAATCAGGGGGAGCTGCTTCCAAGGCCAAGCCAGCTCCAAAGCCAAAGCCAAAGAGGAACACAAGAAGCATCCCAGCTACTGAGAAGAACAAGGCCCCAGTGCCTGAGACTGTTGCTGAAGAAGAGGAAGAGAATGTCCTAAGGAAGCTAAAGCCCAAGATCCCAGACCACAACGATGCTCATCCTGTGGCTGAGGATATGAAGCTCAGGAGAGATTCAAGGCTGAGGAAGTGGAGAGAAGCAGATCCGTATGCTTCAAGGAGGAGGACTGCTGTGGACTACAGATTTCACACCAAGGAGCAGCAGGACTTCTATGAGACTGTTTTGCTTGATAAGAAGCCAATAGTCTGTGATATGAGATGGGTTGACTGGCAGTACATCAAGGACAATGAGGAGCACTATCCTGGAGTGCAAGACAGCTTCATAGCTTGTGGAGTAGCTGACTTTGTTGGGCAGAAGCTCACAAAGTGGAACGAGGAACTCATCATGCAGTTCTACTCCACGGCACACTTTTATCCAGATGGGAGGATCACATGGATGTCTGAGGGCACGAGGTACCAATCCACTGTTGAGGAATGGGCAAAGTTGATTAATGCCCCAGAGGAGCATGATGATGACATGGACATCTATGCCAAGAAGAAGATGGACCATAACTCAATGTCAAATATGTACAAGGAGATCCCAAATGAAGCACTTGATACCTTCAAGTTTGGCTCAGTACATTACCTTCTGTCAGGACTGCCAACCATCAATTGGATCTTGAGGCACACTTTATTGCCCAAGTCAGGTGATCACAAGATGATCAGAGGCCATGCTATCAACTTGCTACATGTGTTTGATGTGCCCCAGAAGTTCAAAGTGATGAGCCTCATAGTGGAAACAATCAAGAGGACTGCAGCAGACCAGAAGAGGAGTTGCGGATATGCCCCTCAGATTCAGGAGCTCATCAACTCCAAGATGGGCACGGGCATATATTTATTGGACAAGGAACATTTACCCATCCGTCCAGATTTTGAGAACAATGAAGTTGTGATGACTGAGAACGAGCCATCGTCTGCACAAGCTTACGCAAAGAAGGAGAAGGCAAGGAAGGAGAAAGCTGCCAAGATGCCAACTCAAGAGGAGGCATCTGAATATTTCTTGAAGACAAAACAAGAGCAGCTTGGTTACTTGATTGCATCCACGCTGAGGATTGAGCAAAGTCTGGCCACCCTCACTCAGAATCAGCAGAGCCTAGAGAGAATCATGGAACAGAAGTTCTATGACTTGGATGTCAAAGTAACGGAAGTTCAGTCTGCAGTGGAGCAGCTCCAGGAGGACATGCAGGAGAGGAGAGGCAGGACTACCACTCATGCCTTTGCCAGAGTGCCAAGAGGTCCGAGGTCGTCTGCCGTGCCAGTTGCTGACACAAGAGCCACCACCTCAGCACTAGCCACAGCCTCAGTTCCACCAGCTCTAGCATCTACTTCAGCTCCAACTCCAGCGTCTACTTCAGCGTCTACCGAAGCCTCCGTCCTTGGAGTGATCCGGACTCCACCACCACTAGAAGATCAAGCCTGAGCGTCGATCTAGTGCTATGCATTTTCTAGGAACTTTTTGGTAACTTGTTGCCAAAGGGGGAGAAGATGTATAGATCATAGGCTTCGAGAGAGAGAGAGTGTTGCTTTTCTCTCTTGCTTTATTTGGTGGTTTTTTCGAACTTATTTGCTTTTGAGTGCTTGAGATACTACGTCATTATTTGTGAGACATTGATGATCATGTGTTTGATCATAAGCTACACTTAATGCTTGCTTAATGCTATTATCTTATCTATCTTATGTGATCATTCATTATTCTTGGTGATGAGTGCATGTATTTCATTCTTATCATTTTAAGCACTCCACCAAGATGTATGTGACATGGAAGAGTAACCCATGACTCTAACTCCTTGTGCATTTGTAGTCCAAAGCAAATTTTAAATATGCACAAATTTAGGGGGAGCTCTTACTTATCACATACTTCTCAAAGCGACGATATATTTCATGCTTATTATCATTTGTCGAAGCTTTAATCTACATGTTGTCATCAATTACCAAAAAGGGGGAGATTGAAAGGGCAACTATCCCTAGGTGGTTTTGGTAATTCATAACAACATATAGCTCATTGAGCTAATGCTATTCCAAGATGATTATTTCAGGAAAGCTCAATGATTGGCATGGCATGGATGTGAAAGTGGAACCCTCAAAATGCTAAGTACAAAGGATTGGCTCAAGCTCAAAAGCTCAAGACTCTTCATTTTATATTTTAGTGATCCAAGATCACATTGAGTCTTTAGGAAAAGCCAATACTATCAAGGAGGGATAAGGTGTTGCTTAATGAGCCTCTTGCTTCATGTGCTTAGTGATATGCTCCAAAACCCTCAACTACTTTCCCATATCCACATATGACCTAAAACCTAAGCCAAACTCGGTCCTACCGATTCTTCCTATCCGGCGCCACCGAGTTTCACTTGTCATTAGCCAGTGCCAAACCCTAGCAATTCGGTTCTACCGATAAGGATCTCGGTCTCACCGAGAAGGGATTGCAAACTCTCTGTTTCCCTTTCGTAACTTTTCGGTCTCACCGAAAGAGCGAATCGGTCCCACCGAGATTGCAATGTAAACTCAGTGTTTCCCCTTTGTAACTTTTCGGTCTCACCGAAAGAGCAAATCGGTCCCACCGAGTTTGCCTGACCAACTCTCTGGTTAGCTAATTACCAAATTCGGTCTCACCGAGTTTGTGTAATCGGTCTCACCGAGATTACGTTATGCCCAAACCCTAACCATATCGGTCCTACCGAGTTGCATGTCAGTCCCACCGAAAATCTCTAACGGTCACTAGGTTTACATTTTCGGTCAGACCGAGTTTATTGATTCGGTCCCACCGAGATTGGAAAACTGTGTAACGGTTGGATTTTGTGTGGAGGCTATATATACCCCTCCACCTCCCTCTCATTCGATGAGAGAGCCATCAGAACACACACACCATTCCAACTCATATGTTCTGAGAGAGAATCACCTACTCATGTGTTGAGACCAAGATATTCCATTCCTACCATATGAATCTTGATCTCTAGCCTTCCCAAGTTGCTTTCCACTCAAATCTTCTTTCCACTAAATCCAAATCCTATGAGAGAGAGTTGAGTGTTGGGGAGACTATCATTTGAAGCACAAGAGCAAGGAGTTCATTACCTACACACCATTTGTTACTTCTTGGAGAGTGGTGTCTCCTAGATTGGCTAGGTGTCACTTGGGAGCCTCCGACAAGATTGTGGAGTTGAACCAAGGAGTTTGTAAGGGCAAGGAGATCGCCTACTTCGTGAAGATCTACCGCTAGTGAGGCAAGTCCTGTGTGGGCGATGGCCATGGTGGGATAGACAAGGTTGCTTCTTCGTGGACCCTTTGTGGGTGGTTGCTTCTTCGTGGACCCTTCGTGGGTGGAGCCTTGTGTGGACTCGCGCAACCGTTACCCTTGGGTGGATCCCTGTGTGGACTCGCGCAACCGTTACCCTTCGTGGGTTGAAGTCTCCATCAACGTGGATGTAGGATAGCACCACCTATCCGAACCACGGGAAAAACATCCGTGTCTCCAATTGCGTTTGAATTCTCCAAACCCTTCCCTTTACATTCTTGCAAGTTGCATGCTTTACTTTCCGCTGCCAATATACTCTTTGCATGCTTGCTTGAATTGTGGGATGATTGCTTGACTTGTCCTAAAATAGCTAAAATCTGCCAAGAACTAAAATTGGGAAAAGGTTAAGTTTTTATTCGGTCAAGTAGTCTAATCACCCCCCCTTAGACATACTTTCGATCCTACACTTTCAGTTTGGATCTTTTCTCTTGAGTTTTTCCCTTGCATATTATGCTTGAGTGCTTATGTATGCTATTGTTTGTTCACGATAGAGTTTCCAGAGTGTGAAGCGTGCTACTACGAGTCACTAGGGTTTCCAGATCGTCAACAAGGCAAGTAACACTTTGATCATACCCCTTTATTACCTAGTTTTTATGCATTAGTTTCAACCCTCAAACATTGCATGAGTAGGATTTGTTTAACATGTGGGTATTGGGAAGTAGTTGTAGAGGTAGTACCTATTGCCCGTTTATTTAAACCTTAGGAGTTACTACGCTACGCTTACTATACTTTGCTATGCTATGCTCGTAAACGTGGTTTGGTTTGGGAGAATTCATGACAGATGTGAGAGATTATTGTTAACTAAGGTTTAACTTAAGGTGGCTACTTTAACACACATATGGGTGGATTGGTTGCTGGGCACGTGGGGAATATCCAGTGTTGTCCAAAGGAGATCCCAGGGTATCCGTATGATTTTCCTATGGTTCGCCACCCGGGCTCAAAGGGATCATAATATTATTTGTGCTGGAAACTTCCGTGTGCAGCCACAAGCCATTATGGGCTCTTACATAGTTGAGTATGTTGTGTGACCTCTTTTAGTGGTAGACTAGCAGACGTAGGGGATTATATACGGTCTACTCGTCGTAAAGAGTTAACTAGAACATGAATGCGCACGTTGCTGCGCCCGCCCATCTTGTCAAAAGAACCTAAACATTTTAGAAAATCTGAAGAATTTATCAGCTATTAATATCAAAATTATCTGGAAATCTCAAGCAGAAGGATGTGTAGCAAATAGTGTTTCAAACAATAAGGATAAGAATATATCCTGTTTGTTTTCGGGCCAATAATAGCAGCTTAGAAGCTCTATTTATTGGTTATACAAAGAAAAATTTATGTATCCTTTGGCAGGATAATACTTTTCACGAGGATCTGTAGACTAATGGGTTTCTACATAACCCATGTGCTTTGCTTCAAGATTACTGGAAGAAAGTGTTGCTAGCCACGCACATCGGAGGAAGCAGGCTAACGATAAATCTTCAGAGAGGAAGTAGAAACAGAGGGTATACTCAAAATTATCCAAGCAGTGTTCCTTATATGGATTTTATGAGGCACAACACCCTTTGGCATTACTGATCGGTACGATAGTTGTATGAAACCTGAGCATGTATATATAAATACATAATAGTTTACCTGTGCTAAGGAAGAGGTATCCATAGTAGTTCAATGATTCATGGAAGGTCTGAAGCTTCTTCAAGGATAGAGAACCCAATAATGTAGCTTTAGCTGCAATCAAAATAATCTGCATAGTAGCTAGCAATGAATGTTGTTTTATTCAAATGCATCGATATCAACTACATGCAGAAAATAAAGAAACAAAAACACTTAAATGGAATAATCATCTTTTGTGATGTGATGTCAAGCAATTCAATGGACCAATTAAAACCAAAAACGTCGTCCTTCCCAAGATTAGGTGTGAGATGAACTAAGAGGCTCTCGTAACTTTGGTGGTTCTTCTAGCATATTTGCCCAAAATCCAGGGAGAAGAAAATGGTTGTTTGGATTTACAGCTAAACCAAGGTTCATGACTTGCTAAAAAAGGATCAAGCAAAGTTCCTTCTACCCACGTTCCCTGCACCAGTAAAGTACCCTATGCAGACGAGTTTGAGGATTGCCATATAAAAAAATTGTTAAGCATTGATCAGTGATTTTTTCATAAATTGGAATTGATAATTATAGACATTAAGTCATGTTTGTTTGTGATTTAAAGCACAGTAGAATCCATTTTCTACTCGACAATCTCGAGTTGAATTCTTCCTAGGCAACCTCTCTAAGGAAACGGAGTTAATTGAATTCAGACATGTGTAGCAGACAACACCGGCCATCAGCTGTCACTGCACACAACACACGAGCAGGAACCAAGAGGCAAAAGTTGTTTCTGGCAACAACATGCATTCTAAATAACAACGAAATATAAGTATATAAGAAAAAAATTCACAAATTTGAGGTTGAAAAGGAGTGGTCTGAAGTTAAAATACCTTGTTCAAGTGCATAATCTGAAATTCTGAAGGGAAGTCCTCCAGGCACAGGGCCACAGGCAAGAACGAATTGCAGAGTGTTCATCCGTTAGCTCGGGACAATCCAAGCAGCACAGAAGTCCATCGCAGCGTCAACCAATCATCACATACTTGGGGCGGGCCGGGGGGGAGATCAAGACTACAGTGTTGGTGTTGTTGTGTTTTTTGTTTTTGAACCTGGCGTACCCCTTCCATTGCAAGAACGGAAATACAATTGTTCCGGACACAACCAGGAAGATGGTGTTGTTGTGTTGGAGAATGGGGACATGCGTGAATCACCTCTTTCCCTGGGGAATCATGTCCATGGGAGAGGCAAGCCCAGATCCAGTACTCAGGTCGACGGGGAATCTGGTAGTGAGATGGCCCCGTCGGTGCATACATAAGTGGAGGTGATGCAAGATAACGACGTAAGGCGAGTGATGAATATCTTGACGCCGGCCGTCGTCCTTGGTGAAGCGCCCCTCTAGATATACACGGTGTGGTTGAGAGATGCTGCAACCACAATGAGAACAAAACCAAAACAGCATGAATCAATCACCGATATCGATTTTGTTTGTAGACTCCATGTCTCCATCTCAATGAAACCACCACCAGACGGCGTCATTGTTCTCGGGCCTGTGTAACCTGCCATCGAGTCTTACAATCAAACACACGAGTAGCCCCGAGAGTGGAGAGCGGACGGTGGCAATTACGTACCTGCATGGAAGGGGGAGAGAGGAGCCACCACTAATTGGGCGATGTCCACTGCCACCGCTAGTGAAAGAGCGCCATTAGGTTTCGATCGCTCGCAGAGGGGAGAGGGGAAGGGGACTGGCCGTAAGAGGGGAATGATCTCGACACCGCGCGCCGCCGCCTCGGGGAGAACGCACCCAGTGTGGTGGAGAAATTTTGAGATGATGCCTCCTAGGTCGGCAGTTGACGGGCCTGTTGTTTACCACCATTTTCCTGGGCCTAATCTATTTCTCCCGACCTGTCAGCCCAATTAAGCACATAAAGCCTAGGTTGGCCAGCGGAGCAGCAACCCGTTTACGATGTGCCAAGTGGGCAGCGCCGGGTGATCCAAGGAAAAACATGTAGGCACGAGCGACGGAAAGAATGCCATATCTGGAGCGTCTATTAGACTGATTTGATGGCCGAGGGCGTCAAATCGCTGTGGAAGGGCGTGAGTAGCTCCATTTTACTGTTTTGTAA
The DNA here is from genome assembly GCF_056163025.1 of Triticum urartu. Lineage (NCBI taxonomy): Eukaryota > Viridiplantae > Streptophyta > Magnoliopsida > Poales > Poaceae > Triticum > Triticum urartu. The sequence goes on along the minus strand of NC_141879.1, from coordinate 442,884,936 downwards.
TGCTTTTGAAAGACTATGTCTCGGTCATCCGTTTCTCAAACATCATGTAGTGTGAGAAATCCAATGGAGGAGATCAAGTCTTGTGGGGAAAAGTGCGCAAATCTCTGCAGAGTGTACAAACTAATCATGGTTAGCCGTGTCCCCGGTTATGGACATCTTGAGTATCTAGTGCTTGAATTATTATGTTGATCTCATCACTTTACTTAATTAACTTGTTGGGTTATTGATTATTAATTAGGGTTGAGATGGGGTTATCATTCTCGATGTTTTCAACAAAATTTGTAGTTAAATAAAACATATTCCTTTGTTGTAGGGAAAAACTAAGCTTTCTGCAAAAATAACCATAGAGCCTCCACTAGCCATGTATGCATATAGTTATAGTTGTTTCATGCCCTTGCTCTATAGTGTTATTCTGCCAGCATATTCCATATGTCGAACTACATAGGCTACAACGTATTATGTTGCAGCGTTTTCAGACGAAGAGTAAGATGCGCTAGGTCGTTGTCATGCATTCAGCTATGCTGTTGGAGTTGATGGACTCATTTCCCTTCGAAGCTTCCGATGTTATCTTATTTAGATGGACTTAAGCCATATTATTGTAATAAGCTCTCTTTTGAGACATTTGATGTAATAAGTGTGTGATTGAACTCTGTTATAAATCCTCGAGTACTGTGTGTGTCAGCATTGCCGATCCAGGGATGACACTTATGCACAGAGATTGACCATCTGAGGTCGGATCGCTACAAAAACCATTTTTTTCTTTCTCTAAGGATTAATGTTAGAAAGACACAATAATTGTTGTAGACCTTTCTAAAACCACATCAAAACCCTCTTTTAAAGTGACAAGATATCGAACCATCAGTTCTCTTCGTGGGTGGTATCAAATCCCATCACATCCCCACAACGACGTTAATCACATGTGGGGATCGAGGGTGTCGCTGTTGTGTGGGGATCTAGGCGCACACCCATTACTGATGGGGTGTGGCCTGAGTAGGACGTTATCTCACGCCCGCGCTGTTATCTATCATGTCAAGACTGTCATGCAGTCCAATGGGACGATTGGAGACCATTCTAGTCTAAAAGGACCGGACGGGGTGACTTTTGGCGAAGCAACGTGGGAGTTTGACTCGTGGGCAACTGGTTGTGCAGGAAGCATTTTTTCGGTGTAGGTCGGCTATCTCCTCCGACAAAATCATGGCCGAGGTAGTTTTACATCACACTGAGGAAGCCTGGCGGCTGGAGGCCGGTTACATGAAAGCACTATTGGGAAAGCTTTGTTGAACCTCTTTCAAGCCCGGTGACCGAAGGCGATGTGCAGCCCGGAGATGTCGAGGTGCAGCCAAGCCTGAAGACCAGTTCAAGGGCTACCGACGGTGTCCCGCCCCAGGGGCCTCACAAGTCACACCTCATCAATTCCCAACATGGCGCGCCAAGCTAAGGACCCCTAGATCAGTTCCGTTCTCGGCCATGTTAGGCGGCCATGACGCATTATACGAAGACTCCTAAAGACTTGGCCAAGCCAAAGATACCGGAGCCGTGAAAGACCCTACCTTCACCGAGGTAGCCAACTAGGATTTGTAACCCTAAGATCCCCGGCATGCTATATAAGCCGGGGATCGGGCTCATCGATAGACGCATTACAATCCTTTGGTATTCACCTGCACTTTGTACACCCACAATCACAATATACATGAGCATGAGTAGTATATTATCTCCACTATGAGAGCTCAAACCTGGGTAAAACCTTGTCTCATGTTACCATACATCCCAATGGCCTAACTAGGATACTCTACCAAGGGATCTGTCGGATTTAGACCCGAAAGTATGCAAAAATTCCTTTGAAGGTGAAAGCTTTCGTGTGATTTGTCTTCAAAAATGGCGTACTGACTTAAGACAATCTTGATAAGAGAAACCGAAAAGGTAAAGATAGAAAATGCAGTTTTTGTGATCACACATATTTAAATGCAGTTTTTGTGTGACGCGTGATTCTGAAAATGCAGCCTTGTGTAACTGTGTAGTAGCAAATTTTATATAGGGTGTGGTTAAGAGATTTATTGGAATTAACAGTATCCCTGCAAGATTGAAGATTTTAGTGGTTGGATTGCAGTTTCCCCAAGAATCATAGACAATTAGTTATTTTGGATTTGAGACAGTAATCTGGACTTTATGGAAATCTAGAAATTCTACTAGTTTTCATTATGTATACTCCCATGATCCTAGTGTGTTGTTTTTTCAAGTCTTTTATTGGCTCTTTTAATGGGCCGGACTGCAGATAATCGAAGGGCAACAAACACTTCGTGCCATGGCAGCACTCCTAATTGGTATGACAATGATTTCTTTGACAAAAGAAGAGGATGGGCATCAATGACGAAAAAGGGTAATTTGGTCATTTTTATCCTAGTGTCATTTTTTTTTGTTTTCTTAGTTATTTTTTTATACTGTTGCTCATTGTTCGGTGTGATGATTAATTTGTCTGTTTTAAAAAAAGCCTTACGGGATGACTTTATTTTTAGGATTTTGCCCGAATGTTGTGGTAGAGTGCATGAGATTTGGGTCATGGATATAGGAGTACTGTTTTTTTGGTTTCCTTTCATCAGTAAAAATGTGGGTACACCTCTTAATTTGGAGGGAAAAAAGTGTTGACATGATCTAATCTAAGAAAAACATTTGCATCTCAAGATTTAATTCGGTGCCTAATCTCCGTGGGCGACGCATGGCTTAGCCATTTAGAAAGAACGAAAGTCGGAAAACCCTCCATTCCCGCGCCTTCTTCCCCAAACCCTAACCCTTCCAACCCCGCCGTGCGATGCCCTCGTCCTCTGGTCGCCGCCGCCGCGGCCGTCGAGGCACCCGCCGCCGACACCGCAATTCGACAAGGACCTGGGCAGAGCTGCCGCTGGTCGCCATCTCGACCATTCTCCACAAGCTCGACCACATCGAGATCCTGATGGGGGCCGGCCAGGTGTGCCGCTCCTGGCGCCGCGCCGCGCGCGACGAACCCGAGCTGTGGCGTCGCATCGACATGCGCTTCCACGCCGATCTCTTCTACCAGCTCAACCTCCACGGGATGGCGCAGGCCGCCGTCCGCCGCAGCAAGGGGCAGTGCGAGGCCTTCTGGGGCGAGTACGCCGGCGACGACGACTTCCTCCTCTACCTCGGCGACCAGTGAGATTTCGATCCCCCACGATCCTCAATTTTAGGTTTACTTCTCGTTTACATGTGCTGAATTTTGTGTTCCCTTTGGTGCCCGCGTAACAATTTCGTAGAAATTCAAAATTGGTGCTTCTAAATTTTGTTTCTGGGATAGGGCTGTATAAAGTACTAGCAAACAACATAGTCTTAGGCCTCCAGGTTTACAGGAATTTTGGAAGAATATTAAAGGATAGGAATCGAAAGGGTTTAGGCTTAGTAGAACTAAAACCGAGTACATGATGTGCGGTTTCAGTACTACTAGGTGTGAGGAGGAGGTTAGCCTTGATGGCCAGGTGGTACCTCAGAAGGACACCTTTCGGTATTTGGGGTCAATGCTGCAGGAGGATGGGGGTATTGATGAAGATGTGAACCATCGAATCAAAGCCGGATGGATGAAGTGGCGCCAAGCTTCTGGCATTCTCTGTGACAAGAGAGTGCCACAAAAGCTAAAAGGCAAGTTCTACAGGACGGCGGTTCGACCCGCAATGTTGTATGGCGCTGAGTGTTGGCCGACTAAAAGGCGACATGTTCAACAGTTAGGTGTGGCGGAGATGCGTATGTTGAGATGGATGTGTGGCCACACGAGGAAGGATCGAGTCCGGAATGATGATATACGAGATAGAGTTGGGGTAGCACCAATTGAAGAGAAGCTTGTCCAACATTGTCTGAGATGGTTTGGGCATATTCAGCGCAGGCCTCCAGAAACTCCGGTGCATAGTGGACGGCTAAAGCGTGCGGAGAATGTCAAGAGAGGGCGGGGTAGACCGAATTTGACATGGGAGGAGTCCGTTAAGAGAGACCTGAAGGATTGGAGTATCACCAAAGAGCTAGCTATGGACAGGGGTGCGTGGAAGCTTGCTATCCATGTGCCAGAGCCATGAGTTAGTTGCGAGATCTTATGGGTTTCACCTCTAGCCTACTCCAACTTGTTTGGGACTAAAGGCTTTGTTGTTGTTGTATTAAAGGATAGGAATTTTGTAGGAAAAAGTTTGTTTGGAGACCTTTAGTTTGTAGGAATGGATCCTATTTGTATGTAGGGTAGGAACCAGACCTTCATATTTCAAAGGAAAAAAAATTAGCCTTGACTCAATGGAAAAATTTCTATCCTGCGCATCAAATGATATCTCTTTCCTGTTTTTCCTATTCCTATGATATTTCTATCCTATGAACCAAAGAAGGCCTTATTTGTAGCACATCTGAGTAAGGGTAACTTCATTAGTATTTACATGGTGAACATACAGGTGCACACACACAGGACGCTCTCATCGGATCCTCCTAAAAATGGTGCATAATTATAGTTCTGATTTGATGCCTTGGCATCTTATCATTTAATTGTACTGTACATTTGTTGTGACTTGTACAAATTTTTGGATGAGTGGTGATTCCTCCTAATTTAAGAATTTCATCTAACCTACTGATACAAACAAAAAGCATAAGGGTGATTATTGCAGCTATTACATTGGTTAATTTGTTCTGTTCTTTTGTCTGCAACTGTTTACAATTTGTCATTCTTTACTGACAAGGGAAAATATGGTAGCTAATGGCAACTATGGAGCACTAAGAACTTCCATGCGATTCTATTATGGAATGTCACTTAGCGAATAGTCGGTTGTGAACTCATGGGTATGTCACTGAATATATTAAGTCACTGGATGTCCTTCATATTGCCTAAGGTCTTACTCTCCTTAATTTCCCTTGAACCATGATTTAGGCACATGCTTGGGTGATTGATGATCGTACTTATCTGTAAGTAGTAATAAGCTGTGCCTTGCAAATATGCACATGAATATATTCCTTTTGCTGCCACCCTTCGTCCAGAAAGAATGGACCGTGCTTTCCCAACAAAAACTTGTCAGTCAGCAGCCAAGTCCCTGACATATTAGTTACCCAAGACATAGATGAGTGTGCCGTTGTTCTCGTTTCGAACAAACACCATGTGAAATAACTTTCTAGGATTATGGAGCATTAACAGGCAAAATAATGCTACTGAAGATAGTTTGAATTGTTTCAGTTGAACTCATATGCAATGACTGTAGGATGTATTATGATGTTGCAACATGCAATTATAGGTTGCCCAGCTGGTTATCGTCCCTGAAATGTTTCTCATGTCAAATCTAACAATTATAGTTATTAAGTGAAATCTCGCAATACCGCTCTAAATTCTGGACAGGTGATGCTATGCAGTCATCGTCTAAACTGCCCCAATGATTTACCTACATCAGTCTATAGAAACAATAATGGATTCTGGTTGTTTTATGTTGTGTCCTAATGCTGTTTTCTTCTTCTTTTGCCTGGCCTATTATTGGTTACTGAAACCCAAATTCTATATTTGCAGGGCACCATCTCTCAAAAGTCTTCGACTCATTTCTTGCTATGATGTTTCTAACGAAGGTTTCACAGTTGCGATAGAGAAGTTCCCTTTGCTTGAGGAGCTTGAGCTTTCATTGTGTTCAAATGTGGGTGAGGGTGGTGTGTTTGGGGTTGTTGGCAAAGCATGCCTGCAGCTGAAGCGCTTCAGACAGAGCAAGCATTCATTCTTTGATTTTGAAGCCAGTGGCTACAATAAGGACGATGAAGCCCTGGGGGTTGCAACTATGCGCAAGCTACGCTCTCTGCAGCTCTTTGGCAACAACCTCACCAACGAAGGACTGACAGCCATCCTGGACAACTGCCAGCACCTGGAGTCCCTTGACATTTGTCATTGCTTCAATGTCAACATGGACGACACCCTGCGAGCAAAGTGTGGCAGGATAAATACGGTGATGCTTCCACATGACTAAACTGCTGGCTACGACTTTCAGGTTCAGGAACCTACATGGTCACGTTACCGCAGTGACTCCCAAGGTGAAGATGACACTGATGCTGATGATATGGGGTATGGTTTTGACTATGATCTGGACTCTGAGGACTATGATGACTACTGTGATCCTTCCCGCTACCTTAATGGCGTCTACGAGGATGACCTTGATGAAGAAGATAGGATGGTTCTCAGGGCTATGCGTGCGCTCATGAAATGAGCTTCATCTGGATGTTGCGATGGAAGTGCTTGGATATTAATACATTTTTCCTGAACAGTAGTGTTCGCTAGTCATTCGCCGCTCCTGCTCATGTGCCCCCTTTTGCTAGAAGATCAGTACAAGTAATGTTTCGTGTTGGTCACACAATCTTGCAAACATGTGTGGTTCAGAAGTACAATGTTAGTAGCACCTTGCAGTTTAGATGGAGCCTGCTATTAACTGTACGGCTAAACACTATGTTAAGGGGTAGTCATCGAGTGAGGGCTTTTGGAGGCCGAGCTCCACGGAGCTCGTTTTCAAAATACGTTTTTCCACTGCATGAAAAAATTTGAAAATGTTTGTATACACTCTCACATATGTGTATTGCGTATGTGCAAAGATTCATAACCATATACTTTCACACGTGGCATAAAGAAGAAAGACAAAAACGTATTTCTAAAATGGGCCGCTTTTTTTTTGGGCCGGAATTTTGTCTTTTTTGTACAGCCTACAAAATACAAAAATTTCAAATGATTTTTCCACACGTGCATGTGGAAATCTAATAAGTTTCTATGGATTTTTTTTAATTTATTTGAAACTTTGAATTATGACTTTTGATTTTTTCAAAAATACCGAGCTTCCTGGAGCTCGGCCTCCGTTGGCATTTTCCGGGTAGTCATCAGCCTATTGATTTGGTTAATACTTGTGTATGTGATGCATACTGATCTTTTCTGTGTTCTTAGTTCTTTAAACACAATGGCACTTACATCTTCTGCCAAGATGGGTGATGCCTGCATGAGAGGGCAATTTTGTTGGATTCCCCGCATTAATATCTTCCCCATCAATGGATGGTCGGTACTCCAGCCCTAGTTGAAGTTGTCGAGCATGATTCGGCGAGAGGTAGGGGAAAAGCTGCCCTGGCATTGCTTCAGAAGTTCAGATATGCAAGAACAGAAACAGTTCTTAGGAGGGTGGGCGCTGTGCCCCCATTAATCGCAGTGTGTCACAGTCCACCACTAGCAAGAGGAGAAGTTAGCTACTTCCTCCGTTCCGAATTATTTATCTTAGATTTGTTTAGATACGGATATATCTAGACTCATTTTAGTGCTAGATAGACAGAAGGCACGTTTATGCCTGCCTAACGTACAGAAGCCAGAAGTACAAGACAGGGACACCACCACCAAGGCCAACAGTGCGTACACGCGCCTAAGATCCAAAAGGCTGCGGCGCCGCTCACCATCCACTACGTGAAGGATGGCAAACCAATCCTGAAATGAAGCAAGGTTCCCAATATGGCCAAAGATTACTCTAATACACGCCACACGATATGAGGAAAGGCACGAGGGGAAAATGCACGGGTGACACTCTTTTGCTCTCCACAAAGGGCACATTGTCATTCCAAGTACATTTTAGTGCCGACATTCGGTGTTTGGGTCATTAGCATCGTGTAAAAAGTCGAACAAAAAACCGTGTAAGTAACTTGGTTATTATGTCATTCATGCCAACATGGAACAAAAAACTCAGTAGTTTACGACAACTGTAAACTTACATGGCAAAGGGACACTATTTGTGACACAACTATGATACGATATCCATTGATGGGGAGTGGGGCGTAGATGAGAGCACGATCGTTAATGTTTATCGTCACTGTTTCTTTCCCTTCGAAAAGGAGGCTGAAATCTCTGGTCTCTACATCATTGGGGTTGTTGCTGTAGCAGATGTTTTCGTCGTCCTGGCAGCCAAATTCCATGTCAGAGTGATTGATGCCGTCTTTGTTAGGTGTGTGTGGTTTTCCCTCTCTACCACTCTCCACGCGGCGTCCTGTACTTGTTCTTGACTTTTTTATTTTATTTCTAATGTTAAAGAAAGTCAAAGTGCGATAAATTGAGTGGGAGACTTCTTCAAAATATCATGATGCAAAGCCTATTTGGTTCAAGAGTTTTGGAAGATTGTTTCTAACTTTTTGCATGATTTGCATACGACACTTTATGTCCGATCTTCGTATGAGAGGGTAATCCTACGTTCATTTGCCAAGTGCGATTTGATCCCAGGGCGATTGATTAGCGTCGGATGAAAGCCTCATACGTGTATCATTGCTCCTTTTCCAATATAGTAATTTGTTTTTTTTTTAAAAAAGGAGGATGACCCCCGGCCTCTGCATCTGGGCGATGCATATGGTCACTTTATTAATTATTATAAAACCTTACAAAACCATACAACAGCAAGACTAAAGTCACCGCCTAAGCAACAACTGTCGCTACACCTATCCAATTGATGAAGGGGCGCAGATAGTCTAAGTAATTTGTTTGAATAATACTCCTTCCGTCCAAAAATACTTGTCATCAAAATGGATTTACTTGCCATTAAAATGGATAAAAAGAGATATATCTAGTGATGAAGACATGTACCTAGGGTAGGGACACGGACCTGACCAAAGAGTCTTACCCTAGGACACCCCTAGGAGAAGTCATCTTTTCCTCTACTCGAAGGTATCCCACTCGACGGGTTCAAGACACTCGACCAAGAAGCTATCACTCGACCATGAAGCTAGCCACTCGACCGAAGTTACTCCGCAGGCAAACGGTCGGGTATTAAGTAGTCTTTATGGTCATTATAGCACTTTACTACGGGCGTTATCAGTAACGCCCAACCTTAAATGTACCTTAAACCCTGCATTACTGAGGGCAGGAGAGGGCCGGCGAACTCTATATAAGCCACCCCCCTCCTCAGTATGAAGGGTTCGCACCCCTGTATCCATACACGCATAATCCAGTCGACCGCCTCCGGGCTCCGAGACGTAGGGGTATTACTTCCTCTGAGAAGGGCCTGAACTCGTAAACCTCGCGTGTAACAACTTCCCAATAGCTAAGATCTAGCCTCTCCATATTCACCCCCCTACATCACTGTCAGAGTTAGAACCATGACAGTTGGCGCCCACCTTGGGGCAGCAGTCTTAGCGCCTGATTGGAGAAGTTGCGATTTTTTCGATCCCCTTTGATCATGGTTTCGTACGGAGTTTTGGTGGAGGGCCGCGAGATCCGTCTCGGCGCGCTCACGTTCATCGCCGACGACTCCGCCTGGCTTCAGGAGGCGCCACTCGACATCGACGCGCTCCCCGTCCGCGGTGCGACGCATTTCCGCGCATGCGTTCGTGGCGTCCTCCTGCGGCAACCGTCGACCCAATATCGGTCGGCCCCCGTATCGTCTCCCCGCTCTGCCTCCCGCCGGCGCAAGCGCTCCGGTCGGTCGAGACTTCAGAGGTGGGTGAGACATGTCGTGGCTCGCCAGTCGGCCACCCCGCAAGTCGCGGCGATCGAGCCCGACGAATCCCTCTGCGGCCTGTTCGACCTGTCGACTGGCTCCGCTGAGACCGCATCCGAGTGCGACAGCAGCGACCCAGCGGCTGAGGTTCTGGCGGTCGATGGGACGCACAGTCCTCCTGGTTTCCCTCGCGCTGGTGGAGGCGCGGGTGGGGCGACCCGTCGCATCCCCACGATGAGTATCTCCCCGAACCTCTCACATCATTACAGCGAGAGGAGCTTCGCCGTCGGAACATGGACGCGCTCCACACTCCTATTGTCGGAGAAATCCCCGAGGCCCGGGCCTTGGAGGACGCGCGCTTGACTAACCTGGCCGAGCGCACTCGACTGGAGAATCTCCAGCGGGTACTCGACGAGCAAGCGCATCAGCGGGCTCCCGAGTCCAGTCGACGTCAGCAAGCTCCCGAGTCCAGTCGGCGTCAGCTCTTCCCACCGTCGCAGGTATACCGAACCCCAGTTCAGAATTTGGCCGCTGCGGCCCGTATAGCAGAATCAATTCAACCCTCCCAGTCGGAGGCGGGCAGAGGCTTGTTGCAGATCAAAGCACTGCTCCGGGCGGCGGGAAACCAGAATTCTGCTGTCTCTCAGTCGCGGAACAGGATCCGCAGTCGATCCGTCACAACGGGTACAGTCGAGTCGGCTCACAGCCCGAGATCGTCCCCGAGGCGTGAGGGACGTGGCGACCGGCATGATCAGTTCAGGAGGAATGAGCAGTATGATCACCGATTCGACCGTGATGATCGACGTCGAGTGCCAACCCCTCCCCCGAGGAGTGGGTCATATGCGCCTCGACGGCAAGATGACAGACGCCCTCATAGTGTCGGGCAGAGGATTCCAGTCGACCCCAGGGACCCAGGCTTTGACGCGAGGTCTGTCCTCATTCAAGGCTTGGTTGACAGGAACAGGGCTCATCGGGAAGGCCAGAACAGAGATGCGCCCGCCAGCAGCAGAGCACGTGTTTCAGGGCCAGAGTGTTTCAGTCGAGCCATCAGGGCCGCAGTGATTCCTCCCAATTTCAGGCTGGCGACTGGGGTTAGAAAGTTCACCGATGAATCTAAGCCTGACACTTGGCTCGAAGATTACCGAGTGGCTGTACAGATTGGCGGCGGCAACGATGAGGTGGCCATGAAGCATTTGCCTCTCATGTTAGAGGGCTCAGCCAGGGCGTGGCTGAATCAGTTGGCACCCAGCAGCATCTACACCTGGGAGGACCTCTCTCGAGTGTTTGTCGCAACCTTTGAAGGAACATGCAAGCGACCTGCAGGCCTTACAGAGTTGCGGTCTTGCGTGCAGAAGCCGAACGAAACCCTGAGGGAATACATCCAGAGGTGGATCACACTGCATCACTCGGTTGAGAATGTGCCAGACCATCAAGCAGTTTGTGCCTTCAAGGAAGGCGTTAAATACAGAGAGTTGAATTTGAAGTTCGGCCGAACTGGAGAGATGTCTCTGAATCGGATGATGGAGATTGCCACCAAGTACGATAATGGTGAAGACAAAGATCGACTCCGAAGCGGCAAGCTCAAGGCAGTCGCCCAAGAAACCGGAGGAAACTCCAGTCGGAAATAGAAGCGGAAGGCCGAGCCGGCCGCTCCTGGGGAGGCCCTGGCCGTAGCCCAGGGAAACTTCAAGGGAAAACCCAAAGGCCCCTGGAAGCCCAAGAAAGTCAAGGATCAAGATGGAAATGATGTTTTGGATCTGCCATGCCACATCCACACCAAGAAAGATGAAGAGGGTAATTTCATTTACCCAAAGCATACCACTCGACAGTGTCGACTCCTGATCCAGCAGTTTCAGGGCAAATAGCCCAAAGACAAGGAAAAAGAGTCGGACAGAGTTGAAGACAAGGAAGACAGTGACGATGGATACCCCCAAGTCAATTCCACCCTGATGATTTTTGCCGATGTCGAGAGCAAAGGTCGACTGAAAGTCATCAACCGTGAGGTGAATATGGTCGCTCCGGCAACACCCAGTTATCTGAAGTGGTCTCAGACTGCCATCACGTTCGATCAGTCTGATCACCCTACGCACATTGCCACCCCTGGGAGGCAAGCGTTGGTGGTCGACCCAATTGTCGAAGGCACTCGACTGACCAAAGTCTTGATGGATGGTGGCAGTGGTCTGAACATACTATACGCCGAAACTTTGAAAGGAATGGGCATTCCGATGTCCAGACTGAGTACCAGTAACATGAGCTTCCACGGAGTCATTCCTGGAAAGAAAGCCGAATCACTCGGCCAGATTGCTCTTGATGTGGTTTTCGGTGATTCAAAGAATTACCGCAAGGAAAAGTTGACATTCGAGATTGTGGACTTCCAAAGTGCTTATCATGCCATTTTGGGCAGGCCGGCTTACGCGCGCTTCATGGCTCGACCATGTTACGTGTACCTCAAACTGAAGATGCCTGGCCCTAAAGGGGTAATCACTGTTACAGGCAATCGGAAGAAGGCAGAAGAGTGCTTTCAGAAAGGCTCAAAGATTGCAGATGCTCAGATGGCAGTGGTCGAGCTGCAAGAGTACCAAAAGACTGCCGATCCAAGTGAATTGCTACGGGCCAAGAAGCCTGCTTCAGAGTCAGCTTTTCAGTCGACCGGTGAAACAAAGACGGCTCACATTCACCCGACCGACCCCGACGCTGCTCCGACTCACATCTCGACGACGCTCGACTCCAAATAGGGAGAAGCGCTCATCCAGTTCCTCCGTGAGAACTGGGACGTCTTCGCATGGAAGCCTTCTGACATGCCTGGAGTTCCCAGGGGGCTGGCTGAGCACCGTCTGCGAGTTGACCCGAAGTTCAAGCCTGTGAAAGAACATCTTCGACGGTCCGCCGTCCAGAAGAGGAAAGCCATTGGCGAGGAGGTGGCTCGGCTCTTAGCAGCAGAGTTCATCCGAGAGATTTACCACTCCGAGTGGCTCGCCAATGTCGTCATGGTCCCCAAGAAGGACAAGTCACTCCGCATGTGCATTGATTTCAAACATATCAATCGGGCCTGCCCGAAAGATCATTTCCCTCTCCCCCGCATCGACTAGATAGTGGACTCGACCGCGGGATGTGAGCGTTTGTCTTTTCTAGATGCTTATTCAGGGTACCATCAGATCCGTCTGTATGGGCCTGACGAGATCAAAACGGCTTTCATCACCCCATTTGGGTGCTTCTGTTATGTCACCATGCCCTTCGGCCTCAAGAATGCTGGAGCCACGTTCATGAGGATGATTCAGAAGTGTTTGCTCACTCAGATCAGTCGGAACATAGAAGCATACATGGATGATATTGTGGTTAAGTCACGAAAAGGTTCCGACCTACTGACTGACCTTGCCGAAACCTTTGCTAACCTCAGGAGATATGATATCAAGCTCAATCCATCAAAATGCACATTCGGAGTTCCAGGTGGAAAGTTACTCAGTTTTCTCGTTTCCGAACGAGGAATCGACGCTAACCCCGAGAAAGTTGGCACCATACTCCGGATGAAGCGCCCCGTGCGTATACACGATGTCCAGAAACTCACAGGTTGCTTGGCCACTCTAAGTCGATTCATTTCTCGACTCGGTGAGAAAGCGTTGCCTCTTTACCGACTGATGAAGAAGTCTGACAAGTTCGAGTGGACTCCAGAAGCTGACGCAGCGTTTGCAGAACTCAAAGCTCTGCTCTCCACCCAGCCGGTGCTTGCTGCCCCAATCAGCAAAGAGTCTCTGCTGCTGTACATTGCTGCCACGGGACAAGTTGTCAGTACAGTACTCACGGTCGAGCGGGAAGAAGAAGGAAAGGCCTTCAGAGTTCAGCGCCCAGTCTATTATCTATCTGAAGTTTTGACCCCTTCAAAACAAAGATACCCTCACTACCAGAAGCTTGTATATGGGATTTATATGACCACGAAGAAGGTTGCACATTACTTCTCTGACCACTCCATTACAGTCGTCAGCGATGCCCCACTGACAGAGATTCTGCATAACAGAGATGCAACTGGTCGAGTGGCCAAGTGGGCGATTGAACTCCTTCCCTTAGATATCAAGTTTGAAGCAAAGAAGGCTATTAAGTCCCAAGCAATCGCAGATTTCATCGCCGAGTGGATTGAACAGCAGCATCCGATTCAAGTTCACTCGGAGCACTGGACCATGTTCTTCGATGGATCTAAGATGCTGAATGGTTCCGGTGCTGGGGTAGTTCTAGTCTCCCCCCGAGGAGATAAGCTCAGATACGTTCTCCAGATTCACTTTGATTCCTCCAACAATGAAGCAAGAGTATGAAGCACTTCTGTATGGGTTGCGCATGGCCATTTCACTCGGCGTCCGTCGCCTCATGGTCTATGGCGACTCAGATTTGGTGGTTAATCAGGTGATGAAGGAGTGGGACGTCAGAAGTCCGGCTATGACTGGTTATTGCAATGCAGTGAGAAAGCTAGAAAAGAAATTCGAGGGGTTAGAGCTTCATCACATCCCCCGACTCAAAAATCAAGCAGCTGATGATCTGGCAAAGATAGGCTCCAAGAGAGAAGCCATTCCTAGCAATGTGTTTTTAGAGCACATCCGCTCGCCGTCAGTCCAGGAGGATCCTTTCACAGAAGAAGCCCCACAACCGAAAAGTGCCACAGATCCGACTGAAGTCGAAGTTCCTGCTGTGGTCGACCTGATCATGGAAGTCTTGGCAATCACTCCCGACTGGACGATACCGTACATCGCGTATATCCTAAGGAAAGAGCTCCCAGAGGACGAGGAAGAGGCTCGACAGATCGTCCACCGATCCAAGGCTTTCACAGTCATAAAGGGGCAGTTGTATAGAGAAAGCGCGACTGGAATCGGTCAGAAGTGCATAACACCAGAAGAAGGTCGGATGATCCTTGATGATATCCACTCGGGGACCTGTGGCCACCATGCGTCCTCTCGGACCATTGTGGCTAAAGCATACCGAGCGGGATTCTACTGGCCTAGAGCAAATGAGATGGCAAAAGAGATAGTCGACAAGTGTGGAGGGTGCCAGTTCTACTCCAACATGTCACACAAGTCTGCATCAGCCCTGAAGACCATTCCACTCATCTGGCCCTTTGCTGTTTGGGGACTAGACATGGTTGGTCTGCTGAGAACAGGCAGAAGTGGTTTCACTCATGTGCTTGTGGCAGTCGACAAGTTTACCAGATGGATTGAAGCTAAGCCTATCAAGAATCTTGATGCTTGCACTGCTATCAGTTTCGTCAGAGGGCTAACATTCAGATATGGAGTCCCGCATAGCATCATCACTGACAATGGGTCAAACTTCGATTCGGACAAGTTCAGAGCTTTTTGCGCCTCTCAAGGCACTCGAGTCGACTACGCATCGGTCGCCCATCCCCAGTCGAATGGACAAGCCGAAAGAGCAAATGGTCTGATTCTCAAAGGACTAAAGCCTCGACTGATGCGTGATCTCAAGCACGCGGCAGGTGCTTGGGTCGACGAGCTTCCGTCAGTTCTGTGGGGATTGAGGACCACCCCTAACCGGTCGACTGGAAGAACTCCATTCTTTCTGGTTTACGGAGCCGAAGCGGTTCTGCCAAGTGATCTTCTTCACAACGCGCCCCGAGTCGAGCTTTACACCGAAGATGAAGCAGAACAGGCCCGGCAAGACGCAGTCGACCTCCTAGAAGAAGAGAGGGAGATGGCCATGATCAGATCGACCATTTATCAGCAAGACTTGCGTCGATTCCACGCCCGGAATGTGAAGAGTTGAGCCTTCCAAGAAGGATATTTGGTCCTCCGGGTGGATCAACAGAAACCACACAAGCTTGCTCCTACTTGGGAAGGCCCCTGCATCATCACCAGAGTCCTCCACAATGGAGCGTATCACCTCTACAATGTTGATCGCCAGATCGACGAGCCACGAGCTTGGAATGCAGAACTACTCCGCCCCTTTTACACTTGAGCTCTCCCTTGGACGAGATGTAATAAGAAAAGTTCCTACAGTTCGTTTTTATCAAAGGCAAGAGTGTTCCATTAATTGTTGTCACTTTTGTTTACATACGAAATCCCCCAGTGGGTGACTTAGCTGCGAATCCGTTTCGCCTAAGTTTGAAAAAATCCTACCGAGTGGAGAACAAACCTCCCACCCGGGGGCTTAGCTGCAGCCCAGTGCTCGCCTAAGTGTTTAAAAAATCCTACCGAGTGGAGAGCGATCCTCCCACTCGGGGGCTTAGCTGCAGTCCAACACTCGCCTAAGTTCTCTCACTTAGAGACTTAGCTGCAGTCCGGCACTCGCCTAAGTTTGAAAAAATCCTACCGAGTGGAGAGCAAACCTCCCACCCGGGGGCTTAGCTGCAGTCCAGCACTCGCCTAAGTTCTCTCACTTAGAGACTTAGCTGCAGTCTGGCACTCGCCTAAGTTTGAAAAAATCCTACCGAGTGGAGAGCAATCCTCCCACTCGGGGGCTTAGCTGCAGTCCAGCACTCGCCTAAGTTCTCTCACTTAGAGACTTAGCTGCAGTCCGGCACTCGCCTAAGTTTGAAAAAATCCTACCGAGTGGAGAGCAAACCTCCCACCCGGGGGCTTAGCTGCAGTCCAGCACTCGCCTAAGTTCTCTCACTTAGAGACTTAGCCGCAGTCCGGCACTCGCCTAAGTTTGAAAAAATCCTACCGAGTGAAGAGCAAACCTCCCACTCGGGGGCTTAGCTGCAGCCCAGTGCTCGCCTAAGTGTTCAAAAATCCTACCGAGTGGAGAGCAAACCTCCCACTCGAGGGCTTAGCTGCAGTCCAGCACTCGCCTAAGTTCTCTCACTTAGAGACTTAGCCGCAGTCCGGCACTCGCCTAAGTTTGAAAAAATCCTACCGAGTGAAGAGCAAACCTCCCACTCGGGGGCTTAGCTGCAGCCCAGTGCTCGCCTAAGTGTTCAAAAATCCTACCGAGTGGAGAGCAAACCTCCCACTCGAGGGCTTAGCTGCAGCCCAGTGCTCGCCTAAGTGTTTAAAAATCCTACCGAGTGGAGAGCAAACCTCCCACTCGAGGGCTTAGCTGCAGCCCAGTGCTCGCCTAAGTGTTTAAAAATCCTACCGAGTGGAGAGCAAACCTCCCACTCGGGGGCTTAGCTTCAGTCCAGCACTCGCCTAAGTTCTCTCACTTAGAGACTTAGCTGCAGTCCGGCACTCGCCTAAGTTTGAAAAAATCCTACCGAGTGGAGAGCGATCCTCCCACTCGGGGGCTTAGCTGCAGTCCGGCACTCGCCTAAATTCTCTCACTTAGAGACTTAGCTGCAGTCCGGCACTCGCCTAAGTGTTTAAAAATCCTACCAAGTGGAGAGCAAACCTCCCACTCAGGGGCTTAGCTGCAGCCCAGTGCTCGCCTAAGTTCAAGACTCGACCCAATCCGCGAGTCGACTGCTAACTCCCCCTTCGGAATTGCGCCGCAAATACAAGGTCATTCCGAGTGAAGATCAAGTTCCACTCGACGAATCAAACCATGAAGATGCCCAACGAGAAATCGATTTCGGATAAAGCCTAAAAGGTCCCAGACCTCAAAGTACTCGAGCCCGCGGCTCGGCAAAGTTTAACTGTTACAAGTCCACTCGGCATCCTGAGGCAAATTTAAGGCAGAGTTTAACGGTTACAAATCCACTCGGCATTCCGAGGTAAATTTAAAGTTTTTTCACTCCTCAGGAGGAGGACTGGAAGGGGCGACGAACTCATCCAAGTCGATCCCGTCGGCAATACGGGTGGCAGCGGCGATGAAGGTCTCCATGAAGTCTTGAAAGCTGTGCTTCCTGGTATTTGCAACTTGGATGGCTGCCAGCTTTTCTTCTCGCGCCTCCTTGCAATGGACACGGACCAGAGACAGAGCGACATCAGCACCGCATCTAGCAGAAGATTTCTTCCATTCCGCCACTCGACCTGGGACTTCGTTAAGTCGAGCCATCAGAGACTCGAGGTCGTTCTGAAGCGTCGTCCCAGGCCAGAGTGATGTGTCGATCCGCGACATTGCAACTTTCAGCCGAGCCAGATAATCAACGACGCTGGTAACACGAGACTCCAATTGGAGCACGTTCATGGCAGCCTCGTCCTTCACGAGAGAATTGGCGGGATCCAAGCCTGGCTCCACTCGACCGGTTTCCTCTTTGAAGTTCTGACAGAATTCTGCGAACACGATTCAAGAATAAGACAGTGGCCGTACGCGGGCTCGGCAACTACAAGACAGTCAGGTTGGAATAATTACCTTCGAGCATGACGAACAGCTTCTTGGCGAGCCCTCCGAGATAAGCCTCCAGATCTTTCGCCTTCCCCGCCAGCTCGCCCGCCTTGTCGTGCAGAGCCATCTTCTCCTTCTTCAGTCGACTGGCATCTCGATTAGCTGTCTCAAGAGCAGCTTTCAGTCTGGAGTTCTCCTCTTCAAGAGTCCCGACCGAAGCCAGCTTCTCTTCTGCGAGCTTCGTTTTGCTCGAGGCCTCCTTCAGCGCTTCTGCAAGGTCTTGATCCTTCTTCTTCAGAGCCTCCTCCAGTTTATCTACGGCGCGTCGAGTGGAACCAACATCAAGAATGGACAGGAAAGAAAAGCCACCTGTTAAGAATGGAGAACCTCACCAGCCATACCTTTTGCCTCTTCTTGCGCCTTCTTCAAATTCTCCTGAGCAAGATGCAAGTTAAGGTTGAGCTGGATCTGCTGATTCTCCAACTCAGTATAGCGAGCTACAAGTTCGCAAGATTTCTGCAAAAAGAAAAATCAGTCGACAGACGTCCAAGATAAGTTGCTTCCGAGTAACTCAGAGACAATGATGACGTTTCTAAGACCACAGCCGAATCAAAAACATTCGACAGTAGTCTCGGGGACTACACCCAGTGGGTGCACTCAGCGTGCCCCCACTGGTTTTAAAAAAAAGAGAGAGAAAATGTTGACCTGGCCCGACCAAACCGAGTGAAGAAATATAGCTACAGCAACACAATGTAAAGACTACAGTCGACTGCCAGCAGTCCACCGTAGTCTCGGGGACTACACCCAGTGGGTGCACTTAGCGTGCCCCCACTTGTCCAAGGATTGGCAGACACACCCAGTGGGTGTACAGATACAAAGATCTTCGGAAAAGAGACTCTACAAACAGCATATCATAACAGACCAAGTGTTGAGTCGACTGACCTGGACGTTGCTCTGAAGAGCCGAACTCGCGTCATAGGCTGCTTGGCTGGCCTCCCGAGCCATCTTCACTTGCTCCATCATGATCCCCGCCTAGCGTATAGCCTCCTTTGCAGCAGCCTCTTGGTCCTCAGGGACGGGGTATGTGGCAAAAAGCGAAGACGGATCCACAGTCGACGACGAGGGCCGCGCACTCGCCAGAGGAACGGCGAAGGTCACTGAAGCCCGAGTGGCGTCACCACCATCCCGAGCCTCGGCCTCGGACGCCGGAGCGGATTGGTGGGGGGTCTTGTCAGTCGACGCCCTCTTGTGCCTCCTCACTCTCAACGGTTCGTTGTCTTCATCGTCTGGGAGGTCGATAACATGAGGAGGAGCTACAAGGAAAACATTCAATCGACCAGAGTCGCGATAAAGGTTCAGTCGACTCAAAGGCAGGACATCAGCAATCGTACCAGGGTTGGAGGTAACAGCGTCCTCCATCTCTTGGTCGTCGTTCCTGGCGGAGACCTCAGAAGTAGCACCGCTGCAAATCTCGAAAGTCAATCAGTTGGCTCAGAGAATCGACCAAGGATCCGTCCACGGCCGACAAAGGAAAGCAAGTCTTATTATTACCCGGAAATGGTAGGAACAACCATCTTCATCTTGGGCAGAGCCTCGGGCGGCTTGGATGGCGTCGCTCGTGGATGCTTGGGAGCCCTCCCAGTCGGCGGAGGAGAAGAAGTCCGAGGGCGTTTCGACGACTGCCCAACAGGAGCAGTCGCCTTGCCACGTTCCCGCGCTGGATCGTGGCTGAGCTTGGATCGCCCCTCCGGACGGGGGGTTCAACCTCCTCCTCCTCCCCTTCGCTGGAGAAGATGTCGTCGCCTCCCTCTCCCTCACCATCAGACTCCCACTCGCCTTGGTCGTCCCCGCTCTCGCCTCCGCTCGCCTCCCCTTCCTCAGTCGACCCCTGTGCCCCGTTGGGCGTCGAGTACATCTCGGTGGTCGCCTAGAAAACAATAGACAAGACGAAAGTCAATCAACTTATTCAAAAAAGACCAATACAGAAGACAAGATATCAGTCGGGAGCACAAAGACATACCTGGTCCACCTCATACGAGTTGTCGAGTGGGGTTACCCTCCTGGCTCCTCGGGGGTTGTCTTTGTTCCCCGTGATGCTCGACAGCCACCCCTCCACCATCTTGTCTGTGACCTCCTCCGGGTGGACCCGAGTGGTGTCGTCAAGACCCGAATACAGCCACATCGGGTGGTCGCGGGCCTGGAGCGGTTGGATGCGCCTTTGAAGAAAGACCTCCAGCAGGTCCATACCAGTCACGCCCTCGCGGACAAGCTCAACCACTCGACCTGCCAGAACCTTGACTTGGGCCTTTTCCTCCGGCGCGACTTTCAGAGAGGCAGGCTTCTCGGCTCGGTCGAGGGAAAAAGGAGGAAGACCAGTCGACTGCCCGGGGGTCGCCTCGTCCTTGCAGTAGAACCAGGTCGACTGCCAGCCACGGACCGACTCCGGGAAGGTGATAGATGGAAAACAACTCTTCCCCCTCGTCTGGATCGCCAGGCCCCCGCACAGCTGGATCACCTGCGTCCTCTCGTCACTCGACTTAGCCTTCTTGACCGATTGAGAACGGCAGGTAAAGATGTGTTTGAAGAGTCCCCAATGGGGTCGACAACCCAAGAAAGCCTCACACATGGAGATGAAAGCAGTAAGGTAGACAATGGAGTTGGGAGTGAAGTGGTGGAGCTGCGCTCCGAAGAAATTCAAGAAACTCCGGAAGAAAGGATGGGGCGGCAGAGAAAACCCTCGGTCGATGTGGGTGGCTAGGAGCACGCACTCACCGTCGCGGGGTTGAGGTTCGATCTCTCCCCCCGGAAGACGCGCAGCTTCGTGGGGAATGACTCCCCCCTCGACCATGTCGTCGAGATCCTCTTGCCGGAGCACCGACGGCATCCAGTCGCCCTGGATCCAACCTTTGGGCAGAGCGGTCCTAGAGGAAGATCCGCCCCGAGCTGACCTCTTCCCTTTCCCCGCTGCCGCCGCCTTCTTCGATCGCTCCAGAGAGGAGGTCTTGCTCTTCGTCATCGTCGCCGGCGAAGTCTCGCATGGGCCTGCTGCGCTGGGGCGGGAACGGAGGTGGCGGAAGGACTTGCGAAGGGAGAGAGGCGGGAGAAAGGAGGAGAAGAGAGCGCACTGCTTGGAAACCCCGAGCCGGCGATTTATAAGGGACCGCTTCCGAGTGGCTGACTGGTAGGCCCAGGCTATCCAGTCAAATCCCGCATCAGACGCGCGCGCAGTACGTGGCGAAAAAGGCGACGCGGAGATCGAGGGGCTTCCGCTTTATCGCTTCCAATTACTGCGGCCGCTCCCGTCCCGCGCGCTTCCCAAAATCCAAATCCCGCGACATCCGCGGGCCACAAAAACGACTTGTCAAAACAGAAGACCCCGATCGCGCCGGCGCTCGGTATGTCACAAACAAAGAAATTCACTCGACGAAAGGCCTGGAATGGATCAAGGCGACTGAAAAAGGTTGGCAACGTCATCCGTGACGATTGACCCAAAACGAGGCGCTCATGTAGCCCGAAGAACCAGTCGGAAAGATCTCCAACTCTTTCCCCACTCTAACCTCGATCCATTCGGGGGCTAATGATGAAGACATGTACCTAGGGTTGGGACACGGACCTGACCAAAGAGTCTTACCCTAGGACACCCCTAGGAGAAGTCACCTTTTCCTCTACTCGAAGGTATCCCACTCGACGGGTTCAAGACACTCGACCAAGAAGCTATCACTCGACCATGAAGCTAGCCACTCGACCGAAGTTACTCCGCAGGCAAACGGTCGGGTATTAAGTAGTCTTTATGGTCATTATAGCACTTTACTAGGGGCGTTACCAGTAACGCCCAACCTTAAATGTACCTTAAACCCTGCATTACTGAGGGCAGGAGAGGGCCGACGAACTCTATATAAGCCACCCCCCTCCTCAGTATGAAGGGTTCGCACCCCTGTATCCATACACGCATAATCCAGTCAACCGCCTCCGGGCTCCGAGACGTAGGGGTATTACTTCCTCTGAGAAGGGCCTGAACTCGTAAACCTCGCGTGTAACAACTTCCCAATAGCTAAGATCTAGCCTCTCCATATTCACCCCCCTACATCACTGTCAGAGTTAGAACCACGACATCTAGAACGTAGAAAGAAGTGCTTTTCCACCGGTATCAACATTCTATCTGGAATCAGTAGCGATAATTGTTGTATTGTGAGCCAGCCCCGTAAGACACTACGCACCTCCAAATTATATAATTTTTCCAATCATTTCATTTATACAACCCGCAAATAAGATAAGATCTTGGCTCGCCCTACAAAAAAACAACTATATGCCCTATAAACTTGCTTGCTTCTTCGAATTTCGAAATAACATATAGAAAGTGTTTCTGTGATGAGACCATTCTCGATCGATAAATGCGATAAGAGCCTATGTGTTTCACTGGCAGTCGGCCAATAGGGGAAGGTTGTAAATCCGGCGAACCGACCGCTTTAAGAACGTGATTGTTTTCTCTCACTCAGTTATCAATTGACAAAGATGACCCATTCTTTTTCGCCCTAAAAATGACAATGGTATGGTACTTTTTCTTAGTTCTAGATACATCCTCTTTTATCCATTTTGATGATAAGTATTTTCGGACGGAGGGAGTACGTAGGACTGAGAAGTGAAAATCATATGGTTTTTGTATGGACCACCCTATTTGCATTTGTTTTCTTTTTGTTACACACACTCGATTTGAAAGGGAAAATACATTGTGTTCAAGTTTATTTTACGGGTCCCCGAGTTGAATGGAAATGTTGTCGAAATGACACAACATTCACCTAATCTTTCATAGAATAAATACTATGCTCTCTGCCATGCAACAAATCAACTTGTATCATACCAGCACGTTGTTGTGTCTCATGGGAAGGAGGCCTGTTTATTTAGAGTCAAATGGTTTGCTTAGAAAGATTCTAATTTACACATTTCCGACTTGACGGAGTTGGGCACGAGGCTTGTCTTGCTCCAGCCTCCGGTGTGAATGACGATGTTGGATTCCGTCTCCACTTGGGCTCTCCTCTCAGATGGAAGGAACCCCGGGGAGGGACGGGGTTGCCACCAACCAAGTGAGCCAATGAATCTCCTCTCCTCCGCAGAGTTGGCGCTTTTGTGGGAATCTTTTGCGTGCAAGTCCAAGTATCTGCGCGGCCAATCATCCATCCTCGCTTCCGTGCCGAGAACTGCGATGAACAGTTGATTGGTACTAGTAACTATACTACCAATCGCGTAGCGACATCGCTTGGCTATCTAACCGTCCGGATTCTGTTCGTCTCCGACGACTTTACCGTTCCTTCATTTGATTTTCTTGTCCAATTTGCTCGCTCGCATGTGTACGTCGCCCTCCACGTATGCCGGTGCGGGGTGGCCGTCCACGTACGGCTAGCGCTCGCCCCGTCTTCCTCGGTGCAGTGCACGGAGCAGAACGCCGTCCACCTTTTCGCCGTCACTCTCTTGACCGAGCCGGTCCCGCGTCGCCATTATAAGCCGTACGGTCGATATGTACAGCCACCAGCCAGGTCCTGCCCACAAGGCCACAACGCAACGCCAACATACAGCATACATACGCCGCGAGTTGCCCGCCCCGCGCCCCGCTGCTTTCTCCACTCCAAATTTCCAATACTCAGGCAGGCAGGCGGCTGCTAGATACGATGGGCAGCCACGCGGGTGGCACGGAGACGGCGGAGGAGAGGACGCGGGTGTGCGACCTCCCGGAGGCGTGCGTGGCGCACGTGATCGCGCTCACCTCCCCGCGGGACGCCTGCCGCTGCGCCGCCGTCTCGCCCTGCTTCCGCGACGCCGCCGGCTCCGACGTCGTCTGGGCGCGCTTCCTCCCGCCGGACTACCTCCAGCTGCACCAGGCGCCGGCCCGGCGATTCCCGCTCTCGCGCTCCGCCTCCACGGCCTCGGCGGGGGCGGCGGCGTCGACCAAGAAGGAGGCCTACCTCGGGCTCACCGACGCGGCCGTGCTGGTGGACGGCGGCGGCATGGCCGTGTGGCTGGCCAAGGAGAGCGGCGCCAAGTGCGTGGCGATCTCGGCGAGGAGGCTCAGCCTGCCGTGGGACGACGGCGAGTTCAGCTGGACGTGGACGCCCCACCCGCTCTCCAGGTACGCCCAACATCTTTTTGTCCCTGTCATTAATTTCTCCTTTCTCCTCACTCCAAATCAACACAACTCAATTGCCAGCTTTAATAACTTTAATTAATTACCAACATAGATCGATCCATGGAGCATATAGTTTGTTCGATTCGTTCCATTTCGTGAATCAATTCTAGCTGCTTTCATGTCGACATGATGACGATTTGAATGGGTGGAACGGACGGGCCATGGAAAGGCAATTGGACTTGGTTTTCTTTCCTTCTTTTCGTGGCGTAGGAAGGCGATTGGAGAGTTGGTTGCGACAAGTGCCTCCATTACCGAGCTCCCTCCACCTCCAGTGGGCGTGCCCGCGTATTGAACAATTCTTTCTCTTGATTAGTATACTATAAGGTGCGAGTGCGAGTGAGTGCGCGGCAGTTGTTTTTGTTTGTGAGACGGCAGCCAAGCAAGTTAAAGATGATGCGCGCTTTCTTCTAGAAACAACACACACCAATTACAATTAGTCCAACAGTGAGACTTGTTGCAGAATTCACATCCACGAACTGTTGCCTCAATTTACTTCTTCTTTTTTGAAAGGTTTGCATCCACTTCCCATACGTAGTAGACTCGATCTTCTTCCACGCGGAGTACATAAATAACATCTCCCGCCGGAGCACTTTTCCGACGGAGTCGTAGAAATCACCGGCGGCAGGCAGGCAGGAGGATTGAGCAAGTAAGTGCATGCGCGTGCATGTGGCTACGAGTACGAGCCAAGTCAACTCCACCCCCTGCGGTCGGCTGAAAGCCACGCGACTCCCCCAACAATAATACGGCATCCCTCATTAGTTGATCACTCGTCAACTTGCCCACAATCTCACATCAAAAACGAAAAAAGAAAACCCTTACCCACGATCGCCGTCCACGAAATTGGTTGCATCCATGAATGAATTGATCGATGCTCTGTTTGCATCCATGCAACTGTATCCGCGTGCATCATGCGGCTCATTAAACAATGGTATCCTCGCCTGGCTGTGCATCGCATATGATCGATGCAGATTGCGCGGAAGTTTTCCCTTCTATTACTCCCTCCTTTTTTATTTATAAGACTCAATTCAAAAATCTCACCAACCAAGGTAGATGATGGGTGGTGGAATATTTTTTGTAGTTTGCAAAAGCATATAATTAATGCTTTTGTTTTCCTCAAAAAAATTATGTTTATAAACGCATTAATTGCAATGCATGCATGCATAAAGTGCATGTTGGCCAGTTTTCTTTTAATACTTGCATGCAATGATTTAATGCACATTGAAATCTGAACATATAAGGGGATAATCAAATTAAGCCTTATAAAATGGAAAAACTAAAATTTTGAGATAAGCTCTATAAATCGGAGAGGAGGGAGTATCAGATTATAAATAAATTTTAGTACTGCTACTGGTATCTCTGTGCTGATATTGACGATCACTATCAGCTAGCTGACTTACTTTTTGAGATAAGAGCATGGTTATCCGTGTTAATTACCATGTCATTTAGAGTCAACCTAATAGTCCGCTTATACAATAATATAGGATTTTAATATGTACTGCTTTATTAATATCTGACCAACCTTACAATCTCACAAAGTATCTTGGGTCTTGTGCTATAGCCGGCTTTTATTCTACAATCCATTTTCCTTCTCTCTCATCTTTCCGCTCCTCTAACTAAACGAAGATATAATATTTTAATCCTTATAACCTGCTTATGTTATCCTATTATACTTGCTATAAATAAATGACTTCTCCGGTCCAGATTAATTTAATGGTTTGCCTCTGTATATCAGGTTCGCGGATGTGGCCCAGCTGGTGGACTGCACGTGCTTCGACATCTACGGCCGACTCCCGACCGCCGCGCTCACGCCGGCCACCGCCTACACAGCGTACCTCGTCTTCACCACCGAAGACACCCACCGTGGCCTGAGCTTTCCGGACCAGGAGACCACCGTCAGCGTGGGCGGCAGCGCTCCGTCGCGCCATGCCGTGTGCCTCCGCCCCGACCCCACTGATGCGCGTAGGTTCAGAGACAGCAAAGGTACGGACGACGTCCACGTAAGGGGGCCGGTGCTGCGCGGCGATGGATGGTGGGAGGTGGAGATGGGGCGGTTGCGCACCCGCGACGAGGCAGTGGTGGGGGAGGAGGTGGCGGTGAGCTTCGAGATACTGGGGTGGTACCCCAAGCGCGGGCTCATCGTGGAAGGCATCGAGTTCAGGCCCATCTGATCGATCCTAGCTAGAGACCTCAAGTTATGTTTGTACGCTGAATATCGGTTCATCTCGTCGATGAGCGAGCGCATGCATGTGCGTCTAGTTTGTGAGTAGTAAATTGGACAACTTTGTTGACACATTTCCAGAACATGTGTCTAGTGATGCCATGGGCATAATCGGTGTAGGTGGTGTTTGGCTCAGGTGGATTCCGAAAAAGCTTATGCGAGCAGTGAGCTGTGAAGAAATAATTGTGAGCTAAGAACGAAAGCTGAAAGCCGTTTGGTTGAAGCGATTGTGAAAATTTTGATAATGCCATGAGAGAATGTTTATGTGTTGATTGACCGTAAAACACTTATTTACACATTGAAAGCAAATTATCAAGTTTTAATGTTGCATAGGCTTGAAAAATATGAACAGAACAATTATGGCGAAGTTCTACATCGTCGATACATTCTAATTTTATGGAAAATTCATCAACACTCACAGAAATTGGTACAAATGGTCATATATTTGCATACACATAAATATGAAAAGTTTGGAAGGAAATTATAACTTTTTACAAGCTGTAATTCATATAAAGACCACAAAGGATCTTTGCAAAAAATCACACAATCCTTTCCATTTTCTCCTGGCGGCTATAAATTTTCCGTCCATGTCCCCTCTCCTCCCGTGTGGCAACTTCATTGTCTCTTCCCAAAAGTTTATTAGGGAGAAGCTTCTTATCTATAGTCTGAAACAAGTCCAACGCCAGACCAGTCATATCGGGTCACAAACTTAAGGTAATCACGATCTTCAGAGTGTTAGTCAAACGGGAGTGATGAAAATATATTTGTAGATTTTTCAATAAATACTCGAAATGGTTTTGAGAGGATCCGGAACCGTTTTAGGGTAACCGGATTGGGTAATACCAGGTATTACCGATAATTAATATATAGGTGAAAAATGTTTCTGAAGATATTAAATTATATATAATATTCTCTAGTAATTGTTAGAGGGATTTTATATTTAATTTAATATCAATGGGTCTAATAAGGCCAAGCGGTGGAGTGGAAATTGGGCCAGCATGGCCCAAGAAGGGAGGCGCCCCCTTTCCTATAGGGGAGGCCAAATTGGGGTTGGGAGAGGACTCCTCGTCCCACTCTAGGCTGGCGCAAGGGGGAGCTCTTTTAGATACAGGTTTTGGAGCCTCCTCTAGTTTTTCTAGCCCTAGTTCTAGTTGCTCCTAGTTGACTAATTAGAGCTTGGTCTAGTTCCTTTAATCCTCATAATTAGAAGCCAAGTGTGTTTCTAATCTCCTCCCTCTAATTCTTTGGCGATGATTAACTTTGAATGGCGAAGCGCTGCCGGATCATGAAGGTTGCACGCTTGCAACCAAGTAGAGAGGTCGTGCTTTCGGTCTTCGGTTCAAGGGACTGTTCATGGGCGGTTCGTGGGATTGTTCGTCGATGGTTAGAGGGACTCCAAGTACAATATACACTGACACGTTCTTCTTCCGATGCAACTCAATGACGGTAACGATCGTGATCCCAACCTGTTATGCATCTTCATATTGATCTTGGGTGTGCGTAGGTGTGGATTTTTTGTTTTCTACTATGTCCCCCAACAATGGTATCAGAGCAATTATATGAGTAGGTGCAAGTTGCGATCTAGATCAAATGTGGATGTGAGGGTTTGATGTTCTTGCTTATGCTTCCCTCAAGTGTTGCTTTGGTTCAATTCATTGGCGGCATGCTGAGGCTTTGCACAAAGTTCTAACAATCACTGGGCTCTGACTGTCGACGATCTGCTAACAGTTCTTTGGGCCTCATCATAGTAAAGAATAGTGAACTGCCACGTACACAAGACGGTGCTGAAGATGGATGATCTTCTAGGGGGTCACGCGTATTTGACAAAGTTTAGTGTGGGGTTAGAGATTTTTAATTAAGTATCTTTCCTCACACACTGATGCTTCTCCGTCGTATCTATAATTTTTGATTGTTCCATGCCAATATTTTACAACTTTCATATACTTTTGACAACTTTTTGTACTATTTTTGGGACTAACATATTGATCCAGTGCCCAGTGCCATTTCCTGTTTGTTGCATATTTTTTGTTTCACAGAATATCCATATCAAACGGAGTCCAAACGCGATAAAAACATACGAAGTTTTTTTGAAATATATGTGATTTTTGAGAAAAAGGATCAATGTGAGACGATGCCCGAGGGGCCCACAAGCCCTTGAGGCACGCCCCCTACCCAGGGCGTGTCCAGGGGCTTGTGGCCACCCCGTAGGTCGATTGGAGGTCTCCTTCGGCCGCTAGGAAGCTCATACCAGAATAAAAATCATGTTAAAATTTCAGCCAATCGAAGTTACGGATCTCCAGGAATTTAAGAAACGGTGAAAGGCCAGAATCAGGAGCGTAGAAACAGAACAAAACACAGAGAGATCCAATCTCAGAGAGGGTCTCGCCCCTCCGCCACCATGGAGGCCAAGGACCAGAGGGGAAACCCTTCTCCCATCTAGGGGGTAGGCCAAGGAAGAAGAAGGAGGGGCTCTCCCTCCCCCTCTCTCCCGGTGGTGCCGGAACGCCGCCGGGGCCATCATCGTGACGGTGATCTACACCAACAACTTCGCCGCCGTCATCACCAACTCTCCCCCTCTATGCAGCGGTGTAACCTCTCTTTTACCCGTTGTAATCTCTACTTAAACATGGTGCTCAACGCTATATATTATTTCCCAATGATATATGGCTATCCTATGATGTTTGAGTAGATCCGTTTTGTCCTATGGGTTGATTAATGATCGTGATTGGTTTGAGTTGCATGTTTTATTATTGGTGTTGTCCTAAGGTGCTCTCCATGTCTCGCAAGCATGAGGGATTCCTACTGTAGGGTTTGCAATATGTTCATGATTTGCTTATGGTGGGTTGCGTGAGTGACAGAAGCACATACCCGTGTAAGTAGGTTGTTTGCATATGGGAATAAAGAGGACTTGATACCTTACAATGCTACGGTTGGGTTTTACCTTAATGATCTTTAGTAGTTGCGTATGCTTGCTAGAATTCCAATCATAAGTGCATATGATCCAAGTAGAGAAAGGATGTTAGCTTATGCCTCTCCCTCGTATAAAATTGTAATAATGATTACTGGTCTAGTTATCGATTACCTAGGGACAAATAACTTTCTTCTGACAAAAATCTCTCTACTAAAACTAAGTTGTTTCTTTATCTAAACAGTCCCTAGCTTTTATTTACGTGTTATTTATTATCTTGCAAACCTATCCTATCACACCTACAAAGTACTTATAGTTTGATACTTATTCTAGGTAGAGCGAACGTTAAGCGTGCGTAGAGTTGTATCGGTGGTCGATAGAACTTAAGGGGATATTTGTTCTAGCTTTAGCTCCTCGTTGGGTTCGACACTCTTACTTATCGAGAAAGGCTATAATTTATCCGATATACTTGTGGGTTATCAAGACTTTTTTCTGGTGCCATTGCCAGGGAGCAATAGCGTGGGGTGAATATTCTCGTGTGTGCTTATTTGCTTTATCACTAAGTAGATTTTATTTTCTGTTCTAAGTTGTTCCCTATATTTATTTATGGATATGGAACACGAAATACCAAAAAATTAGGTGTACTTGCTACTCATGGAGGTGGGGATCCTCCTAAAACCCTCGATGCTCGCTATGTGGAAAGTATTAAACACTACTTTGATAATCCCGAGAAAACCCCGTTCAACTTGATAATGGGAGAGATGTTGGATCAACGTGAATATTTTAGGGATTATCGCTTGGCTCTAAAAGGGGAACTGTTATGGGATCAAATTCATATGTTGCATTGGTATGCTTGGAATTTATGCCGGAGATATGATTATACTTGTTGCTCTAGGATGAAGGCTCCACACCTTCCCTTTTCATGTAAATTTAATGATAATGAAAATTGTCTTCTTATGCTACTGGTATATATGATTACTGTGATGTGGAACAAATAGTAGAATTTTTTGCTTTTAAGGGTGCTATTGAAATTGAATCTTTGTTTGAAAAATGTGAAATTTTTGATGATGCTATTTATAGACCTGGAAATTATGCTATACTTAAATATTTCTATGAGAATTGTGAATATAATGCCAATATTAATGAGTTTATTGAGAAAGTCTCCGCTATCCAAGAAGAGACTAATATTTTGCAGGAATCTATGGAAGAAGAAATTTATGACACTGTAAGCTCACTAGATGAAAAAGATGAGGAGGAGAGCGAAGAACAAAAGGAGGAAGAGCGGATTGATCACCCGTGCCGACCTTCTAATAAGAGTAACTCTTTATCCTGTACATTGTTTAATTTCCCTTCGTGCCTACCGAAGGATGAATGCTATGATGATTACTATGATCCCTTGGATTCGTTTGAAATATCCCTTTTTGATGATATTGATGCTTGTTATGCTTGTGGCCAAGATGCCAATATGAATTATACTTATGAAGATGAAACTGCTATAGTTCCTTATGTTCAACATGAAATTGTTGCTATTGCACCCACACATGATAGTCCTATTATCTTCTTGAATTCTCCCAACTACACTATATCGGAGAAGTTTGCACTTATTAAGGATTATATTGATGGGTTGCGTTTTACTACTACACATGATGATTTTGATGAATATAATATGCATGTGCTTGCTACTACTACTTGAAATTATTATGAGAGAGGAACTACATCTCCACCTCTCTATGTTTCCAATACGATAAAATTGCAAGAAACTGATTATACTATGCATTGGCCTTTACTTGATGTCCATGAATTGTTCTTTTATGACATGCTGATGCATAGGAAGAGAGTTAGACTTTGTTGTTACTTGATATATGTTACTTTGTGCTCACTACTAAATCACACATCATTGTTAATTAAAATTGGCTTTGATATACCTTGGGATCCGGGTGGATCCATTACTTGAGCACTATATGCCTAGCCTAATGGCTTTAAAGAAAGCACTGCCAGGGAGACAACCCGAAAGTTTTAGAGAGTCATTTATTTCTGTTGTGTGCTTTTATAAAGTTTTAAAACAAAAAAATAAAGTGGGGAACCTAAAAAAATTCAAAAAGAAAAGTGAAAGTAAGAAAGACGAGCACCGTTGAAGTGGGGGAGCTCCTTGAACTTTGTTCATCCCCATGGAAACTTTGCAAACTTTGATTACAAAAGCTTTTCAACAAAAATAATTATCCCCTTGTACAAATCCATTGTATTATAAAAATAATGTCCCAAGATGTGCTTTTAGGATGATTACATTGATTGTTTGGTTTGTGCAGTGCAAAAACAGAAACTTTAGCTGTAGTGCTTGAATTTACATTTTTTTACTAGAACGTCAAAAGTTTCTGAAATTTTTACAAAGTACTGCTATGCAAATTTTTTATTTTGTCCTAATTTTTCAGAATTTTTGGAGTTACAGAAGTATGGTAGATGTTCAGATTGCTATAGACTATTTTATTTTTGATGCATTGTTTTGCGTGTTTTGATGAATCTATGGATTGTATTGGTGATATAAGCTGTGGTGAAGTTAGAGCACAGTAGTTATAATGCAAAAGTAAAATATGAATGAGTTTTCAACAATACTTAAAGTGGTGATTTTCTTTATTATACTAACGGATCTCACGAGGGATTTTGTTAAGTTTTGTGTGATTCAAGTTTTCAAGTTTTGGGTGAGATCATGATGGATGAAGCAATAAGGAGTGGCAAGAGACTAAGCTTGGGGATGCCCGAGGCACCCCAAGGTAATATTCAAGTACTCCCTAGCAACTAAGCTTGGGGATGCCCCGGAAGGCATCCCCTCTTTCTTCTAACGACCATCGGTAATTTTACGTGGAGCTATATTTTTATTCGCCACATGATATGCGCAAATTCTTGGAGCGTCTTTTGTGTTTATTTTTCCTTGTTATTTTATGCACCATGCTGGTATGAGAAAGTCCTTGGTTGATTTATAAAGTGCTTCATGCACTTCAATTATATCTTTTGAGTATGGCTTTATAGAATGCTTCATGTGCTTCACTTATATCATTTGAAGTTTGGATTGTCTGTTTCTCTACACATAGAAAATCGCCACTTGTAGAATGCTCTTTTGCTTCATTTACATTTGTTAGAGCGTGGTCATATCTTTTGTAGAAAGAATTAAACTCTCTTGCTTCACTTATATCTATTTAGAGAGTTAACAGGAATTGGTCATTCACATGGTTAGTCATAAAATCATACATAAAAACTTGTAGATCACTGAATATGATATGTTTGATTCCTTGCAATAGTTGTCCGATATAAATATGGTGATATTAGAGTCATGCTAGTGAGTAATTGTGGATTGGTAGAAATACTTGTGTTAAGGTTTGTGATTCCCTAAGCATTCACTTATGGTGAACCGTTATGTGATGAAGTCGGAGCATGATTTATTTTTTGATTGTCTTCCTTATGAGTGGCCGTCGGGGACGAGCGATGGTATTTTCCTACCAATCTATCCCCTAGGGGCATGTGTATTAGTACTTTGCTTTGATGGCTAATAATTTTTTGCAATAAGTATGTGAGTTCTTTATGACTAATGTGGAGTCCATGGATTATATGCACTCTCACCTTGCCACCATTGCTAGCCTCTCTCATGCCGTGCAACTTTCGCCAGTGCATAAAACCATCCTTATGCCTTCCTCAAAACAGCCACCGTACCTACCTATCATGGCATTTCCATAGCCATTCCGAGATATATTGCCATGCAACTTCCATCATCGTCATATACATGACTTGAGCGTTCATTGTCATATAGTCATCATGTATCAGTTTTATCGAGTTGTAATATCACGTTGTAAGTAAATAAAAGTGTGATGATCATCATTATTAGAGCATTGCTCCAGTGAGCAAAGGATGATGGAGGCTATGATTCCCTCACGTCGGGATGAGACTTCGGACTTACAAAAATAAAAAAGGCCAAAGAGCCCAAAATAAAAAAGAGAGGCCAGAGAGCCCAAAATAAAAAAAAGAGATAAAAAGAGAGAAGGGGCACTGTTACTATACTTTTACCACACTTGTGCTTCAGAGTAGCACCAAGTTTTTCATATAGAGAGTCTCTTAAGTTATCACTTTCATATACTAGTGGGAATTTTTCATTATAGAACTTGGCTTATATATTCCTATGATGGGCTTCCTGCCCGAGGTCTCCATGAGCAAGCAAGTTGGATGCATACCCACTTAGTTTCATTTGTGAGCTTTCATACACTCATAGCTCTAATGCATCCATTGCATGGCAATCCCTACTCACTTACATTGATATCAATTGATGGGCATCTCCATAGCCCATTAATTTGCCTAGTTGATGTGAGACTTTCTCCTTTTTGTCTTCTCCTCACAACCACCATATTCTATTCCACCTATAGTGCTATATCCATGGCTCACGCTCATGTATTGCGTGAAAGTTGAAAAGGCTTGAGAACATTAAAAGTATGAAACAATTGCTTGGCTTGTCATCCGGGTTATTCATGATGAAATACTTTGTGTGATGAAGATGGAGCATAGCCAGACTATATGATTTTGTAGGGATAACTTTCTTTGCCCATGTTATTTTGAGAAGACATGATTGCTTTATTAGTATGCTTGAAGTATTATTGTCTTTATATAAAATGATAGACTATTGCTTTGAATCACTCATGTCATAATATGTGTGCCATGATTAGATTATATGATCAAGATTATGCTAGGTAGCATTCCACATTCATTTTTTTAAAATTTACCTACTCGAGGATGAGAAGGAATTAAGCTTGGGGATGCTGATACGTCTCCGTCATATCAATAATTTTTGATTGTTTCATGCCAATATTCTACAACTTTCATATACTTTTGGAAATTTTTATATTATCTTTTGGACTAAAATATTGATCCAGTGCCCAATGCCAGTTCCTGTTTGTTGCATATTTTTTGTTTCGTAGAATATCCATATCAAACAGAGTCCAAACGTGATAAAAACTTACAGAGATATTTTTTGGAATATATGTGATTTTTGGAAAAAAGAATCAATGCGAGACAATGCCCAAGGGGTCCACAAGCCCTTGAGGCGCGCCCCTTACCCAGGGTGCGGCCAGGGGCTTGTGGTCACCCCATAGGTCGATTGGAGGTCTCCTTCGGCTGCAAGGAAGTTTATATCCGGATAAAAATCGTGTTAAAATTTCAGCCCAATCGGAGTTACGGATCTCCGGGAATTTAAGAAACGGTGAAAGGCCAGAATCAGGAGTGCAGAAACAAAAGGAAGCAGAGAGAGATCCAATCTCGGAGGGGCTCTCGCCCCTCCGCCGCCATGGAGGCCAAGGACTAGAGGGGAAACCCTTTTCCCATCTAGGGGGATGCCAAGGAAGAAGAAGAAGGAGGGGGGCTCTCTCCCCCTTTCTCCCGGTTGTGCCGGAACGCCGCCGGGGCCATCATCGTAACGACGATCTACACCAACAACTTCGTCGCCGTCATCACCAACTCTCTCTCCCCCTCTATGCAGCGGTGTAACCTCTCTTTTACTTGCTGTAATCTCTTCTTAAACATGGTGCTCAACGATATATATTATTTCCCAATGATGTATGGTTATCCTATGATGTTTGAGTATATCTGTTTTGTCCTATGGGTTGATTGATGATCGTGATTGGTTTAAGTTGCATGTATTATTATTGGTGATGTCCTATGGTGCTCTCCGTGTCGTGCAAGCGTGAGGCATCCCCGCTACAGGGTTTACAATATGTTCATGATGTGCTTATGGTGGGTGGCATGAGTGACATAAGCACAGACCCGAGAAAGTAGGTTGTTTGCGTATGGGAATAAAGAGGACATGATACCTTATAATGCTATGGTTGGGTTTTACCTTAATGATCTTTAATAGTTGCGTATGCCTGCTAGAATTCTAATCATCAGTGCATATGATCCAAGTAGAGAAAGTATGTTAGCTTATGCCTCTCCCTCATAAAATTGCAATAATGATTACCGGTCTAGTTATCGATTGCCTAGGGACAAATAACTTTCTTCTGATAAAAAGCTCTCTACTAAAACTAACTTAGTTGTTTCTTTATCTAAACATCCCCTAACTTTTTATTTACATGTTCTTTGTTATCTTGAAAACCTATCCTATCACACCTACAAAGTACTTCTAGTTTCATACTTATTCCAGGTAGAGCGAACGTTAAGCGTGCGTAGAGTTGTATCAATGGTCGATAGAACTTGAGGGAATATTTGTTCTACCTTTAGCTCCTCGTTGGGTTCAACAATCTTACTTATCGAGAAAGGCTACAATTGATACCCAATACTTGTGGGTTATCACACACCCCGGAACTTAATCTAGCATCAAGAATCATCGCCTATGTTGTGGACGTGCGTTGCTAGTATTTTTTTTAAAAAACTGATTAACCACGTAACTAAAATTTGCTAAAACCGATTAGAGGACGTCTAACTTGGTTTTGCAGAGTATGCATATGATATAATATAGCCTTCGTATGATAGTGAGTTTATGTATGAGGTGGTTATATATTGTAATGTTAAGTGGCCTGCGCGTCATGGCATGATGGCTGAAGCCACGAGATTGCTATGTTAATCTAAATGCCGTAGAGATAGCCTATAAGTTACACGTGACGATGACGAACGTACACGAAGGACCCCAACGTGGAGGAGGTGTACTAGGCGCGGGCCAATGAGCTATAGTTTCGTGCCACAGCGGAATTTTTGAATTTGGTGCCACAACAACATTTTCTGAAATGGTTGCTCTCGTGGATTTAACACGGCAGACGCCCTTGTAAAAGGACTTAGGTGCGGAGCCATCGCAACGTAGGTTAGCTCGAAGGGGTTGAACGGGACTTACAAGAGTCCGAGCCGAATCACACAACGTGACCAACTGGGTTTCTAAGTCGCCTTGCCTTACCAGGCAAGCTACTCTATGGCAGCTGCTACCTCTTGAGCATGCGTTGGTTTTCCCTTGAAGAGAAAATGGTGATGCGGCAAAGTAGCGTAAATATTTCCCTTAGTTTTTGAGAACCAAGGTATCAATCCAGTAGGATACTACACGCAAGTCGCCTAGTACCTGGACAAACAATCAAGAACCTTGCAACCAACGCGATAAAGGGGTTGTCAATCCCTTCACGGCCACTTGCAAAAGTGAGATCTGATAAAGATAATGAGATAAATATTTTTGGTATTTTTGTTGTATAGATTGAAAAGTAAAGAATGCAAAATAAACGGCGACAGAAATAGCTAGTTGATGAGAAAATAATATGACGTAAAGTAGACCCGAGGGCCATAGGTTTCACTAGTAGCTTCTCTCAAGATAGCATAATTACGGTGGGTGAACAAATTACCGCCGAGCAATTGATAGAAAAGCACATAGTTATGATGATATCTAGGCATGATCATGAATATAGGCATCACATCCGTGTCAAGTAGACCGAAACGATTCTGCATCTACTACTATTACTCCACACATCAACCACTATCCAGAATGCATCTAGAGTATTAAGTTCATAAGAACAGAGTAACACATTAGGCAAGATGACATGATGTAGAGGGATAAACTCAAGCAATATGATATAAACCCCATCTTTTTATCCTCGATGGTAACAATACAATGCGTGCCTTGCTGCCCCTGCTGTCACTGGGAAAGGACACCGCAAGATTGAACCCAAAGCTAAGCACTTCTCCCATTACAAGAAAGATCAATCTAGTAGGCCAAACCAAACTCATAATTTGAAGAGACTTGCAAAGATATCAAATCATGCATATAAGAATTCAGAGAAGAATCAAATATTGTTCATAGATAATCTTAATCATAAACCCACAATTCATTAGATCTCGGCAAACACACCACAAAAAATATTACATCGAATAGATCTCCACAAGAGAGGGGGAAAACATTGTATTGAGATCCAAAAAGAGAGAAGCCATCTAGCTAATAACTATGGACCCGAAGGTCTGAAGTAAACTACTCACACATCATCGGAGAGGCTATGGTGTTGATGTAGAAGCCCTCCGTGGTCGAATGCCCCTCCGGTAGATCATCGGAAAAGGTCCCTGGATGGGATCTCACGGGTACAGAAGGTTGCGGCGGTGGGAAAGTGGTTTCGCGGCTCCCTGGATGTTTTCAGGGTATAAGAGTATATATAGGCGAAGGAAGTAGGTCGGTGGAGCTACGAGGGGCCCACGAGGGTGGGGGCGCACCGCCCTACCTCGTGGCCGCCTCGTTGCTTCCTTGATGTCCACTCCAAGTCTCCTGGATTGCGTTTGTTCCAAAAATATCCTCACCAAGGTTTCATTCCGTTTGGATTCCATTTGATATTCCTTTTCTGTGAAACACCGAAATAGGCAAAAAAACAGCAACTGGCACTGGGCCTCCGGTTAATAGTATAGTCCCAAAAATAATATAAAAGTGCATATTAAAGCCCATTAAACATCCAAAAGAGATAATATAATAGCATGGAACAATCAAAAATTATAGATACGTTGGAGACGTATCAGCATCCCCAAGCTTAATTCCTGCTCGTCCTCGAGTAGGTAAATGATAAAAACAGAATTTTTGATGTGGAATGCTACCTAACATAATTTTCAATGTAATTTTCTTTATTGTGGCATGAATATTCAGATCCGAAAAGATTGAAGACAGAAGTTTAATATTGACATAAAAGTAATAATACTTCAAGCATACTAACAAAGCAATTATGTCTTCTCAAAATAACATGGCCAAAGAAAGTTATCCCGACAAAATCATATAGTCTGGCTATGCTCTATCTTCATCACACAAAATATTTAAATCTTGCACAACCCCGATGACAAGCCAAGCAATTGTTTCATACTTTTGATGTTCTCAAAAATTTTCAATCTTCACGCAATACATGAGCGTGAGCCATGGATATAGCACTATAGGTGGAACAAAATGGTGGTTGTGGAGAAGACAAAAAGGAGAAGATAGTCTCACATCAACTAGGCGTATCAACGGGCTATGGAGATGCCCATCAATAGATATCAATGTGAGTGAGTAGGGATTGCCATGCAACGGATGCACTAGATCTATAAGTGTATGAAAGCTCAAAAAGAAACTAAGTGGGTGTGAATCCAACTCGCTTGCTCACGAAGACCTAGGGCATTTTGAGGAAGCCCATCATTGGAATACACAAGCCAAGTTCTATACCCACTAGTATATGAAAGTGACAAAATAGGAGACTTTCTATCATGAAGATCATGGTGCTACTTTGAAGCACAAGTGTGGTAAAATGATAGCAGCATTGCCCCTTCTCTCTTTTTCTCTCATTTTTTATTTGGGCCTTTTTTCTTTTTTTTATGGCCTCTTTTTTTTCATTCGGAATCTCATCCCGACTTGTGGAGGAATCATAGCCTCCATCATCCTTTCTTCACATGGGACAATGCTCTAATAATGAAGATCATCACACTTTTATTTACTTACAACTCAAGAATTACAACTCGATACTTAGATCAAAATATGACTCTATGTGAATGCCTCCGGCGGTGTACCGGGATATGCAATGAATCAAGAGTGACATGTATGAAAGAATTATGAACGGTGGCTTTGCCACAAATACGATGTCAACTACATGATCATGCAAAGCAATATGACAATGATGAAGAGTGTCATAATAAACGGAATGGTGGAAAGTTGCATGGCAATATATCTCGGAATGGCTATGGAAATGCCATAATAGGTAGGTATAGTGGCTGTTTTGAGGAAGGTATATGGTGGGTTTATGTTACCGGCGAAAGTTGTGCGGTACTAGAGAGGCTAGCAATGGTGGAAGGGTGAGAGTGCGTATAATCCATGGGCTCAACATTAGTCATAAAGAACTCACATACTTATTGAAAAAATCTATTAGTTATCGAAACAAAGTACTACGTGCATGCTCCTAGGGGGATAGATTTGTAGCAAAATACCATCGCTCGTCCCCGACTGCCACTCATAAGGAAGACAATCAATAAATAAATCATGCTCCGACTTCATCACATAACGATTCACAATACGTGCATGCTACGGGAATCACAAACTTTAACACAAGTATATCTCAAATTCACAACTACTCAACTAGCATGACTCTAATATTAGCATCTTCATATCTCAAAACAATGATCAAGTATCAAACTTCTCATAGTATTCAATGCATTTTATATGAATTTTTTTATTATACCCATCTTGGATTAGGACTAATTTCGTAACCAAAGCAAATTACCATGCTGTTCTAAAGGACTCAAAATAATATAAGTGAAGCATGAGATATCAATAATTTCTATAAGATAAAACCACCACTGTGCTCTAAAAAGGTATAAGTGAAGCACTAGAGCAAAATTATCTCGCTCAAAAGATATAAGTGAAGCACATAGAGTATTCTAATAAATTTTGATTCATGTGTGTCTCTCCCAAAAGTTGTGTAAAACAAGGATTATTGTGGTAAACTAAAAATCAAAGACTCAAATATACAAGACGCTCCAAGCAAAACACATATCATGTGGTGAATAAAAATATAGCCTCAAGTAAAGTTACCGATAGATAAAGACGGAACAGGGGATGCCTTCCGGGGCATCCCCAAGCTTAGGCTTTTGGTTGTCCTTGAATTTTACCTTGGGGTGCCTTGGGAATCCCCAAGCTCAGGCTCTTGCCACTCCTTATTCCAAAATCCATCAAATCTTTACCCAAAAACGTGAAACCTTCACAACAAAAAACTCAACAGAAAATCTCATGAGCTCCGTTAGTATAAGAAAACAAACCACCACTTTAAGGTATTGTAATCAAATCATTATTTATTTATATTAAGGTTAAACCTACTGTATTCCAACTTCTCTATGGTTCATACCCCCCGATACTAGCCATAGATTCATCAAAATAAGCAAACAACACATGAAAAACAGAATCTGTCAAAAACAGAACAGTTTGTAGCAATCTGTAGGTTTTGAATACTTCTGTAACTCCAAAAATCTTGAGAAATTAGGACATCCTAAATAATTTATATATTGATCTACTATAGTTGGAATTGGTATTTTATCGCTCTCTGGTGAAAAATGAAAATTATTCTCGTGAGCGCATACTTTCTGTTTTTTTTCAGAAAGATCAAATAACAATCACCCAAGAAGATCCTAAAGGCTTTACTTGGCACAAACACTAATTAAGACATAAAAACACAATCATAACAGACTATAGATGATTTATTTATTACTAAACAGGAACAAAAATCAAGGAACAAAAATAAAATTCGGTTGCCTCCTAACAAGCGCTATCGTTTAACACCCCTAGCTAGGCATAAAAACATGGATAGATCTAGGTATTGTCATCTTTGGTATGCAATTCTTCAATTGAACACTTATAACCCTTAGGATTTTCTTTATTTTTATTGATGATCAAACTCCTAGGCAAGAAATCAAGATAATCATTTGTAGCAAAAGGTTCCTTAATGATAGCAAAAAAATTGGGGTGAACACTTATTGATTTGAGATCCGCATTCTCCTTACTAGAAGATTCACCCTTATTCTTAGGAACATACATAAACTTAGCAACTTTGGTAGGAGGAGGGTTTGAAGTGTTTCTCATGGCAGAAAAGGCAGACCCTAAGTTGGTAATAATATCCTCAAGTTTATCAATTCTACTGGAATCTTGATCTATCTTTTCATTAACTAAGGGTTCTTTTTCTCTCAAATTTTTCAGAATAACTCCTACCTTAGATCCATATTGGGTAATTTGGTTGTGGATATTTTTATCCAAATTCTCGATCAACTCTACAGTGGCAACTTTATTTTCAATAATTTCAAGCCTTTGCATCACATGTTCCAAAGTTAAAGTAGTTCCATTAACCAAAAGAGGTGGTGGGCCAAAAAAATCTATCATAGCATTATAAGAATCAAAAGTATGGCTACCCAAGAAATTCCCTCCGGTAATGGTATCAACAATATATCTGTTCCAAGGAGTGATGCCTACATAAAAATTGCGAAGAATAACGGAAGTAGATTGCTTCCTAGTGGATCTATTCTGAGCATTGCAAATTCTATACCAAGCATCTTTTAGATTTTCTCCCTCCCTTTGTTTAAAATTAAGAACTTCATTATCGGGAGTGTTAACAATGACAGGAGAACTAGCCATGAGGGCCAATAAACAATCTAACACAGAGACACACAAGAGGCAAACGAAAGAAGGCGAATGGAAAAAGGGTGAAAGGAAAAGAGGCGAATAAAACGGCAAGGGTTAAGTGGGGGAGAGGAAAACGAGAGGCAAATGGCAAATAATGTAATGCGAGGGATAAGAGTTTGTGATGGGTACTTGGTATGTCTTGACTTGAGTGTAGATCTCCCCGGCAATGGCGCCAGAAATCCTTCTTGCTACCTCTTGAGCATGCATTGGTTTTCCCTTGAAGAGAAAAGGGTGATGCAGCAAAGTAGCATAAGTATTTCCCTCGGTTTTTGAGAACCAAGGTATCAATCCAGTAGAAGACTACACGCAAGTCGCCTAGTACCTGCACAAACAATCAAGAACCTTGCAACCAACACGATAAAGGGGTTGTCAATCCCTTCACGGCCACTTGCAAAAGTGAGATCTGATAAAGATAATAAGATAAATATTTTTGGTATTTTTGTTGTGTAGATTGAAAAGTAAAGATTGCAAAGTAAATGGCGACAGAAATAGCTAGTTGACGGGAAAATAATATGATGTAAAGTAGACCCGGGGGCCATAGGTTTCACTAGTGGCTTCTCTCAAGATAGTATATATTACGGTGGGTGAACAAATTACTGCCGAGCAATTGATAGAAAAGCGCATAGTTATGATGATATCTAGGCATGATCATGAATATAGGCATCACGTCCATGTCAAGTAGACCGAAACGATTCTGCATCTACTACTATTACTCCATACATCGACCGCTATCCAGCATGCATCTAGAGTATTAGGTTCATTAGAACAGAGTAACGCATTAGGCAAGATGAGATGATGTAGAGGGATAAACTCAAGCAATATGATATAAACCCCATCTTTTTATCCTCGATGGCAACAATACAATACGTGCCTTGCTGCCCCTGCTGTCACTAGGAACGGACACCGCAAGATTGAACCCAAAGCTAAGCACTTCTCCCATTGCAAGAAAGATCAATCTAGTAGGCCAAACCAAACTGATAATTTGAAGAGACTTGCAAAGATATCAAATCATGGATATAGGAATTCAGAGAAGAATCAAATATTGTTCATAGATAATCTTAATTATAAACCCACAATTCATCGGATCTCGGCAAACACACCGCAAAAAGAATTACATCGAATAGATCTCTAAGAACATCGAGGAGAACTTTGTATTGAGATCCAAAGAGAGAGAAGAAGCCATCTAGCTAATAACTATGGACCCGAAGGTCTGTGGTAAACTACTCACACATCATCGGAGAGGCTATGGTTTTGATGTAGAAGCCCTCCGTGATCGAATCCCCCTCTGGCAGATCACCGGAAAAGGTCCCCAGATGGGATCTCATGGGTACAGAAGGTTGCGGCGGTGGAAAAGTGGTTTTGTGGCTCCCCTGGATGTTTTCAGGGTATAAGAGTATATATAGGCGAAGGAAGTAGGTCGGTGGAGCTACGAGGGGCCCACGAGGGTGGGGGCACGCCTGGCCCCCCTGGGCACGCTGCCCTACCTCGTGGCCGCCTCGTTGCTTCCTTGACATCCACTCCAAGTCTCCTGGATTGAATTTGTTCCAAAAAAGATCCTCGCGAAGGTTTCATTCCATTTGGATTCCGTTTGATATTCCTTTTTTGCGAAACACTGAAATAGGCAAAAAACAGCAACTGGCACTGGGCCTCCGGTTAATAGGTTAGTCCAAAAAATAATATAAAAGTGCATATTAAAGCCCATTAAACATCCAAAATAGATAATATAATAGAATGGAACAATCAAAAATTATAGATACGTTGGAGATGTATCAGCGGCTTACACTTCCGGGTCTTGGGCCTCCGCCAAGCCTGCCTATTAAGCCACCGTCTTCCTGCTTCGTCTTCTTGAGCCTTCTTCATATTAAGTCACCAACGGTGTAACCCGGCGCCTCCTGGGCGGGTCACACCATGGGGTTATATCCCCAACATTAGGCCCCAGATTGATTTGAACTTGTTCATGTCAATATTCACCGCTTCAGTTGACGAGTCATCTTCCAAAGTTTAACCTTGAATAAAAACTGTACCCCGCGTGACATCATGCGAAGTAAATTCATAAAACACCTGTGACATGATAACAGATCTTTTGTATTAACTGGCCATCCGAGAATCAAGGCGCCCGCACTGTTGAGATAATCATGTCGCCTCCTTGATTTCCGTGCATGCCATTTTACTGTTACCTTATAAATAGGGGCGAGGTCCCCTCTTTTCACTTTACCCCGCCCTTCTCTCTTCTCCTTCTTCCACCTTGCATCATCCGCCGCCGCTGGAGCTTCACCGTCGTCGTTCCTCACCAACGACTCCACCCAAGCCACTGCATCAACCTGACTGTGACCAGAGATCGTGGCATTCCTCCGCTCTTCAGTCAAGCATCCAAGTAAAGCTCTTTCCTTGACCCAGATCCACATTAGATTTACTCCGGTCATAGGGTTTGTTGGAGTTCATCGTGTTTGTCAAACAACGGGGTTATGTCCAAGAATATGCATTTTCATTTTATGCTTCCAACTAGCAAAATTAGTACCATCAAAGTAAGGACCTCTACGGTGATAATTTCCCTCACTAGACGCCATACTATCCTAGGTTGTGAAACCAAGGCTATGACCACCAAAAGCTATGGAGATCAAGCAAATGGAGACCAAAGCTCTGATACCACTTGTAGGATCGAAAGTATGTCTAGAGGGGGGTGATTAGACTACTTGACCAAATAAAACTTAACATTTTCGCAGTTTTAGTTCTTGGCAGATTTTAGCTAATTTAGGACAAGTCAAGTAATCATAACATAATTCAAGCAAGCATGCAAAGAGTTTATAGGCAGCGGAAAGTAAAGCATGCAACTTGCGAGAATGTAAAGGGAAGGGTTTGGAGAATTCAAACGCTATTGGAGACACGGATGTTTTTCCCGTGGTTCGGATAGGTGGTGCTATCCTACATCCACGTTGATGGAGACTTCAACCCACGAAGGGTAACGGTTGCGTGAGTCCACACAGGGCTCCACCCAAGGGCAACGGTTGCGTGAGTCCACACAGGGCTCCACCCACGAAGGGTCCACGAAGAAGCAACCACCCACAAAGGGTCCACGAAGAAGCAACCTTGTCTATCCCACCATGGCCATCGCCCACACAGGACTTGCCTCACTAGCGGTAGATCTTCACGAAGTAGGCGATCTCCTTGCCCTTACAAACTCCTTGGTTCAACTCCACAATCTTGTCGGAGGCTCCCAAGTGACACCTAGCCAATCTAGGAGACACCACTCTCCAAGAAGTAACAAATGGTGTGTAGGTAATGAACTCCTTGCTCTTGTGCTTCAAATGATAGTCTCCCCAACACTCAACTCTCTCTCATAGGATTTGGATTTGGTGGAAAGAAGATTTGAGTGGAAAGCAACTTGGGAAGGCTAGAGATCAAGATTCATATGGTAGGAATGGAATGTCTTGGTCTCAACACATGAGTAGGTGGTTCTCTCTCAGAACATATGAGTTGGAATGATGTGTGTGTTCTGATGGCTCTCTCTTGTAATGAGAAGGAGGTGGAGGGGTATATATAGCCTCCACACAAAATCCAACCGTTACACAATTTACCAATCTCGGTGGGACCGAATCAGAAAACTCGGTCTGACCGAAATAGTAAACCTAGTGACCGTTAGGAATTTCGGTGGGACTGACATGCAACTCGGTAGGACCGATTCGGTTAAGGTTTGGGCATAACGTAATCTCGGTGAGACCGATTACACAAACTCGGTGTGACCGAATTTGGTAATTAGCTAACCAGAGAGTTGGTCAGGCAAACTCGGTGGGACCGATTTGCTCTTTCGGTGAGACCGAGTGGAACTCGGTGAGACCGAAAAGTT
Organism: Triticum urartu; assembly: GCF_056163025.1. Lineage (NCBI taxonomy): Eukaryota > Viridiplantae > Streptophyta > Magnoliopsida > Poales > Poaceae > Triticum > Triticum urartu. Next base: position 442,839,974 of record NC_141879.1, on the reverse strand, counting down.
ACAAAGGGGAAACACTGAGTTTACATTGCACTCTCGGTGGGACCGATTCGCTCTTTCGGTAAGACCGAAAAGTTACGAAAGGGAAACAGAGAGTTTGCAACCCCATCTCGGTGAGACCGAGATCCTTATCGGTAGAACCGAATTGCTAGGGTTTGGCAGTGGCTAATGACAAGTGAAACTCGGTGGCGCCGGATAGGAAGAGTCGGTAGGACCGAGTTTGGCTTAGGGTTTAGGTCATATGTGGATATGGGAAAGTAGTTGAGGGTTTTGGAGCATATCACTAAGCACATGAAGCAAGAGGCTCATTAAGCAACACCTCATCCCTCCTTAATAGTATTGGCTTTTCCTAAAGACTCAATGTGATCTTGGATCACTAAAATATAAAATGAAGAGTCTTGAGCTTTTGAGCTTGAGCCAATCCTTTGTCCTTAGCATTTTGAGGGTTCCACTTTCACATCCATGCCATGCCAATCATTGAGCTTTCCTGAAATAATCATCTTGGAATAGCATTAGCTTAATGAGCTATATGTTGTTATGAATTACCAAAACCACCTAGGGATAGTTGCACTTTCAATCTGGTGGAACTGAGGCTGTGGCTGGTGCAGACGTTGTAGCTCTGGTGTCAGCAACTGGCAGTGCAGACGACCTCGGACCTCATGGCGCCCTCACAAAAGCATCAGTCGTGGTCCTGCCTCTCCTCTCATTCATGTCCTCCTGGAGCTGCTCCACGGCAGTCTGTATCAATGTCACCTTGATGTCCAAGTCATAGAACCTCTGTTCCATGATCCTCTCTAAACTCGCCTGGTTCTGAGTCAGAGTGGCTATACTCTGCTCAATCCGCAGGGTGGACGCAATCAGGTAACCAAGCTGCTCTTGTTTGGTTTTCAGGAAGTAATCAGATGCCTCCGCTTGAGTAGGCATCCTGGCAGCTTTCTCCTTCTTCGCCTTCTCCTTCTGAGCTTGTGCATGGGCAGATGATGGTTCATTCTCAGTCATAACAACTTGATTATCTTCGAAATCTGGACGGATGGGCAGGTGTTCCTTATCCAACAAATATACGCCCGTGCCCATCTTGGAGTTGATGAGCTCCTGAATCTGAGGGGCATATCCACAGCTCCTCTTCTGATCTGCCGCAGTCCTTTTGATTGTTTCCACTATGAGGCTCATGACTTTGAATTTTTGAGGCACGTCAAAGACATGAAGCAAATTGATCGCGTGACCTCTGATCATCTTGTGATCTCCAGACTTGGGCAGAAGGGTGTGCCTAAGGATCCAGTTGATCGTAGGCAATCCTGATAGCAGATAATGCACTGAGCCAAACTTGAACGTGTCAAGTGCTTCATTCGGAATCTCCTTGTACATGTTGGACATGGAGTTGTGGTCCATCTTTTTCTTGGCATAAATGTCCAAGTCATCTGCTTGCTCCTCTGGGGCATTGATCAGCTTCGCCCATTCCTCAACAGTAGAGTGGTACCTTGTACCCTCTGACATCCATGTGACCCTGCCATCCGGATAAAAGTGTGCTGTGGAGTAGAATTGCATGATTAGCTCCTCGTTCCACTTTGTGAGCTTCTGCCCAACAAAGTCTGCAACTCCACACGCACTAAAGCTGTCAAATAATCTCATAACCCGCCAGTCTTTTAATCGGCTTGTCTGTAACGTGTAAGCCGGCAGGAGCTCCGAACTGGTTTATGTAATCTGACTCATCAATATGCTGCTCATAACTTGATAGTCATACTTCACAGTTAAGGTATCTCTTAGTTGTAGCTGACCCGCCTTTCAACACATAAACGGCTTGTGATTTACTCATAACCATGATTCATCATGTATCCGTAGTTAATCTATGGTCATTTAAACTATCATCTTTACCATTAATCAACTCGTCATCATGTCATTAACTCACCACGTTATACTTCCAGGCCGTAATGTTTCAACTGTCAAAAAATGACTATCGTCAACTGATACGTCTCCAACGTATCTATAATTTTTGATTGTTCCATGTTGTTATATTATCAATCTTGGATGTTTTATAATCATTTTATAGTCATTTTATATCATATTTTGGTACTAACCTATTGACATAGTGCCAAGTGCCAGTTGTTGTTTTTCCATGTTTTTTACATTGCAGAAAATCAATATCAAATGGAGTCCAATTGCCACAAAACTTTACGGAGAATTTTTATGGGCCAGAAGGAACACAACGGGCCCTGGCTGCGCCTGGGGGTGCCCCAAGGGGAGCACAACCCACCGGGGCGCGCCAGGAGGCCCAGGCGTGCCCTGGTGGGTTGTGCCCACCTCGGGTGCCCCCGAGACCGCCTCTTTGCTCAATAAATACCCCAATATTCCCATAACCCTAGGGGAGTCGACAAAACATTCATCCAGCCGCCGCAGAGTCCAGAACCACCAGATCCAATCTAGACACCATCTCGGCTGGGGTTCACCACCTCCATTGGTGCCTCTCCAATGATGCGTGAGTAGTTCTTTGTAGAACTTCGGGTCCGTAATTAGTAACTCGGTGGCTTCCTCTCTCTCTCTCTCTCTTGATTCTCAATACAATGGTCTCTTGGAGATCCATATGATGTAACTCTTTTGCGGTGTGTTTGTTGGGATCGATGGACTTTGAGTTTATGATCAGATCTATCTTTTTATATCCATGAAAGTATTTGAGTTTCTTTGATCTCTTTTATGCATGATTGCTTATAGCCTCGTATTTCTTCTCTGAAATTTGGGTTTTGTTTGGCCAACTTGATCTATTTATCTTGCAATGGGAAGAGGTGTTTTGTAGTCGGTTCGATCTTACGTTGCTTGATCCCAGTGACAGAAGGGGAACCGACACGTATGTATCGTTGCTACGAAGGATAAAACGATGGGGTCTATATCTACATAGATAGATCCTGTCTACATCATGTCATCGTTCTTATTGCATTACTCCATTTCTCCATGAACTTAATACACTAGATGCATGCTGGATAGCGGTCGATGTGTGGAGTAATAGTAGTAGATGCAGACAGGAGTCGGTCTACTAATCTGTGACATGATGCCTGTGTAATGATCATTGCCTGGATATTGTCATGAGTATTTTAAGTTCTATCAATTGCCCAACAGTAATTTGTTCACCCACCTTTTGCTATTCTTCTCGAGAGAAGCCACTAGTGAAACCTATGGCCCCCGTGTCTCTTTCTCATATTATTTGCCTTTGCGATCTATTTTCTTTTGCATTTATTTTCAGATCTATTAATCCAAAAACCCAAAAATATGTTGTTGCAATTTATTCTTATTTACTTATTTGGCGTTCGATCTATCAATCTACTACAAATTTATCTCATGTCTGTTTGCCTATCTTGAGGCGCCGTACCCCAGAAGGGATTGACAACCCCTTTAACACGTCGGGTTGCGAGAAGTTGTTATTTGTGTGCAGGTGTTGTTTACGTTGTGTTGCTTGGTTCTCCTTCTGATTCGATAACCTTGGTTTTATATCTGAGGGAAATACCTATTGCCGTTGTGCTGCATCATCCCTTCCTCTTTCGGGAAATACCAACGTAGCTTCAAGCGACATCAAAAGGAATTTCTGGCGTCGTTGCTGGGGAGGATCTTCAAGATATACCAGGTTCCTAATCACAAATCTCATCTCCTTGCAATTTACATTATTTTCCATTTTCCTCTCGGTTTTCTCTCCCCCACTTCACAAAAAATTGCCATTTTATTCGTCCATCTTTTCCGTTTGCCGTTTTCTTGTTGGATCTGTTTTTGAGTGCAATCTTGTTGTGTGGTCATCATGACTCAAGAGAACACCAAGCTATGTGATTTCTTAAATACCAACAACAATGATTTTATCGACACTCCGCTTGCTCCTCCCGCCACTAGTGCGGAGACTTGTGATATTAATACTGCTTTGCTGAATCTTGTTATGAAAGACCAATTTTCCGGTACTCCTAATGAGGATGCCACGTACCATCTTAATACCTTCATGGAATTATGCGATATGCAAAAGAAAAAAGATGTGGATAATGATGTGGTCAAGATGAAATTATTTCCGTTTTCTTTGCGTGGTTCTGCAAAAAATTGGTTCTCTTATTTGCCGCGCAATAGTATCGATTCTTGGAATAACTGCAAAGATGCATTATCACTAAGTATTTTCCGCCCGCAAAAAATATTTCCCTTAGAACCCAGATCATGAATTTCAAGCAACTTGAACATGAGCATGTTGCACAATCTTGGGAAAGGATGAAAATAATGCTAAGGAATTGCCCAACTCATGGGTTAAATCTTTGGATGATCATACAACAATTTTATGCGGAGTTGAATTTTGTTTCTCGTAATCTTTTAGATTCCGCTACAGGTGGTACTATTATGGAAATTACCTTGGGTGAAGCCACCAAATTGCTTGATAATATTATGGCGAATTATTCGCAATGGCATACCGAAAGGGCTCCTACTAGTTAAAAAGTTAATTCTATTGAAGAAATTTCTTCTTTGAGTGAAAAAGTTGATGCTCTTGGGAAATTGGTTGCTTGTAGAAGTGCTCCTATTGATCTTAATGATATGCCTTTGTCTACTTTGATTGAGCAAAATAGTGATGCCATAGATGTGAATTTTATTTCTTGCAATAATTTCAACAACAATGCTTATAAAGTTATTTTAATCCTAGGCCTTTTTCTAGCAATTCCTCTAATAATTATGGTAATTCCTATGGAAATCAATCTTATAATAATAATAGGAACACCTCTGATCTTGAGAACAATATTATAGAATTTATCAATACACAAAAAGTTTTCAACACTTCCATAGAAGAAAAGTTGAGTAAGATTGATGATTTGTCTAGAAGTGTTGATAGAATTGCTCATGATGTGGAAAATCTCAAGATGAAAATTTTTGTGCCTAAGGTTGATGAATCAATTAAAGCTCTTTATGTTTCTATGGATGAAAGTAAGAAAAGAACGCTATGCTTAGAGCTAAAAGAGAATTTTTAGTAAAAGCATTTTCTAGTGATTTCTTTCACAAAAGTGATGAAGATCTTAAAATGATTGGTGTTTCTTCTATTGATTCCTTGTTTACTAAAGTTAATATTGATGAAAAATGGACCGGAGAAGAGTCAACTTTAGGTAGAAGGCGTCCCAATATTTCGGAGGGTGAAAATCTTGTTGAGAAAATTGATAAACGTGGGTTTGAAGAGGTCAAAACCTTAGCTAGTGATGTGCCCACTCTTTTGGATTACAAAGACCTTAATTATGATAGTTGCTCTTTGATTGATTGTATTTATTTGTTGCAATCCATGATAAATTCACCCCATGCTTATGAACAAAATAAAGCTTTTACTAAACATATTGTTGATGCTATGATGAAAGCTTTTGAAGAAAAGTTGGAATTAGAAGTTTCAATTCCTAGAAATTTGCATGATGAGTGGGAACCTACTATCAAAGTCAAGATTAAAAATTATGAGTGTTTTGCTTTGTGTGAGTTGGGTGCTAGTGTTTCTACTATTCTGAAATCTTTATGTGATGTGCTTGGTCTTACCGATCTTGAAGAGTGTTCTTTGAATTTGCACTTGGTGGATTATACTATTAAAAAGCCTATGGGAAGAATTAATGATGTTTTTATTCTTGCAAATAGGAATTATGTGCCCATAGATTGTATTGTTCTTGATATTGATTGCAATCCGTCTTGTCCAATTATTCTTGGTAGACCGTTTTTACACACTATCAGTGTCGTGATTGATATGAAAGAAGGCAATATTAAGTTCCAATTTCCTTTGGGAAAGGGTATGGAACACTTTCCTAGAATAATAATTAGGCCACCATATAAATCAATCATGAGAGCATCTTATGGATCTCGAACCAAAGATGACAAAACTTAGATCCTTGCTTTATGCCTAGCTAAGGGCGTAAAACTATAGCACTTCTTGGGAGGCAACCCAATGAATAAAATTTAATTTTGCTTTTTGCTTCCTGTTTTTGAGTGTTAGGACAATTATGCTACTGTTATGATTGTGTTTTTATGTTTTAATTAGTGTTTGTGCCAAGTAAAGCCTTTAGGATCTTCTTGGGTGATAGTTGTTTGATCTTGCTAAAAAAACAGAAACTTTTGCGCTCACGGAAATAATTTTCATTTTTTACCAAAGAGCGATAAAATTGTCATTACACTTGCAGTAGATAAATATACAAATTTCCCAGGCCGTCCTAATTTTTCGGAATTTTTGGAGTTACATAAGTATTCAAAATTATCAGATTGCTACACACTGTTCTGTTTTGACAGATTCTGTTTTCTTTGCATTGTGTGCTTATTTTGATGGCTCTATGGTTTTATTTGATGAGTTTTTGCCATATAAAAGTTGGAATACAATAGATATAATGCAAGAAAAAAATATAAATTTGTTTGATACAACACTTATAGTAGTGATTTATTATTCTTATACTAAGGGATCTCACAAATGTTTTGTTGAGTTTTGTGTGATTGAAGTTTTCAAGTTTTGGGTTATCTTACGATGGATGAAGGAATAAGGAGTATAAAAGCCTAAGCTTGGGGATGCCCCGGCATCCCAAGCTATTATCCAAAAATGAGCAACCACCTAAGCTTGGGGATGCCCCCGAGTGGCATCCCCTCTTTCTTCTAACGACCATCGGTATTTTACTCGAAGCTATATTTCTATTCGTCACATACTATGTGTTTTGCTTCGAGCGTCTTGTATGATATGAGTCTTTGCTTGTTTTATTTTGTGTTTTAAGTCTTGGTCCCTTGCTGGATACAACTTTTTGAGAGAGCCAAAATTATGGCATGACTTGTTAGAATTGCTCTCTATGCTTCACTTAAATTGTTTATGAGCTATGGACTTGCTCTAGTGCTTCACTTATATCTTTTTGAGCACGGTGTGCTTTAGTATTTTTGAAGAAATGCTCTCTTGCTTCACTTAGAATTATTTGAGAGTTAGTAAATTTTCAAGAAATTCTCTTTTGCTTCACTTAAATTAATTTGAGAGAAAGAAAAATTATGCTCATGATCTTCACTTATATTAGTTTGAGCTTGTCAAAAGCAACACATGAAAATTAGTCCCAAAGTGATAGATATCCAAGAAGGATATAATAAAAACTTTCATGAAGATCATTGGGAAAAATAAACTTGATTCTTACTAATAGTTTTGAGATATGATGATGTGATATGTGAGTCATCTTGATGAGTAATTATGCTTTAGTAAGAATATTGGTGTTAAGGTTTGTGATTCCCTATGCAAGCAGGAAAGTCTATAGTCATGCAATGAAATTATATCCTACTTGTGATGCAGTATTCGGTGTTAGTTATGCTTAATGCTTGCTTATGAGATTATTAGTTTCTTGGGTTGGTCGCTTCTCAATCTTTTGCTAGCCTTCATTTTGCACTAAGTATGCTCACTACTTGTGCATCCAAAACCTTCAAACCAGTTTTGCCACATGAGTCCACTATATCTACCTATATGCGGTATTCTTTTGCTGTTCTAAGCAAATTTGCATGTGCCATCTCTAATTTTCAAAAATAAACTTCTGTTTTGTGTGTTTGTTTCGCTCACGGAGCGGTGAGGGGTGGCTAATATTTTCCATGCTAGATGTGTTATTCTCACGATGAGTGTTTATTCACCTGTCATTGCACGAGAGTAAGGCAAAGGTAATAGGGATGCCCAGTCCCGAAATGAAAAAAATGAATTTACTTTATGTTGTCAAATAATAAATTCCTTGGAAAGTGTTTGTATGGAGGGCAACCGTGGATACGGCTAGCCATGGAAAGTGAAAGTATGGTGCAAAAAGGAATAAACTTTATTTTCTGTTTGGGAACCGCCTATGATATATCTAAGCATGGAAAGTATTGGGGACTCTAAATCGTTTTCGTTGGTGGGATGGATACACCTCCCAATATTTTTTATCTCTAAGTTTTTCGCTTTGAGTTCTGGCACCTCTACAAATCCCTACTTCCTCTGCGAAGGGCCTTTCTTTTACTTTATGCAATTTTTATTTTTGAATTTGAGTCTCCATCTTCTCTTATAAAAGCACCAACTAGGAGGCAATATGATTGTACTTGAGTATTGGATGTAGCTAATATGCGAGTGTGTTTCATGAATGGATCAATCGTTGAGCATGATGGGCTAGGGATAGCTTATTTTAGCGTTGATATTTTGAAAGACATGGTTGCTTGTTGATATGCTTGAGTATCTAAATTATCATGTCAAAACTAGACTATTGCTTTGAACAATATAAAAGTCCAAATGTCCATGCTATAAAGAAAGAATTATGATATGACATGTTAGGCAGCATTCCACATCAAAAATTCTGTTTTTATCACTTCCCTACTCGAGGACGAGTAGGAGTTAAGCTTGGGGATGCCGATACGTCTGCAACTTATCTATAATTTTTGGTTGTTCCATGCTGTTATATTATTGTTCTTGGATGTTTTATAATCATTTTATAGTCATTTATATCATTTTTGGTACTAACCTATTGACATAGTGCCAAGTGCCAATTGCTGTTTTTCCATGTTCTTTACATCGCAGAAAATCAATATCAAATGGAGTCCAAATGCCACTAAACTTTATGGAGAATTTTTATGGGCCAGAAGGAACACAACGGGCCCTGGCTGCACCTGGGGGGTACCCCGAGGGGAGCACAACCCACTAGGGCATGGCAGGAGCCCCAAGCGTGCACTGGTGGGTTGTGCCCACCTCGGGTGCCCCTCCGGACCGCCTCTTTGCTCTATAAATACCCCAATATTCCCAAAACCCTAGGGGAGTCGACGAAATATTCATCCAGTCGTCGTAGAGTCCAGAACCACCAGATCCAATCTAGACACCATGTCGGATGGGGTTCACCACCTCTATTGGTGCCTCTCCGATGATGCGTGAGTAGTTTTTTGTAGACCTTCGGGTCCGTAGTTAGTAGCTAGATGGCTTCCTCTCTCTCTCTCTTGATTCTAAATACAATGGTCTCTTGGAGATCCATATGATGCAACTCTTTTGTGGTGTGTTTGTTGGGGTCGATGAACTTTGAGTTTATGATCAGATCTATCTTTTTATATCCATGAAAGTATTTGAGTTTCTTTGATATCTTTTATGTGTGATTGCTTATAGCCTCATATTTCTTCTCCGATATTTTGGTTTTGTTTGGCCAACTTGATCTATTTATCTTGCAATGGGAAGAGGTGATTTGTAGTGGGTTTGATCTTACGGTGCTTGATCCCAGTGACAGAAGGGGAACCGACACGTATGTATCATTGCTACTAAGGATAAAACGATGGGGTCTATCTCTACATAGATAGATCTTGTCTACATCATGTCATGATTCTTATTGTATTACTCCGTTTCTCCATGAACATAATACACTAGATGCATGATGGATAGCGATCGATGTGTGGAGTAATAGTAGTAGATGCAGGCAGGAGTCGGTCTACTAATCTTGGACTTGATGCCTATGTAATGATCATTGCCTGGATATCGTCATGAGTATTTGAAGTTCTATCAATTGCCCAACAGTAATTTGTTCACCCATCGTTTGCTATTTTTCTTGAGAGAAGCCACTAGTGAAACCTATGGCCCCGGGCCTCTTTCTCATATTATTTGCCTTTGCGATCTATTTTCCTTTAAGTTTATTTTCAGATCTATTAATCCAAAAACCCAAAAATACCTTGATGCAATTTATTATTATTTATTTATTTGGCATTTGATCTATCAATCTAGTACAAATTTATCTCACGTCTGTTTGCCTATCTTGAGGCGTCGTACCCCGGAATGGATTGACAACTCTTTTAACACATCGGGTTGCGAGAAGTTGTTATTTGTGTGTAGGTGTTGTTTACGTTGTGTTGCTTGGTTCTCCTACTGGTTCGATAACCTTGGTTTCATATCTGAGGGAAATACCTATTGTCGTTGTGCTGCATCATCCCTTCCTCTTTGGGGAAATACTGACGTAGCTTCAAGCGACATCATCAACTGGTTACGGTCCTTGGTTACCAAGGAGATCCTTGTCAGATTTCAGGTTCCGCAGACCCTTGAGAGGTTCGAACTCTAGGGTGCATGCGAAGAACTCATCCTCCCCAGTCTGCCTGCTCGGTAATCCCATGGCCTAGCTTGACGAACCGAATGGACAAGAGACACAGTAGTTTACCCAGGTTCGGGCCACCTTGCGGTGTAAAACCCTACTCTTGCTTTGTGGTGAATTGGCCTCGAGGGGCTGAGGATGAACTAGTACAGTGGATAATAACCTCAAGAGGAGAGGTGTTCTTGTGCTCGATGAGCTGGTGGGTGTGAGGATGATCTGAATGATTCGTCCCCTGCAAAGATCATCTCCCTGCCCTATGGTGTTGGCCAGGTTCTATTTATAGTGGCCTTGGTCCTCTTCCCAAATGAAGGTGGGAAGGGATCCCACAATGGCCAAATTTGAAGGGAGACAACTAGTACATGCTATCCTAACAAAAGTGGTCTTCGCCTACAAAAGCCTCTGGTGGTGACGCTACGGTGGGCTCGGTGATGACCTCCGTCCTGCCGTCCTGGTGGTCTTGGTCTTGTTGCACCGGAATGGAAACCTTTGCTTGATTCCTTGGGACTCTACGCCTGCGCTTGCCCCTTAGCACCAAGAGGAATCTGGTACGCTATGCCTGCTGGCGCCCGCCTGGGCTTGGTCGTCATGGCTCACGTCATCTGAACCTTGCGAGGTGAAAGTAGGTGGAATTTGGTAAGGAAAAATTTATATAGTGTGCTGAAATTTACTGTCACTTGTTACTATGGAAAGTAATCCTCTGAGGGTCTTGTTCGGGGTATCTTCACCCCGACCAGTAGAGCAAAGAGTTGCTCCTCAACCTACTGAACGACTGAACCTACTGAAAATGAAAATGTCTATTTTGAAATTCCTTCGGGTATGATAGAAAAACTGCTAGCTAATCCTTTTGTAGGAGATGGAGCATTACATCCTGATGAGCACCTAATATATGTGGATGAAGTTTGTGGATTATTTAAGCTTACAGGTATGCCTGATGATGTTATCAATAAGAAGTATTTCCCTTTATCTTTGAAGGGGGATGCATTGACATGGTATAGGCTATGTGATGATATGGGATCATGGAACTATAAACGATTGAAATTGGAATTTCATCAGAAGTTTTATCCCATGCATCTTGTTCATCGTGATCGTAATTATATATATATATTTTTTGGCCTCGCGAAGGAGAAAGCATCGCTCAAGCTTGGGGGAGGCTTAAATCAATGTTATATTCATGACCCAATCATGAGATCTCAAGAGAAATGATTATTCAAAAAATTTATGCTCGGCTTTCTGACAACAATCGCACCATGCTCGATAGTTCTTGTGATGGCTCTTTTATGATGAAGACTATTGAATTCAAATGGGATTTATTGGAAAGAATTAAATGCAACTCTGAAGATTGGGATCTCGACGAAGGTAAGGAGTCAGCTATGACACCTAAGTTTGATTGTGTTAAATCTTTTATGGATACCAATGTTTTCCGTAAATTTAGCACTAAATATGGACTTGACTCTAAGATAGTAGCTTCTTTCTGTGAATCTTTTGCTACTCATGTTGATCTCCCTAAGGAGAAGTGGTTTAAATATCATCCTCCCATAGAAGTAAAAGTAGTTGCACCTATTAAAGTTGAAGAAAAGACTATCACTTATAATGATCCTATTATTCCTACTGCTTATGTTGAGAAACCACCTTTTCCTGTTAGGATAAAAGATCATGATAAAGCTTCAACTGTGGTTCGTAAAAGCAATATTAGAACCTATACACCTCCTGAGCAAGTTAAAGTTGAACCTAATATTGCTATTGTTAAGGATCTCTTGGCCAATAATATTAATGGGCATGTTATTTATTTCTGTGATGAAACTGCTAGAATTGCTAAACCTTGTGCTAAAGATAAACATAGACACGTGGTAGGCATGCCTGTTATTTCTATTAAAATAGGAGATCATTGTTATCATGGCTTGTGTGATATGGATGCTAGTGCTAGTGCAATACCTGTTGACTTATACAAAGAAATTATGCATGATATTGCACCTGCTGAGTTACAAGATATTGATGTCACAATTAAACTTGCCAATAGAGATACTATTTCACCAATTAGGATTGTTAGAGATGTTGAAGTCTTGTGTGGGAAAACTAAATATCCTGCTGATTTTCTTGTTCTTGGTTCCCCACAAGATAGCTTTTGTCCCATTATATTTGGTAGACCCTTCTTAAACACTGTTAATGCTAGGATAGACTGCGAAAAGGATGTTTTTACTATTGGTTTAGGTGATATGTCTCATGAGTTCAACTTTTCTAAATTTCGTAGACAACACCGTGAAGAGGAATTGCCTAGTAAAGATGAAATTATTGGTCTTGCTTCTATTTCCGTACCTCCTAGTGATCCTTTAGAACAATATTTGCTAGACCATGAAAATAATATGTTTATGAATGAAAGAAGGGAAATAGATGAAGTGTCATTTAAATAGGGACCTATTCTGAAACACAACTTGCCTGTCGAAATCTTAGGGGATCCTCCTCCACCCAAGGGTGATCCTGTGCTTGAGCTTAAACCATTGCCTGATACTCTTAAATATGCTTATCTTGATGAAAAGAAGATATCTCCTGTTATTATTAGTGCTAACCTTTCAGAGAAGGAGGAAGAAAAACTATTGAAAACTCTGAAGAAGCACCGTGCTGCTATTGGATATACTCTTGATGATCTTAAGGGCACTAGTCCCACTCTATGTCAACACAAAATAAATTTGGAGAAAGATGCCAAACCAGTTATTGTTCATCAACGACGGCTGAATCCTAAGATGAAAGAAGTGGTAAGAAAAGAAATACTAAAGCTCCTTGAGGCAGGTATAATTTATCCCGTTGCTGATAGTCAGTGGGTAAGTCCTGTCCATTGTGTTCCTGAGAAGGGAGGTATTACTGTCATTCCTAATGATAAAGATGAATTGATTCCGCAAAGAATTATTACAGGTTATAGGATGGTAATTGATTTCCGCAAATTAAATAAGGCTACTAAAAAGATCATTACCCCTTACCTTCCATTGATCAAATGCTAGAAATATTATCCAAACATACACATTTCTAGATGGTTATTCTGGTTTCTCTCAAATACCTGTGTCAGCTGATGATCAATCAAAGACCACTTTTACTTGCCCTTTCGGTACTTTTGCTTATAGACGTATGCCTTTTGGTTTATGTAATGCACCCGCTACCTTTCAAAGATGCATGATGGCTATATTCTCTGACTTTTGTGAAAAGATTTGTGAGGTTTTCATGGACGATTTCTCTGTTTATGGATCCTCTTTTGATGATTGCTTAAGCAACCTTGATCGAGTTTTGCAGAGATGCGAAGAAACTAACCTTGTCTTGAATTGGGAGAAGTGCCACTTTATGGTTAATGAAGCTATTGTCTTGGGGCATAAAATTTCTGAAAGGGGCATTGAAGTTGATAAAGCTAAAGTTGATGCTGTTGAAAAGATGTCGTGTCCCAAGGACATCAAAGGTATAAGAAGTTTCCTTGGTCATGCCGGCTTTTATAGGAGGTTCATTAAGGACTTCACAAAAATTTCCCGGCCTCGGTATAATTTATTACAAAAAGATATACCATTCGTCTTTGATGATGATTGTGTAGAAGCATTTGAAATACTTAAGAAAGCATTGATCTCTGCACGTATTGTTCAGCCACCTGATTGGAATTTACCTTTTGAAATTATGTGTGATGCTAGTGATTATGTTGCAGGTGCTGTTCTAGGGCAAAGAGTTGATAAGAAATTAAATGTTATTCAATATGCTAGTAAAACTCTAGACAATGCCCAGAGAAATTATGCTACTACTGAAAAAGAATTCTTAGCAGTTGTATGTGCTTATATTGTTGATTCTAAAGTAACTATTCACACTGATCATGCTGCTATTAAATATCTTATGGAAAAGAAATATGCTAAACCTAGACTTATTAGATGGGTTCTCTTGCTACAAGAATTTGATTTGCATATTATTGATAGAAAGGGAGCTGAGAACCCCGTTGCAGATAACTTGTCTAGGTTAGAAAATGTTCTTGATGACCCACTACCTATTAATGATAGCTTTCCTGATGAACAATTAAATGTCATAAACGCTTCTCATACTACTCCATGGTATGCTGATTATGCTAATTACATTGTTGCTAAATTTATACCGCCTAGTTTCACATACCAGCAAAAGAAAAAGTTTTTCTATGATTTAAGACATTACTTTTGGGATGACCCACATCTCTATAAAGAAGGAGTAGATGGTGTTATTAGACATTGAGTACCTGAGCATGAACAGGAACAGATCCTATGCAAGTGTCACTCTGAAGCTTATGGAGGACACCACGCTGGAGATAGAACTACACATAAGGTATTCCAATCCAGTTTTTACTGGCCTACTCTCTTCAAGGATGCCCATAAGTTTGTCTTATCTTGTGATGAATGTCAAATAATTGATAATATTAGTAGACGTCAAGATATGCCTATGAATTATTCACTTGTTATTGAACTGTTTGATGTTTGGGGCTTTGATTATATGGGACCTTTTCCTGCCTCTAATGGACATACACATATTTTAGTTGTTGTTGATTACGTTACTAAGTGGGTAGAAGCTTTATAATCACCCAGTTACGTCATGACGTTTGGTTGCACACAAAGTGTTCTTCCGGTAATCGGGAGTTGCATAATCTCATAGTCATAGGAACATGTATAAGTCATGAAGAAAGCAATAGCAGTAAACTAGACGATCAAGTGCTAAGCTAACGGAATGGGTCATGTCAATCACATCATTCTCCTGATGATGTGGTCCCGTTAATCAAATGACAACTCATGTCTATGGCTAGGAAACTCAACCATCTTTGATCAACGAGCTGGTCAAGTAGAGGCATACTAGTGACACTATGTTTATCTATGTATTCGCACATGTATTCTGTTTCCGGTTAATACAATTCTAGCATGAATAATAAACATTTATCATGATGTGAGGAAATAAACAATAACTTTATTATTGCCTCTAGGGCATATTTCCTTCAGTCTCCCACTTGCACTAGAGTCAATAATCAAGATTACACAGTAATGATTCTAACACCCATGGAGTCTTGGTGCTGATCATGTTTTGCTCGTGGAAGAGGCTTAGTCAACGGGTCTGCAACATTCAGATCCTTATGTATCTTGCAAATCTCTATGTCTCCCACCTGGACTTGATCCCGGATGGAATTGAAGCGTCTCTTGATGTGCTTGATTCTTTTGTGAAATCTGGATTCCTTTGCCAAGGCAATTGCACCAGTATTGTCACAAAAGATTTTCATTGGACCCGATGCACTAGGTATGACACCTATATAGGATATGAACTCCTTCATCCAGACTCCTTCATTTGCTGCTTCCGAAGCAGCTATGTACTCCGCTTCACATGTAGATCCTGCCATGACGCTTTGTTTAGAACTGCTCCAACTAATAGCTCCACCGTTCAATATAAATAAGTATCTGGTTTGCGATTTAGAATTGTCCGGATCAGTGTCAAAGCTTGCATCGACATAACCATTTACGACGAGCTCTTTGTCATCTCCATAAATGAGAAACATATCCTTAGTCCTTTTCAGGTATTTCAGGATGTTCTTGACCGCTGTCCAGTGATCCACTCCTGGATTACTTTGGTACCTACCTGCTAAAATATTAGCAAGGCACACATCAGGTCTGGTACACAGCATTGCATACATGATAGAGCCTATGGCTGAAGCGTAGGTAACACTTTTCATTTTCTCTCTATCTTCTGCAGTGGTCGGGCATTGAGTCTTACTTAACTTCACACCTTGTAACATAGGAAAGAACCCTTTCTTTGCTTGATCCATTTTGAACTTCTTCAAAACTTTATCAAGGTATGTGCTTTGTGAAAGTCCAATTAAGCGTCTTGATCCATCTCTATAGATCTTGATGCCCAATATATAAGCAGCTTCTCCGAGGTCTTTCATTGAAAAACTCTTATTCAAGTATACTTTTATGCTATCTAGAAATTCTATATCATTTCCAATCAACAATATGTCATCCACATATAATTTTAGAAATGCTACAGAGCTCCCACTCACTTTCTTGTAAATACAGGCTTCTCCAAAAGTCTGTATAAAACCATATGCTTTGATCACACTATCAAAACGTTTATTCCAACTCCGAGAGGCTTGCAGCAGTCCATAAATAGATCGCTGGAGCTTGCACACTTTGTTAGCACCCTTTGGATCGACAAAACCTTCTGGTTGCATCATATACAACTCTTCTTCTAGAAATCCATTCAGGAATGCAGTTTTGACATCCATTTGCCAAATTTCGTAATCATAAAATGCGGCGATTGCTAACATGATTCAGACAGACTTAAGCATCGCTACGGGTGAGAAAGTCTCATCGTAGTCAACCCCTTGAACTTGTCGAAAACCTTTCACAACAAGTCGAGCTTTGTAGACAGTAACATTACCGTCAGCGTCAGTCTTCTTCCTGAAGATCCATTTATTCACGATGGCTTGCCGATCATCGGGCAAGTCAACCAAAGTCCACACTTTGTTCTCATACATGGATCCCATCTCAGATTTCATGGCCTCAAGCCATTCTACGGAATCTGGGCTCACCATCGCTTCTTCATAGTTCGTAGGTTCGTCATGGTCAAGTAACATGACTTCCAGAATAGGATTACCGTACCACTCTGGTGCGGATCTTACTCTGGTTGACCTACGAGGTTCGGTAGTAACTTGATCTGAAGTTTCATGATCATCATCATTAGCTTCCTCACTAATTGGTGTAGGTGTCACAGGAACCTGTTTCTGTGATGAACTACTTTCCAATAAGGGAGCAAGTACAGTTACCTCATCAAGTTCTACTTCCCTCCCACTCACTTCTTTCGAGAGAAACTCCTTCTCTAGAAAGGATCCATTCTTAGCAACAAATGTCTTCCCTTCAGATCTGTGATAGAAGGTGTACCCAATAGTTTCTTTTGGGTATCCTATGAAGACACGTTTCTCCGATTTGGGTTCGAGCTTGTCAGGTTGAAGCTTTTTCACATAAGCATCGCAGCCCCAAACTTTAAGAAACGACAACTTTGGTTTCTTGCCAAACCACAGTTCATAAGGCGTCGTCTCAACAGATTTCGATGGTGCCCTATTTAATGTGAATGCAGCCGTCTCTAAAGCATAACCCCAAAACGATAGCGGTAAATCAGTAAGAGACATCATAGATCGCACCATATCTAGTAAAGTACGATTACGACGTTCGGACACACCATTACGCTGTGGTGTTCCGGGTGGCGTGAGTTGCGAAACTATTCCGCATTGTTTCAAATGTAGATCAAACTCATAACTCAAATATTCTCCCCCACGATCAGATCGTAGAAACTTTATTTTCTTGTTACGATGATTTTCCACTTCACTCTGAAATTCTTTGAACTTTTCAAATGTTTTAGACTTATGTTTCATTAAGTAGATATACCCATATATGCTCAAATCATCTATGAAGGTGAGAAAATAACGATACCCGCCGCGAGCCTCAATATTCACCGGACCACATACATCAGTATGTATGATTTCCAACAAATTTGTTGCTCGCTCCATAATTCCGGAGAACGGCGTTTTATTCATCTTGCCCATGAGGCATGGTTCGCAAGTACCAAGTGATTCATAATCAAGTGATTCCAAAAGTCCATCAGAATGGAGTTTCTTCATGCGCTTTACACCAATATGACCTAAACGGCAGTGCCACAAATAAGTTGCACTATCATTATCAACTCTGCATCTTTTGGCTTCAACATTATGAATATGTGTATTACTACTATTGAGATTCAACACAAATAGACCACTCTTCAAGGGTGCATGACCATAAAAGATATTACTCATATAAATAGAACAACCATTATTCTCCTATTTAAATGAATAATCGTCTCGCATCAAACAAGATCCAGATATAATGTTCATGCTTAACGCTGGCACCAAATAACAATTATTTAGGTCTAAAATGAATCCCGAAGGTAGATGTAGAGGTAGCGTGCCGACGATGATCACATCGACTTTGGAACCATTTCCCACGCGCGTCGTCACCTCGTCCTTAACCAATCTTTGCTCAATCCATAGTCCCTATTTTGAGTTGCAAATATTAGCAACAAAACCAGTATCAAATACCCATGTGCTACTGCGAGCTCTAGTAAGGTACACATCAATAACATGTATATCACATATACCTTTGTTCACCTTGCCATCTTTCTTATCCGCCAAATACTTGGGGCAGTTCCGCTTCCAGTGACCAGTCTGTTTGCAGTAGAAGCACTCAGTCTCAGGCTTAGGTCCAGACTTGAGTTTCTTCTCCTGAGCAGCAACTTGTTTGCCGTTCTTTTTGAAGTTTCCCTTCTTCTTCCCTTTGCCCTCTTTCTTGAAACGGGTGGTCTTGTTGACCATCAACACTTGATGCTCCTTCTTGATTTCTACCTCCGCAGCCTTTAGCATTGCGAAGAGCTCGAGAATTGTCTTATCCATCCCTTGCATATTATAGTTCATCACGAAGCTCTTGTAGCTTGGTGGCAGTGATTGAAGAACTCTGTCAATGACACTATCAACAGGAAGATTAACTCCCAATTGAGTCAAGTGGTTATGGTACCCAGACATTATGAGTATATGTTCACTGACAGAACTATTCTCCTCCATCTTGCAGCTGTAGAACTTATTGGAGACTTCATGTCTCTCAATCCGGGCATTTTCTTGAAATATTAACTTCAATTCCTGGAACATCTCATATGCTCCATGACGTTCAACACGTCGTTGAAGTCTGAGTTCTAAGCCGTAAAGCATGGCACACTGAACTATCGAGTAGTCATCAGCTTTGCTCTGCCAAACATTCTTAACGTCATCAGCAGCATCTGTAGCAGGTCTGGCACCCAGCGGTGCTTCAAGGACGTAATTCTTCTGTGCAGCAATGAGGATAATCCTCAACTTATGGACCCAGTCCATGTAATTGCTACCATCATCTTTCAACTTTGCTTTCTCAAGGAACGCATTAAAATTCAGCGGAACAACAGCACGGGCCATCTATCTACAACAACATAGACAAGCAAAATACTATCAGGTACTAAGTTCATGATAAATTTAAGTTCAATTAATCAAATTACTTTAAGAACTCTCACTTAGATAGACATGCCTCTAATCTTCTAAGTGATCACGTGATCCAAATCAACTAAACCATAACCGATCATCACGTGAAATGGAGTAGTTTTCAATGGTGAACATCACTATGTTGATCATATCTACTATACGATTCACGCTCGACCTTTCGGTCTCAGTGTTCCAAGGCCATATCTGCATATGCTAGGCTCGTCAAGTTTAACCCGAGTATTCTGCGTGTGCAAAAATTGGCTTGCACCCGTTGTATAAGAACGTTGAGCTTATCACACCCGATCATCACGTGGTGTCTCGGCACGACGATCTTTTGCAACGGTGCATACTCAGCGAGAACACTTGTACCTTGAAATTTTTAGTGAGAGATCATCTTATAATGCTACCGTCAATCAAAGTAGAATAAGATGCATAAAGGAACATCACATGCAATCAATATAAGTGATATGATATGGCCATCATCATCTTGTGCCTTTGATCTCCATCTCCAAATCACCGTCATGATCACCATCGTCACTGGCGTGACACCTTGATCTCCATCATAGCATCGTTGTCGTCTCGCCAACTATTGCTTCTACGACTATCGCTACCGCTTAGTGATAAAGTAAAGCAATTACATGGCGATTGCATTTCATACAATAAAGAGACAACCATATGGCTCCTGCCAGTTGCCGATAACTCTGTTACAAAACATGATCATCTCATACAATAAAATATAGCATCATGCCTTGACCATATCACATCACAACATGCCCTGTGAGGGAGTCCTAGATTAGGGGGTGTTCGGGTAGCCAGACTATACCTTCAGCCGGACTCCTGGACTATGAAGATACAAGATTGAAGACTTCGTCCGGTGTTCGGATGGGACTTTCCTTGGCGTGGAAGGCAAGCTTGGCGATGCGGATATTCAAGATCTCCTACCATTGTAACCGAATTATGTAACCCTAACCCTATCCGGTGTCTATATAAACCGGAGGGTTGTAGTCCGTAGGCAATCAACTCCATACACAACAATCATACCATAGGCTAGCTTCTAGGGTTTAGCCTCCTTGATCTCGTGGTAGATCTACTCTTGTACTACCCATATCATCAATATTAATCAAGCAGGAGTAGGGTATTACCTCCATCGAGAGGGCCCGAACCTGGGTAAAAAACATCGTGTCCCTTGTCTCCTGTTACCATCCGGCCTTGACGCACAGTTCGGGACCCCCTACCCGAGATCCGCCGGTTTTGACACCGACATTGGTACTTTCATTGAGAGTTCCTCTGTGTCGTCGCCTTTAGGCCCGATGGATCCTTTGATCATCAACAACGATACGGTCCAGGGTGAAACTTTTCTCCCCGGATAGATCTTCGTCTTCGGCGGCTTCGCTCTGCGGGCCAATTCACTCGGCCACCTGGAGCAGATCGAAAGCTACGCCCCTGGCCATCAGGTCAGGTTTGGAAGCCTAAACTACATGGCTGACATCCACGGGGACTTGATCTTCGACGGATTCAAGCCACAGCCAAGCGCGCCGCACTGTCTCGATGGGCAGGATATAGCTCTGCCGCCGAACAACGCCTTGGATGCCGCATACGCATCGGTTTCGACCATTGACTCGGAGCATACTGCACCGATCGAGGATCAGCGGTTAGACGTTGCCTCAGGGGCTGCGATCTCAGAGGCGATCGAGCCGAACTCCAGCCCCGCACTCCGCATGGCCCGTGACTCCGAGGATCCGGACTCCTCCCCGGACTCCGAACCCCCCACGCCCCTGCCAATCGAATCCGATTGGGCGCCGATAATGGAGTTCACCGCCGCAGACATCTTTCAGCAATCGCCTTTTGGCGACATCCTGAACTCTCTTAAGTCTCTCTCTTTATCAGGAGAGCCCTGGCTGGACTACGGTCAGCGAGGGTGGGATACGGGCGATAAGGAAATTCAAAGCCCACCCACCACCCACTTTATAGCCACTGTCGACGATCTAACCGACATGCTTGACTTTAGCTCCGAAGACATCGACGGCATGGACGACGATGTAGGAGACAAACAGGAACCGGCACCTGTAGGGCGCTGGAAGGCCACCTCGTCATATGACATATATATGGTGGATACTCCAAAAGATGGAGATGGCGATGGAACAGTGGGGGATGACGCCCCCAAGAAACAGCCGAAGCGCCGGCGTCAGCGGCGCCGCTCTAAATCCCGCCAAAGCAAAAACGGTGATTCCAGCACGGGAGATAATACTACCCCGGATAACGCCGAAGAACACCCACCTCAGCAAGATTCGGCACAGGAAGATGGAGAAGCCAGCCCTCATGAGAGAGCGGTAGACCGAGAGGTCCAGGATGATAACTACACGCCTCCCTCCGAAGACGAGGCAAGCCTCGATGACGACGAATTCGTCATACCATCAGACCCCGTCGAACAAGAGCGTTTTAAACGCAGGCTTTTAGCCACGGCAAGTAGCCTCAAGAAAAAGCAGCAACAACTTAAAGCTGCCCAAGATTTGCTAGCTGGCAGATGGACTGATGTCCTTACGGCCGAAGAGTATGAACTCGAACGCCCCTCCAAGAGTTACCCGAAGCGCAGGCCGCTACCCCGATCAGAGGAGGAAGCACCTACATCACCAGCGCATGACATGGCAGACCGGCCACCTCACGGCCGCGATAGAGAGGCCCCTCGGCCCTCCACCCAAGCCATGCCCCGACGCCGCTCAACTAAGGCACGAGAAAATGCGCCCAACCTGCGAGACATACTGGAGGATAAGGCAAGACAAACAAGATCGATCTACGGATCGCGCAGGCGCCCTACGGCATGTGACAATGATCTTCACTCCGGATACAAAAAATCCGGCCGGGCCGAACACAACAGACATAGCGCTTCCGAGCTACGTCATGACATAGCCCAGTACAGAGGCGCCGCACACCCGCTATACTTCACGAATGAAGTAATGGATCATAAAATCCCAGAGGGTTTCAAACCCGTAAACATCGAATCATACGATGGCACAACAGACCCGGCGGTATGGATCGAGGATTATCTCCTTCACATCCACATGGCACGCGGCGATGATCTACACGCCATCAAATACCTCCCGCTCAAACTTAAAGGACCGGCCCGGCATTGGCTTAACAGCTTGCCAGCAGACTCAATCGGTTCTTGGGAGGACCTGGAAGCCGCATTCCTCGACAACTTCCAGGGCACCTACGTGCGACCGCCGGATGCCGGCGACTTAAGCCACATAATTCAGCAGCCAGAGGAATCGGCCAGACAATTCTGGACACGGTTCCTAACAAAGAAAAACCAAATAGTCGACTGTCCGGACGCAGAGGCCCTAGCAGCCTTCAAGCATAACATCCGCGACGAGTGGCTTGCCTGGCACCTGGGACAGGAAAAGCCGAAATCCATGGCAGCCCTCACGACACTCATGACCCGCTTTTGCGTGGGAGAAGACAACTGGCTAGCTCGCAGTAACAACTTATCAAAGAACCCTGGTAATTCGGATACCAAGGACAAAAGTGGCAGGACACATCGGAATAAGCAAAAATGCCGCGTTAACAGCGACAGCAATGAAGACACGGCAATCAATGCCAGATTCAAAGGCTATAAATCTGGTCAGCGGAAAAAGCCATTCAAAAAGAATACTCAGGGCCCGTCCAGTTTGGACCGAATACTCGATCGCTTGTGCCAGATACATGGCACCCCCGAAAGGCCAGCCAATCACACTAACAGGGATTGTTGGGTGTTCAAGCAGGCAGGCAAGTTAAGGGCCGAAAACAGAGACAAGGGGCTGCACAGCGACGACGAGGAGCCCAAGCCGCCGAACAATAATGGACAGAAGGGCTTTCCCCCACAAGTGCAGACGGTGAACATGATATACGCAACCCACATTCCCAAGCGGGAGCGGAAGCGTGCGCTACGGGACGTATACGCAATAGAGCCAGTCGCCCCAAAGTTCAACCCATGGTCCTCCTGCCTGATCACTTTTGATCGAAGGGACCATCCCACTAGCATCCGTCATGGCGGCTTCGCCGCATTGGTTCTCGACCCAATCATCGACGGATTTCATCTCACAAGAGTCCTCATGGACGGCGGCAGTAGCCTGAACCTGCTTTATCAGGATACAGTGCGGAAAATGGGCATAGATCCCTCAAGGATTAAGCCCACAAGAATGACCTTTAAAGGCGTTATACCAGGTGTAGAAGCCAACTGTACAGGCTCAGTAACACTTGACGTGGTCTTCGGATCCCCGGACACTTTCCGAAGCGAAGAGTTAATCTTCGATATAGTCCCGTTTCGCAGTGGCTATCACGCCCTGCTCGGACGAACCGCATTTGCAAAGTTCAATGCGGTGCCGCACTACGCATATCTCAAGCTCAAGATGCCAGGCCCTCGAGGAGTAATTACGGTCAACGGAAACACCGAACGCTCCCTCCGTACGGAGGAGCATACGGCAGCTCTCGCAGCGGAGGTACGAAGTAGCCTTCTCAGGCAATTCCCCAGTCCGACCACTAAAAAGCCAGACACTGCCAAGCGCGCCCGGAGTAACCCACAGCAGGACTGCCTGGCACACTCTGAGCAAGCGTAGCAATGCGGCCCCAACCCCAGCTATCGCGACATAGCGAAACCGGTACCTCGCGTACATAACTACGCCCTTGAAATACCATGGGCACAGGGGAAGCGGCACAATAACGGCACGCCCAGAATACGGCTTAAAACATACTAGGGGTTGCCGGATTCTCTTTTTAATTTATTTTTTCTTACCTTCAGGACTCCATACTTCGGACGACCTGTTCGGTAATTCGACTGCCGCACAAATGATGCAAGATCCAGGGAGGCAGACAAGCCATGCCGCACTATGGAACTCCCAGGTGGTCTCTGTTACGAGCGGTATACCTGTTTTAAATACAATTCCGCGGCCTGCCCCTGGTCAGGACATACTGAATAGTCCAATATCTTTTGCTTACCGCACTATTTGTATCGTTCGGCTTTGATAAATAGCCTTTATATAAACAATGCATAGCTTTTGTCTATTTTCTGCATTACTCTCTTTTATATATGTTCATTAACGACATGTTGCACCCGTACACTGTGGTACGGCAATTACGCCAGGGGCTTCAGTACCCTTTAATATGGTGTGAGAAGTCCGTACACTTTCACAAGTGTGGCACCCCGAACTTATAGCACTATATGCATCGGCTCCGAATCATGATTTGGGTCAATAGTTGGGTTTGCCCGGCTCCTATGTTTTGGTGCCTTACGTTCCGCTATATCGGCTAAGGTAGCACTAGGAGAACCACTGCGATTGTGCCCCGGTTGAGCTGGGTTAAGCACCTCAGTGGAGAAAGCTAAAACTGACTGTCATGATGAGGCGAGAGACCGGTCGCTGTTCGAGAGGTTTTTTCGAGTCCCTAAAGACTTATGCCGCTTCGAGCGAGGAGCCAGATTTGTCCGGCCAAGGCGTGGATAGCGCCCCGAACTCGGTCTTCCGAACTAGGGGCTTCGCCAAAATTTAAAATTATAAAGTTCTATGGCTAAGTGAGAGTGTTCAAGCATTATAGTCCGATTGCCTGGTTCGTTGTGCTGAGCGCCTCCCTCGAAGGACCCAACTATGGGAAGAAGAGCGCCCAGGTTTATCCCGAACACCCCAGCACTAGTGGCATGGGGGCAGAAGCCGAAGACTGGCCATCTCTCAATTTTTTGATAAATGGCCGCACAGAAAATAATATTTTAAATTCAACAAGCATTGCTTAAGCGCCTATGAACAAGTTTTCAGCGCATAGGATAAAAACGAGCGAGTTTATTCAAAAATTACATCCTTGGTACATTCATCCGCCACAAGGCGGGCACCCGCAAGAACATCCTTGTAATAGTTCTCGGGCTTGCAATGCTCCTTCCCCGGCGGCGACCCGTCCTTCACAAGCTTCTCACCGTCCAGCTTACCCCAGTGCACCTTTGCACGGGCAAGGGCCCGACGGGGACCTTCGATGCAGACGGAGCGCTTGATGACCTCGAGCCTTGGACAGGCCTCCACCAGCCGCCGCACCAGCCCGAAGTAGCTCCCAGGCAGGGCCTCTCCGGGCCACAGCCGAACTATGAAGCCCTTCATGGCCTGTTCGGCCGCCTTGTGGAGCTCGACCAGCTGTTTCAGCTGGTCGCTCAAGGGCACAGGGTGTCCGGCCTCAGCATACTGAGACCAGAACACCTTCTCCGTCGAGCTGCCCTCTTCAGCTTGGTAGAATGCGGCAGCGTCGGATACGCTGCGGGGAAGATCTGCTAATGCCCCTGGAGAACTCCGGATTCGAGTAAGTAACAAGTAGTTTACTTTTATATTTCTGCTTTGCATAAAGAATGCCTTACCCGCTGCTATCTTCTTAATCTCCTCCAACTCTTGGAGGGCCTTTTGGGCTTCGGCCTTGGCAGACTTGGCAGTCTCAAGGGCCGCCGCGAGCTCAGACGCTTGGGTCTTTGACTCAAGCTCCAAACTCTCATGTTTTTCATGAGAGCCTGAAGCTCTTGCTGCACCTCGCCGACCTGAGCCCCAAGTTTCTCTCGCTCGGTGCGCTCCGCGACCGTTTTCTTTTCGGCCTCGGACAGCGCCTGCTTGAGGGTCGCCACCTCAGTCGTGGCCCCTATAATAAGCAGTGCAATCCTGTTATTTTTTGCAATCATGCCTCTCTATAGGCACTTTTTCTGTAAGGTATTTCCTACCTTCTTTTTCCTCGAGCTGCCGCTTGGCAAGGCCGAGCTCTTGCTCGGTCCGCTTGTGGTCCTGTTTCAGGACACCCACCTCCGCAGTCAGTACGGCGGTGGATAGCAGCGAAGCCTGCACACGCATATTGACTCTTTATTGTTACTCCTGCGAAATTTACTAGATCCTCTATTCGGCTTTTCTTTCCGAACGCCAAACAGAGCATCAGGGGCTACTGTCTATGCGGTTATATTTTTACATATTTTTACTTACCTCGAAGCCCGTTAGGAGGCTAGCGCAAGCTTCACTCAGTCCGCTCTTGACGGACTGAACCTTCTGGATCACCGTACTCATAATAGTACGGTGCTCCTCGTCGATGGAGGCGCCGTCAAGCACCTTGAGCAGATTGTCCGGCACCTCCGGTTGGACGGAGGCCGCCGGCTCAGAAGGCTTTCTCCTCTTGGAAGGAGTTCGCCTACCGCAGTCCGGAAATATTGAAGATTCCGGCGCGGTGTCCGGCACAAAGCCGGACTTGGAGCCCTGGGGGGTCTTGTCCCCTTTACTCCTGGGGTCCGGGAGGTCACCCTGCGGATCCTCCAGGACCAGCTCCTCCTGCCCCGGAGCTCGTTGCGACGCCACTTCGGCGTCATCCGCAGTGCGGGGGGAGACAGCGGGCGGAACTGAGTTCACGTCCGATGAATCTAGGGAGCCGCTCGATGACTCGTTGAGTTCGGCCCGGGGCGGGCTGCATAATTATGTTCGACATTAGGGAAAGCTGTGCAACAAAGGAACATCATGAGTTATTCTGATATCCAAATTTACGATTTCGCCGGACGCTTGGCCCTGTTTGGCCACTCCTCTTTGCCCTCTTCGGCGTTGGGGGCGTAGTCCGGCGGAGGGGTCTTCCTTTTCCTAGACCCCTCGGCCTCCCCCGTTGGGGCGGCCTTCCTCTTCTCTCCTCCCCCCGCTGGGGGGGGAGAGGTTTCTTCTTCCTCCTCCTCGTCTTCATGGGGGGAGTGCATCTCGGACTCGTCGGACGACGAGTCCGACACCACCATATGCCGAGAACTCTTTCGAGTCCCCGTGGCCTTCTTCTTCTTGGCCTTCTTCTCCGGCACCACATAAGGTGCCGAAACCAGCAGCTTCGCTAGTAGAGCGGGGGCTGGGTCTTCGGGCAAGGGAGCCGGACAGTTAATCGATCCGGACTTCGCCCGCCGAGCCTGTCAAAGGTAAGGGAGCTTAGATCCCGCATAGAGTCAAACTATGAAAAAACTTAACATCCTGTAAAAGGTGAAAATAGTTTACCTCGCTAGTGTGACGCTGCGAGCTATATCCGCGGTCCTCGGAAGCGGATGTGGGAGCCTCGGCGGCTTTGGTTAGCACCTTCCAGACGTCTTCATACGTCGTGTCGAAGAGCCTGTTAAGGGTTTGGTGCTGCGCCGGGTTGAACTCCCATAGATTAAAGCCCCGTTGTTGACACAGGAGGATCCGGGGGACGAGCATAACCTGGACTACATTGACGAGCTTGATTGGCTTGCTCACCAGGGACTAGATGCATGTCTGCAGTCTGGTCACCTCTTTTTCGTCGCCCCACGACAGGCCCTCTCTTTCCAGGACATAAGCCGCGTGGGGAGTCCGGATCGGAACTCGGGGGTTGCGATCCATTTCGGATCGCGCGGCTCGGTGATGTAAAACCACCACGATTGCCACCCCTTCAGGGTCTCCACGAAGGAGCCCTCGAGCCATAGGACGTTGGCCATCTTGCCCTCCATGGCGCCTCCGCATTCCGCCTGGCGGCCGCGCACCACCTTGGGCTTGACATTGAAGGTCTTGAGCCAGAGGCCGAAATGGGCGCGGATGCGGAGGAAGGCCTCGCACACGACGATAAACGCCGAGATGTTGAGGACGAAGTTCGGGGCCAGATCGTGGAAATCCAGGCCATAGTAAAACATGAGCCCCCGGACAAATGGGTGGAGTGGAAAACCCAGTCCGCGGAGGAAGTGGGGAAGGAATACTACCCTCTCATGGGGCCTTGGGGTGGGGAGAAGCTGCCCCTCCTCGGGAAGCCGGTGCACGATGTCTTTGGACAAGTATCCGGCCTTCCTTAGCTTTTTGACATGGCCCTCCGTGACGGAGGAGACCATCCACTTGCCTCCCGCTCCAGACATTGCTGGAGAAGGTTGAGGTGGGAAGTGAGGGCTTGGGCGCTGGAGCTCGAGTGCGCAGGAGATGGATAGGCAAAAGAGGAAGAAGGCGTAGGTAAAAGGGTGGATCCTTATCCCCTTATATGGGCGGATGCAGTTGTGCGTCCCCACTAGCCTAGTAAAACTTGCTTGCCTCCCAAGCGCCGTGATAAATGGCGCGGTTGGGTTACCCATGTCCGTATTGATGAGAATCCCGTAAAGGGGGTACATGATATCTTCTTTGACAAGACGTGCCAAGGAAACCGCCTCGCAAAACATGCTGAGGTGGAAAAGTAAAAACGATTCAAGTAAAGGACTTGGCCGTAGTGTGATGACGCACTGCAGAATATGTCGGCAGATTTGATTTGTGTCAATATTATTCTCTCTATGGCAATATGTGGAAACTTATTTTGTAGAGCCGGACACTACTCTTGGTGTTTACAATCTTCTATGAAGGACTTGGAGGAGGAACCCGCCTTGCAATGCCGAAGACAATTTGCGCGCCGGACTCGTTGTCATTGAAGCCTGGTTCAGGGGCTACTGAGGGAGTCCTGGATTAGGGGGTGTTCGGGTAGCCGGACTATACCTTCAGCCGGACTCCTGGACTATGAAGATACAAGATTGAAGACTTCGTCCCGTGTCCGGATGGGACTTTCCTTGGCGTGGAAGGCAAGCTTGGCGATGCGGATATTCAAGATCTCCTACCATTGTAACCAACTTTATGTAACCCTAACCCTATCCGGTGTCTATATAAACCGGAGGGTTGTAGTCCGTAGGCAATCAACTCCATACACAACAATCATACCATAGGCTAGCTTCTAGGGTTTAGCCTCCTTGATCTCGTGGTAGATCTACTCTTGTACTACCCATATCATCAATATTAATCAAGCAGGAGTAGGGTATTACCTCCCTCGAGAGGGCCCGAACCTGGGTAAAAAAACATCGTGTCCCTTGTCTCCTGTTACCATCCGGCCTTGACGC
Source organism: Triticum urartu (assembly GCF_056163025.1). Lineage (NCBI taxonomy): Eukaryota > Viridiplantae > Streptophyta > Magnoliopsida > Poales > Poaceae > Triticum > Triticum urartu. The sequence continues at coordinate 442,811,005 of NC_141879.1, read as the reverse complement.
ACAGTTCGGGACCCCCTACCCGAGATCCGCCGGTTTTCACACCGACACCCTGCAAAAACAAGTTAGACATCCTCTACTTTGTTGTTGCAAGTTTTACGTGGCTGCTACGGGTTGAGCAAGAACCGTTCTTACCTACGCATCAAAACCACAATGATAGTTCGTCAAGTTAGTGATGTTTTAACCTTCAACAAGGATCGGGCGTAGTCACACTCGGTTCAACTAAAGTTGGAGAAACTGACACCCGCCAGCCACCTATGTGCAAAGCACATTGGTAGAACCAGTCTCGCGTAAGCGTACGCATAATGTCGGTCCGGGCCGCTTCATCCAACAATACCGCCGAACCAAAGTATGACATGCTGGTAAGCAGTATGACTTGTATCGCCCACAACTCACTTGTGTTCTACTCGTGCATATAACATCTACGCATAAACCTGGCTCGGATGCCACTGTTGGGGAACATAGTAATTTCAAAAAAAAATCCTACGCACATGCAAGATCATGGTGATGCATAGCAACGAGAGGGGAGAGTATGTCTACGTACCCTCGTAGACCGAAAGCAGAAGCGTTTATCAACGCAGTTGATGTAGTCGTACACCTTCACGATCCGTCCCGATCAAGTACCGAAGTACGGCACCTCCGCGTTTAGCACACGTTCAGCTCGATGACGTCCTCGCCTTCTTGATCCAGCAAGAGGGGCAAAATAGTAGATGAGTTCCAGCAGCACGACGGCGTGGTGACGGTGTTGGTGAAGAACAATCTCCGCAGGGCTTCACCTAAGCACTACGAAAACTATTATGGGGGGTAAACTACAGGGGACGGGGTTGCCGGCACACGGCTTGGTGTTTCTTGATGTGTCTTGGGTGCTAGCCCTACCCCTCTATTTATATGTTGAGCCTTGGGGTCGAAACTTGGAGTAAAATCCTCCACAAAGTCGGTTTCACCCGAATGGCAAGAGTCCTTCTCGGACTCCAGGGCCAGACACCAGGGTTCCCGGCATCTGGACCCAGACGCCAGGGACCCTGGACTCCGCAAAACTTCCTTTTGCGCTTTCCAAAAACCTTGTGGGCTTTCTTCTATGGCCCAAATAAAGTGTTCTCGTACCCAAACATTTCGGGAAACATCCGGAACCCCTTCCGGTGAATTCTGGAACCCTTCCGGAGAACAAACACTGTTATCCCATATATCAAACTTTATCTCCGGGCCATTCCGGAGTTCCTCGTCATGTCCGTGATCTTATCTGGAACTCCGAACAACATTCGGTTACCAACATTCATAACTCATAAATACTATATCGTCAACGAACGTTAAGCGTGCGGACCCTATGGGTTCGAGAACTATGTAGACATGACCGAGACACTTCTTTGGTCAATAATCAATAGCAGAACCCGGATGCCCATATTGGCTCCTACATATTCTACGAAGATCTTTATCGGTCGAACCGCATAACAACATACATTGTTCCCTTTGTCATTGGTATGTTACTTGCCCGAGATTCGATCGTTGGTATCTCAATACCTAGCTCAATCTCGTTACCGACAAGTCTCTTTACTCGTTCCGTAATGCATCATCCCGCAACTAACTCATTAGTTACATTGCTTGCAAGGCTTGTAGTGATGTGTGATACGTCTCCGTCGTATCTATAATTTTTGATTGTTCCATGCCAATATTCTACAACTTTCATATACTTTTGGCAACTTTTTATATTATTTTTGGGACTAACATATTGATCCAGTGCCCAGTGCCAGTTCCTGTCTGTTGCATGTTTTATGTTTCGCAGAATATCCATATCAAACGGAGTCCAAACGGGATAAAAACGGACGGAGCTTATTTTTGGAATATTTGGAAAATCTGGGAGAAAGATCAACGTGAAACGGTGTCCGAGGTGGGCACGAGGTAGGGGGTGCACCCCACCCCCCTGGGCGCTCCCCTGACCCTCGTGGTCCACCCATAAGGCGGTTGATGCCCTTCTTCGGCCGCAAGAAAGCTATTTTTTGGTAAAAAATCACGGCGAAGGTTTCGGTCCTATCGGAGTTAGGATCTCCATATATTTACGAAACGGTTAAAGGCCAGCAGAACAGAACGCAGAAACAGAGAGAGACAGAGAGACAGATCCAATCTCGGAGGGGCTCTCGCCCCTCCCATGCCATGGAGGCTAAGGACCATAGGGAAAACCCTTCTCCCATCTAGGGAGGAGGTCAAGGAAGAAGAAGACGAAGGGGCCCCCTCTCCCCTTCTCTTCCGGTGGTGCTGGAACGCTGTCGTGGCCATCATCATCATCACCACGATCTACTCCAACACCTCCGCCATCTTCACCAACATCTCCATCACCTTCCCCCCTCTATCTACAGCGGTCCACTCTCCTGCAACCCGTTGTACCCTCTACTTGAACATGGTGCTTTATGCTTCATATTATTATCCAATGATGTGTTGCCATCCTATGATGTCTGGGTAGATTTTCGTTGTCCTATCGGTGGTTGATGAATTGCTATGATTGATTTAATTTGCTTGTGGTTATTTTGCTGTCCTTTGGTGCCCATCATATGAGCGAGCGCGTGGATCACACCATAGGGTTAGTTGTATGTTGATAGGACTATGTATTGGAGGGCAAGAGTGCCAGAAGCTTCAACCTAGCATAGAAATTGATGCGTACGGGATTGAAGGGGGGGGCAATATATCTTAATGCTATGGTTGGGTTTTACCTTAATGAACATTAGTAGTTGCGGCTGCTTGCTAATAGTTCCAATCATAAGTGCATAGAATTCCAAGTCATGGATGACATGCTAGCAGTGGCCTCTCCCACATAAAACTTGCTATCGGTCTAAAGTAGTCAATTGCTTAGGGGCAATTTCGCAACTCCTACCACCACTTTTCCATACTCGCTATATTTACTTTATTGTGTCTTTACTGAAATAGCCCCTACTTTTTATTTACGTAATCTTTATTATCTTGCAAACCTATCCAACAACACCTACAAAGTACTTCTAGCTTCATACTTGTTCTAGGTAAAGCGAACGTCAAGCGTGCATAGAGTTGTATCGGTGGTCGATAGAACTTGAGGGAATATTTGTTCTACCTTTAGCTCCTCATTGGGTTCGACACTCTTACTTATCGAAAAATGTTGCGATCCCCTATACTTGTGGGTTATCAAGACCTTTTTCTGGCGCCGTTGCCGGGGAGCAATAGCGTGGGGTGAATATTCTCGTGTGTGCTTGTTTGCTTTATCACTAAGTAATTTTTATTTGTTGTTCTTAGTTGTTCTCTATCTTTAGTTATGGATATGGAACACGAAATACCAAAAAAATTAGGTGTACTTGCTACTCATGGAGATGAGGAACCTCCTAAAACCCTCGATGCTCGTTATGTGACAGAAATTATGTACTACTTTGATAATACTGAGAAAACCCCATTCAATCTGGTAATGGGAGTAACGTTGGATCAACGTGAATACTTTAGGGATTATCGCTTGACACAAAAAGGGAAACTATTATGGGATCAAATTTATATATTGAAGTGGTATGCTCGGCAAGTATGCTTTAGTTATGATTATACTTGTTGCTCTAGGATGAAGGCTCCGCACCTTCCCTTTTCATGCAAATTTAATGACAATGAAACCTTAGCTTCTTATGCTAATGGTATATATGATTACTATGATGTGGAACAAATAGAAGAATTTGTTGCTTTTAAGGGTGCTTATGAAATTGAATCTTTGTTTGAAAAGTATGAATCTTTTGATGATGATGTTTATAGGCCTGAAAATTTAGCTATCATAAAATATTGCTATGATAATTATGAATATAATTCCTATATTAATGCTCTTATTGAGAAAGTCTCCGCTGTCCAAGAAGAGACTAATGTTTTGCAGGAATCTATGGAAGAAGAAGTTGATGAAATTGTGAGCTCATTGGATGAAAAAGATGAGAAAGAGAGCGAAGAACAAAAGGAGGAAGAGCGGATTGATCACCCGTGCCCACCTTCTAATGAGAGTAACTCTTCAACTCATACATTGTTTAATTCCCCTTCATGCTTACCGAAGGATGAATGCTATGATAATTCCTATGATCCCGTTGATTCTTTTGAAATATCCCTTTTTGATGATGCTTGTTATGCTTGTGGCCAAGATGCCAATATGAATTATGCTTATGGAGATGAACTTGCTATAGTTCCTTATGTTAAACATGAAATTGTTGCTATTGCACCCACGCATGATAGTCCTATTATCTTTTTGAATTCTCCCAACTGCACTATATCGGAGAAGTTTACCCTTATTAAGGATTATATCGATGGGTTGCGTTTTACTATTACACATGATGATTTTGATGAATATAATGTGCATGTGCTTGCTGCTCCTACTTGCAATTATTATGAGAGAGGAACTATATCTCCACCTCTTTATGTTTCCAATACAACAAAATTGCAAGAAACTGTTTATACTATGCATTGGCCTTTACTATGTGTGCATGGATTGTTCTTTTATGACATGCCGATGCATAGGAAGAGAGTTAGACTTCGTTGTTACATGATATATGTTACTTTGGGCTCACTACTAAATTACAAATCATTTCTAATTAAAATTGGATTTGATATACCTTGGGATCCGGGTGGATTCACTACTTGAGCACTATATGCCTAGCTTAATGGCTTTAAAGAAAGCGCTGCCAGGGAGACAACCCGGAAGTTTTAGAGAGTCATTTATTTCTGTTGAGTGCTTTCATATAGTTTAAAAACAACAAAAATAAAGAGGGGAACCCAAAACTTTTTCAAAAAGGAAAGTGAAAGTGAGAAAGACAAGCATTGTTGAAGTGGGAGAGCTCCTTGAACTTTGTTAATGCTCACGGCAACTTTGTGAATCTTGATTACAGAAAATTTTCAACAAAAATAATTATCCCCTTGTGCAATTCCATTGTATTATAAAAATAATGTGCCAAGGTTTGCCTTTAGGATGTTTACAGTGCTGGTTGGTTTGTACGGTGCGGGACAGAAACTTTGGCTGTAGTGCGCGATTTTACATTTTTTACTGGAACGTCAAATGGTTCTGATTTATCTTGAACTATCTTTATATACAAATTTTTTATTTTTCCTAATTTTGGCAGAATTTTTCAAGTATCAGAAGTATGGTGAATGTTCAGATTGTTACAGACTGTTCTGTTTTAGACAGATTCTGTTTTTGATGCATAGTTTGCTTGTTTTGATGAAACTAGCGATTTAGATCAGTGGATTAAGCCATGGAAAAGTTATATTACAGTAGACACAATGCAAAAAATATGAATTGGTTTGCAACAGTACTTAGAGTAGTGATTTGCTTTATTATACTAACGGATCTTACCGAGTTTTCTGTTGAAGTTCTGTGTGGATGAAGTGTTCGATGATCGAGAAGGTCTCGATGTGAGAAGAAGGAAGAGAGGCAAGAGCTCAAGATTGGGGATTCCCGAGGAAACCCAAGTAAACATTCAAGTATACTCAAGCGTCTAAGCTTGGGGATGCCCCGGAAGGCATCCCCTCTTTCTTCAACAAGTATCGGTATGTTTCCGGATTCGTTTCGTTCATGCGATATGTGCAATCTTGGAGCATCTTTTGCATTTAGTTTTCATCTTTCTTTTATGCACCATGCTGGTATGAGATAGTCCTTGGTTGATTTATAGAATGCTCTATGCACTTAACTTATATCTTTGAGTATGGCTTTATAGAATGCTTCATGTGCTTCACTTATATCATTTGAAGTTTGGATTGCCTGTTTCCCTTTACATAGAAAACCGCCATTTGTAGAATGCTCTTTTGCTTCACTTATATTTGTTAGAGCGTGTGCACATATTTTGTAGAAAGAATTAAACTCTCTTGCTTCACTTATATCTATCTAGAGAGATGACAGGAACTGGTCATTCACATGGTTAGTCATAAAATCCTACATAAAACTTGTAGATCACTGAATATGATATGTTTGATTCCTTGCAATAGTTTTGCGATATAAAGATGGTGATATTAGAGTCATGCTAGTGGGTAGTTGTGGATTAGTATAAATACTTGTGTTGAGGTTTGTGATTCCCGTAGCATGCACGTATGGTGAACCGTTATGTAACGAAGTCAGAGCATGAGGTATTTATTGATTGTCTTCCTTATGAGTGGCGGTCGGGGACGAGCGATGGTCTTTTCCTACCAATCTATCCCCCTAGGGGCATGCGTAGTAGTACTTTGCTTCGAGGGCTAATAAACTTTTGCAATAAGTATGTGAGTTCTTTATGACTAATGTTGAGTCCATGGATTATACACACTCTCACCCTTCCATCATTGCTAGCCTCTCTAGTATGGCGCAACTTTCGCCAGTACCATAAACCCACCATATACCTTCCTCAAAACAGCCACCATACCTACCTATCATGGCATTTCCATAGCCATTCCGAGATATATTGCCATGCAACTTCTATCATCATCATATACATGACTTGAGCATTCATTGTCATATTGCTTTGCATGATTGTAAGATAGCTAGCATGATGTTTTCATGGCTTGTCCGTTTTTTATGTCATTGCTACGCTAGATCATTGCACATCCCGATACACCGCCGGAGGCATTCATATAGAGTCATACCTTTGTTCTAGATATCGAGTTGTAATATTGAGTTGTAAGTAAATAAAAGTGTGATGATCATCATTATTAGAGAATTGTCCCAGTGAGGAAAGGATGATGGAGACTATGATTCCCCCCACAAGTCGAGATGAGACTCCGAATGAAAAAAAAAGAAAAAGAAAAAGAGAAAGGCCATAAAAAAGGAAGGCCCAAAAAAATAACGAGAGAAAAAGAGAGAAGGGACAATGCTACTATCCTTTTTCCACACTTGTGCTTCAAAGTAGCACCATGTTCTTCATATGGAGAGTCTCTTGAGTTATCACTTTCATATACTAGTGGGAATTTTCATTATAGAACTTGGCTTGTATATTCCAATGATGGGCTTCCTCAAATGCCCTAGGTCTTCATGAGCAAGCAAGTTGGATGCACACCCACTTAGTTTCAGTTTGAGCTTTCATATACTTAAATCTCTAGTGCATCCGTTGCATGGCAATCACTACTCACTCACATTGATATCTATTGATGGGCATCTCCATAGCCTGTTGATACGCCTAGTTGATGTGAGACTATCTTCTCCTTTTTGTCTTCTACACAATCACCATTCTATTCCACCTATAGTGCTATATCCATGGCTCACGCTCATGTATTGCGTGAGGGTTGAAAATGCTGAAGCGTGTTAAAAAGTATGAACCAATTGCTCGGCTTGTCATCGGGGTTGTGCATGATGTGAATATTTTGTGTGGTGAAGATGGAGCATAGACAGACTATATGATTTTGTAGGGATAACTTTCTTTGGCCTTGTTATTTTGAAAAGACGTGATTGCTTTATTAGTGGGCTTGAAGTATTATTGTTTTATGTCAAATCATAAACTATTGCTTTGAATCACTCGTGTCTTAATATTCATACCATGATTAGATATGTGATCAAGTTTATGCTAGGTAGCATTCCACATCAAGAATTATCTTTTTTATCATTTACCTACTTGAGGACGAGCAGGAATTAAGCTTGGGGATGCTGATACGTCTCCGTTGTATCTACAATTTTTGAATGTTCCACGCCAATATTCTACAACTTTCATATACTTTTGGCAACTTTTTATATTATTTTTGTGACTAACTTATTGATCCAGTGCCCAGTGCCAGTTCCTGTCTGTTGCATGTTTTATGTTTCATAGAATATCCATATCAAACGGAGTCCAAACGGGATAAAAACGGACGGAGCTTATTTTTGGAATATTTGGAAAATCTGGGAGAAAGATCAACGCGAAACGGTGTTCGAGGTGGGCACGAGGTAGGGGGGCGTGCCCCTGACCCTCGTGGTCCACCCGTAAGGCGGTTGGTGCCCTTCTTCGGCCGCAAGAAAGCTATCTTTTGGTAAAAAAATCATGGCGAAGGTTTCGGTCCAATCGGAGTTACGGATCTCCATATATATACGAAACGGTGAAAGGGCAGCAGAACAGAACGCAGAAACAGAGAGAGACAGATAGACAGATCCAATCTTGGAGGGGCTCTCACCCCTCCCATGCCATGGAGGCCAAGGACCAGAGGGAAAACCCTTCTCCCATCTAGGGAGGAGGTCAAGGAAGAAGAAGACGAAGGGCCCCCCTCTCCCCTTCTCTTCCGGTGGCGCCGGAACGTTGCCGTGGCCATCATCATCATCACCACGATCTACTCCAACACCTCCGCCATCTTCACCAACATCTCCATCACCTTCCCCCCTCTATCTACAGCGGTCCACTCTCCCGCAACCCGATGTACCCTCTACTTAAACATGGTGCTTTATGCTTCATATTATTATCCAATGATGTGTTGCCATCCTATGATGTCTGAGTAGATTTTCGTTGTCCTATCGATGGTTGATGAATATTGATTTAATTTGCTTGTGGTTATGTTGCTGTCCTTTGGTGCCCATCATATGAGCGCGCGCATGGATCACACCATAGGGTTAGTTGTATGTTGATAGGACTATGTATTGGAGGGCAAGAGTGACAGAAGCTTCAACCTAGCATAGAAATTGATGCATACGGGATTGAAGGGGGACCAATATATCTTAATTCTATGGTTGGGTTTTACCTTAATGAACGTTAGTAGTTGCGGATGCTTGCTAATAGTTCCAATCGTAAGTGCATAGAATTCCAAGTCAGGGATGACATGCTAGCAGTGGCCTCTCCCACATAAAACTTGTTATCGGTCTAGTAAAGTAGTCAATTGCTTAGGGGCAATTTCGCAACTCCTACCACCACTTTTCCATACTCGCTATATTTACTTTATTGTGTCTTTACTTAAACATCCCCTACTTTTTATTTACGTAATCTTTATTATCTTGCAAACCTATCCAACAACACCTACAAAGTACTTCTAGCTTCATACTTGTTCTAGGTAAAGCGAACGTCAAGCGTGCGTAGAGTTGTATCGGTGGTCGATAGAACTTGAGGGAATATTTGTTCTACCTTTAGCTCCTTGTTGGGTTCGACACTCTTACTTATCGAAAACTATTGCGATCCCCTATACTTGTGGGTTATCAATGTGCATTACCGAGAGGGCCCATAGATACCTCTCCGACAATCGGAGTGGCAAATCCTATTCTCGATCTATGCCAACTCAACGAACACCATCGGAGACACATGTAGAGCACCTTTATAATCACCCAGTTACGTTGTGACGTTTGGTAGCACACAAAGTGTTCTTCTGGTAATCAGGAGTTGCATAATCTCATAGTCATAGGAACATGTATAGGTCATGAAGAAAGCAATAGCAGTAAACTAAACAATCAAGTGCTAAGCTAACAGAATGGGTCATGTCAATCACATCATTCTCCTAATGATGTGATCCCGTTAATCAAATGACAACTCATGTCTATGGCTAGGAAACTCAACCATCATTGATCAACGAGCTAGTCAAGTAGAGGCATACTAGTGACACTATGTTTGTCTATGTATTCACACATGTATTATGTTTCTGGTTAATACAATTCTAGCATGAATAATAAACATTTATCATGATGTGAGGAAATAAATAATAACTTTATTATTGCCTCTAGGGCATATTTCCTTCAGTGTGATCACTACTTGTGCATCCAAAAACCTTTAAACCAGTTTTGCCACATGAGTCCACTATATCTACCTATATGTGGTATTCTTTTGTCATTCTATGCAAATTTGTATGTGCCATCTCTAATTTTCAAAATAAGCTTCTCTTTTGTGTGTTCGTTCCACTCGCGGAACGGCGAGGGGTGGCTAATATTTTCCATGCTAGATGTGTTAATCTCACGATGAGTGTTTATTCACTTGTCATTGCACGAGAGTAAGGCAAAGGTATTAGGGATGCCCAGTCCCAAAATGAAAAATGAATTTACTTTATGTTGTCAAATAACAAATCCTTGGAAAGTGTTGGTATGAAGGCACCCGTGGATACGGTTAGCCATGGAAAGTGAAAGTATGGTGGAAATAGGAATAAACTTTATTTTCTATTTGGGAACCGCGTATGATATATCTAGCATGGAAAGTGTTGGGAACTCTAAGTCGTTTTTGTTGGTGGGAAGGATACACCTCCCAAAATGTTTTTATCTCTAAGTTTTTCACTTTGAGCTCTGGCACCTCTACAAATCCCTACTTCCCTCCGCGAAGGGCCTTTCTTTTACTTTATGTAATTTTTATTTTTGAATCTGAGTCTCCATCTTCTCTTATAAAAGCACCAATTAGGAGGCACTATGATCATACTTGAGCATTGGGTGTAGTTAATATGCAAGTGTGTTTCATGAATGGATCAATGATTAAGCATGATGGGCTAGGGATAGCTTATTTTAGCGTTGATATTTCGAAAGACATGGTTGCTTGTTCATATGCTTGAGTATTTAAGTTATCATGTCAAAACTAGACTATTGCTTTGAACAATATAAAAGTCCAAATGTCCATGCTATAAAGAAAAGAATATGATATGGAATGTTAGGCAGCATTCCACATCAAAAATTCTGTTTTATCACTTACCTACTCGAGGACGAGCAGGAGTTAAGCTTGGGGATGCTGATACGTCTCCAATGTATCTATAATTTTTTATTGTTCCATGTTGTTATATTATAAATCTTGGATGTTTTATAATCATTTTATAGTCATTTTATATCATTTTTGGTACTAACCTATTGACATAGTGCCAAGTGCTAGTTGTTGTTTTTTGCATGTTTTTTACGTTGCAGAAAATCAATACCAAACAGAGGCCAAATGCAACGAAACTTTATGGAGATTTTTTATGGGCCAGAAGACACCTAACGGGCCAAGGCTGCGCCTGGGGGGTGCTCCGAGGGGAGCATAACCCGCTAGGGCGCGCCAGGAGGCACAGGCGCGCCCGGGTGGGTTGTGCCCACCTCGGGTGCCCCCCGGACCACCTCTTTGCTCTATAAATACCCCAATATTCCAGAAACCCTAGGGGAGTTGACGGAAATCAATTCCAGCCGCCGCAGAGTTCAGAACCACCAGATCCAATCTAGACACCATCACGGAGGGTTTCACCACTTCCATTGGTGCCTCTCCGATGATGCGTGAGTAGTTCTTTGTAGACCTTCGGGTCCGTGGCTAGTAGCTAGATGGCTTCCTCTCTCTCTCGTTTGATTCTCAATACAATGGCCTCTTGGAGATCCATATGATGTAACTCTTTTTGCGGTGTGTTTGTTGGGATCAGATGAACTTTGAGTTTATGATCTGATCTATCTTTTTATATGCATGAAAGTTATTTGAGTTTCTTTGATCTCTTATATGCATGATTGCTTATAGCCTCGTATTTCTTCTCCAATATTTCAGTTTTGTTTGTCCAACTTGATCTATTTATCTTGCAATGGGAAGAGGTGCTTTGTAGTGGGTTCGATCTTACGGTGCTTGATCCCAGTGACAAAAAGGGAACCGACACGTATGTATCGTTGCTACTAAGGATGAAATGATGGGGTCTATCTCTACATAGATAGATCTTGTCTACATCATGCCATCGTTCTTATTGCATTACTCCATTTCTCCATGAACTTAATACACTAGATGCATGCTGGATAGCGGTCGATGTGTGGAGTAACAGTAGTAGATGCAGGCAGGAGTCGGTCTACTAATCTTGGACGTGATGCCTATATAATGATCATTTCCTGGATATCGTCATGATTATTTGAAGTTCTATCAATTGCCCAACAGTAATTTGTTTACCTGTCGTTTGCTATTTTTCTCGAGAGAAGCCACTAGTGAAACCTACGGCCCCCGGGTCTCTTTCTCATATTATTTGCCTTTGCGATTTATTTTATTTGCCTTTTATTTTCAAATCTATTAAATCCAAAAATACCTTGCTGCAATTTATTTTATTTGGCGTTCGATCTATCAACATTTACAACTCTCTCACGTCCGTTTGCCAATTTCTGGCGCCGTTACCCGAAAGGGATTGACAGCCCCTTTTACACGTCGGGTTGTAAGTATTTGTTATTTGTGTGCAGGTGTTGTTTACGTTGTATTGCTTGGTTCTCCTACTGGTTCGATAACCTTGGTCATATCTGAGGGAAATACCTACCGCTGTTGCGTTGCATCATCCCTTCCTCTTTGGGGAAATACCGACGTAGCTTCAAGCGACATCAGTGGGCAAGATCTCGCTTCCCTGGAGGGAGATGGTGTGGCCCGTATTGATGCGTCTCCAACGTATCTATAATTTTTGATTGCTCCATGCTATATTATCTACTGTTTTGGACATTATTGGGCTTTATTTTCCACTTTTATATTATTTTTGGGACTAACCTATTAACCGGAGGCCCAGCCCAGAGTTGCTGTATTTTTTTTGCCTATTTTAGGGTTTCGAAGAAAAGGAATATCAAACGGAGTCCAGACGGAATGGAACCTTCGGGGACGTGATTTTTGGAACGAACAAGATCCAAGAGACTTGGACCCTACGTCAAGCAACCAACAGGGAGGCCACAAGGTAGGGGGTGCGCCTACCCACCCCCCCGGCGCGCCCTCCACCCTCGTGGGCCCCCTGTTGCTCCACCGACGTACTTCTTCCTCCTATATATACCTACGTACCCCCAAACGATCAGATACAGAGCCAAAACCCTAATTCCATCGCCGTAACTTTCTGTATCCACGAGATCCCATCTTGGGGCCTGTTCCGGAGCTCCGCCGGAGGGGGCATCGATCACGGAAGGCTTCTACATCAACACCATAGCCTCTCCGATGAAGTGTGAGTAGTTTACCTCAGACCTACGGGTCCATAGTTATTAGCTAGATGGCTTCTTCTCTCTTTTTGGATCTCAATACAAAGTTCTCCCCCTCTCTTGTGGAGATCTATTCGATGTAATCTTCTTTTGCGGTGTGTTTGTTGAGACCGATGAATTGTGGGTTTATGATCAAGTTTATCTATGAACAATATTTGAATCTTCTCTGAATTCTTTTATGTATGATTGGTTATCTTTGCAAGTCTCTTCGAATTATCAGTTTGGTTTGGCCTACTAGATTGATCTTTCTTGCAATGGGAGAAGTGCTTAGCTTTGGGTTCAATCTTGCGGTGTCCTTTCCCAGTGATAGTAGGGGCAGCAAGGCACGTATCGTATTGTTGCCATCGAGGATAACAAGATGGGGTTTTATCATATAGCATGAATTTATCCCTCTACATCATGTCATCTTGCTTAAGGCGTTACTCTGTTCTTATGAACTTAATACTCTAGATGCATGCTGGATCGGTCGATGTGTGGAGTAATAGTAGTAGATGCAGGCAGGAGTCGGTTTGCTTGTCTCGGACGTGATGCCTATATACATGGTCGTACCTAGATATTCTCATAACTATGCTCAATTCTATCAATTGCTCAATAGTAATTTGTTCACCCACCGTAAAATACCTATGCTCTTGAGAGAAGCCACTAGTGAAACCTATGGCCCCCGGGTCTATCTTCATCATATTAAATCTTCCAATACGTAGTTATTTTCATTGCCTTTTATTTTACATTGCATCTTTATCATAAAAATACCAAAAATATTATCTTATCATATCTATCAGATCTCACTCTCGTAAGTGACCGTGTAGGGATTGACAACCCCTTATCGCGTTGGTTGCAAGGATTTATTTGTTTTGTGCAGGTGCGAGGGACTCGCGCGTAGCCTCCTACTGGATTGATACATTGGTTCTCAAAAACTGAGGAAATACTTACACTACTTTGCTGCATCACCCTTTCCTCTTCAAGGGAAAACCAACGCAGTGCTCAAGAGGTAGCAAGAAGGATTTCTGGCGCCGTTGCTGGGGAGGTCTACGCAAAAGTCAAACATACCAAGTACCCATCACAAACCCTTATCTCCCGCATTACATTATTTTCCATTTGCCTCTCATTTTCCTCTCCCCCACTTCACCTTTGCCGTTTTATTCGCCCTCTCTCTCTATCCTCCCTCTCTTTCTCTATTTGCCTCTTTTTGCCTTTTGCACTTTCTGCCATTATGTCTGAAATTGGGGAAATTATTGTCGATATGGACAATAATAATATCATGAAAAATTCTGATGCTCCTGCTGAAGAACCCCCTATCTTACATACAAAAAAATTCCGTATTGGTAGTGGTAATATTAATGGAAAAGGAGTTATCCAAGATTTCTTTACTTGTGCCGGTGCTTTGCCTTCTATTGGTAGTTCTATCCTTCATAGAACTAGTAGTCTTGCGGACGCTATTGCCATGCTTGTAGTTGAACTTGAAAAACAATTCATGCACATGCACCCTTGCATACAAAGGATTTTCCTAGAATTTTCTAATATTGAGCATTCTTCTATTAAGCGTGCCGCTACTATATTTTTGGCTCATGAGTTCAGATTCGTAATGAAAGAGGCCAAAGAAATCTTTGCGCATTATAGGGTGGACGCTTGCCGTCCTCCCACAGAGGCTATCCTTTTTGATCAAGAAGAAATAATGCGCTTTCAATCTCTAGACTATGTTGCTTTCAATGAAAATCTTAGAAAAAGGGTTCCTACCAATGTTTTAGTTGATAGAATTTCTGAACTTAATGATGATTTGGCCATTCGAAATAATGAACTAGGATATTATCTTGAGTATAGGCTCACAAAGTTCTGTCAAAAGAATGCTTACAACGGTGAATTGGTTGTGCAATACGAAGGGCCAAAGGAGGAACCTATACCTCCCAAGGTTGATCTTGGGGACTTTTGTCCCATTAAATTTAGCCCTTTTGATTACTTTTGCTTGCAAGAAAAATTGCTGCCGAACATAGAGAATATGAAATGAGTTTTAATGATCTATCTTACTATTATGGCAATACCTAGATCTATCCTTGTTTTTTATGCCTAGTTAGGGGCATTAAACGATAGCGCTTGTTGGGAGGCAACCCAATTTTATTTTTATTCCTTGCTCTTTGCTCATGTTTAGTAATAAGTAATTTATCTAGCCTCTGTTTTGGTTGTGTTTTTTGTGTTTAATTAGTGTTTGTGCCAAGTAGAACCGTTGGGAAGACTAGGGGAAAGTCTTGTTAATCTTGCTGTAAAAAACAGAAACTTTAGCGCTCACGAGAACTGCTGCCATTTTTATTTGGAAAGTGATATTTAGTTAATTCCTTTTGTAGATGATTAATAGATAAATTCCCCACGTCCATCAATTTATTTTAGAATTTTGGGGGGTCCATATCTTGCGCTAGCTACAGATTACTACAGACTGTTCTGTTTTTGACCGATTCTGTTTTTCGTGTGTTGTTTGCTTATTTTGATGAATCTATGGCTAGTAAAATAGTTTATAAGCCATAGAAAAGTTGGAATACAGTAGGTTTAACACAAATATAAATAAAGAATGAGTTCATTACAGTACCTTGAAGTGGTCTTTTGTTTTCAAGTTTTGGGTAAAGATTTGATGGATTATGGAACAAGGAGTGGCAAGAGCCTAAGCTTGGGGATGCCCATGGAACCCCCAAGATAATATAAGGACACCTAAAAGCCAAAGCTTGGGGATGCCCCGGAAGGCATCCCCTCTTTCGTCTACTTCTATCGGTAACTTTACTTGGAGCTATATTTTTATTCACCACATGATATGTATTTTGCCTGGAGCGTCTTGTATGATTTGAGTCTTTGCTTTTTAGTTTACCACAATCATCTTTGTTGTACACACCTTTTGAGAGAAACACACATGATTCGGAAATTATTAGAATACTCTAGGTGCTTCACTTATATCTTTTGAGTTATATAGTTTTGCTCTAGTACTTCACTTATATCTTTTAGAGCATGGTGGTGGATTTGTTTTATAGAAACTATTGATCTCTCATGCTTCACTTAGATTATTTTGAGAGTCTTAAATAGCATGGTAATTTGCTTAAATAATCCTAATATGCTAGGTATACAAGATTAATAATAAAATTCTCTTATGAGTGTGTTGAATACTAAGAGAAGTTTGATGCTTGATGATTGTTTTGAGATATGGAGGGAGTGGTATTAAAGTTGTGCTAGTTGAGTAGTTGTGAAATTGAGAAATACTTGTGTTGAAGTTTGCGAGTCCCGTAGTTATGTAACAAATTTGAAACATGAGGTGTTCTTTGATTGTCCTCCTTATGAGTGGCGGTCGGGGACGAGCGATGGTCTTTTCCTACCAATCTATCCCCCTAGGAGCATGCGCGTAGTGCTTGGTTTTTGATGACTTGTAGATTTTTGCAATAAGTATGTGAGTTCTTTATGACTAATTATGAGTCCATGGATTATACACACTTTCACCCTTCCATCATTGCTAGCCTCTTCGGTACCGTGCATTGCCCTTTCTCACATTGAGAGTTGGTGCAAACTTCGCCAGTGCATCCAAACCCCATGATATGATACACTCTTTCACACATAAACCTCCTTATATCTTCCTCAAAACAGCCACCATACCTACCTATTATGGCATTTCCATAGCCATTCCGAGATATATTGCCATGCAACTTTCCACCATCCCGTTTATCATGACACGTTCATCATTATCATATTGCTTTGCATGATCATGTAGTTGACATCGTATTTGTGGCAAAGCCACCGTTCATAATTTTTCCTACATGTCACACTTGATTCATTGCATATCCCGGTACACCGCCGGAGGCATTCATATAGAGTCATACCTTGTTCTAGTATTGAGTTGTAATCATTGAGTTGTAAATAAATAGAAGTGTGATGATCATCATTTAATAGAGCATTATCCCAAAAAAAGGCCAAATAAAAAAATGAAGGCCCAAAAAAAGAAATAAAAAGGGACAATGCTACTATCCTTTTTCCACACTTGTGCTTCAAAGTAGCACCATGATCTTCATGATAGAGAGTCTCTTGTTTTGTCACTTTCATATACTAGTGGGAATTTTTCATTATAGAACTTGGCTTGTATATTCCAACAATGGGCCTCCTCAAGTGCCCTAGGTATTCGTGAGCAAGCAAGTTGGATGCACACCCACTAGTTTCTTTTGTTGAGCTTTCATACATTTATAGCTCTAGTGCATCCGTTGCATGGCAATCCCTACTCCTTGCATTAACATCAATCGATGAGCATCTCCATAGCTCATTGACTCATTGATTAGCCTCGTTGATGTGAGACTTTCTCCTTTTTGTCTTCTCCACATAACCCCCATCATTATACTCTATTCCACCCATAGTGCTATATCCATGGCTCACGCTCATGTATTGCGTGAAGGTTTATAAAGTTTGAGATTACTAAAGTATGAAACAATTGCTTGGCTTGTCATCGGGGTTGTGCATGATGAGAGCATTCTTGTGTGACGAAAATGGAGCACGACTAAACTATATGATTTTGTAGGGATGAACTTTTATTTTGAGAAGACTAAATTGCTTAGTTAGTATGCTTGAAGTATTATTATTTCTATGTCAATATTAAACTTTTATCTTGAATCTTTCGGATCTGAATATTCATGCCATAATTAAGAAGAATTACATTGAAATTATCCCTAGTAGCATTCCACATCAAAAATTCTGTTTTTATCATTTACCTACTCGAGGACGAGCAGGAATTAAGCTTGGGGATGCTTGATACGTCTCCAACGTATCTATAATTTTTGATTGCTCCATGTTATATTATCTACTGTTTTGGACATTATTGGGCTTTATTTTCCACTTTTATATTATTTTTGGGACTAACCTATTAACCGGAGGCCCGGCCCAGAATTGCTGTTTTTTGTGCCTATTTTAGGGTTTCGAAGAAAAGGAATATCAGACGGAGTCCAAACGGAATGAAACCTTCGGGAAAGTGATTTTTGGAACGAACAAGATCCAGGAGACTTGGACCCTACGTCAAGCAACCAGCAGGGAGGCCACGAGGTAGGGGGGCGCGCCTACCCCCCCCCCCCCCAGGCGTGCCCTCCACCCTCGTGGGCCTCCTGTTGCTCCACCGACGTACTCCTATATATACCTACGTACCCCCAAACGATCAGATACGGAGCCAAAACCCTAATTCCACCGCCGCAACTTTCTGTATCCACGAGATCCCATCTTGGGCCTGTTCCGGAGCTCCGCCGGAGGGGGCATCGATCATGGAGGGCTTCTACATCAACACCATAGCCTCTCCGATGAAGTGTGAGTAGTTTACCTCAGACCTACGGGTCCATAGTTATTAGCTAGATGGCTTCTTCTCTCTTTTTGGATCTCAATACAAAGTTCTACCCCTCTCTTGTGGAGATCTATTCCATGTAATCTTCTTTTGCGGTGTGTTTGTTGAGACTGATGAATTGTGGGTTTATGATCAAGTTTATCTATGAACAATATTTGAATCTTCTCTAAATTCTTTTATGTATGATTGGTTATCTTTGCAAGTCTCTTTGAATTATCAGTTTGGTTTGGCCTACTAGATTGATCTTTCTTGCAATGGGAGAAGTGCTTAGCTTTGGGTTCAATATTGCGGTGTCCTTTCCCAGTGACAGTAGGGGCAGCAAGGCACGTATTGTATTGTTGCCATCGAGGATAACAAGATATTTTTTTATCATATTGCATGAATTTATCCCTCTACATCATTGTTGGGGAACGTAGCAGAATTTTAAAATTTTCTACGCACCACCAAGATCAATCTATGGAGTCATCTAGAAACAAGGGAGAGGGGAGTTCATCTACATACCCTTGTAGATCGCGAGCGGAAGCGTTCAAGAGAACGGGGTTGATGGAGTCGTACTCGTCGTGATCCAAATCACCGATGATCGAGCGCCGAACGGACGGCACCTCCGCGTTCAACACACGTACGGTTGGGAAGACGTCTCCTCCTTCTTGATCTAGCAAGGGGAAGGAGAGGTTGATGGAGATCCAGCAGCACGACGGCGTGGTGATGGAAGCAGCGGTGATCTCGGTAGGGCTTCGCCAAGCTCCAACGAGAGAGAGAGAGACAGAGAGAGAGAGAGAGATGTTACGAGGGGAGAGGGAGGCGCCGGGAACTTACATGCGGCTGCCCTCCCTCCCCCCCACTATATATAGGGCCCCTAGGGGGGCGCCGGCCCTAGGAGATCCCAAATTCAAGGGGGGCGGCGGCCAAGGGGGGACTTGCCCCCCAAGTCAGGTGGGGCGCCCCCCACCCCTAGGGTTTCCAACCCTAGCGCAGGAGGAGGCCCATGGTGTTGGGGAACGTAGCAGAATTACAAAATTTTCTACGCATCACCAAGATCAATCTATGGAGTCATCTAGCAACGAGGGAGAGGGGAGTGCATCTACATACCCTTGTAGATCGCGCGCGGAAGCGTTCAAGAGAACGGGGTTGATGGAGTTGTACTCGTCGTGATCCAAATCATCGATGACCTAGCACCGAATGGACGGCACCTCCGCGTTCAACACACGTACGGTTGGGAAGACGTCTCCTCCAACTTGATCCAGCAAGGGGGAAGGAGAGGTTGATGAAGATCCAGCAGCACGACGGCGTGGTGGTGGAAGCAAGGTGATCTCGGCAGGGCTTCGCCAAGCTCAGGGAGAGGGAGGACTGTCACGGGAGGGAGAGGGAGGCGCCGGGGGCTAGGGTTCGGCTACCCTCCCTCCCCCCCACTATTTATAGGACCCCTGGGGGCGCCGGCCCTAGGAGATACCATCTCCAAGGGGGGCGCCGGCCAAGGGGGGTGGAGTGCCCCCCAAGCCAAGTGGGGCGCCCCCACCCCTATGGTTTCCAACCCTAGGCGCAGGGGAGGCCCATGGGGGGCACACCAGCCCATCTGGGGCTGGTTCCCCTCCCACTTCAGCCCATGGGGCACTCCGGGATAGGTGGCCCCACCAGGTGGACCCCAGGACCCTTCCGGTGGTCCCGGTACAATACCGATTACCCCAAAAACCTTCCCGATGGCCGAAACTTGACTTCCTATATATAAATCCTCACCTCCGGACCATTCCGGAACTCCTCGTGACATCCGGGATCTCATCCAGGACTCCGAACAACTTTCGGGTTACCGTATACTAATATCTCAACAACCCTAGCGTCACCGAACCTTAAGTGTGTAGACCCTACGGGTTCGGGAGACAAGCAGACATGACCGAGACGACTCTCCGGTCAATAACCAACAGCGGGATCTGGATACCCATGTTGGCTCCCACATGCTCCTCGATGATCTCATCGGATGAACCACGATGTCGAGGATTCGATCAATCCCGTATGCAATTCCCTTTGTCAATCGGTACGTTACTTGCCCGAGACTCGATCGTCGGTATCCCAATAACTTGTTCAGTCTCGTTACCGGCAAGTCACTTTACTTGTACCGTAATGCATGATCCCGTGATCAACCACTTGATCACATTGAGCTCATTATGATGATGCATTACCGAGTGGGCCCAGAGATACCTCTTCGTCATACGGAGTGACAAATCCCAGTCTCGATTCATGCCAACCCAACAGACACTTTCGGAGATACCCGTAGTGTACCTTTATAGTCACCCAGTTACGTTGTGACGTTTGGCACACCCAAAGCACTCCTACGGTATCCGGGAGTTGCACAATCTCATGGTCTAAGGAAATGATACTTGCCATTCAGAAAAGCTATAGCAAACGAACTACACGATCTTTGAGCTATGCTTAGGATTGGGTCTTGTCCATCACATCATTCTCCTAATGATGTGATCCCGTTATCAATGACATCCAATGTCCATAGTCAGGAAACCATGACTATCTCTTGATCAACGAGCTAGTCAACTAGAGGCTCACTAGGGACGTGTTGTGGTCTATGTATTCACACATGTATTACGATTTCCAGATAACACAATTATAGCATGAACAATAGACAATTATCATGAACAAAGAAATATAATAATAACCATTTTATTATTGCCTCTAGGGCATATTTCCAACAGTCTCCCACTTGCACCAGAGTCAATAGTCTAGTTACATTGTGATGAATCAAACACCCATGCAGTTCTGGTGTTGATCATGTTTTGCTCTAGGGAGAGGTTTAGTCAACGGATCTGCCACATTCAGGTCCGTATGTACTTTACAAACATCTATGTCTCCATTTTCAACACTTTCACAAATGGAGTTGAAGCGACGCTTGATATGCCTGGTCTTCCTGTGAAACCTGGGCTCCTTGGCAAGGGCAATAGCTCCAGTGTTGTCAGAGAAGAGAGTCATCGGGCCCGACGCATTGGGTATGACTCCTAGGTCGGTAATGAACTCCTTCACACACATTGCCTCTTGTGCTGCCTCCGAGGCTGCCATGTATTCCGCTTCACATGTAGATCCCGCCACAACGCTTTGCTTGCAACTGCACCAGCTTACTGCCCCACCATTCAAAATATACACGTATCCGGTTTGTGACTTAGAGTCATCCAGATCTGTGTCGAAGCTAGCATCGACGTAACCCTTTACGACAAGCTCTTCGTCACCTCCATAAACGAGAAACATATCCTTAGTCCTCTTCGGGTACTTCAGGATATTCTTGACCGCTGTCCAGTCTTCCATGTCGGGATTACTTTGGTACCTTCCTACCAAACTTATGGCAAGGTTTACATCAGGTCTGGCACACAACATAGCATACATGATAGACCCTATGGCCGAGGCATTGGGGACGACACTCATCTTTTCTCTATCTGCTGCCGTGGTCGGGCATTGAGCCGTGCTCAATCTCGTACCTTGCAATACAGGCAAGAACCCCTTCTTTGACTGATCCATATTGAACTTCTTCAATATCTTGTCAAGGTACGTACTCTGTGAAAGACCAATGAGGCATCTCGATCTATCTCTATAGATCTTGATGCCTAATATGTAAGAAGCTTCTCCAAGATCCTTCATTGAAAAACACTTGTTGAAGTGGGCCTTTATGCTTTCCAAGAATTCTATATCATTTCCCATCAACAGTATGTCATCCACATACAATATGAGAAATGCTACAGAGCTCCCACTCACTTTCTTGTAAATGTAGGCTTCTCCATAAGTCTGTGTAAACCCAAACGCTTTGATCATCTCATCAAAACGAACGTTCCAACTCTGAGATGCTTGCACCAGCCCGTAGATCGAGCGTTGGAGCTTGCACACCTTGTCAGCATTCTTAGGATCGAAAAAACCTTCCGGCTGCATCATATACAATTCTTCCTTAAGGAAACCATTAAGGAATGTCGTTTTGACGTCCATTTGCCATATCTCATAATCATAGAATGCGGCAATTGCTAACATGATTCGGACGGACTTCAGCTTCGCTACGGGTGAGAAAGTCTCATTGTAGTCAACCCCTTGAACTTGTCAATAACCCTTAGCGAGAAGCCGAGCTTTATAGATGGTTACATTACCATCCGCGTCTGTCTTCTTCTTAAAGATCCATTTATTTTCTATGGCTCGCCGATCATCGGGTAAGTCAGTCAAAGTCCATACTTCGTTTTCATACATGGATCCTATCTCGGATTTCATGGCTTCCAGCCATTTGTCGGAATACGGGCCTGCCATCGCTTCTTCATAGTTCGAAGGTTCACCGTTGTCTAACAACATGATTTCCAAGATAGGGTTGCCGTACCACTCTGGTGCGGAACGTGTCCTTGTGGACCTACGAAGTTCAGTAGCAACTTGATCTGAAGTTTCATGATCATCATCATTAACTTCCTTTCTAGTCGGTGCAGGCACCTCGGGAACAATTTCCTGAGCTGCGCCACTCTCCGGTTCAAGAGGTAATACTTCATCAAGTTCTACTTTCCTCCCACTTATTTCTTTTGAGAGAAACTCTTTCTCTAGAAAGGATCCATTCTTGGCAACAAAGATCTTGCCTTCGGATCTGAGGTAGAAGGTATACCCAATAGTTTCTTTAGGGTATCCTATGAAGACGCATTTTTCCGACTTGGGTTCGAGCTTTTCAGGTTGAAGTTTCTTGACATAAGCATCGCATCCCCAAACTTTTAGAAACGACAGCTTAGGTTTCTTCCCAAACCATAATTCATACGGTGTCGTCTCAATGGATTTCGACGGAGCCCTATTTAAAGTGAATGCAGCAGTCTCTAAAGCATAGCCCCAAAATGACAACGGTAAATGGGTAAGATACATCATAGATCGCACCATATCCAATAGAGTGCGATTACGACGTTCGGACACACCATTACGCTGAGGTGTTCCAGGCGGCATGAGTTGTGAAACTATTCCACATTTCCTTAAGTGTGTGCCAAATTCGTGACTCAAGTATTCTCCCCCACGATCTGATCGCAAGAACTTGATTTTTCTGTCACGTTGATTCTCAATATCACTCTGAAATTCCTTGAACTTTTCAAAGGTCTCAGACTTGTGTTTCATTAAGTAGACATACCCATATCTACTCTAGTCATCAGTGAGGGTGAGAACATAACGATAGCCACCGCGAGCCTCAACACTCATTGGACCGCACACATCAGTATGTATGATTTCCAATAAGTTGGTTTCTCGCTCCATTGTTCCTGAGAACGGAGTCTTGGTCATTTTACCCATGAGGCATGGTTCGCACGTGTTAAATGATTCGTAATCAAGAGACTCCAAAAGTCCATCTGCATGGAGCTTCTTCATGCGTTTGACACCTATGTGACCAAGGCGGCAGTGCCACAAGTATGTGGGACTATCATTATCAACCTTACATCTTTTGGTATTCACACTATGAATATGTGTAACATTACGCTCAAGATTCATTAAGAATAAACCATTCACCAGCGGAGCATGACCATAAAACATATCTCTCATATAAATAGAACAACCATTATTCTCGGATTTAAATGAGTAGCCATCTTGAATTAAACGAGATCCTGATACAATGTTCATGCTCAAAGCTGGCACTAAATAACAATTATTGAGGTTTAAAACTAATCCCGTAGGTAAATGTAGAGGCAGCGTGCCGACGGCGATCACATCGACCTTGGAACCATTCCCGACGCGCATCGTCACCTCGTCCTTCGCCAGTCTCCACTTATTCCGCAGCTCCTGCTTTGAGTTACAAATGTGAGCAACCGCACCAGTATCAAATACCCAGGAGCTACTACGAGTACTGGTAAGGTACACATCAATTACATGTATATCACATATACCTTTAGTGTTGCCGGCCTTCTTGTCCGCTAAGTATTTGGGGTTGTTCCGCTTCCAGTGACCACTTCCCTTGCAATAAAAACACTCAGTCTCAGGCTTGGGTCCATTCTTTGACTTCTTCCCGACAGCTTGCTTACCGGGCGCGGCAACTCCCTTGCCGTCCTTCTTGAAGTTCTTTTTACCCTTGCCTTTCTTGAACTTAGTGGTTTGATTCACCATCAACACTTGATGTTCCTTTTTGATTTCCACCTCTGCTGATTTCAGCATTGAATATACCTCAGGAATGGTCTTTTCCATCCCCTGCATATTGAAGTTCATCACAAAGCTCTTGTAGCTCGGTGGAAGCGACTGAAGGATTCTGTCAATGACCGCGTCATCCGGGAGATTAACTCCCAGCTGAGTCAAGCGGTTATGCAACCCAGACATTTTGAGTATGTGCTCACTGACAGAACTGTTTTCCTCCATCTTACAACTGAAGAACTTGTCGGAGACTTCATATCTCTCGACCCGGGCATGAGCTTGGAAAACCATTTTCAGCTCTTCGAACATCTCATATGCTCCGTGTCGCTCAAAATGCTTTTGGAGCCCCGGTTCTAAGCTGTAAAGCATGCCATACTAAACGAGGGAGTAATCATCAGCACGTGACTGCCAAGCGTTCATAACGTCTTGGTTCTCTGGGATGGGTGCGTCACCTAGCGGTGCTTCTAGGACATAATCTTTCTTGGCAGCTATGAGGATGATCCTCAGGTTCCAGCCCAGTCCGTATAGTTGCTGCCGTCATCTTTCAGCTTGGTTTTCTCTAGGAACGCATTGAAGTTGAGGGCAACATTAGCGTGGGCCATTTGATCTACAAGACATAGTGTAAAGATTTTAGACTAAGTTCATGATAATTAAGTTCATCTAATCAAATTATTCAATGAACTCCCACTCAGATAGACATCCCTCTAGTCATCTGAAAGTGCTAGTGATCGACTAGAGGGGGGGTGAATAGGCGATTTTTATGAAAGTCTTCAAAACATGTAAGTTTCGAAGACAAACGATAGAAATAAACCTATTACCATGCAGCGGAAGGTAGACTACACTAGGCAAACCATAGTCACGTATTCAATGAAGTGAAAGCACAATGACTAATAGCAGCTAGGCAGTAAGGATCAGGTAGGAAGATATTGAGAAGCCAATCAGTACACGTAATCACTTAGTGAAGTCGAATGGTGATGCTATCGTACAATGACTTCACAAGAACCAACAGTAAGTAAAGGGAAGGATGAAACCAGTGACTCGTTGAAGACAATGATTTGTTGGACCAGTTCCAGTTGCTGTGACAACTGTACGTCTGGTTAGGGAGGCTGAGATTCAACTCAGAAGACCTCGTCTTCACCTTATTCCCCTTGAGCTAAGGACACCCAGTCCTCGCCCAATCACTCTAGTAAGTCTTCAAGGTAGACTTCCAAACCTTCACAGACTTCATTCACCGGCGATCCACAATGATTCTTGGATGCTCAGAACGCGACGCCTAACCGGCTGGAGGATTCCCAGTCCTCAAGTGTAATAAGTCTTCAGATCACACAGACAAGAAGACTTAAGTGATGCCTAACACTCTTTGGCTCTGGGTGGTTAGGGCTTTATCCTCTCAAGGAATTCTCTCTCAAAGGCTTCGAGGTGGGTTGCTCTCAAATGACAAAAGCCGTACTTTAACTCTGAGCAGCCAACCGTTTATGGTTGTAGGGGGTGGGCTATTTATAGCCACTAGGCAACCCGACCTGATTTGTCCGAAATGACCCTGGGTCACTAAGGAACTGACACGTGTTCCAACGATCAGATTTCAAACACACACGACAACTTTGCTTGGGCTACAAGCAAAGCTGACTTGTCCAACTCTGAACAAGATTCGCTCTCATAGTCTTCACTCGAAGACATAGGATTTTGGTTAAGCATCACTTCAGTCATTCTTACTGGTTCTCTTGGACCCCACTTAACAGTACGGTGGTTCCTATGACTCAACAAAGAAGAAAAAGAACTACGAAAGATCCAAGTCTTCGCACTCCATAGTCTTCATGCGATGTCTTCTCTTGTCATAGTCTTCAATGTGAATGTCTTCACATACCACCTTTGACTTCAATGTCTTCATACATTTTTAGGGGTCATCTCTGGTAGGAAAACCGAATCAATGAGGGACTTCTACCTGTGTTATACTGCAATTCTCACAAACACATTAGTCCCTCAACTAGGTTTGTCGTCAATACTCCAAAACCAACTAGGGGTGGCACTAGATGCACTTACAATCTCCCCCTTTTTGGTGATTGATGACAAACTAGTTGAAGTTTTCAACGGGGAATATAATATGTGAAATTGTAAAGGATAAGGAATTGTCTTCACAAGTTGCAAGGGCTCCCCCTGAAGATGTGCATATAAGTAATTTGCTTTTGGAATGCAAATGCACATGGCAGGTTGTACTTGTGGAGATCCTCTTCAACTTATGATGACAATTCATCATGCATGAAAAGTATGTGAAGATAATGACATGCATAATGAAAAATGGACGTCTGCAAAATGATCTAAGTGCGGAATTTATCATCGCACATGCGGAATTTATCATCGCATCACAGAATAGCAAATAAGTAGCAGACAACCATCGAGTTTAAGTGTTACAACTCAAAGAACCAAATGTATCAAAATGAGAGTTGTAAACACTAGGAAAAACATAAAATAACCGCCCATATGGACCCGCTTGAAGACTATCAAACTCATATGCTTCTCCCCCTTTTGTCAGTAAGGACCAAAAAGGTTTGAAGACATAGAGCATCTACTCGTTCCCATGAGGAGTAGATGAAGCAGCAAGGTCATCGGTGGTGTTCGGCGTTGCAGAAGAACTCGGAGCAGTGTCGATGCGTGCATAAGTAGGGGCGGTGAAGTGGCATCATCTTCATCCTCGATCACTCTGGCATTCACAGTTGCCACAGAGGAAGAGAACTCAGAGTCTTCAAGAGACGGAGTTCGTCGCAGCACAGTCATTCTTGGAGGTGTGGAGTCAAAATTGAAACGTTCAGAGAAGCCATCCTCTTGAAGATCATCCTCGGAACACATAAGCGTCAGCCCTTTCCATGTACGTCGACAGGTTTCATGGGCAACAAAGGCATTCTTGGTGGCAAGATTTCGAATGCGGTTGACATCCACCAAGAGGCTTTGCATTTGGTGCTTCAGCCAGTCATGATGCCTATCCTGTTTCTGATGAAGAGCTACTAGAAGCTCTCAGTCATTGAGAACACGAGATCGCTTCTTGGGCTGTTGGGCAATGGTGCTTTCAGTGGCTTCAGTGAGGGCACGATGAGGTGCATGTGTAGTACCAGCCAGAGGATAAACACGAGTGACTGCTTCAACTCCTTCAATGTTCTGAGAGAAACTTTGATGCTCAGCATTCTAAAGACTAAGAGGCTCCTTGGCAGGCTCTGGATAAATGGCTTCAATGGACATGTCCACGTCAGGCAGAAAGATCCGATGATTGCGAGCAGATGGCTGATATGAGATAGCTGAGTGGAGTTTGATCAGCCGCATTATCCATGGACCGTAGAACTTCAAGCCAAAAAGATCAGATCCTGATGCAGCAAGTTGGCGAATGAAGAAGTCTTGTGCGTTGAAGCATTTGCCGTGAAGAATATAGAAGACCAAAGTCTTCATTGTACCTTCCAGCTTTGCATGTGGAGAATGTCCTTTGATGGGCCAGAGAGTTCGCCTTATAATGTGATAGATAGTCCATGGCAGATACTCAAGATCTTCAATAAAGAACTCCTTAGGATATGCAGCATCTGGAGGCAAAGGCTTCATCATACTGAGCATCTAACTCATGTTCGGTTCAGGCTTCTGAAAGATGCTCGCCATAGCTTCACTGTGAAGCAGACAGCCAGGTTCATAGAGATCTCCAGGAGTAGGCAGACCAGTGAGCTCAATGATATCAAAGGCTTTGGCTTCGTGATGAACATTTCCAGTCATCCACTCAAGGACCTAAGTCTTCGGATCTCTGTTGTAGCCTCGTATGTGAAGAGTGGCATAAAATTGGAGCAGCAACTCTTCGTTCCAGTGCTCTTGGTCGGTGACGAAGGGCAACAATCCAGCCTCTTTGAAGCAATCCAGAGCTTCTTCCAAGCAGGGCAGACCAGTTATTGCTTTGGTGCCAAGACGCATATGAGGGAAGATGCTACCTTGATTGTACAGAATGCATGAGTAATAACTTCGCTGTGGATAGCTCCAGAACCGATCAGAAGATATTCTTTCCCTTGAGTAGGGGTTCTTGGAGCTATTGAGGAAGGTGTTGTCTGCTTTGAAGCCGTTGACATTAAAGGATCCAGGTGCTGATGCAGGACCTAGAAACCTAGGCAATCTTGGCATTGGCTTCTGTACCTGAGGCCTGTGCTCAACATGATAATCAAACTGAGGACCAGCAGCAGGTGCAGGAACAGGAGCAGTGGCAGAGGCGTTGGGCTGCACAACAGAGGCTTCAGGAGCAGTTGCATCAATGGCTTCATTGACTTCTGGCATTGGTTCAGGCTATACATTTGCTTCAGCATGACAACGTCATTGGCTTCATTTGTGTTGGTGGTGGCAGCCTCAAGATTTTCTACCTCCACTTGATGAGCTGGAGGGTCGGGCACAGACACGTTCTCCTCGAGAACAGCTTCTTCAGTAGTTGGGGAGTAGGGACACGTTCTTCTTCGTGGGTGTCGTCGGCTGATGCAGCCAGAATGTCTTCAGCAGCTTTAGCCTCAGACTAGGAGACATTCACAGTAGGAGTGGCATCTGGAAACACTTGACGTGCAACAGATTGGTGGGGCACTTCTCCTTCTGGAATGCTCGAAAGAGGGACTTGAGACCTTGGTCCTTTGCGAAGCCTGCGTAACGCTGGCGACGCCTCTGGAGACGGAGTTGGCTGGGCCTCAAAGTCATCATCTTCTTCTTGCCGGGGTGGTGTGACTTGTTGTTGTGGGTGATCAGCCCATGATGCATCCTGAGCAATTGGCGTCAGAGGACGACCAATGCTGATGAGTTCACTGTGCGTAAGCACAGGCGATGATACCTGTTGGTGCTCGATCTGAGGAAGAACTACATCATCTTCAACATTGTCATGGTGACCAATGTCTTCAGCAGCGGTGGGATCAACTGCTGGAATGTCTTCAGCTGTATGAGCCTCTGTGGAAGCAGGCTCATGGACAATCAGTTGGCGCTCTTTGTGTGTAGATGCAGGGCGAACCATTGAGATAGGTTCAACAACTAGGGGCTCTGTGGGAGCAGCCCGTTCCTTCTTGGTCTTCCGCTTCTTCTTGGAGGGAGCAGCATCAGAGGCTTCAGGATGTTTCCTCTTTCTGGCTTCAGCCTCAGCAGTCCTCGTCTTCTTCTGTTCTGAAGCGGTTGACCTGGCCTTTGGCTTCAGCCAGTCATGCTGGCTGGGAAGACAATGGGATGTGCTTCCTGCCTTGGTGCGTCGGGTTCGGCCACAGCTGGCTTCTTCTTTTTCTTGGCAGCCATCTTGGGATCGATGCCAGGATGACCAAGGGCCTTGCGCTTCTCAGCTTCATTGTAGGCTTGCACACACTTGTCAGCCAGGCTCTTCATGCGCTCACGAGAACCTTGAGCTTCTTCACGCTTCTTGAGAAAGGCTTCTTTGAGCTCGTGCAGCATGATCTTGAAGTTCCTGACCTCTTGCACGCTGAGCTTGGCCATATGCTTCTTAAACTGAGCTTTCTCAAAGTTGATCTTTTGCTTCAGTTCAACGATGCACTGGGCTATAGCTAGCTCTGAAGCAATGGCGCCATGGAAGGCAACACTGAGGCCAATCGAAAGTTGCAGATCTTCAAAGCTGAGGTTGGGCGTGTCAAACCACTCATCAATGAAGTTATGGATGATTGCCATGTCAAAGAGAGGCAAATCATTGAAGATTTCTGCTTCTTCTTTGCTCTTGATCAGTTGCTTAAGAGCGTCATCTGCTAGATCTTCATCGCTGGACAGATCAATGGCGTCGTTGCGCAGAATAGCAGCAACAGTCAGTTCTTGGCTGGTGTGTTGCAGAGGCATCTTGACTTTTGAAGGCTTGGAGATGCGTGACAAATCCTCAGACTGCACACTGTCTTCAGGAGGTGCAGTAGCCAGTGGCTTCGCCCGTGATATTTTTGGTGCTGAGGCAGGCTTTGAAGCTTTAGGCTGCTTCAGTTTCTTTGGCTTCGGCGGTGCAGGCGCTTCATCAGATTCAACGTCATCTACAGGCTCATCCATGGTTGTCCCTTGAACCATGATATGAGTGATAAGACCGTCCAGGTTGTAAAAGGGCCCAACAAGATTGGGTTCAGCTTCGCGGGTGCCATCGGCACGGGGAGCAGATGGACCAGGGTTGAAGTCTAGTCCCAATGACTTCTTGTTCTGCTTCGCCGAATTCTGGGCAAACTGGAAGTTGTGCTTGAACAGATTATCGTCACGACACCATAGCAATGACGATGGGTCAGCATCCGCAGGCTGTGGTCCACGGACCATGCAGGGATAGAAGCCTTGTTTAATGGCTTCATCTCTGGACCTGGGTTGAAGATTTCTGTATAGGATGTCTCCCCATGGTCGCTTGATGGCATTCTTCTCAGCATATTCCTTGGTCACAAACCTGTACTTGAACCACTGTTCTGCTCAATATCGTCGAATCCATTGGATTCGTGTCTTGCGCTGATTGTAATCCTCTTCTGGATCTGTCTTGTACAGCTCTGAGAGGTCATCGGGCAGATCTCTTGATGTTTCATCTCAACGCTTTCTGGCACCCTTCCTTGCTGATTTCTCTGCAGCCATGAACTTTAAACCGAATGGCTTCAATATGTTCAAAGGCTTCAAAGGCTTTCGCTTGCTGGACAAACAGGAACTGGCTTCGGGAGAATTTATATGATGCTGTAAGAATTCTGCAAATGAATGCAGACTATGAGAACCAAGGGATTCTCCCACGGACATGTACCTGTGACAGCATTAAGGTGCGAGGGAAGGGGAAGAGGTCATATGCATTCTCAGAAGATTTTGAAGATAAATCAGTTTAGAAGACATTGACCTCATCGTGCGAAGACATTCACTCATAGATAAGGAGTTGGTTCCAGATTTGTACGAATCCACGGATCAGTACAAGTGAGGAATCTAACTACTTTGTGAAGCATAAGTGAACATACAAGGCATATTATGAGATGCAGCATGAAATAGATCCAACTTGTGTGAACAGAAACTGCTTGTGGTAGAAAGTGACGAATCTATAGGATCAAAGGGGCCGTAAAAAGGAAGTTTTATATACCACACGAAGAACTGCTAGACGGAGTGATAGAGGAGACCGAGCAGTTCGATCGTCCGTGCCCTAACTTGGCGACGGAGGACACCTACGGCGGTGGCGGAGAAGACGATGTCCGCGGCCGACGTGAAGACGGTGTCGGAGAGGTCGCGACAGCTAAGCGCTTCGTCGTCGGTGTCGTCGAGGGCTAGCGATGGCGCTAGGGTTTGAGCGAGAGTGGAAGAAAGGATAATGACTGTGGTGAGGCGTGTATTTATAGGGACAGAGACGACATAGTGTTATTACACAGGTGCCCCTGGCGCTTCACATCTGAAGGACACGTGGCCATCATGCAATATATCGGAGGTTGTTCCACGTTCCCACGCACGCCTGGATTGTCGGGTGGTCGTTCCTACTTCTCCGGGTTTCATGTGAAGGAATTAGCATTGAAAACGGACTTAATGTTTGTCTCTGTATCTTCTGCTGATAAGGCCGCAGAGAAGACATTCGACAGTTTCAAGAGAATGCATATGATTTGGAGAGATAGAGTTTGAGATAGAAAGCATAGAGAGGTTAGGGTCCGATCACATTCACTTAGTTCAAAAGATTCAACAAGAAGACATAGCTATAAGTGAATGCTGTAGAGGACAGAACACTAGTATATATAAGTATATATATGTGAAAAAGTCAATCAAACCAACATAGTGAAGATAATCATGAGGACAAGTTGAGAATGAAGACAAACAAAATGTGAAGACATAGCAAATGTAACGACATGGGTAAAACACTTCAAACAGACGAATTTTGTGGTGGCGTTACCCACCGTATAGAAAGTATTAGACCCAGACACGGCGCACAATTATCATGGCGCTCCGAAGTCAAATTCCACATTAATGTATTCACACTTAGAATGTATGTCTTCATTGATTGAAGATATACTTTACTTCATGTGTTGCACATCTAAGTCATCAATATGCATAAGTGTTAGGATGTATGCCTGATCACAGGATATTTGAGGATTCCAAGATATTTAGCTCACACCGTAACTTGCAAAATCTCTTCTCATCCAAGGGCTTGGTGAAGATATCTGCCAATTGCTCTTCAGTGTTGACGTGTATGATATCAATATCTTCCTTCACAACATGATCTCTGAGAAAGTGATGACGAATTTCAATGTGCTTTGTCTTCGAGTGCTGAACTGGGTTGTTGGCAATCTTGATGGCGCTTTTGTTGTCGCAGTAGAGTGGCACTTGCTTCAGATGAATGCCATGGTCTTTGAGTGTTTGCTTCATCCACAGAAGCTGAGCGCAGCAAGATCCAGCAGCATTGTATTCAGATTCAGCAGTGGAGAGAGATACACAGTTCTGCTTCTTTGAAAACCAACATACAAGTGATCGTCCCAGAAAATGACATGTGCCTGATGTAGACTTGCGATCCACCTTGTCACCAGCATAATTAGCATCCGAGAATCCAACTAGATCAAACTCTAAGCCCTTTGGATACCATAATTCTAGAGTTGGGGGTGTAAGCCAAATATCGAAGAATTTGCTTCACAGCTAAGTGATGCGATTCCTTTGGTGCCGCTTGGAATCGAGCACACATGTAAACACTAAGCATAATATCTGGCCTAGATGCACATAGATAAAGTAAAGAACCAATCATGGAGCGGTATAACTTTTGATCGAACTCTTTACCATTGCCGTTGGGACCCAGATGATGTTTGGATGGCATTGGTGTCGTGAAGCCTTTGCAGTCTTGCATACCAAACTTCTTCAGGCAATGTTTGAGATACTTCTCTTGAGATATAAAGATGCCGTTGCGTTGCTGACGTATTTGAAGACCAAGGAAGAACTTCAGCTCACCCATCATGGACATCTGATATTGCTCTTGCATCATATATCCAAACTCTTCACTGTATTTCTGATTGGTGCAGCCGAAGATAATGTCATCCACATATATTTGGCACACAAACAGTTCACCATCATATGTCTTCGTGAAGAGAGTGGGGTCGAGGGAGCCAGATTTGAAGCCTTTGCTCTTCAGGAAGTCTTTGAGTGTATCATACCAAGCCCGAGGGGCTTGTTTGAGGCCATACAGTGCCTTGTTGAGCTTCAGAAGGTATGATTTCTCCAGTTCCCATAAGTTTGATTGATTCACTGGATGGAACTTCATCTAGCACATTTGGCAGGTGCTCTCTTTGTGAGCCGTTAGTCTCATTGAACCGCACATCCACTGTTTCAACCAATTTATAATGAAAGAGGTTGAAGACTCTGTAGGAGTGCGAATCCTTTCCATATCCAAGCATAAAACCCTCATGTGCTTTTGGTGCAAATTTTGAAGTGTGATGTGGATCCTTGATCCAGCACCTGGCGCCAAATACTTTGAAGTAACTGACATTTGGCTTCTTGCCAGTAAGGAGCTCATAGGATGTCTTGTTCAGAAGCTTGTGAAGATAAACACGGTTGATGATATGGCATGCAGTGTCAATGGCTTCAGGCCAGAATTTTCTTGGAGTCTTGTATTCATCAAGCATCGTCCGAGCCATCTCAATAAGTGTTCTGTTCTTGCGTTCGACGACGCCATTCTGCTGTGGTGTGTACGGAGCTGAGAATTCATGTGTGATGCCCAAAGTATCAAGATATGTATCTAGGCCAGTGTTCTTGAATTCAGTGCCATTGTCACTTCTGATGTGCTTTATCTTGGCGCCATAGTTGTTCATTGCTCGATTGGCGAAGCGTGTGAAGACATCCTGCACTTCAGTCTTGTAAAGGATTATATGCACCCAAGTATATCTTGAATAATCATTAACAATGACAAAGCCATAGAGACAAGCAGTAGTAGTAAGAGTTGAGTAATGAGTGGGACCAAAGAGATCCATGTGTAGCAGTTCGAAGGGTTGAGTCGTTGTCATGATTGTCTTCGAGGGATGCTTGGCCCTCGTCATCTTTCCTGCTTCACAGGCACCGCATAAGTGATCCTTCTCGAACTTGACGCCCTCGATGCCTATGACATGCTTCTTCCTTGCAAGGGTGTGGAGGTTCCTCATGCCAGCATGCCCTAGCCTTCGATGTCAGAGCCAGCATTCAGAAGCTTTTGCTAGAAGACATACTGCAAGTTGTGGTCCTACTGAGAAATCTACCATGTACAAATCATCTTTCTGATACCCTTCAAACACTAGAGACTTGTCAGATTCCATTAGTACAAGGCAACAATATTTTCCAAACATCACAATCATGTTTAAATCGCAAAGCATTGAGACAGAAATTAAGTTGAAACCAAGGGATTCAACAAGCATGACTTTATCCATGTGTTGATCCCTTGAGATTGCAACTCTACCTAGACCCAATACCTTGCTTTTACTAGTCTCACCAAATGTGATGTGACTTTTGTCAGATGGACGTAAAGTTGAGTCCATGAGAAGGCTTTGCTTGCCAGTCATGTGATTTGTACACCCACTATCAATAATCCATTCTGAAGCAGCCGGTGTCGTACCCTACAGTGCAGTTAGGGGGATAGGCTTCACGAAGAGAATTATGAAGCAAAAACATTTGATGAACCAGTGGATTATTAAAGCTTAGATCGAGATTAGGACTGATAGGGCAAGTTGCAAGCGATTCAGGAACAAAGTACATAATAAGACCATTTGGGCATTTGATCTTGCACCCTACAAGATGTTTAAGGTCCCCAGCAATAGTGTCAGACGATTTTGGTTTTTGGCTGGAGACCTTTCCCTACAAAAGAGAGTTAAGCTTTCTTAGCCACCCACATCTTCAGGGGTGGCTTCGAAGCAATAAGTCTAAGTGCAGCATCTGAGAACTTTGGCTTTGGAGCCCTAGCAAAAAGTCTTGCAGGTGGGCAATAGTACTCATAAGAATAAGCAGAATAGTTCTTGGTCTTATGAACATGGCGGTTTGATGGACCGCGCTCATATTCATAGGCCTGAGTATGGCTTCCCTGCAAAACATTTGTGTTAGTGTGACTCAGGTGAGTCCTCTATCTGTATGAAGCCTTTGGACCGTATGAAGCCTGTGGTCTGGGGTTTGTCTTCTTCACTTGTGGTGTCATGATGACATTCACAGGGAGATTCTCCAAACACCTTTTCGGCACCCAGATCTTCTTCATAGGCGGTCCATTCCTGCAGTTAGTACCAATATACCTGGCAAACACTTCACCATTCTGATTCTTAAATAGTTTATAGTTTGCATCAAAGGATTCATCAATAACAATGGGGTTAGCACAAGTGAAGCCAGATAGGGTGGATGGATCTGCTGAAGGTTCCTTTGCAGCAACCCATGTGGTTTTGGGGTACTGCTCAGGTTTCCAGTAAGAGCCATCAGCATTCATTTTCCTTTCGAACCCAACACCCTCTTTCCTAGGGTTTCGGTTCAGGATCTGCCTTTTGAGGACATCACATAGTGTCTGATGCCCTTTGAGACTTTTGTACATCCCTGTTTCAAGCAGTGTCTTCAACCTAGCATTCTCATCAGCAATAGTAGTGGTATCCTCAGCAGAGGGGTTAGTTACCACATCAACAGTTGAAGATATTGCAACAGTAGCAGCAGTAGAACATTCAGCAATAGAAGTAGCGTTATCACGCTCAATGCATTTAAGACATGGTGGTTCAAATCCTTCCTGAGCTGAACTGATCTGTTCGGCGCGAAGTGACTCGTTTTCCTTTTGAAGATCTTCATGAGCCGCTCTCAATTTCTCAAGATCTTGCTTCCTTTGAAGATAATCATAGGAAAGCCTTTCATGAGTTGTTGAGAGTGTTTCATGACGACTTTCAAGTTCCTCATACTTAACACGAAGATTTTTTATGTCTTCAATTAAGGACTGAGATCGAGTCATTTCAGCGTCTAACAGATCATCGCTTTTGTCTAACAGTTTTTGAATGTGTTCCATAGCTTTCTGTTGTTCAGTTGCAATTTTAGCAAGTGTTTTGTAGCTGGGTTTGGAACCGCAATCAGAATCATCGTCACTAGATGTTTGATAGTGAGTAGTGCGTGTCTTTACCTTGGCACCGCGTGCCATGAAGCAGTAGGAAGGAGCGGAGTAGTCCTTGTCATTTGCATCGGTGTCGGTGATGAAGTCATTGTCTTCAGTGTTGAAGATGGACTTGGCAACGTATGCTATAGCCAGACTTGCAACGCCAGAATCAGACTCCTCCTCAGACTCCACCTCCGCCTCCTCAGAAGCGGACTCCTCCTCAGAGTCCATTTCCTTGCCAACAAACACACGTGCCTTGCCAGATGAGCTCTTCTTGTGTGATGAAGACTTGGAGGAAGACTTGGAAGAAGATTTTGAGTATTTCCTCTTCTTCTTATCGTCAGAGTCATACTCCTTGCTCTTCTTCTTGTTGTTGTTCTCATTGTCCCACTGTGGACACTCAGAGATGTAGTGGCCAGGTTTCTTGCACTTGTGACATATTCTCTTCTTGTAGTCATGAGCAGAAGCTTCATCATTCCTTGAGCTTGATCGTGAAGACTTTCTGAGGCCTTTCTTCTTGGTGAATTTTTGGAACTTCTTCACAAGCATAGCAAGCTCCCTTCCAATGTCTTCAGGATCATCAGAACTGCTGTCAGATTCTTCTTCAGATGAGGAGACAGCCTTTGCCTTCAAGGCACGAGTTCGCCCATAGTTGGGACCGTAGATGTCTCTTTTCTCAGAAAGCTGAAATTCGTGTGTGTTGAGCCTCTCAAGTATGTCAGACGGATCAAGTGTCTTGAAATCAGGACGTTCTTGAATCATCAGGGCTAGGGTGTCAAACGAACTGTTAAGTGATCTCAAGAGTGTCTTGACGACTTCATGCTTGGTGATCTCAGTAGCGCCGAGGGCTTGAAGCTCGTTTGTGATGTCAGTGAGTCGATCAAACGTGAGCTGGACATTCTCATTGTCATTTCTCTTGAAGCGGTTGAAGAGGTTGTGAAGGACACTGATTCTCTGATCTCTCTGGGTTGAGACGCCTTCGTTGACCTTGGATAGCCAGTCCTAGACTAGCTTAGATGTTTCCAAAGCACTCACGCGGCCATACTATCCTTTGGTCAGATGACCACAGATGATATTCTTGGCAGTAGAGTCCAGTTGAACGAACTTCTTGACATCAGCGGCAGTGACACCTTCTCCAGCCTTGGGAACGCCGTTCTTGACGACATACCATAGGTCGACATCAATGGCTTCAATATGCATGCGCATCTTATTCTTCCAGTAGGGATATTCAGTTCCATCGAAGACGGGGCACGCAGCGGAGACTTTAATTATCCCTGCAGTTGACATAGCTAGAACTCCAGGTGGTTAAACCGAATCACACAGAACAAGGGAGTACCTCGCTCTGATACCAATTGAAAGTGCTAGTGATCGACTAGAGGGGGGTGAATAGGCGATTTTTATGAAAGTCTTCAAAACATGTAAGTTTTGAAGACAAACGATAGAAATAAACCTATTACCATGCAGTGGAAGGTAGACTACACTAGGCAAACCATAGTCACGTATTCAATGAAGTGAAAGCACAATGACTAATAGCATCTAGGCAGTAAGGATCAGGTAGGAAGATATTGAGAAGCCAATCAGTACACGTAATCACTTAGTGAAGTCGAATGGTGATGCTATCGTACAATGACTTCACAAGAACCAACAGTAAGTAAAGGGAAGGGAAGGATGAAACCAGTGACTCGTTGAAGACAATGATTTGTTGGACTAGTTCCAGTTGTTGTGACAACTTTATGTCTGGTTAGGGAGGCTGAGATTCAACTCAGAAGACCTCGTCTTCACCTTATTCCCCTTGAGCTAAGGACACCCAGTCCTCGCCCAATCACTCTGGTAAGTCTTCAAGGTAGACTTCCAAACCTTCACAGACTTCGTTCACCGGCGATCCACAATGATTCTTGGATGCTCAGAACGTGACGCCTAACCGGCTGGAGGATTCACAGTCCTCAAGTGTAATAAGTCTTCAGATCACACAGACAAGAAGACTTAAGTGATGCCTAACACTCTTTGGCTCTGGGTGGTTAGGGCTTTATCCTCTCAAGGAATTCTCTCTCAAAGGCTTCGAGGTGGGTTGCTCTCAAATGACAAAAGCCGTACTTTAACTCTAAGCAGCCAACCGTTTATGGTTGTAGGGGGTGGGCTATTTATAGCCACTAGGCAACCCGACCTGATTTGTTCGAAATGACCCTGGGTCACTAAGGAACTGACACGTGTTCCAACGGTCAAATTTCAAACACACACGGCAACTTTGCTTGGGCTACAAGCAAAGCTGACTTGTCCAACTCTGAACAAGATTCGCTCTCATAGTCTTCACTCGAAGACATAGGATTTTGGTTAAGCATCACTTCAGTCATTCTTACTGGTTCTCTTGGACCCCACTTAACAGTATGGTGGTTCCTATGACTCAACAAAGAAGAAAAAGAACTACGAAAGATCTAAGTCTTCACACTCCATAGTCTTCATGCGATGTCTTCTCTTGTCATAGTCTTCAATGTGAATGTCTTCACATACCACCTTTGACTTCAATGTCTTCATACATTTTTAGGGGTCATCTCTGGTAGGAAAACCGAATCAATGAGGGACTTCTACCTGTGTTATCCTGCAATTCTCACAAACACATTAGTCCCTCAACTAGGTTTGTCGTCAATACTCCAAAACCAACTAGGGGTGGCACTAGATGCACTTACATCATCTAAGTGAAACATGATCTGAGTCAACTAGGCCGTGTCCGATCATCACGTGAGACGGACTAGTCAACATCGGTGAACATCTTCATGTTGATCGTATCTTCTATACGACTCATGCTCGACCTTTCGGTCTTTCGTGTTCCGAGGCCATGTCTGTACATGCTAGGCTCGTCAAGTCAGCCTAAGTGTATTGCGTGTGTAAATCTGGCTTACACCCGTTGTATTCAAATGTTAGAATCTATCACACCCGATCATCACATGGTGCTTCGAAACAACGGACCTTCGCAATGGTGCACAGTTAGGGGGAACACTTTCTTGAAATTATTACGAGGGATCATCTTATTTAAGCTACCGTCGTTCTAAGCAAATAAGATGTAAAACATGATAAACATCACATGCAATCAAATAGTGACATGATATGGCCAATATCATTTGCTCCTTTTGATCTCCATCTTCGGGGCTCCATGATCATCGTTGTCACCGGCATGACACCATGATCTCCATCATCGTGTCTTCTTGAAGTTTTCTCGTCATCTATTACTTCTACTACTATGGCTAACGCTTTAGCAATAAAGTAAAGTAATTACATGACGTTTATGTTGACACGCAGGTCATAAATAAATAAAGACAACTCCTATGGCTCCTGCCGGTTGTCATACTCATCGACATGCAAGTCGTGATTCCTATTACAAGAACATGATCAATCTCATACATCACATATATCATTCATCACATCCTTTTGGCCATATCACATCACACGGCACATGCTGCAAAAACAAGTTAGACGTCCTCTAATTATTGTTGCAAGTTTTTACGTGGCTGCTATAGGTTTCTAGCAAGAACGTTTCTTACCTATGCCAAAACCACAACGTGATATGCCAATTTCTATTTACCCTTCATAAGTACCCTTTTCATCGAATACGATCCGACTAAAGTGGGAGAGACAGACACCCGCCGGCCACCTTATGCAACTAGTGCATGTCAATCGGTGGAACCAGTCTCACGTAAGCGTACGTGTAAGGTCGGTCCGGGCCGCTTCATCCCACGATGCCGCCGAATCAAGATAAGACTAGTAACGGCAAGCAAATTGACAATATCCACGCCCACAATTGCTTTGTGTTCTACTCGTGCATAGAAACTACGCATAAACCTAGCTCATGATGCCACTGTTGGGGAATGTAGCAGAATTTTAAAATTTTCTATGCATCACCAAGATCAATTTATGGAGTCATCTAGCAACGAGGGAGAGGGGAGTGCATCTACATACCCTTGTAGATCGCGGGCGGAAGCGTTCAAGAGAACGGTGTTGATGGAGTCGTACTCCTCGTGATCCAAATCACCGATGACCTAGCGCTGAACGGACGGCACCTCCACGTTCAACACACGTACGGTTGGGAAGACGTCTCCTCCAACTTGATCCAGCAAGGGGGAATGAGAGGTTGATGAAGATCCAGCAGCACGACGGCGTGGTGGTGGAAGCAACGATGATCTCGGCAGGGCTTCGCCAAGCTCAGGGAGAGGGAGGAGTGTCACGGGAGGGAGAGGGAGGCGCCAAGGGCTAGGGTGCGGCTGCCCTCCCTCCCCCCACTATTTATAGGACCCCTAGGGGGGGCGCCGGCCCTAGGAGATGCCATCTCCAAGGGGGGGGGGCGGCAGCCAAGGGGGGTGGAGTGCCCCCCAAGCCAAGTGGG
Source organism: Triticum urartu (assembly GCF_056163025.1). Taxonomy (NCBI): domain Eukaryota; kingdom Viridiplantae; phylum Streptophyta; class Magnoliopsida; order Poales; family Poaceae; genus Triticum; species Triticum urartu. The sequence goes on along the minus strand of NC_141879.1, from coordinate 442,770,375 downwards.
GCGCCCCCACCCCTAGGGTTTCCAACCCTAGGCACAGGGGAGGCCCATGGGGGGGCGCACCAGCCCATCTGGGGCTGGTTCCCCTCCCACTTCAGCCCATGGGGCCCTTCGAGATAGGTGTCCCCACCCGGTGGACCCCCGGGACCCTTCCGGTGGTCTCGGTACAATACCGATTACCCCGAAAACCTTCCCGATGGCCGAAACTTTACTTCCTATATATAAATCTTCACCTCCGGACCATTCCGGAACTCCTCGTGACGTCCGGGATCTCATCCGGGACTCCGAACAACTTTCGGGTTACCGTATACTAATATCTCAACAACCCTAGCGTCACCGAACCTTAAGTGTGTAGACCCTATGGGTTCAGGAGACACGTAGACATGACCGAGACGACTCTCCGGTCAATAACAAACAGCGGGATCTGGGTACCCATGTTGGCTCCCACATGCTCCTCGATTATCTCATCGGATGAACCACGATGTCGAGGATTCGACCAATCCCGTATGCAATTCCCTTTGTCAATCGGTACGTTACTTGCCCGAGACTCGATCGTCGGTATCCCAATACTTTGTTCAGTCTCGTTACCGGCAAGTCACTTTACTCGACCGTAATGCATGATCCCGTGATCAACCACTTGATCACATTGAGCTCATTATGATGATGCATTACCGAGTGGGCCCAGAGATACCTCTCCGTCATACGGAGTGACAAATCCCAGTCTCGATTCGTGCCAACCCAACAGACACTTTCGGAGATACCCGTAGTGTACCTTTATAATCACCCAGTTACGTTGTGACGTTTGGCACACCCAAAGCACTCCTACGGTATCCGGGAGTTGCACAATCTCATGGTCTAAGTAAATGATACTTGAAATTCGGAAAAGCTATAGCAAACGAACTACATGATCTTTGAGCTATGCTTAGGATTGGGTCTTGTCCATCACATCATTCTCCTAATGATGTGATCTCGTTATCAATGACATCGAATGTCCATAGTCAGGAAACCATGACTATCTCTTGATCAACGAGCTAGTCAACTAGAGGCTCACTAGGGACGTGTTGTGGTCTATGTATTCACACATGTATTACGATTTCCGGATAACACAATTATAGCATGAACAATAGACAATTATCATGAACAAAGAAATATAATAATAACCATTTTATTATTGCCTCTAGGGCATATTTCCAACACATGGGGGGCGCACCAGCCCACCAGGGGCTGGTTCCCCTCCAACTTCAGCCCATGGGGTCCCTCCGGGATAGGTGGCCCCACCCGGTGGACCCCCGGGACCCTTCCGGTGGTCCCGGTACAATACCGATTACCCCCGAAACTTTCCCGATGGCCGAAACTGGACTTCCTATATATAAATCTTTACCTCCGAACCATTCCGGAACTCCTCATGACGTCCGGGATCTCATCTGGGACTCCGAACAACTTTCGGGTTACCGCATACTAATATCTCTACAACCCTAGCGTCACCGAACCTTAAGTGTGTAGACCCTACGGGTTCGGGAGACACGTAGACATGACCGAGACGACTCTCCGGTCAATAACCAACAGCGGGATCTGGATACCCATGTTGTCTCCCACATGTTCCACGATGATCTCATCAGATGAACCACGATGTCGAGGATTCAATCAATCCCGTATTCAATTCCCTTTGTCAATCGGTACGTTACTTGCCCGAGATTCGATCGTCGGTATCCCAATACCTCGTTCAATCTCGTTACCGGCAAGTCACTTTAATCGTACCGTAATGCATGATCCCATGACCAAACACTTGGTCACATTGAGCTCATTATGATGATGCATTACCGAGTGGGCCCAGAGATACCTCTCCGTCATACGGAGTGACAAATCCTAGTCTCGATCCGTGTCAACCCAACAGATACTTTCGGGGATACCTGTAGTATACCTTTATAGTCACCCAGTTACGTTGTGATGTTTGGTACACCCAAAGCACTCCTACGACATCCGGGAGTTACACGATCTCATGGTCTAAGGAAATGATACTTGACATTGGAAAAGCTCTAGCAAACGAACTACACGATCTTGTGCTATGCTTAGGATTGGGTCTTTGTCCATCACATCATTCTCCTAATGATGTGATCCCGTTATCAATGACATCCAATGTCCATAGTCAGGAAGCCATGACTATCTGTTAATCAACGAGGTAGTCAACTAGAGGCTCACTAGGGACATGTTATGGTCTATGTATTCACACATGTATTATGATTTCCGGATAACACAATTATAGCATGAATAATAGACAATTATCATGAACAAGGAAATATAATAATAATCATCATTTTATTATTGCCTCTAGGGCATATTTCCAACAGTCTCCCACTTGCACTAGAGTCAATAATCTAGTTACATTGTGATGAATCGAACACCCATAGAGTTCTGGTGTTGATCATGTTTTGCTCGCGGAAGAGGTTTAGTCAATGGATCTGCGACATTCAGAACCATATGTACTTTGCAAATATCTATGTCTCCATCTTGAACATTTTCACGAATGGAGTTGAAGCGACGCTTGATGTGCCTGGTCTTCTTGTGAAACCTGGGCTCCCTGGCAAGGGCAATAGCTCCAGTGTTGTCACAGAAGAGAGTGATCGGCCCTGACGCATTGGGTATGACTCCTAGGTCGGTGATGAACTCCTTCATCCAGATTGCTTCATACGCTGCCTCCGAGGCTGCCATGTACTCCGCTTCACATGTAGATCCCGCCACAACGCTTTGCTTGCAACTGCACCAGCTTACTGCCCCACCATTCAAAATATACACGTATCCGGTTTGTGACTTAGAGTCATCCAGATCTGTGTCGAAGCTAGCATCGACGTAACCCTTTACGACAAGCTCCTCATCACCTCCATATACGAGAAACATATCCTTAGTCCTTTTCAGGTACTTCAGGATGTTCTTGACCGTTGTCCAGTGTTCCATGCCGGGATTACTTTGGTACCTTCCTACCAAACTTACGGCAAGGTTTACATCAGGTCTGGTACACAGCATGGCATACATGATAGACCCTATGGCTGAGGCATAGGGGACGACACTCATCTTTTCTCTATCTTCTGCCGTGGTCGGACATTGAGCTGAGCTCAATTTCACACCTTGCAACACAGGCAAGAACCCCTTCTTGGACTGATCCATATTGAACTTCTTCAATATCTTATCAAGGTATGTGCTTTGTGAAAGACCTATGAGGCGTCTCGATCTATCTCTATAGATCTTGATGCCTAATATGTAAGCAGCTTCTCCAAGGTGCTTCATTGAAAAACACTTATTCAAGTAGGCCTTAATACTGTCCAAAAGTTCTATATCATTTCCCATCAAAAGTATGTCATCCACATATAATATGAGAAATGCTACAGAGCTCCCACTCACTTTCTTGTAAACGCAGGCTTCTCCATAAGTCCGCGTAAACCCAAACGCTTTGATCATTTCATTAAAGCAAATGTTCCAACTTCAAGATGCTTGCACCAGCCCATACATGGAGTGCTGGAGCTTGCATACCTTGTTAGCATTCTTAGGATCGACAAAACCTTCCGGCCGCATCATATACAATTCTTCCTTAAGAAAGCCGTTAAGGAATGCCGTTTTGACGTCCATTTGCCATATCTCATAATCATAGTATACGGCAATTGCTAACATGATTCGGACGGACTTCAGCTTCGCTACGGGTGAGAAGGTCTCATCGTAGTCAACCCCTTGAACTTGTCGATAACCCTTAGCGACAAGTCGAGCCTTATAGATGGTAACATTACCATCCGCGTCCATCTTCTTCTTAAAGATCCATTTATTCTTTATCGCTCGCCGATCATCGGGCAAGTCTGTCAAAGTCCATACTTTGTTTTCATACATGGATCCTATCTCGGATTGCATGGCTTCGAGCCATTTGTTGGAATCTGGGCCCGCCATTGCTTCTTCATAGTTCGAAGGTTCACTGTTTTCTAACAACATGATTTCCAGGACAGGGTTGCCATACCATTCTGGTGTGGAACGTGTCCTTGTGGACCTTCGAAGTTCAGTAGCAACTTGATCCGAAGTACCCTGATCATTATCATTAACTTCCTCTCTAGTCGGTGCAGGCACCACAGGAACATCTTCCTGAGCTGCGCTACTTTCTGGTTCAAGAGGCAATACTTCATCGAGTTCTACTTTCCTCCCACTTACTTCTCTCGAGAGAAACTCTTTCTCCAGAAAGGACCCGTTCTTGGCAACAAAGATCTTGCCTTCGGATCTAAGGTAGAAGGTATACCCAATGGTTTCCTTAGGGTATCCTATGAAGATGCATTTTTCCGACTTGGGTTCGAGCTTTTCAGGTTGAAGTTTCTTGACATAAGCATCGCATCCCCAAACTTTTAGAAACGACAGCTTAGGTTTCTTCCCAAACCATAGTTCATACGGTGTCGTCTCAACGGATTTAGACGGTGCCCTATTTAAAGTGAATGTAGCTGTCTCTAGAGCGTATCCCCAAAATGATAGCGGTAAATCAGTGAGTGACATCATAGATCGCACCATATCCAATAGAGTGCGATTACGACGTTCAGACACACTGTTACGCTGAGGTGTTCCAGGCGGCGTGAGTTGTGAAACGATTCCACATTTCCTTAAGTGCGTACCACGTGACTTAAATATTCTCCCCCATGATCTGATCGTAAGAATTTTATCTTTCGGTCACGTTGATTATCTACCTCATTCTGAAATTCCTTGAACTTTTCAAAGGTCTCAGACTTGTGTTTCATCAAATAGACATACCCATATCTACTTAAGTCATCAGTGAGAGTGAGAACATAACGATAGCCACCGCGAGCCTCAACACTCATTGGACCGCACACATCAGTATGTATAATTTCCAATAAGTTGGTTGCTCGCTCCATTGTTTCGAAGAACGGAGTCTTGGTCATTTTACCCATGAGGCATGGTTCGCACGTGTCAAATGATTCGAAATCAAGAGACTCCAAAAGTCCATCTGTATGGAGATTCTTCATGCGTTTGACACCGATGTGACCAAGGCGGCAGTGCCATAGATATGTGGGACTATCATTATCAATCTTACATCTTTTGGTATTCACACTATGAATATATGTAACATCACATTCGAGATTCATTAAGAATAAACCATTGACCAGCGGGGCATGACCATAAAACATATCTCTCATATAAATAGAACAACCATTATTCTCGGATTTAAATGAGTAGCCATCTCGTATTAAATGAGATCCAGATACAATGTTCATGCTCAAAGCTGGCACTAAATAACAATTATTGAGGTTTAAAACTAATCCCGTAGGTAAATGTAGAGGTAGCGTGCCGACGGCGATCACATCGACCTTGGAACCATTCCCGACGCGCATCGTCACCTCGTCCTTCGCTAGTCTCCGCTTATTCCGCAGCTCCTGTTTTGAGTTACAAATATGAGCAACCGCACCGGTATCAAATACCCAGGAGCTACTACGAGTACTGGTAAGGTACACATCAATTACATGTATATCACATATACCTTTAGTGTTGCCGGCCTTCTTGTCCGCTAAGTATTTAGGGCAGTTCCGCTTCCAGTGTCCCTTTCCCTTGCAATAAAAGCACTCAGTCTCAGGTTTGGGTCCATTCTTTGGCTTCTTCCCAACAACTGATTTACCGGGCGTGGCAACTCCCTTGCCGTCCTTCTTGAAGTTCTTCTTACCCTTGCCTTTCTTGAAACTAGTGATTTTATTGACCATCAACACTTGACGTTCCTTTTTGATTTCCACCTCCGCTGATTTCAGCATTGAAAATACTTCAGGAATAGTTTTCACCATCCCCTGCATATTGTAGTTCATCACAAAGCTCTTGTAGCTAGGTGGGAGCGACTGAAGGATTCTGTCAATGACCGCCTCGTCCGGGAGGTTAATGTCCAGCTGGGACAAGCGGATGTGCAACCCAGACATTTTGAGTATGTGCTCACTGACAGAACTATTTTTCTCCATCTTACAACTGTAGAACTTGTCGGAGACTTCATATCTCTCGACCCGGGCATGAGCTTGGAAAACCATTTTCAGCTCTTCGAACATCTCATATGCTCTGTGTTGCTCAAAATGCTTTTGGAGCCCCGGTTCTAAGCTGTAAAGCATGCCGCACTGAACGAGGGGGTAATCATCAGCACGCGACTGCCAAGCGTTCATAACGTCTTGGTTCTCTGGGATGGGTGCTTCACCTAGCAGTGCTTCTAGGATATATGCTTTCCTGGCAGCTATGAGGATGATCCTCAGGTTCCGGACCCAGTCCGTATAGTTGCTAGCATCATCTTTCAGCTTGGTTTTCTCTAGGAACGCGTTGAAGTTGAGGTTGACATGAGTGTTGGCCATTTGATCTACAAGACATTTTGCAAAGGTTTTTAGACTAAGTTCATGATTATTAAGTTCATCTAATCAAAATATTTAATGAACTCCCACTCAGACAGACATCCCTCTAGTCATCTAAGTGATACATGATCCGAGTCAACTAGGCCGTGTCCGATCATCACGTGAGACAGACTAGTCCTCATCGGTGAACATTTTCATGTTGATCGTATCTTCTATACGACTCATGTTCGACCTTTCGGTCTTCCGTGTTCCGAGGCCATGTCTGTACATGCTAGGCTCGTCAAGTCAACCTAAGTGTATTGCGTGTGTAAATCTGGCTTACACCCGTTGTATGCGAACGTTAGAACCTATCACACCCGATCATCACGTGGTGCTTCGGAACAACGGACCTTAGCAACGATGCACAGTTAGGGGGAACACTTTCTTGAAATTATTGCGAGGGATCATCTTATTTATGCTACCGTCGTTCTAAGCAAATAAGATGTAAAACATGATAAACATCACATGCAATCAAATAGTGACATGATATGGCCAATATCATTTTGCTCCTTTTGATCTCCATCTTCGGGGCGCCATGATCATCGTCGTCACCGGCGTGACACCATGATCTCCATCATCATGATCTCCATCATCGTGTCTTCATGAAGTTGTCTCGTCATCTATTACTTCTACTACTATGGCTAACGGTTTAGCAATAAAGTAAAGTAATTACATGACGTTTATGTTGACACGCAGGTCATAAATAAATTAAGACAACTCCTATGGCTCTTGCCGGTTGTCATACTCATCGACATGCAAGTCGTGATTCCTATTACAAGAACATGATCAATCTCATACATCACATATACCATTCATCACATCCTTTTGGCCATATCACATCACACGACACATGCTGCAAAAACAAGTTAGACGTCCTCTAATTGTTGTTGCATGTTTTTACGTGGCTGCTATAGGTTTCTAGCAAGAACGTTTCTTACCTACGCCAAAACCACAATGTGATATGCCAATTTCTATTTACCCTTCATAAGGACCCTTTTCATCGAAACCGATCCGAGTAAAGTGGGAGAGACAGACACCCGCTAGCCACCTTATGCAACTAGTACATGTCAGTCGGTGGAACCAGTCTCACGTAAGCGTACGTGTAAGGTTGGTCCGGGCCGATTCATCCCACGATGCCGCCGAATCAATTAAGACTAGTAAAGGCAAGTAAATTGACAAAATCAATGCCCACAACAACTTGTGTGATACTCGTGCATAGAAACTACGCATAGACCTAGCTCTGATACCACTGTTGGGGAACGTAGCAGAATTTTAAAATTTTCTACGCACCACCAAGATCAATCTATGGAGTCATCTAGCAACGAGGGAGAGGGGAGTGCATCTACATACCCTTGTAGATCGCGAGCGGAAGCGTTCAAGAGAACGGGGTTGATGGAGTCGTACTCGTCGTGATCCAAATCACCAATGATCGAGCACCAAACGGACGGCACCTCCGCGTTCAACACACGTACGGTTGGGAAGACGTCTCCTCCTTCTTGATCCAGCAAGGGGAAGGAGAGGTTGATGGAGATCCAGCAGCACAACGGCGTGGTGATGGAAGCAGGGGTGATCTCGGCAGGGCTTCGCTAAGCTCCAACGAGAGAGAGATGTTACGAGGGGAGAGGGAGGCGCCAGGGACTTAGGTGCGGCTGCCCTCCCTCCCCCCACTATATATAGGGCCCCTAGGGGGGCGCCGGCCCTAGGAGATCCCATCTCCAAGGGGGGGCGGCGACCAAGGGGGGACTTGCCCCCAAGTCAGGTGGGGCGCCCCCACCCCTAGGGTTTCCAACCCTAGGCACAGGAGGAGGCCCATGGGGGGCGCACCAGCCAACCAGGGGCTGGTTCCCCTCCCACTTCAGACCATGGGGCCCTCCGGGATAGGTGGCCCCACCCGGTGGACCCCCGGGACCCTTCCGGTGGTCCCGGTACAATACCGATTACACCCGAAACTTTCCCGATGGCCGAAACTGGACTTCCTATATATAAATCTTTACCTCCAGACCATTCTGGAACTCCTCGTGACGTCCGGGATCTCATCCGGGACTCCAAACAACTTTTTGGTTACTGCATACTAATATCTCTACAACCCTAGCGTCACCGAACCTTAAGTGTGTAGACCCTATGGGTTCGGGAGACACGCAGACATGACCGAGACGACTCTCTGGTCAATAACCAACAGCGGGATCTGGATATCCATGTTGGCTCCCACATGTTCCACGATGATCTCATCGGATGAACCACGATGTCAAGGATTCAATCAATCCCGTATTCAATTCCCTTTGTCAATCGGTACGTTACTTGCCCGAGATTCGATCATCGGTATCCCAATACCTCGTTCAATCTCGTTACCGGCAAGTCACTTTACTCGTACCGTAATGCATGATCCCGTGACCAAACACTTGGTCACATTGAGCTCATTATGATGATGCATTACCGAGTGGGCCCAGAGATACCTCTCCGTCATACGGAGTGACAAATCCCAATCTCGATCCGTGTCAACCCAACAGATACTTTCGGGGATACCTGTAGTATACCTTTATAGTCACCCAGTTACGTTGTGACGTTTGGTACACCCAAAGCACTCCTACGGCATCCGGGAGTTACACGATCTCATGGTCTAAGGAAATGATACTTGACATTGGAAAAGCTCTAGCAAACGAACTACACGATCTTGTGCTATGCTTAGGATTGGTTCTTTGTCCATCACATCATTCTCCTAATGATGTGATCCCGTTATTAATGACATCCAATGTCCATAGTCAGGAAACCATGACTATCTGTTGATCAACGAGCTAGTCCACTAGAGGCTCACTAGGGACATGTTATGGTCTATGTATTCACACATGTATTATGATTTCCGGATAACACAATTATAGCATGAATAATAGACAATTATCATGAACAAGGAAATATAATAATAATCATTTTATTATTGCCTCTAGGGCATATTTCCAACAATCATGTCATCTTGCTTAAGGCGTTACTCTGTTCTTATGAACTTAATACTCTAGATGCATGCTGGATATCGGTCGATGTGTGGAGTAATAGTAGTAGATGCAGGCAGGAGTCGGTCTACTTGTCTCAGACGTGATGCCTATATACATGATCATACCTAGACATTCTCATAACTATGCTCAATTCTGTCAATTGCTCAACAGTAATTTGTTCACCCACCGTAAAATACCTATGTTCTTGAGAAAAGCCACTAGTGAAACCTATGGCCCCCGGGTCTATCTTCATCATATTAAATCTTCCAATACTTAGTTATTTTCATTGCCTTTTATTTTACTTTGCATCTTTATCATAAAAATACCAAAAATATTATATTATCATACCTATCAGATCTCACTCTCGTAAGTGACCGTGTAGGGATTGACAACCCCTTATCGCGTTGGTTGCGAGGATTTATTTGTTTTGTGCAGGTGCGAGGGACTCGCGCGTAGCCTCCTACTGGATTGATACCTTGGTTCTCAAAATCTGAGGGAAATACTTACGCTACTTTGCTGCATCACCCTTTCCTCTTCAAGGGAAAACTAACGCATTGCTCAAGAGGTAGCACGTATCGAGGTTCTATGCCTGATGTTGACCGAGGTGGATGGCCCTTCCTTGATCTTCTACTTTGGAAAGAAGGGCAGGCATCTCACCTACGAGGTCGATCTGGAGGAGCTCGAGAGCCGGTCGGGAGTGATCCCGCCTCCCTCGCCTCCGGCTCCCTCCGACGATTGACACGATGGGGGCGCGGAGGGCTCTGATGAGTCATCATATGAGGAGGAGGATGACCCTCCAGTGCAGGACTCCGCCCAGCTGAGCCCGACCCGTGTGGGTGGGGCGGGGTCGGGGTTGCCGCTCTCGCTCTCACTGGGACCGGTCTGACATCGCCGCCACCTGCGGTGGGGAGGCCCACCTCTCCGGATCCTTTGACGACCATGGATCTGGAGGACGATACTGACAGTGTGGGGATGGATGTGTGCCCGTCGTCCTCCCCGCGCTCACCGGGGGTGGTGTGCTACTCTCGCTCGCATGGGACCCCACCATCGCCAGCCGTGGGTTCCTCGGCCATGGTCCTTGCTACGCCACCGCCACCTTGCTTGGGGTTGTGCAAGGCCGCTTCGCCGCCTCCACTGGGTGTGGGGTTGGTCATGGTCAACACCGACTCTCCCGTGCCCAGCCCCCACACTCGGGTGGTGACTTCTCTGGCTGTGGCGTCTAGGCAGAGCGCCCGTCTCTGCCTGTCCTGGACCCTTCCAAATGGCCGGGTCTTGACGGTTCCTGAGATGGCGGCCATGCGTGTGGTAGCACGCGACCTCACTCCAGGTACGACACCACCCCCTCCCTCTAGTCCCTTGGGGCCTTCTTATTGCGGTTCTCGATTTGTGGTTCTTGACTCGGTGCCGATGGCACACCTTGGCGACGTTACTTCGGATTGTGATATTGTGTTTCGGGGTGAGAAGGGCCCCCGACTTGAGCAGATTTCGGCCATTTATGCCAGAGAGCGGCTCGATGGTGCACTTGCTGAGGCCCGGGCCCATGCTGAACAGCGGGCTGTGGATGCCTTGACCCCATATGGCTCTGGGCATAGAGAGCCCGGGGCTGGATCAGGCCTGAGCCGGCCGTCCAACCGGCTTGACACCCCAAGTGGCCCTCCAGTAGGGAGGGCCCTGGGGGAAGACCACCTACGCGACTCCATCCCTCTGAACATACGATGGTAGTCTGAGGTGTTAGCGCTGACACGACAGGCGATGCCCCCATTAAGCGGGGGCGTGGCGGCCGTCCGTCGAAACAAATGCCCATTCCCGCCCTGGGCGGGAGGGCTAGCTAGGCCCCACCCGAGGGACCTAGTGATTCCAGCAAAGTTTCCATATGAAGCTCCTATGCTGGAACATTAGGGGCTTCGGCAACCTGGGCCGCTGGCGCCAACTGATTGACTACATCCGGCAGGAAGATATCGACATAGTAGGTCTTCAGGAGATGATTCGTCATGACTTTTCCATTCAGGAGTTATAGGGGCTCTCTCGACACCCATTTTCCTGGCAATGGCTGCCGGCGTCTGGGTTGTCTGGAGGCATACTCTTGGGGGTCAGGGAGGATTTCTTTTCAGTGGAGGATATGGACCGCAGGGAATTTTTCCTTAGTATGTCCATCACCGACCGACGTGTGAACCTCAGTTGGGAGGTGATCATTGTCTATGGCTCGGTAGATCACGGGCAGTCGGCGGTGTTCCTGGCCGAGCTGCATTATAAGGTGGAATGTTGCATGACCCCAGTGGTGGTGGCGGGTGACTTCAACCTTATCAGACGTGAAGCGAACAAAATCTCGCCCAACATTGATCGACGGCGTATGCGCATGTTCAACGACTCCATAGCTGAGATGGCCCTACATGAGATAGCCCGGGTAGGGGCTAGGTTCACATGGACAAATAAACAGATGGACCCTATCCGGAGTGTGCTGGATCAGGTCCTCGTGTCTATGCAATGGGAGATTATGTTCCCACTATGTTCACTGCGGGCGGTCACATGGATCAGCTCCGACCACGTTCCCCTACTGTTTACATCAAGGGAAGGGTCTCCACCGATATCTAGGCGCTCCCATTTGGAACCATCATGGCTTCTGTAGCCGGGGTTCGTCGAGATGGTTCAGGATCGTTGGATGCAGGCGTCAAATAACCCACCAAGGGTATTCTGTGCCACAAAAGTTTGGCATCACTTCTCTAAAACCACCTGCCAGTTTATGCAGGGTTGGGGCGCCAACCTTGGTGCTGCCCTGAGGTCCCGCAAAGGGGCTCTATTGGACCAGATTAAGGCCCTGGACGCGACTACTGATTCAGCCGGTCTGTCGGATAACGACTGGTTGCGGCGGTACTCCCTTGAAGCCTCCCTAATGGAGATCTTCAAGGGGGAGGAGCTGTTCTGGCAACATCAGGGGGGCAGAAGTGGCTCCTTCAAGGCGATGCTAACACCGCTTACTTCCAGGCAATCGCTAATGGGCGGCACAAGAAGTGCTCCATCCCGTGCCTTCGGGAAGGGGACACCCTTCTCGAGCACTCGGATGAGATTAGGACCCATATTTACACCTTTTTAAGGGGCTCTTCTCGGCGGAACCCTGGGGTGGGGTATCCTTGGTGGATGATTTCTGGCCCCTAGCGGACAGGGTATCTGACAATGAGAATGCAGAACTAACTATCCTTTTCTCGCCGGAAGAGGTGGGGAGGGTGATCGCCTCGATGAAGGCGGGGTCGGCACCGGGGCCGGACGGCTTGCTGGTTGCCTTCTTCCAGAAATTCTGGAATGTCCTAAAACATGTGATCATGCCAATGTTCCATGAATTCTACATCGGAACATTTGACATGGCGTGCATAAATTTTGGTCTCATCACCCCGATCCCCAAAGTAGTTTGGGCGACGGACATTCGCCAATTCAGACCTATCACAGTTATCAACGTTTTGGAGCGCATCTTCTCTAAAGTATGCGCGACTAGACTCATGCCGGTAGCTGAGAGGATGAATCACCCACTTCAGACATCATTCCTAAAAGGGAGACAAATCCATGACGGGATTTTCCCCCTTCACGAGATTGTCCACGAGGTGCGATCGCATGGGCAGAAGGGTGTCTTTCTCAAGCTGGACTTCCAGAAAGCCTATGATCGGCTAGACTGGAACTTCCTGCGGCTAGTCATGCAGCGCAGAGGCTTCGAGGACAGATGGTGCAACTGGATTATGCAGTTGGTACGGTCTGGCAACACAGCGATTAACATTAACAATGAGGTGGGGCCATTCTTCTCGTCCTCTGCGGGAGTGAAGCAAGGGGACCCGATATCCCCCCGTCTCTTCAATCTCGCCGTAGACGCGCTGGCGGGAATCCTGGACAAAGCTAGGAGGGTTGGCCACCTCTCGGGAGTTGTTGGTCACCTCATTCCGAGAGGAGGGGTCACCCATATCCAATACGCTGATGAAACCATGATTATGGTGGGAGGATCCGCCCTCGACATAGTTAATCTTAAGTTCCTACTCCTGTGCTTTGAGGCTATGTCGGGACTCAAGATTAACTTTGAGAAGAGCGAGGTCATCATCTTGGGCTACCTTGCAGAGGACCAACAAAGGATTGTGGACAACCTAAACTGTAGACTAACCTCATTCCCCATTACCTACTCGGGGATGCCGATGGCAGATTCGAAGATCTTAACGAGTGCGTTCGATCCTTTAGTGGGGTGAGTGGCATCTCGAGGCGAGCCCTGGCAAGGGCGGTTTACCTCCAAAGGGGCAAATCGATCCTTATTAGTTCCAATCCAGCGAGCCTCCCCATGTTCATGATGGGGATGTATATCCTACCGGAGGGCGTCCATAGTGCCTTCGATGAGGATCTCGCTAGGTTCTTTTGGCAGGCGGCCAATGGCCGCCCAAAAGTACCACATGGTAAAGTGGGCGGATATTTGCATGCCCAAAGACCGTGGTGGAGTGGGCATCATTGCCTCCCGTCGTATGAATGTTGCGCTCATGTTGAGATGGGTCTGGCGGATCTTATGCAGCGAGGGAGGACTATGTTTATGGCGCATTTAGGCGAAATACCTTAGGGGAGAACCGCTCTTGGCATGCAACCGGATGGATGGCTCACAATTATGGCGAGCCATCCAAAGGATCAAGGAGGACATTCGCCTAGGGATCTCCTTCTCCTTAGGGAACAGGAAAGGGATCCAATCTTGACTGGATCCCTGGCTGGGTACTGAGCCATTACGTGTTTCCTTCTCTGGCCTATTCTTGATATGTGTGGATCCGTCCCTCCTAGTGTCTACGGCTTTCGAAGCTGGACAGTGGAGCATCAGGTTTCGTCGCACCTTTGGACAAGCCGAGAGTAACAACTGGACTAGACTGCGGGCCGCCCTACCACTCGTGCTTCCGGATTATCCGGACACGGTATCGTGGCGGCTCGCGTCGACAGAGGAGTTTTCAGTGAGCATGGCATACCATGCCCTTTGCCCGTCGCTTGCCACTCCCTGGATGTCCCCATTATGAAAAGCCCCCGTACCTTTAAAGATTAAGATTTTTGTTTGGCAACTTCTACGGGGTCACCTTCCCTCGGGGATAGAGGTACTTAAGCAGCACGAACCTGGTGATGGTCTATGCCCTCTTTGTGCGGTACCAGAGACTGGGACCCATATCCTCTTCTCGGGTACTATGGACGTACGTCCGCGAGGCGTTGGGGCCTGACTGGGAGGCACTAAATCTCGCGGAGTTTCTCCAACATAGAGCTTTACAGCCGTCACGACATCGCCGCCTATTTTGGCTTATTTTTGTGGCGATGTCGTGAACTCTTTGGACGACTAGGATTAAGATGGTGATCGAGAAGGTTTTTCTAAGGAAGGCATCTGACTCCTTCAAATTCTTTACTTTCCTGCAGCACTGGCACCCGCTCTCAAGGCAGTGTGATCGCGATCGACTTGGCTTGATGATGGATGCGCTTTTGGCTCCGGCGTGTTGACTATCGTCCTCGTAGTGCCGCTATGGGGTTGCCACTAGGTGGTTTTTTCTTTTTTATTTCTTTTATACTTTCTTGGGTTTGACTGTGCTGTGGCCCCAGTCATTATCTGTCGGGTGTTGTTTGAACATGGATTATATGGATCGTTGCTCTATTTATAAAGCAGGGCGAAAACCTATTTCGAGAGAGCCAAAACATTGCGCGTGCAAATCTAATATATCTTAGGATTATGAGGCTGCCCGTAATGGGAGTATCATACATAGTATCATGTATGCCAACTAAGCAATTTCGATGAAGTGCATAATATTAAATGAAGAAAGAGAGACTTGAGTATCATATTAAATGATGTGCTACTTTGTGTCATGCATGGCAATAAATATAGTCCTCTATGATAACAACATTTGAAACTATGCATTACGGATGTAGTATCATATGCATGATACTAGTTTTTGTTGAGGGGAAAACCAAGCTTTATTCATCAAATACCACATATACATCGTTGGTCATAGGATTGGCCAAACCAAATGTGACGTCCCAGACCAAGGGTAAGAGAGTGCTTGGCTAGTTTATGAGCCTCTATATTGACCCTACGACTTTCAAAAATAAAATTACAATTGAAAAGTGTTGCTTGGAGCTTGATTTCCCTAATGATCGCTCCATATCTTCCTACTGAATCGCTCTTTATATCCATAACTACTTGCTTGCAATCCGAAGAGTCTATCATGTTTCGAATATGTATATCCGCCGCAAGTGCTAGGGCTTCCCCCACCGCGATGGCTTGTAGCTGGGTCCTGGACCCCTACTATTACCAACGCTAAACTGCCAATAAAATTACCATCGCCATCTCTACAAATAGCTGAAACAGCCCCGCCTCTGCCTTGGTGGGTTGCTGCATCAACATGGATTTTGTGAAAGCCCGTCGGTGATGCCTTGGGCCTCAGAGCTCGTCCTTGAACTTGAGCTACAGTTTGCCTTGTCTCTTCCTTTTTAGAGATCATTCCAAGTTCTTCAATAAACCTATTGACAAAGGAGTATGTCACATGAGGGCTTTGAAATATACCTTCCTGGATTGTCTTCCGACGAGCTGCCCAGATCGCCCACAATGTAACTGAAAGTTTCACAAACATGTCATGTGAGAAAAGCTCCATCAATATGAACAACCAGTTTTTTGCGCCGGGCTCCATGGTTGATATCAATTGTTGTGTCATCTTATCATCGACCAGGACCCAGATGCATCGTAACATCGTACAGTTTATAAGTGAATGTCTCTATAAATCTGGCGCTCCACATATACCGCATGCCGGTGAGTCTGTCATGTGCCGGTGATACTAGTATATAATACTCCCCGTTACAACGAGTCCGAGGGAAGACAGCCCATGTTTGGCTTAGGCCCACGTATATCGGCCACTTACACTGATGTACGGGCCACGTTTTTTGTTTTTCAGGGAACGTACGGATCACGTCTTTGTGACCCCCGTCTGCGCAGAACTACGAGATCCATCTCTCGATCTGAGCCGCGTAAAACCCTAGCCGTCTCCAAATCAGTCATCCGCCACCCCCCCTCCCCCCCCCCCCCCCCGCCGCCGCCGCCGCCACCTCCATGGACACTTCCCTGGCTGCCGCCGCTGTCACCGCAGAGGCCTCCGCCCCCGCCGCGGCATCAACGGAACCTTCCGCGGCTCCTGATGCCTCCCCTGCAGCCTCCTCCTCCTCCGCTGCCGCCGCCGTCGCCGAAGACCTCGCGGGGGGCGTGGCGGCATTGAGCCTGGACGAGCGGTTCGACTTGCTGATGAGCATAGGCGAGGAGTGTATTCAGCCTGACGAGCTCAAGCGGCTGCTGCAGAACAAGCCCGTCCCTATCTGCTACGACGGGTTCGAGCCCTCTGGCCGAATGCACATTGCCCAGGTTCGACGGAAACTTACCGCCTTCCCATCTAATAACTTCGGATCGAATGTGCGACTCGGTCAGGAGCATCCAGGAGGATACCTTCGGTTGTCAGGAAGAGTTCTTGGACAGGAATCTCGGATTTCAACTAACATCGTTACCAAATTTATGAGTGCAGTATATGACTATCAAGTGTGCTGTTACCTGTTCGGGTGGTGTTATCATGTTCATTCATGTTGTGATATGTGTCTACAGTCGTACTCTAGGTCTTTGTTGACCAGCTAATTTAATACCCAAACAAGAAGGTTATCACTTAGCATGGTATTACCTAGCTGGATGCTTACACTAGATGTATGCCTAGCCTACTTATTTCTGCTATCCATAAAACTAGGGAGTAGTCGAATTTTGATTTTTTTTCTAACTCTTAATCATATGTGCAATTGTGCATCAGATTAGTTAAATAGCATGTGCTGATTATAGATGACTGGGTGGTTATATTTGTGCTAGTAGTTTTTGGTTAAACTGCTGAAGTCTTTGAAGAATAAGAAACCAAAAGAAAAGTGTTAGTTCAGAGAACAAAGAGAGAGTGTGCAAAATAGTAGCATAAATAAAACTAGAAAGAAGTCAGCAATAAAAGCTCCTGAAAATAAGGAGCACTATCCTGAGTCGTTCTGTATGGGAGCGCCAGTAGGTTGTGGTTATAATACCCAGCCTTGATTTCTCCGGCTCTGTCAAACTAGAAAGATTAGTGAGTTTACCGCTCCCATATTTCGTTGCTTTGTTGTTCCATAAGATTAATAATAAGAATGAAAACATCCTAGTATAAATGTTAATCTTACACGTGCCTTTAGCAATTCTTGATGTGCTTCCACAATTATTATGATGCCAGTACTACACATTGTGAAAATGGTTACTTTAGTGATGCAATGAGGCCAATATGCGCAAACTGTCAGATTGCAAGACCTGATAGGACTTGCTGGTGATAGACATTCTCATGTATTGTATTCACAGGGTGTTGTGAAGACAATTAATGTTAACAAGATGATCAGAGCGGGATGCAAAGTGAAAATCTGGATAGCAGACTGGTTTGCACAGCTAAACAACAAAATGGGTGGTGATCTGAAAAAAATCCAGACTGTCGGGCGCTACATGATTGAAATATGGAAAGCAGCTGGTATGAACCTTGATGGTGTTGAATTCTTATGGTCTTCAGAGGAAATTAATAGGCGTGCAAATGAATACTGGCCACTTGTAATGGACATTGGCAGGAAAAATAATATCAAAAGAATAACGAGGTACGGCCATTTAAATTGCATATGCATCCAGATGATTCTTGACTTCCAAAGTTCGAACTCAAACATAATTTTGCCATTTCATTTTTCCTTACTTCACAGGTGTTGTACGATTATGGGTCGCTCTGACAATGAGGAATTGACTGCTGCACAGATCTTCTATCCTTGCATGCAGTGTGCTGATATATTCTTCCTGAAGGTTAGTATATTTATATTGCAGACACCGCTCTGTAAAATTTTAGTTTAACCATTCACATAATTTAAGTAAGGCTATTGATATATTTCTATTTCACTCGATATTGTAGGGTGGTATACCTTTATTCTAGATTTTTAGATTGTCATTGATTCTCTCTAATCTGTTTCTGTTTGTAGGCGGACATATGCCAGTTGGGTATGGACCAAAGGAAGGTTAACATGTTAGCAAGGGAATATTGCGATGACATCAAAAGGAAAAACAAGCCAATTATTCTGTCACATCGTATCCTGATCTGCCACTGCTGTGTTGTTTATTTTTTTTCTGCAGTGTGTTTTGTCTTAATATATTGATATATGTGTCTCGGTGGTTATGTCGTTAGAATTCCTTTGTAGTGTGTCATTGCCAGGTCGTATAATTTTTTTTGTTCCTTAACATGAATTACAGATATGCTCCCCGGTTTCAAAGAAGGCCAGGAGAAGATGTCAAAGAGTGATCCGACATCGGCTATCTTTATGGAAGATGATGAGGTTCTAAATTTTCTCTTCATGAACAACCTTTATTTATTTCAAAAGCTTATGCCACCTAATCACTCCATACAACCTCATCCAGAGATGTTTGAATGTTGAAAGATATTACTTGGCTAGGATATTGTAGGGTATGGTCCTTGTCTGCCATGCAAGAAAATGAAGCCCTAACCTGCATATTTGGATGTTAGGTTTGGCGATTTAAAAAATACTTCTACTCTTGATATGCGTAGACATGTTATTTCTAGTATTTTTAGAAGTTCTACCACTTCAGTCTGGTCTGCACTGTGTTCATCATTTGCTTAGAACTTGTCTTTGTCGTTCAATTGATCTTGTAGATGGCATGTGGTCATGATATTATCAATTTATCAAGCTGGAATTTATAGAGCAAAATTTGTTTGTCAAGGTTTTGCCCTTTTCCTAAGCTGATATTGTACCCTAACCAAATTTATTGCAGGCTCAGGTAAATTTGAAGATAAAGCAAGCTTTCTGTCCTCCCAAAATTGTTGATAAAAATCCGTGCCTGGAGTACATCCAGTACATTGTTTTCCCTTGGTTTGACAAGTTTGAGGTTGTCCGCAAAGAAAACAATGGTGGTAACAAGTAATATTCTTTTCTTGGACTTACTAAAAATTTAAAAATCTTATCTGTGTTGGTTGAATAAACACACACACCTTAGTTAATCTCTGTTGAAAGTTTTGTACTATTGACTTTTTTTTGTTTGGAGTTATAACCATGCTTGCTTTGAAACAGGACATTTTTAACCATGGATGAACTTGTTGCTGATTATGAAGCGGGTGATTTGCATCCTGCCGACGTTAAACCTGCTTTGGCGAAAGCGATCAATGAAATATTGAAGGTAATAGTTTTTATCATGTTTTTTTTCTTCAGTAAGGTGGTGCAGTCTTTCACGAGTCATTAACTTATGCACTCTCAGAGCATTACCAGTTTCTGTTTGTTTTTTGATTTGTTCCACTGCTGTATTTTTCATAATTCATAATTTAGTAAATTGTATTGTGAATTTGTAATGCCTGAGATGGTTTCTGTTATTTTTTTATCATTCTGTCGCTGCATATCTCATATTTTGTGCCATACCTGGCAAATAGTGTCGATG
This sequence comes from Triticum urartu, assembly GCF_056163025.1. Classification (NCBI taxonomy): domain Eukaryota; kingdom Viridiplantae; phylum Streptophyta; class Magnoliopsida; order Poales; family Poaceae; genus Triticum; species Triticum urartu. The sequence continues at coordinate 442,750,507 of NC_141879.1, read as the reverse complement.
GATTACTTTTATTGTGGAGGTGTCAATCTTGTGGCCTATTAATGCAATTATTAATCTGGACACCTGTGTTTTCTTTTCAATCAAGTTCCTTTTTAGAGATATACTACTCCCATCTGAAAATATAAGACGTTTTTTCAGTTCAATTTGAACTGCAAAAACATCTTATATTTTGGGACGGAGGTAGTAATTTGTAATGTCTCATATTTATTCATGTATAGTTTTGTTTGGCCTAATACCATTTTGCACTTTTCAGCCTGTTCGTGACCACTTCAACAGCAGCAGTGAAGCCAAAATTCTCCTCAATACTGTTAAGGTACAACTTTGTACCCACTTGCATGAATGAATGTTAAAATAGAATGCTGGCTGTTATCTGGTTATGTAACTTACTCCAGACACATTAAGATTTGCAACTTATTTCATCCTCATCCCCTGTGCTTCTGCTCTGAAGTGAATGATAACAGCAAGTTGCCGGTTTCATTTTGAAAAAATGGTATATATCTAGATAAATTTCCCCCGATTCTGACAATGGGTTAATATATTTCCCCTGAATCTAACGAATGGAATTTTGATTTCTAGTACATTATCAGTATCTTGAGCCATTTTTTTTGAGAATCGCCCGGGGGGGGGGGGGGGGGCGGTATGTCCCCACCTGAATATATTACTCAAAGCAGCGGAACAAACCGCAATTGTTATAAGAATTACATAGGCACGTTGACACATGAGGACAGGAAAGAACGCTACGAGAACACGTCTTCACTATATCCGTTTGCTTTTTGACCATGTTGTCGGTGATATTTTATTCAGTAGGCATAGCTGTGCATACTTGAGTGCATTTTTCAGTTTGACTTCGAATGTGTGTTTTGCAAGGAATTTAATCAATACTCTTTCTCACGGTAATCAATACGTCAAACTCTTATGGGTTCTAGATATATCTGTGAGTACTTTGCAAGGAATTTAATCCGGACACCTACTCTTTTGCAGAAGTACAGGGTAAGCAATTGAGGAGCAAATACCTTCCTGGTCATTACATGGACACCCAACAGACAATGGAAGCATACACATTTTGGTTGGCAGAGTTTCGTGGGCACAATTTTTGGCAATACTAATACCTCTATTGCTGATATGCATCAGAAACTGTCGTGATTATGTTGATCAGTGTACAATATCTTTGCGTGTCACCTTCAATTGAGAAGTTATAAGACGCTTGGCGTGACATTGTAGCTAACATCTAAGGTAAACGCATTAAATCAGGCGACTGATTTTGTCAATTGTCAGTCCGTTCAATAGGGTCTGTGCATCTGCGTGGCCCTTACTAGCGCATTGACTGGCATGCTTCCATACGAGTTTGGTTCTTGTTTCGGTTCGTTTGGTTTCAAGTGCCCAGGCTGTGTCACATCGTTTGGTTGCTCGCGTTTTGGAGTTTTGCACTATCTAGCAGATACGCTATATCCTTGCCGGCCTGTAATTTTTTTGAATTTTGCTTGTAAATCTTTACACGCAGTCCAAGCCTGCCCGTCAGCTATATATACGTGGTTGGGGGCTTTTTATGGTTCGCGTATGGGATAAGCTCTGCCGCAGTCCGTCCCTCTCGTCTCCTTAGCTTTCTTTGGTAAGCAATTAGTCGCTCGTTTCTTTTTGTTTCTCGCGAATCCAAGGCTGGTGGTGTTCGCCGGCGTGGCGGGTTGTTGCCGTGTAACCTTGCTTGGAATGACGCGGCCGCGCGTGGGATGGCTTCCATGAGGTCCTTTTCCCGCACATGTAGGTGTTGGGGGGCGGCGGATGCGGAGCTCCTTGCCGCAAAGTGCGTGGTGGTGGCCGGAGAAGAAGGCGCCGTCGATAGGCTTGCTACCGTAAAGGGAGGATCACGCTTACACCCATGCTTGCTGCAAGTCGGCAGAGGAGTTCTACCCCGACCTTGATGATTGAGTCGGCCTTCCCTAGGTTTCAATGTTTAGCTATGTATATGAACTTCGGTTGTGTTGTGAACTTTGTAGCACGAATTGGTTTTTTAAATTTACAGAATGAACTATGGTGGATTAGTTCAGCTGGGACCTTAAAGTTCCCGCAAAAATCGTTTCAGGGGGACCCTAAAACAATTTTGCAGTACCGGTTTATACAGTCTACTAGAGTTGCTCTTATGTGTTTGGATGCACATGCACCATAATTTAGCTTGATATGATTACCTTAGCACATCAACATGGTGAGCTTATTAGCTATCATCGTGACTAGTGTTGTCATTGTATGTTACATAGGAGCAAAACCACAATGGCGGCGAATTGGACAAAGATTATGAAGTTTTTCTGCCCATTTGACCAGATCTAACGTGTGCACTCGTGCCTATTGTTTAAAGTAATCATCTCCTCTATCAAACGTTGTATAGCGCAATCATTTATTTGTGTGTGACATGTCTGTTGCCATGAACTGTAGACTTTTGGATCCCTCCCTGAGTACACCATATAACCATCACTGCTAGATCCCCATACTCGTGATTCCTTTACTAACCTCTCTTTTTTTAGGTTCATATAACCCAAAAAACAGTTATGTACAAAAAAAAAGAAATTACAAGGTGATGGATGAATCCATCTATCCAACGCCTTTTTTAGGAAACATAATAATGATTAAGAATCAGACTAGTCTTGACTCAATTCATCCTTGAAGAACTTGATGTAGTTGCTGCTTAGCTCTATATTTGAGCAGCTCTAGATCTTTCCTGACTTATAATTTCTAAGAGGTGATGCTGGGGTTTATACGCTTGAATATTATGTTATTTCTCTGCATCCAGATATACCAACAACTCGTAATAACTATGCTCATAGCCAAACCAAAGGATAGTTCGTTCAAAGCCAAGTTGATTTCCTAGAGAACCGAAGTATCTCCTTTTCTTTGTTGGGAGTGGTCATATCCCAACATTGCAGGGCAAACTTACAATCCCAGAAAAGGTGAAGGGGGGGGGGGTCTCATCCACATTCTCATTGCAAAGTTCACATAGGTAGGATGGTAGATAGGACTTTCTATGGAGAAGGTTTCTGGTATTCAATATTTCAAGTGCAAGAAACCAGCAGAAGATTTTGTATCTCTGGACAACTGAAGACTTCCAAATCTTGTTAAAAATAGGAGAAACCATTCCCCCCTGCATTAGAGTCTTGTACAACTTGGCAGCCGGAAATTTAATAGAGTTCCAAGTATACTGCCATGTATCATCATTGTTGGAGAATCTGGTCTGATTCATTGTTAATTGCACTTCTTGGAATTGATCAAAGGCCTGAATAGACAGTGGCCTGTACAAAATTTCTTCAAAGCTTTCAGTCTCAGCCACTTGCCGAACAGAGATGGATTTATCAATGGCAAAAGAGAATAATTCAGGATATTGGATATTAAGAGGTGTATTGTTCCAATTGTCATGCCAGAAAAGAACAGATCTTCCTTGTCCCACAATGCAAGAGGCCTAGGATTTGAACTCAGGGAGTAATTTCAAGATTGCTTTCCACCAAAATGAACCCATTGGTCTGTCAGTGGGTGCACTATTGGGATAGTAAGTGTTCCAAATCAAGTGAACATGGACCCATGGCAGATCATGTATGTTGAGAAACTTGTGTAAATGTTTCATGAGTAGTGCTTTGTTGTGTGTGGCAACATCAAGAACTCGAAGACCACCTTGATCTTTGGGTTTGCAAACTTCTGTCCAAGCAACCAGAGGAGGGTCCTGTTCCTCCATACCGTATTTCCTCCAGAAGCAATGTCTGATGTATTTGTTGACTTGATCAATCACAGAAGTTGGGGGGGGGGGGGAGAGCTCATAAGGAATGTTGGCATGCTTGAGAAGGCACTTTTGATCAAAGTCGGTTTTCCCCATAGGATAGCAGAGTGGAACGACAAGTGAGTCTCCTCTCAATTCTTTGCATCACAAGGATGAAATCTTGAACTTTTGGTATGCTAGTGCCAAGAGATAGCCCTAGATATGTAAATACGAAACTGCCCGCAGCACAACCCAGAATGTTAGCCAGAAGATGAGTTCTCTGGGGGTTAACATTGATGGGAACCAGAATTGATTTAGAGTAGTTAACCCTGAGTCCAGTGTAGGCTGAGAAGTGCATCAGGAGATTTCTAGTTTGCTGGATTTGCAAGGGACATGCAGGCAACAGAAGAATAGTGTCATAATCATATTACACCATAGGGAAATCATTGCTTATGTTAAGAGAGGAATCATTCATTTTTATTTCATTGCCTCATTGAAGATGGACTGCGATATGTCAGCAGCAAGCACAAAAATGAGAGGGACAGAGGGTCTCCTTGCCCGACACCTCTCGTGCATAAAAATTGCTTCCCTGGAATACCGTTGAGGAGGACAGAGGAGTGCCCAGAGCTAAAGATCATGTCCATCCATTGCATCTATCTAGGGCCAAAACCTCTGGCTATCATTATATCCCTCAAGGCTTGGTACTCAATCATGTTAAAGGCTTTTTCAAAGTCAAGCTTTAGGTTAATGATCTCTTTCCCTGACTGGTGGCATTGATGCAAGTACTCATATGTCCAGGCCAAGCAGTCCTGAATAGACCTTGCTTGAGAAAACCATATTGACTCTTGTGGATAACTTGTAGGATTACTTTCTGCAGTTTGTTTGCTAGAAACTTTGTGATGATCTTGATAAAGCAATTGAGAAGAGATATAGGTCTGAAATCACTTGCAGTCATAGGGCAGTCAATTTTTTTGGGATGAGAGTGATGTAAGAGGAATTGATGCTCTGGATGTTGAATTTTTCCATGATAGAAATATGTAATGAGGCTGTAGAAATCTTCCGCAATAATGTCCTAGCAAGCCTTGCTAAAGTTGGTGTTAAATCCATCAGGGCCCGGTGCTTTGTGAGGAGGAAGCTCATTGACTACAACATCAATCTCAGATTTGGTAAAAGGCTCCTCTAGCAAAACTAGATCTTGATGCACGCTTCTCAATAAGGCTCTCAAGGTGTAGCAAGTTATGGGCGGGTACAGTGGTACCAAGTCTTTGTTTGAAAGCTCTCCATAGGATTGTCGCTTTGCTATCATGATCAGACTGTTCCCAACCTTGTTCATTCTGGAGTACAACAATATGGTTATTTCTGAATTTGATTATGACTTTTGCTTTTAGGAATTTTACATTAGTTTCCCCTTGGATATCCATCTGGTCGTAGACCTCTATTTCCAATACACTTGTTATGAGTCAAGCAGCTCCAGTAAATGTTCTTTGAGAACCAATCTAGCCTCCCATTCATGTGGGGCCAGATTTCTGAATTCTTCAATAGTGTCAAAGAAGAGAATTACCGAGTTTGTATCCTGGATGGCTGTTGCAAGTTGAGAAATATTTTTGGACCAAATTTTAAGTCCCATTTTGAGCCTCTTGAATTTTGCAGCAAGTCTTTTAGCACTGTCTGATTCTTGGATGTTCTGGTTCCAAATATGCTTGACCGTGTCTTTGAAATCATGGTGATTTAACTAGAAGTTCTCAAACCTAAAGATTGGAGATTTAGGGATTTTTGTGTCCACTTTGATTACACATGGTGTATGATCTGAAATGGGTTTGGCCAGGGGGGAGAAATGGTGTTGGGGTAGTTTAGGGTCCAGGACTCAGATGAGAAAATCCAGTCAAGTTTTTCTAAGAGTGGTGCCTGTTGCATGTTGCTCCATGTGTAGCTTCTATTTGTCAAAGGTATTTCAGCCAGGGCTTGTGAACTGATAGCATCATTACAGGAAAGCATGTCCTGAGTGTCTGCTCCTGCTTTGTTTGTTGGGGAATGTTGCATGGAAAACAAAACAATTTCTACGCACACGCAAGATCTATTCATGGAGATGCATAGCTACGAGAGGGCAAGATCATCTACATACCCCTTGTAGATCGCTAAGCGGAAGCGTTTATCAACGCAATTGATGTAGTCGTACACCTTCATGATCCGTACCGATCAAGCACTGAACGCACAGCACCTCCGCGTTCAGCACACGTTCAGCTCGATGACGTCCTCGCCTCTCGATCCAGCAAGAGAGGCGAAGTAGTAGATGAGTTCTGGTAGCATGATGACGGTGACGGTGGTGGTGAAACTATTCCACAAGGCTTCGCCAAGCCCAACGGTTTAGGGCGGAGGACGAAAAGAGGGAGAGGGGGCACCGCACATGGGGTGCCCAAAAGAGAGGTGGATTCAGCCTTCTCACTCATGGGGTGCCCAAATATAGTTTTCATCTTTTCATAGGTATCTATGGGATCCCCCACAAGAAAACCTTCTTCAAAAATAGAATCTAAAACTTGCTTGAATGAAGAGGGTAAGCCAACATAAAAGCTTTTCAAGTATATTTTGATATGATATTGGGGCACATAGCTGGCTCGGATCCTTAATAACCTATCCCAAGCATCTTTTAAAGACTCATCAAGTAAATGACGAAAAATTCCGGGATCATCTTCATCGAAATTATTCAAACCCTCATTGATAACCCCGGTAGGTCTTTCCATAACATCATTATTTATGAGCTTAGAAAGAACAGAGGGACTATCCAAAGCACTGAAGCTCGGGAGAGAACCCTTAGCCCTTTTTGATTCAGCCATGGCAAAAGAAAAGCAAAAGGAAAAGAGGCGAATAAAACGGCAAAGGTGAAGTGGGGGAGAGGAAAACGAGAGGCAAATGGCAAATAATGTAATGTGAGGGATAATAGTTTGTGATGGGTACTTGGTATGTCTTGACTTGATGTAGATCTCCCTGGCAACGGCGCCGGAAATCCTTCTTGCTACCTCTTGAGCACTGCGTTGGTTTTCTCTTGAAGAGGAAAGGGTGATGTAGCAAAGTAGCGTAAGTATTTCCCTCAGTTTTTGAGAACCAAGGTATCAATCCAGTAGGAGACTACACGCAAGTCTCTCATACCTACACAAACAAATAAGAACCTCGCAACCAACGCGATAAAGGGGTTGTAAATCCCTTCATGGTCACTTACGAGAGTGAGATCTGATAGAGATAATAATAATAAGATAAATATTTTTGGTATTTTTATGATATAGATTGGAAAATAAAGATTGCAAAATAAACAGTAATAGAAATAGCTATTTGACGGGAGATTAATATAATGGAGAATAGATCCGGGGGCCATAGGTTTCACTAGTGGCTTCTCTCAAGATAGCATAAGTATTACGGTGGGTGAACAAATTACTGTCGAGCAATTGATAGAAAAGTGCATAATTATGAGAATATCTAGGCATGATCATGTATATAGGCATCACGTCCGCGACAAGTAGACCGAAACGATTCTGCATCTACTACTATTACTCCACACATCGACCGCTATCCAGCATGCATCTAGAGTATTAAGTTCATAAGAATAGAGTAACACATTAGGCAAGATGACATGATGTAGAGGGATAAACTCAAGCTATATGATATAAACCCCCTCTTTTTCTCCTCGATGGCAACAATACAATACGTGCCTTGCTGTCCCTGCTGTCACTGGGAAAGGACACCGCAACATTGAACCCAAAGCTAAGCACTTCTCCCATTGCAAGAAAGATCAATCTAGTAGGCCAAACCAAACTGATAATTCGAAGAGACTTGCAAAGATAACCAATCATACATAAAAGATTTTAGAGAAGAATCAAATATTATTCATAGATAAACTTGATCATAAACCCACAATTCATCGGATCTCGACAAACACACCGCAAAAAGAGTTACATCAAATAGATCTCCAAGAAAATCGAGGAGAACATTGTATTGAGATCCAAAGAGAGAGAAGAAGCCATCTAGCTAATAACTATGGACCCGAAGGTGTGAAGTAAACTACTCACACATCATCGGAGAGGCTATGGTGTTGATGTAGAAGCCCTCCGTGATTGATTCCCCCTCCGGCGGAGCTCCAAAAATGGCCCCAAGATGGGATCTCTTGGGTACAGAAGGTTGCAGCGGTGGAAATAGGTTTTCGTGGTGCTCATGGATGTTTTCGAGGCATATGGATATATATAGGAGGAAGAAGTAGGTCGGTGGAGTCACGAGGGGCCCACGAGGGTGGGGGGCGCGCCCAGGGGGGCAGGCGCGCCTCCCTTCCTCATGGCCTCCTCGTTGATTTCTTGACGTCCACTCCAAGTCCCCTGGATCACGCTTGTTCCAAAAATAACTCTCCCGAAGGTTTCATTCTGTTTGGATTCCGTTTGATATTCCTTTTCTGTGAAACACTAAAATAGGCAAAAAAAACAGCAATTTGCACTGGGCCTTGGGTTAGTAGGTTAGTCCCAAAAATAATATAAAAGTGTATAAATAAGCCCATTAACATCCAAAACAGATAATATAATAGCATGGAACAATAAAAAATTATAGATACGTTGGAGACGTATCACCAACATACATAACTCATATAGTACTATATTGTCAACGAACGTTAAGCATGCGGACCCTACGGGTTCGAGAATGATGTAGACATGAATGAGATGCTTCTCTGGTCAATAACCAATAGCGGGACCTGGATGCCCATATTGGTTCCTGCATATTCTACGATGATCTTTATTGGTCGAACCTTTATGACAACATACGTAGTTCCCTTCGTCTGTCAGTATGTTACTTGCCCGAGATTCGATCGTCGGTATCCCTGTACCTAGTTCAATCTCGTTACCTACAAGTCTCTTTACTCATTCTGTAATACATCATCTTGTAACTAACTCCTTAGTCACTTTGCTTGGAAGCTTCTTGTGATGCTGTATTTCCGAGAGGGCCCAAACATACCTCTCCGTCATATGGAGTGACAAATCCCAATCTCGATTCATGCCAACTCAACAGATACCTTCAGAGATACCTGTAGAGCACCTTTATGATCACCCAGTTACGAAGTGACGTTTGATAGCACACAAGGTATTCCTCCGGCATCCGGGAGTTGCATGATCTCATGGTCGAAGGACTATGTATTTGACATTAAGAAAGCAGTAGCAATAAACCGAATGATCATATGCTAAGTTAACGGATGGGTCTTGTCCATCACATCATTCTCCTAATGATGTGATCCTATTATCAAATGACAACTCATGTCTATGGTTAGGAAACCTTAACCATCTTTTGATCAACGGGCTAGTCTAGTAGAGGCTTACTAGGGACTTGCTATTTGCTTATATATTCACACATGTATTTAAGTTTCCAATCAATACAATTATCGCATGAACAATAAACCTTTACCATGATTAAGGAAATATAATAATAACCACTTTATTATTGCCTCTAGGGCATATTTCCAATAGTCTCCCACATGCACTAGAGTCAATAATCTAGATTACATGCATAGTAATGAATCTGACACCCATGGAGTCTTGGTGCTAATCATGTTTTTCTCGTGAAAGAGGTTCAATCAACGGGCCTGCCACATTCAGATCCGTATGTATTTTACAAATTTCTATGTCTCCATCCTTGAACTTTTCACAAATGGAGTTGAAGCATCTCTTGATGTGTTTGGTTCTCTTGTGAAACCTGGACTCCTTGGCTAAGGCAATTGCTCCAGTGTTGTCACAAAAGATTGTCATTGGACCCGATGCACCGGGTATTACACCCAGATCGGATATGAACTCCTTCTTCCAGACTCCTTCATGCGCTGCTTCTGAAGCAGCTATGTACTCCGCTTCACATGTAGATCCCACCATGACGCTTTGCTTAGAACTGCACAAACTGACAGCTCCACCATTCAATATAAATACGTATCCATTTGTGATTTATAGTCATCCAGATCCGTGTTGAAGATAGCATTGACGTAACCCTTTATGACAAGCTCTCCGTCACATCCATAAACGAGAAAAATATCCTTGGTCCTTTTCAGGTAGTTCATGATATTCTTGACCGCTATCCAGTGATCCACTCCTGGATTACTTTGGTACCTCCTTGCCAAACTTATGGCAAGGCACACATCAGGTTTGGTACACAACATGACATACATTATAGATCCTATGGCTAAGGCATAGGGAATGACTTTCATTCTCTCTCTATCTTCTGTCGTGGTTGGACTTTGAGTCTGACTCAATTTCACACCTTGCAACATAGGCAAGAACCCTTTCTTTGACTGGTCCATTTTGAACTTCTTCAAAACTGGGCTTGTATATTCCAACGATGGGCTTCCTCAAAATGCCCTAGGTCTTCATGATCAAGCAAGTTGGATGCATACCCACTTGGTTTTCTTTTTGAGCTTTCATAAACTTATAGCTCTAGTGCATCCGTTGCATGGCAATCCCTACTCACTCACATTGATATCTATTGATGGGCATATCCATAGCCCATTGATACGCCTAGTTGATGTGAGACTATCTCTTTATTTTTTGTCTTCTCCACAACCACCTTCTATTCCACCTATAGTGCTATGTCCATGGCTCACGCTCATGTATTGCGTGAAAGTTGAAAAAGTTTGAGAACATCATAAGTATGAAACAATTGCTTGGCTTGTCATCGGGGTTGTGCATGATTTGAATATTTTGTGTGATGAAGATGAAGCATAGCCAGACTATATGATTTTGTAGGGATAACCTTTTTTAGCCATGTTATTTTGAGAAGACATAATTATTTTGTTAGTATGCTTGAAGTATTATTGTTTTTATGTCAATATTAAACTTTTGTTTTGAATCATACGGATGTGAACATTCATGACACAATAGAGAAAATCACATGGATAAATATGTTACGTAGCATTCCACATTAAAAATTTTGTTTTTATCATTTACCTACTCGAGGACGAGCAGGAATTAAGTTTGGGGATGCTTGATACGTCTCCAATGTATCTATAATTTTTGATTGTTCCATGCTATTATATTATATGTTTTGGATGTTTTATATGCATAAATATGCTATTTTATATTATTTTTGGGACTAACCTATTAACCTAGAGCCCAGTGCCAGTTCCTGTTTTTCCTTGTTTTAGAGTTTCACAGAAAAGGAATACCAAATGGAGTCCAAATGGAATGAAACTTTTGCGATGATTTTTCTTGGACCGGAAGACATCGAGAGGTCTTGGAGTGCACGTCAGGAAAGCCACGAGGCGGCCACAAGGTCGGGAGGTGCGCCTAGGGGGGTAGGGCGCGCCCCCACCCTTGTGGGCCCCTCATGATTCCACCGACCTATTTATTCTGCCTATATATTCTCAAATATCCCAAAACCTTCCAGGGGAGCCACGAAACAACTTTTCCACCGTCGCAACCTTCTGTACCTATGAGATCCCATCTAGGGGCCTTTTCCGGCATACTGCCGGAGGGGGATTCAATCATGGTGGGCTTCTACATCAATACCATTGCCTCTTCGATGAAGCGTGAGTAGTTTACCACAGACCTACATGTCCATAGCTAGTAGCCAGATGGCTTATTCTCTCTCTTTGATTCTTAATACCATGTTCTCCTTGATGTTCTTGGAGATCTATTCGATGTAATACTCTTTTGCGGTGTGTTTGCCGGGATCCAATGAATTGTGGATTTATGATCAGCTTATCTATGAATATTATATGAATCTCCTCTGAATTCTTATATGCATGATTTGATATCTTTGCAAGTATTTTTGAACTATCGATTTGGTTTGGCCAACTAGATTGGTTTTTCTTGCAATGGGAGAAGTACTTAGCTTTAGGTTCAATCTTGCGGTGCTCGATCCTAGTGACAGAAGGGGAACCAACACGTATTGTATTGTTGCCATCGTGGATAACAAGATGGGGTTTTCATCATATTGCTTGAGTTTATCCCGCTACATCATGCCATATTACTTAGTGCGTTACTCTATTCTATGAACTTAATACTCTAGATGCAGGCAGGAGTCGGTCTACTTGATACAGACGTGATGCCTATATTCATGATCATTGCCTTAGATATCGTCATAATTATGCGCTTTTCTATCAATTGCTTGACAGTAGTTTGTTCACCCCCCATAATATTTTCTATCTTGAGAGAAGCCTCTAGTGAAACCTATGGCCCCCGGGTCTACTTTCCATCATATAAGTTTGCGATCTACAATTTTAGTTTACTATTTACTTTCTTTGCAATCTTTTACTTTCCGCTCCATAAACCTAAAATACCAAAAATATTACTTTACCGTTTATCCATCTATATTAGATCTCACTTTGCAAATAACCGTGAAGGGATTGGCAACCCCTTTATCGCGTTGGGTGCAAGTTGGTGTTTTTTTGTGCAGGTATTCGGTGGCTTGTGCGTTGTCTCCTACTAAATTGATACATTGGTTCTCAAAACTGAGGGAAATACTTACTCTACTTTGTTGCATCACCCTTTCCTCTTCAAAGGAAAATCAACGCAAGCTCAAGAGGTAGCAATCCCCTATACTTGTGGGTTATCAGTGGGGCATCTAAAACTTAATGTAGATGCTTCCTTTCAAAGTGAGGGGGAGCAGGAAGTACATGTGCAATGATCCACGATTCACACGACAACTTTGTTGCAACAACCTGTACTTACTTTCCTAATGCTTTTTAATGCCCAAGATGCGGCTATATCTGCCATGTGTCAAGGCAGGACTTAGAGGCATAACCGCATTTCGGTATTGTCGCAAGAAGGGTCATCTTCACACAATCCCATGTAATAAACAAGGAAGTAAATAGTTGGCTTACAATCGCCACGTCACACAATTATCAAATTATTCCTACATTAGTCAGAGTACACACAAGGTCCGACTATGGACGGAACCAAATGAAAAGAAGACAACCCCAAATGCTAAATCCCGATCGTCCCAACTGGGCACCACTACTGATCGTCCAAAAAGGAAACATAGTAACGGCCAAGGTCTTCATCGAACTCCCACTTGAGCTCGGTGGCATCACTTGCATTGGTATCATCGGCACCTGCAACTGTTTTGGTAGTATCTGTGAGTCATGAGGACTCAACAATCTCAAAACCCGTGAGATCAAGACTATTTAAGCTTATAGGTAGGATGTGGTTATAAGGTGGAGCTGCAGCAAGCACTAAGCAAAATATGGTGGCTAACCTACGAGTACAAGAGAAAGATGAGAAACTATGCAACGGACGCAAAGCTAGAAGTGATAAAGAAGTGATCCTGAACTACTTACGTTCATACATAACCCAACCGTGTTCACTTCCCGAACTCCGTCGAAAAGAGACCATCATGGTTACACACGCGGTTGGTGAAGGAAATATGCCCTAGAGGCAATAATAAAGTTGTTATTTATATTTCCTTATATCATGATAAATGTTTATTATTCATGCTAGAATTGTATTAACCGGAAACTTAGTACATGTGTGAATACAAAGACAAACAGAGTGTCACTAGTATGCCTCTACCTGACCAGCTCGTTGAATCAATGATGGTTATGTTTCCTAACCATACACATGAGTTGTCATTTGATTAACGGGATCACATCATTAGAGAATGATGTGATTGACTTTACCTATCCGTTAGCTTAGCATGATGATCGTTTAGTTTGTTGCTATTGCTTTCTCCATAACTTATACATGTTCCTATGACTATGAGATCATGCAACTCCCGAATACCGGAGGAACACTTAGCGTGCTATCAAACATCACAACGTAACTGGGTGACTATAAAGATGCTCTATAGGTGTCTCCGATGGTGTTTGTCGAGTTGGCATAGATCGAGATTAGGATTTTTCACTCCGAGTATCGGAGAGGTATCTTTGGGCCCTCTCGATAATGCACATCACTATAAGCCTTGCAAGCAATGTGACTAATGAGTTAGTTATGGGATGATGCATTACGGAACGAGTAAAGAGACTTGCTGGTAACGAGATTGAACTAGGTATTGAGATACCGACGATCGAATCTCGGGCAAGTAACATACCAATGACAGAGGGAACAACGTATATCGTTATGCGGTTTGACCGATAAAGATCTTCATAGAATATGTAGGAACCAATATGAGCATCCAGGTTCCGCTGTTGGTTATTGACCGAAGATGAGTCTCGGTCATGTCTACATAGTTCTTGAACCCGTAGGGTCCGCACGCTTAATGTTCGGTAACGATCGGTATTATGAGTTTATGTGTTTTGATGTACTGAAGGTAGTTCGGAGTCCCGGATATGATCACGGACATGACAAGGAGTCTCGAAATGGTCGAGGCATAAAGATTGATATATTGGACGGCTATATTCATACACCGGAAGTGTTCCGGGTGATTTCGGAGAAAACCGGAGTGCCGGAGGGTTACCGGAACCCCCCGGGGGAACTAATGGGCCACATGGGCCTTAGTGGAGAGAGAGAGGGACGGCCAGGGCCGGCCGCGCACCTCCTCCCCCTCTAGTCCGAATTGGACTAGGGAAGGGGGGCGGCCCTTCTCCCTTCTCCTCCTTCCTTTCCCCCTCCTAGTATGACTAGGAAAGGGGAGTCCTACTCCTACTAGGAGGAGGACTCCTCCTCTCTAGGCGCTTCACAAGGGCCGGCCGGCCTCCCCCTTGCTCCTTTATATACAGGGGCAGGGGGCACCCTAGGACACACAAGTTGATCATTATCCCTTAGCCGTGTGCGGTGCCCCCCTCCACCATAATCCACCTCGGTCATATCGTCGTAGTTCTTAGGCGAAGCCCTATGCCGGTAGCTTCATCATCACCGTCATCACGCCGTCGTGCTGATGAAGCTCTCCCTCGACACTCAGCTGGATCGAGAGTTTGTGGGACGTCACCGAGCCGAACATGTGCATATCGCGGAGGTGCTGTACTTTCGGTACTAGGATCGGTCGGATCGTGAAGACGTACGACTACATCATCCGCGTTGTCATAACGCTTCCGCTTACGGTCTACAAGGGTACGCGGACAACACTCTTCCCCTCTCGTTGCTATGCATCACCATTATAGATCTTGCGTGTGCGTAGGATTTTTTTGAAATTGCTGCGTTCCCCAACAGTGGTATCCGAGCCAGGTCTATGCGTAGATGTTATATGCATGAGTAGAACACAAAGGAGTTGTGGGCGTGGGTATATAGATATTGCTTGCCGCCACTAGTTGATTCTTGATTCGGCGGTATTGTTGGATGAAGCAGCTTAGACCGACATTTTGCGTACGCTTACGCGAGACTGGTTCTACCGACGTGCTTCGCACACAGGTGGCTGGTGGGTGTCAATTTCTCCAACTTTAGTTGAATCGGATTCAATGAACAGGGTTCTTTCTGAAGATCAAAACGCAATCACTATACCGCGTTGTGGTTTTTGATGCATAGATAAGAACGGTTCTTGCTCAGCCCGTAGCAGCCACGTAAAACTTGCAACAACAAAGTAGAGGACGTCTAACTTGTTTTTGCAGGGCATGTTCTGATGTGATATGGTCAAGACATGATGCTAAATTTTATTGTATGAGATGATCATGTTTTGTAACACAGTTATCGGCAACTGGCACGAGCCATATGGTTGTCGCTTTATTGTATGAAATGCAATCGCCATGTAATTGCTTTACTTTATCACTAAGCGGTAGCCATAGTCCTAGAAGCAATAGTTGGCGAGACGACAATGATGGTTCGATGGAGATCAAGGTGTCAAGCCGGTGACGATGGTGATCATGACGGTGCTTTGGAGATGGAGATCAAAGGCACAAGATGATGATGGTCATATCATATCACTTATATTGATTGCACGTGATGTTTATCCTTTATGCATCTTATTTTGCTTAGTTCGGCGGTAGCATTATAAGATGATCTCTCACTAAATTTCAAGGTATAAGTGTTCTCCCTGAGTATGCACCGTTGCTACAGTTCGTCGTGCCGAGACACCACGTGATGATCGGGTGTGATAAGCTCTACGTTCACATACAACGGGTGCAAGCCAGTTTTGCACACGCAGAATACTCGGGTTAAACTTGACGATCCTAGCATATGCAGATATGGCCTCGGAAGACCGAGACCGAAAGGTCGAGCGTGAATCATATAGTAGATATCATCAACATACTGATGTTCACCATTGAAAACTACTCCATCTTGCTACCTCTTGAGCACTGTGTTGGTTTTCCCCGAAGAGGAAGGGATGATGCAGCAAAGCAGCGTAAGTATTTCCCTCAGTTTTTGACAACCAAGGTATCAATCCAGTAGGAGGCTACGCGCGAGTCCCTCGTACCTGCACAAAACAAATAAATCCTTGCAACCAACGCAAATAGGGGTTGTCAATCCCTATACGGCCACTTACGAGAGTGAGATCTAATAGATATGATAACATAATATTTTTGGTATTTTTATGATAAAGATGCAAAGTAAAATAAAGGCAAAGTAAATAGCAAAGGAAATAACTAAGTAGTAGGAGATCAATATGATAAAGATAGACCCAGGGGCCATAGGTTTCACTAGTGGCTTCTCTCGAGAGCATAAGTATTCTACGGTGGGTGAACAAATTACTGTTGAGCAATTGACAGAATTGAGCATAGTTATGAGAATATCTAGGTATGATCATGTATATAGGCATCACGTCCGAGACAAGTAGACCGACTCCTGCCTGCATCTACTACTATTACTCCACTCATCGACCGCTATCCAGCATGCATCTAGAGTATTAAGTTAAAAACAGAGTAATGCCTTAAGCAAGATGACATGATGTAGAGGGATAGACTCATGCAATATGAAGAAAACCCCATCTTATTATCCTCGATGGCAACAATACAATACGTGCCTTGCTGCCCCTACTGTCATTGGGAAAGGACACCGCAAGATTGAACCCAAAGCTAAGCACTTCTCCCATTGCAAGAAAGATCAATCTAGTAGGCCAAACCAAACTGATAATTCGAAGAGACTTGCAAAGATAACCAATCATACATAAAAGAATTCAGAGAAGATTCAAATATTATTCATAGATAGACTTGATCATAAACCAACAATTCATCGGTCTCAACAAACACACCGCAAAAAGAAGATTACATCGAATAGTTCTCCACAAGAGAGGGGGAGAACATTGTATTGAGATCCAAAAAGAGAGAAGAAGCCATCTAGCTACTAACTATGGACCCGTAGGTCTGAGGTAAACTACTCACACTTCATCGGAGAGGCTATGGTGTCGATGTAGAAGCCCTCCGTGATCGATGCCCCCTCCGGCGGAGCTCCGGAACATGCCCCAAGATGGGATCTCGTGGATACAGAAAGTTACGGTGGTGGAATTAGGGTTTTGGCTCTGTATCTGATCGTTTGGGGGTACGTAGGTATATATGGGAGGAAGGAGTACGTCGGTGGAGCAACAGGGGCCCCACGAGGGTGGAGGGCGCGCCTGGGGGGTGGGGTAGGCGCGCCCCCTACCTCGTGGCCTCCTCTTTCATGTCTTGACATAGGGTCCAATTCTCCCGGGTCTTGTTTGTTGAGAAAATCACGTTCCCGAAGGTTTTATTCCGTTTGGACTCCCTTTGATATTCCTTTTCTTCGAAACCCTAAAACAGACAAAAAACAGCAATTCTGGGCTGGGCCTCCGGTTAATAGGTTAGTCCCAAAAATAATATAAAAGTGGATAATAAAGCCCAATAATGCCCAAAACAGTAGATAATATAGCATGGAGCAATCAAAAATTCTAGATACGTTGGAGACGTATCAAGCATCCCCACGCTTAATTCCTGCTCGTCCTTGAGTAGGTAAATGATAAAAACAGAATTTTTGATGCGGAGTGCTACTTGGCATAATTTTAATGTAATTCTTCTTAATTGTGGTATGAATATTCAGATCCGAAAGATTCAAGACAAAAGTTCATATTGACATAAAAATAATAATACTTCAAGCATACTAACAAAGCAATTATGTCTTCTCAAAATAACATGGCTAAAGAAAGTTATCCCTACAAAATCATATAGTCTGGCTATGCTCTATCTTCACCACACAAAATATTTAAATCATGCACAACCCCGATGACAAGCCAAGCAATTGTTTCATACTTTTGACATTCTCAAAACTTTTTCAATCTTCACGCAATACATGAGCGTGAGCCGTGGATATAGCACTATAGGTGGAATAGAGTGGTGGTTGTGCAGAAGACAAAAAGGGAGAAGATAGTCTCACATCAACTAGGCGTATCAACGGGCTATGGAGATGCCCATCAATAGATATCAATGTGAGTGAGTAGGGATTGCCATGCAACTGATGCACTAGAGCTATAAGTATATGAAAGCTCAAAAAGAAACTAAGTGGGTGTGCATCCAACTTGCTTGGTCATGAAGACCTAGGGCATTTTGAGGAAGCCCATCATTGGAATATACAAGCCAAGTTCTATAATGAAAGATTCCCACTAGTATATGAAAGTGATAACATGAGAGACTCTCTACTATGAAGATCATGGTGCTACTTTGAAGCACAAGTGTGGTAAAAGGATAGTAACATTGTCCCTTATCTCTTTTCTCTCATTTTTTCCTTTCTTTTTTTTATTTGGGCTTCTCTTTTTTTATGGCCTCTTTTCTTTCCTTTTTTTTATTTTTCATCTGGAGTCTCATCCTGGCTTGTGGGGGAATCATAGTCTCCATCATCCTTTCCTCACTGGGACAATGCTCTAATAATGATGATCATCACACTTTTATTTTTCTTACAACTCAACAATTACAACTCGATACTTAGAACAAAATATGACTCTATATGAATGCCTCCGGCGGTGTACCGGGATATGCAATGACTCATGAGTGACACATATGAAAGAATTATGAATGGTGGCTTTGCCACAAATACGATGTCAACTACATGATCATGCTAAGCAATATGACAATGATGGAGTGTGTCATAATAAACAGAACGGTGGAAAGTTGCATGGTAATATATCTCGAAAGGTGCGCGGTATTAGAGAGGCTAGCAAAGGTGGAAGGGTGAGAAAAGTGCGTATAATCCATGGACTCAGCATTAGTCATAAAGAACTCATATACTTATTGCAAAAATCTACAAGTTATCAAAGCAAAGTATTACGCGCATGCTCCTAGGGGGATAGATTAGTAGGAAAAGACCATTGCTCATCCCCGACCGCCACTCATAAGGAAGGCAATCAAAAAAATAAATCATGCTCCGACTTCATCACATAACGGTTCACCATACGTGCATGCTACGGGAATCACAAAATTCAACACAAGTATTTCTCAAATTCACAACTACTCAACTAGCATGACTTTAATATCACCATCTCCATATCTCAAAACAATTATCAAGTATCAAACTTATCATAGTATTCAACACACTCATAAGAGAATTTTATTTGTTTATTCTTGAATACCTAGCATATTAGGATTTAAAGCAAATTACCATGCTATTAAGACTCTCAAAATAATCTAAGTGAAGCATGAGAGATCAATAGTTTCTATAAAACAAATCCACCACCGTGCTCTAAAAGATATAAGTGAAGTACTAGAGCAAAATTATATAACTCAAAAGATATAAGCGAAGCACATAGAGTATTCTAACAAATTCTAAATCATGTATGGCTCTCTCAAAAGGTGTGTACAGCAAGGATTATTGTGGTGAACTAACAAGCAAAGGCTCAAATAATACAAGACGCTCCAAGCAAAACACATATCATATGGCGAATAAAAATATAGCTCCAAGTAAAGTTACCGATAGAAGTAGACGAAAGAGGGGATGCCTTCCAGGGCATCCCCAAGATTTGGCTTTTAGGTGTCCTTAGATTATCTTGGGGGTGGCATGGGCATCCCCAAGCTTAGGCTCTTGCCACTCCTTGTTCCATAATCCATCAAATCTTTACCCAAAACTTGAAAACTTCACAACACAAAACTTAAAGTAGAAAATCTTGTGAGTTCCGTTAGCGAACGAAAGTAAAAGAACACTTCAAGGTACTGTAATGAACTCATTATTTATTTATATTGGTGTTATACCTACTGTATTCCAACTTCTCTATGGTTTATAAACTATTTTACTAGCCATAGATTCATCAAAATAAGCAAACAACACACGAAAAACAGAATCTGTCAAAAACAGAACAGTCTGTGTAATCTGTAGCTAGCGCAAGATCTGGAACCCCAAAAATTCAAAAGTAAATTTCTGGACGTGAGGAATTTATCTATTAATCATCTGCAAAAATAATTAACTAAATAGAACTTTTCAAATAAAAATGGCAGTAGTTCTCGTGAGCACTAAAGTTTCTGTCTTTTACAGCAAGTTCAACAAGATTTTCCCAAAGTCTTCCCAACGGTTCTACTTGGCACAAACACTAATTAAACACAAAGAAAACAACCAAAACAGAGGCTAGATAAATTATTTATTACTAAACAGGAGCAAAAAGCAAGGAATAAAAATAAAATTGGGTTGCCTCCCAACAAGCGCTATCGTTTAACGCCCCTAGCTAGGCATAACAAGCAAGAATAGATCTAGGTATTGCCATCTTTGGTAGGCAATCCATAAGTGGCTCTCATAATAGATTCATAAGGTAATTTAATTTTATTTCTAGGAAAGTGTTCCATGCCTTTCCTTAATGGAAATTGGAATCTAATATTTCCTTCCTTCATATCAATAATTGCACCAATCGTTCTAAGGAAAGGTCTACCAAGAATAATAGGACATGAAGGATTGCAATCTATGTCAAGAACAATAAAATCTACGGGCACATAATTCCTATTTGCAACAATAAGAACATCATTAATTCTTCCCATAGGTTTCTTAATAGTGGAATCCACAAGGTGCAAGTTTAGAGAGCAATCATCAAAATCACGGAAACCAAACAAATCACACAAAGTCTTTGGAATCGTGGAAACACTAGCACCCAAATCACATAAAGCATAGCATTCATGATCTTTAATTTTAATTTTAATAGTTGGTTCCCACTCATCATAAAGTTTTCTAGGGATAGAAACTTCCAATTCAAGTTTTTCTTCATAACATTACATAAAGGCATCACGATATGTTTAGTAAACACTTTATTTTGACTATAAGCATGAGGAGAATTTAGCACGGATTGCAACAAGGAAATACAATCAATCAAAGAGTAATTTTCATAGTTAAATTCCTTGAAATCCATAATAGTGGGTTTAGCAACATCTAGGGTTTTAATTTCTTCAATCCCAGTTTTATCAAATTTACCATCAAGATCAACAAATTCCGAATTCTTGGAACGTCTTCTAGGTAGAGGTGGATCATATTCAATCCTGTCATTATCAAGATTCACATTGCAAAACAAAGATTTAATAGGGGACACATCAATAACTTTTAGATCTTCATCATTATTTTCATAGGAAGTAAAAGAACACGCTCTTATAAAGGCATCTTTCTTAGCACGCATCCTAGCGGTTCTTTCTTTGCACTCATCAATGGAAATTCTCATGGCTTTGAGAGACTCATTGATATCATGCTTATGAGGAATAGATCTAAGTTCCAAAGAATCAACATCAAGAGCAATTCTATCAACGTTCCTAGCCAAGTCATCAATCTTAAGCAATTTTTCTTCAATCATGGCATTAAAATTATTTTGCGAAGTAATAAATTCTTTAATATTAGATTCAAAATTAGAGGGCATATTATTATAATTTTCATAAGAATTGTTGTAGGAATTCCATAATTATTAGAGGTATTACTAGGATAAGGCCTAGGATTGAAATTTCCTCTATACGCGTTGTTACCAAAATTGTTCCTACCAACAAAATTCACATCCATAGATTCATTATTATTCTCAATCAAAGTAGACAAGGGCATATCATTAGGATCAGAAGAAACGCTCTTATTAGCAAATAATTTCATAAGTTCATCCATCTTTCCACTCAAAACATTAATTCCTTCTATCGCATGCACCTTTTTATTAGTAGATCTTTCAGTATGCCATTGAGAATAATTAACCATAATATTATCTAGGAGTTTAGTAGCTTATCCTAAAGTGATTTCCATAAAAGTGCCTCCAGCGGCCGAATCTAAAAGATTTCTAGAAGCAAAATTCAATCTGGCATAAAATTTTTGTATAATCATCCACAAATTTAAACTATGAGTAGGGCAATTATGTATCATTAATTTCATTCTCTCCCAAGCTTGTGCAACATGTTCATGATCAAGTTTCTTAAAATTCATAATATCGTTTCTAAGAGAGATGATCTTAGCGGGAGGAAAATACTTAGAGATAAAAGCATCTTTGCACTTATTCCATGAATCAATACTATTTTTAGGCAAAGACGGAAACCAAGATTTAGCACGATCTCTAAGCGAAAAAGTAAATAGCTTCAATTTAACAATATCATTATCCACATCTTTCTTCTTTTGCATGTCACACAAATCAACGAAGCTATTTAGATGGGTAGCGGCATCTTCACTAGGAAGGCCGGAAAACGGATCTTTCATCACAAGATTCAGCAAAGCAGTATTAATTTCACAAGATTCAACATCGGTAAGAGGAGCAATCGGAGTGCTAATAAAATCATTATTTTTGGTATTGGTGAAGTCACACAATTTAGTATTATCTTGAGCCATCGTGACAAGCAAGCAAACTAACACACAAGCAAACAAAAGGCAAGCCGAAAAAGAGGCAAATAGGGAAAGAGAGGGAGGATAGAGAGAGAGAGGGCGAATAAATGGCAAGGGTGAAGTGGGGGAGAGGAAAACGAGAGGTAAATGGCAAATAATGTAACGCGGGAGATAAGGGTATGTGATGGGTACTTGGTATGTTGACTTTTGCGTAGACCTCCCCGGCAACGGCGCCAGAAATCCTTCTTGCTACCTCTTGAGCACTGTGTTGGTTTTCCCCGAAGAGGAAGGGATGATGCAGCAAAGTAGCGTAAGTATTTCCCTCAGTTTTTGAGAACCAAGGTATCAATCCAGTAGGAGGCTACACGCGAGTCCCTCATACCTGCACAAAATAAATAAATCCTCGCAACCAACGCAAATAGGGGTTGTCAATCCCTATAAGGCCACTTACGAGAGTGAGATCTGATAGATATGATAACATAATATTTTCGGTATTTTTATGATAAAGATGCAAAGTAAAATAAAGGCAAAGTAAATAGCAAAGGAAATAACTAAGTAGTAGGAGATCAATATGATAAAGATAGACCCAGGGGCCATAGGTTTCACTAGTGGCTTCTCTCGAGAGCATAAGTATTCTACGGTGGGTGAACAAATTACTGTTGAGCAATTGACAAAATTGAGCATAGTTATGAGAATATCTAGGTATGATCATGTATATAGGCATCACGTCCGAGACAAGTAGACCGACTCCTGCCTGCATCTACTACTATTACTCCACTCATCGACCGCTATCCAGCATGCATCTAGAGTATTAAGTTAAAAATAGAGTAACGCCTTAAGCAAGATGACATGATGTAGAGGGATAGACTCATGCAATATTAAGAAAACCCCATCTTGTTATCCTCGATGGCAACAATACAATACGTGCCTTGCTGCCCCTACTGTCACTGGGAAAGGACACCGCAAGATTGAATCCAAAGCTAAGCACTTCTCCCATTGCAAGAAAGATCAATCTAGTAGGCCAAACCAAACTGATAATTCGAAGAGACTTGCAAAGATAACCAATCATACATAAAAGAATTCAGAGAAGATTCAAATATTATTCATATATAGACTTGATCATAAACCCACAATTCATCGGTCTCAACAAACACACCGCAAAAAGACGATTACATCGAATAGTTCTCCACAAGAGAGGGGGAGAACATTGTATTGAGATCCAAAAAGAGAGAAGAAGCTATCTAGCTACTAACTATGTACCCGTAGGTCTGAGGTAAACTACTCACACTTCATCGGAGAGGCTATGGTGTTGATGTAGAAGCCCTCTGTGATCGATGCCCCCTCCGGCGGAGCTCCGGAACAGGCCCCAAGATGGGATCTCGTGGATATAGAAAGTTACGGTGGTGGAATTAGGGTTTTGGCTCCGTATCTGATCGTTTGGGGGTACGTAGGTATATAGGAGGAAGGAGTACGTCGGTGGAGCAACAGGGGGCCCACAAGGGTGGAGGACGCGCCTGAGGGGGGGGGGGGGTAGGCGCGCCCCCTACCTCGTGGCCTCCTCTTTCGTGTCTTGACGTAGGGTCCAAGTCTCCCAGGTCTTGTTTGTTGAGAAAATCACGTTCCTGAAGGTTTCATTCCGTTTGGACTCCGTTTGATATTCCTTTTCTTCGAAACCCTAAAACAGGCAAAAACAACAATTCTGGGCTGGGTCTCCGGATAATAGGTTAGTCCCAAAAATAATATAAAAGTGTATAATAAAGCCCAATAATGTCCAAAACAGTAGATAATATAGCATGGAACAATCAAAAATTATAGATACATTGGAGACGTATCACATCTCACGTGATGATTAGACATGGTTTAGTTGATATGGGTCACGTGATCACTTAGCTGATTAGAGGGATGTCTATCTAAGTGGGAGTTCTTAAGTAATTTGATGAATTGAACTTTAATTTATCATGAACTTCGTACCTGGTTCTATTTTGCATGTCTATGTTGTTGTAGATAGATGGCCCGTGCTGTTGTTCCATTGAATTTTAATGCATTCGTAGAGAAAGCTAAGTTGAAAGATGATGGTAGCAACTACACGGACTGGGTCCGTAACTTGAGGATTATCCTCATTGCTGCACAGAAGAATTACATCCTGGAAGCACGGCTAGGAGACAAACTCGCTGCAGGAGCAACGCCAGATGTTGTGAACACTTGGCAGAGCAAAGTTGATGACTACTCGATAGTTCAGTGTGCCATGCTTTACGGCTTAGAACCGGGACTTCAGTGACGTTTTGAACGTCATGGAGCATATGAGATGTTCCAGGAGTTGAAGTTAATATTTCAAGCAAATGCCCGGATTGAGAGATATGAAGTCTCCAATAAGTTCTACAGCTGCAAAATGGAGGAGAATAGTTCTGTCAGTGAACATATACTCAGAATGTCTGGGTACCACAACCACTTGACTCAGCTGGGAGTTAATCTTCCTGATGATAGCGTCATTGACAGAGTTCTTCAATCACTGCTGAAAGGATCGATATGGTTGACTAGAGGGGGGGGGTGAATAGGAAACTAACAATTTTTAGCTTTTCTTTACCAAATTAAACTTTGCATCAAAGTAGGTTGTCTAGATGTGCAACTAGGTGAGCAACCTATATGATGCAACAACAACGAGCACATAAGCAAGCAAGAGAAGTAACACTAATAAGCTTGCACAAGTAAAGTTAAGAGATAACCAAGAGTGGACCCGGTGAACACGAGGATGTGTTACTGAAGTTCCTTCCATTTGAGGGGAAGTACGTCTCCGTTAGAGTGGTGTGGAGGCACAATGCTCCCCAAGAAACCACTAGGGCCACCGTATTCTCCTCACGCCCTCACACAATGCGAGATGTCGTGATTCCACTATTGGTGCCCTTGGAGGCGGCGACCGGACCTTTACAAACAAGGTTGGGGCTATCTCCACAACTTAATCGGAGGCTCCCAACAACACCACGAAGCTTCACCACAATGGACTATGGCTCCGTGGTGACCTCAACCGTCTAGGGTGCTCAAACACCCAAGAGTAACAAGATCCGCTAGGGATTGGTGGGGGAATCAAATTTCTCTTGGTGGAAGTGTAGATCGGGGCCTTCTCAACCAATCCCGAGAAAATCAACAAGTTTGATTGGCTAGGGAGAGAGATCGGGCGAAAATGGAGCTTAGAGCATTAATGGAGCTTGGAGGTGGAAGAGGTAGTCAACTAGAGGAAGAAGACACCCCTTATATAGTGGAAGAACAAATCCAACCGTTATCCACCAACTCAACCTGCGCAACGTGGTACTACCGTACCAGAGGCGCGGTACTACCGCAGGGGCACGCGGTACTACCGCAGGGCCCCGCGGTACTACCGCCCACGCAGCAGAGACCAGAACAGCCCAAAATGCACTAAGGCAGAGGGCGGCAGTACTGCTGGCGTGGTACTACCGCGCCCCCTTGCGGTACTACCGCAAGGCAGGGGCTGTCCAGAGATGGGAAGGCACGGATATAATAAATTACATCCGTGGCTACTTCCGCAGAGTTGAAGTCGATGCAAAAACCCGACGTGGTAGTACCATAAGCCAGCAGTGGTACTACCGCGCTAGGCGCGGATGAAAAAAATTTCATCCGCCCCTTACTACCGCATACTTGCGGAACCAAGCCAGATACCACAGTACTACCGTGCCCAGTGTGCGGTACTACTGTGATGGGTGCCACCCACTAGGGAGAGGGTGACAACATCTAGACTCCGGCCACTGTACTACCGCTTGCCAAGAAGCGGCACTACCATGGGCGCTTGCGGTACTACCACACCGGCAGATAGTACTACCGCAAGGGCCTGCGGTACTACCGCTCTAAGGAGCAGTACTACCGCACGCCCTAGTTCAGCAAGCACGAGCAATATTCGCATAGACAAGGAAAACATAAGATGCTCCAAAGGCTAGAAGAAAAGGAGGTACGAAGGAAGATGTGTACGTGATGAATCCACCCAACCTTTCTGACGCGGACCCCCTCTTAATAGTACGGCTTCCCTACGACTCGATACCACCAAAAAGAAACGCAGAGAAACGCCGTCTTCCATAGCCTTCGAGGGGAACCAAATCATCTTGTGCCTAGTCAATATATATCTAAAATATTCGATGCACATGATTAGTCCGCAAAAGTATTGTCATCAATCACCAAAACCAACTAAGGGATAAAAATGCCCTTACAATCTCCCCCTTTTTGGTGGATTGATGACAACACGGGATTTGCACAAGGGTATAATGCAAAGAGCAAGGGCAAACCCCAAGTCTCTAAAATATAGACGGGCTCCCCCTAGATGTGTGCTATCTCGATGAGTGCTTTGGACTGCACGACACACATACTAGGATTAACACTCCCCCTATATTTTATAGACATGACATATCTTGCAATAAGGCTAAAACTAAGCAAGAAAGGAAAGAGCATAAAGAAATAAGAACAAGATAGAATAAGCTCAGTACGGTACGATAGAGTGCATATGTCTTACACCATATGATAGAAGGTCTCACAAGCACAAACCAAAGCAAACCAAAGCAAACGACACAACTCGCAAATCCTACATTCTCTCCCTCTTGGCATCGAGATGCCAAAAAGGCAGAGAGGACACCTACAACAATAGTGGTGGCTCAAGCTGAGTGGTCACTTGCACGCTCCTGTCAGACTCGGCAGCTGGGACGGACTCTTCCTCAGACTCGGTCCAGTGATAACCCTGCTTGGTGATCCATTCTGCCTCTGGGGTGACATCCTCCTCTGACCCACTGGAGATGTTCTCGCCAAAGGTCCTGAAAATCCGCTTGTCGCGGCGGCGAGTCTCCTTGGAAGCCACATGGGTCTTGTACTGCCCCTTTGCCTGCATACAGAACAACATCTTCATCTTGTTCTTCAGTGCTTAGCCCAAGATGGCTCAGAAGTGGGAGGTGTGTAACCCTCAGAGCTATCCTCGTCTACTGCCTCCTCCTCATGCTCATCTGCACCCACGTCCATGGCAGCCGCAGCATCAGCACGAGAGGAAGTGTTGGCCCACTGAGTCTTGACACGGAGGTTTATGGGCTCATGCCGGATCCAACTAGGGGCCTCAAAGTCATCCTGAGGGTAGAGCTGCTCCCAAGTTGCCGAGATCAACTAAAACATATAAGGTCCATAGATGGGAACCTTGCGGTTGTAGACCGCAAACCGAAGCTCATTCCACATGATATGTGAGACATCAAGTGGTAGTGTCTAAGAGTTGAGAGTGCCTTCACACAGGAGCATCATATCCACAAGATAGGCATGCACCTTGTCCTTGTCCCCAATGCGTGGGAAGAGAGTGTTGCCGAAGATCCGGTACATGATGTCAAGAAAAGAGTTGAGTACCCAAGTTGACTTGCCATTGGAGAGCTTCTTCTCCACATAGAAGGGCATAAGCCTATTCTTGTTGGCAGGCTCGGAATTGGCATGAGGGCGAACACCTTGGGGTGTGGCGAGCCCCTCATCCGGAACCCCAAGCAAAGTCATGAATTCCTTCCAAGTAGCAGTCAGCTGCCGACCACCGGTCATCCAAGTCATGGTCCTGTCCTCATTGGGATGAAAATGCACTGAGGCAAAGAACTGAGCATTGATCTCAGGATCAAAGTCTTTGTGGAATGATATGATATGCTCAATGCCAAATTGCTCCACTAGGTATAAAGCCTCACCAAAGTATTCCCGGTGCTTCTCTTGCTTCATGTGATGCATGTTGATCCACTTCACCTCCACATAGGTGTTTTTCCTGGCCTTGATGACATCCAGATGAATGAGATTCTGCTGCTTGGTCCAGAATAGCTCATTCCCTCGAAAGTTGGCACGAGGGTTTCCATATGGATTGATCTTCCTTTGAGAGATGAACTCAACAAGCGGTATCTCATCCATACCCATGGTGGGTTCCTTCTCTTTGGTGGCGGTGGTCTTGGTTCTGCGTTGGGGGGCATTGGAGCCCTCTGCTGCCTCTGAGTTGCGCATACGCTTGGATCCCATGTTACGGCTTGGATTGGAGCGGCGAGCTGGAGCACCTGAGCCACCACCTAAAACACACACCACAAAACAGCCATGCACGAAACACGAGAAGGATCAATGCAAAGACCACAACAAAACGGGTGAAACAAGTAGACATAGCACGTGAGAAGTGCCACAAGAGGGATTTGAGACAACGGTAGTATCGTGTGTTGCGCCACGTGTAGTAGTACCGCTCCAAGGAGCGGTAGTACCAGCGACGCGGTAGTACCGCACTAGAAGGCGGTAGTACCGGACGCGCGGTAGTACCGCACCTGAAGAGCGGTAGTACCGCACGGTTGCAGATCCGTAACGGCCACGGAGATCTGAGCACAACCGTGTCAACACACGGTACTACGGTCGATCAAATCCATCACGGGACAACTATAGCAAGTACCATCACTACACAAAACCACTCTCCTATATCCTACTCTTGCAAATATTTGTCCTAAAATCTCACGAACAACTTGCATCTCCCCAAAACCTAAAAACAACAAGACGAACAAGAAAAAGGAAGGGATTGGGGAGAAACCTTGTTCCATGGCAAGAGGGAGTGGTGGGGAACGATCCCACCGGTTAGAATCCGAGGAGAGCGGCCGGAGACGGAGATCCGACGAGGACCTTCGGCGCCGTTCTTGAGCGAGAGAGAGAGAGAGGGAGTGGGGAGAGAGACGAATGGGTATGGGGGAGTTAGAACTCCCCCTGCCCGTGCTTAACCCCCCACGCCCCTCGACCGCACGGTAGTACCGCACGTCATCGTGGTAGTACCGCACCGTGGCTTTAGTACCGCTCCCCCAGGCGACAGAAAAACATTCTACCGCGCTGGGTGCGGAAGTACCGTGCACTCCTCACGCGGTAGTACCGCACGTCATTGCGGTAGTACCGCCCGGGCGGAAGTACCGCACTGAGGCCGTAGTACCGCTCCCCCAGGCGGCAGTAAAAAATTTCTGCCGTGCTGGGTGCGGAAGTACCGCGTGCTCCCCACGCGGTAGTACCGTGGCAGGTCGCGGTACTACCGTGAGCTCAAGAAAGAGCAGTTTCAACCAACCGAGAGAACACCAAAGCACTGAACCTTCAAGCGAAAGACCACACCAACGAGCTAACACATAGGACACCACAAGCGCAAGCTCGACACGAAGGAAGGGAAGCAAGAGACAACACTGACCAAAAACGAGACACAAACTCTCCAAGGAGAGGGCGGTAGCCGGAGCCACCTATGTTTGAGTCAATTGGTATGGCACCGCGAAGAATTATCCTTGGGCCCATGACCAAAACTCGTCTTTGAAGCACAAGTACCATCAAAAATGGCTAATGTGAAAGAGTTGATCGCTTTATGCATAATGGGGGAGGGAGAGTTCATTGAGAGAACAACACTCCCCCTATTTCCATGCTTATACCTAGACTAGACAACAAGTTGAGTGAGGTGGGGTGTGCAAGGGTTCAAGCAACATTGCTCAAATCAATGATATTTAGCTCATGCCTTAACTCGCGAAATCTTGCTTCATCCAAAGGCTTCGTGAAAATATCTGCAAGGTTATCATGGGTGTTGATGTAGTTGAGCTCGATCTCCCCTCGCCTAATGTAATCCCGGATGAAGTGATACCGAATCTCAATATGCTTCGTCTTGAAGTGTTGCACCGGGTTGAGAGAACTCTTGATGTCACTTTCATTGTCACACCAAAGAGGCACTTTGTCACAAATGACACCGTAATCCTTTAAAGTTTGCCTCATCCATAAGAGTTGTGCACAACAACTACCGACAGCCACATACTCCGCTTCCGTGGACGAGAGAGATACGCAACTTTGCTTCTTGGAAGACCAACTCACCAAAGAGCAACCAAGAAATTGGCACCCTCCGGAAGTGGACTTCCTATCCACTTTGTCTCCCACCCAATCCGAGTCCGAATAACCTACAAGCTTGAAGTTTGCTCCCCTTGGGTACCATAAGCCAAAGTTTGGGGTATGAGACAAATATCGAAAGATTCGCTTGACCGCCACAAAGTGACTTTCCTTAGGTGCGGCTTGAAACCGTGCACAAATTCCCACACTCAACATGATATCCGGTCTAGATGCACAAAGGTAAAGCAAGGAGCCAATCATGGAGCGATATACCTTTTGATCCACCGCTTTACCATTGGGATCAATGTCAAGTTGGCACTTGGTGGGCATGGGAGTGGAAGCCGGCTTGACATCACTTAGCTTGAATCTCTTGAGCATGTCTTGAGTGTATTTGGCTTGGTTGATGAAGGTTCCTTCTCTCCTTTGCTTCACTTTGAACCCGAGAAAGAACTTCAACTCTCCCATGGAAGACATCTCGAACTTTGAGGTCATGAGAGCGGCAAATTCCTCATTGAAAGATTTGTTAGGGGAACCAAAGATAATATCATCAACATATAATTGGCACACAAACAACTCCCCTTTGACCTTCTTAGTAAAAAGAGTGGGGTCGATTATCCCAACTTCAAAACCACGGTGTTGTAACAACTCGGTAAGGTGGTCATACCACGCACGTGGGGCTTGTTTAAGGCCATAGAGTGCCTTATCGAGTTGATACACATGATCGGGAAAGTAGGGATCCTCGAACCCAGGGGGTTGCTTGACATATACCAATTCATTAACCGGACCATTAAGGAAAGCACTCTTCACATCCATTTGTTGTAACTTAAAGTTATGATGAGAAGCGTATGCAATCAACATGCGAATGGATTCAAGACGAGCAACGGGGGCAAAGGTTTCACCGTAGTCGATACCCTTGACTTGGGAGTAGCCTTGTGATACCAAACGAGCCTTGTTGCGAATGATAATCCCATGATCATCTTGCTTGTTCTTGAATATCCACTTGGTTCCAATGACATTGTGGTTCTCCGTTGGCCTTGGCACCAATCTCCACACTTTGTTGCGCTCAAAGTTGTTGAGTTCTTCATGCATGTCATTGAGCTAATCCGGATCTTCGAGCGCCTCATAGAACTTTTGGGGTTCAACACAAGAGACAAACGTGTGATGTTCACAATAGTTTGCTAATTGTCTACGAGTGCTTACCCCCTTTCTTAAGCTTCCAAGCACATTTGTCATGAGATGATCCTTGGTGGAGAGCTTGGAAGCAATCTTGGCGGCACGACACTCCAATTCCTCCTCGGGGGTGAGACGAGGAGTGGTCACTTGATCATCTTGAGCGCCGTCTTGAGCTTGTTCTTGATCTCGAGGAAGCTCTTGATTTTGAACTTGCTCGGAGGAGAGAACTTGGCCTTGGGCATCACTTGATGTTACAACACCATCTTGAGATTGACCTTGCCCTTGGTCTTGTTCTTGAGGTTGAGGGCCTTCACTTTGCTCTTCAGAAGCGTGTGGGTCTTGGGTTGGTGAAGGTTCCACTAGAGTGGAACATTGTCCTTCTCCTTCAGGCACAAGGGGTTCCTCAGTGGGTAGGATATGCCCAACACCCATTCTTCTTATGGCTTGGGGAGGAATTTCATCACCTACATCACAAGTACCACTTTGCTCCACTTGGGAGCCGTTATTCTCATCAAACTCCACGTTACACGTTTCCTCAATAAGTCCCGTGGACTTATTGAGAACACGGTAAGCATGAGAGTTTGTAGCGTAACCAACAAATATGCCCTCAGAAGTTCTAGCCTCAAATTTAGACAAACATACACCTTTCTTGAGAATGAAACACTTACACCCGAACACCCGGAAGTACTTGAGGTTGGGCTTGTTACCGGTGAGTATCTCATATGGAGTCTTGTTCAACCCTTCGCGGAGGAAGAGCCGATTAGATGCATGACATGCGGTGTTGATGGCTTCGGCCCAAAAGTTGTAGGGAGACTTGAACTCCGCCACCATGGTCCTTGCCGCATCCATCAACGTCCGGTTCTTCCTCTCCGTTACACCATTTTGTTGAGGGGTATAAGGTGCGGAATATTGATGCTTGATTCCCTCATCACTCAAAAACTCATCCAAGGTGTAGTTCTTGAACTCGGAGCCGTTGTCACTTCTTATAGTCAAGATCTTTGTATTGTGTTGTCGTTGAGCTTCATTTGCAAAGTCAATGACGGTTTGTTGGGTCTCGCTCTTCCTCTTGAAGAAATATACCCAAGTGTATCTTGAATAGTCATCCACAATCACCAAGCAATACTTTATACCGCCAAGACTATCGAAGGATGGAGGCCCGAAGAGATCCAAATGAAGTAGCTCCAAAGGCCTCTTCGAGTAGATGATAGTCGTGGGAGGGTGATCCTTCTCATGTAGCTTTCCTTCGATACAAGCACTGCAAGCACAATCTTTGGCAAAACTAACATTTGTTAGTCCACGGACATGATCCCCCTTGAGAATACTTTGCAAAGATCTCATATTGACGTGAGCTAAACGGTGATGCCAAAGCCATCCCACGTCAACCTTAGCCATTAGGACTGTCACGGTCTTAGTGGGTCGCTCCAAAAAGTTAATCACATAGAGACCGTTCTTGACATGCCCAACAAAGGCTACTTTAAGAGTCTTGCTCCACACGAGGGCCACGGTATCAATATCAAAGAAAGTGGCAAATCCCATAAGTGCTAGTTGACGAACGAAAAGTAAATTGTATGCAAGGGACTCAACAAGCATGACCTTATCGATCGTAAGATCATGAGAAATGACAACTTTGCCGAGTCCCAATACCTTAGAGGACGAGGAGTCACCCCACTCGACGTTGGTGGGCATGGATGGAATCTTTTGCACGTCCACCACCAAGTCCTTGCTTCCGGTCATATGATTAGTAGCTCCACTATCGAGCAACCATGATCCCCCACCGGAAGCAAACACCTACAAGGGATCAATGCTTGGTTTTAGGTACCCATTTTGTAATGGGTCCTTTAATGTTAGTAACAGGGGTCTTAGGAACCCAAATAGACCATTCAATGTACTCATAAGGAGAACCAACAAATTTGGCATAAACATGCCCATCTCTAGCACAACACAATACATAAGAAGGGTTAAAGTCACCGGCTTTGTTGGGAATGGAATCGTTGCCCTTCTTGGCATCACTACCCCTCACGGAGTTCTTCTCCTTCTCCTTATTAGCACCCTCTCCCTCCTTCACAAAAGTTTTCTTGAGAGGAGGAGGTCGTTTGGCCTTATCATTCTTCTTCTTGTTCTTGGACTTGGTCACGTACCCAATCCCTTCCTTGGCCACAACTCCCTTTTGGTTGGTTAAAAGGTCGTTGAGATTCTTCTTGCCTTGTATGCAAGACACAAGACCTTTCTCAAGTTGCACCTTTAGGTTAGCGTTCTCCTCAACAAGATGCACATGCTCACAACATGGGTTAGTAGCATTTGCATTATCAATTAACATCATACGAGGAAAAGTGTCTTTCTCCTTGGTTAGCTTTACTTGAAGTTGATCATGAGACTCTTTGAGGCTAGCATGAGCACCCTTCAAGACCTTGTGAGCCATGTCAAGTAGGTCAAACTCCTCTTTGAGTCTAGCAAGATCAACCCCAAGCTTGGCCTTCTCGGAGTTTAGCACACGAGAGACAACAAGAGCATGATCAAAATCTTTCTTTAAATTAGCGTGATCAACGTTGTCTGACTCCTCAAGAGCCAAACGAAGACCACGCTCTTCCTCAAGAGCATTGGAAAGATCCGAAATCTCATCGGCATAGTCACGGTTGTGCCCCTCCATCTTGGAGATAGTATCTTCGTGAGCCTCGATCATGTCATTGGCTTCACCAAGTTGTTCCAAGAGAGCAACAAAATGCTTCTTGGATTTACCCTTGAGTTTACCCATAAAGGAATCAAACTCATTTTCCTCCACATTGGATCCCTCATATTCATCAATGAAATCCGTCAAGGAAGGATTATTAATGATGGTAGTTTTGATGTTGGGGGTTACCTTGTTGGTGGCTTTAGACATGAGGCACTTGGCGGTGATGTTCTCATTGGGTGAGTTGAAGAGAGACACTCGTGGAGTTTTTGCAATGGCAACGGAGGCCATGGCAACCGACTCACCATCTTCATCATCATCATCATCCTCATGGTACTCTTCTTGAACCACCAACGCCTTGTGAGGGGTCTTCTTGGTGAAGTTGCTCTTGTTGGGGAAAGACTTGGCTTTGTCCTTTCGGATGAGCTTGCCACCATTGTCTTCCCTCTTCTCATACGGACACTCCGCAACAAAATGGCTCACATTGCCACAATTGTAGCAAGTCCTCACACGTTGCTTGCTCTTCGTGCCACTTGAGTTGTTCTTGTTGAAGTTTGGCCTTGAGTTCTTCTTGCTCCAAAATTGCCTTGAAGCAAGTGCCATGTGTTCATGATAGGCATACTTTGTATCTTCGGGGTTGCTTTCCTCTTCTTACTCTTCTTCTTATTCTTCTACACAAACCTTGGCCTTCAATGCAAGGTTGGGCTTCTTTGCCCTTTGAGAGAGAAGCACCGCATTGTCAGCGGTCTTGTCCAAGATGTTCATAGCCACAAACTCATCCAACACTTCACTTGAGGTCAAGGTGTGGAAGTCGGGCCTTTGACGAATGACGGAGGACATGGCCTTGTTGTAGGGCATCATTGCCTTGAGGAATTTGCGCTTGATCCAATTGACATCTGTGTCCTTGCTCCCATGATCTCGGAGTGAGACCGCGAGTTTGGTTATTCTCCGATAAACTCACGAGGTCCTTCATCTTCTTTCATAGCAAACTCATCGGCTTCATCTTGCACTACTTCATAGTTGGAGCGTTGAATGCTTGTGCTTCCCCGGTAGAGAGAGACAACACAAAGCCATGCATCTTTGGCCAAGGCGAATGGCCGAAGATGAGGTAGATCTTCAGGTGGAATTGCAACTTGGATGATGAAGAGAGCATTCTCATTGAATTGATTATCCGCGGCTTCTCGAGGAGTGAAGTTGCATGGGTCATGCGGATAGAAACCTTCTTCAATGATTCTCCAAAGATTAGTATTCACATGATTTAAATGACGCTTAAAGCGATAAACCCAAGAATCAAAGTCCTCATTTTTCACAATCTTAGGGGGAGGGCCGGCATGATTCAAATGAGTGGAAGGAATCGGTCCACCATAAACAAGTGGTGGTTCCACATGGGCAAAGATGCCGGTGCCATTTTTACCACTAGAAGAAGGAGCTTTTCACTACTAGCTTCCCCCTTGTCGGAGTTAGCATCCGTCACCTTGTCAGTGGGATCACCCACTTTCAATGGTGCGGTGGATAGTTTAAGCCCTTCAATGAATTTAGTAAACATGCTTTCAACCTCGGCCGTCATTGAGGTTTTCAATGTCTGCAAGGCTACATTGAATTCCTCACGGGAGACCGAGGTTCCCCCATCACCTGTAGACGAGATCAGATTCACACCGGAGTGCTCCTCCACACCGTCTACGGTGTCAACCATACTCTTCGGACGTCAAAGTCCTTAGTAAAGAGACGAGGCTCTGATACCAATTGAAAGGATCGATATGGTTGACTAGAGGGGCGGGGAGGGGGGTGAATAGGCAACTAACAATTTTTAGCTTTTCTTTACCAAATTAAACTTTGCATCAAAGTAGGTTGTCTAGATGTGCAACTAGGTGAGCAACCTATATGATGCAACAACAATGAGCACACAAGCAAGAAAGAGCAGTAACACTAATAAGCTTGCACAAGTAAAGGTAAGAGATAACCAAGAGTGGACCCGGTGAAGACGAGGATGTGTTACCGAAGTTCCTTCCTTTTGAGGGGAAGTACGTCTCCGTTAGAGTGGTGTGGAGGCACAATGCTCCCCAAGAAACCACTAGGGCCACCGTATTCTCCTCACGCCCTCACACAATGCGAGATGTCGTGATTCCACTATTGGTGCCCTTGGAGGCGGCGACCGGACCTTTACAAACAAGGTTGGGGCTATCTCCACAACTTAATCGGAGGCTCCCAACAACACCACGAAGCTTCACCACAATGGACTATGGCTCCGTGGTGACCTCAACCGTCTAGGGTGCTCAAACACCCAAGAGTAACAAGATCCGCTAGGGATTGGTGGGGGAATCAAATTTCTCTTGGTGGAAGTGTAGATCGGGGCCTTCTCAACCAATCCCGAGCAAATCAACAAGTTTGATTGGCTAGGGAGAGAGATCAGGCGAAAATGGAGCTTAGAGCATTAATGGAGCTTGGAGGTGGAAGAGGTAGTCAACTAGAGGAAGAAGACACCCCTTATATAGTGGAAGAACAAATCCAACCGTTATCCACCAACTCAACCTGCGCAACGTGGTACTACCATACCAGAGGCGCGGTACTACCGTGGGGGCACGCGGTACTACCGCAGGGCCCCGCGGTACTACCGCCCATGCAGCAGAGACCAGAACAGCCCAAAATGCACTAAGGCAGAGGGCGGCAGTACTGCTGGCGCAGTACTATCGCGCCCCCTTGCGGTACTACCGCAAGGCAGGGGCTGTCCAGAGATGGGAAGGCACGGATATAATAAATTACATCCGTGGCTACTTCCGCAGAGTTGGAGTCGATGCAAAACCCCGACGCGGTAGTACCATAAGCCAGCAGCGGTACTACCGCGCTAGGCGCGGATGAATTTTTTTTTCATCCGCCCCTTACTACCGCATACTTGCGGAACTAAGCCAGATACCATGGTACTACCGTGCCCAGTGCACGGTACTACCGTGATGGGTGCCACCCACTAGGGAGAGGGTGACAACATCTGGACTCCGGCCATAGTACTACCGCTTGCCAGGAAGCGGTACTACCGTGGGTGCTCGCGGTACTACCGCACCGGCGGACGGTACTACCGCAAGGGCCTGCGGTACTACCGCTCTACGGAGCAACACTACCGCACGCCCTAGTTCAGCAAGCACGAGCAATATTCACATAGACAAGGAAAACATAGGATGCTCCAAAGGCTAGAAGAAAAGGAGGTACGAAGTAAGATGTGTACATGATGAATCCACCCAACCTTTCTGACGTGGACCCCCTCTTAATAGTACGGCTTCCCTACGACTCAATACCACCGAAAAGAAACGTAGAGAAACGCTGTCTTCCATAGCCTTCGAGCGGAACCAAATCATCTTGTGCCTAGTCAATATATATCTGAAATATTCGATGCACATGATTGGTCCGCAAAAGTATTGTCATCAACCACCAAAACCAACTAAGGAATAAAAATGCCCTTACAACTGCCACCAAGCTACAAAAGCTTCGTGATGAACTATAATATGCAAGAGATGGATAAGAAAATTCCTGAGCTCTTCGCAATGCTAAAGGCTGTGGAGGTAGAAATCAAGAAGGAGCATCAAGTGTTGATGGTCAACAAGACCACCAGTTTCAAGAAAAAAGGTAAAGGGAAGAAAGGGAACTTCAAGAAGAACAACAAGCCAGTTGCTGCTCAAGTGAAGAAACCCAAGTCTGGACCTAAGCCTGAGACTGAGTGCTTCTACCGCAAAGGAACTGGTCAGTAGAATCGTAACTGCCCCAAGTATTTGGCGGAGAAGAAGAATTTCAGGTAAAGTGGAAAATCATCGTAACAAGAAAATAAAGTTTCTACGATCTGATCGTGGAGGAGAATATTTGAGTTACGAGTTTGGTCTTCATTTGAAACAATCCAGAATAGTTTCGCAACTCACGCCACCTGTAACACCACAGCGTAATGGTGTGTCCGAATGTCGTAATCGTACTTTACTAGATATGGTGCGATCTACGATGTCTCTTACTGATTTACCGCTATCATTTTGGGGTTATTCTTTAGAGACGGCTGCATTCACGTTAAATAGGGCACCATCTAAATCCGTTGAGACGGCACCTTATGAACCGTGGTTTGGCAAGAAACCCACGTTGTCGTTTCTTAAAGTTTGGGGCTGTGATGCTTATGTGAAAAAGCTTCAACCTGATAAGCTTGAACCCAAATCGGAGAAATGTGTCTTCATAGGATACCCAAAGGAGACTGTTGAGTACACCTTCTATCACAGATCCGAAGGCAAGATATTCGTTGCTAAGAATGGATCCTTTCTAGAGAAGGAGTTCCTCTCGAAAGAAGTGAGTGGGAGGAAAGTAGAACTTGATGAGGTAATTGTACCTCCTCCCTTATTGGAAAGTAGTTCATCACTGAAATCAGTTCTAGTGATTCCTACACCAGTAAGTGAGGAAGCTAATGATGATGATCACGAAACTTCTGATCAAGTTACTACCGAACCTCGTAGGTCAACCAGAGTAAGATCCGCACCAGAGTGATACGGTAATCCTGTTCTGGAGGTCATGTTACTTGAGCATGACGAACCTACGAACTATGAGGAAGCGATGATGAGCCTAGATTCCGCAAAATGGCTTGAGGCCATGAAATCTGAGATGGGATCCATGAATGAGAACAAAGTGTGGACTTTGGTTGACTTGCCCGATGATCGGCAAGCCATAGAGAATAAATGGATTTTCAAAAAGAAGACTGACACTGACGGTAATGTTACTGTCTACAAAGCTCGACTTGTTGCAAAAGGTTTTCTACAAGTTCAAGGAGTTGACTACGATGAGACCTTCTCACCCGTAGCGATGCTTAAGTCCGTCCGAATCATGTTAGCAATTGCCGCATCTTATGATTATGAAATCTGGCAATGGATGTCAAAATTGCATTCCTTAATGGATATCTTAAAGAAGAGTTGTATATGATGCAACTAGAAGGCTTTGTCGATCCAAAAAGGTGCTAACAAAGTGTGCAAGCTCCAACAATCCATTTATGGACTGGTGCAAGCCTCTCGAAGTTGGAATATACGCTTTGATAGTGTGATCAAAGCATATGGTTTTATACAGACTTTTGGAGAAGCCTGTATTTACAAGAATATGAGTGGGAGCTTTGTAGCATTTCTGATATTATATGTAGATGACATATTGTTGATCAAAAATGATACTGAATTTTTGAATACCATAAAAGGATACTTGAATAATAATTTTTCAATGAAAGACCTCGGTGAAGCTGCTTATATATTGGGCATCAAGATCTATAGACATAGATCAAGACGCTTAATTAGACTTTCACAAAGCACATACCTTGATAAAGTTTTGAAGAAGTTCAAAATGGATCCGGCAAAGAAAGGGTTCTTGCCTGTGTTACAAGGTGTGAAGTTGAGTTAGATTCAATGCCCGACCACTGCAGAAGATAGAGAGAAAATGAAAGTTATTCCCTATGCTTCATCCATAGGTTCTATCATGTATGCAATGTTGTGTACCAGACCTGATGTGTGCCTTGCTATTAGTTTAGCAAGGAGGTACCAAAGTAATACAGGAGTGGATCACTGGACAGCAGTCAAGAACATTCTGAAATACCTAAAAAGGACTAAGGATATGTTTCTCGTATATGGAGGTGACAAAGAGCTCGTCATAAACGGTTACGTCGATGCAAGCTTTGACACTGATCCGGATGACTCTAAGTCACAAACCGGATACATGTTTTTAATAAATGGTGGAGCTGTCAGTTGGTGCAGTTCCAAGCAGAGCGTCATGGCGGGATCTACGTGTGAAGCGGAGTATATATCTACTTCGGAAGCAGCAAATGAAGGAGTCTGGATGAAGGAGTTCCTATCCGATCTAGGTGTCATACCTAGTGCATCGGGTCCAATGAAAATCTTTTGTGACAACACTGGTGCAATTGCCTTGGCAAAGGAATCCAGATTTCACAAGAGAACCAAGCACATCAAGAGACGTTTCATCATTATCATATTGCTTTGCATGATCATGTAGTTGACATCGTATTTGTGGCAAAGCCACCGTTCATGATTCTTTCATTCATGTCAGTCTTGATTCATTGCACATCTCGGTACACCGCCGGAGGCATTCACATAGAGTCATATTTTGTTCTAGTATCAAGTTGTAATTTTTTGAGTTGCAAGTAAATAAAAGTGTGATGATCATCATTATTAGAGCATTGTCCCTAGTGAGGAAAGGATGATGGAGACTATGATTCCCTCACAAGTCGGGATGAGACTCCGGACAAAAAAAAGAGGCCATAAAAAAAGAGAAGGCCCAAATAAAAAAATGAGAGAAAAAGAGAGAAGGGACAATGTTACTATCCTTTTACCACACTTGTGCTTCAAAGTAGCACCATGATCTTCATGATAGAGAGTTTACTATTTTGTCACTTTCATATACTAGTGGGAATTTTACATTATAGAACTTGGCTTGTATATTCTAATGATGGGCTTCCTCAAATTTCCCTAGGTCTTCATGAGAAAGCAAGTTGGATGCACACCCACTAGTTTCTTTTTAGCTTTCATACACTTATAGCTCTAGTGCATCCGTTGCATGGCAATCCCTACTCACTCACATTGATATCTATTGATGGGCATCTCCATAGCCCGTTCATACGCCTAGTTGATGTGAGACTATCTTCTCCCTTTGTCTTCTCCGCGACCACCATTCTATTCCACCTATAGTGCTATATCCATGGCTCACGCTCATATATTGCGTGAGGATTGAAAAAGTTTGAGAACACCAAAAGTATGAAACAATTGCTTGGCTTGTCATCGGGGTTGTGCATGATTTAAATACTTTGTGTGGTGAAGATAGAGCATAGCCAGACTATATGATTTTGTAGGGATAACTTTCTTTGGCCATGTTATTTTGAGAAGACATGATTGCTTTGTTAGTATGCTTGAAGTATTATTATTTTTATGTCAATATTAAACTTTTGTCTTGAATCTTTCGGATATGAAAATTCATGCCACAATAAAGAAAATTACATTGAGAATTATGCTAGGTAGCATTCCACATCAAAAATTCTGTTCTTATCATTTACCTACTCGAGGACGAGCAGGAATTAAGCTTGGGGATGCTTGATATGTCTCCAACGTATCTATAATTTTTGATTGTTCCATGCTATTTTATTATTTGTTTTGGATGTTTAATGGGCTTTAATTTACCTTTTTATATTATTTTTGGGACTAACCTACTAACCAAAGGCCCAATGCAAATTGCAGTTTTTTTGCCAATTTCAGTGTTTCGCAGAAAAGGAATATCAAACGGAATCCAAATGGAATGAAACCTTCGGGAGAGTTATTTTTGGAACAAACGTGATGCGGAGCATCCCAAGGTCATCCCCATGGACCTACCATCGTTTCACCAAGTGCCTAGCAGACCCATGAAACGAGCACATGCAAGAGCTCTCGAAACCAAGGTGACATCTCTCCTCTCACAAGTCCACTTCGATGCACATGAGACATGGCTACTACCTCAAACGGAGACATTGTGCATACTCAGGTATTAAGGAGTTAGCCATGAAGAAGCTAAGGAGCAAGGAGAATCAGAAGAGTAAGATGGACGTGAAGATGGAGAAGAAGAGGAGCTACGGAAGAAGCCCCAGCCACCGGACGACCGGTCGGGACCGGACGTCCGGAGCCTGAAGTCCCAGCCACCGGACGACCGGTCAAGACCGGACGTCCGGCGCCTGAAGCCCCAGGCGAGCTACAGTGAGTGGCCATCCGGCCCGAACCCGACGACCGGCGCCACTACACCCGAGCCAATATTAGTGGAAGTCCGAAGTGACCGGACGTCTGGCACCCCCATCACAAAACGGATCCAGCGGATGTCCAGAAGCCACCTGACGTCCGGACGCCAATGAGCCACCGGACGACCGGTCCCCAGCGGACGTCCGGTACCTGGTTGTGTCCAGTTTTGGGCCCGAGGCCCATGTACCCCCTCCTTTCGCCCCCATTTGCACTAAGACTATAAATAGACCTCCTATTCCTCCTAGCTAGGGTTAGCATTGGTTTAGCTCATATTAGAGATAGAGCATTGCTCATCCACATCGGATCTACTCCACGAGAGAGACCACGACCCCTCTTCGGAGAAGATCCCTTTGGATTCAAGACCTCCTTGCAGAGAAGAACATCAAGACCTCCTCACAGAGAAGACTGGCTACCTTTGTATCGTCTCTAGTTGACCGTGGATCATGTGATCTCTTATGTACTCGAGGATCTAGCATATCTGTGACTATTTCTTGCTGGTTTAGTATTTCTCGTGTTTCCACTCATGTTTCCCCTCGTGTTCTTCGTGTTCTTCGCGGGATCCGCTCTTTTCATGAAAGATCGACCGATTAGGGTGGAAACCCTACATCATCTTGGTATCTAGAGCCGTGTTGATCACGATTTCGGAGCCTCCCCGTTGTGTTTCTAGCCTAGTTTTTGTTGATTTTGTCCCTAATTCGAAAATTCCCCACAAAAATAGCCACAATTTTTTTTTGTGATTTGTTGGTGTGTTGAAATTTTGTTGGATTTGATCCGTGGATTTGCTTTGTCTTGAGTGGATCTAGCTTTTTCCCCCTTTCCCCACCCTTTCCATCCACGAAATCGCCCGGATTTGACGATTTTCACCTCATCCACCCCGTCCACGAGTTGTTCATCCCCGTGCCCGAAAATCGCCCAGGCACCGGATGTCCGACCCCCGTCGGACGTCCGACGACCGGACGACCAGCCCAGCCCGGACGTCCGACGATCCCTGACGAAACTGAATTTTTTTTCTAGTTTAGTCACCACCACCGCCCCACATTTCCACATACGCACTCCCACCGCTATACACCATCACCACTTCCGCATACCACCACCTTTACTTATGCATTTCACTCTCCGACACATTTTGCCACTTCGAGCTTTGAGAATTTGAGTTGCGGTTCCGTGTCCTATTGTGTTTCGGCTATTTAGGTATGGTTCGACATCAACATCACTGCCGCTCATCTTCGCCATGGACGCGTCATCAACAACGACCACCTCGACTACATTTTGGTATTCATGCCACCCATTTGATCATCGTCATCCGTTTCTTGCTTACAGACAAGGAACCAAAGAAGCGGTAACCTCACCTTGGTAATGGACATATCATTCTTGCCATTACATTGATAGCCATCATAGCCTTATTCCTTTGCGTCACTTACCCATCAAGACTAGCTTTTGAGTATTGCCGGCAACGAGACTTGTGCACATTAGTAATCGTACTTCCCATAGCATACATACATCATTGGTGCATATATTGGTATCATCTCTTATGTCACAAGGTTGTCATCGCATACACAATTCCTATCTTGGTTCATGAAGCATTGCATGAGAAAAGAGCTCAAACAACAAAGAGCCAAACAAGCTTTTAAGCAAAAGGGAAAGATAAGCAAATAGCTTTTAAGCAAGAACCATAGCATCATACAACATTAAGATTGTCATACTAGATCATCTTGGATCATATCATAGAAACACCTTGCATAGAGCATACTTGGGATAGAAGTCGTTGCATTTTTGCTTAGTAGGTTGTGCACAAGTCTTGTATCCGCCTATTGTGCAATCGTACTAGCGTCTCTCTAGTGTTGTGCAACAAGAGCATTTTTTTGGATTCCACATTTTGGCTCACCCTTGGTTGCACGACCCCACTTATCTTTTTGCGTGTGTGTTTCCGTGTACTGTATATTGCTTGGTCTACTTGTTGCATTGCAAACTTGCGAATCTTTTCCAACATTATTGAAGCCCACTTACAATTGCATCAAATTTTGTGCTACCATCCTAACCAAGCTCCACCATAAGCTTTTACTTGTGTAGGTGTGAGAAACCGACAAGAATTGGTACCAATTGTGCTATTTCATTGTTCCACATTGGAGTGATCATTGATCCACCTTCAACTTCGGTCAAGGTACATTTGGTATACGTTCTTCTCTTTCTCCCACTCACATTTTTCTCTTGGAATGATGGATAAGCCAAGTACTTCTACCAACCCACTCTTCATTGAGCGCGATGACGACATGAACTCCTACGTCACCAAGAGCCACCTCTTTGGTGCACAACTTGCTTT
Source organism: Triticum urartu (assembly GCF_056163025.1). Classification (NCBI taxonomy): domain Eukaryota; kingdom Viridiplantae; phylum Streptophyta; class Magnoliopsida; order Poales; family Poaceae; genus Triticum; species Triticum urartu. The sequence goes on along the minus strand of NC_141879.1, from coordinate 442,706,400 downwards.
GCATCAAGAGCAACAAGCAATGAGTGAACGCATCGACAACCTCGCCGCCGACTTGCGACTCTCCGAGCAACGTACAAGGGACTACTTCGACCACAAGCTCGACGATCACAAGCAAGAGAACGATGCAAGAATGGGTGAGATTCGTGCTTTGTTGCTCAACCGCTCTTCTTCCACTTCGCCCTCTTCAAGAAGGAGCCGTTCAAGTTGACACTCCGACTTCACCCTCTCTGGCTCAAGTACACCGACATCGAACACTCTTTGACGTGCCACGCACAATGATCATCAAGCAAGCCTCAATCCTCTACGTGACACTAACTCTCAAGAGAACCGACAACGTCAAACCCAAGCGGCTTTTGCGCTAGCACGAGAATAGTAACGACAACGCCAACATGAAGCGGAAGAGCGAGCGCATCTCCACCAAGATGCACAAGATGCCGAGGCTCAATGCCAAGAACAACAACTCCGTGAAGCTCAAGCACTTGAGGCGCAACAAGCCCTCCAAGATTCAAGTCGAGCCGTAGCCAACCGAGGCCGACAAGCTCGTGAACATGAAGAAGCACTTCGCGAAGAAGAATACGAACGAAGATTTCAAGCTCGCGTGCATCGTCAAGTTCCTCAAGTTCCTCCTTGAGCTCGACAAACCCCTCCACAAGCTCCTCAAGGACATCAAGTTCACCAAGAGCATGAAGACAATGGGAATCCTCCACGACAAGAGCAACATGAGGTCGACAACCCTCCTCACCAAGAGCAACACGAGCTTGACAATCATCAACAACATGGGCGTCATCATCCCCGACCCCAACACAATGAAGAGCAACGCTACGACAAGCTAAAGTTCACCATGCCTAAGTTCAATGGAAGTAACGACCCCGAAGAGTACCTTTCATGGGCATTGAAGGTCGACAAAATCTTCCGCTTGCACAACTATGAAGAAGAGAAGAAGATCGTGATGGCATCCCTTGAGTTCCAAGACTATGTCCTCATTTGGTAGGAACAAGTCATCGAGCGCCGTGAGGCAAGAGGTGAACCACCCATCACTACGTGGGCGCAAATGAAGGATGTCATGAGAGCACGCTTCGTGCCTACCTACTACAACCGCGACCTCTTCAAGAAACTCCAACTACTCAAGCAAGGAACCAAGAGCGTTGAAGAGTACTACAAGGAGATGGAGATTGCCATGATAAGAGCCAATGTCACGGAAGATGATGAGAAAACTATGGCACGTTTCTTGAATGGACTCAACCATCCTATCAAGAAGATCGCCGGCTTCCAACCATACTCGAACCTCATCGAGCTAGTGCATCAAGCTACCAAAGTGGAACGCCAAGTGCAAGATGACTTCAAATATGCCAAGTTCTCATTCAAGTCATACGGCTTCTCCAACAACCAAGCTTCAATGACTCCAGCACCTTCTACATCAACAAAGCCTTCTACAAGCAACATCGACAAGTCGAGTTACAAGAAAGCTTCGTAAACTCCAAGTCATCCTTTTTAACGTCCCAAAATTCTAAATTTTGGAATGTTATATTAAATAAATTATTATGGTTGTTTGTTTTATTGTTGTGTGATTGATTGTGTGAAAATGATTGGAAATTGAAAACTTTTTGAAAGTTGAATGAGAGGGAATAAAAGGACTTTCCCAAAACTTTGCATCGTGCATTTTGATCTTCCTGAATTCAAATTCATTTCATCATAAAACCCTAGAGTGAAGATGATATGACTTCTTCCATTTAAAGAAATGAAAAGGGGTTTGAAAATGATTTGAATTCCTTTTTGAAATATTTCAAATTTAGAAACTTTAAGCAACTCAATGAGTTCATAAAATGACTTCGTCATATTTGAACAAAGAGAGTTGGAAGTTCCAAAGGAATAATTTGAAGTCACTTTGAAGTTGTTTGAAATTCCAAATTCAAATCCAATTGGGAGTTATTTGAGTTCCTATTCAAATTATTTTTCTCCTAAAAATAAATAAATGGAAATAAGGGTAAAATGATTCCCTTCAATGGAAAATTAGGAGAAAATAAATTTGAAATCATTTTGATATTTTAAACATGATTTTTATTGATTTTAAATGCAACAGTAGCACTCTTTGGCTTTTATGAATTTTTATGGAATTTAGTTGAACTTGGAAAATAGTTCATCTTATTCTTTGTATTTTTATGAGCATTTTGGTATATAATATACCTATGTTATTTTTTTGTTATTTTTGCTCTGTCATAGTTTTGTTCTATAAAAAAAAACACACACACACACACGCACACCCGCGTGCAGGCCCAGCCAGCCACGCGTTTCGGCTCGCGGCCTGCTCCCAACGCCGAAGGCCACCGCTCGCTCGCCTAACCCGCCTCTTCCTATCGCTCGCACGCAGCGCCCGCTGCAGGTGGGCCCCGCCCCGTCATCCTTAACCTCCGCTCCTCCCGTTCAGATAGAGCTTGCGAGCTCACAGCCCGCAACAGTCGCGCGCCTTGCGCTCGGATAACGCATATCCGCAGCCCCGAGCATCCCTCCCCGCGCCTATAAAAGCCCCTCGTCCTCCTCTCTCCATTCTGCCACTCCACATCGTCCCTAGCCTCTCGCATCGCTCGCTGTAGCTACTTGGATCTCGCCGAAGCCGTGCTAGTTCACCGGAGGATTTCGTCCCCCATGAGCCACCCCGGCCTCCACCGACTACTTCTTTTTACTGCCCGAGTACGTGTGCATCTGGTTGACATGTTTTCGCCGCCTAGGTCTCGCCGGAATTGCCGCCCCGACGACCTGCGTCCACGCCGGAGCTCCGCCACCTCCCTCAGCTCGTTGCTGGCCACCCCACCGCCCACCGATCCCACCAGCGCGCCGCCCACGCCGCGCCCGGTCTCCCCATCTCCTTCCCCGCCGCCAAGGACCACCGCAGTCGCCGCCCCGCCACCGCCCGAAGCCAGCGCCGCCGTCGCCCTATACGTCGTCGTCGTCAAAGTGAGCGAACCGCTCTCTTGCTGTTCGTTGTTTTCTCGCTAAGATCGGTTTAGTTTAGTGTTTTTTTAGATCGGTTAATCCGGTTTACTTAAACCGGACGGTTTTGGTTAAATCGATGGTTTTTTTATTATTAGCCACCGCATAGGGTTTTGCTTATTTAGTGGCCGTTCACCGTTTAGCCTAAGTCGCGAACGCTGCTCAGCCACCCGGGAGCCGCCACGTGGCCAGGGACCTGGTCGCGAATGAAACTCTCACAGTCAAGTCCCTGTAAATTTCAGTTTAGCCCCTAAACTTCGGATAGCCACAACTCTTTAACCGTTGATCCAAATTCGATGAAACCAGCGCCAAAATGTTCGTCTCGAATAGCTTTATCCAGAAAGCCAACTTTGAAAACTTTTGGCCAAATTCAAATTTGAACTTTATTCAGATTTGAATTCAAACTTCAATTGGCCATATCTCCTAAACCATAGCTCCGATTGATGTGATTCTTTTTCCACCATGTCACCGCTGCCAAACCCTATCACCTGGACCATTATCACACTCATTTTCACACACTTAGGATCTGTCCATAGTAGTTTTACTCGTATGCCTTGTATGCACTATGCTTCACGTCACAAATTCTGAACCACATGCCTATGCTGTGTTGCACTTAGAATATTTTGTGATAGTTAAGTGGGTTGTATGTTCATTTGGTTTTTCCAAGACTTTTTACTTTGCATGTTCTTCTTGGTTCTTTGAAATGATTGCTTATGCGAATGCAATGTTGACTTTATAGATTTTCATCGGAGAGTGATGAATAGTTCTATTAAGTAAAGTTCTGAGAGCGATATAATCTTCATCAACTATTACCAGGCAAGTTCACATTTGACCATTCTTCCAATTACTTATGTTTATATTATGCACTTAGTCCTTTTGTGGTAGGATTGCATGGTAGGATTTATTGTTGCTAGATGGCTATGCCGTTACCTAGTAGTTCATTTGAGGTAGGCCTGATCTATACATCCTTGTCACCACCGTGTAAGTTTATTTTTGCCTCGCTAAATGTAGACGTGGTTTGGGAAGCGAACATGAAGAGACACGAGTGAAAAAGTAGTAATCAGGACCAAGACTTGTAAATGAACTACCTGGGCGGTATTTGGTTTGAATGGTGGCGAAGTACAATGGGAGCATGCATGGTTAATCCATGGTGGTACACCACTAGTGGTCGGCTGCCCAGGCTCAAAGAGATCAATCGTATTCTCATGTCTAGAAGCTTCCGTGTGCAGCTACAAGCCAATATGGGCTCTGGCTTAGTTGAGTAGATAGTGTGACCCCTTCTGGGATGGGCTAGAAGATGTAGAATGATGTAGGTGTACCGGCCTATCCGTGGGTTAAGGGGGAACATTTTAGAAAGGCTATGTCTCGGTCATCCTGTTCTCAAACGCCAGACAGTGCGAGAACTTCAAGGGAGGCGATCGAGTCTTGTGGGGAAAAGTGCGCAAACCTCTGCAGAGTGTTAAAACCTAATCGATTAGCCGTGTCCCCGGTTACGGACAACTTGAGCATCTAGTAATGGAAATGCTGGGAGATCTCTTCACTCTTAATTAAACAGTTGGGTTTTAAATGAAACTTTGGGAATGGATTGAGTTGGGTTTACCAACTCATCCTATGCTATACAGTAGTGGTAGAATAATATCTTTTATTCTAGGGAAAAACTAGCTTTATGCAAAAAAACTAAACTTAGAGCTCTCCACCGGCCAAATTGCATGTACAATAGGTTCATTATCCTTATGATGTGACTTGCCAGTACATTCAATGTACTGACCTACAGGGTGTTGGGGAACGTTGCAGAAAACAAAAATTTTCCTACGGTTTCACCAAGATCCATCTAGGAGTTCATCTAGCAACGAGTAATCGGATTGCATCTACATACCTTTGTAGATCACGCGCGGAAGCGTTCAAAGAACGGGGATGAGGAAGGCGTACTCGACGTGATCCAAATCACCGGAGATCCTAGCGCCGAACGGACGGCACCTCCGCGTTCAACACACGTACGGTCAGCGTAACATCTCCTCCTTCTTGATCCAGCAAGGGGGAAGGAGAGGTTGAGGAAGATGGCTCCAGCAGCAGCACGACGGCGTGGTGGTGATGGAGCTGCAGTACTCCGACAGGGCTTCGCCAAGCACTATGGAGGAGAAGGAGGTGTTGGAGAGGGAGAGGGAGGCACCAAAGGCAAGGGGTGAGAGGTCCTCCCTTCCCCCCACTATATATAGGGGGCCTAGGGGGGGCGCCAGCCCTAGGATATGCAATCTCCCAGGGGGGGCGGCGGCCAAGGGAGGAATCCCTCCTCCCCAAGGCACCTAGGAGGTGCCTTCCCCTTCTAGGACTCTTCCTTTAGGGTTTCCCCCACCCTAGGCGCATGGGCCCTAGGGGGAAGTGGCGCCCCAGCCCACTTTGGGCTGGATCCCTTCCCACTTCAGCCCATGGGGCCCTCCGGGATAGGTGGCCCCACCCGGTGGACCCCCGGAACCCTTCCGGTGGTCCCGGTACAATACCGGTGACCCCGAAACTTGTCCCGATGGCCGAAATAGCACTTCCTATATATAATTCTTTACCTCCGGACCATTACGGAACTCCTCGTGACGTCCGGGATCTCATCCGGGACTCCGAACAACATTCGGGTTACTGCATATACATATCCCTACAACCCTAGCGTCACCGAACCTTAAGTGTGTAGACCCTACGGGTTCGGGAGACATGTAGACATGACCGAGATCGCTCTTCGGTCAATAACCAACAGTGGGATCTGGATACCCATGTTGGCTCCCACACGCTCCTCGATGATCTCATCGGATGAACCACGATGTCGAGGATTCAAACAACCCCGTACACAATTCCCTTTGTCAATCGGTATGTTACTTGCCCGAGATTTGATCGTCGGTATCCCAATACCTCGTTCAATCTCGTTACCGGCAAGTCACTTTACTCGTACCGTAATGCATGATCCCGTGACCAGACACTTGGTCACTTTGAGCTTATTATGATGATGCATTACCGAGTGGGCCCAGTGATACCTCTCCGTCATACGGAGTGACAAATCCCAGTCTTGATCTGTGTCAACCCAACAGACACTTTCGGAGATACCCGTAGTATACCTTTATAGTCACCCAGTTACGTTGTGACGTTTGGTACACCCAAAGCACTCCTACGGTATCCGGGAGTTACACGATCTCATGGTCTAAGGAAAGGATACTTGACATTGGAAAACTCTAGCAAACGAACTATACGATCTTGTGCTATGTTTAGGATTGGGTCTAGTCCATCACATCATTCTCCTAATGATGTGATCTCGTTATCAATGACATCCAATGCCCATAGTCAGGAAACCATGACTATCCATTGATCAACGAGCTAGTCAACTAGAGGCTTACTAGGGACATGTTGGTGTCTATTATTCACACATGTATTACGATTTCCGGATAATACAATTATAGCATGAATAAAGACAATTATAATGAACAAGGAAATATAATAATAATGATTTTATTATTGCCGCTAGGGCATATTTCTAACAGTCTCCCACTTGCACTAGAGTCAATAATCTAGTTACATTGTGATGAATCGAACACCCATGGAATTCTGGTGTTGATCATGTTTTGCTCTAGGGAGAGGTTTAGTCAACGGATCTGCTACATTCAGGTCCGTATGCACTTTACAAATATCTATGTCTCCATCTTGAACATTTTCATGAATGGAGTTGAAGCGACGCTTGATGTGCCTTGTCTTCTTGTGAAACCTGGGCTCCTTGGCAAGTGCAATAGCTCCAGTGTTGTCACAGAAGAGCTTGATCGGCCCCGACGCATTGGGTATGACTCCTAGGTCGGTGATGAACTCCTTCACCCAAATTGCTTCATGCGCTGCCTCCGAGGCTGCCATGTACTCTGGTTCACATGTAGATCCCGCCACGACGCTCTGCTTGCAACTGCACCAGCTTACTGCCCCACCATTCAGAATATACACGTATCCGGTTTGTGACTTTGAGTCATCCAGATCTGTGTCGAAGCTAGCGTCGACGTAACCCTTTACGACGAGCTCTTCGTCACCTCCATAAACGAGAAACATTTCCTTAGTCCTTTTCAGGTACTTCAAGATATTCTTGACCGCTGTCCAGTGTTCCTTGCCGGGATTACTTTGGTACCTTCCTATCAAACTTACGGCAAGGTTTACATCAGGTCTGGTACACAGCATGGCATACATAATAGAACCTATGGCTGAGGCATAGGGGATGACACTCATTTCTTCTATATCTTCTGCCGTGGTCGGACATTGAGCTGAGCTCAATTTCACACCTTGTAACACAGGCAAGAACCCCTTCTTAGACTGATCCATATTGAATTTCTTCAATATCTTATCAAGGTATGTGCTTTGTGAAAGACCTATGAGGCGTCTTGATCTATCTCTATAGATCTTGATGCCTAATATATATGCAGCTTCTCCAAGGTCCTTCATTGAAAAACTCTTATTCAAGTAGGCCTTAATGCTGTCCAAGAGTTCTATATCATTTCCCATCAAAAGTATGTCATCTACATATAATATGAGAAATGCTACAGAGCTCCCACTCACTTTCTTGTAAACGCAGGCTTCTCCATAAGTCTGTGTAAACCCAAACGCTTTGATCATCTCATCAAAGCGAATGTTCCAACTCCGAGATGCTTGCACCAGCCCATAAATTGAGCGTTGGAGCTTGCACACCTTGCTAGCATTCTTAGGATCGACAAAACCTTCTGGCTGCATCATATACAATTCTTCCTTAAGGAAACCATTAAGGAATGCCGTTTTGACGTCCATTTGCCATATCTCATAATCATAGAATGCGGCAATTGCTAACATGATTCGGACGGACTTCAGCTTCGCTACCGGTGAGAAAGTCTCATCGTAGTCAACACCTTGAACTTGTCGATAACCCTTAGCGACAAGCCGAGCTTTATAGATGGTCACATTACCATCCGCGTCTGTCTTCTTCTTAAAGATCCATTTATTTTCTATGGCTCGCCGCTCAACGGGCAAGTCAGTCAAAGTCCATACTTCGTTTTCATACATGGATCCTATCTCGGATTTCATGGCTTCTAGCCATTTGTTGGAATCCGGGCCTGCCATCGCTTCTTCATAGTTCGAAGGTTCACCGTTGTCTAACAACATGATTTCCAAGACAGGGTTGCCGTACCACTCTGGTGCGGAACGTGTCCTTGTGGACCTTCGTATTTCAGTAGGAGCTTGATCAGAAGTATCTTGATCATCATCATAAACTTCCTCTCTAGTCGGTGCAGGCACCTCAGGAACATTTTCTTGAGTTGCGCCATTTTCCAGTTCAAGAGGTAATACTTCATCAAGTTCTACTTTCCTCCCACTTACTTCTTTCGAGAGAAACTCTTTCTCTAGAAAGGACCCATTCTTGGCAATAAAGATCTTGCCTTCGGATCTGAGGTAGAAGGTATACCCAATAGTTTCTTTAGGGTATCCTATGAAGACGCATTTTTCCGATTTGGGTTCGAGCTTTTCAGGTTGAAGTTTCTTGACATAAGCATCGCATCCCCAAACTATTAGAAATGACAGCTTAGGTTTCTTCCCAAACCATAATTCATGCGGTGTCGTCTCAACGGATTTTGACGAAGCCCTATTTAAAGTGAATGCGGCAGTCTCTAAAGCATAGCCCCAAAAAGATAGCGGTAATCGGTAAGAGACATCATAGATCGCACCATATCTAATAGAGTGCGATTACGACGTTCGGACACACCATTACGCTGAGGTGTTCCAGGTGGCGTGAGTTGTGAAACTATTCCACATTTTCTTAAGTGTGTGCCAAACTCGTGACTCAAGTATTCTCCTCCACGATCTGATCGCAGGAACTTGATTTTCCTGTCACGTTGACTCTCAACCTCACTCTGAAATTCTTTGAACTTTTCAAAGGTCTCAGACTTGTGTTTCATTAAGTAGACATACCCATATCTACTCAAGTCATCAGTGAGGGTGAGAACATAACGATAGCCACCGCGAGCCTCAACACTCATTGGACCGCACACATCAGTATGTATGATTTCCAATAAGTTGGTTGCTCGCTCCATTGTTCCTGAGAACGGAGTCTTGGTCATTTTACCCATGAGGCATGGTTCGCACGTGTCAAATGATTCATAATCAAGAGACTCTAAAAGTCCATCAGCATGGAGCTTCTTCATGCGTTTGACACCTTTGTGACCAAGGCGGCAGTGCCACAAGTATGTGGGACTATCATTATCAATCTTACATCTTTTGGTACTCACACTATGAATATGTGTAGCATTACGCTCGAGATTCATTAAGAATAAACCATTCACCATCGGAGCATGACCACAAAACATATCTCTCATATAAATAGAACAACCATTATTCTCAGATTTAAATGAGTAGCCATCTCGAATTAAACGAGATCCTGATACAATGTTCATGCTCAAAGCTGGCACTAAATAACAATTATTAAGGTTTAAAATTAATCCCGAAGGTAAATGTAGAGGTAGCGTGCCGACGGCGATCACATTGACCTTGGAACCATTCCCGATGCGCATCGTCACCTCGTCCTTTGCCAGTCTCCGCTTATTCCGTAGCTCCTGTTTTGAGTTACAAATGTGAGCAACCGCACCGGTATCAAATACCCAGGAGCTACTACGAGTACTGGTAAGGTACACATCAATTACATGTATATCACATATACCTTTCGTTTTGCCGGCCTTCTTGTCCGCTAAGTATTTGGGGCAGTTCCGCTTCCAGCGACCACTTCCCTTGCAATAAAAGCACTCAGTCTCGGGCTTGGGTCCATTCTTTGGCTTCTTCCCGGCAGCTTGCTTGCCGGGCGCGGCAACTCCCTTGCCGTCCTTCTTGAAAGCTTTCTTACCCTTGCCCTTCTTGAACTTAGTGGTTTTATTCACCATCAACACTTGATGTTCCTTTTTGACTTCTACCTCTGCTGATTTCAGCATTGCAAATACTTCAGGAATGGTCTTTTCCATCCCCTGCATATTGAAGTTCATCACAAAGCTCTTGTAGCTTGGTGGAAGCGACTAAAGGATTCTGTCAATGACCGCGTCATCCGGGAGATTAACTCCCAGCTGATTCAAGCGGTTATGCAACCCAGACATAGTGAGTATGTGCTCACTGACAGAACTGTTTTCCTCCATCTTACAGCTGAAGAACTTGTCGGAGACTTGATATCTCTCGACCCGGGCATGAGCTTGGAAAACCATTTTCATTTCTTCGAACATCTCATATGCTCCGTGTCTCTCAAAACGCTTTTGGAGCCCCGGCTCTAAGCTGTAAAGCATGCCGCACTGAACGAGGGAGTAGTCATCGGTACGTGCCTGCCAAGCGTTCATAACGTCTTGTTCTGCAGGGAGAATAGGTGCGTCACCTAGCGGTGCTTGTAGGACATAATCTTTCTTGGCAGCTATGAGGATGATCCTCAGGTTCCGGACCCAGTCCGTGTAGTTGCTGCCATCGTCTTTCAGCTTGGTTTTCTCTAGGAACGCGTTGAAGTTGAGGACTACGTTGGCCATTTGATCTACAAGACATATTGTAAAATGTTTAGACTAAGTTCATGATAATTAAGTTCATCTAATCAAATTATTCAATGAACTCCCACTTAGATAGACATCCCTCCTGTAATCTAAGTATAACATGATCCGAGTTAACTAGGCCGTGTCCGATCATCACGTGAGACGGACTAGTCAACATCGGTGAACATCTTCATGTTGATCGTATCTTCTATACGACTCATGCTCGACCTTTCGGTCTTCTGTGTTCCGAGGCCATGTCTGTACATGCTAGGCTCGTCAAGTCAACCTAAGTGTTTGCATGTGTAAATCTGTCTTACACCCGTTGTATGTGAACGTTAGAATCTAACACCCGATCATCACGTGGTGCTTCGAAACAACGAACTGTCGCAACGGTGCACAGTTAGGGGGAACACTTTCTTGAAATTATTATGAGGGATCATCTTATTTACTACTGTCGTTCTAAGCAAACAAGATGCAAAAACATGATAAACATCACATGCAATCAAATAATAATAGTGACATGATATGGACAATATCACATAGCTCCTTTGATCTCCATCTTGGGGCTCCATGATCATCTTGTCACCGGCATGACACCATGATCTCCATCATCATGATCTCCATCATCGTGTCTCCATGAAGTTGCTCGCCAACTATTACTTCTACTACTATGGCTAACGCGTTTAGCAATAAAGTAAAGTAAATTACATGGCGTTTCTCAATGACATGCAGGTCATACAAAAAAAATAAAGACAACTCCTATGGCTCCTGCCGGTTGTCATACTCATCGACATGCAAGTCATGATTCCTATTACAAATAGCATGAACATCTCATACATCACATATATATCATTCATCATTCATCACAACTTTGGCCATATCATATCACAAAGCACTTGCTGCAAAAACAAGTTAGACGTCCTCTAATTGTTGTTCCATGTTTTACGTGGCTGAAGTAGGGTTCTAGCAAGAACGTTTTCTTACCTACGTGAAAGCCACAACATGATTTTTCAACTTCTATTTACCCTTCATAAGGACCCTTTTCATCGAATCCGCTCCAACTAAAGTGGGAGACACAGACACCCGCCAGCCACCTTATGCAACTAGTGCATGTTAGTCGGTGGAACCGGTCTCACGTAAGCGTATGTCTAAGGTTGGTCCGGGCCGCTTCATCCCACAATACTGTTGAAGCAAGATAAGACTAGTAGCGGCAAGAAAGTTGACAACATCAACGCCCACAACAAATTGTGTTCTACTCGTGCAAGAGAACTACGCATAGACCTAGCTCATGATGCCACTGTTGGGGAACGTTGCAGAAAACAAAAAAATTCCTACGGTTTCACCAAGATCCATCTAGGAGTTCATCTAGCAACGAGTAATCGGATTGCATCTATATACCTTTGTAGATCACGCGCGGAAGCGTTCAAAGAACGGGGATGAGGAAGGCGTACTCGACGTGATCCAAATCACCGGAGATCCTAGCGCCGAACGGACGGCACCTCCGCGTTCAACACACGTACGGTCAGCGTAACGTCTCCTCCTTCTTGATCCAGCAAAGGGGAAGGAGAGGTTGAGGAAGATGGCTCCATCAGGAGCACGACGGCGTGGTGGTGATGGAGCTGCAGTGCTCCGACAGGGCTTCGCCAAGCACTATGGAGGAGGAGGAGGTGTTGGAGAGGGAGAGGGAGGCACCAAAGGCAAGGGGTGAGAGGTCCTCCCTTCCTCCCACTATATATAGGGGGCCTAGGGGGGGCGCCGGCCCTAGGAGATGCAATCTCCCAGGGGGGCGGCGGCCAAGGGAGGAATCCCTCCTCCCCAAGGCACCTAGGAGGTGCCTTCCCCTTCTAGGACTCTTCCTTTAGGGTTTCCCCCACCCTAGGCGCATGGGCCCTAGGGGGAAGTGGCGCCCCAGCCCACTTTGGGCTGGATCCCTTCCCACTTCAGCCCATGGGGCCCTCCGGGATAGGTGGCCCCACCCGGTGGACCCCCGGAACCCTTCCGATGGTCCCGGTACAATACCGGTGACCTCGAAACTTGTCCCGATGGCCGAAATAGCACTTCCTATATATAATTCTTTACCTCCGGACCATTCTGGAACTCCTCGTGACGTCCGGGATCTCATCCGGGACTCCGAACAACATTCGGGTTACTGCATATACATATCCCTACAACCCTAGCGTCACCGAACCTTAAGTGTGTAGACCCTACGGGTTCGGGAGACATGTAGACATGACCGAGATCGCTCTCCGGTCAATAACCAACAGCGGGATCTGGATACCCATGTTGGCTCCCACACGCTCCTCGATGATCTCATCGGATGAACCACGATGTCGAGGATTCAAACAACCCCGTACACAATTCCCTTTGTCAATCGGTATGTTACTTGCCCGAGATCTGATCGTTGGTATCCCAATACCTCATTCAATCTTGTTACCGGCAAGTCACTTTACTTGTACCATAATGCATGATCCCGTGACCAGACACTTGGTCACTTTGAGCTCATTATGATGATGCATTACCGAGTGGGCCCAGTGATACCTCTCCGTCATACGGAGTGACAAATCCCAGTCTTGATCTGTGTCAACCCAACAGACACTTTTGGAGATACCCGTAGTATACCTTTATAGTCACCCAGTTACGTTGTGACGTTTGGTACACCCAAAGCACTCCTACGGTATCCGGGAGTTACACGATCTCATGGTCTAAGGAAAGGATACTTGACATTGGAAAACTCTAGCAAACGAACTATACGATCTTGTGCTATGTTTAGGATTGGGTCTAGTCCATCACATCATTCTCCTAATGATGTGATCTCGTTATCAATGACATCCAATGCCCATAGTCAGGAAACCATGACTATCCGTTGATCAACGAGCTAGTCAACTAGAGGCTTACTAGGGACATGTTGGTGTCTATTATTCACACATGTATTACGATTTCCGGATAATACAATTATAGCATGAATAAAGACAATTATCATGAACAAGGAAATATAATAATAATGATTTTATTATTGCCTCTAGGGCATATTTCTAACACAGGGCTGCAACGTCTTATGTTGCAGGAATTTTCTACGACGAGTAAGAGTTACGTTATAGGGTTACGGTCTACACTCAACTTGCCGTTGGCGTTGATGGACTCCACACCCTTATGTTTGTTTCCGCTGAGACTTATGAGGTATATATCAATTTTACGTTATTTATACATGTGATTGCACTTTGATATATACATTGATGTACTATGTGTGCCAGCATACCAATTCAGGGGTGGCACGGATACACAGAGGCTTGACCGTTTGAGGTCGGGTCGCTACAGAGATGGTATCAGAGCACATGTTGACTGTAGGACGTGACCCTAGACACTGGAAAGCCCTTAGGAAAGGATTTCTCTAAAACTTAATTTTCAAAAAGATCCTTTATCTATCTTCTTTTCTGAGCTTTATCAAATATTCCCTTTTTAGTTGGACAAAACCCCGTTCCCTTTGGACCACACGGAGGATGAACTGAAGCCACTCCGAGAACGACAAGATATCAGACTTCACCATACACTAGAAGAGTTGAAGCTACAATAGTCGAAGCCTCCGAAGAATTGAAGAATTTGAAGACACTGAAGAATTCCAAGATGTATATGACCTTTAGAAGACCAAACCCTTGTTGTATACTCACGTTAGATGCGATGATTTGTGAGCTGTCATATTTTGTGTGTGTTTTCCTGACAGCCACAAATAAAACTTATTTTCAAAACTATATTGTGTGTATGGTGTGTATCTCTCTCTATCCCTCTTGTCTCATCCCAAAACCCTTGGACCCAATAGATGATGAATGAAGATGGACTTGTATTCCCTAGACCGATCACTCGGTTGGAGGCAGAGCTATGGATTCAAAACATGGAGAATCACTTCAGGAGCAATTTGGTTGCAAGGAAGTATGAGGTTCAGTACGCTCTTCAGTACTCCACAAAAAGTGCTGCAACCTGGTGGAAAATGCATCAAGCCATACAAGGATGTAATGGAGCAAAAACCTGGGAGGAATTGAAGAAGACTCTGTTGGGATCCCGTCTTATCCGGAAGCACGGTAATAAACCGATGAAGGAACCTTGTGCCTGCAAGATATGTGAAGATATAGGACATACCCATGAAGAACACAAGGATGAATGCCCTCATTGTGAAGCAAATCACCGAGATGAAGAATGCCCAACTAGGCAGGTTACTTGTTTTTTGTGTGAAGGAACTACGCACTACCCTGCCCAGTGTCATATTTATCCCAGGGTACAAGAAATTACCAAGCAGCAGAAGGAAGCAGTGAAAGAAGCCCTTAAGGAAATTTTAAAAGAACTTGTGATGAAATAAGATGTTGACGACCCTGATGGAGAAAGCCTAAACAAATTTTACTCCAATGCTTGCTATTCATATGGAGAAGAAGGACATTTTTCATAGTATTGCACGAAGGAAAGCCAAGAGTATCTGGGAAACTTCCCAACGGAAGAAGTGGATTTTGATCGACAAGAGATAGAGGAATTGATCGGAATGAAGAAGTCGAGGAAGAGAAAGAGCATGTATCCCCAAAACAACCCAATTTCTGCAGAAAAGGACCTGAGTCAAATCACTTGTTACAGGTGCAAGGATTTAGGTCATTACGCTAGCAAATGCCCAGCAAGGAAGCCAAGAACCCAAGGAGCCAAGATAACCACCAGGAAGCCCCTGGATTTGTCTGAAGTCATTTGTTTATGCTGCAAAGGAGTAGGACATTTTGCCAGAGAATGTTCAGACCCGAGGAGAGCTTGAGCAGAGTAGTTGAGATCTTGATATTGGAATAAAGCATGTAATAAAGTTGGAACACACTTGTAATTTTTTTGGGGATATTGAGTTGAGTTATGAAATGGAAATTGTAATAGTTCGTAAAGCAATAAAAGTTGAGGTGTTTGGAATCTCATATGAAATGTTATGAGTTGTTTGTTGAATGTGAGTGCCTCTCTCATTATCTCACCCAGACTAAAACCTTGAACCCATGGACAAGCTGACCCCAAACTTTTTCCAGAAAACAATCACATTTCACCCAAGGAAATACATACAGTATCCTGAGTACCCCTTCTATCTTATGCCTGCAGATGACAACCCTTTACGAGTCTTTTCTCAAGGGCCCGGAAATGATCATGACCCTGACCAGTGATCAGGATTACCCAAAAATCCTGAAGGACATGATGAAGCATATTCATCTTGAAGGAGATGCAGTTTATAAGGGTGATCCTTTCATGGAGAAGGGAGTTGAACTTTGGTATGTGGAGGTATACCTCCACCGTGTGAAGGGAGTTTGCCCAAAGACTATGGGTCAATACTTTTTCATTTCTCGAGTACCCCGAGCAACATTCTTCGACTCTGTTCGTGAAGCTGCTATGGAAGCCATACGTCAGATTGGAGAAATACTAGAAGCAAGACTCCGTCACACTCAGGAATACCTGAGGGAGGTGCATGCAGAGATGATGGAGATGAAGCTCATGGCCACCACAATGAAGCAAAACATCGATGATTTGAAGGATCACATCGCACAATTCTAGTGGGACTGAAGTACCTTCAAGAAAGGCAAATGAATAAAGATGGAAGTAATGCTTGACCATACCAAACTATGTGGATGACAGCTTTTGTAATAGAGTACTTTTGGAATTTGAGTTTTGAGTAGAGGTTAAGGATATAATAAAGGATTTGATATGAAGAGAATATGAATTAAGGATGAACCAGTGCTTTTTTTTGGCGATACTTGTCTGTACACTTGACCAATGGAAAAGGAAATGTATTCCATAGAGTAAAGTTTAGACAAATGAGTTGGAGTTTTGTTTTAGTTATGATGGTTACCCCAAGAATAGGCAGGGATGACGTGAAATTGGATTTAAAGGAGATGTAATGTTGGACTATGGAACAATAGTAGCTCCAAGGATGAGTTAAAGTTATACAAGTGTTGAAGTGGGCCATAACCCACAGGACCCAGGATTTGATAAGGAAACAAGCACAATCTTGTTGAAGAAAAGAATTCTGGAAGAAGCTGTGAGTTCATCAGCAGACGTTCCATAGGAGGTTACGTAAACCCGAGGGTTGTGAAGAAACGATAGAGGTTTTGTTTGGCTTGCAGAACCAAGGGATTTACCCAAACCCGGTTCGGGGAGAAGAGAAGTTCTGCAATGCTTGTGAGGAGGCCCAAGTGTTAGAAAACGTGATTCACTATCTGCGTATGTAGTAACGATTCAAGTACGGGATGGATTGGCCCCCATACCGGAGACTTCTATCATGATCTATCATATGTTGATGGAAAATTAGAGAGCCTTAAAACCCTAGAAGAGTGTCGACACGACAAACCAAAGGCCTTAGAATGGCAGGACGATGGAAACCCTGTACAGGCACCTATTGCCAATCGTAGGTTATGTAGTGAGGTTCAACCGAGACCCATTTCCTGCAGGAGGAACCAGAAATTGTTAACCACCATGAGATTTTGATAGTTGTTTAGCATTGGCGCCAGACCTGTCAAGTCTCGTAAGTCTCATAAGGATCCTATTTTGATGCAAGGACTCCTGATTTTGAGGAAAAGGCCATGCCCTTACCAGAAGAACACAAGTGAGGGAGTTATCTCGGAGAATATGAGAAGACCGACACCGTTAACACCAAGGATGGAGTACATGAGTTTTGTTGGAACCGTGACCATGCTTCTAAGGGTGGTAGCACCCCATACCATATGTTGATTAATGGATTTTCAAGGAGACCCCCCAAACCTAACCTTCTTTCTAGCCTCTCCGAATCTCGAGGACGAGATTCATTTTAAGGGTGGTAGTTTGTAACATCCTAAAATTCTAAATTTTGGAATGTTATATTAAATAAATTATTATGATTGTTTGTTTTATTGTTGTGTGATTGATTGTGTGAAAATGATTGGAAATTGAAAACTTTTTGAAAGTTGAATGAGAGGGAATAAAAGGACTTTCCCAAAACTTTGCATCTTGCATTTTGATCTTCCTGAATTCAAATTCATTTCATCACAAAACCCTAGAGTGAAGATGATATGACTTCTTCCATTTAAAGAAATGAAAAGGGGTTTGAAAATGATTTGAATTCCTTTTTGAAATATTCCAAATTTAGAAACTTTAAGCAACTCAATGAGTTCATAAAATGACTTTGTCATATTTGAAGAAAGAGAGTTGGAAGTTTCAAAGGAATAATTTGAAGTCACTTTGAAGTTGTCTGAAATTCCAAATTCAAATCCAATTGGGAGTTTTGAGTTCCTATTCAAATTATTTTTCTCCTAAAAATAAATAAATGGAAATAAGGGTAAAATGATTCCCTTCAATGGAAAATTAGGAGAAAATAAATTTGAAATCATTTTGTATTTTAAAAATGATTTTTATTGATTTTAAATGCAACAGTAGCACTGTTTGGCTTTTATGAATTTTTATGGAATTTAGTTGAACTTGGAAAATAGTTCATCTTATTCTTTGTATTTTTATAAGCATTTTGGTATATAATATGCCTATGTTATTTTTTTTGTTATTTTTGATCTGTTATAGTTTTGTTCTGTAAAAAGAACACACACGCACACCCGCGCGCAGGCCCAGCCAGCCACACACTTCGGCCCGCGGCCTGCTCCCAGCGCCGAAGGCCATCGCTCACTCGCCTGACCCGTCTCTTCCTATCGCTCACACGCAGCGCCCGCTGCAGGTGGGCCCCGCCCCGTCATCCTCAACCCCCGCTCCTCCCGTTCAGATAGAGCTTGCGAGCTCACCGCCCGCAACAGTCGCCCGCCTTGCGCTCGGATAACGCATATCCGCAGCCCCGAGCACCCCTCCCCGTGCCTATAAAAGCCCCTAGTCCTCCTCTCTCCATTGTACCACTCCACGTCGTCCCTAGCCTCTCGCATCGCTCGCCGTAGCTACTTGGATCTCGCCGAAGCCGTGCTAGTTCACCAGAGGATTTCATCGCCCGTGAGCCACCCCGGCCTCCACCGACTACTTCTTTTTACTGCCCGAGTACGTGTGCATCCGGTTGACATGTTTTCGCCGCCTAGGTCTCGCCGGAACTGCCGCCCCGACGACCTACTTCCACGCCGGAGCACCGGAGCTCCGCCGCCTCCCTCAGCTCGTCACTGGCCACCCCACCGCCCGCCGACCCCACCAGCACGCCGTCCACGCCACGCCCGGTCTCCCCATCTCCTTCCCCGCCGCCAAGGACCACCGCAGTCGCCGCCCCGCCACCGCCCAAAGCCAGCGTCGCCGTCGCCCTGTACGTCGTCGTCGTCGTCAAGGTGAGCGAACCGCTCTCTCGCTGTTCGTTTTTTTCTCTCTAAGATCGGTTTAGTTTAGTGTTTTTTTAGATCGGTTAATCCGGTTTACTTAAACCGAACGGTTTTGGTTAAATCGATGGTTTTTTTATTATTAGCCACCGCATAGGGTTTTGCTTATTTAGTGGCCGTTTGCCATTTAGCCTAAGCCGTGAACGCTGCTCAGCCACCCAGGAGCCGCCACGTGGCCAGGGACCTGGTCGGGAATGAAACTCTCACAGTCAAGTCCCTGTAAATTTCAGTTTAGCCCCTAAACTTCGGATAGCCACAACTTTTTAACCGTTGATCCAAATTCGATGAAACCAGCGCCAAAATGTTCGTCTCGAATAGCTTTATCCAGAAAGCCAACTTTGAAAACTTTGGGACAAATTCAAATTTGAACTTTATTCAGATTTGAATTCAAACTTCAATTGTCCATATCTCCTAAACCGTAGCTCCGATTGATGTGATTCTTTTTGCACCGTGTCACCGTTGCCAAACCCTATCACCTGGACCATTGTCACACTAATTTTCACACACTTAGGATATGTCCATAGTAGTTTTACTCATATGCCTTGTATGCACTATGCTTCACGTCACAAATTCTGAACCACATGCCTATGTTGTGTTGCACTTAGAATATTTTGTGATAGTTAAGTGGGTTGTATGTTCATTTGGTTTTTCCAAGACTTTTTACTTTGCATGTTCTTCTTGGTTCTTTGAAATGATTGCTTATGCGAATGCAATGTTGACTTTATAGATTTTCATCGGAGAGTGATGAATAGTTCTATTAAGTAAAGTTCTGAGAGCGATATAATCTTCATCAACTATTACCAGGCAAGTTCACATTTGACCATTCTTCCAATTACTTATGTTTATATTATGCACTTAGTCCTTTTGTGGTAGGATTTCATGGTAGGATTTATTGTTGCCAGATGGCTATGCCGTTACCTAGTAGTTCATTTGAGGTAGGCCTGATCTATACATCCTTGTCACCACCGTGTAAGTTTATTTTTGCCTCGCTAAATGTAGACGTGGTTTGGGAAGCGAACATGGAGAGACATGAGTGACAAAGTAGTAATCAGGACCAAGACTTGTAAATGAACTACCTGGGCGGTATTTGGTTTGAATGGTGGCGAAGTACAATGGGAGCATGCATGGTTAATCCATGGTGGTGCACCACTAGTGGTCGGCTGCCCAGGCTCAAAGAGATCAATCGTATTCTCATGTCTAGAAGCTTCCGTGTGCAGCACATGCCAATATGGGCTCTGGCTTAGTTGAGTGGATAGTGTGACCCCTTCCGGGATGGCTAGCAGATGTAGAATGATGTAGGTGTTCCAGCCTATCCGTGGGTTAAGAGGGAACATTTTCGAAAGGCTATGTCTCGGTCATCCTGTTCTCAAACGCCAGGCAGTGCGAGAACTTCAAGGGAGGCGATCGAGTCTTGTGGGGAAAAGTGCGCAAACCTCTGCAGTGTGTTAAAACCTAATCGATTAGCTGTGTCCCCGGTTACGGACAACTTGAGCATCTAGTAGTGGAAATTCTGGGAGATCTCATCACTCTTAATTAAAGAGTTGGGTTTTAAATGAAACTTTGGGAATGGATTGAGTTGGGTTTACCAACTCATCCTATGCTATACAGTAGTGGTAGAATAATATCTTTTATTCTAGGGAAAAACTAGCTTTATGCAAAAAAACTAAACTTAGAGCTCTCCACCTGCCAAATTGCATGTACAATAGGTTCATTATCCTTATGATGTGACTTGCCAGTACATTCAATGTACTGACCTACAGGGCTGCAACGTCTTATGTTGCAGGAATTTTCTACGACGAGTAAGAGTTACGTTGTAGGGTTACGGTCTACACTCAACTTGCCGTTGGCGTTGATGGACTCCACACCCTTATGTTTGTTTCCGCTGAGACTTATGAGGTATATGTCAGTTTTACGTTATTTATATGTGTGATCGCACTTTGATATATACATTGATGTACTGTGTGTGCCAGCATACCTATCCAGGGATGGCACGGATACACAGAGGCTTGACCGTTTGAGGTCGGGTCGCTACATCCTTCTACACCGAGAAACTTCAAGCCGAGAGCTTCATCATCATCAACCCCATCCGATGAGACCATCAAGACAAGTTCCTTCAAATGCTTCACATGCAGAGGCCGGGGCCACAAGTCCTATGAGTGCATCAACAAGCGGACCATGATCCTCAACGACGACGACACCTATGACTCAATGAGTGAAGGAGAAATGGAAGCCCTTGAGCAAGTGGCCATACACCGGCAAGTGAACGATGAAGAGGAACAAGTCTTTTGCGATGAAGATTCAAGTCCCGCTCTAGTTGTCTCCAAGGTCTTGACTCTCCAACATCACCAAGAAGAAGACCAACGATGCCACATCTTTCATACTAAGGCTGGCATCAATGGACGATCCATCAAGGTCATCATTGATGGTGGGAGTTTTCATAACCTCGCAAGTGAAGAACTTTGCTCCAAGCTCCAATTGCCCAAGACGAAGCACCCACATCCCTACAAAGTTCAATGGCTTAGCGACTCCGGCACTATCCAAGTCGAGCATCGAGTACAAGTCTCCTTCAAAATTGGTGCCTACGAAGACACTTTGGAGTGCGACATCGTCCCAATGACCATTTGCCACCTTCTTCTTGGACGCCCATGGCAATTTGATAGAGGTGTCATCCACAACGGCCGAACAAACCACTACATTTTCAAGATAAAGGAAAGGAGTACGTACTTCGCCCTATGTCTCCAAGCCAAGTGATCGCCGACAAGCAAGCCACCCATCGTGGAGAGAATAGTGAGAGAGCAAGCCACCAAAAAGAGAGTGAGTGCCACAAGCCCAAATCGAGCGCCTCCACGATGAGCGAAAAGAAAAACTTAGTCCTATTTGCCACCAAAAGTGAGATAAGAGGAGTGTGTGAGAACCCATCTAGCGTCCTACACTATGTCCTTTTGTGCAAGGACAATGCAACACAAGCTAACAACTCTCACGCTCTACCTTTAGTGTTGTCTTCTCTTTTGCAGGAATTTCAAGATGTTTCCCCCGACGAGCTACCTCCAGGACTACCTCCACTAGGAGGCATCGAGCACCGTATTGACCTCATCCCCGGAGCACCTCTTCCGAACAAAGCTCCCTACCGTGTCAACCCCGAAGAAACCAAAGAAATACAAAGGCAAGTAAAGCATCTCATAGACCATGGACATGTGCGTGAAAGTTTGAGCCCTTGTGCCGTCCCGGCCATTCTTGTGCCAAAACGAGACGGTAGCTTTCGCATATGCTCCGATTGTAGACCTATCAATGTTATCACCGTTCGCTATAGGCATCCCATTCCACGCCTTGATGATATGCTTGATGAACTTAGTGGTGCCACTATATTCTCCAAGATTGATCTTAAAAGTGGTTACTATCAAATCCGCATACAAGAGGGTGATGAATGGAAAACTGCTTTCAAAACCAAGTTTGGGTTGTATGAGTGGTTAGTCATGCCTATGGGTCTATCGGAAGCACCGGGTACTTTTATGCGTCTTATGAATCATGTCTTTCGCCCTTACATTGGTGTGTTTGTTGTGGTCTACTTCAATGATATCCTTGTTTATAGCAAATCTCTTCAAGATCATGTCACCCATGTTCGAACCATTTTACAAACTCTTCGAAAAGAACATCTCTATGCTAACATGGAAAAGTGCCTTTTCAGCGTTGATAAGCTCATTTTCTTGGGTTTTGTTGTATCTTCTATGGGTGTTCATGTAGATGAGTCCAAGATCAATGCTATTAAGACTTGGCCCCAACCAACCAACTTGCAACAAGTGCGTAGCTTTCTTGGCCTTGCGGGTTTCTATCGTTGCTTTGTGAAAGATTTTAGTACCATTGCTTCGCCTTTGCATGCTTTGAGCAAGAAAAATGTGCCTTTTGTTTGGGGACCATCCCAAGATACCGCTTTCAATGAGGTTAAAATTTGCTTACTCATGCTCCCGTGCTTGCATTACCCAACTTTGACAAGCCCTTTGAGATTCATTGTGATGCTAGTGGTAATGGCATAGGAGGTGTGTTAACGCAAGAGAAGCGCCCCATAGCTTACTTTAGTGAGAAACTTTCCGGATCGCAACTCAATTACCCCATCTATGACAAAGAGCTATATGCTTTAGTGCGCGTTTTGCATGAATGGGAACACTATCTTCGCCCTCATGAATTCATCATTCATACCGATCATGAAACGCTCAAGTACCTTAAGGTCCAAACCAAGTTGAACAAGCGTCATGCTAAATGGAGTGAATTTATTGAGTCTTTTCCTAATGTCATCAAGTACATCAAAGGTAAGGAAAATGTTGTGGCGGACGCTCTTTCCCGTATATGCATGCTTGTTACTCAACTTGAATTGGATGTCATTGGCTTTGAGCACATAAAAGACTTGTATGAGCATGATCCCACTTTTGCTACTCCTTATGCCAAGTGTTTGACGCACACCTCTTGGGAATGCTATTACATCAAAAATGGATATCTTATGAGAGCTAACAATCTTTGCATCCCCGAGTCTTCTCTTTGTTTGTTGCTTTTGCGGGAATCTCATGGAGGAGGACTAATGGGACATTTTAGAGGCGACAAGACTTTCGCTACGCTCTCCAAGAACTACTATTGGCCCAAGATGTTTCGCGACGTCAACCGCTTCACCAACTGATGCTCTACATGTTGCAAAGCTAAGTCCAAAGCTCAATCCCATGGCCTTTACATGCCTCTCCCAATTCCATATCAACCATGGGAAGACATTAGCATGGATTTTGTACTTAGATTGCCTAGGACTAGAAATGGAAAGGATTCGGTATTTGTCGTTGTGGACCACTTCTCTAAGATGGCACATTTCATTCCTTGGAACAAGATAGACGATGCTTCACATGTTGCCAATCTCGTTTGTAGGGAAATAGTGCGTCTACATGGAGTGCCAAAGACGATTGTCTCAGACCGCGACGTCAAGTTCCTAAGCTACTTTTGGAAGACCCTATGCGCCAAGCTCAGAATCAAGCTACTCTTCTCCACGACATATCATCCACAAACCGACGGCCAAACGGAGGTGACCAACCGCACACACTCCGCTCTACTTCGAGTACTCATCAAGAGGAACATCAAGGAGTGGGAGGAGTGCCTACCTATCGCCGAGTTCGCCTACAACCGAGCAAGACACTCAACAACCGATAAGTCCCCCTTCGAGGTCGTCTACGGTTTCAACCCATTGTCAGCATTGGACATTCTTCCTATACCACTACAAGAGCGCATCAATATGGACGCAAGTGCATGTGTGAACCATCTCAAAAAGGTGCATGAAGATACACGGCACACCATCGAGCGCCAAGTACAACGACTTGCGACCAAGCTCAACATCAACAAGCAACCCATGGTACTCGACATCGGTGATCTTGTGTGGCTACACCTTCGCAAAGACCGCTTCCCCACCGAACGCAAGTCCAAGCTTCTACCTCGAGCGGATGGACCCTTCAAGGTGCTTGCACGCTACAAAAACAACAGTTACAAGATCGACCTCCAACGCGACAAGTACAACATGAGCGGCATCTTCAATGTCAAGGACCTCTCGCCCTACCATGCTGATGACGAATTTGATCGGAGGTCAGATCTTCCCCAAGGGAGGGGAGATGATGTGGAGCATCCCAAGGTCATCCCCATGGACCTACCATCGTTTCACCAAGTGCCTAGCGGACCCATGACACGAGCACGTGCAAGAGCTCTTGAAACCAAGGTGACATCTCTCCTCTCACAAGTCCACTTCGATGCACATGAAACATGGCTACTACCTCAAACGGAGACATTGTGCATACTCAGGTATCAAGGAGTTAGCCATGAAGAAGCTAAGGGGCAAGGAGAATCAGAAGAGGAATATGGACGTGAAGACGGAGAAGAAGAGGAGCTACGGAAGAAGCCCCAGCCACCGGATGACCGGTCGGGACCGGACGTCCGGAGCATGAAGTCCCAGCCACCAGACGACCGGTCAGGACCGGATGTCCGGCGCCTGAAGCCCCAGCCGAGCTACAGCAAGCGGACGTCCGGCCCGGACCGGACGACCGGTGCCACTGCACCCGAGCCAATATTAGCGGAAGTCCGAAGTGACCGGACGTCCGGCACCCCCATCACAGAACGGATCCAGTGGATGTCCGGAAGCCACCGGACGTCCGGACGCCAATGAGCCAGGCCCATGTACCCCCCTCCTTTCGCCCCCATTTGCACTAAGTCTATAAATAGACCTCCTATTCCTCCTAGCTAGGGTTAGCATTGGTTTAGCTCATATTAGAGATAGAGCATTGCTCATCCACATCGGATCTACTCCACGAGAGAGACCGCGTCCCCTCTTCGGAGAAGATCCCTTTGGATTCAAGACCTCCTTGCGGAGAAGAACATCAAGACCTCCTCATGGAGAAGACCGGCTACCTTTGTATTGTCCCTAGTTGACCGTGGATCGTGTGATCTCTTATGTACTCGAGGATCTAGCATATGTGTGACTATTTCTTGTTGGTTTAGTGATTTTCTCGTGTTTCCCCTCGTGTTCTTCATGTTCTTCGCGAGATCCGCTCCTTTCGTGAAAGATCGGCCGATTAGGGTTCCACCCTACATCAAAACGTGATCTAGGAGACTTGGAGTGTGCGTCAAGAAAGAAGCAAGGAGGCCACGAGGCAGGGAGGCGCGCCCAAGGGGGTAGGCGCGCCACCACCCTCATGGGCCCCTCGCAGCTCCACTGACGTACTTCTTCCTCCTATATATACCCATATACCCCGAAAACATCCAGGAGCACAAAGAAACCATATTTCCACTGTCGCAACCTTCTGTACCCGTGAGATCGCATCTTGGGGCCTTTTCCGACGCTCTACCAGAGGGGGGATCGATCACAGAGGGCTTCTACATCAACACCATAGCCTCTCCGATGATGTGTGATTAGTTTACCACAGACCTTCGGGTCCATAGTTATTAGCTAGATGGCTTATTCTCTCTCATTGGATCTCAATACAAAGTTCTCCTCGATTCTCTTGGAGATCTATTCGATGTAATTCTTTTTGCGGTGTGTTTGTCGAGATCTAATGAATTGTTGGTTTATGATCAAGATTATCTATGAAAAATATTTGATTCTTCTCTGAAATGTTTTATGCATGATTCAAATATATTTGCAAGTCTCTTTGAATTATCAGTTTGGTTTGGCCTACTAGATTGATCATTCTTGCAATGGGAGAAGTGCTTAGCTTTGGGTTCAATCTTGTGGTGTCCTTTCCCAGTGACAGCAGGGGCAACAAGGCACGTATTGTATTATTTCCATAGAGGATAAAAATGTGGGGTTTATATCATATTGCTTGAGTTTATCCCTCTACATCATGTCATCTTGCCTAATGCGTTACTCTGTTCTTATGAACTTAATACTCTAGATGCATGCTGGATAGCGGTCGTTGTGTGGAGTAATAGTAGTAGATGCAGGCAGGAGTCAGTCTACTTGTCATGGACGTGATGCCTATATACATGATCATACCTAGATATTCTCATAATTATTTGCAAAGGAGACTGTTGGGTACATGGACGTGATACCTATATACATGAGGATACCCAAAGGAGACTGTTGGGTACACCTTCTATCACAGATCCGAAGGCAAGATGTTCATTGCTAAGAATGGATCCTTTCTAGAGAAGGAGTTTCTCTCGAAAGAAGTGAGTGGGAGGAAAGTAGAACTTGGCGAGGTAATTGTACCTACTCACTTATTGGAAAGTAGTTCATCACAGAAATCTATTCCAGTGTTTCCTACACCAGTAAGTGAGGAAGCTAATGATGATGATCATGAAACTTCTGATCAAGTTACTACCGAACCACGTAGGTCAACCAGAGTAAGATCCGCACCAGAGTGGTACGGTAATCCTGTTCTGGAGGTCATGTTACTTGACCATGACGAACCTACGAACTATGAGGAAGCGATGATGAGCCCAGATTCCACAAAATGGCTTGAGGCCATGAAATCTGAGATGGGATCCATGTATGAGAACAAAGTGTGGACTTTGGTTGACTTGCCCGATGATCGGCAAGCCATAGAGAATAAATGGATCTTCAAGAAGAAGACTGACGCTGATGGTAATATTACTGTCTACAAAGCTCTACTTGTTGCAAAAGGTTTAAGACAAGTTCAAGGAGTTGACTACGATGAGACCTTCTCACCCGTAGTGATGCATAAGTCCGTCCAAATCATGTTAGCAATTGCCGCATTTTATGATTATGAAAATTGGCAAATGGATGTCAAAACTGCATTCCTTAATGGATATCTTAAAGAAGAGTTGTATATGATGCAACCAGAAGGTTTTGTTGATCCAAAAGGTGCTAACAAAGTGTGCAAGCTCCAGCGATCCATTTATGGACTGGTGCAAGCCTCTCGGAGTTGGAATATACGCTTTGATAGTGTGATCAAAACATCTGGTTTTATACAGACTTTTGGAGAAGCCTGTATTTACAAGAAAGTGAGTGGGAGCTCTGTAGCATTTCTGATATTATATGTAGATGACATATTGTTGATCGGAAATGATACTGAATTTTTGAATAGCATAGAAGGATACTTGAATAAGAATTTTTCAATGAAAGACCTCGGTGAAGCTACTTATATATTAGGCATCAAGATCTATCGAGATAGATCAAGACGCTTAATTGGACTTTCACAAAGTACATACCTTGATAAAGTTTTGAAGGAGTTCAAAGTGGATCAAGCAAAGAAAGGGTTCTTGCCTGTGTTACAAGGTATGAAGTTGACTCAGACTCAATGCCCGACCACTGTAGAAGATAGAGAAAAAATGAAAGTCATTCCCTATGCTTCAGCCATATGTTCTATCATGTATGCAATGTTGTGTACCAGACCTGATGTGTGCCTTGCTATTAG
Organism: Triticum urartu; assembly: GCF_056163025.1. NCBI lineage: Eukaryota > Viridiplantae > Streptophyta > Magnoliopsida > Poales > Poaceae > Triticum > Triticum urartu. The sequence continues at coordinate 442,678,668 of NC_141879.1, read as the reverse complement.
TTTAGCAGGGAGGTATCAAAGTAATCCAGGAGTGGATCACTGGACAGCGGTCAAGAACATCCTGAAATACCTGAAAAGGACTAAGGATATGTTTCTCGTTTATGGAGGTGACAAAGAGCTCGTCGTAAACGGGTACGTCAATGCAAGCTTTGACACTGATCCGGATGACTCTAAGTCTCAAACTATATATGTATTTTTATTAAATGGTGGAGCTGTCAGTTGGTGCAGTTCCAAGCAGAGCGTCGTGGCGGGATCTACGTGTGAAGCGGAGTACATAGCTGCTTCAGAAGCAGCAAATGAAGGAGTCTAGATGAATGAGTTCATATCCGATCTAGGTGTAATACCTAGTGCATCGGGTCCAATGAAAATCTTTTGTGACAATATGGTGCAATTGCCTTGGCAAAGGAATCCAGATTTCACAAGAGAACCAAGCACATCAAGAGACGCTGCAATTCCATCCGCGATCAAGTCAAGGAGGGAGACATAGAGATTTGCAAGATACATATGGATCTGAATGTTGCAGACACGTTTACTAAGCCTCTCTCACGAACAAAACATGATCAGCACCAAGACTCCATGGGTGTTAGAATCATTACAATGTAATCCAGATTATTGACTCTAGTGCAAGTGGGAGACTGAAGGAAATATGCCCTAGAGGCGATAATAAAGTTGTTATTTATATTTCCTTATATCATGATAAATGTTTATTATTCATGCTAGAATTGTATTAACCGGAAACTTAGTACATGTGTGAATACATAGACAAACAGAGTGTCACTAGTATGCCTCTACCTGACTAGCTTGTTGAATCAATGATGGTTATGTTTCCTAACCATAGACATGAGTTGTCATTTGATTAACGGAATCACATCATTAGAGAATGATGTGATTGACTTGACCCATCCGTTAGCTTAGCACGATGATCGTTTAGTTTGTTGCTATTGCTTTCCCCATAACTTATACATGTTCCTATGACTATGAGATCATGCAACTCCTGAATACCGGAGGAACACTTAGTGTGCTATCAAACGTCACAACGTAACTGGGTGACTATAAAGATGCTCTACAGGTGTCTCCGATGGTGTTTGTTGAGTTGGCATAGATCGAGATTAGGATTTGTCACTACGAGTATCAGAGAGGTATCTCTAGGCCCTCTCGGTAATGCACATCACTATAAGCCTTGCAAGCAATGTGACTAATGAGTTAGTTACGGGATGATGCATTACAGAACGAGTAAAGAAACTTGCCGGTAACGAGATTGAACTAGGTATTGAGATACCAACGATAGAATCTCAGGCAAGTAACATACCGATGACAAAGGGAACAACGTATATCGTTATGCGGTTTGACCGATAAAGATCTTCGTAGAATATGTAGGAACCAATATGAGCATCCAGGTTCTGCTATTGGTTATTGACCGGAGATGAGTCTCGGTCATGTCTACATAGTTCTCGAACCCGTAGGGTCGCACGCTTAACGTTCGATGACGATCGATATTATGAGTTTATGTGTTTTGATGTACCGAAGGTAGTTCAGAGTCCCGTATATGATCACGGACATGACGAGGAGTCTCGAAATGGACGAGACATAAAGATTGATATATTGGACGGCTATATTCGGACACCAGAAGTGTTCCGGGTGATTTCGAAGAAAATCGGAGTGCCGGAGGGTTACCGGAACCCCCCGAGGGAACTAATGGGCCACATGGGCCTTAGTGGAAAGAGAGAGGACCGGCCGGGGTAGGCCACATGCCCTCTCCCCCTCTAGTCTGAATTGGACTAGGGAAGGGGGGCGGCACCCCCCTTTCCTTCTCCCTTCTCCTCCTTCCTTTCCCTACTCCTACTAGGACTAGGAAAGGGGAGTCCTACTCCTACTAGGAGGAGGACTCCTCTCCAGGCACGCCACACGGGCTGGCCGGCCTCCCCCTTGCTCCTTTATATACGGGGGCAGGGGGCACCCGAGAACACACAACTTGATCATTGATCCCTTAGCCGTGTGCGGTGCCCCGCTCCACCATAATCCACCTCGGTCATATCGTCATAGTGCTTAGGCGAAGCCCTGCACTGGTAGATTCATCATCATCATCATCACGCCATCGTGCTGACGAAGCTCTCCCTCGACACTCAGCTGGATCGAGAGTTCGTGGGACGTCACCGAGCCGAACGTGTGCAGATCGCGGAGGTGCCGTCTTTCGGTACTAGGATCGGTCGGATTGTGAAGACGTACGACTACATCAACCGTGTTGTCATAACGCTTCCACTTATGGTCTATGAGGGTATGTGGACAACACTCTTCCCCTCTCGTTGCTATGCATCACCATGATAGATCTTGCGTGTGCATAGGATTTTTTTTTGAAATTACCGCGTTCCCCAATAGTTGGGGCATTTTAATTAAGTCAAGTGTCAAGTTCTCTACAACCGGATACTAACAAATTCCCATCTGCCACATAACCGCGGGCACAGCTCTCGAAATTTTATACCCTGCAGGGGTGTCCCAACTTAGCCCATCACAAGCTCTCACGATCAACGAAGGATATTCCTTCTCCCGGAATAACCCGATCAGTCTCGGAATCCCGGTTACAAGACGTTTCGGCAATGGAAAAACAAGAGCAGCAAGACCGCCCAAATGTGCCAACAAATTCCGATAGGAGCTGCACATATCTCGTTCTCCAGGCACATCGGATGGGACAAGCTACTAGTAAAACCAACCCATGAGTTTCCCCGAGGTGGCCCCGCAGGCTGCCCGGTTTGGACCAACACTCAGAGGAGCACTGGCCCGGGGGGGGGTGATTAAGAAATCCTCGGGTTAATTACTCCCTAGGAAAATTTTAGTTGTTATTTGGCAAATGGTAAAACTAAGGTTGGGCCTTGCTGGATGAGTTTTATTCAAAGTGAACTGTCAAGGGGGTCCCATAACCCCAAGTATGTAAGGAACGCAAAATCAAGGAACATAACACCGGTATGACGGAAACTAGGGCGACAAGAGTGGAACAAAACACCGAGCAAAAGGCCAAGCCTTCCACCCTTTGCCAAGTATATATATGCATTAATTAAATAAGAGATATTGTGATATCCCAACATATCCATGTTCCAATGTGGAACAATCTGCACTGCACCCGCAACTAGCAACGCTATAAGAGGGGCTGAGCAAAAGCGGTAACATAGCCAAACAATGGTTTGCTAGGAAGGTGGGTTAGAGGCTTGACATGGCAATAAGGGAGGCTTGATAAACAAGTGGTAGGTAGCATGACATAGAGATAGAGCGAACAACTAGCAAGCAAAGATAGAAGTGATATCGGGGGTAATGATCATCTTGCCTGCAAAGTTCTCGGGGTTGTCGAAAGCTTGCTCATCGTAAACGTACTCGACAGGTTCCTCATTCACGAACTCATCTCCCGGCTCTACCCAAAGCAAGAACACAAGCAAGGGAACAACAATCAATCACGGTGCAATGCGCAAACAACATGATGCAAGACATGGCATGGAATGCGAGATATGATGTGCAATGCATATGGATACTCCAGAAGGGAAAAGATGATCATGGCATCAACTTGGCAAACCAAGCATGCCACTGGATAGGTTAGGAGATTTCGGTCAAAATCGATATGAAGATCACCGGAAACGGATGCACGGTTTGCTAATGATGAGCAAAACAAGAACAAGGTAAAACTGCGCTCAACAGCAACCTAGCACTTAAGATGCATCATGAAACTATGCTACATCACTCCAACATAGCAACAAAACACATGGCAGTGAAGTACAGGTGAAGCTCTACAAATCGTGAACACTGAGCTCCTGCTAGAACTCACTAGAACAAGTCTAAAACAACATGGTAAAAATGCAAATGACAAACAGTTTACAGACTTGGCAGTTTTTCACTGATCATGGCAGAAATAGCATCAGGTAGCAATGTTTAGAGCTAGTAAACTACAAGCTACAGGAACATATCATGGCAAACTTGAGCATGGCATGCTAGTACTAAAGGCAATGAACAAAACTCCCTTACTGAACTTGAGCCAAAGATGTACAGAAAAGATGGTAGCATCAATGCAAACATGGCAAGTGATATGAACAGATTCAGACTTTGTAGAAAAACATGGCATGACAGAAACAGATTCATGATAGCAACTTTCCAAGCTTGTGCAACTCACCACAAAGCATTTCATGGCATAACAAAGAAACCAACAGTAAGAAGACATATTTATGAAGCTAAACATGGCAAGATCATGGTCATAGGGTACATGGATCACTAGCAGAACACATGGAAGAATTGCACTTCCTGTTAACAGACTGCCATCAATAATATTTAGCAAAAGGAGAGCATGGTAATAACAAGCTACAGTACCCCATAATTACAACCAGAGGCATGAATGTAAAGATCATATCCCTTCATGAACTTCATCAAAATATGCAAGGATTTACTTGTGACAACAAGTCAACATAGCAACCTAATGTAACAGGAAAAGACTTGGCAGAAAAACTAAGTCACTGAAAACAACAACATCAAGTGGCCTACTTTGCATGCTTGTGCTAGTCACCACATGGCACATAAAAATACAAGGATTGCACCACTGTAAAGATGGCATGAAAATGGTCCTAAAACATGTAGACATGATGCTCAAAAGATGAACACACAAAATGCTATGAAAAAGACAAATCAACAAGTTATGATGGATTCCAGCAGACAACATCATTTAGCACTTTTGCAACGAAGATTAGGGCATCAATATGGACAGTAACATGCACGCAAATGACACTAGCATGTAGAGCATCATGAAGACGAACATTTCGGTATATCATATGCACAAAACGGAGCAATATGCATGGAGATATGACATGGCAAAGTAGCACACATGAGATTGCATAACTGGGGACTTAGAGAAAAATCACCACCTCAGATCTAGGTTTTGCATAGAAGTCAAGGCAGAGGGCGAAGTCAACGGTGACGAGGGAGAAGATGTCCGGTGAGGTCGATGGTGCGGGGCTCCGGCGAGGTTCGGTAGGGCAGATCCGGCTAGGGTTCGTCAAGGAGGCGGCGAATGGAGTCGGCGACGGCGGCGGTGCACAGATCTAGCGCGGCGCGGCGATCCAGGGCCCGATCCCGGCTCGGCGGGCCGGCGGCAGCGCAGACGGAGCGGGGGTGACGTGGCGGCTGCGGATTCGTCGAGGGCGGCGGCGCGGACGCGTCCGACCATCGGTGGACGTGTCCGGCGGCACGGAGGAGGGTGGATCTTCGGTTACGTCCGCAAATTTCGGAGAGAGATGCTGCTGCCTCTTGAGCACTGCGTTGGTTTTCCCTTGAAGAGGAAAGGGTGATGCAGCAAAGTAGCGTAAGTATTTCCCTCAGTTTTTGAGAACCAAGGTATCAATCCAGTAGGAGACCACGCGCGAGTCACCTCGTACCTACACAAACAAATAAGAACCTCGCAACCAACGCGATAAAGGGGTTGTCAATCCCTTCACGGCCACTTGCAAGAGTGAGATTTGATAGAGATAATAATAAGATAAATATTTTTGGTATTTTTATGATATAGATTGAAAGTAAAGATTACAAGATAAAATAGATTGGAAACTTGTATGATGGAAAATAGACCCGGGGGCCATAGGTTTGGACTAGTGGCTTCTCTCAAGATAGCATAAGTATTATGGTGGGTGAACAAATTACTGTCTAGCAATAGATAGAAAAGCGAATAATTATGAGAATATCTAGGTATGATCATGTATATAGGCATCACGTCCATGACAAGTAGACCGACTCCTGCCTGCATCTACTACTATTACTCCACACATCGATCGCTATCCAGCATGCATCTAGAGTATTAAGTTCTTAAGAACAGAGTAATGCCTTAAGCAAGATGACATGGTGTAGAGGGATAAACTCATGCAATATGATATAAACCCCATCTTTTTATCCTCGATGGCAACAATACAATACATGTTGTTTCCCTTTCTATCACTCGGATCGAGCACTATAAGATTGAACCCAAAGCTAAGCACTTCTCCCATTGCAAGAAAGATCAATCTAGTAGGCCAAACCAAACTGATAAGTCGAAGAGACTTGCAAATATAAACCAATCATACATAAAAGAATTCAGAGAAGATTCAAATGTTGTTCATAGATAATCTGGATCATAAACCCACAATTCATCGGATCTCGACAAACACACCGCAAAAGAAGATTACATCGAATAGATCTCCAAGAGAATCGAGGAGAACTTTGTATTGAGATCCAAAGAGAGAGAAGAAGCCATCTAGCTACTAGCTATGGACCCAAATGTCTGAGGTAAACTACTGACACATCATCGGAGGGGCCATGGAGTTGATGTAGAGGCCCTCCATGATCGATGCCCCCTCCGGCGGAGCTCCGTAAAAGGCTCCAAGATGGGATCTCTTGGGTACAGAAGGTTGCGGCGGTGGAAATAGGGTTTCATGGTGCTCCTGGATGTTTGCGGGGTATATGAATATATATAGGAGGAAGAAGTAGGTCGGTGGAGCAACGAGGGGCCCACGAGGGTGGAGGACGCGCCCAGGGGGGTGGCGCGCCCCCTGCCTCGTGGCCTCCTCGTTGATTGCTTGACGTCCGCTCCAAGTCCTCTGGATCACGTTTGTTCCAAAAATCACGCTCCCGAAGGTTTCATTCTGTTTGGACTCCGTTTGATATTCCTTTTCTACGAAACACTGAAATAGGCAAAAAAACAACAATTTGGGCTGGGCCTCCGGTTTATAGGTTAGTCCCAAAAATAATATAAAAGTGTAAAATAAAGCCCGTTATCATCCTAAACAGATAATATAATAGCATGGAACAATCAAAAATTATAGATACGTTGGAGACGTATCAAGCATCCCCAAGCTTAATTCCTCCCCGTCCTCGAGTAGGTAAATGATAAAAAACAGAATTTTTGATGTGGAATGCTTCTAACATATTTCTCAATGTAATTTTCTTTATTGTGGCATGAATGTTCAGATCCGAAAGATTCAAGATAAAAGTTTAATATTGACATAAAAATAATAATACTTCAAGCATACTAACTAAGCAATCATGTCTTCTCAAAATAACATGGCCAAAGAAAGTTCATCCCTACAAAATCATATAGTTTGGTCATGCTCCATTTTCGTCACACAAGAATGCTCTCATCATGCACAACCCCGATGACAAGCCAAGCAATTGTTTCATACTTTAGTAATCTCAAACGTATTTCAACTTTCACGCAATACATGAGCGTGAGCCATGGATATAGCACTATGGGTGGAATAGAATATAATGAATGGGGTTATGTGGAGAAGACAAAAAAAGAAGAAAGTCTCATATCGACGTGGCTAATCAATGGGCTAGGGAGATGCCCATCAATTGATGTCAATGCAAGGAGTAGGGATTGCCATGCAATGGATGCACTAGAGCTATAAATGTATGAAAGCTCAACAAAAGGAACTAAGTGGGTGTGCATCCAACTTGCTTGCTCACGAAGACCTAGGGCACTTGAGGAGGCCCATTGTTGGAATATACAAGCCAAGTTCTATAATGAAAAATTCCCACTGGTATATGAAAATGACAAAACAAGAGACTCTCTATCATAAAGATCAAGGTGCTACTTTGAAGCACAAGTGTGGAAAAAAGGATAGTAGCATTGCCCCCTTTTTTGGGCCTTTTTATTATTATTATTTGGCCTTTCTCTTTTTTATGGGACAATGCTCTATTACTGATGATCATCACACTTCTATTTATTTACAACTCAATGGTTACAACTCGATACTAGAACACGATAAGACTCTATATGAATGCCTCCGACGGTGTACCGGGATGTGCAATGACTCATGAGTGACATGTATGAAAGAATTATGAATGGTGGCTTTGCCACAAATATGATGTCAACTACATGATCATGCAAGGCAATATGACAATGATGATGCGTGTCATAATAAAAACGGTGGAAAGTTGCATGGCAATATATCTTAGAATGGCTATGGAAATGCCATAATAGGTAGGTATGATGACTGTTTTGAGGAAGATATAAGGAGGTTTATGTGTGATAGAGCATATCGTATCACAGGGTTTGGATGCACCGACGAAGTTTGCACCAACTCTCAAGGTGAGAAAGGGCAATGCACGGTACCGAAGAGGGTAGCAATGGTAGAAGGGTGAGAGTGCGTATAATCCATGGACTCAACATTAGTCATAAAGAACTCACATACTTATTGCAAAAATCTACAAGTCATCAAAAACCAAGTATTACGTGCATACTCCTAGGGGAATAGATTGGTAGGAAAACACCATCGCTCGTCCCCGACCGCCACTCATAAGGAAGACAATCAAATAACACCTCATGTTTCAAATTTGTTACACAACGTTTGTCATACGTGCATGCTACGGGACTTGCAAACTTCAACACAAGTATTCCTCAAATTCACAACTACTCAACTAGCACAACTTTGATATCACTATCTCCATATCTCAAAATAATCATCAAGTATCAAACTTCTCTCAGTATTCAATGCACTTATATAAAAGTTTTTATTATGACTAAAAGCAATTTGCCATGTTGTTCTAAAGGACTCTCAAAATAATATAAGTGAAGCATGATAGATAAATTATTTCTATAAAATAAAACCACCACCGTGCTCTAAAAGATATAAGTGAAGCACTAGAGGAAAAACTATATAGCTCAAGAGATATAAGTGAAGCACATAGAGTATTCTAACAAATTCCAATTCATGTGTGTCTCTCTCAAAACGTGTGTACAGCAAGGATGATTGTGGTAAAATAAAAAGCAAAGACTCAAATCATACAAGATGCTCCAAGCAAAACACATATCATGTGGCGACTAAACATATAGCTCCAAGTAAAGTTACCGATAGACGAAGACGAAAGAGGGGATGCCTTCCGGGACATCCCCAAGCTTAGGATTTTTGGTGTCCTTGGATTTTACCTTGGGGTGCCTTGGGCATCCCCAAACTTAGGCTCTTGCCACTCCTTGTTCCATAATCCATCAAATCCTTACCCAAAACTTGAAAACTTCACAACACAAAACTTAAAAGAAAATCTTTGTGAGCTCCGTTAGTAAAAGAAAACAAACCACCACTTCAAGGTACTGTAATGAAATCATTCTTTATTTATACTGGTGTTAAACCTACTGTATTCCAACTTCTCTATGGTTTATAAACTCTATTACTAGCCATAGGTTCATCAAAATAAGCAAACAACACACGAAAAATAGAATCTGTCAAAAACAGAACAATCTGTAGTAATCTGTAGGTTTCGAATACTTGTGGAACCCCAAAAATTCTAAAATAAATTGCTGGACGTGAGGAATTTATATATTAATCATCTGAAAAAATAATTAACTAAATATCGCTCTCCAGTAAAAAATGGCAGCAATTCTCGCAAGCGCTAAAGTTTCTGTTTTTACAGCAAGATCAAAAAGACTTTCCCCAAGTCTTCCAACAGTTCTACTTGGCACAAACACTAATTAAACACAAAAACACAATAAAAACAGAGGCTAGATAAATTATTTATTACTAAATAGGATAAAAAATCAAGGAATAAAAATAAAATTGGGTTGCCTCCCAACAAGAGCTATCGTTTAACGCCCTTAGCTGGGCATAACAGCAAGGATAGACCTAGGTATTGCCATCTTTGGTAGGCAATCCATAAGTCGCTCTCATAATAGATTCATATGGTAATTTAAATTTATTTCTATGGAAGTGTTCCATGCCTTTCCTTAATGGAAATTGGAATTTAATATTCCCTTCCTTCATATCAATAATTGCACCAATCGTTCTAAGGAAAGGTCTACCAAGAATAATAGGACATGAAGGATTGCAATCTATATCAAGAACAATGAAATCTACGGGCACATAATTCCTATTTGCAACAATAAGAACATCATTAATCTTTCCCATAGGTTTCTTAATAGTGGAATCCGCAAGGTGCGAGTTTAGAGAACAATCATCAAATTCATGGAAACCTAGCAAATCACACAAAGTTTTTGGGATTGTGGAAACACTAGCACCCAAATCACACAAAGCATAGCATTCATGATCTTTAATTTTAACTTTAATTGTAGGTTCCCACTCATCATAAAGTTTTCTAGGGATAGAAACTTCCAACTCAAGTTTTTCTTCATAAGACTGCATCAAAGCATCAACGATATGTTTAGTAAAAGCTTTATTTTGACTATAAGCATGAGGAGAATTTAGCACGGATGGCAACAAGTAAATACAATATATCAAAGAGCAATTATCATAATTAAATTCCTTGAAATCCAAGATATTGGGTTCGTTGCTATTTAAAGTTTTAACCTCTTCAATCCCACTTTTAACAATTTTTGCATCAAGATCTAAAAACTCCGAATTTTTGGGACGCCTTCTAACTAAATTTGACTCATCTCCAGTCCCATCATTAGCAAGATTCATATTGCAAAACAATGATTTAATAGGGGACACATCAATAACTTTTAGATCTTCATCTTTATTATCTAACTCTTCTGGTTTAGCGGCCAACTCATTAACTAAAGCGGCTTGCTTATCAGAAATTTGGGCAATTAATTTTTCAAGATGAGCAAACTGAGATTTCAAACCATGAAATTCCTTAGACATATCATCGAGCTCTTTATTCATGAAACCGATAAAACCTTTTGTTCTTTAAGCTCGTTTCTAAAGAAATTATTATGCTCAAACTGCAAGGGCGTAAAACTTCTGACGTTGTTTTCGATTTCTTCCAACCTTCTAAGGTGAGGATCAACACCTTTTGGTAAAGCCATAAGGGCAACAAGCAACAAGAGGCAAGCGAAAAAGAGGCGAACGGAAAAGAGGGGGCGCATAAAACGGCAAGGGTGAAGTGGGGGAGAGAAAAACGAGAGGCAAATGGAAAATAATATAATGCGAAGGATAAGAGTTGTGATGGGTACTTGGTATGTCTTGACTTGGCGTAGATCTCCCTGGCAATGGCGCCAGAAATCCTTCTCGCTACCTCTTTGAGTACTGCGTTGGTTTTCCCTTGAAGAGGAAAGGGTGATGCAAGAAACTAGCGTAAGTATTTCCCTCAGTTTTTGAGAACCAAGGTATCAATCTAGTAGGAGACCATGTGCGAGTCACCTCGTACCTACACAAACAAATAAGAACCTCGCAACCAACGCGATAAAGGGGTTGTCAATCCCTTCACGGCCACTTGCAAAAGTGAGATCTGATAGAGATAATAATAAAAAATAAATGTTTTTGGTATTTTTATGATATAGATTGAAAGTAAAGATTGCAAAATAAAATAGATTGGAAACTTGTATGATGGAAAATAGACCCGGGGGCCATAGGTTTCACTAGTGGCTTCTCTCAAGATAGCATAAGTATTATGGTGGGTGAACAAATTTCTGTCGAGCAATTGATAGAAAAGCGAATAATTATGAGAATCTCTAGGTATGATCATGTATATAGGCATCACGTCCGTGACAACTAGACCGACTCTTGCCTGCATCTACTACTATTACTCCACACATCGACCGCTATCCAGCATGCATCTAGAGTATTAAGTTCATAAGAACAGAGTAACGCCTTAAGCAAGATGACATGATGTAGAGGGATAAACTCATGCAATATGATATAAACCCCATCTTTTTATCCTCGATGGCAACAATACAATACGTGTCATTTCCCTTTCTGTCACTGGGATCGAGCACCGCAAGATTGAACCCAAAACTAAGCACTTCTCCCATTGCAAGAAAGATCAATCTAGTAGGCCAAACCAAACTGATAATTCGAAGAGACTTGCAAAGATAAACCAATCATACATAAAAGAATTCAGAGAAGATTCAAATGTTGTTCATAGATAATCTGGATCATAAACCCACAATTCATCGGATCTCGACAAACACACCGCAAAAGAAGATTACATCGAATAGATCTCCAAAAGAATCAAGGAGAACTTTGTATTGAGATCCAAAGAGAGAGAAGAAGCCATATAGCTACTAGCTATGGACCCAAAGGTCTGAGGTAAACTACTCACACATCATCGGAGGGGCCATGGAGTTGATGTAGAGGCCCTCCGTGACCGATGCCCCCTCCGGCAGAGCTCCGGAAAAGGCCCCAAGATGGGATCTGTTGGATACAGAAGGTTGCGGCGGTGGAAATAGAGTTTCATGGTGCTCCTGGATGTTTGCGGGGTATATGAATATATATAGGAGGAAGAAGTAGGTTGGTGGAGCAACGAGGGGCCCATGAGGGTGGAGGGCGCGCCCAGGGGGGGTAGGCGCACCCCCTGCCTCGTGGCCTCCTCGTTGATTGCTTGACGTCCACTCCAAGTCCTCTGGATTACGTTTGTTTCAAAAATCACGCTCCCGAAGGTTTCATTCTGTTTGGACTCCATTTGATATTCCTTTTCTGCGAAACACTGAAATAGGCAAAAAAAACATCAATTTGGGCTGGGCCTCCGGTTTATAGGTTAGTCCCAAAAATAATATAAAAGTGTAAAATAAAGCCCGTTATCATCCAAAACAGATAATATAATAGCATGGAACAATCAAAAATTATAGATACATTGAAGGTGTATCAAGCATCCCCAAGCTTAATTCCTGCTCGTCCTCGAGGAGGTAAATGATAAAAATAGAATTTTTGATGTGGAATGCTTCCTAACATATTTCCCAATGTAATTTTCTTTATTGTGGCATGAATATTCAGATCCGAAAGATTCAAGATAAAAGTTTAATATTGACATAAAAATAATAATACTTCAAGCATACTAACTAAGCAATCATGTCTTCTCAAAATAACATGGCCAAAGAAAGTTCATCCCTACAAAATCATATAGTTTGGTCATGCTCCATTTTCGTCACACAAGAATGCTCTCATCATGCACAACCCCGATGACAAGCCAAGCAATTGTTTCATACTTTAGTAATCTCAAATTTTTTTCAACTTTCACGCAATACATGAGCGTGAGCCATGGATATAGCACTATGGGTGGAATAGAATATAATGAAGGGGGTTATGTGGAGAAGACAAAAAAGGAGAAAGTCTCACATCGACGTGGCTAATCAATGGGCTAGGGAGATGCCCATCAATTGATGTCAATGCAAGGAGTAGGGATTGCCATGCAATGGATGCACTAGAGCTATAAATGTATGAAAGCTCAACAAAAGGAACTAAGTGGGTGTGCATCCAACTTGCTTGCTCACGAAGACCTAGGGCACTTGAGGAGGCCCATTGTTGGAATATACAAGCCAAGTTCTATAATGAAAAATTCCCACTGGTATATGAAAATGACAAAACAAGAGACTCTCTATCATAAAGATCAAGGTGCTACTTTGAAGCACAAGTGTGGAAAAAAGGATAGTAGCATTGCCCCCTTTTTTGGGCCTTATTATTCGTAACATCCCAAATTTTCAATTTGGAATGTTATACATTAGATGATCATTGCATATCATATTTTATTTGCTTTTGGCTTTGATCCTAGAAATTCTACGCAACTCAAGGACCCACGAAGAGAGTTGGGGATTTCGTTATTTTCATATTTGAGTTTTCTCAAATTTTGAGAATAGGATCATTTGATTTTAATTATTTTATCATCAATTATTTCTATTACAAAAATATGAGAGAGGGAATAAAATGACTTTCCCAAAATAAAGAAATATTGAGGATTTAATAATAAAATCAAATAAGTTTTTATTTCGGAGTTTTTCGTTATTTTATTTGAATTTAGGAAAAATGTGCGTTTTTCAAAATTGCATTTAGGCCCCAATTAAATGTTCACCTTGTGCGGCTTGATTTTAGAAGCCTGGGAAATTTCATTTCGGGATTTTTGGAGTCCGTTTAGTATTTCTTTTATCTGTTTTTCTGCGCGAAATAATTAAAAAAAAACGAAATCGACCTACGGGCCGTGTTAGGCCCGGACTCCTCTGGGGCCGGCCTTTAAAGCCGGGGCGCCCGACCCCGCAGCCCACCGAGCTGCCCCGCCGCCCCGAACCCTAGGGCCGCCCGCGCCGCCCCGCCGCCTCGCCGTCGCCCGCGCCGCGCCGCCTCGCCACCTCGCCGCCGGATTCCGCCGCCGCCGCCTCCCGCCAGCGCCGCGCCGCGCCGCCGCCGACCACCGTCGCCGGAGCCCCGCCGCCGCCGCTGGAACCTCGTCGGAATTGCCGGGTAGTTTTTTTTAGACGCCGGTTTTTTCCGAAAAACCATTTGGTTTTTCCGACGGTTTTGTTCGTTTTTTTAGTTTCGGTTTTTTAAAATAGAGCGGTTTTTCCAATTTATTTAAATAGCGAGCGAGCGTTCGTTCGTCCGTTCTAGCGAACGTTCGTCGTTTTTCTTTTCTTGGAATTAAATCCGTGATTTTTCTGATCGTGATTTTTGATCCAATTTTCATTAGTGTACAACTTTTCGTTCGTTTATGGGAATCTGGCGATTCAAGCGCCTGGAGTTTCTTCTCGAAACCCTCTATTCGTTTAACCAACTTAAACAAGTTTTTGCCACTGTAAAAATTGCCCTAGATCCAGAATAGTAAATGAAGCCTGTTTCTTTTGCCGTTTGACTTTCGTTGCTTCGTTTGATTTGATTCTTTTTGCAAACCGGAGTTCTTAAGTTGAACTTTCTGGTTAGATCTCTTATTTGAGTTTTACCTGTGCATTAGATGAATACTTATTTTATGCTTGTTTGTTTGTCTTCGATAGAATACCCGGAGTGTGCCGCCTGTTACTTCGAATCTCTAGGTTTCGCGGATCATCAGCAAGGCAAGTAACACTTTGATCATACCTCCTACTACCCAGTTTTATTGCATTAGATCAATCCTCAAACATTGCATGATTAGGATCTAATTAAATTGTGGGAAGGGAAGTAGTTGAGGTAGTACCTATTACCTGTTGTATTATCAAACCTTTGGGAGTTACTTCTACGTTTGCTTACTATTGCTATGCTATGCTAGTAGACGTGGATTGGGTGAGTGATATCCATGACAGATGTGAGTTTGTTAAATTAATGGTTTATCTAAGGTGGCAACTTAAACACACATCTGGGTGGATTGAGGTACCTGGGTATTCCAGGATTGCCTGTTTTTCTTTATGGACCGCCACCCAGGCCCAAAGGGATCATGAGATTTTTCATACTAGAAACTTACGTGCGCAGCCACAAGCTATTATGGGCTCTAGCATAGTTGATTAAGTCGTGCGAACTCTTACAGGGTAGACTAGCAAATGTAGGGGAAAGGAGGTGTAACGGTCTATCCA
This sequence comes from Triticum urartu, assembly GCF_056163025.1. Lineage (NCBI taxonomy): Eukaryota > Viridiplantae > Streptophyta > Magnoliopsida > Poales > Poaceae > Triticum > Triticum urartu. The sequence continues at coordinate 442,663,469 of NC_141879.1, read as the reverse complement.
TCGTAAGGTGCTAGCGCTTCTGAAAGACTATGTCTCGGTCATCCGTCTTCTCAAACACCATGTAGTGCGAGAAACCAAACGGAGGCGATCGAGTCTTGTGGGAAAAGTGCGCAAACCTCTGCAGAGTGTATAAACTAATCATGGTTAGCCGTGTCTCCAGTTATGGACAACTTGAGTATCTAGTACCTGGATTATCATGTGAATCTCAACATGTTACCCTAAGATTTAATTTTGTTGGGTTTTGTTTAATGATGATGCTTAATTGGGATTGAGGATGCTGTCAACCATTCTCAATGTTTAACAACTACCATGATAGTTAAATAAAATTTATTCCTTTGCAGTAGGGAAAAATTAGCTTTACGCAAAACTGTAACCATATAGCTTTCCACCAGCCAAATATGCATATAGAATAGTTGTTTCATTCCATTACTCTCTATGTGTTACCTTGCCAGCATATTCCATGTGCTGACCCGTTTCGGGCTGCAACGTTAATGTTGCAGACTTTTCAGACGATGATTAAGGAGTTTTTAGGTCGTGGTTCTATACTCAGTGATGCCGTTGGAGTTGATGGACTCACTTATCTTCCAAGCCTTCCGCTGTTATCGTTATTAGATGGCCTTAAGCCATATTTATTGTATTAAGTTCTCCATTGAGACACTCGATGTAATTAGTGTGTGATTGCTACTCTGTTATAAATCCTTCAAGTATTGTGTGGTGTCAGCATTACTGATCCAGGGATGACACCTGAGCACAGAGATCGGACTGTTTGAGGCCTGGTCGCTACAAAGATGGTATCGGAGCACACGCTGACTGTAGGACACGACCACTAAGCTAAAGACCTAGATCACTATTCACTCTCTTCTCTTCTGACCTCTCATCTTTTCTACTCTTTAGGATGGCGGATGCAAGGAACAAGTTCATGCAACCGGATGAAGATACACCCTTTGAACGTCACTTGAAGGAAGTCACTAGAGAGCTGAACATAGGGGTACCAAGCTTCACCGGAATCTACAACGCCACTTTACCTGAAGAGGAGCGCTGGATGATTCAAGTTCAAGTTCTAGGAAGGACGTTCATGCCAGTCACTGAGCCCATAGAGTTTTCTATTGATGCACCAACTTGGAGTCTAGGAAAGAGGATGGCAGCTCACATCGCCATGGGACGCATTGGAGAAGTCTACCGCAATGATCTCAAGGATACTATCTACCAGATTTGTGGGTGCTGAGATGAGCACTGGGAGATGATCAGCACCAGGAGGGATAGATCAATTGCAGCTTTTATCTAGGAATTAAACAAGCACATTCGACGACAGGAGAATCAGATGTGCGCCGACATGATAGACCTGAAGAAGGCTAGGACAGGAATCAAAGAACTGGAGGAAGAACTCAAGGCTACGCATGAAGATTACGAAGAGGAAATCAAAGTATTGGTGGAGAATAATGACGATCTGATCAAGAAGATCGGGATATTTATGGGAGGCCCTACACCAGTAGATGAAGAGGAAGAACCCAAGGAGATTCGCCTGAAAGACTACATCATCATCGACGACACCGACTCGGACCCAGATGATAGCGATGATGACTATATTGATGAAGCCGGAGCAGATATCATGGAGTCTGCAACCGAAGAATATTTCTAGTAGACCACCTCATCAGTAGTAGTAGTCCACCATGTAAATACAGTAGTCCGAAGCACTTTTGCGATAGTTAGATCGATTGTATGCCCTTGTTTGATTGAATGAAGTGAATTGTTTGCTTTTGCCTCATGTGCATATGGGTAGTGTTTTCTCTTTAGACCCCCTCTATTCTTAAATCTCATCTTTTCTAAACCCTCAGATGCCTCCGAGACGTGACCCCAGATTTACCTTTCCACCGGAGCTCACCCAGTTGATCCAGCAGCAGAACACATTGATGCAGTTGCTAGTCCAGAGTCAGAATCAGGGGAACAATAACAACAACCCACCACCACCACCTATTGATCACTTAGCCCGTTTTCTTAGGCTGAATCCGCCGGTGTTTTCCAGTAGCATCGAGCCGATAGTAGCAGATGATTGGCTCCGCAAGATAGCTAGAGAGTTGACCACAGCAGGATACACAGATGCGGAGAAGGTGAAGTTTGCCACACATCAGCTTGAAGGACCCGCAGCATCATGGTGGGAGAATTTCACAGCCACTTTCCCTGTCGACACTGTCACATGGGACCAGTTTCAGCAGGCTTTTCGAACTGCCCATGTTTCAGCAGGAGCTATGGCCATGAAGAAGCGTGAGTTTCGCAACTTGCGCCAAGGAGGACGGACGGTTGGCCAGTATGTGGAGGATGTTAGTAAATTAGCACGTTATGCCCAAGATGACGTTGCTACGGATGCAGCTAAGCAGGAGAAGTTTTTGGAAGGACTGAATGATGAGTTGAGCATGCAGTTGATGGTAGCAACCTTCAACAACTACCAGGAGTTGGTAGACCGTGCTCTTATGATTGAGGGCAAGCAGCAGCAAATTGAGAACCGCAAGAGGAAGTATGGACAAGGGAAGTATAATTCTAGATCTCAGCAGAAGCCATGTTTTACTCCAAGATCGTGAGGACATTTTCAGCATACCCATGGAGGAGGTACCTCGCACAATCACAATGGCACCAAGAATGGTAATGGTAATGGAGGAAGCAACGGCCAGACCCGTACCAACCCATCAACCCCAGCCAAGAAAGACCTGAGCCAAGTCACTTGCTTTAAGTGTCAGAAGACCGGACATTATGTCAATGAATGTCCTGAAGGCCAGAATGGCAATGGAAGCTCTAGGAAGAAGCCGAACCCTTTCAACAGGGGACAGGTGAACCACGTTAACGTGGAGGAGGTTGAAGAGCAGTCGGATGCAGTAATCAGTAAGTTTTTGGTTAAGTCATTTACTGCACTCGTTCTTTTTGATACTGGTGCATCGCATTCATACATATCAAGGGGATTTGTGGATAAGTATAACCTGCCCACTAAGGTTCTTAGAACACCTATGCTAGTAAGCTCACCAGGAGCGGAGTATATGGCCAGTCAAGGATGTTTTCAAGTGCCATTGAGTATAGGTAGGCATGTGTTTCCCTCGGATTTAATCATTTTGGAATCACAAGGATTGGATGTAATTCTGGGTATGGATTGGCTGTTGATGTATGGAGGAAAGATCGATTGCGCCAGTAAGTCGATCTTGCTTACCACCCCAGAAGGGAGAAGGATCAAGTATGTATCCCGACATGTGCCAAAAGGGACTCAAGTAAATGGTTTAACATGAGTTGTGCAGGAGGAAGTACCAGTGGTAAGGGATTTCCCTGAAGTATTTCCAGAGGAGTTGCCAGGCATGCCACCGGATAGAGATATTGAGTTTTTGATTGAGCTATTGCCAGGCACAGGGCCAATATCAAAGAGACCATACAGGATGCCCACAAAGGATTTGGTGGAGATTAAGAAGCAGATTAAGGAGTTACTAGATAAAGGTTACATTCACCCAAGTTCGTCACCTTGGGGATCACCGGTACTTCTAGTGGAGAAAAAGGATGCATCATTAAGGATGGTTGTTGATTATCGTGGGTTGAATGAAGTAACGATCAAGAACAAGTACCCACTACCAATGATCAATGATCTGTTTGATCGATTGCAAGGAGCTAAAGTGTTTTCCAAGATCGATCTGCGATTAGGGTACCACCAGTTGAAGATTTGAGAACAGGATATACCTAAGACGGCTTTTACCACCAGGTATGGGCTGTACGAGTATACCGTTATGTCATTTGGTCTGACTAACGCACCTGCTTATTTTATGAACATGATGAACAAAGTGTTTATGGAGTTCTTGGATAAGTTCGTCGTGGTGTTCATTGATGATATCCTGGTTTACTCGAAGAATGAAGAGGAGCATAAGGAACATTTGCGTTTGGTACTTGAGAAGCTTAGAGAACATCAGTTGTATGCCAAGTTCAGCAAATGTGAGTTTTGGTTGAAGGAAGTAGGATTCCTCGGACACGTTATATCCGGAGAAGGTATATCAGTAGATCCCACTAAAGTTGATACCATGACCAAGTGGGAAGCACCAACCACCGTTGGAGAGATCCGGAGTTTCCTTGGACTCGCAGGATACTACCGGAGATTTATTGAGAATTTCTCCAAGATTGCAAAACCTATGACGGAGTTATTAAAGAAGGATACCAAGTTCATATGGACCGAGGAGTGTGAGGCTAGTTTCCAGGAGTTGAAGAAATGCTTGGTTACTTCACCAGTGTTGATTTTGCTAGACCAGACCAAGGATTATGAGGTGTATTGCGACGCTTCACGACGAGGACTCGGAGGAGTGCTTATGCAGGAAGGGAGAGTTGTTTCATATGCCTCATGACAACTGAAAACCCACGAATTGAATTATGCCACGCATGATTTGGAGTTAGCAGCCGTAGTGCATGCATTGAAAACATGGAGACATTTCCTCATTGGAAATCATTGTGAGGTGTATACGGACCACAAGAGTTTGAAATACATTTTTCACGCAGAAGGAGTTAAACCTCATACAAAGGAGATGGTTGGAGCTCATCAAGGATTATGATATGAGATTGCATTACCATCCCAGAAAGGCTAATGTAGTAGCTGACGCATTGAGCTGTAAGAGCCATGTCAATACACTAATGACGGGCGAAATACCAAAGGAGTTAGCTGAGAATCTTCGTGAGCTATGTTTGGAAATAGTTCCGAGAGGCTATGTAGCAGCATTGGAGATTCAGTCAACTTTGACGGATAGAATCAGAGAAGCTCAGAAGACTGACAAAGAGATTGCCTCTATAAAGGAGAAAATGAGCGAAGGAAAGGCTAAAGGATTTCGTGAGGATGAGCACGACACCCTATGGTTTGAAGACCGTGTTTATGTGCCCAATGACCCGGAGATCAGGAAGTTGATTCTGCAAGAGGCACATGACTCACCATATTCGATTCACCCAGGAAATACCAAGATGTATTTGGATTTGAACGATACTTTCTGGTGGATCGGAATGAAGAAAGATATTGCGGAGTATGTAGCTGTTTGTGATGTATGTCAGAGAGTAAACGCAGAGCATCAGAAGCCAGCAGGATTGCTACAGCCATTGTCGATACCCGAATGGAAGTGGGATATGTTAGGCATGGATTTTATCACAGGATTACCCAGGACTCGTCCAGGTTATGACTCGATTTGGGTTGTAGTCGATCGGTTGACGAAGGTAGCTCATTTCATCCCGGTAAAGACCACTTACACCAGTGCTAAGTTGGCAAAGATATACATGACCAGGATTGTATGCTTACATGGAGTTCCGAGGAGTATAGTATCAGATAGAGGAACCCAATTTACCTCAAAGTTCTGGAATCAGTTGCACGAAACTTTGGGTACCAGGCTAGAGTTCAGCACAGCTTTTCATCCACAGACAGATGGACAGACCGAGAGAGTCAATCAGATTTTGGAGGACATGCTGAGAGCTTGTGCGCTAGATTATGGATCTAGTTGGGACGACAATTTGCCATATGCAGAATTCTCTTACAACAACAGCTATCAATCTAGTTTAAAGATGGCCCCTTTCGAAGCCTTGTACGGAAGGAGGTGCAGGACACCGTTGTCATGGGATGAAGTTGGAGACCGCCAGTTGTTTGGACCGGATCTGATTAAGGAGTCTAAACAGAAAGTGAAATTGATTCGCGATAGGCTCAAGGTAGCCTAGTCCAGGCATAAGAGCTACGCAGATTCTAAACGCAAGGAGACAGTTTACGAAGTCGGAGACAGAGTTTATCTTCGAGTATCCCACTACGAGGAACAAAGCGCTTTGGTGTTAAGGGAAAGTTAGCGCCACGGTTTGTAGGACCATACCGAGTATTGGAACGTATGGGAGAAGTGGCCTACAAGTTGGAATTGCCCGAAGGATTGGCAGGAGTTCATGATGTGTTCCACGTTTCTCAGTTGAAGAAGTGCCACGCGGAGATGGCTGACATACCGCTGAGAGATACGGTACCACTGGAAGCAATTCAGTTGGACAGTGATTTGACCTATGAGGAGAAACCAGTTTAGATTCTCGAGTTTGCCAGCCGAGTCACCCGCAGCAAGGTTATCAAGTTTTGTAAGGTTCAGTGGAGCCACCACACGGAGGATGAAGCCACCTGGGAGCGAGAGGAAGATTTGCTCAAGGACCACCCTCACCTATTTTATAGCCAACCCGAATCTCGAGGGCGAGATTCATCTTAAGGGGGTAGGTTTGTAACATCCCAAATTTTCAAATTGGAATGTTATACATTAGATCATCATTGCATATCATATTTTATTTGCTTTTGGCTTTGATCCTAGAAATTCTACGCAACTCAAGGACCCACGGAGAGAGTTGGGGATTTCGTTATTTTCATATTTGAGTTTTCTCAAATTTTGAGAATAGGATCATTTCATTTTAATTATTTTATCATCAATTATTTCTATTACAAAAATATGAGAGAGGGAATAAAATGACTTTCCCAAAATAAAGAAATATTGAGGATTTAATAATAAAATCAAATAAGTTTTTATTTCGAAGTTTTTCGTTATTTTATTGAATTTAGGAAAAATGTGTGTTTTTCAAAATTTCATTTAGGCCCCAAATAAATGTTCACCTTGTGCGGCTTGATTTTAGAAGCCCGGGAAATTTTATTTCGGGATTTTTAGAGTCCGTTTAGTATTTCTTTTATCTGTTTTTCTGCGCGAAATAATTTAAAAAAAAACGAAACCGACCTACGGGTCGTGTTAGGCCCGGACTCCTCCGGGGCCGGCCTTTAAAGCCGGGGCGCCCGACCCCGCAGCCCACCGAGCCTCCCCGTCGCCCCGAACCCTAGCGCCGCCCGTGCCGCGCCGCCCCGCCGCCTCGCTGCCGGATCCCGCCGCCGCCCGCGCCGCGCCGCCCCGCCACCTCGCCGCAGGATTCCGCCGCCGCCGCCTCCCGCCAGCGTCGCGCCGCCCCGCCGCCGACCACCGTCGCCGGAGCCCCGCCGCCGCCACCGGAACCTCGCCGGAATTGCCGGGTAGTTTTTTTAGACGCCAGGTTTTTTTCCGAAAAACCGTTCGGTTTTTCCGACGGTTTTGTTCATTTTTTTAGTTTTGGTTTTTTTAAATAGATAGGTTTTTCCGATTTATTTAAATAGCGAACGTTCGTCGTTTTTCTTTTCTCGCAATTAAATCCGCGTTTTTTCTGATCCGATTTTCGTTAGTGTATAACTTTTCGCTCGTTTATCAGAATGAGGCGATTCAAGCGCCTGGAGTTTCGTATCAAAACCCTCTATTCGTTTAACCAAATTAAACAAGTTTTTGCCACTATAAAAAAAATTCCCTAGATCCAGAATAGTAAATGAAGCCTGTTTCTTTTGTCGTTTGACTTTCGTTGCTTCGTTTGATTTGATTCTTTTTGCAAACCGGAGTTCTTAAGTTGAACTTTCTGGTTAGATCTCTTATTTGAGTTTTACATGTGCATTAGATGAATATTTATTGTATGCTTGTTTGTTTTTCTGCAATAGAATACCCGGAGTGTTCCGCCTGTTACTTCGAATCTCTAGGTTTTGCAGATCATCAGCAAGGCAAGTAACACTTTGATCATACCTCCTACTACCCAGTTTTATTGCATTAGATCAATCCTCAAACATTGCATGATTAGGATCTAATTAAATTGTGGGATGGGAAGTAGTTGAGGTAGTACCTATTACCTGTTGTATTATCAAACCTTTGGGAGTTACTTCTACGTTTGCTTACTATTGCTATGCTATGCTAGTAGACGTGGATTGGGTGAGTGATATCCATGACAGATGTGAGTTTGTTAAATTAATGGTTTATCTAAGGTGGCAACTTAAACACACATCTGGGTGGATTGAGGTACCTGGGTATTCCAGGATTGCCTGTTTTTTTTATGGACCGCCACCCAGGCCCAAAGGGATCATGAGAATTTTTTATACTAGAAACTTCCGTGTGCAGCCACAAGCTATTATGGGCTCTAGCATAGTTGATTAAGTCGTGCGAACTCTTACAGGGTAGACTAGCAGGTGTAGGGGAAAGTAGGTGTAACGGTCTATCCATCGTAAGGTGCTAGCGCTTCTGAAAGACTATGTCTCGGTCATCCGTCTTCTCAAACACCGTGTAGTGCGAGAAACCAAACGGAGGCGATCGAGTCTTGTGGGGAAAAGTGCGCAAACCTCTGCAGAGTGTATAAACTAATCATGGTTAGCCGTGTCCCCGGTTATGAACAACTTGAGTATCTAGTACCTGGATTATCATGTGAATCTCAACATGTTACCCTAAGATTTAATTTTGTTGGGTTTTGTTTAATGATGATGCTTAATTGGGATTGAGGATGCTGTCAACCATTCTCAATGTTTAACAACTACCATGATAGTTAAATAAAATTTATTCCTTTGCAGTAGGGAAAAATTGGCTTTACGCAAAACTGTAACCATAGAGCTTTCCACCAACCAAATATGCATATAGAATAGCTGTTTCATTCCATTACTCTCTATGTGTTACCTTGCCAGCATATTCCATGTGCTGACCCGTTTCGGGCTGCAACATTAATGTTGCAAACTTTTTAGACGATGATTAAGGAGTTTTTAGGTCGTGGTTCTATACTCAGTGATGCCGTTGGAGTTGATGGACTCACTTATCTTCCAAGCCTTCCGCTGTTATCGTTATTAGATGGCCTTAAGCCATATTTATTGTATTAAGTTCTCTATTGAGACACTCGATGTAATTAGTGTGTGATTGCTACTCTGTTATAAATCCTTCAAGTATTGTGTGGTGTCAGCATTACTGATCCAGGGATGACACCTGAGCACAGAGATCGGACTGTTTGAGGCCTGGTCGCTACAAAGATGGTATCGGAGCACACGCTGACTGTAGGACACGACCACTAAGCTAAAGACCTAGATCACTATTCACTCTCTTCTCTTCTGACCTCTCATCTTTTCTACTCTTTAGGATGGCGGATGCAAGGAACAAGTTCATGCAACCGTATGAAGATACACCCTTTGAACGTCACTTGAAGGAAGTCACTAGAGAGCTGAACATAGGGGTACCAAGCTTCACTGGAATCTACAACGCCACTTTACCTGAAGAGGAGCGCTGGATGATTCAAGTTCAAGTTCTAGGAAGGACGTTCATGCCAGTCACTAAGTGTGTGATTGCTACTCTGTTATAAATCCTGCAAGTAATGTGTGGTGTCAGCATTACTGATCCAGGGATGACACCTGAGCACAGAGATCAGACTGTTTGAGGTCTGGTCGCTACATTATTATTATTTGGCCTTTCTCTTTTTTTATGGGACAATGCTCTATTACTGATGATCATCACACTTATATTTATTTACAACTCAATGATTACAACTCGATACTAGAACAAGATATGACTCTATATGAATGCCTCCGACGGTGTACGGGGATGTGCAATGACTCATGAGTGACATGTATGAAATAATTATGAATGGTGGCTTTGCCACAAATACGATGTCAACTATATGATCATGCAAGGCAATATGACAATGATGATGTGTGTCATAATAAAAACGGTGGAAAGATGCATGGCAATATATCTCAGAATGGCTATGGAAATGCCATAATAGGTAGGTATGATGGCTGTTTTGAGGAAGATATAAGGAGGTTTATGTGTGATAGAGCATATCGTATCACAGGGTTTGGATGCACGGACGAAGTTTGCACCAACTCTCAAGGTGAGAAAGGGCAATGCACGGTACCGAAGAGGCTAGCAATGGTAGAAGGGTGAGAGTGCGTATAATTCATGGACTCAACATTAGTCATAAAGAGCTCACATACTTATTACAAAAATCTACAAGTCATCAGCTCGTCAGGACCGCCACTCATAAGGAAGACAATCAAATAACACCTCATGTTTCAAATTTGTTACACAACGTTTGTCATACGTGCATGCTACAGGACTTGAAAACTTCAACACAAGTATTCCTCAAATTCACAACTACTCAACTAGCACAACTTTGATATCACTATCTCCCTATCTCAAAATAATCATCAAGTATCAAACTTCTCTTAGTATTCAATGCACTTATATAAAAGTTTTTATTATGACTAAAAGCAATTTGCCATGTTGTTCTAAAGGACTCTCAAAATAATATAAGTGAAGCATAATAGACAAATTATTTATATAAAATAAAACCACCACCGTGCTCTAAAAGATATAAGTGAAGCACTAGAGCAAAAGCTATATAGCTCAAGAGATATAAGTGAAGCACATAGAGTATTCTAATAAATTCCAATTCATGTGTGTCTCTCTCAAAAGGTGTGTACAGCAAGGATGATTGTGTTAAACTAAAAAAGCAAAGACTCAAATCATACAAGATGCTCTGTTGGGGATATTACTACTGGGCATAAACCGGCCTACCTGGGCCGGATTAACTCCATCAGTAGTTCAAAGATGTTAAAGCCCAAAGAGGCAGATAAAGGCCCAGGGCCCGTAGTCGGTTTACAACTTGTAGCCGTACATCAGCTTTGTGCATATACTTGTAATATAAGTTAGGAACAAGGAGAGACCAACCCGGATACGAGTATGAACCGGTGTTGGGACTCTCTGAACCGGCAGGCGTCACCCATGTATATAAGGGGACGACCCGGCGGCGGTTCAGGGACGGACAACAACTCGAGACACAGGCAAAGCTTATTTGCTCCCTAGTCATCGAAACATCCATCAATTCCATCACAACTAGAGGTAGGCTTTTACCTTCATTGAAGGGGCCGAACTAGTATAAACTCTCTTGCGTCCTTGTGTCCGCTTTAACCCCTTCAAGCTAACCCGTAGAGATGGCTCCACGACTAAGTCCTTTCTCTAGGACAACTGCCGTGACAAAACCACGACAGTTGGCGCCCACCGTGGGGCCATCATGTGGCGATTAAAAATATAGCTCCAAGTAAAGTTATCGATAGACGAAGACGAAAGAGGGGATGCCTTCCGGGGCATCCCCAAGCTTAGGCTTTTTGGTGTCCTTGGATTTTACCTTGGGGTGCCTTGGGCATCCCCAATCTTAGGCTCTTGCCACTCCTTGTTCCATAATCCATCAAATCCTTACCCAAAACTTGAGAACTTCACAGCACAAAACTTAAAAGAAAATCTTCGTGAGCTCCGTTAGTAAAAGAAAACAAACCACCAATTCAAGGTACTGTAATGAATTAATTATTTATTTATATTGGTGTTAAACCTACTGTATTCCAACTTATCTATGGTTTATAAACTCTATTAATAGCCAAAGATTCATCAAAATAAGCAAACAACACACGAAAAACAGAATCTGTCAAAAATAGAACAGTCTGTAGTAATCTGTAGGTTTCAAATACTTATGGAACCCCAAAAATTCTAAAATAAATTGCTGGACGTGAGGAATTTATCTATTAATCATCTGCAAAAATAATTAACTAAATATCACTCTCCAATAAAAAATGGAAGCAATTCTCGTGAGCGCTAAAGTTCTGTTTTTACAGCAAGATCAAAAAGACTTTCCCCAAGTCTTCCCAACGGTTCTACTTGGCACAAACACTAATTAAACACAAAAAACACAACCAAAACAGAGGCTATATGAATTATTTATTACTAAACAGGAGCAAAAAGCAAGGAATAAAAATAAAACTGGGTTGCCTCCCAACAAGAGCTATCGTTTAACGCCCTTAGCTGGGCATCAAAGCAAGGATAGACCTAGGTATTGCCATCTTTGGTAGGCAATCCATAAGTCGCTCTCATAATAGATTCATATGGTAATTTAACTTTCTTTCTAGGTAAGTGTTCCATGCCTTTACTTAATGGAAATTGGAATTTAATATTCCCTTCCTTCATATCAATAATTGCACCTATTGTTCTAAGGAAAGGTCTACCAAGAATAATAGGACATGAAGGATTGCAATCTATATCAAGAACAATGAAATCTATGGGCACATAATTCCTATTTTCAAAAATAAGAACATCATTAATCTTTCCCATAGGTTTCTTAATAGTGGAATCCGCAAGGTGCAAGTTTAGAGAACAATCATCAAATTCACGGAAACCTAGCAAATCACACAAAGTTTTTGGGATTGTGGAAACACTAGCACCCAAATCACACAAAGCATAGCATTCATGATCTTTAATTTTAATTCTAATTGTATGTTCCCACTCATCATAAAGTTTTCTAGGGATTGAAACTTCCAACTCAAGTTTTTTTCATAAGATTGCATCAAAGCATCAACGATATGTTTAGTAAAAGCTTTATTTTGACTATAAGCATGAGGAGAATTTAGCATAGATTGCAACAAGGAAATACAATCTATCAAAGAGAAATTATCATAATTAAATTCCTTGAAATACAAGATAGTGGGTTCGTTGCTATTTAAAGTTTTAACCTCTTCAATCCCACTTTTAATAATTTTTGCATCAAGATCTAAAAACTCCGAATTTTTGGGACGCGTTCTAACTAAAGTTGACTCATCTCCTGTCCCATCATTATCAACATATTGCAAAACAAAGATTTAATAGGGGACACATCAATAACTTTTAGATCTTCATCTTTACTATCTAACTCTTCTGGTTTAGCGGCCATCTTATTAACTAAAGCGGCCTGCTTATCAGAAATTTGGGCAATTAATTTTTCAAGACGAGCAAACTGAGATTTCAAACCATAAAATTCCTTAGACATATCATCGAGCTCTTTATTCATGAAACCGATAAAATCTTTTTGTTCTTTAAGATCGTTTCTAAAGAAATTATTATGCTCAAACTGCAAGGACATAAAACTTTTGACGTTGTTTTCGATTTCTTCCAACCCTCTAAGGTGAGGATCAACACCTTTTGGTAAAGCCATAAGGGCAACAAGCAACAAGAGGCAAGCGAAAAAGAGGCGAACGGAAAAGAGGGGGCGCATAAAACGGCAAGGGTGAAGTGGGAGAGAGGAAAATGAGAGGCAAATGGCAAATAATGTAATGCGAAGGATAAGAGTTGTGATGGGTACTTGATATGTCTTGACTTGGCGTAGATCTCCCCGGCAACAGCGCCAGAAATCCTTCTTCCTACCTCTTGAGCATTGCGTTGGTTTTCCCTTGTAGAGGAAAGGGTGATGCAGCAAAGTAGCGTAAGTATTTTCCTCAGTTTTTGAGAACCAAGGTATCAATCCAGTAGGAGACCATGCACGAGTCACCTCGTACCTACACAAACAAATAAGAACCTCGCAACCAACGCGATAAAGGGGTTGTCAATCCCTTCACGACCACTTGCAAGAGTGAGATCTGATAGAGATAATAATAATAATAAGATAAATATTTTTGGTATTTTTATGATATAGATTGAAAGTAAAGATTTCAAAATAAAATAGATTGGAAACTTGTATGATGGAGGGGCCATAGGTTTCACTAGTGGCTTCTCTCAAGATAGCATAAGTATTATGGTGGGTGAACAAATTACTGCCGAGCAATTGATAGAAAAGCGAATAATTATGAGAATATCTAGGTATGATCATGTATAAAGGCATCACGTCCGTGACAAGTAGACCGACTCCTGCCTACATCTACTACTATTACTCCACACATCGACCGCTATCCAGCATGCATCTAGAGTATTAAGTTCATAAGAACAGAGTAACGCCTTAAGCAAGATGACATGATGTAGAGGGATAAACTCATGCAATATGATATAAACCCCATCTTTTTATCCTCGATGGCAACAATACAATACGTGTCGTTTCCCTTTCTGTCACTAGGATCGAGCACCCCAAAATTGAACCCAAAACTAAGCACTTATCCCATTGCAAGAAAGATCAATATAGTAGGCCAAACCAAACTGATAATTCGAAGAGACTTGCAAAGATAAACCAATCATACATAAAAGAATTCAGTGAAGATTCAAATGTTGTTCATAGATAATCTGGATCATAAACCCACAATTCATCGGATCTCGACAAACACACCGCAAAAGAAGATTACTGAAAGTGCAACTATCCCTAGGTGGTTTTGGTAATTCATAACAACATATAGCTCATTGAGCTAATGCTATTCCAAGATGACTATTTCAGGAAAGCTCAATGATTGGCATGGCATGGATGTGAAAGTGGAACCCTCAAAATGCTAAGGACAAAGGATTGGCTCAAGCTCAAAAGCTCAAGACTCTTCATTTTATATTTTAGTGATCCAAGATCACATTGAGTCTTTAGGAAAAGGCCAATACTATCAAGGAGGGATGAGGTGTTGCTTAATGAGCCTCTTGCTTCATGTGCTTAATGATATGCTCCAAAATCCTCAGCTACTTTCCCATATCCACATATGACCTAAACCCTAAGCCAAACTCGGTCCTGTCGATTCTTTCTATCCGGTGCCACCGAGTTTCACTTGTCATAAGCCACTGCCAAACCCTAGCAAATCGGTTCTACCGATAGGGATCTCGGTCTCACTGAGATGGGATTGCAAACTCTCTGTTTCCCTTTCGTAACTTTTCGGTCTCACCGAAAGAGCGAATCGGTCCCACCGAGATTGCAATGTAAATTCAGTGTTTCCTTTTTGTAACTTCTCGGTATCACCGAAAGAGCAAATCGGTCCCACCGAGTTTGCCTAACCAACTCTCTGGTTAGCTTATTACCAAAATCGGTCCCACCGAGTTTGTGTAATCGGTCTCACCGAGATTAGTTATGCCCAAACCCTAACCATATCGGTCCTACCGAGTTACATGTCAGTCCCACCGAAAATCTCTAATGGTCACTAGGTTTACCTTTTCGGTCCGACCGAGTTTGTTGATTCGGTCCCACCGAGATTGGAAAACTGTGTGTAACGGTTGGATTTTGTGTGGAGGCTATATATACCCCTCCACCTCCTCTTCATTCGTGAAGAGAGCCATCAGAACACATACACAATTCCAACTCATATGTTCTGAGAGAGAACCACCTACTCATGTGTTGAGACCAAGATATTCCATTCCTACCATATGAATCTTGATCTCTAGCCTTCCCCAAGTTGCTTTCCACTCAAATCTTCTTTCCACAAAATCCAAATCCTATGGAGTTGAGTGTTGGGGAGACTATCATTTGAAGCACAAGAGCAAGGAGTTCATTACCTACACACCATTTGTTACTTCTTGGAGAGTGGTGTCTCCTAGATTGGCTAGGTGTCACTTGGGAGCCTCCGACAAGATTGTGGAGTTGAACCAAGGAGTTTGTAAGGGCAAGGAGATCGCCTACTTCGTGAAGATCTACCGCTAGTGAGGCAAGTCCTTCGTGGGCGATGGCCATGGTGGGATAGACAAGGTTGCTACTTCGTGGACCCTTTGTGGGTGGTTGCTTCTTCGTGGACCCTTCGTGGGTGGAGCCCTTCGTGGACTCGCGCAACCGTTACCCTTCGTGGGTGGAGCCCTCCGTGGACTCGCGCAACCGTTACCCTTCGTGGCTTGAAGTCTCCATCAACGTGGATGTAGGATAGCACCACCTATCCGAACCACGGGAAAAACATCTGTGTCTCCAATTGCGTTTGAATTCTCCAAACCCTTCCCTTTACATTCTTGCAAGTTGCATGCTTTACTTTCCGCTGCCAATATACTCTTTGCATGCTTGCTTGAATTGTGTGATGATTGCTTGACTTGTCCTACAATAGCTAAAATCTGCCAAGAACTAAAATTGGGAAAAGGTTAAGTTTTTATTTGGTCAAGTAGTCTAATCACCCCCCCCTCTAGACATACTTTCGATCCTACAAAACTCGGTCCTACCGATTCTTTCTATCCGGCGCCACCGAGTTTCACTTGTCATAAGCCACTGCCAAACCCGAGCAAATCGGTTCTACCGATAGGGATCTCGGTCTCACTGAGATGGGATTGCAAACTCTCTGTTTCCCTTTCGTAACTTTTCGGTCTCACCGAAAGAGCGAATCGGTCCCACCGAGATTGCAATGTAAATTCAGTGTTTCCTTTTTGTAACTTTTCGGTCTCACCGAAAGAGCAAATCGGTCCCACCGAGTTTGCCTGACCAACTCTCTGGTTAGCTTATTACCAAAATCGGTCCCACCGAGTTTGTGTAATCGGTCTCACCGAGATTAGTTATGCCCAAACCCTAACCATATCGGTCCTACCGAGTTGCATGTCAGTCCCACCGAAAATCTCTAACGGTCACTAGGTTTACCTTTTCGGTCCGACCGAGTTTGTTGATTCGGTCCCACCGAGATTGGAAAACTGTGTGTAACGGTTGGATTTTGTGTGGAGGCTATATATACCCCTCCACCTCCTCTTCATTCGTGGAGAGAGCCATCAGAACACATACACAATTCCAACTCATATGTTCTGAGAGAGAACCACCTACTCATGTGTTGAGACCAAGATATTCCATTCCTACCATATGAATCTTGATCTCTAGCCTTCCCCAAGTTGCTTTCCACTCAAATCTTCTTTCCACAAAAACCAAATCCTATGAGAGAGAGTTAAGTGTTGGGGAGACTATCATTTGAAGCACAAGAGCAAGGAGTTCATTACCTACACACCATTTGTTACTTCTTGGAGAGTGGTGTCTCCTAGATTGGCTAGGTGTCACTTGGGAGCCTCCGACAAGATTGTGGAGTTGAACCAAGGAGTTTGTAAGGGCAAGAAGATCGCCTACTTCGTGAAGATCTACCGCTAGTGAGGCAAGTCCTTCGTGGGCGATGGCCATCGTGGGATAGACAAGGTTGCTACTTCGTGGACCCTTTGTGGGTGGTTGCTTCTTCGTGGACCCTTCATGGGTGGAGCCCTTCATGGACTCGCGCAACCGTTACCCTTCGTGGGTGGAGCCCTCCGTGGACTCGCGCAACCGTTACCCTTCGTGGGTTGAAGTCTCCATCAACGTGGATGTAGGATAGCACCACCTATCCGAACCACGGGAAAAACATCCGTGTCTCCAATTGCGTTTGAATTCTCCAAACCCTTCCCTTTACATTCTTGCAAGTTGCATGCTTTACTTTCCGCTGCCAATATACTCTTTGCATGCTTGCTTGAATTGTGTGATGATTGCTTGACTTGTCCTACAATAGCTAAAATCTGCCAAGAACTAAAATTGGGAAAAGGTTAAGTTTCTATTTGGTCAAGTAGTCTAATCACCCCCCCCCCCTCTAGACATACTTTCGATCCTACAAGTGGTATCAGAGCTATGGTCTCCATTTGCTTTGATCTTCATAGCTTTTGGTGGTCATAGCCTTGGTTTCACAACCTATGAGAGTATGGCGTCTAGCGAGGGAAATTATCACCGTAGAGGTCCTTACTTTGATGGTACTAATTTTTCTAGTTGGAAGCATAAAATGAAAATGCATATTCTTGGACATAACCCCGCCGTTTGGGCTATTGTGTGTGTTGGTTTGCAAGGTGACTTCTTTGATGGGAAAGAACCAAACCGTGAAGCTACCGCGGATGAGTTGAAGATGTTGCAATACAATGCTCAAGCTTGTGATATTCTCTTCAACGGATTGATCAACAAAATCAGCCGTCTTGAGAATGCAAAGGAAATTTGGGACACTTCGATTGATATGCACGAAGGTACCGACTCCGTCAAGGAATCCAAGTTGGATGTGCTTCAAAGTCAACTTGACAAGTTCAAAGTGAAGGATGGTGAAGGTGTCGCTGAAATGAACTCTAGGCTTGCTCTCATCACAAATGAGATTACCGGCTTAGGAAGTGAAGAGATGACTGATAGATTCATCATCAAGAAGATTCTAAGAGCCTTGGATGGAAAATATGATACCATGTGCACATTGATCCAAATGATGTCCAATTACAAAGATCTCAAGCCAACGGAGGTGATTGGAAAAATTGTTGCTCATGAGATGTCACTTAAGGATAAAGAGGAACTTCACAACAAATCAAGTGGTGCCTACAAAGCCTCATGTGAAGCCCCTACATCATCAAGTGAGAAACAAAACTTCAATGAAGAATTGAGATTAATGGTGAAGAACTTCAACAAGTTCTACAAGAGTAGAAGCAAAGATAGAAGCTTCAAGTCAAGGTCCTACAATGACAAAAGATCTTCTAGTCGAGAGCGAAACTGCTACAGTTGTGGAAGACCCGGACACTATTCCAATGAGTGTACGGCTCCCTACAAGAGAAGAGAAGATTCTCCAAAAAGAAGAAGCAAAGAATCACCACCAAGAGAGAGAAGGAGTAGAGATGATCGTTATGAACGAAGATACTCACGGAGAAGCAAGGATTTGGAAAGGAAGGAAAAATCATCAAGGAGCTACACAAAACGAAGACATCAAGCTCATGTTGGTGAATGGGTATCCGGCTCCGACTCCGACAGCCACTCCGAGAGAAGTTATCACTCCGACTCCGAAGATACTCAAGATGAAGGTGTTGCCGGTCTAGCACTTGTGTCAACCAACTCCTACGACATATTTGACTCACCAAATGAAGGAATTGGAAGATGCTTCATGACCAAAGGTCCTAAGGTAACACACCCCGAGTATGTTGATTTCAATAGTGATGAAGATGACTTGTTAGGTGATGATTTACTTGTTGACAACTCTAGTGATGAATACTATGATGAAACGTCAATTAATCATGCTAATCAAGATAAAACGAATGACAATGATAAGGAGAATATTGAGGCTCTAACTAAAGAACTAAACACTCTTAAGTTAGCTCATGAAACTATCTTCGAAGATCATCGAGAACTTTTAAGAGCTCATGAGAAATTACGCTTTGAAAAGCTCAATCTTGAGCAAGAGCATGAGTTCTTAAAAGCAATCAATGATGATCTCCGCAAGAAAAGTTCTCCTTACATTGCCAAGCGTTTACTCTTATCCACTTACATGCCTCAAGTCAAGTCTAGTAACAAGAACAAGAAAGATTCTTCCTCTAGCAGTAACAATGATCATGCTAAATCCAATATTGTTGCTTCTAGTAGTTCTCTTGATTCCACTAATGATTCTCTTAGCCAAGTTACACTTGAGCAAGAAAATAGCTTATTGAAGGGAATTATAGAGAAAGGAGTGTACAAAAGCCTTGCCGTGAGTAAGCAATTCGAGGAAATTGTGCGCAAGCAAGGAATGCACCGGAAGAATCAAGGTGTTGGTTTTGAACGAAAGTTCAATGCCAATGGAGTTGAGTGGGAAGAAGATCAATACCCCAAGACAAAGTTTGTTCCTCAACAAGAGAAGTATGATACTTCTTTCAAGGGGACACAAGCTCAAGATGATCTTCCACCACAAGACTACAAGCAAAAAGGCAAGGACAAGCTTCAAGAGGAAATTTATGCATTTGAAGAAGCTCCTAAGACCTTAGTCAAGTGGATTCCCAAGACTACTTCAAGTTCCACTTCATCAAGTACGACTACAACTCCAAGGATTCCCATCAAGATGGTGTGGATCCAAAAGAAGAAGAACTAGAGAGTTCTTGAGGGTGACTCCGCCAACATACTTCACTCTTATCATTTTGGCAAGAACAAGTGCAATCAACTTCCACATCTTGCACTAGTTCAAGGAGTCACAAACCCTCTTGTTGGTAAGACAAGGGACAAGGTAACCTAAAAGTTTTCATGGACATCATCTTGTGTGTGCATCACTCTATGTCTATGGATATCCGTGTTTGTTCCTTGCGGGACTAACCCATGTAGGTATTGAAAGTGCAATTCACTCAAAGGGATAGCTCCAAGTGATCTACATCAACATTGAGCATCCACATCTTCAACATCTACATGAAGTCATCATCGATAAAACCCGAGGTTAGTTCATCCCTCTTAGGGGGGATATCACATCTAGGGGGAGCTTTACTCTAAGACTTGAGCTAAAGCAACTCTAAAGATGTGAACACAACAATGCTTTATGTAAAAGTGGTAACCCCACTTGAGCTTAAATGATGAGTATGACCTATGATCAAGTGTTCTCACTTGACTCCTAAGTCAATATACTCATATATAGATGACCTTGTCATCGCAAATTGCTTGGTAGATGCTAGAATTGGTTGTGCATGCCTTGTCACATATTTCATTTGCCATCTTATTGTGTGAGCATGCTGGTTGCATATTTTACTCATTCGAGGACATCCACTTGTTTCTTTGATTGTTCGGTTTTATTTCCTTTTGCTAAGTGGATGGACAAGAATGCCTAAGAACCTCCTCTAGCTATCTATGCTTTTCTCGTCTCAAACTCTATTCATGCTACATCACAAAATTTGATCAAGTCGGATTCGAACCACTCTGTGTGAGGAGCGCTCGGAGTCCCCGATTCGTCATAGACTTAAACTTCCAAAACCTCTTTATGATTCTCGGTCTGACCGATACCCTACTTTCGGTCCTACCGAGATCATCAAGTTGATCTATGTTTTCGATCTCGGTGCAACCGATTTGAACCATTCGGTCACACCGAGTTGCAATAACTGTATACAGTTTTGCATCTCGGTGCCACCGAGTCGTTCCACTCGGTCACACCGACAGGGTCGGGCTATATATAGTCACGGGCAAAAATTTGGAAATTTCTCCGAACCCCTTCGCCCGTGCGATAGCCTGCTCTGCCAACGTGGTCTCCGGATCGTCTCCTCGCCGCCAGCCGCCTCCAGTCGCTGGTCTCCGTCGCCGTCAACGGGAATTCTACCCCGCCGTTGCCGCCGTAGCGAGTCTCCGCTGAACTAGGGTATGGACTCGATCTTTGTGCTATTCCCCAATCTGATTCTTAGCACATTGTGATCATCATGATTCTTGCCATGATTGAAACACTCCTGTCCAGTCAATGCGTTCGTAGATTAGTTTTGATTCGAAAATTTTAGGATTAGGTTTCCGCCGAAACCATCTCGGACCCACCGAGTTGAAAAACTCGGTCCCACCGATTTGGCTTATGCCATTGCACAAGTGAGACTCGGTCTGACCGAGAATTACTTATCGGTGTGACTGATTTTGGAACTTTGTGAAACCCTAGCAGTCTCGGTGCCACCGAACTGTGACTCGGTTTGACCGAGTTCACTAGTTTAGGTTCCAAAACTGCTTCGGTATCACCGAGTTTAAAAATTGGTAGATCCGAGATGATTTCTGTGGGAAACTAAAACTAAGTTTTTGGGTCATTCTTTTGCAAAAATCTCTGCATTTTGTGATGCTCATCCACTCTATCTCATCTATAACCTATTCACAGGGTCAGCAGTCAGAGTTTGCAACATGTCTGATCAGAGTGACAGCCAGAACATGTCAGAACAGCAAGTTAGATGAGTGAGGGCACTAGTCCCTCAAGTTCTTCAGATGATGGCAGCAGAAGTACTCCTAGCAATTTGCCAAAAGCTGCCACCAGACAGAGGAAGAAGAGAACTTCAGATTCTGAGGATGAAGATTATGTGGCAGAAGAGGAAGCAACTTCAAAGAGAGTAGTGCTTGAGAAGGAACATGGCTCAGCTCAAGGCACAAAGCCAGGGATGAAAGTCAAAAGGCCAGCAGGTAGGCAGCCTATGTCAAAGGCCAGAGCTTCAACTAAGAAACCCACTCCCATAGAGCCAGTTGCTGCTGAGGGAAAGAAGAGGAAGGAAAGGGTCAAGAAGACCATAGCCAAAGTGCTTGGAAAGGCTTCCATCATGGAAGAAGAGGAAGAAGAAGAGGTTGCTGCACCAGCACCTAAGGCACCTAAGCTTATGGGTGATGCTATAAGATCAGGGGCTGCTGCATCCAAGCCCAAAGAAGCACCCAAAGCTGCCTCCAAGCCCAAGTCTGCCCCAAAGAGAAATACGAGGAGCATACCTGCAACTGAGAAGAACAAGGCCCCAGTGCCTGAAGCTGCTGAAGAAGATGATGAAGAGCACGTTCTGAGAAAGCTCAAGCCCAAGATCCCAGACCACAATGATGCTCATCCTGTGGCTGAGGACATGAAGCTCAGAAGAGACTCAGGGCTGAGGAAGTGGAGAGAAGCAGATCCATATGCTTCAAGGAGGAGGACTGTTGTTGACTACAGATTTCACACCAAGGAATAGCAGGACTTCTATGAGACAGTGCTGCTTGATAAGAAGCCAATAGTCTGTGATATGAGATGGGTTGACTGGCAGTACATCAAGGACAATGAAGAGCACTATCCTGGAGTGTAAGACAGCTTCAATGCTTGTGGAGTAGCAGACTTTGTTGGGCAGAAGCTCACAAAGTGGAACGAGGAACTCAATATGCAATTCTACTCCACAGCACATTTCTACCCAGATGGAAAGATCACATGGATGTCTGAAGGTACGAAGTACCAATCTACAGTTGCTGAATGGGCTCAGCTGATCAATGCCCCAGAAGAGCAGGAGGATGACTTGGATATCTATACCAAGAAGAAGATGGACCACAACTCTATGTCCAACATGTACAAGGAGATTCCAAATGAAGCACTTGACACTTTCAAGTTTGGCTCAGTACACTATCTTCTGTCAGGGCTGCCAACCATAAATTGGATACTGAGGCACACCTTATTGCCCAAGTCTGGAGATCACAAGATGATCAGAGGCCATGCAATCAATTTGCTTCATGTATTTGATGTGCCACAGAAATTCAAGGTCATGAGCCTCATAGTAGAGACTATCAAGAGGACTGCAGCAGATCAGAAGAGGAGCTTTGTATATGCCCCACAAATTCAGGAGCTCATTAACTTCAAGATGGGCACAGGCATATACTTATTGGACAAGGAACACCTGCCCATTTGTCCAGATTTTGAAGATAATCAAGTTGTTATGACTGAGAATGAACCATCGTCTGCACAAGCACAAGCAAAAAAGGAGAAGGCAAGGAAGGAGAAAGCTGCCAAGATGCCAACTCAAGAGGAGGCATCTGAGTATTTCTTGAAAACCAAACAAGAGCAGCTTGGTTACCTAATTGCATCCACCCTGCGGATTGAGAAAGGACTAGCCACCCTAACTCAGAACCAGGCAAGCCTAGAGAGAATCATGGAACAAAAGTTCTGTGACTTGGATGTCAAGGTGACAGAGATTCAGACTGTAGTGGAGCAGCTCCAAGATGACATGCAGGAGAGGAGAGGCAGGACTACAACTGATGCCTTTGCCAGAGTGCCACGAGGTCCGAGGTCGTCTGCAGTGCCAGTTGCTGACCCCAGAGCCACCACGTCTGCACCAGCTACAGCTTCAGTTCCACCAGCTCCAGCATCTACTTCAGCCTCGACTCCGACCACGTCTACAGAAGGCTTCGTCCTTGGAGTGCTCCGGACTCCACCACCATCAGAAGATCAAGCCTGAGTGTCGATCTAGCACTATGCATTTTCTAGGAACTTTTTGGTAACTTGTTGCCAAAGGGGGAGAAAAATGTATAGATCATAGGCTTCGAGAGAGAGTGTTGCTTTTATTCTCTCTTGCTTTATTTGGTGGTTTTTCGAACTTTGTTTGCTTTTGAGTGCTTGAGATACTATGTCATTGCTCGTGAGACATTGATGATCATGTGTTTGATCATAAGCTACACTTAATGTTTGCTTAATGCTATTATCTTATCTATCTTATGTGATCATTCACTATTCTTGGTGATGAGTGCATGTATTTCATTCTTATCATTTTAAGCGCTCCACCAAGATGTATGTGACATGGAAGAGTAACCCATGACTCTAACTCTTTGTGCATTTGCAGTCCAAAGCAAATCTTAAATATGCACAAATTTAGGGGGAGCTCTTACTTGTCACATACTTCTCAAAGCGACGATATATTTCATGCTTATTATCATTTGTCGAAGCTTTGATCTATATGTTGTCATCAATTACCAAAAAGGGGGAGATTGAAAGTGCAACTATCCCTAGGTGGTTTTGGTAATTCATAGCAACATATAGCTCATTGAGCTAATGCTATTCCAAGATGATTATTTCAGGAAAGCTCAATGATTGGCATGGCATGGATGTGAAAGTGGAACCCTCAAAATGCTAAGGACAAAGGATTGGCTCAAGCTCAAAAGCTCAAGACTCTTCATTTTATATTTTAGTGATCCAAGATCACATTGAGTCTTTAGGAAAAGCCAATACTATCAAGGAGGGATGAGGTGTTGCTTAATGAGCCTCTTGCTTCATGTGCGTAGTGATATGCTCCAAAACCCTCAACTACTTTCCCACTTCCACATATGACCTAAACCAAAAGCCAAACTCGGTCCTACCGATTCTTTCTATCCGGCGCCACCGAGTTTCACTTGTCATAAGCCACTGCCAAACCCTAGCAATTCGGTTCTACCGATAGGGATCTCGGTCTCACCGAGATGGGATTGCAAACTCTCTGTTTCCCTTTCGTAACTTTTTGGTCTCACCGAAAGAGCGAATCGGTCCCACCGAGATTGCAATGTAAATTCAGTGTTTCCTTTTTGTAACTTTTCGGTCTCACCGAAAGAGCAAATCGGTCCCACCGAGTTTGCCTGACCAACTCTCTGGTTAGCTTATTACCAAAATCGGTCCCACCGAGTTTGTGTAATCGGTCTCACCGAGATTAGTTATGCCCAAACCCTAACCATATCGGTCCTACCGAGTTGCATGTCAGTCCCACCGAAAATCTCTAACGGTCACTAGGTTTACCTTTTTGGTCCGACCGAGTTTGTTGATTCGGTCCCACCGAGATTGGAAAACTGTGTGTAACGGTTGGATTTTGTATGGAGGCTATATATACCCCTCCACCTCCTCTTCATTCGTGAAGAGAGCCATCAGAACACATACACAATTCCAACTCATATGTTCTGAGAGAGAACCACCTACTCATGTGTTGAGACCAAGATATTCCATTCCTACCATATGAATCTTGATCTCTAGCCTTCCCCAAGTTGCTTTCCACTCAAATCTTCTTTCCACAAAATCCAAATCCTATGAGAGAGAGTTGAGTGTTGGGGAGACTATCATTTGAAGCACAAGAGCAAGGAGTTCATTACCTACACACCATTTGTTACTTCTTGG
Organism: Triticum urartu; assembly: GCF_056163025.1. Classification (NCBI taxonomy): domain Eukaryota; kingdom Viridiplantae; phylum Streptophyta; class Magnoliopsida; order Poales; family Poaceae; genus Triticum; species Triticum urartu. The sequence continues at coordinate 442,638,643 of NC_141879.1, read as the reverse complement.
AGAGTGGTGTCTCCTAGATTGGCTAGGTGTCACTTGGGAGACTCCGACAAGATTGTGGAGTTGAACCAAGGAGTTTGTAAGGGCAAGGAGATCGCCTACTTCGTGAAGATCTATCGCTAGTGAGGCAAGTCCTTCGTGGGCGATGGCCATGGTGGGATAGACAAGGTTGCTACTTCGTGGACCCTTTGTGGGTGGTTGCTTCTTCGTGGACCCTTCGTGGGTGGAGCCCTCCGTGGACTCGCGCAACCGTTACCCTTCGTGGGTGGAGCCCTCCGTGGACTCGCGCAACCGTTACCCTTCGTGGGTTGAAGTCTCCATCAACGTGGATGTAGGATAGCACCACCTATCCGAACCATGGGAAAAACATCCGTGTCTCCAATTGCGTTTGAATTCTCCAAACCCTTCCCTTTACATTCTTGCAAGTTGCATGCTTTACTTTCCGCTGCCAATATACTCTTTGCATGCTTGCTTGAATTGTGTGATGATTGCTTGACTTGTCCTACAATAGCTAAAATCTGCCATGAACTAAAATTGGGAAAAGGTTAAGTTTTTATTTGGTCAAGTAGTCTAATCACCCCCCCCCTCTAGACATACTTTCGATCCTACAAAACTCGGTCCTACCGATTCTTTCTATCCGGCGCCACCGAGTTTCACTTGTCATAAGCCACTGCCAAACCCTAGCAAATCGGTTCTACCGATAGGGATCTCGGTCTCACTGAGATGGGATTGCAAACTCTCTGTTTCCCTTTCGTAACTTTTCGGTCTCACCGAAAGAGCGAATCGGTCCCACCGAGATTGCAATGTAAATTCAGTGTTTCCTTTTTGTAACTTTTCGGTCTCACCGAAAGAGCAAATCGGTCTCACCGAAAGAGCAAATCGGTCCCACCGAGTTTGCCTGACCAACTCTCTGGTTAGCTTATTACCAAAATCGGTCCCACCGAGTTTGTGTAATCGGTCTCACCGAGATTAGTTATGCCCAAACCCTAACCATATCGGTCCTACCGAGTTGCATGTCAGTCCCACCGAAAATCTCTAACGGTCACTAGGTTTACCTTTTCGGTCCGACCGAGTTTGTTGATTCGGTCCCACCGAGATTGGAAAACTGTGTGTAACGGTTGGATTTTGTGTGGAGGCTATATATACCCCTCCACCTCCTCTTCATTCGTGAAGAGAGCCATCAGAACACATACACAATTCCAACTCATATGTTCTGAGAGAGAACCACCTACTCATGTGTTGAGACCAAGATATTCCATTCCTACCATATGAATCTTGATCTCTAGCCTTCCCCAAGTTGCTTTCCACTCAAATCTTCTTTCCACAAAATCCAAATCCTATGGAGTTGAGTGTTGGGGAGACTATCATTTGAAGCACAAGAGCAAGGAGTTCATTACCTACACACCATTTGTTACTTCTTGGAGAGTGGTGTCTCCTAGATTGGCTAGGTGTCACTTGGGAGCCTCCGACAAGATTGTGGAGTTGAACCAAGGAGTTTGTAAGGGCAAGGAGATCGCCTACTTCGTGAAGATCTACCGCTAGTGAGGCAAGTCCTTCGTGGGCGATGGCCATGGTGGGATAGACAAGGTTGCTACTTCGTGGACCCTTTGTGGGTGGTTGCTTCTTCGTGGACCCTTCGTGGGTGGAGCCCTTCGTGGACTCGCGCAACCGTTACCCTTCGTGGGTGGAGCCCTCCGTGGACTCGCGCAACCGTTACCCTTCGTGGGTTGAAGTCTCCATCAACGTGGATGTAGGATAGCACCACCTATCCGAACCACGGGAAAAACATCTGTGTCTCCAATTGCGTTTGAATTCTCCAAACCCTTCCCTTTACATTCTTGCAAGTTGCATGCTTTACTTTCCGCTGCCAATATACTCTTTGCATGCTTGCTTGAATTGTGTGATGATTGCTTGACTTGTCCTACAATAGCTAAAATCTGCCAAGAACTAAAATTGGGAAAAGGTTAAGTTTTTATTTGGTCAAGTAGTCTAATCACCCCCCCTCTAGACATACTTTCGATCCTACAATTACATCGAATAGATCTCCAAGAGAATCGAGGAGAACTTTGTATTGAGATCCAAATAAAGAGAAGAAGCCATCTAGCTACTAGCTATGGACCCGAAGGTATGAGGTAAACTACTCACACATCATCGGAGGGGCCATGGAGTTGATGTAGAGGCCCTCCGTGATCGATGCCCCCTCCGGCGGAGCTCCGGAAAAGGCCCCAAGATGGGATCTCTTAGGTACAGAAGGTTGCGGCGGTGGAAATAGGGTTTCGTGGTGCTCCTGGATGTTTGCGGGGTATATGAATATATATAGGAGGAAGAAGTAGGTCGGTGGAGCAACGAGGGGCCCACGAGGGTGGAGGGCGCGCCCAGGGGGGTAGGCGCGCCCCCTTGCCTCGTGGCCTCCTCGTTGATTGCTTGACGTCCACTCCAAGTCCTCTGGATCACGTTTGTTCCAAAAATCACGCTCCCGAAGGTTTCATTCTGTTTGGACTCCGTTTGATATTCCTTTTCTGCGAAACACTGAAATAGGCAAAAAAAAACAGCAATTTGGGTTGGGCCTCTGGTTAATAGGTTAGTCCCAAAAATAATATAAAAGTGTAAAATAAATCCCGTTATCATCCAAAACAGATAATATAATAGGATGGAACAATCAAAAATTATAGATACGTTGGAGACGTATCAGATGCCTATTTATAGGTAGAGGGGGCTAGGAGTGTCCAAATGAGGTGTGATTTTCGCCCACACGATCGTGATCCAACGACGGAGAGCATGGAGGGAGTTTATATGGGCTAGTGGGCTGTTGTGGAGGGGTGTTGGGCTGCAGAGAGAGAGGGGTTTCGTCGATTACATGGTTAACCGTTGGGGCATCAAACGACCTCCAAATGGAACTAAATTTGACAAGCGGCCTACCGGTGATGTACCAAGGTCACTCAACAAATCTCGGCCCATTCTGAGAACGTCCCCCCCCCCCCCCCCCCCGCTGATGAAACGAGATCTGAGAGGTGCAACGGGTGCATGTGTGAGTGTCGGATTCCGAAACGGACAACAGGGAAAATGACCGGATGCATGAGATGAACATGATGACATGAGATGAAATGCATGACATGAACAAAATGCAAAACGAGGACAAAACCCAACCACGGAGGATATAACATCTCACATAGCCGGAAATGGCAAGATTGGAGTTACAATTATGGAATGTTACATCCGGGACGTTACATGCTTCCAACGAATCGATGGTGGAAGCTTGCACATGAGAGGGACTTCCGTTGGTGGCATCGATGGGATATCATCAAATTATTGCGGAACCTGACTCTACTGAATTGGTAGAAGCTGGTATAGGATCGTCTACATGGTGGTGGACTGAAGATGCGTAGTTTATGCTGACTATGCGGACTTGGTTACAAAGATATGAGATGTCCAATTCAAGCACTGTGTACAGGAATCAAATATTTGTAGCTCATGAGGTGGAAAAACATTATTACGAGAATGGTATTTCATGTCATTGGGTAGATAATCCTCCATCTTTTATTTTTATCCTCTCGTGAATGATGTAAGCATTTTACATTAATCAATAAATTGACTTAATGATGGCATTCCCTAAAAAAATGTTTCAAAAAATAGGACATACAACACAAGTTGACAAGAACATATGGAGCAGGAGCAACGTCAACATGCATGATTCATATCCACAAATGCATCACAAGTTCACCAACCTACCATGTTGTCATCCTACCACCACATCAAAAGGAGGGTATGATCCTACCACCGCAAGTTCACCATCTGATGGGTTAGTATATAGTACCTCATCAAAATATACATGCCATCAATAGTTTTCAAGCCTAAGTACCAAAAAAATATACATCATCATCATCATGCATGCCACCATCTCAAATACTCTTGCACTACAAGTAGTAATGTTTACTCAGCCAGATCCTAAGCCAGAGCTTCCTGTGTTGTACTTCTATACCAACAACTCCAAGACCCAGCTAAGAGTGACCATAAGAGTCTCCTCATTGAACCCAATGCTATCCATGACAATAGTGTAGAGGGAAGGGTGCATGTTGATAGGCTTGTTGTCCTTAATGGTGGATGCCACCTCCTTTGATGGTGTCGGTCATGCTGCTAAAGACGCTCACCTCCTCGTCCATCAAGGTGCCCCTCTTCCGCTTTCTCTCAGCAACAAGATCATGATCAACAATCTTGCCAAGGCCATCAAGGATGATGGTCTCTGACTCCTGAGTGTCTGGATACTTAGGGGAAGGTATACCGAGAAGCTCACTAGTGCCCATGGCATGCTTGCCAGTAGCCAGATCCCACTAGAAGATGGTCTGCATCTGATAGTAGTGCTAGATGGGCGTGTTGAGGTACTTAGCGTCCTTGGGGTGATGCTTAGAATGAAGAAAATGTTATTAGTTGTGATTGGCCAAACCCTAGGAGAAGATGGTCTACATCTAAAAAGATGGGCTTGTTGAGGTACTCAGCGTCCTTGGGGTGATCCTAGGAATGAAAGACAACACTGTTAGTTATGATTGGCATGTTAGGTCAAGCGAGACAAGTCATAGGTTAGCTAACCACAATGTGGCCTTGGTAGTGTTCAACCTCCAACAGAATAGTGAAGGTGACCTCACCGCATTGTGCACCGCTATAGTCTCCAAGCTTTGAAGCTCAGATTCACTCCACTGTTCACTTCCTAAGATGGTTTTATCCTTGTATTGAGGTCACCTCTGTGCCATATAACTCAAGCACCATCTTGGCAACAACATTCAGGTGCACCTCCTTGAAGCCCTTATCATCCTCACCTAGCTAGCGTCGATATCACACATCTTGTTGGCGACGAAGGTGGACAGGGAAGGAAGCCATTTCATTGTACTCCCCTTCATTGACCACCTCATATGTGCCTTCCCAGCCTTAATGGCCACCTTATTAGCTACCACATGCATTGCCACCACTAAAGAACACACGTGAGGACCTCAAACGCTTTTGCATCCTGAGTTAACGTTGGCTAGGAGTCCTCAACACACGAGGGAAAGGTCTGTTGGGTATCCAAAAAGACAAGGTCCTGACTAAAGTCTTTGTTGGTCATAGCCTACAATGGTAGCATCAGGACTAGTTGAAAAAAGAACCATGCATCTACCATGCTAGCATGAACTGATCATGAAGCTGAACACGCTACCACATCTACCATACTAGCATGGACAGGTCATGAAGCTCAACACACTATCAAATCTATCATACTAGCATGGAGTGATCGTGAAACTCCACACTACCAATCCTACCATACTAGAATGGAAACCCGCCATCACTTGACGCCTTCCTCTTCTTTAGTTTACATTTCCCAGGTTGTGTGGCGTCCAATGCCAGCACCTTCGTATTGACAGAGGGCTTTTGAATGAGATCCATTTTGACAAATTTATAAAAATTTAGTAAGTTTCCATCGCTGAAACTTAGTACGACCGACACACAAAGTCGTAAGTTTTAGAAACCGCAACCGACAAAATCATAAGTTTCATAAACTAAAACTTAAAACTTGTTGCGCAATCGTGCGGGATCCAACGACTTTACGAATCGTGAGGCAATCGGGTGGCCGACATGACTCGGCAGGTGCGTACCCCTATGATTTTTTGTATATTTAGGCATATATTAAAACCCTTTTTTCCTACCATGCAGGAATTGAACACATACGTCCAAAATTCTTATGTCCCCATCTCAATGTTGATAGATGTACCCAAAAAATACATCATCATTACTATAAAAGAATGGGCAGTTGATTGTCCTTGTCAGCAATATCAAGTTGAGACCCGTTGTTGACTTGTTATTTTATAAAATACTAGGAGACTGCCCGTGCGTTGCCACGGGCCAACAAATGTTCAACCACAACACAAACTCAAGTATCTTCCCCCCTATTCCAATATAAATTATCCTCTCAATCTATTGCCCCTTCTCAGCATGTGGCTTCTATGTCGGTGTTTTGTTGTCTCACTCTACTACATGCGCAACATGGAACACCACCAACAAATGATGAGATATATATAATGCACCTCACCTTAGTACAAATACTAAGAAAAGGGGGCATATGGACATGAAAACGTTCTTCCCACCAGATGTTCATTCACAAACCAACTACGAATAATGCTCTATTTGTCTCCGAGTTCTTTCATCTCCATCTAATATGTGTCTCCGTCACTTTACCTCACTGGGACTTCTTTTCCTAAGGACCTTAAATATACATACAACAATCACACAACAAAATCGCATCGTTGTCATTTCATATCTTCTTCCACAAGCCCTTCCACTCAAACTCTTTTGGCCATTTCTGCTCCGTCGTCACCCTATTCCAAATATGCCTATGTTACCATCCAGGTCCAAATACACCCATTTTTTCTCCAAGTATATCAATTTGTCTTATCAAGTTTGTACTTTCAGCCTCGGAATTTTCATTGATCGGAATGAGGAGGGTTCTCAAAGTTCACTTCTCTGAAAGAGAACACAACACATATTGATATAGATTCATGATGAACAAGACTCAGTGTTATTTATAACGATGAATACCAACACAAGGTAAGTTATTCAATGGAGTAGCTACATTGTTGTGTTTGTCAAAAAAAGGGTCTAAGAGCATCTCAAAAGTGTACTACTGATGTTTCAAACTCCAGAAAACAAGAACTTCTTCCTACAATGTTGATGCAGTCACTAAACCCTGCAATATGAGCATCGAAACATATGTCAAACAAGCCTCCTTTCAGATATGTTTTCAGAAAGAAAGCAAGTCACTGATTACTGTTTTTATTGATCCTTCCAACTCCGGACCACAACAACTTCTTCCTAGTATGTTGAAGCACTTGCTAATTGCTGAAATATGGGCATCGAAACATAAACAAAGGACAAATAAAAATGCAGAGTAAAGGCAAAGTATATACATCATACATGCGTGCCATCTAATGATCTGGTACATGGATTGAGAGACCATTCGAGGAAACTGGAAGCAAGATGAGTATGCCGTCTAAACTATGATAAATGATTTGGGCAATAATAAATGGAATAAGAATGCAATCTTACTTTGCATTGATCCCATTCATGTGACTGAAATAAGAAGTAGATGGGAAATTGATTTTGTGGCAGTAGCATATGCGCACCAATGGTTCCTTGCATCCAAATGCACCCAGAAATAATTATAGGAAATTAGCATGAATATATCAGAACCAAATTTATCATATAGTTATAGTGCTGCCACAAGCAAGGTCCATCTACGTACAGTAGTCCATTATGATTCTCCCCAACCTTGAAATTTGATATCATGTTGACTAATCATTGGGTGGAAGCATGCCACGAAGTTTTGAACTTGATGTTTTTGACACGTACATGTACCATGGTGCCCTGCAACATCAAAAAGTGATACTCCCTCTTATCCATATTACTTTTCACTCAAACGGGTGTATCTAGGCGCATTTCAATGCTAGATACATCTATTCGCGATATTTTTCACTATGGTCCATGGTGCATCTTCAAAAAGACAAAAAAAGTGTTGCAGTTTTTCCTATTTCCTCGAGAAAGACTTGCTGCAGAATTATTAGAATTTTATATACAAATAAAAAGTAACATCAGAACATGTTCTTAAACCAAATAAAGGAGATATTTTAACTGCAAATTACCTCTTAGTGTAAGTAATTTTTCTGCAAATTCCAAAGCTTCATGCCTTATGCTGACGTGAGTTAACTCTACCAGAGTTTGTTGCTGCAGATGGAAGTATTGTTGGAGTTTTGCACCCAGCATCTGCAATGTCATAACTCGAGTTAGGGTAAGAAGTCAAAATCTCATGAAGGTACTACAAGGGAAAATCACTTTCTAGACACAGGTCTGGCCAAACCACATTGTAAAAAATGCACACCCTGACCCTACACTGGCTTTATAATTGAAATACAAAACTTCCCCCAAAAATGTACAAACAATTTTTTCAATCAAACAAAGATGTAATTTCTCATAAGAACATACTTGTAATCTACAGTAGCTCAGGTTGGAGGAGGGGCGGGATGCGGCTGCCCACCAAACACCAAAGCAAGAGCCAACTTTTCTAGTGGCCATCGCGGCTGCCTGCCTCAGGTGAAAAAAGGGTGAACCCATAAGTGTGATTTCAGAGGTGGATACCTGATGTCCAGCTCAAGGATAAAACTTAAAACTGAGAAATCTGCCGAAGTATAGATTTCCCAATAGACCTAAGGGATCAGGGATCAATGAATGTAACCAAACATGGTAGGAAACACAAATGCAAGTAATGTTCCACATATCTACTGGTAAAAACTACAGACGGATGCATCAGATCCTCTCATGATTTTTAGTCTGGCATTTAGTGCTAAACAAACTGCATTAAAATTTTATGGTCATGAATTGTTGGAACTTTTTAAACTTGACTTGTTAAGTTCACGGCCTATATGTGTATGAAAGGTTACAGTAATATAACACGAAGGGCACATGCATGATTTTTCACTGAAAGAAGGAAAAGGTCAGCATATATAAGATGAAAATAAGTAGTTCATGAATCCTAATGCAATTTAATTTTTGTTATTAGCAGCATAGTAGTCCTTTTTTTAAAGCTCCATGGAAGATCGTCAAGGAGGAGGTTATTAGATATCGTTTTTTGCAGGGATTGGGAAACCACGTGTCCTCCAATTCCATAGATCAATTCGGATGAAGAAAAACTTTATAGCCTCTAGAAATAAACGTGTTCAATCTTTCTGGCTAGAAAGGCGATGTGCACGTGCACACAGTGTCTGAGAGAGAAGAGGCCCAGAAGTATCTGCCTCCACGGCGGCAACAACTCACATATACAACCAATATTGATGGACGTCGACAGCAGCATGACAAGGAAACATGAAGAATAGGTGTCAGAGGGAGACCCACAACCAAAGAAAATCTAACGGTGGATTGAAGTGTAAACCAGCAAGAAAACGAACCTGATCCTGATGAGGATTGATCTGATAATCTCCTTAAGCACAAGGAATCAATTTCCAAACCTACCTTGTTCAGCTTCAGAGAGGCTATGCATTCGTTTTTCATTGGCGGAGACAGAAAGAGAGATCATGGAGAAGAGGAAGAAGTCGTGGATGGAATTATTTTCCACGTGGGGAAAGTCCGATGGAGAATAGGAAGAGTCCATGAAGTATGAAGGAAGATATCATGGAGTACTAATGAGGAAGAGATCGTGGAGTAGATTTAGTTTTTTTCCCAAAAGAGATAGAAATTGCTTTAATTAAAGGAGGAAAAAAATTATGCATTAGGATCATGTGGTGGATTTTCTTTTCCAAATTGTTTAAGTGTGGTTGTGGGAGAGATGCGTACGTGAGACTTCCTTTACACGTGCGGAGAGATATACGTGAAAGTTTTTCCCTATTTGGAGAGAGATAAGTGAGAGATTGTTTATATTGTTTTCTGAGATTGAATGGGATTGTGGGAAAGAGATAAGTGAGACTTTTTCTACGCATGAGACATTGAGAAATTTCAGTCGTGAGAGAAATATCTATAAGATCTTTTTTCTTTTGGGGAGAGATTCATGAGAGATCTACACAGTAATAATTTGGTCCCACCTGATCAACGGCTCCTAATTACTGATTAACCTAAGGATTTCTAGGGAGTCTGTAATTAGTATAGGTATAGATAGATATAGATTAGATAGATAGATAGATATAGATAGATAGATGAGTTCAAAGGAAAGATAAAAATTGCTTGCTAAATGAATTCCAATTTGTTGAACATTATTTATGAGAACCTAGGCTTTCGCCTGGAGACAATCACCAAACACCAATGTGAGGGGAAAGATGCCGACACACCTCGACGATGCCTCCAAGGAGTGGAACGGCACCCACAGGCGGCGTCGCCACCGGCACAGACCTAAGCTGCACATGACTTTCATCCATAGCACTACGATCACCAAACACTAATGTGAGGGGAAAGATGCCGACACACCTCGACGATGCCTCCAAGGAGTGGAACGGCACCCACAGGCGGCGTCGCCACCGGCACAGACCTAAGCTGCACATGACTTTCATCCATAGCACTACACATCTCTAGCTCCGTACACCAGAATGAGGGCAACGCCGTCCAAGTTGGAACACATTACCACCGCCACAACACCTCTTCATAATGGCCGGAGTACCGTGGTAACCGCACAAGAGAGAGCACAAGCCATCCTCCATCTCCATTCGCACAAACACACTCAATATAAATTTTCAAATAAAGCATGCCTCATCTTTAGTCGCACAAACACATTCGATATATAATCCTTTTATCAAGTTAAGACATCTATATCTTGCAAATAAAGCATGTCCCATTAATATAATTTCTCATAAGTTGATAAAAGGAGAAGCATACACATAGAAAATAATTTGACTATTTGCGTGAAACAATTCTGACACAAACACACCCACATGGTAGAAAGGATTTTGTGGATGCCATCATATGAACAGGCAGATCTAAAAGTATTAAATATTCCATGGCAATGCTATGTACTTTTCCATCTAATCTATTTTGCAATATCATAACACAAGTCATTACAAACAACACTTGCCTTGTCCCCTCATGTATTCTCGAGGTTTTAGCGTAATGTCAATTGAGCTTTGTTCAACAAAAGTACTATTGAACTGGCTAAGAACTTATATTTTACCTAAGTGCTACTGCGATCTATACATCAAAGCATAATCAGCCTACAGATATTCCTACATCAAAAAAATTATTTCTTCTTTGAGGTACTCACTCGGTCCCATAATATAGGATTTGGTGCTGCTTGCAAGATGCCCTCTTGGCCGATTTCACTCGCTGCATCTTGCATACGTGCAGTACCACGTCATTGTCAAGGAAAGCACGCTGCCATTGGTAGAGCTCCTGCAGGTTAAAAGGAACCTCCTTCTCTTGGTACCAGCAAAACCCACAGGTCAAAGGGTCCACCCCGTTGTTCGGGGTGCTCAAACCTGTAAGCTTGTCAACTGCAAAACCTTCTGATCTGCGAAAAAGGAATGGATAATTTGTCAAGGGTTTTACATCGATAAAACAATATTGTGCATTAGAAATATTGTGCATTATATAGATAGATGCGGCGCAGCCTGAACCAAGCTTACAAATATCATGCCTTAAATAGATGAATGCAGTGGAACGCACACATAGTTTAATATTAATATATCCTGCAAGAGATGTGTAATATACATGTTCAGGACTTTAAATTTATGGGTAGAAGTAAACAAATATAGTCTGTCCAACGACGACCATCATGTATGTCTTTTATGGGCAAATTATCGCATGATAAATGGATTGGAAGGAGAAAATGAAAAACCCTAGCTCGAATCTGTACCTAAGTGATATATTCTTCTCAGGCTTCTCAACTACGACACTTCTGTGCACATAAAAATAATTGCAGATCCATCAACAACAAAATTAATTTCACATTGGTCAGAATCAGTTCAGATCTCACCTAATACAAACACATGCCCTCTTCATGAGACCCTGAACCTGCCCTTAGAGTTCAAATAAATGTACCACTTGATAGCAGACCAATATTTTGTTTTTGCTTTATACATGACTTGCTCACTGCTCATAGTATAAAGCTAACTCGGTTGTAAAGGGAACTGGAAAAACCACTCAAAAAAGTTAGAGAGCCCCAAAAAACTTCTGGACTGAAGTATAACTACTGAAATGGAGCGCGCACCTGCTGTCTAGATGCAACCGCTCGGGCGCTCGATCGCAGAAAACGAATCCGGGGAATATGAGGACGGAAAGGTCTGCTGGTCTGCAATTGAGATGCAAAGAATCATGATTTATATTCAGGAGACCAAACATGGTAATAATCTAAATTTTCAGCTCGAGAACACAAACACTCGCAGCAATCTCGAAGGCACAAATTTGCCAATAATAGAACCAGATATAGACAGAAAGAACATCTTCACTCCCACTTAATCCAAGCAATTGACACCAAAAAAGTCTCCAACTTTCCTTTGGTTCCAGTCAATCACAACTTCAGAAACAACCTTCAATAATCTGCATTCAAGAGGTCAACTAAATTAAAAATATTGTAAGTAACAAGCATTTAGGCTGGTGATATTGTTATAAACGTGTTGTCGAAGATTTGTAGAAACAAACTAAACGAGCTCTATCTTCTTTTCACTGTTTTTTTCTTCTGAGGATAGAAAAATAGAAATACCTCTGTTGGACCGCTCAAGTAGTAAATGGGATCATTGCCCTTGCCTACACATGGGCCATGGCTCCAAATTCATAAGTCATGATCATTTGCATTCAGAGACTACCTTCAGAAGGATCTTGTTTGTGTTAGTGCTTCAGTATTGTCTGCGGCAAAGGATTAATAAGTTTGTTTTCGCACATGTGCGCATAGCAGATAGCTGCGGTTGATATGTTTGTTGTGTATCTTGGCTGATTTTCCTGAATTCAGGCGTGAGAAACAAAACATTAGAATCAGGAGTACAAAACCTTATCTAGCATATATATATTACACAACTACTATCTAACATCACAAACTGGCCTGCACCGGGGTAATAGGAAATGATCATATGACGAAGAATTAAACATAAAAGAAAATATTTTTGGAGAAGGAAGAACATGTTAGGAGGATCTGGTGAACCTGCTACGCATACTCATGTGGACTTACAGTTCCGGTGAAGTGGAGCTGATGGAAGAGGGGATCACGAGCAGCGGCGGGATGGTCGGCGCTGGAGCTCATGGCGAAGTGGACCCGTGGCGCGGCGGCGGGGGAAGGGGTCGTTGGCGCGGGGAGCGACCGCGGTGGGACGTGGGGGCGGCGGCCGCGGCTGGAGGTGGGGCGGCAACCATGGCTGGAGCTGGGGCGGCGGCTGCGGCGGGAGGTGGCGGGGGCGGCCGCGACGGGCGGTGGCGCACCGCGAGACGGGTTAGCGTTTGATAGGCTGAAACACCAACACCATGATTTTCAGACCCTGCCAACTCTATAATTCTATAAGATCCAATACCCGCTAGGTTGTTCCACAGCACCAATGTCCAAGTCAATACCATATATTATCCACTGAAATGTCTGATTTAATATCATATGCAAAAACATTAGAGCAATGTGCTCTCCTTTACCCATATTGTGTACCACATAACATTATGAACATTAGCGGAGGATTAGCCTGCAGCTATTTTAGATCGTGCACCAAATAGTTGTAGTTTTCCTAAATCATGGAGAAGAACAAGGTTGAAATTCGCAAGAGTCGTATAGAAATTTCTGCAATCAATATCATACCAAATCCATGTACGGTAGCCTCTAAATAAGCAACATAAGTCCACAGTCCATCAGTATGTAGGCTACGCTCCAATTTGATGTATCATGCAATTTTGCAATACTCGGATAATTTTGTAAAGCATACATATACTGCATTGGAGGGCTATAAACTTCAGTAATCTGAAAATATGTAGACCACAGCTGAGATCGTAACTTAGTGACACAACACATGGTATGATAGCTAAAGAAGAGGCTATCAATTGTCATTTTTTTTGCACAGATGTGCCAGTAGAAAATCACCATTGATTCAATCTGATGTGTGAAGTCACCTGTCGACTCGGCTTGCCATTGATTCTGCGCCTGCTCCCTGGTTTCCTGAAATAAAATTTCCCAGCGTCGGATCAGTTCAAAGAAAAGGCAGATAGAAAAACTGACAGAGAGAAGAGCCCATCTGAATGTGATCACTTACCTTGCCGAGAGCATTGAGCTTCCCTGGCACCAGCACGGGAGAGGCCGACAAGGAGGGCCTCCTCTTGGGGGAGGCGGCTGTGCTGCCGACGCCGGCTAGAGACCAGCAAGGAGGGCTCCTTCTCCCTGGGCCTCCTGCTCATCGTGCGTGAGCCGTGCAGCTCATCGAGCTCTTCTCCTGCACATACACTTTAAGCTTCAGTTCAAATCAGCTTCAGAAGCTGCAAGACAGAACATGTTCAGTTCAGGTGTGCAGAGTACATACAGGTGGAACCGGCCCTTTGGGATCTTGTTCTGTGGAGGAGGAGGTGGGTCGCCCTGTCGGCAACGAAGCTCCAGCCGCGTGTCACCAGCCTGGGCATGATGGTGGTGCTCTTCTTGACCGACGCCGAGCTCCGCGCTGGCGAGGGCCGCTCCTTGACGGGCGTCCTCTCCTCGAAGTTGAGCGCGATGGGCCTGACAACCTTGGGTGATAAGAGCACCCCGGCATCACCGGCGCCGCTATGCTTCTCGGCCCCAGGAGCCCCTCCGCGGCACGGCGAACTTCTTGGCAAGCTCGGGCGTGCCGACAACGAGCGGGTGGTGCCTCGGGATGGGCGTGGCGCCGACCACGGCGGGGACGGGGGGACCCCGGGTCGAGGCGGCGACTCCGCTTCTGGACGGTTGGTGTCGTCGTGGAGGAGCGGTCGTGCATGGCCGGCGGTGGAGATGTGTGGACGCAACGTCCTGTCCCTCATCTCTTCCCTCGTGCGGCGGCTAGGGTTTGCGGAGGGAGGGTGTGCGTTGCCTCGGTCGTGGGTTTTTTTCGTTGGTTTTCTTTCGTAGGCTTTTTTTCGACCTCGCTCGCAGGCATCGCTAGACGTTAAAAGCGGGAGGTGCGGGGAAGGACGAAAAAAAACCATCTCTCTAAGGGGGAGGTGGGAGGAAGTATCAAAGAAGTACTAAAAAAGACCAGGTGAGGTGGGACGAAAATAAAATCCGGAACACGACCTACCAACTAAGACATTAGGAGTAGAGATACTCCGTACATTGTATGTACATACGTGCTAAACACAAGCTTGCGATTGGAATCATCTCACGATCGGTATCAAGTTAGAGAATAAAGAATGGTTGAGAGATCCAAACCCAAAGCATAATAAAATAGGACATAACAAATAAGTTTAAGCTGGCTATTACAACTTAATCACATGAGGAAGATGCTCTGACGCATGCATCGTGCCTAGTTTGACGGTTTTAAGATTTCCAGCTTAGGATAGCCAGTGTGTGCCAAAATGAAAATCAACATCAAGTAAATATCAATTTTTTCCCTTGGTGTAGTTTATCCAAAAGTATAACTTATAACCTCCGTTCCTCGACCAATGCCTCAAAATTGGAAACACAGTTCTCAATAAACAATTGGTTCGACAGGGTGAACAAATATTAAGAGTCCAATTATTGAACAGTATGAAATTCTATCATTCAAGAATTTCAGTATGGATATAATTTTTTTATTTGCGGGTAATACTCATATGGAATTAATTAGAAGCAACATGTTTCCTATCCAACACGCCAATCAAAGCTTACAACTGCTTAGCTCCAGTGACCGTTGATCACAAAAACATTCGACAAAATTGACCACTGGAACAAATATGTTACCAATAATGCAAGAGGGGCTAAATGAAATACACCGATCGGGTTTCACGGTCCAAATATAGAATGCTATTGTAGTTTTCTTAGCGGGTAATATTGTAGATTTTATTAATAATCTTTATAGGATATAAAAACGGAAATGTTAACGCCCACACGTGTGGGCGTCTGGCAACTCGCCCACACGCATGGATCCTCGTTCAATCAATTATGCATGAATCTTGGCGCGTTCTAGCAGTTTTTGTGTGCCACGTAGGATTAAGCTGGTGTGTGGGCATTCATTCGATCGTCCACACGTCCTTTTTTCATCACACGGGTGACTGGTGTGTGGGCGTTTAGCAATTCGCCCACACACTAGTTTCACTCACGCAGAGGGGGCTGGTGTGTGGGCGTTTATCACTTCGCTCACACGCCCGTCTCCTAGCCCACACCCAAAGCTGACAGTTGCCATGTGTTTCTGCAGGTATATGGCAACTGCCCTAACTTTGCTTGTAAGCAGATGGCAACGCTTTTTACCCGAGTTGCCATGTGTTTTTGCATGGTACATGGCAACTGCCGTAGCGTGCACGTAAGCAGATGGCAACTCTTTTTTTTACATGGCAACTGCCCTAGCATGCTTGTGAGCACATGGCAACTCTCTCTTTTACCCAAACATGTTTTTTTGCCATGCCTTCTTGTAGTGCTACATGGCAACTGCCTAGTGTTTAATGGGTGGCAACTCCTAAAGTTTTGAAAATCATGGCAACTGCAGTAGATCAAACCATACATGGCAACTTCAGTTGAGCAACCATGGCAACTGTAATTGTACGACATGGCAACCGAAGTTCAGCGACATAACAACTGCAGTTAAACGAATATGGACGAGGGTCTGAACCATGGCAACTGCGGGATGCGCGGTGACTGTCACGCGGGCGTGGCGGACCACGAGGTACGAGGCCTGACGTACGGGGCGTGTGGGCGTTATCTATTTTGCTCACACACGCATGTGAGAGGGATCGGGAGAGAAAAAAAAAAGGTGTGTGCATTACTTTTTTTGCCCACACGTGGGTGTGTGGGTTGTTTCTCTTATACACCACACAAAATGTGTGGGCAGCCTCCCTAACGTTCACACGTGTGGCAATTATCGGGACCCTATAAAAAATTCAAAAGCTAATCTGAATTTTGTCATTGTTTTTCTAAATACCAAGTGCTCATTTTAAGATTATAACTCGAGACAATTCTTGTAAAGCATTGCTGGGACTCAACAATTCTAGCCATCTGACTGTACAAAGACATAAAAAATACTCCTACAAACCACTCAAAACAAACTAGTTACAAAAGCATACAGTAGAGAAGTTAAAATGCTAAAAGAAAAACTCAGGAGGAAGAGAGGTGCTAGCACTAGTATAGAACAAATCAGGAAACAACAGCAATATGTATATATTAAAAAAAAACACTCTCCATTTCTTTTGTTTGTCCGAAAAATTGCCAATGTGTCTCCATTCGTCCCCTCCGACATCTCCCAATAAAACGCCACCGCCCCACTCGTCGGAGCCGGCCGCCGGGATGCCTCAAGATTCGCGCCCGCCAGGGATGCGCCTCTTCGGCGTCACCATTGCGCCGGCGCCGGCGCCGCAGTTGGATCCCCCGGACGGTGACCGGGATCCGAGCCCCAACCCACCGGTGGCGGCGAGGGAGGACGTGATGCGCAAGTGCAAGAGCATGGGCAACCTGGCCGCCCTCGCCTCAGCCTGCCCCTCCGGGGACGCTGGAGGCGCGGGCGACGGTTACCTCTCCGACGGCGGCCTTCTGCAGTCGTCCGGCAAGCGGCGGAGGGCGCAGGAGAGAAAGAAAGGTGCCGCCTCTCCCTTTTTGCTTAAACAAATTCTCTCCTTTGATGCATCCAAATACGCAAAGATCTGGCCATGGATCGTCTCGTTCCCCTCGTACAAATGTTTAGTTTGATCATCATAGCCTGTTCGGATGTATAGAGCTCTGACCTTTCTTACTTTTCTTATATATGCTTCCTGGATTGGCCGAAATGGTGTTCCTTTGTGTTTGCGCGTGCATAGCAAAAGACTGACCTTATATGCAGCAGAGTCTAGTGATTCAGGTCTATTGAGGCGGTAGATTTTCGATTGGGGCGGGTGTTTGCGGGTCAACAAAAGAGGGAAGTTTGTTCTCTTGTTTTGTGCTCGTATTGTACCAACCATTTAATTCCTCTTTGCTTATTGATCCATTGAATGTGTAAGATGTTGGGTGCTAGAGTATATTGATTTAATGCTAATGAGGATTTGGAGGTGGTAGATGTGCAATGGTTTGTTTGCGAATCCATCAAGCTTCTTAGCTTGGCTGAAAGCTCCTTTATTACTCTACAGCTTCTTTGCATAGTAGAATTATTTAAAACTGATCCAAGGATGTGGAGGGGGGGGGGGGGGGGTGTTATTTTCTTTGGTAACAGGGTATGGATTGGAGGTAACGTCCAATGGATGATTGGGAAATGTATAACTGGTTAGAGAATCCTTGGTTTTTATTTGTATTGAATTTCTTTTATGTATAGTATATTCAATCATACAAGGGCTGGGTGTAAGCTTGCCTTTTTAGTCGTTCAAGCAAGAGGTTGAGCGACACTGTCACCAGACCTGTACCTGATTTACACCATGTTCTGTGGCCATGTTAAGGTAGTGTAGTGCTTGCGTACTTATATTTACCTCGTTACAAGCTTAAGAGAGAACAGTTTTTATCTCGCGTCTGGTGAATTTTGTGAAATTACATATTTGATGGATCATAGCTCTATTGTGCTTAGAAAAGACGAGGTCCGTGTCTTTTGTCGAGGGAAGTTATGACCTGTTGCCAAATGCCCGCGTCTGAAAGTCTCATAAACTTGTAGCCATGCAAAAAATATCCATGGTCGTCATTCCACCGCTCATCCGGGTCGCCACTTGTCATCCATTTTCTGCATCACACTGACCTATGAAGCCTTACTTCGTGCCATCCATTGTTTTTAAGGCGTCCTGCCTTGGACGCTTAGGCGATAAGGCGCCCTGGCAGCGCCTTACAAATATGCCCGCCTTAGACGCTTAGGCGTCGCCTAGGCGCTAGAGCGGGTGGTGCTCGCCTTAGGTCTCCTTACCGCCTTAAAAACAATGGTGCCATCTAGTGCAATGGTGCTTTCTCATAATGCATTATTTACTACCAGGTTTGGTTAGGAAATTTACCAGGACCTCATTTTTCTAGTGATGTGCCTGCAGTTATTGTGATATTGGATCAGTTATTAAAACTGTTTTCCTGGTTTGTTAGTTCCAGACTCCAGTTTTTCTCTAGTTCACTATTATAGTTTGTTCCGTAAGGATTAGAGCCTTCCAAAATAGAACACCAGTTGATACTTTGGAATAGTACCCTGCAATTTTGCTAACTTGAAGATGGGGCCTTCTTGGGAGGTGTCTCAGGCCTTTGCCCGCTAGAACTGAATGAATGATGATGTCACTTATATGGATCTGCGTTTACTCCCGGTATAAATCTTCTAGTAATAAAGTGGTGTGCATTTTCTATCTGGATGCTAATGCAACCGCAATGGCCTAGATTATTGGACAAGTGTAAACTGACTAAAGACATGAGAGTATTAGTAATAGCGCATTGCATAAATGATCCCATACATTATTTGCACAAGCAGGCAAGGCGGATGTAAAGTTGTTTGGTGAGGTTTCAGGTTCTCGTGAAAGCTAGATTTAGGAGTTGCTACAAAAGAAGCTATTAATGAAGTTAAGAAATGATGACGTCTGACATTGCCTGAGTCTAGCGGAGTGGTGGTGATAGTTCTTGGGATTAGTGAAATACTTCAAAACATACCATACTAAGTGTTGGGCTATACAAGGATTATCTCATATATTGATATATTTGATGAAAATAGAAGTAACATGACAAGAATGCCCCCACTCCACCTATGTTTAGTTGGTTGCTTAAATTTATTTGTCGAATGTGCTACCCCCCATTGCATTGGTTTCTCTTGATGTTTTTGCTACTTATTATTTTGTTGTGCAAATTCTTGTCTTCTGATTATTTTTTAGATAACCGGGATTCAGTTCTCGACTTGTATTGGGAGCAGCAGAATCAGATGACGTCATGTCAATCTTTCGGGACAGCTTTTATAGCAAAGTGTTCTCATAGCCAACTCAACAAGAGCTTTTACCATATTAATTTAAAGAAGAGAAATATGAATATGTGGATTTTTTTTTTCCAACTACAGCTCTTTGATGCATATATGTATCTGCTGCCATTCGGTTAATAGTATTTATTGCAACTATGCAGCTGTCCCTTGGACTGAAGAAGAGCATAGGACATTTCTTGCTGGTCTCGAAAAGCTGGGGAAGGGAGACTGGAGGGGTATAGCAAAAAATTTCGTTACTACCAGGACACCAACTCAAGTGGCCAGTCATGCTCAGAAATATTTTCTCAGACAAACTAATCCAAACAAGAAGAAGCGCAGGTCTAGCCTTTTCGATATGATGGCAAGCGATTTGGTAATTTTGCTTCCTGCCCAGCATGTGGAGTACTTACCTGACGTCTAATATTTCTTAACAATGCTCTGCACACTTGTGAATGCAGTCACCAGCACCAAATTGCCCCATCTTACCACCAACAATGGCAAAATTTCATGATATGGTAACTATGACTAATCAACTCCAGAACAGCAGCTTGGTAAGTTCATGATTTACACGCTGTTTAATTTTAGCATGCTAGGTCAGCACTGAACTAGATATGGCAATCTCATTTTCAGGAAGGAGTATCATCTTCGAATGCAGCTAATCTAGCAAAACAAGTTACAAGAGATCTTCCTCCCCCAGTTCCATCTTTTACGGCAACAAATGTGGATGGAAGTCTCAGCAAAATGAACCACATGGTAATGCAAGTACCATGCTGTAGTATTTGATATTGTCAAAATACAGTTAGCAGATCACTGCTAATTTTCTGTACATACCCCCTCCCCCCTCCGTTCCAAAATAATTGAAGTTCTAGGTTTGCCTTAAGTCTAACTTGTTGACCAAGTTTATGGAAAAATATATTAACATCTAGAACATCAAACTAGTCTCATGAGATTCTTTATAAAATATATTTTCGTACTACGTGTATTTGGTATTGTAGATCTTAACACTTAGGACAAACCCAGAACTCAAATTATTTTGGAACGGAGGGAGTACTCTATTATTTACTAGATATCTTACAAACTAGTCACAATCATATTCTAGTTGAAGAAAGAATTTAGAGAAAATTTATTTGCAGTTTGGGGTTCACTAGTAGATTTGGGGATTCGAGTTATAGTGCGTATGTGCTAGTTGTTTGGTGCTCCTATTTACTCTCTATTAAGGTAGTACTATGCAAATCATCATAGTTTTATTTCAGTTTCACATTAAAAGTATACATTAGGAAGAAAATTAAGTTAACCGGTCAAATCATCATTAGTTTTCTGTCATTTGTGTGTAGCCTGCATTTTCGTTGGACATTAGACCACCCTAATCCTTAACTTGTTAAATTTTGTAGAGTCTTTTGCGATGATTTGGATGGTCTCTTGTTGGAGAGTCTTGGAGCATCATATAGGTAGGCTGCGCTGTATACCCCACCGTTAGGGCTATCATACCCTTCACACTTTTAGCATAGTTCTGCTGTCTTAGTCCAACAAACAAGTAACGATAAGATGATAAAAAATGATGTTTTTGAATCCTGTACTGTATTGGTACCATCACTGTTGCAGAAGGTCTAGCACAATTGTTCCAGAACAGTGGTTTCAAATGCCAACACAACAATCGGGTGCCTTATTTCGTAGAGTTACTTTAAAATTCAAGCTTACACACATAAATATGAGAATTGTGATAAAAACTGCAACTTCCAACTTCAAGATTATTTATCACTAAGTACCATGCTTACTACGTAGATAGTGGGTAAAGTAATATTGGTCTTATAGGAAACTGCATTGCATGTGCCATTTGTGCTTTTGGTTGGTATACTGGGTGCGTATTACCTGCACTATGGTCTAGGTGTCAACAGCTCGTACCATGATGTGCATATTTGTTGTTTGTTGCTATGCGTATGCGTATTGTGCACCATCACTATGCTTATTTAGTAACTGACCTTTGATGCTTGTACGCCATGTTGTCAGGATTGCTTCTCGCGGGTACCCTCGCTGTTCAGACCAATTCCAATAGTCCCTGAAGGGACACCTCCATCAGCTCCCGCGACTGCCAACACAAGTGCCCTGACATTTGAAGCTAACCTGACTTCATGTACTAGCGCATTCCTGATCCCGAAAAGCGGTCCTTCACCATTGCCTCCTGCGACGGCTGCGAAGACAGATCATGCAGCAGAGAACAAGGATCTGGAGCTGACGGTTGGCCTGCCCTCCCAACAAAACATGACCAACAACATTTCTTCCCGGAATGCAGTAGGCGTGATCCAAGTTGTTTAAGCTAATAATTATTCTTTTGGGAGTCGCATTGTTGTTATAGACAGTTGACAGAATAAACACTAGCATTTTATTAGTGATATTACATGAATAAAAGCAGGAATCTGTAACTCGGTCTGTACGCTTTCTGACGTGTTGTGCTCCGTCCTAGCCATCTGAGTTGTTGACAGCATGTTTGATGTGCACAGTGTTTTAGCAACTGGCATGATCATTCTTTGTGCCCTGTTGGAACTTAGTTGAGTGCAGTTCAGGTCAGTTGGCGCATGCATGTCCATGTTTCTCTGCACCTAGGTCCAGAGCATGTTATCACTAGAGAAAGAAAGGATGTGACTGGAATGGAGGCAAGATATAATACTCCCTCCGTCTTGAAATACTTTTCGAAGAATTCCTCCGACAAGTATTTCCAGGTGGAGTAGGTACGGACTATCGTGAATAGAATGTTTGTAATGGTGCACTGTGCTAGCATAATTAGCTCCGCATCTGATGAGTTGGTAGCTAAGTAGCAAGCTGATATGATCTTTGTACGGTGCAAGCGCTGGTCTAGAATTTTTGTCGGCTAGAGAAGTACTCCCTCCGTTCCAAAATATAGTGCGTCCGCGCTTTTCGAGGTGCAACTTTGACCATAAATTTATCCAACGAGACCAACTGCGGCAGAAAAAAAATTATATAATTTTGCTCCCGCTGCAATCGGTCTTGATAGTTAAATTTACGGTCAAAGTTGAAGCACGGAGATAGATGAAGCACTACATTGTGGAATGAAAGGAGTACACTACTTGGGAGTGGGAAGGAAGGATGCCATCTAGATGGACACGTCCTGCACAAACAAAAACCTACGGAATAAATGAAATGAACAAAAGCAAAAGCAAACAATCAGTGGTCCCATCAAGCCTCTAAGGCTGGTCATGGTGGGGAGTAACTCAGACTAGTGTCATGTATATGACACTAGCTTAAGTTACTACCTTCATAATGCAAAGTAATATAATAGTAGTATCTTAGATAACTTCATTTATTAGTTTATAGACTCATCTTGTCTTGAAAATCGCTATGTTACAGCAACATATTATGTTACCACCTCTCATTAATTACTTGCCACATAAGCAATTTTTTTTGAAATGCGCTATGTTACTAGCTAAGTTACTCCCACTATGACTAGCCTAATATTTTGAAAACCCCGTTGTGTCATTGTCACTCCTAGTCCTAGTAAAAAAATAATACTCCCTTCATTCCTAAATATAAGTCTTTGGAGAGATTTTATTATGAACTACATAGAAAGCAAAATAAATAAATTTATACTCTAAAATGCATCTATATACATCCTGTATATGATTTATAGTGGAATCTTTATAAAGACATATATTTAGAAACAAAGGGAGTAACACGTACGTTTTGTCATCGTCACTGCTAGAAGAAAAAGAAAACATACCTGCTCTGTCATTGTCACCGCTAAAAGGAAATACAGTAAAGAAAATAGTAGCATATGAAAGAGTGCCATTGACACCACCACGCTCCTCAAGACTGTCGGTTCTGAATTTTCCAAACAATATTATTAGTACGTAGTATATAATAATAAGTCTTGTACCAGTAGTAGGAGTAAGACTTAGCAAGTGAGCGTGGCACCGTCGGTTTGCTTTGCTAGATTTCAAAGCCTAACAAACTGTGATGTTGGAAGGGGGGAAAAGGAAGGACCCTTCCTTCATGCGTGTCACGTGATGTATCAACTTGGTCAGATAGACGCCTCATCCCATTCGTGCCTGCATTCTTACGAAAGCCACCACAGGATCATGAGTGACAGCACACACTGCAATGCAACAGAGACAGAATTAAAACCGCGCATGTTTAGTTCCGTGAACAACCGTTGTGCTCCGTTGCTTCCCCCTGCCTGCCTCCGTGCTTTAATTTGGATGTCGATGTGGCGGCAGGAGACGGGAGAAACCCCGGGGTTGGGTCCATGCTTGAAATGCACTGTAGCGCTTGTTTATGCTAATAATGCGCGGCGTCGTGCACATAAAATCTCCTGGCTCCATCTGAATTAAGAAGAACACTTACCATGAAATAAGAAAAGATACACTTACCATGGAAGCAAGCAAGGGCTAGCTAGGTCTAGGTGCGTACTGCGTGCTTTGATTCGTCGGTGTTGCGCAGCGACGTGTGAAGCGAATCGACGGGTCGAGGTCCGCTGCATGCGACCCATCAGCTAACTAATCCTTTCCGTCGTTAAAAGTCCAACCCCACCTAATCCATGCATCATACTCCTACACCCCAGAAATTACTTACCGCATCTGAAAGTTACGTCACCACTAGCACTAATAATAAATTACTCCAACTCATTTTCTTGCTAGGACAACACGTACGTACGAACGTTGCCGCTCAACTGGGTGCGTGCGTGCGTGCATGCATGTTCGATCGTCATGCTGCTTACGTGGAATTATATCGTGCTTTAGTTTCTCTACCACATACGTGGTTGGTTAATGGTTACATTAATTGCAAGTGCTTGTACGGACCCCAAATGATCCTTGCGATGTGTTTCCTTGCCCCCCTTGCTTGAATTCCGCATCTTTGGGCTAGTTTCGGCTACATGATATTTCTTTTTAAAAAGGATATGGCACATATATTAAAGTAGACTAACCCTTATAGCATCTTCAATACGTGTGCAATCCACGCGACACGCTAAATTATTTTACAGCGTCGAAATAGTCTTTTTTAGCGCGCAGGAGGGCGCTTGCTTCAGCAGGCGCTGCAAAATAAAGCGCAACGTTATAGCTTCAGCAAACACTGCAAAATCCAGCGCGTGCACGAAGCAACACATACAAAAAAATTGAAACAACACATAGATTCTTATTCATAGCATAGTTCAAGGCTAACACCACAAGCTAGTTCATTCGATATAAATAAACCTAGATAAAAACGATACTAGGATGCAAATATAGTAGATAAAACGTGTCCTCCTACTGAGGATCATTGTCGTCCCAGGTCGACGCAGTTCCCAGTTCACACTGGGCTTCCGCCAATACCTTCCGCTCACGCTTGTCCGCCTGATCCGCGGCTCGCTCCACCCTCCTCTGTGCCCAGCATTCGTTCTCGGCGGCGACATCCTTTTGGAAGCGCTCACGCCACACCGCCATGGC
Organism: Triticum urartu; assembly: GCF_056163025.1. NCBI lineage: Eukaryota > Viridiplantae > Streptophyta > Magnoliopsida > Poales > Poaceae > Triticum > Triticum urartu. The sequence continues at coordinate 442,613,748 of NC_141879.1, read as the reverse complement.
GTGCTCATCTGCCTCGATGATGAGGAGGCGGCGCTCCCGCCTCCACTGGATGCGGCGGTCCTCTGCGGTGACTAGCCGCGGGGGAGGCGTGAGGTCCTGCGCCTGCTCGCGCATCCAAAAAAATTCATCTACGCCCGTGGCCTCCCGAGGTGCCACGTCGCCGCGCCATACGCGCGGGCGGCCTCATGGGCGGTCTCGAACGTACTGAGCCCGAGGTATGTATCACTGGAGCGGATCTCCGTGTAATACACACCAGAGGGGTGGACGCGGACGCCGCGGTAGTCGGAGCTGCTCCGGGGGCGCGGCAGCATGGCAGTGGCGGAGGAGAAGGCGCTGAAGGCGAGGAAGAAGGGCGCGACGACGGTGGGGCACCGACAGAGGCGAGGAAGAAGGAAGAGAGAGGCAATGGAGATGGCTGTTGGCGGGCGCTCGCGCGCGGGTTATAGAGCGCGCTGGATGCCGCATGCCAAAACTGCCATGCACGTTGCCGCTTTTTCACACGCGCAATTTTTTTGGCGCGCTAAACTTTCCCGCGCCTGCTGGAGCGCGCCAACCGGGCTCGCGCGCGCAAAAGCCACGTTTTTCCGTGCGCACCATACCTAGCGTGCCGGTTGAAGATGCTCTTACTGCGGTAAAAAAAAGTCTAGACCAACCTTACAAAGCCATCCTTATAAAAATTGAAAACAAACATATAGGTCTATGGGAAATGGACACCACCTTCCTAGTATTTTTAAAAGGACATAAGGTACCTCTTGTCTCTCTGCTCTGGATACCATGTTCACGTCTGCACGCGTTTGTGTTATCTGTTGCACCTTTTCGGTACTTATTTTACTCTTCTATCCATGCCAATGATATGCAAGCTTTGCGTATCCGAGGAAAAAAATATTTGTTTGATTTTTGCAAGGTCCAGTTGTTGTGATTAACTGTGATAATGACACAATAAATTGATCGAACCATATATTAATTTGATTTTCCACCATACGCTGATCTGTTTTGCGAAAATGCTAAAGATCAAATATTAAAGCCGATCAACCCTTACAAGATCATCTTTACAATTTTTTTTTTGAGAAAAAACGAGATTAGACATGACTAGCCCTTGGCGACATTTTTAGACAGGAGGAACAACCACAAGCGCACTGTGCAAGTCCCGGACTCCAGGGCACCAGCAATGCTAGCCAACCAAGCGGCTCTCAGTTCTCACAAAATTAGTCATTGGGGAAAATCGACGCCATCTTCCTCATGCACTCGCCCGTGGACTATGAGAGTACACGAATCATTCCCATTCATGTCATTTTCTCTTTTGCATGAACATAGTTCGACAAATTATTTTTTAATTAATATATTTGTTTATTCTTTTCTTTTTCTTTGAAAAGAGGTTTGGGCTCTGTATTTTCCATCGATAGTCCTTTCGTCCTTGATGTTGGCAGTTGGCATTCACGGCCAATAATTTCTCCCTTGGGCGAGTCTTGTACTCCCTCCGTCTCAAAATATGTACTAAGTCAGCGATACTTATTTCGATACAAAGGGAGTACGTTATTCTTCACTAATTTATCATTCTCAATAGTTAGCTAGCTATATATGAAGTGTGCCAAAATAAAAATGAAAAAAATGAAATGAGCCAGAAAATGATGATCGAGCAGCTCATGCATGCGCCCCGCTGGCTTAACGTAGCACCTAACATATATATGCCGGCAGTGATGTGACATGTAGGGAACATTCTTGGATAGATATGATGATGCAACAAGTCACCAATTATTATCAACGATTAATTAAACCATGCTTGTTTTTTGAGGAACCAACATGCACATATTTGTTTGAGTGTGTATAACTACAATACGTACTGAGCAAAAATAGTAGTAATGTACTCTTTGGTCCATAATAATCAATGTCATCGATCATCATATAGTGGTACTCTAGCTTGACTGATTAGGTAACACGTCAACTCACAAAAAAAATTAAACATTTTCTTGAGTATTGATACAAATTATGCTCGGTGCGATGATTTTTTTTTGAAACGAATATGCTAGAAGCGTCCGGCTTTAAATTAATAAAGCCACTCGGCAGCATTCGAACCAGGTTCAAATTATGCTCGGTGCGATGATTGGTTAATGAAATATTTCTAGCTTTTGGTTGGTGCCGACGTACGTCGTCTCTGGCACATCCATTTCTCTACTCTTATTACGTGTACCTATAGCTACATCGTGCATGGGACGACGTTGTAAGTAGCTTGTAGTTTTTCTTGAAAATAAAGTAGCTTGTAGTTAACATAGCACTGTTGAGCTAGACGATATTGACAGCGAAGTAATTAAGTATATAATAATCAAATAACTATAGGCCCATGGGTGCAATACAATGGCACGCACCGATCGATCTTTCACCCGCCGGCACACACAAATGTCAAAGCTAGCACTCACGGTCTTCTGCCGACAAAGACTATTTGCAGAGATGACTTGTACAGTCTGTCATGGGTGCACGACGTACCGACAAGTCAAGGGCATCGTTGACTAATACAGTCTGTCATACGTGCATAATGTTATTCCGGATATGGAAAAAATATGGCACTATAGCAAACCCGGATATATATATATATATATATATATATATATATATATATATATATATATATATATATATATATAGCTAGTGTGCACGCATGACCTTGGACACTGGCAGAAAAGCCAATATACTGGATCGTCTCTATTTTTTCCAAGGAAAACAACAGTGTTTCCACCGGATGAATCTATATTATGTTTGCACGTACGAATAAGTGATTACACAAAGTTATCTGTCAACCTAGCTCTTGATTTTTATCTATCCATAACTATTTTTTTGGACTTTGACCTTTTCTTTGAGAAATGATGCATGTATCCACTGTTCGCCATTGCTTTAAGATTGTTTTATTTCATAGTGTTGCATACATTTTCTTGTTTCAAAGTGTATCATAACATTTCTCTGTGTACCAATAAATAAGAGTGCACTTGTTTCAGAGTGGATTTGCCGAGAAACAATCAAACGCGGTGATACACTTTGAAATAAGGGTGAAAATGTAGTACTTTGAGGCAAGATTTGTTTTCCTAAAAATGAGAAAACGTAACACGAATCTCAAAACAGTGACGGATGGTGAATGCACGCATGGTATATCACGTGCATCATAGAAAAAACAATCTCTCTTATCTTTGCTCTATAGAGCAACATGCAAATTTCCTTCTTGGAGATTCTTATGGGTCTAGAGAGATGGGGATGATCTCCTTTTGAAGATGAAGTTTTATTTTTTGAAACAAGTAGATGAAGTTATTAGTGCATATGCAAAATGCCGAAGTAACCAGGACAATAATTTCCATCAAGAAAGGCCTGCCAATCTCTCAAGGACTGTAAAACGTCTCTATTACCACCCCGCAAAGAAAAACATCTCTATTACCAGGTCTAGCTTCCACCTGTCCATACATATTGATTTTCAAAGACGGTTTAAACACATTATATAACCTCATATTATCAGTGACTCGTTTATAAAGTGAAATTGTTAATGTATGGTGACAGGGCCGTGTGTGGTAGATTTTGCCTTAGTAGCTAGTGTAAATCGTTTTTTCTTTACCTTGTCCTTAGAGAACAGAACAACATAGGAATAAAAACAAGAAGTCAGTTAGTCACTGAAAAGGTACACAATGATCCCTCCGTAGACATGCATGCATGCACAACATGAAGAAACAAACGAACACAAGAATCCAAAAGAGCAAAAGGAGGAGTTCCCTTTCATTCCTTCCTGTTTATTATAAATTCACTCAGCATACATCAATCAATTACACACCAGTTGCCATGCAATGCAAACATGCATGCATGCAAGTTATCTCTTTACAAAGCCCAATTAACAAACATTCTTCACTCCAAAACCAAAAAATTAGGAAAATTTGAGAAAAAAAATCAAACACAATAAATTAAGCGCACCTTTGGAAAACCTCATTATTTCGTCTATGGACAGATCGGATCAGCAGAATGAGCTAGAGAGAGAAATATCAGATGTGAGAGGGGGAGAGATACTCTCCTTGATCATGGATGCATGCATGCATGGAGCAAGCAAAGCATATGTGCACATGGATTTAGCAGCTTTCTGGTCGATCATGCGTTTGGTCCCATAAAAAGGAGGGAGTGTTCACCACTTTGCATGGCCTCCATGTTGGACGGTGTTAGTACTTCTTGATCATCCCACATCAGCAGCTGCTCCTCGTCCCACTGCTCATGCTGCCCTAGCTGCTCCCCCTCCTCCTCCTCCAGCCCCGGCCGCCGCCGCTGCCTCTGCTCGTCCCCGAAGCACCCATTGCCCATGCCGGCGCCGGCGCCGCAGTGATCGTCCATGGCTTCCATGCACATTCCCATGGCACCCATGCCGTCCACCAAGGGAGGTAGGTGGTAGCAACTGGGCGTGTCCGCTTCCGCCATCGCTGCCGTGAAGCTGGCGATGAACGGGTGCTGCTGCGCCGCGGCTGATGCGAACGGCGTGCTGACGACGCCGGTGTCGAACATGAAGAGCGGGCAGTGATGCGACATCCCTGGCGGCGAGTCCTGCCCGGCCCCGGCGGCAACCGGCAGGGCTAGGCTGGTGCTCTGGTGGTGGCCGATGATGGCGTCGAGCTGCAGGTGGTCCCCCGCTGGCGCGCAGCTGAACGTCGGATGCTGCAGACGGCGGTGGTGGACGTCCGACGTGGCCGTGCTGCCGCTGCACGGTGCCAGGCCGTTGTTAGGTGGGCTCGTCGACGTCGTGGACGAGGTGGTGGTTACGTTCGGCGCCGCCGGAGCCTTGCGTATCTTCTTCTTGATCCACGAGTTCCAGTAGTTCTTGATCTCGTTGTCGGTCCGGCCAGGCAAGTGGCTGGCAATGTGGGCCCACCTGCAATACGGCCGTGTTTACGTCAGTAAAGTCATTCTGTGAAATTTTCCTTTTGTCATCACTAAGCTAGCTAATCTTGGAACCTTTGCCTTGAAGAAACCCTAGCTCTATAGCTAGCTTTGTGTAGTACGTACCACTTCATTGATTTGTTGTTAGGGTAGTCGTGTTCAAGTTTAACTAGTAGAAAATGACGGCTAGTATGGCGCCATTTGGCACGTATACATGGCGTCATGCTGATGTTGCATATACATAGACTAGACACTAGACCCTCTTAATTAGCTATAGCGCGCTCCAGAGAAAACAAGCTTGTGGCCATGCATGATCGAGTAACACTTCAAATCACCTTTTCTTTTTAGGAGATTTCAAATCACTTGCGACATTAGTTACAAGATTGCTGGTAGTCAAGTAATTAAATGCTGTATGTCACCAAGATTTGGCAGAGGTCAGATTAGTGATTGATAAGCAGCGCCCAAGTTGCGGCATTGTCAAATTAAGATAGAACAAAATAATTGCCCCCAAATTGGAAGGAATCAGGCTAATTTTCCACTGTGTCCTTGCTAGCTACCTGTTGCCAACAATGGCGTGGAGGCTGATGATGAGCTTCTCCTCCTCCGGCGAGAACCGCCCTCGCCGGATGTCGGGCCTCAGGTAGTTGATCCACCGCAGCCGGCAGCTCTTCCCACACCGCTGCAATCCTACATAGAAAAAACATGGCATTGCACCAAAATTAAGCAAAGCAAATGAATTCCAAGCCAGAGAGTCCCATCTTCAACTGGTCATCAAGGAGCGAAGCTAATACTCATATGTTAATCTAATGAGAGAGGCCGGATCGGGGCAGCCGGTCGAGATAGACGGATCAAGGTTACGCACCGGCTTTCTCGGGGACCTCGCTCCAGCAGCCATAGCCATGGGTGGTGATGTACCGGACGAGCTTCTCATCCTCCTCAGGAGACCACAGGCCCCTCTTCACCTTCTGCTGGTTGCAGCAAGAGTGATGCCCCATGCACACACCTCAGCTTAGAGATCAGATCGACCAGTGACTGATCTCAACACTGCAATGCACACTCCCTCTCAACCAATTTGGTAGCTGCTTATAGCTAGGGAGGCTAGCTAGCTATGTAGATCGTAAACAGAAATAATATATATTGAGGTGTCATGCATGCATGGATGAACTATCTTCTTCTGCTAGCTAGCTTAGTAGAACATGACATAGCATGCATGGAAGGAAGGAAGGAGGACGGATGGAGCATGCAAATGGTTGGTTGGTGTTTAGCCCCCCTTTTTAATATGAGCTCTTTGCCTTGGCCCTTTCCATCCATCTCTGGCTTCTGCCTCCTTCACTCTTCTGTTAATTAATTAATCAGAATTAAGATACAATATCTTGGTTAGTCTCTTCTTGTTTGCTTCCAGAGGGATCCTCCTAATTATAGCATGCGATATGTGCAAGAGGCATCATCTTGACACTTCATGTGCATTTTTTTCCTCCCTTGAGAGGGTCCACCCTTTGTTGCTACTTTTCTATCTAACCCTATAGCGACAGGGCATCGAACCTGCTAGCTAGAGAATTATTTAATCGCGCATTCTAATCACCATTGTAATACTAGCTCGATACTAGAGACCGGATGCATGACAGTGATCTTGAGGAGTGCATATATACTAGAGTATAGTCAATTTTACATATACGTGCAACATAACTAACTGGACAAATCAACATGATCATGCTAGTTGTGTAAACCAAGATTGTCAAGTAGTGGTATTTATACTAGTATATATGAAGCACGCGCGACATGCATGCACATGTATATATGCAGTACACACATGCATGCAACGCATGCATGTCTCTTGAGCTGCATGTTGATGTTGTTGTCAAGAGAAAAGCATATAAACATGTGGGTGCTGTCCCTTGTTGGTAGTTAGCAAGCAACCGTGAAGTTTGGTAGTCGGCGATCAATGTAGGCGTGATCTTGATGTTGAATTCGATGGAATCTATCAAGCCCACGTCCTGTCGGGATTCAGATTTGTATGTATGTACGCGTTATCTCAGTAGTCATACTTGCTGCATTTGACTAAGGGAAAGGAAAGTGCGCCATATCTCGAAACAACCTCTCACCCTGCTTTATAAATAAATCCACACAACTGAACTATACAATGTGTTGAGAATCCCTCAAACAAATCTCATCAAAACAAAAACAAGGCAAACACAAGCCGGGCACTAATAGAAGCCGCTAGCAAGCTACCGAGCAGAGTACCAATCGCTGTTTAAGACGGTGTGTATGTGATTGGAGCGGGTGGCTATGGAGGTTTTTTTCCAACATGGGTGGCAGCATAACCTCCGGATTGACCCACCATCGCTTTCGACATAGGCATATATAGTGTCGGTCTATATGACTCTACCGTTGTCGTTTTGTCGATTTTGTTTCTTTTCTTTCTGTCAAACTTTTTAGAATTGGCTGTGTGCATCTTAGTTATGCAGAGGCCGGATGCCACTCATAATGCTTTGTATCCGCTTGATTCTACATTTTTGAGATAATAAAATGCCTTTTATCGAAAAAAGCAAGCTACCGAGTAGGAGCGCGTGAGCTGCCGAACTAAGACACAACCAAGGCCGACGACGACCTAAGAATATGCACCACCTGGAATAAACCACTGGACTTCGCTGCCACAACTCCACCATGGCACTGCCGGAGAGTACCCTCTGCCCACTCGCTCTAGACGGAGGAACACCGACCTTGCACAAATCAAACACCAGTACAAAATCAGGCTTTGGAGGTGATTCTTGTACATGGACCGGTGGCGGTTTCCAGTTCCATCTCAAAGCCTCTGTCACTAATACTCGAAACGGCGCAGTCGGTTTTGAGAACCGTCTACTGAATTCCCACTACAGCCGGTTTAAGTACGCAAACCGCCTCCAATGCTTCCATGGCCCAAGGCGGTTTCGTCCATGCAACCACCTCCATTATCATTTTTTGGGCTATACATTTCTGTTTTGTA